>NC_044310.1:173358068-174608068 GCF_007474595.2 Lynx canadensis | reverse complement strand
TATATGTAGCTATATGTATTTATATTTACTTAAGTATATCTAATATTTAAATAAATATGTTATATCTAATAATATACTATTTCAAATAAGTATTTTGTCTAACTTATGATATAAACATATGTCTGTGTGTGTGTGGGCATGTGTGTATGAAAATGAGAAGGAAAGAGAAAGAGACAACAATAGAGGTTTTGTAAAAGACTCTATCCAGTCTCCATTTTTCTCTCTGAAATGTGAAACGTTTGTTTAGGGCAGCAATTGCTTAAGAAAAAACAACAGCGGCACCTGGGTGACTCAGTAGGTTAAACATCCGACTTCATCTCAGATCAAGATCTCGTGGTTCACAAGTTCGAGCTCCATGTCAGGCTCTGTGCTGACAGCTCAGAGCCTGGAGCCTGCTTCAGATTCTGTGTCTCCCTCTATCTCTGCCCCTTCCCTGCTCACGCTCTGTCTTCTCTCTTTTTCTTTCAAAAATAAATAAACATTTAAAAAAATTATGAAAAAAAGAAAAGAAAAAACAACAACATCAAAATCCAGGCTTCCTTCTGGCTGGATCTGGGCATGAGATCCTGTGTTAAATAATGGAATATAAATAAATAAAGTTGAAGGGCAAAAATGTCCTAGAAAGTTCTTTTTAAAAGGGACTAGTCTGGGGCACCTGGGTCGCTCAGTGGGTTAAGCCTTGGACTCTTGACTTCGGCTCAGGTCATGATCTCATGGTCATGATCTCAGGGTCGTGAGAATGAGCCCCCCTCAGGCTCTGCACTGACAGCATGGAGCTTGCATGAGATTTCTCTCTCTGCCTCTCTCTCTCTTTCTCAAAAATAAATAAATAAGCATTTTAAAAAATTAAAAAGATAAAAGGGACTAGTTTGATTGGCTTCATCTCTACAACTTTGTTTCTCCTTCCCCCTTCTTTCTAGGACAGAGATATGATGCCTGCCACAGGCAGGTCATAACAGAGATGGATCCTTGATTTCTTAAGACTTATTATGTAAACCTTTCCCCACCACCCATTATAGGAATAGCAATTTGTTTAAGATGAAATAAGGAATGATTACATCAATCTTCCCAATCTGAGATAGGGTAAAACTTTATTTGCTATTATGAACATTTAAATATTTTAATGGTTCTGATAAAATATACTTACTTATGACATTCTAATATAATCTCTGAAGTAATCCCAATGAATGCAGTTACAAAGGAACAAGACAGGTTTACCTATTTCATATATTTCTTCACAGAATTTTAGCTTTCAATATTCTCTAATTAACATTAAATTCAAATGATGCATTTTTAGTGTGTGTCCATGTTTGCCACAGTGGAATCCATGTACCCACTGCACTTCTGAGTGCAGTTTTTTTTTGTTTGTTTTTCCCTCCAAGAGTCAGTTATGCTAAATTTTATTTTATTGCAAATGATGAGACAAAATTAAGAATTCATTTTATACTTGGTCTGAAATATAAGAGGTTCTGGAGGTCATATCTCACCTGGGAACCATGCTAATGTAGCTGATTATTAAACATTTCATTATGGTAATAATGAGATATGTGAAAAACTGCCTCTATTAACTCAGGAATCCAGAAGATGGTGTTTATGTTTACTTGTATACTGAAATGTCTTTCCCTAGCCTCGACAAACAATTCAAGGATTCTTGCTTATCTGTCATGCTCTAAACTTATCCATTTATCCAAGAACAAGGGCCCTATTGTTTCTTCTGTAATTGTTTAGGGCTCTGACTACAAAACCAAATTCACACAATTTTGTTCCAATCATACATTCGTGTTTAGGTTTGTAGTTTTAGAATACATCTCTCCCTATAACCTAATCTGGATATCAGTTGTTGTTGCCCTAAATCTTTGGACGTTCAAATTGCTTACCTTGGGCAATTATAGTAGATGGAATCATTGGTCCTAAATTCTTTCCTACTCCCTATATCCATGCCCTTTGACAGTTAACATTGTTGTTCCTTTTGCTACTGACACAATGTACTTCCCAGCCCACTGACTTGGGGCTCTGTCATTTGACTTGCTTTGGGAATAGAATATGGTTAGAAGGAATAATGTCCAGTTACAGCCCAGGCCTTAAGATGTATTATATGTTTCTACTTGCCTTCTTGTGCCTCTGTCAATAGTATAAGAACTTCCATTGGAAGCCCTACAGCTTAGGTCCAGAATGAATAAATGAGAAGTGGACTTGATCCCAAAGAGTGACAATAGCCAGTGTGACCCAAAGTCTGAAGCAGAGTCAGACTGCCCAGATAAACTAAGTCCTAACCAACCCAAAGATGCATGAAAAACAAATGGCTTTTGCTGTATGCCTCTGAGTTGTGGTTGTCTACTGTGCAGTAAAAGCTAATCAATATGGTAATATTAGCTTTCCTTACACTTTTTTTTCATCAACTTTTAGGGCTTCAGACTTAACTTTTGATATAGCTAGCTCTTTAGGGAATGCATGTGCAGAAAAGCTTGAATTCACTTGGTAAGGTCTGAGAGAAGTTCAAGTGGTGTTTAGAAGTCAGGCCAAACCTTTATTAACCTGCAAAGATGTCTCTGATTCAAAGTCCTTGGTTGGAAGCAACAGAAAGAGATTTTGAATAAATTAAAAAGGAAAAGGTGTGTTGTAAGTTACCAAATAGGTCAGATAATCTGTAGAAAGTCTTCAGAGCCTCATTCAAAAATTGACAAAAACCATGGTGGCTGGGCAGCAAGGAACAGTCACTCTCACATCCCAGAAAAAGTATTAATTATGATGCTATTGTAAACACCACCAATAGAGAACACTGGGGGGATGGTAAAGGTTGACTCTGAAGAAATAATCCCTTATTCTTAATTTTTTAAGTACTCTTTGAGATTCAAATTTCCAGACTAGATACCTAATTGTTTACATTTAGTTCACATGCCTGCATCCGGTTTTAGTATATGTGTTGCCAAAGCAAGCAATACATACACATGACTGCAATCTGATGTCAAGAAGTAAAGAGAAGGGCCTGTGTGTGTTGGAGAGGTGGGGGGCAGGGTAGATTTGGAAACTTAAGCTTCTGTGTTGGAAGTGGAACCTTAACTTCCACCCCAAATCATACAATAGTGGAAGGATATTCAAAATACAAAGAATTTTCAAGTGTGGGTGTTAAACAACAATAACAGCAATTAATGATCTGTACAATATTCCTGGGGTATCGTATTTAAACGAAATAAGAACTGAAGCAAGATATGGGAATCAGGAAAAGAGATAAAGTGGTGACACAATCTGGCAGGATAAAGTGGGCACAGAGTCAAATAACAAATGAAGTGTCAATCAGGACTGCTCTGGAAACAATGAAGTTCAGATGAACTAAATACTGGGGGGACTTAATTTTATAAACTTGTGGCCCTTCTGCGTGAGGATCCTTTAGACAAGGGGCTTCTGTGTTACCCATGTATCCTATCATTAGAGTGACTAAACCATCTCCATTACCTGTGGACTCCCATATATTTTGCAGAGAATTATAAAACCCTAGTAATCAGACTCCATGAACAATAACATTAAGTTTTTAGCAGCCAAGAGGAGATCTGTTCCATTCCTTCATGAGACATTCATTTTTAATTTTTCCTCACTAAAGGATGCTTAGCATGGCAAATTGAGGTTAATAAAATAAATGCAACTTTGCTCATAGAGGGTGTTAATACATGCACAGCTACTCTGTATGTAAGTTTCTGTAGTACTATTTTGATGTGCTGACAGTTTCTAATGAAAGTAACATTTGTCTGTTAAAGTATTAAGAATCACTCTAAATTGAGGCTTAATCTATTCTTTTTTTTTTTTTTAGAAAGCTATCGATTAGGTGCTCATAGATTTTTATAACCAAAGAGACATAAAAACACCTCTCATTTCACAGAAGAGACTTCTGAAGCCAGCAGAACCAGTGCTTTGACAATTATTAGACAGTGAATAAGGGGCAGATCTGAAATTAAAACCAAACCCTCCTTATTGCTTCTCCAAAGAAAATATTTCATTTTCAGGTACAGAGCATGCATTTTGCATGCTGTTGTTCAAATTATTTCTACCAAGGGCTAAAAACTCAGCTCTAAAGGGGTCAGTAAAGTCATATAAGTGAGTGAAGAGGAACAATGAAAATGTATAGTTGTGGACTGTGTGAATGGCAGTGCAAACTACAGAGCCGATGCTCTATCTAAAGAGGCTGCCTCCTCTCAGCTCCTGCTGGCTACTGCCATTGGCAGTGCATGCCCAGAGTGACCTCATGTGGTTTTTTTATTTCAAATATCTCTATTTTTAAAAGTTATATTTAAAATAAAAACTTAACAGGGGCACCTGGGTGGCTCAGTTGGTTTAAGCATCTGACTCTTGATTTCTGCTCAGGTCATGATCTCAGGGTTGTGAAATGGAGCCCTGTGTCAAGCTCCGTGCTGAGCAAAGAGCCTGCTTAAGATTCTTTCTCTCTTCCTCTCTTTCTGCCCCACCCCTGATTGCTCTCATGCACACATGCACATGCTCTCTCTCTCTAAAAAAAAAATAAAATAAAAACTGAACAAGATGAAAGCCAGAATACCCATTTAGGAGATGAATTTGGTTTGCAGGCTGCGAGTTTGTAATTACAACTTATACCATCTACTATGCAATCATGTGGAATATCAATATTATTCACTGAATTTAAAAACAAGAAATATTCAGCATCACTGTCCTCAGTATGAGAATCTACCAAAAATATATTTTTAAAAACTTCTAAATCAGTTAGTATCATAATTGATTTGTCACTGCTAAGCATATTCCTTTAAGGTCTACAAACACTATCTATATGAAATCTTCAATATGAACAATGATAGAGATAATTAATCTTATAAATAAAATAAGAAAATATAACTTGGAACAGGTGATCAATACAACCACATAACTTTGAAATCAATCCATTAAACTCATGCATGAAATGTAGACAAATCTCCATAGCTCTTGATATAATTGAATACTTGTCAATTTCTTCATCAATAATTCGGTGTTAATTAATGGACTGGTAGTTTCTCTAAGAACTAGTCATTGATTATCATGATACAATGATGCCATTGATAAGTAACTATCCTTTAACTAGTACATGTGGTTCTTCTTTTATATAAAATTTAACATTCAGTTGAAATGGCAAAATAAAGTCATTTCTTATTCTTAATTTAGTTGACTAATCTGCCAATGAAACCTAGTTTTCTTGGGTTTTTAAATCACATTTAGAAAATAGTTTCATAATAATTGTATATATCAACATACAGTTTTGTATTAAAACAATGTTTTTAACCTCCTCTCCCAAAAGAAACCTAAATTACATGTGTTCAATTAAAAGTGGAATTTATGTTTTAAAAGTTTGGGAAACGTTGCATACTAAATTCTTCTGATAGAAGTTCACTTGGCAAAATAATGTCTTAAAATTCTTAAGTTTTCCCACAATTAATTCTATCTTATTTAACCTAATATTTTTCAAGTTTATTTGAGCAAGGATTCACTTTTCTCCTTGATTTTGAGGAAAAATAATTTGGAGAAGGCTGATACAGAAAGGAAATAAGTTGCCCAAGGCCACACAAGTGATTAAAATCAGATTTAAAAATAAAAATACTTATAAGTATTTCTGATTCCTACAATATTTTTAAAAAGACAATTTAGGGCAAATTATGTGGATGCATTTTCCTCAGTCTTGGTGAATATTAAAGGAACACATCTTAATCATGTAAAATCTTTTGCAAATTTTGAATATTTACCAACTAACCTATTTTAATTCATCAGGATGTTCACATGAGTGCTAAAGACAGACTTCCATAAAATTAGTATTTTCAAGGGAAATAAACTGTGGAATGAGTGACAAAAGAAAAGATGTCCTATAAATTTTCAAATGTATTCAGATTTGTAAAAAATTTAATAGATACTTCTTTTTTTGTTTTAAGTGAAATTGTCTCTTCATTGTTTCCTCCACCCCCAGAAGAAGATTTTGCAAATTGCAAGGGCACAGATGGATTACAACAGACTCCAAAACTCTCTAAAGAGACTGCCTTATTTGAGGTCACAATGGTCCCTCCAGCTCTAAGAAGGATGTAAAATAATTACAAGCTACCATTGCTCCAGCATATGGGGGAGAAATTTCTCTGCCAGGCCTCCTCCGCAGCAGTGAGGAAACGAGAACTTTTCCAGCTTCCCTCCAGCCCATGCTGCCTTTACTTTTATTTCATTTTTGGTTTGGTCATTCACTCACGGCACAGCAAAGCATTTTCTTTCTTCTTATTAGAAAACACTGGTCCTTACTGGGCTCTGCCCCCAGCTCATAGCTATAAAAAGACAGCAAGTCAGTGTTTTATTTTCCCTAAGGCTGAAAGAGCAGCGAGCTTCTCATTTCTTGAAAGGCTGCACAGATCCCTTCAAGGCTATATACATCAAGACTCAGTGAGGCGCCTAAGTTGGCTCAGTCAGTTAAGCATCTGACTCTTGGTTTTGTTCAGGTCATGATCTCACTGTTAGTGGATTCGAGCCCCATGTCAGGCTCTGAGCTGGCACCATGGAGCCTGCTTGGGATCCTCTCTCTCCTTTTCTCTCTACCCCTTCCCTACTCATGCTTTCTCTCCCTCTCTCAAAATAAATACACTTAAAAAAAAGAAAGAAAAAGAAAGATAGACTCTGTGAGGATCATTACAAACACATCCACAAGGTTTTTTTTCCCTATATCCTTTTGCAAACTTTTTATGGTAGTAGTTTTATAGACAAAGATACAAAAGTTCACAAATTCTAAGTGTGCAGATACACAAACTTTCACAAACTAAAACACATGCAGGCAAACCAGCACAAAATCTGAGAATATTATTTGCTTCAGAAAGGATCCCTCCATGTCCACTGTAATTGCTATTGCCTTTTCAAAAGCAACTACTATTGTGATTTCAAACTCTATAAATTGTGCTTGTTTCAGAATTTAATTTAAATGGAATAAAGCAGTATTGTACTCTTTTCTGATTTATTTTATTCAGCATTATGTTTCTGTTGCATACAATTATAATTTGTTTATTCTCATCTCTGCACAAAATTTATTAAAATTCCTCAAATCACTTATCCATTCTAGTGTTGATGGACATTTAAGTAGATTCAGCCAGTGTCTATTTTGAATACTGTGACTATGAATATTTTATACATGTGTTTTGGTGAACATATAAATGTAGTTTCATGGATTATAGCAAGAAGTAAAATTTCTGGGTCACCACAGATCTGGCATACTGGTCAGGAGTGGTTCCAATCCATAATCCTATCAGCAGTGTACAAGAGTTCCAATTCTGCACATCTTCACAGCAATTGGTGAACAAGCCAGAAGCACCAGGAATATGAAGTTTGGTGGTGTGGCTGTCCTGCTGAAGCAGGGACATTTGTCATAAAAGTAAACATACGTATCTGTCCCAGGAGTCACAAAAGTTAAAGGAGAATCTAGTGGAAGGTGGAGGAGCATTTGCAGGCTGAGTCACTGTTAATGATGTCACAGTGAATCAGCAGATCAGTGACATGTGTAAGCTATGAAATGGCTGTTGCTCTATATTCAACTCCAAAGTCTCACTCAAGAAGCTCTTTTATGGCCCACCTTATCTGGAAATAAACACGAAAGTGAACTGTGGGAGATGGGTTTCAGCCTAGACAAGTTGACACATAATAGAGCTATGAAATTTGGTAGCATCACTCATTTTTATTTTAGCAATTCTGATGTGTAGAATTTTTTCAAAATGTCATTAGCCCATTATCTACATTGTTTTGTCATTTTCATTTTGACTCTTACATATTTAGAGTTTTAAACATTTGGATTTCCTATCTCTCTTCTTTTAAAGATGGATATATCCAACATCACTTTCTCATTCTATCCTGACTTTACCTACTTTTAATGGTTTCTTTTGATTAATAGAAGTTTTTATGTTCAATTTATTACTCTTTCTTTTATGTTTAGTAAGTTTCTGTCTCACTTAAGACTCCCCTTGCCTATTCAACACAACTTCTTGAAAAGATCATTCTTATCAGATTGACTTTTTCACTTAGTAATATGCATTTAAGGTTCCTCCATGTCTTTTAATGGCTTGACAGCTCATTTCTTTCTAGAACCAAATAATACCCCATTGTCTAAATATACCACAGTTTATTCATTCATTCACCTACTGACAGACATCTTAGTTGCTTGTAAATTTTGGCGATTGTAAATAAAGCTGCTATAAACATCTGTTTGCAGAATTTCTTTAAGAGTATATCACACCAATTTTATTTCAATAAATGTGAAGATTGAAATGGAATGGGCAAATTCATAGAAAATATAAACATTTCATGGGGCGCTGGGTGGCGCAGTCGGTTAAGCGTCCGACTTCAGCCAGGTCACGATCTCGCGGTCCGTGAGTTCGAGCCCCGCGTCGGGCTCTGGGCTGATGGCTCAGAGCCTGGAGCCTGTTTCCGATTCTGTGTCTCCCTCTCTCTCTGCCCCTCCCCCGTTCATGCTCTGTCTCTCTCTGTCCCAAAAATAAATAAAACGTTGAAAAAAAAAATTTTAAAAAAAAGAAAATATAAACATTTCAAAACTCCTCAAAAATATATTAGAGAATTGTATGCAGGTTTTTGTAAGTTTCCAATTCATTTTGGTATAATACCAACTAGCGTGAATGAATCATATAGTAACAGTATGTTTAGTTTTGTAAGAAACTGTATTTTCCAAAGTGGCTGTACCATCTTGCATTCCAACCAGCAATGAATGAAAGTTCCTGTTGTTCCATGTCCTTGCCAAGCTACATACTGTATGATTCCAACTATATGACATTGTGGAAAAGGCAAAACTACAAAGACAGTAAAAGAGAAGTGGATTCCAAGAGCTAGGGGTGAGGAAGGGATGAATAAGCAAAGAAGATTTCGAGGACAGAGAAACTATTCTGTATGACTACAATGTGGATACATGCCATTATACATTTGTCCAAATTCACAGAAAAGACACCACATTACGAATGAAGCCTAAATTGTGGCCTCTGTGTGATACTGATGTGTCAAGTGCGGGTTCACTGATTATAACAAAGATATCAGTTTGCTACAGATGGTTGATAGTAGGGGACGTTGCATGTGGGGGGTAGTGGATACATGAGAACTCTTTGTACTTTCCAATCAATTTGCTGTGAAACTAAAACTGCTCTCAAAATAAATTATATTAAAAAATAATTAGAACACTCTTTGCCCACTGCATAATAGCAGCATCACAAATTATGTGACTGTATACACAGGAGTCAGCTTGTAAACTCTCAATTCTCTTCTCTTAGTTTAATTTATGTCATTGCATCAATAGCCCACTGTTTTAATTATTATGGAATTATAATAGGGCTTGATATCTAGTGTGTAACTTTACACATGGTAGTTGTTGAAGGTAATTTGAAGATATTCTCTGTCAGATTATCAATCACATTTATTCTCACTTGCTGAGAAATTTTTGTTTACTTTTGGTTTTGTTTTGTTTCATCCTTTAATAAGTGATTGTTGAGTTTTACCAAATGCTTTTCTACATATATGGAGATATTCAAATGATTTTTTTTCTGTTAATGTTATAAATCATGTTGACTGGTGAAATTGAATCCTTCCTTGCATTGCTGAATTAAATCACACTTCATTGGTATTTCCATTTTTCTATATCCCTTTGATGTTTCATTTTCTGTTATATCTCTAGCTTCTTGAGTTACGTGCTTAAGTCATTGTTTTCAAATATTACTGGGTTTAATTCTCTAATATTTTGCTTAAGATTTTTGTATCTATATTTATGAAAGAGACTGCTCTAATTTAGTCTTCTTCTTATATCCTTGCCAGATTTTGGCACTGGATTTTTCTTTAATGAGATTTTCTTTTCTTTTTATTATTTTATTTTATTTTATTTTATTCTAATGTATTTAACATACAATGTCTATTAGTCTCAGGTGTACAATATGGTGATTCAACAATTACATATATAACTCAGTGCCCATCAAGATAAATTTGTCTTTATCCCCTTCACCTATTTCACCCATTTCCACCAACACCTCCCCTACAGCAATCCTCGTATGTCTTTAGTTAAGAGTCTACTATGGCTTGTCTTCCTCTCTGTTTTTATCTTTTTCCTTTCCTTCCCCTATGTTCATCTGTTTTGTTTCTTAAATTCCACACATGAGTGAACTCATGGTATTTGTCTTCCACTGACTGACTTATTACACTTAGCATAATATACTCTAGTTCAATCCATGTTGTTGCAAATGGCAAGATTTCATTCTTTTGATGGCTAAGTAATATTCCATGATGTGTGTACGTAAATGTAAATGTATATGAATATGTATATGTATATACATATATAGATATACATATATATCTATCACAGTTTCTGTATCCATTCATCAGTTGATGGACATTTCAGCTCATTCCATAATTTGGTTATTGTTGATCGTGCTACTACAACAATGGGGCATGTGCCTCTTGGAATCAGTATTTTTGTATCCTTTGGATAAATATCTAGTACTTCAGTTGGGTCACAGAGTTCTTTTTTAACTTTTGAGGAACTTCCATACTGTTTTCTAGAATGGCTGCATTAGTTTGCATTCTAACAATGTAAGAAGGTTCCCCTTTCTCCACATCCTCGCCAACATCTGTTGTTTCCTGAGTTGTTAATTTTAGCTATTCTGACAGGTGTGAGGTGGTATCTCATTGCAGTTTTGATTCGTATTCCCTGATGATGAGTGATGAACATTTTTCATGTGTCTGTTAGTCATTTGTATGTCGTCTTTGGAGAAATGTCTGTGCATGTCTTTTGCCCATTTCTTAACTGGATTATTTATTTTTCAGGTGTTGAGTTTGCTATAGATCCTGGATACTAGCCCTTAGTTAGAAATGTCATTTGCAAATATCTTCTCCCATTCCATAGGTTGCTCTTCAGTTTTGTTGTTTCCTTCACTGTATAAGCTTTTTATCTTGATGAAGTCCCAATAGTTCATGTTTGCTTTTGTTTCCCTTGCAACGTGTCTAGTAAGAAGTTGCAATGGCCGAGGTCAAAGAGGTTGCTATCTATGTTCCCCTACAGGATTTTGATGGTTTCCTGCCTCACCTTTAGGTATTTCATATATTTTGAATTTATTTTTGTGTATGGTATGGGAAAGTAGTCCATTTTTATTCTTCTGCATGTCACTGTCCACTTTTTTCACTACCATTTGTCTTTTTTTCCATTGGATATTTTTCCTGCTTTGTTGAAGATTACTTGGCCATATAGCTGTGAGCCCATTCTGGGTTTTCTATCCTGATCCATTAATCCATGTGTTTTTGTGTCACTATCATATGTTGATGATTATAGCTTTGCAATAACAACTTGAAGTCCAGAATTGTGATGTCTTCAGCTTTGGAGTTCTTTTCAATTACTTTGGCTATTTGGGGTCTTTTGTGGCTTCATGCAAACTTTAGGATTGTTTATTCTAGCTCTATGAAAAATGCTGGTGGTATTTTGATAGGGATTGTATTGAAAGTGTAGATTTCTTTGGGTAGTATAGACATTTTAACAATATTTGTTCTTCCAATCCATAAGCATGGAATGTTTTTCCATTTCCTTATGTCTTCTTCAATTTCTTTCATAAGTGTTCTATAGTTTTAAGAGTACAGATCTTTTACCTCTTGCTTAGGTTTATTGCTAGGTATCTTAGGTTGTTGGTGCAATTGTAAATGGGATTGATTCCTTGATTTCTTTTCTGGCTTCATTATTGGTATATAGAAATGGCATGATTTCTGTACATTGACTTTGTATCCTGCAACTTTGCTGAATTCATGTATCAGTTCTAGCAGTTTTGGTGCAGTGTTTAGGGTGTTCCACATAGAGTATCCTGTTGTCTGCAAACAGTGAAAGTTTGACTTCTTCCTTGCCAAATGTATGCTTTTTTTTTTCTTTTTGTTGTTAGTACTATGTTGAACAAAAGTGGTGAGAGTGGATATCCCTGTCATGTTCCTGACCTTAGTGGAAAAGATCTAAGTTTTTCCCCATTGAAGATGAGATTAATTGTGGGTCTTTTGTATATGGACTTTATGATGTTAAGTAACGTCCCTTCTATCCCTACTTTCTTGAGGGTTTTTATCAAGAAAGTATGCTGTGTTTTGTCAAATGCTTTTTCTGCATCTATTGAGGATATCATATGTCTCTTACCCTTTCTTTTATAGTGGTGTAACACGTTGATTGATTTGACGATTTTGAACCACCCTGCAGTCAGGAATAAATCCCACCTGATCATGGTGAATTCCTTTAATGTACTTTTGGATTTGATTTGCTAGTATCTTTGAGAGTTTTTAAATCCGTTCATCAGGGAACTTGGTCTGTAATTCTCCTTTGTAGTGGGGCCTTTGTCTGGTTTTGAAATCAAGGTATTGCTGGCCTCATTGAATGAGTTTGGAAATTTTCCTAACATTCCTATTTTTGGAACAGCTTGAGAATATAGGTATTAATTCTTCTTTAAATGTTTGGTAGAATTCCCCTGGGAAGCCATAGGGCCCTGGACTCTTGCTTGTTGGGAGATTTGGGATTACTGATTCAATTGTTTGCTGGCTATGGACCTATTCAAATTTTCTATTTCTTCCTGTTTCAGTTGTAATAGTTTATGTTTCTAGGAATTTGTTCATTCTTCCAATTGTGCAATTTGTTGGCAATAATCGTTCATAATATTCTTATTATTGTTAGTATTTCTGCAGTGTTGGTTGTGATCTCTCCTCTTTCATTCATGATTGTATTTATTCGGGTCCTTTGTCTTTCTTTATGGTAAGTCTGGCTAGGGGGTTATTAATTTTGTTAATACTTTCAAAGAACCAGCTCCTAGTTTCATTGATCTGTTCTACTGTTTTTTTGTTTCTTTGTTGGTTTTGTTTTCTTTTGGTTTCTACATCATTTATTTCTGTTCTAATCTTTATTATCCCCCCAACCCCTGTTGGTTTGGGGCTCTATTTGCTGTTCTTTTTCCAGCTCCTTCAAATGTAAAGTTAGATTGTGTATTTGAGACATTTCTTCCTTCTTCAGAGGCCTGGATTTCTATCTACTTACTTCTTATGACCACCTTTGCTGCATCCCAAAGTTTTGGGACTGTCGTGCTTTCAATTTCATTTGCTTCCATGTACATTTTTATTTCTTCTTTAATTTCCTAGTTAACCCATTCATTCTTAGTGGGAAGTTCTTAACCTTCATGTATTGTGGTCTTCCTAATTTTTTGTGGTTGACTTCAAGTTTCATAGCATTGTCATCCAAAAATAAGTACAATATTATCTCAATCTTTTTGTACTGATTGAGGCCTGATTTGTGACCCAGTATGTGATCTATTCTGGAGAATATTTCATGTGCATTTGAAAATAATGTGTATTCTGCTGCTTTAGGATGAAATGCTCTGAATATGTCTGTCTAGTCCATGTGGTCCAGTGTGTCATTCAAAGCCACTGTTTCCTTGTTGAGGTTCTGCTTAGATGATCTGTCCTTTGCTGTAAGCCTGACTAAAAAAAAAAAAAAAAAAAAAAAAAAAAAAGATGAAAACAAACAAACAAACAAAAAAAAACAACAGCCCTAATTAAACAAAGAAGAAGAAAGAAGAAGAAGAGAAGAAAGAAAGAAAGAAAGAAAGAAAGAAAGAAAGAAAGAAAGAAAGAAAGGAAGAAAAAAGAAAGAAAAAAAGAAAAAGAAGGAAAAAAAAAAGCCTGGTTCTATCTCCACCAGAAGTGAAGCTGATGCTTTAAAGCACTCTATGATCAGTAGACTTGGTGCACAAAGGGTGTCTGCATTGGTCCTCCGGGGGAGAGGCCCACTGTGATGGCTCACAGTCAGACCTAACCTACTAAAGATGCCCCTGCAGGGCACAGTGGGGTAAGGTTTGGTGTAAGCAGCTCCAGCCTCCACTAGGGTTGCTGTGCTGCTCACTGATGTCTGACCATACTGGTGGGGAGGGGGGGAAGATGGTCACCCTCCTCTCTAGTCCCTGGGTTGGGGAGCTTGCAACAGTCGCTACTCAGGAAACCTTCAGACAAGTGAACAGTCATCTCTCCTGTGTCCCAGACTTCTGTCAAATCCCTGCCCTCAACCCATCTGTGCCCAGGTTATTGGCATGCCAGGCACCACAACTCTTGCGTGTTTTATCTCTTGTGGGTGGCTGGGATTCAAAACTGCAAATCTTAAAGGACTTGGCAAGGTGTGGACGTGCTCCCCTTCTCTGGAGGACAGCCTCACAGTGCTGTACCTGGTGCCTTTCTGTCCCATAAAAGCAGTAGTGGAGCTGTGCAGGTGCCTGGAGTTTATGGTGAAGCACAGCAAAAAGCTGCGACCAAGTTATCCACCCTCTACATGTGCTTCTCTCACCTGCTATTGAACAGCTGCTCAAAGGTGACAGCCAAGTCTTTTGTCCTTCAGAAGGCAACATACCTTCTTATAAATGCACTATAGGAAGGGAAATGTTGTCTCTCAGTGTGACCCAGGGGATCCCCACACCATGCTGTCCACTGTCTGTTCCCAGGGACTCCACCTTCCTCCCCAGGAGCATTGCCTCCCACCCAGATTGACTCTGGCAAATGGCACTAACTTCTAAAACCTCAGAATTTGTGCTCCATCATTTGCAAAAACTTGCAAATAGTCAGTTCCTCCAGTCAGTGGTTTTGGGAGATTCCCCAAATCAATGGATTTGGGGGACTGCTTTTCTTGCACAAACCTGACACGATGTGCTCTCTCTCTCTCTCTCTCTCTCTCTCTCACTTTCTCCTCCTCTATGGAAAAAGGCTTAACGGTTTTGGGTGATTTCCCCAGGTCAACGGTTTTGGAGAGTGCCTTTACTGCATCAACTGAATGCAATACTCTCTCTCCCCCTCTTTCCTTCTCCTCTGTAAAAGGCTCCCTCCCCTCCATGGCATAAGTGTTTTTTCTCTCCCCCAATTCATGCCTCCACACCTCATACCTGCCAGGTTCTCCCCCTCAAAGTATGCATATTGTTCTCTTAATCCTCAGATAAATTCCCTAGGTGTTCAAAATTATTTTATATTGATCTAGCTGTGTCAGAGGGGTAAGGCAAGCCCAAGGTCCCCCTACTGCTCTGTCATCTCAACTCTTCCTCCTTAATGAGTATCTCTAGAAATTTCATTTATTTTGGCTAAAAGAGAGCTGAAACTTGACTTTCAAACATTCTTCATCATACTTTTTTCCAATCATTTATACTCTTAGCTTGATTTTTCCTTTTACATTCCATGATAATCTTCTGTTCTTTACCTACTTTCTTGAGTTGGAAATATAGAAAACTGTATTTTTTTTCTCATTTATACATTTGAAACCACAAATTTCCTTCTGAGCAATGTGCTAGCTGCATCCAACAAGTTTGATATGTCTTGTCTTGATTGAGATTAAAGTATTTTTTAAAATTTTCATTGTGATTTTTCTTCTGTGCCCATGGATAATTTAGAAGCACACTGTTTAGTTTCTTGGTGGTCGAAGGCGGGGGGGGGGCAAGGAATATTCTAGTTATTTTGTTGCTATATTTTACCCTGATTCCACTCTATTCAGAGAACATAATCTAAATATTTCAATCTTTTCAAATTTGTTGAGGTTGTCTTAATATGTCACCATTTGGCCAATTTGGGTAAATGATCTTTGAGCATTTGAAAATAATGTGAATTTTGAGGCTATTGGGGACAGTATACTCTTCACAGCAATTTGCTAATGTTTGTTAGCTCTTTAATCTCCTATAGCATAGAAAACTGCTAAGTCCCAACAGAAGAATTTTCCCCATTTCACCAAAACAAAATGCAAACCATCAATATCACAGCCATTGCTCAACAATACTGGTAAGTTGAAATGTATAAGACTAAAGACATTTAGTTATTCAAAGCTTATTAACTTTTAGTTAAATTTAGACCTTTTGTAATAAATATAGTAGGGCTTTGTATATTTGAAAATTTGTGATTATCCATATTGTCAAACTTGTTTGTTCTTCCAATATTTTCAGATGTTTATTCTCACCTTTTTATTTATTTATTCACGTATTTCATTTATTATTTATTTATTATTTATTTATTTATATTTTATTTATTTATTTATTGCAGCATTTGCCTGTCTACTGATTCTTAAAATTGTGGTGATACATGTTTTAATCCTGCTGCTTTCTTTTTTTTACATTTTTATTTTATTGAAATAAAATAGTGTAATATTGGTTTAATATAGTGTAATTGGTTTCTGGTGTACAATATCGTGATTCAACACTTCATAGAACACAAATCAACACAAGGAGTGCAAATAACAAGTGCACTCCTTAATTCCTGGCACCTATTTAATACAGCCCCTCTACCCACCTCCCTCTAGTAATCATAGGTTTGTTCTCTATAGTTCTTTAAGAGTCTGTTTCTTGGTTTGCCTCCCTCTCTCTCTCTCTTTTTTTTTCCCTTTTTTCATTTGTTTTTGGTTTTAAATTCCACATATGAGTGAAATCCTATGGTATTTCTCTTTCTCTGACTGACTTATTTTTCTTGGCATAATACTCTATACCCTTCATCTATGTTGTTGCAAAGGGCAAGATTTCATTCTTTTTTATGGTTTAGTAATATTCCATATACATACATATATATATATATATATATATGTATATGTATATAATATATACTATATATATACACACACATTACATATATAGTATATATAGTATATATATAGTATATAGTATATATATAATTTTTTTTCAACGTTTTTATTATTTTTGGGACAGAGAGAGACAGAGCATGAACGGGGGAGGGGCAGAGAGAGAGGGAGACACAGAATCGGAAACAGGCTCCAGGCTCTGAGCCATCAGCCCAGAGCCCGACGCGGGGCTCGAACTCACGGACCGCGAGATCGTGACCTGGCTGAAGTCGGACGCTTAACCGACTGCGCCACCCAGGCGCCCCTAGTATATATATACTTCCATTATTTTATATATATATTATATATAGTATATATGTATATGTATATAATATATATACTATACGTATACACACACACATTCATACATACACACATCTTCTACATACATTCATTAGTCAATGGACATTTGGGTTTTTTTCCATAATTGGGCTATTGTTCATAATGCTGCCATAGACACTGGGGCATATGTATCCCCTTTGAATTAGAATTTTTGTATTATTTGGGTAAATACCTAGTAGTGCAATTGCTAGATCATAGGGTAATTGTATTTCTAACATTTTGAGGAATCTCCATACTGCGTTCCAGAGTGGCTGCACCAGTTTGCATTCCCACCAACAGTACAAGAGGTTTCCCCTTCCTCCACATCCTCATCAGCACCTGTTGTTTCTTGCACTGTTGATTCTAACCATTCTGACAGGTGTGAGGTGACATCTCACTGTGGTTTTGATTTGTTTTTCCCGGATGATGAGTGATGTGCATCTTTTCATGTATCTGTTGGCCATCTGTATGCCTTCTTTGGAAAAATGTCTATTCATGTCTTCTACCCATTTTTAATTGGATTATTAATTTGGGGGGTACTGAGTTTGAGAAGTTCTTTATAGATTTTGGATACTAACCTTTTATCAGATATGTCACTTGCAAATATCTTCTCCCATTCCATACGTTGCCTTTCAGTTTTGTTGATTATTTGCTTTGCTGTGCAGAAGCTTTTTATTTTGATGAAGTCCCACTTTAGTTTTTATACATAAAATATTGTAAACTGAGAACATTGTGTTCTAAAACTTACGGCTCTTTGATGTACACCAATAGAGCTAAAGAAATTAATAAAGATTAGGGCGCCTGGGTGGTGCAGTCGGTTAAGCGTCCGACTTCAGCCAGGTCACGATCTCGCGGTCCGTGAGTTCGAGCCCCGCGTTCGGCTCTGGGCTGATGGCTCAGAGCCTGGAGCCTGTTTCCGATTCTGTGTCTCCCTCTCTCTCTGCGCCTCCCCCGTTCATGCTCTGTCTCTCTCTGTCCCAAAAATAAATAAACGTTGAAAAAAAAATTAAAAAAAAAGAAATTAATAAAGATTAATATTATTTAGATACAAAGACATGTTTTTCTTGTCCTTCTTGCACTTAAAATAAAATAATTATCATAGTTAATATATAGCAGATATTTTATATCACTTATTTTTAGTGTTATATATATAATGTTATATAATTATCATATTCTTATAAATAATCTAACCAAAACAGCATTAAATAACTATTACATTTTATTGTTTAATTCAAATCATTTAAAAAAATTAGACAACTTGAAACTTAAAAAAATTTTAAGAGTATACATCAGGTGAAACAATGCATTTGATTGCTTACTGGTTCTCTAAATAATTAGTGTTCCAGTTTATTTCTAATAATATGGGAGAGATTTATTTACTAAAAGCTATTTAAAGAGGTTCTTTTCCAATAAAGAAACGATAAAATTATTCTGTCTGTACTATAAGGTTTATTCAATGTTTTTTTAAAAAAAAACATGTAGTATTGGCATAAAATGAGGAAACATATATTGTTAAAAGAAAAAAATGCAAATAGCTAAAATTGTGTGTGTGTGTGTGTGTGTGTGTGTGTGTGCACGCACGCACGTGCATCATGATAAAGTCTGGGAGATATGCATTTTTTTAAAAGCAGTGATTTTCTGGTTCACTCTTTTTATACCCGCCTTGTTTAAACCCTTTTCCCCCTTATTCTTAGCATATAATACAATGTTACCTGCATATAAAAACCATTACAAAGTTGAAGAGAAGACATGAAGCATAGAGGGCAGTATACACAAACTCAGAGAAGTTCAAAATTATAATGCCTATGTCAGGAAGTTTGTCCTGGCAGCATTAGATAATACATTTCAAAATGGAGTCCTGTTAGGAGATGGGGGTGGCTAAATGGGAACTCTTGCTGAGTTGCTTAGACTCTATTTTGTAGGTGACAGAGAGCAATTTCTGGATTCTAGGTAAAGGAGAGGAAGTGACACAAACAAGGTTAAATTTCAAACTGAGTAAACTAGATAATTACTAGGAACTGTTTTAGAGAAGATGATGAAATGGAGGTGGGTAGGGAGTTAAGAGTTGAAACAAGAAGGTTACTGAAACAGTCCAAATGAGAAATGATAAGGACCAGAATATGACAATGAGCAAAGGTAGAGTAGATGAATAGAATGTTGAAACTGTTGAATTTTGATAATTATGCGTAACAAATATGTTAGGAGGCTGTTGGATACAAATGCAAAGTGCAAAGTGAAGTTGAAGACTACAAATAAAGATACAGCATTTTCCATCCCATATGTAGTAATTACAGTCATCTGTAAATAAAGTCCCTCTGGGAGAGCATTAGAGAAAGAATAGTGAAACCAGGGCAGAACCCTTAAAGTGATAATTAATTGTGCTCAATTGAGGAAATAATGCCCCATGAACTAGAACAGTGAGAGAGCAAAAAGAAAGAAAACCAAATGGAAGTGTCACAAAAACTAAGAATGGTTTGATAGTATACATAACAACATTTCAGGAATAACTGGAAAACTAATAAGCATGTAAAAACTTCTGTTAGGCAGTTAGGGTTTCAGTTACATTATACATCCTGGTTTTACATTTTTTCTGTGACTATAGATAGAAGTATTTAATTAACTATTTAAAACTTTGACATTTACCTTAGTAATTTTCCACCAGAAACCTACATTTTAACAAAATCAGTGGATAAATGGGAAATCAATTGCTAAATGACTATACACTCCATTTGAACAAGTACATATGATATGATGGCTACCTAAATATGTTAAGTAAGCACTTGAATTTTCTACCTGGTTTACCCAAAAGGTAAAATCTCCCAGAGGATGATGTTCAGAATTAACAAGACCAACTAATTAAATTTAATTAGGTCAACCTGCATGAGATAATTAGCATAATTAATTTAGATTTTGAAGTGCCCCAAAGGGAGGCAGTATTCGTGTATTTTTGAAGAGAGCTTTAGTAAAAAGAAAGAAAAAGAAAAAAGGAAGTAGGTTTGAATATTAGAAAAGTGACCCAGAGTAATTTGTCATGACATTTTATGTATAAAAACTTGTTTTAGTAAAATTTATAAATACTTATCAAAATTATTCAGAGAAACCTTTTCCCCAAGTTCTGCTCTATCTTCAGATGGTTGTTCTTGCCTCCTCCCTTCACTTATCTGTACCTCCTACTACAACATTGAGAAATGTGGCTCCCATTATCCACCACCCATTAGTTAATTATTCAATCCCAATATACAGGTAGAGTAGTAACAGAATTCCTAATGGATAGAATACAGTAATAGTGTATAGCTTCTTTGCCTCCAGTTTCACCTATTCCACTAAATTTCAAAATTACTTAGCCCAGCATCCTTTTCTCATTCCTTTCATTATAAGGTGGTTTCATAAATTTATTATACAGTTCAATTGGTTTATCACATCTGGCATTCCATCCTGGGATCTTCTGACATCCAATTTTTTTTTTTAATTTGTATAGATTCAAGTTTACTCTTCCTGTTGTGAAGTTCTATAGGTTTTGACAAATGCATGGAGTCATGTCATGTATCAACCAGTAGAGTACCATATAGAGTAGTTTCATTGCGCTAAATAATCCCCTGTGCTTCATGTATTCAACCCTCTTATAGTCCCCTGAAAGCCTGGCAACCACTGATCTTTTTATCATCTCTATACTTTTGTCAATCCCAATATGTCTATAATCAGAATCCTACAGTATGTAACCTTTTCATATTGGTTTCTTCCATATAGCTATATGCATTTAAGGTCTCTCTTTGTCTTTTTGTGATTTCATAGCTTATTTCTTTTTATTGCTGAGTATAATATTCCATAATATGGACGTGCCACAGTTGGTTTATCCATTCACTTATTGAAGGACATTTATTTACTTCCAATATTTGATGATTATCAATAAAGCTGCTATAAACTTTGCATGGAGGTGTTGTGTGGATATGTTTTAAAATCTGTTGGACAAAAATCTAAAAGAGCTATATTGGATTGTATGGGAAGGCTATGTTTAGCTTTAAAAAAACTGCCTGTTTTCAAAACAGATGGTACCCATTTGTGTTTGCACTAGCAATTAATGAGAGTTCTTATTGCTCTGCATTTTCCTAACAATTGGTATTGGCAGGTTCTTGGGGGATTTTTTTAATTTTAATTACACCTAGTGGTATCTCCTTTTTGTTTAATTTGTAATTATTTAATGGTAAATGATGTTAAACATCTTTCATACTTACTTGCCATTTGTGTATCTCATTTGATGAGGTGTCTGTTCAGATATTTACCCATTTTTAATTTTTTCCTTATTTATTTATTTATTTAATTTTATTTCCTTGTTGAAATTTAAGATTTTTTTTTGGCATATTTTGGATACAAGTGCTTTATCAGATATGTGCAAAATATTTTCTCTATGGCTCTGGCTTGTCTTTTGATGCTCTCCACTTTAGAGGGTAGTTCTAATTTTAATAAAATCCAAGTTATCAATGTTTTTCTTTCACAGATCATGCCTATATCTAAAGATTCATCACCATACTGAAAGTCACATAGATTTTTTCTATGTTTTCTTTTAGAAGTTTTATAGTATTGCATTTTATATTTGTATCTATGATACCTTTAGAGTTATTTGTAATTGTAAGGTCTGTGTCTAGTTTTTTTTGTTTTGTTTTGTTTTTGTTTTTCATTGTTTGTTTTTTTTACATATAGACTGAAAAGACAACTTCTAAGTTCTTCATAAATTGGAGATATGTAAAAAGTGTCCAAAAATACATTTCTAAGTAGAAGAGAAAGAGGAGGGAATAGTGGGTTCTGTATACATAATTGGTAGGTTAGATATATATGGGAACATAATGAATATACAAGTGTAATATATATTCATATATATGAAGTTTTGAATACTAACATATTCCTTCCTGAAAAAATTAAAAATAGATAATTGGGTAAATTATTTTCATTGTCCAAATACTATCTATTTTCTCTCAGTGTGAATATTTCTCACTTTATGTTTTTTCCTTGCTCAATGTTATCCTTTTTCCTAATAACTAGTAATTTGGGATATTGTTTGGGATATTACTGGCATATTCTCCATTACATTTGCTGAGTTCCTAAATATGTCTCTGGTTTGGGTGTCTCCTTTTGTATCTTGCACAAAATATCAGGGCAGCAGAAACAGAATCATAGAAATCATTATTCTCATATAATCACCTTGAACAATAGACCACTGGTAGAAGTTTGATAGATGGTCCTAAATGGATATATTCTCTCTGTAAATTAAATAACAGTGATGTTGGCCTATTTATATGTACAGGAATATGATGGAATGTGTCCATATCTCTTATTAAAGTTGGAATGATTTTTAGAAGTTTCTACAAGTTAGAATATTATTGAGATATCATGAACTTTATAAGGATCAAATTTGTTTAAATTAGAAAGGAAACACTGATTTTTTTTATTTATAATATTGAAAGTAATTACTTTATGGATTCTAAAATTGACTACTAAATTTAAACTATTTTTCAGTGAGGTTGAATATGCCTCTAACACTTATTACAGACACCAAAACTGATTGAGTTTTATGGGCTCTTTTATGATTTAAGTTATAACCCTAATATTTTTGTTGTTGCTTTCTCTGCTAAAAGAAACAATGGCTTAATGCTTTTCTAAAGTATAACTGTAGTTTAGAGTCAAAGTTTCAAGTACAAGAAATTGAAGTTGAAAAGCATCATTTTAGGCATGATACTTCAGAAAACATTTCCCCTTCCCTGTATTATCCTTCTCAGTTAAGGCTACCTTACAATCTAAAGGGAAAGCTGCAGGTATACTTGACAATTTAATAATGCTAAGCACACATACGTCTCCACATCAAGTTGACACCCACACAAATACATATCATCCCTGTGACACTTACAATGGTAAAATAATAGTAGTGATAAAAATCAATCACAATTTGAGTAGCTATGCTGAAGAATACTAAGTCAACAAACATAAAATCTTCTAAAAGATTAGTTTGTACAAGAAGAGAGCACATTATTTCTGCATGTTTTTAATACAGTATGTATTGTGCCCATAGATAAGAATGCACCATATTGTTTTTAAGAAAATTCCCTCAAACGTGGTTGAACAGTTTTTTTTCAAAGTCACATCTTTAGTGTCTGAGGCTCTTATTTATAGTTTAAACATAGTTTGTTATGCTTCTCTGATAAAAGACCCTTCCTATTTGAAAGACTATTATAAAATCAGGCTGTAACAAATCCCAATTTCTTTAATCTTTATAGATTTCATTTTCAAATCCCAAATATGGGCTTAAGGGAAAAAGAACTGAAAGTTACAATTCAATTCAGCAAATATGTATTGAATGGTGACTTTTTGACTTGCTCTGCAATACAGAGTTGAATGTGGTAGGATCTAACTCTACATTCTGATAAGTGATACGCTTGCAATCTGAACAAAGTAATTTGAAAGCAGAGAAAAGACAGCACCATTCTTTCAGTTATCTGAAATTTTCATTTAAACTACATATTAAAAGATGAATAGGATTTGGTCATGCAAAAAAAGAGAATAAAGTTAAACAATTATGTCATAACATCTTTCATACCAGTTTTTTATTCCACTCTTCTCTCTCAGGCCAGGTGCTTTGCAACTATCATTTCAAATACTACTATAATATTATAACTACTAAGCAGTCTTCTGGTTTGTACATCTCCAATTCAGTATCAATCCTGCTGAAGGGGTTTGCAATATGCAGTTACCAGAGAAGGATAATTGTTATAACAGGTCACATTTGTTTATTTTGTATATGGTTTATTTCTACAAATATATTACATCTATTGAAAACATGAGAGTATGCATTTTAATTCAATTATTCTTCTTAGTACAGTATTGGGCATTCAAAACTTGAATGACTGACTGTGAATTCCAAACAGATAATATGTTGTTTTTTCAAAGGCTGTCAGGAAACTATCCTACTCCAAACTTAAATATTCACAAGAAGCTCAGTCCCCATGTTTAACTTTCAAGAAGCGTTTCTAAGAAAATTGTTATTATCCTCTGAGTATCGCCTCTATACAAACCTAAAGACCATTATTCAAATATAACTTTCCCTTCCTTACCTTCTTTTCCCAGCTAAAGAATCAGTTTCTAATAATTAGTTCTTTACAGTGGATTCAGTTTTGGGGACTTGCAAGTTCTAGTGCAAAATTAATTCCTTGAGTTGTATATAGAAAGAGTCTTGAGCTGTGAAGGAGCTCAGGGTTCTAATGGAGGCTCTACTGCTTACTGATGTCTTGGGTCAAGTGATGGAGCCTTTCTATAGCAGGTCATATCTCTTATGGGACCATCAATCAAAGCTAACTCAATTTCTAACATAAATAGAACAAAACAATGAGATAGAAAATTACCCTTTTCTTTGTGCTTTCTACAAAACTGGTTCTGAAACAAGGGATAGACATGGGGGGGGGGGTTGTTCTTCTTATTCCATGTTATAGGCATTTTTTTCTAAACTATTTCCAGTTGTAAAACAACTAATTATAATTTGCACTTGAGCTTCAGGTCAATTATTTTTAGTAGACATTCTTCCTAGACTCTTAAAAATTATTGACACAAATTTTATATTTTCGAAGTTATTTCCATCTCAAGTTTGTTAAGACACATTCAAAGGAATTTTAATGAATATTTAGAAAAAAAGAAGATAGGCTCTTTCCATAATTTGGCTATTGTTGAGAGTGCTGCTATGAACATTGATGGGTATTGAGGAGGGCACCTTTTGGGATGAGCACTGGGTGTTGAATGGAAACCAATTTGTCAATAAATTTCATATAAAAAAAAAAAAAAAAAAACAAAAAACAGTGAGCCCTATGCGGGGCTCAGACTCACAAACCATGAGATCATGACCTGAGCTGAAGTCAGATGCTTAACTGACTGAGCCACCCAGGTGCCCCCAGATACTGTGATTTTTACAAATTGAAGGCTTGTGGCAACCTTGAAATGAATAAATCTACCAGAGCCATTTTTCCAAAAAAAAAAAAAAAAAAAAAGAAGATAAGCAAAATGTCTCGATGCCATCTGAGAGCAACAGCATATCTACTTGAAAAATTCTGAATAATTTTTATAGAATTCTTATGACTGCTGTCATTAATTATGCTCATTGGCATAAAAGTCTTAAGATAAATTGGCAAATTTAAAAGAGAATAAAGGCAATGAGAAGAAACCAAAAAAGAAAAAATAATAATTTGTAAAAGAAAGAGGGGGACAATAGTAATAAAATAACTAGCATTTCTATCCACAACTTTTTCCAAGGGATTTGTTATCAATGTGGTTTTAATAATCAAAATATTACTGTGGAAATAAGCAAATGAAGATATGAATAATTTACTCCAGATATCAATCACTGGTTGTGGAAAATGGCCCCAATCCAATTCCACCTTGGTTACTACTGAAGATCTCTAAAACCATACACCACAATATTTTCTAATTCATGATTCTGGATCCCATTTCTTGGCTCTACATGGCCTAGTGTAACTGATATTTCTTTGGTTACTGTCTAAAATACAGAGAGGCTAGTATCCCTAACATAGATTCCTTTAACAATAAAACAAAGAAACACCCAAACGGTATAAGGTTAAGCCATTCAGTATCTTGCTTAATCATTCTAGAAGCATAAAATCTTCCAAGAAGACACAAAAGTGTGACCACTGGTGAAAAAGCATATATAATAAATAGTCAAGTAATTTGCCTCAATGAAAATATCTGATCCATTTTAATGGTGACTTTTTATTTGGAGGAGTGTGACACTGCATAAGATATATAGATGCCAATTAAAGACAGATAAATGAGTACTCGTATTTGAAATTCTCATTTAGGAATAATATAAGAACTGACTCTCAGGTGAGATCACTACACCTGTCAAATGAAGGCAATGAAGTTTTGGAATCCATGATTATTTATAAGCACTCACAAATCTTTCCTAAATAGTCTGTTTCCATGGAAACAGGAATTATCCACTGAAGTCTGACCTTTCCTTTGCATAGTTTAGTTTTGACAGCTATGTAAGCACTGTTTTAGAAAGCACATATAACCCAGGAAACCTTACAAAAGACATACAAAGTAGAAAGTAACTGAAAACAATAAGCTTTAAAAATGTAGCTAAGATCATATATTTTTAAATGTGATTTTTCATTTTTTCAAGAGCATGAGGGTTTTGTTTTAAGCTAGTGTTAGCTTGTAATGTTCAAAATAAGAGATATAAAAGGTGGAAAATTATTATTATTATTATTATTATTATTATTATTATTACAGATAAATTTTGTTACATAAGTAAATATTAAAAGGAAAACAAATGCTTGTATAAGGAAATACCTCTAAGCCTATAATGGATACTCATTAAGAATAGCTTAAATGTATAAGCAAATATAGGCAGTATACTTCACATATATTGCATTACCATAATAATCTAATTATTACACTCTGGAAAGTATATATCATTATCCTATTTTTAAATTGCAAAAGGGTCAAGCTAAATGATTTCCCAATGTCACATATCAAGTATTTAAATGCAGGGTTTATGTCTTGGGGATTCCAAAGCACAAATTCTTTTAATTTCAGCCTTTAAGATTATGAATGAATGAAGTAATATCAAGTAGAAGAAACATTTTAGCTAAAATATTGAAAATTGTCTTCTAAATTTAATTATTATTATTTGACAAATCATGGCCATATTTCTATCTGCTTCTGCATCTAGGAAAGATCATTTTTTAAAGTGTTTTTATTAGAAGCACCAGGGTGGCTCATTCAGTTAAGCAACTGACTCATGATTTCAGCTCAAGTCATGATCTCATGGTCATGAGATCGATCCCCACCTTGGGATTTGCTCTGGGCAAGGAGCCTGCTTAAAATTCTCTCTCCCTCTCCCTCTGCCCCTCCCCTGCTTGCTCAGTCACGCTCCCCCCTCAACAAAAAACAAACAAAAACAAACAAACAGTTTTTATTTGTGTTCAGATTTGCAAAGAAATCCAAGGTCTATAGTTTTGGCATTTGAGAGAAAAAAAATTTTTTTTTTAAATGGCATTTTAATTTTTTTTTCAACGTTTTTTTATTTATTTTCGGGACAGAGAGAGACAGAGCATGAACAGGGGAGGGGCAGAGAGAGAGGGAGACACAGAATCGGAAACAGGCTCCAGGCTCTGAGCCATCAGCCCAGAGCCCGACGCGGGCTCGAACTCGCGGACCGCGAGATCGTGACCTGGCTGAAGTCGGACGCTTAACCGACTGCGCCACCCAGGCGCCCCGAGAGAAAATTAATTATAAAACCTCATAGATTAGAATTTTACAACACAGAATCTCAGAAATCAGATGATAGATATACTTATGGCAATTGTCAATAGAACTTCATTTTCAATAAATAAAACTTATCATCAAGTACAGTTGAGGACAAACCATAAAGTTACTTTACAAAAGGGTTAATTCTACTTACTAGTTTTAACTATAATATATATATATATATATTATATCATTTACTATAACATATATATGTGTGTGTGTGTGTGTGGTGTGTGTGTATATATATATATATATATATATATAACATTTTGGAAATAAGCTATCTACCTAAGATAACCACCCATGAAGGCAAAAAATAAATAAAATAAAATAAAATTCAGTAATGAATCAAATGTAAAACAAATGAGTTTTCAATGTTAGATTGACAGAATAACCTTAAAAGAGCCTTAAAGGACAACACAATGCAATTTCGTTTATTTCAAGAAACAATTTTTAAAGTTGCAAATTATAAAAATGTGAAAATACATCTGTAATAATTTTAAATTATTAAAGATTACTATTTTCATGTTTATGATAAAATTTAAAAATATATACTGACCAATTCCCTGTCCCCTCCAAGTCTATTTTATATGTTTATACTTTCTGATTTTATGACTTAAGTAAATATATTTATGTGTCACCTTTCACAAAGTTAAAACATATAAGAGAAATAAAGTTATAGATTAAATTTCTGTAGTTGTAGAACACACATTTCTTTCCTGAAATGAATAAACTTATATATTTTAAGCTTTAGCTTCTATTTTCCTCCTCTTAAATTTGGTAACTTAGAAGAAAGTAAACTACAATGTTATAGATTTGAAAGCTGGCATCACAAAAAAAGATACAAGCTAATGGGTTCTTTTTAGTGAGTCTTTGGTTGAAATGCATGACAAGTGTAAACCATATAAGAAAATAATCTGTAGTCAAACTCAGATAAACTTATCTGCCCCTATTCTGACTCAGAAAAATCTGTGGAGTGGGCTGTAGGAAATAAATTTACCAAAATATTTTAATTGGAAAGAATGGAAAGAAAATTTCATGACAGTTCTTAGCATTTAGATTACATTTAATCCTCTTAGAACTTCTAGAAAAGAACCAGGATTCCTAGAAGAAATGCTTGATTACAGAAATTCTTTGTGTAGAAAGTCTATGGATAAAAAAAAATATATATATATATATTTTTTGTGTGCTGAAAAATAAAACAATAATGAAAGACTGATGGAGACGTATCAAAAGGATACAGGAGCCAGACTGAGCAAGCAGCCACTGGTCAAATCAGGGAAATTTTGAGAATCAAATAGGCTGCAGGGAAAAGATTCAATCTGCACAGGACTGGAGGAGGGGGAAATGTTTTGAATGTGTCACTCTCAAAAAGCAGTCTACTGCTGCCTTTGTCTTGACTTAACTCTGTGTTCTTGGATAAGTCATTCTGAGGTAAATTCCTTCATTTCTAAATGAAATATTTCTCTAAACTGACATCCAGTTTTAAAAATCTATAAATAGAAACAACTGGTAGAATAGAGGAGTGAGGAGTGCACTAGAAGCTAAGAAACACTTTCACTAGACAAAATTATGAAGAGCCATAATTTAAAGTCTCTGAAAATTGTCCTAAGGGCATATGGCAAATGTAGAAACATCCATTCAAATAAATTGTCTAAATCTTAGCAAGAATCACATGTCTGTGGTATCTAGTCACAACCCACTTCCCCTACCCTTCTGTCTCCTGCCCATCCCAAGCTACATCTTAAAGAAACTATTCCAAGAGTTTTAATACAGGAAGCTGCAGCCAAGAATGTGAATTCTCTCTTTCCTCATGTCCCACTCTGGGGTTTGTTTTCAAACTGGGAAGTAGGGGATGAGGAGAGAGGAACAGGTAACCTTTAAGAATAGCTCATCCTACCCCCAGTCCCATGTCCCAAGAAATTCTATTCTAAGAAGAGGCAGCTGAAAGGAACAGGGTATCCTTACTCTAACCACTCCCCACTCATTGGACAGGAGTTATCAGAGCAGGATGTAGAGAAGAACTGAAAACATTCCTAAACCACAAAGAGATGAATCAACAAAAGGCAGAAATCTCAGTGGCACTAGACACTTAAACACAACTTCTGACCAACAACTGGCTGAACAATAATGTTATGGACTGAATGTTTGTATCCCTCCAAAATTCTTATGTTGAAACTCCAACCTCCAAAATGACTATATTTGAAGATAGTGTCTTTATGGAGGTGATTAAAATTAAATAAGTCATAATGGTAGGGCCCTGGTCCAATAGTATTTTTATCCTTATAAAAGAGACACAAGAGAGTATACTTCCCCTCCTTCCCCCTTCCTTCCCTTCTTTCTTCCCTCCTGCCTTCCTTCCTTCCTTCCTACCTTTGTTCCTTCCTCCCTCCCTCCCTCTCTCTCCCTCCCTCTCTCTCTGCCATGTGAGGACATAGTAAGAAGTTGGCCATATGCAAATCAGAAAGAGAGCTCCCACCAGAAAGTGATCATATAGAGCCCTGATCTGGGACTACTAGCCCCAAAACTGTGAGAAAATAAATTTCTATTATTTAAGTCACTCAGTCTATGGCAAGTTTTTATTGCAGACTGAGCAGACTAATACATAGAGGCAAATCCTAAGAAATCAGGTTTAAAATTACATTAATTCCTGGCAGCTTGGAAGACTGCATGCATGGTCAAGGTCTTGCCTTCTCAGGAGCCATTACAGAGGAAAAATCCTACACTGCAGAGGAAAAAGTACATAGACTTGGCTGAAGATGTGGCAAAAACATACACTCTTTTAACTATGATTGTAGACTCCAAGCTGTAAACACTTCCAATAGTAAAGATTAACAATCTAACTGGCTAAGATGGCTTAACTCAATCTTTGAGAAATAAATGGCTTATGTGGATTTCAGGGGCAGCCCCTAGGTAGCCAAGCATAACCTTTGAGTAATAAGGGGCCTATGCTAATTCAAAGGCAACCCTTAAGTATCCAGGCTAAAAGATAAAAATAAAAGAAAAAGAATAGAAGCAGGGATATCAAAGGTCACATGGTCATACTCAAGGGGGAAATCAACTTCAAAGAATCACTTCAACCAAGTCTCTTAGCAAATAAATAAATGACGAGTCCAAAAAACAACATGACTCAGGAGTAGAAGACTCAGCATCCTATGTTGCTAAAACATGTTTTCTAAAATATCGCATTCTCAAGAAGAATATTCTAAGACATGCAAAAACCAGAAAATTATGACCATACACAGAACAAAAAAAGGCAGACAACAGAAACTGATTTTGAAGTGGCTTAGATGTTGCAGTTAGCATACACAGGCTTCAAAGCAGCTATTATAAATATATTCAAAGGAGTAAAAGAGACCATGTCTGAAGAACTGAAAGAAGGTATGTAGCAGTATCTCATGAAATATAAAATATCAAAAAAGAGATAGAATTATTTTAAAAAGAACCAAATGGAAAAATTTTAGTTGTAAAGTACAATAACCAAAATGAAATATTCACTAGATGGCTTCAATATTAGATTTGAGTTAGCAAAGAGGGAATCAGCAAATTGAAGATTGATTAAAAGAGAGAAGGTAATCTGAGAAAATGGAGAGCAAAATAATGAAGAAAATGAACAGAGCCACAGAAAAATGTGAGGTACCAATAAGCACATAACACACATAATGGGAGAACCACAGAAGAAAGAGAGAAAGGGGCAAGAATTATGATAGTAAAAATGTGAAGTATATTTGATAAGATGAAATACATAGAACTATCATTATCTCTAGATAATAGGAAAATTATTAAAATTATTAAAACAATTAAAATTTTACACTAAAAATTATCTATCAAATTGAACAGAAATTGGGTAAGGAAGAATAGAGAAACAAAAATGATGTGAGACAAAGAGAAAAAGTAACATGGCAGGTATAAATGCAATCATACCAATATAATGTTAAATGTAAGTGGATTAAATATTCTAATGAAATATGGAGTTTAGACTGGATAAGGAAAAACAAGACCCTATATATATATATATCAAACATTAGATTTAAATGAGCAAATACGCTGAAAACAAAGGATGAAAAAAAAAGAGATCATGAAAAAAGGGAGTAGCTATACTAATACCGGGAAAAAAGACTTTAAGTAAGAAATGTTTCATATATAAAGAGGGCTATTTCACAATGATAAAAACCTCAATACATCAAGAACAAACATACACAGCACTGGTACCAGAGTCCCAAAACACAAAATCTGACAGAAATGAAGGGTAAAATAGCCAATTCAAAAATAATAATTAGAAACATCTAAACCCTGTTTTCAATATTGGATTAATAAGTAGGCAGAAGATCAACAAGGACATAGAAAACTTAAGCAACCCTATACCACCTAGACCAACTGTTCTCTCTATAGTGCATTCTCCACAATAATGGCAGAATACACATTCTTCTTAAGTTTAGCTTATGGAACATTCTCCTGGATAGATAAAACAAGCCTCAATAAACTTAAAGTGACCAAAATAATACAAAATATGTTTTCCAACCAAAAGAGAATGACATTAGAAATCAAAACCAAAAAGTTTGGGAAGTTCACAAATATAGGAAAATTAAACAACACACTCCTCAAATAACCAATACGTAAAGAAAAAATCACAAGGAAAATTAGAAATAAGATGAATAAAAATGCAAACACTATATACCAAAGTTCATGGAATAAATCTAAAATGGGCACAAAGGAAATTTATAACTATAAATATTCATACTAAAAAAATCACTTCAAATCAATAATGAATCTTTGCATCTTAAGACACTAGGAAAAAAAATAAAGAAAAAACTAAATTTAAAGCAAGTAGAAGAAAGGGAATAACAAAGATTAGAGTAGAAATGAACAAATACAGGCAAACCTCATGTTATTGTACTTTGTTCTGTGTTTTGCAAATGTTGCATTTTTTACAAATTGAAGGTCTGTGACAACCCTCCATCCAGCAAGTCTATCAGCATCATTTTTCCAATAGCATTTGCTCACATCATTGTCTCTGTGTCAAATTTTAGTAATTCTTTCAATATTTCAAATTATTTAATTATTATTATATTTGTTATGGTGATCTGTGATCAGCGATCATTGATGTTACTATTATAAATGTTTGGGACTCCACCAACCAGGCCATAGAAGATGGTGAAATTTAATTGATAAACGTCGTATGTGTCCATGGAGAGGGCTTCCCTATTTCCTGAGACACAACAATATCGACATTAGAACAAATAATTACCCTACAATGGCCTCTAAGTGTTCAAACAAAAGAAAGTTGTACATCTCTCACTTAAATCAAAAGCTAAAACTGATTGAGCTTAGTAAGGAAATCATGTTGAAAGTAGAGATAGGCCAAACGCTAGGCCACTTCTATCAATCAGTTTGCCAAGTTGCAAATTTAAAGGAAAAGTTCTTGAAGGAAATTGAAAGTGTTACTTTAGTGAACACACAAATGATAAAAAAGCAACACACCCTATTGGGTGATATGGAGAAAGCCTCATTGTCTGGATAGCTCAAACCAACCAAAACATTCCTTTAAACCAAAGCCTAATCCAGAGCAAGGCTCTAACTCTCTTTAATTCTATGAAAGCTGAAAGAGGTGAGAAACCTTCAGAAGAAAAGTTGGAAGCTAGCAGAGGTTGGTTCATGAGATTTAAGGGAAGGAGCCATCTCCATGACATGAAAGTGCAAGATGAAGCAGCTAGTGCTGAAGCTACAATTATCCAGAAGACCTAGCAAAAGATAATTAATGAAGGGGGTACATTAAACAATAGATTTTCAATGTAGATGAAATAGCCTTCTATATGAAGACATCATGTAAGACATTCACAGCTAGAGAGAAGTCAATGTCTAACTTCAAAGTTTCAATATATAGCCTGACTCTTTTGTTATGCGATAATATAGCCAGTGATTTTAAGTTGAAGCCAATATTCATTTACAATTCTGAATATCCTAGGGCTCTTAAGAATTATGCTAAATCTACTCTACCTGTGCTCTTTAAATGGAGCAATGAAGTCTGGAAGACAAACATTTGTTTACAACATAGTTTACTGAATATCTTTCTATTGAAATATAGTTGACAGTCTTAGTTGCAAATGTACAATAAATATTTTAAACCCACTAATGGGATCTACTGTTCAGAGAAAAGAGGTTTCATTCAAAATACTATTCCTGATTGACAATGCACCTGGTCACACAAGAGTTCTGATGGAGATATACGACACTAATCTCATTGTCATGCCTACTAACACATATACATCTTGTAGCCCATAGGTCAAGAAGAAATGTAAACTTTCAAGTGTCATTATTTTTTTCTCCTCAGAGACCTACTTTTTATTAAGATCTAAACACATGAAAACATTGGCCCAAGCTCAACCCATCTTAACATATATCGCTCTGTAGAGTGAAAAGCACCCTATGTACACAGCCAAAAGCTGCACTGACTGTGTCCCTGAAGCCTGGATCTGGCCCTCCTCAGGCCCTTACTCCCTCAAGGTATCTAAAAAGAACAAGCGAGAGAAGTAGTGCCCAGCATCAGCACAAAAGGGAATAAACAGGCATTAGAGGTCAAGTCTTGTCATTTAAGAAATACATTTCATAAAGCTAAAGAAGCTGCCACAGAAAGTGATTCTTCTGATAGATCTGGACAAGGTAAATTGAAAATATTCTGGAAAGGATTCACCATCCTAAATGTTTTCAAGGAGATATATGCTTCATGGGAAGAAGCCAAAATATCAACATTAACAGGAGTTTGAAAGAAGTTGATTCTAACCTCATGGATGACTTTGATGGGTTCAAGACTTCAGTGGAGACAGTAACTGCAGATGTGATAGAAATAGCAAGGAAACTAGAATCAGAAGTACAACGTGAAGATGTGACTGAATTGCTGCATTCTCATGATAAAATTTTTAATAGATAAGGAGTTGCTACTTATGGATGAACAAAGAAAGTGGTTTCTTGAGATGGAAACTACTGCTGGTGAAGGTATTAGGAAGATTGTTGAAATGACCACAAGGAATTAGAATATTATATAGATTCAGTTGATAAAGCAGCAGCAGGGTGTGAGAAGATTGACTCCAAATTTGAAAGAAGTTCTACTGTGGACAAAATGCTATCAAACAGCATTACATGCCACTGAGAAATTGTTCATGAGAGAAGAATTAATTGATGTAGCAAACCTCTTTATTGTCTTACATTAAGAAATTGCCACAGCCAACCCAACCATTAGCAAACACAACTCTGATCAGTCAGCAGTCATCAACATCAAGGTAAGACACTCCATCAGCAAAAAGATTATGACTTGCTGAAAACTCAGATGATGGTTAGCATTTTTTAGCAATAAACTATTTTGTAATAAAGGCACATTGTTTTTTAGACATAAGGCTATTACATACTTAATAAACTATAGTATAGTGTAAACATAATGTATATGCACTGAGACATCAAAAAATTCATTTGACTTACATCTGCTTTATTGCAATGCTCCGGAACCAAACCCACAATGTCTCCAACATAAACCTGCAGAAACAGAAATACAGTGAAGAATGTCAACAAGACAAAAAAACTGGTTCTCTGATAAGATCAACAAAGTAGAGAAAATTATAGGTAAAACAGACAAGTTAATTAGAGTCTCAAATTACCAATCCTTTAAAACTTCCAAATTAAAAAAAAAAAAGAGAGAGAGAACACTTCCCAGCTTATCTTATGAAGCCAGTATTATTGTGACGCCAAGGTTAGGTAAATACATCACAAGAAAGGAAAACTACAAATTAATATCCCTTTTTAATATATATGTAATAATCCTCAATAAAATACTAGAAAATTGAAGCCAGCAAGATATATAAAAGATCATACATTATGATTATGTTGGTGTTACTCAAGAAGGCAAGTTTAGTTTAACATATGGAAATCAATCAATGTAATAATCATCTTAGTGGAATAAAAGACAATCTTCATGTGACCATCTTAATAAGCACAGAAAATTAGCATTTCACAAACCAAATGTCCTTTCCTAATAAAACATTATACAAAGTAGGAATAAAAGTAAATTTTCTCAACATGGGAGAGGATATCTATATAAACCCACAGCTAACATCATACTTAATAGCAAAAGGCTTAATATTTTATCCTCAAGATTAGAAACAAAATAAGAATGTTCTCTCTTTCCACTTTTATTCAGCATTGTTCTGGAAATTCTAGCTAGGACAATTAGGCAAGCAAAAGAAATAAAAGGTAGCTTTATTGGAAAGAAAGTAAAACTATATTTGAAGATGATATTGTTTTATTTATAGAAAATCCTAAGTAATCTATTTAAAAGACTATTAAAACTAATACGTGAGTTTGGCAAAGTTTAAGGACCCAAGGTCAATATACAAAACTCAGTTGTGTTTCTACACATTAACAATGAAATTAAGTTAATAATCAGTATCATAAAAAGAATAAAATCATTAGGCCTAAACAAAGCAAATACAATTACTGAACACTGAAAACTGCATAATATTGATGAAAGAATTAAAGAAGATCTAAGAAAAGAGAAGTCAATGGATATTCATGAATTGGAAGACAATATTAAGATGACAATACTCCCCAAACTTATCTATATTCAACATGCTTCCTATCAAAATATGTTTGCCCTTTTACAAAAATTGACAAGCTGATCTTAAAATTCGTGTGGAAATTGAAGAGAATAATAGGCTAATGCATTTTGAAAAAAAGAACCCAAGTTAAAGGATTCACACTCAATGCATTTCACATTTTGGTACAAACGTGCAGTAATCAAGACAGTACTAACATGAAGATAGAGATAGGTCGATGGAATAGAACTGAGAGTGCAGAAATAACCTCTTACATTTATGGTCAATTTATGACATTAAAATCATTATGATTTTATACTAATAGTAACATATATCACCTCAGATATGAGAGTATGGTTCACTCTACTGTATCAGAAGTAGTTTAAAATAAAAATAATCTAAGTTTTGTTATAAGAAGTTTAATTTTAAGTTCATAAAAGAAAATAAATCTAGAGGATATACAAGAAAGTAAATAATAAAAAGAAAAATTTAAGAACTACAAAATGGAAAATTGACATAGATAAGTGTTTGTTCTTAGAAAAGATTAATAAAATTGAAATATGCTAAGCATAACAGATGAGGCAAATTATATTCTACCCAGATATTCAAAGGAAGATATCATTACAGATACCCTAGCTATTAAAAAGGAAACAGGAGGATATTATAAACATCTCTATTCCAATAAATTTTTATAATTTAAATAAACAAATTTACCAAACGGAAACAGGAAGAAATATAAATGATAAACTTTGAGTCCTCCATGCAGTACCATTCCATGAGGAGATCAACAAGCAACGTGGTGGAAGGTTTGTTTCCTCTCTGAAAAGGATAACGATGGGATATATGCTAGCTATAAGTTTCCCCTTCTAATCAGCAGTGTCTCAGCACCACTATTCAAGGGTTCACACAGGAGGAAAAACTACCAGTTGGGATCCCACATAACATCACCTTGGGCCAAGGGATCCACTCTAGGGCAAGGAATGTAATAACAAGAACATAATTATGGTATTCACTGGTTCTAATACATACAAAACCACCTAGACACTGCTGACCTTATAGTAGTGGAACAGTCTCTTGAAAGTCATCTATGCATCTGTTTGTGACACCGTGAGATGGTACATTATCCTTCTGTGTTGGTACATACTTTAAACAAATATTCATTATATAGGTCTGTTTCCTAATATGCAAACTACCTGTTATAGAAAAAAAAGGAGTAGAAATATGAGTGATCCTCCTCTCAAACACTCCTGTTAATGTACTTGAAGACTTTGTGTTTCCTTTCCCTATCACATTAGGTTCTGTGCTTCTAGACTATCTGGTTGACTGAGCAGTTCCATCAGGACTCAAAAATGGTCCCTGTAAATTTAAAGCTATAATGGCCTCCTCTTTTACCTTGGGCTCCTTGAAATTGTTAATTAGAAGGCAAAGAGAAGAGTTAACATGCTGGCAAAGTTTACTGACTCTTATCATCAGAAGAGGTAGGTCTGCTACTATACAATGAGTGCAAAAAGAAAAACACTGATTAACTAAGTGATAAACCAGGATAACACTTTATATTCTATTTTAGAGTTTTGTCTTTATTTATTTTAATGTTTATTTATTTTGAAAGAGCGAGAGAGAGGGCACATGAGTGGGGGCAGGGCAGAGAGACAGGGAGAGAGATAATCCCAAGCAGACTCCACAATGTAAGCACAGAGCCGGAGGTGGGCTGATCTCAAGAACCAGGAGAGCATGACCTGAGCCAAAATCAAGAGTCGGAGACTTAACTGAATAAGCCACCCAGGCATCCCCAGTTTTATCTTTCAATCGACAGGGACAACAAAAATGGCTCTATACAAGTATGATAATTGGGGATTTAATTACCTCAGGTATGAATGTCTTGTTCTCTCCATCAGACACAGCACTCAAACAAACAGAAATTTTCCCTGAAGAAATGGAAATCTAGAGTTTGTGGCAGAGACAGAATGAAGATCAATAACAGCCTAATTTAAAATCAGAGGTATTGTTTCTTCTTAAAATATTCATCTTGAAATTTTCCCCAGATGTGTCTGAAGAATCCTAAAGAAACTGTGCCCAGATGGAATAAACTAACATGAGAAGAAAGATGACTTGAGCAACGTAAGCAGTAGACTATGGTAGATGTTGTTGGCACCCTACCTACACAACCCCTTTATTACCAGTGCAACCATCTCCTAACTGTTGGGGATACAGGCATCTGACAGCTCATAACTTTACTCTTTCTGAAAATGACTCTGGTCCAAGGAAAATCACTTTACCAGGGAAGGCATGAAAACATACGTCTTTTACTTAAGAAGTGGCCTACAGACAATGACTTAATTGATATGGAGTACAAAAAGTCATCCCTTTTGTGTCAAGTTTGGTCAATTCTATGATTCAGAGCTTCTCATTTGTTCAATGTAAGAGTAGAATAAACTGAAATACATCTTTGATTAGCTCCTTGCCCCAGTTCTATACTGCTTCCCTTCACTTCCTTAACAGGATTCTCCTAAGAGAATTTCTTCAATAAATCACTTATACCAGAATACCATATCAGGTTCTGCTTCAAAAGAAATTGGACTAATACCAACCACTCTAAAGACTGAGTCTCTAAGACTTAGCAAAACAAAGAAACTGTAAATATTTTATATAATAAAGAAATATTTTAAACAAATGAATACAAAGTAGTTAAAAATACAGTGATACAAAAAGGTATATCAGATAAGTATGAGCAAAAAAAAAGATGTTTCTGTAATAATATTAAACTCTAACAAAAGACCAGTAGACATAAATGGATAAACAAACAATGGTATATCTATACAGTGTTCACTGGGCAATAAAATATTAATCAAGTTGAAATGTGTATGAACAAAGAATCAGGATAAGAACAACTGATTCTATGCTTATTTGTCAAATGACCTTGGCACTAATTCTTTTATTTTACAGACTTTATTTTCTCCATTTCCACAGTGTAAATTTGGGGATTTCCACATATCTCTAAGCACATACTAAAAGCAAAGAGTGGAATCTATTCATTCTCAGTGATTCATGAATATGTTAAGACAACTGTTTCATGCTAGAGTACAATGTGAAATTTGCACAACCCTTTTCCTTACTAATTGTGTCAGCTGGGACTAATTATTTAATTTTTTTTTTAATTTTTTTTTCAACGTTTATTTATTTTTGGGACAGAGAGAGACAGAGCATGAACGGGGGAGGGGCAGAGAGAGAGGGAGACACAGAATGGGAAACAGGCTCCAGGCTCTGAGCCATCAGCCCAGAGCCCGACGCGGGGCTCGAACTCACGGACCGCGAGATCGTGACCTGGCTGAAGTCGGACGCTTAACCGACTGCGCCACCCAGGCGCCCCTAATTATTTAATTTTTTAAGCCTTACTTTAGGATAAAAATTCCTAAATTTCAAGGCTTAATTAAAAATCACACATATAATCTCTCAAACGCATAGATTACAATCTTTCAACAACTGACAATTCCTCATCCACTTTTTTCTTTTCTCCTTCTTTCAAAGTAAAAAAAAAATTCATATCATATGATTTCTTTTTCCTCTCTCAGACAAATTAAATGTGAACTTCTGTAGGTGGAACTTGGATATCATTTTTTTACATGAAATTGCTTAAGTATAATTAATATTGTTACACTCCTGAAACTAATATTACAATATATGTTAACTGAAATTTAAATAAAAATTTGTAACAAAACCAAACACAATTTTACATTAGTTTCAGGTGTACAACTTATTGATTCAACAATTTTCTACATTACTCATTGCTCACCAAGATAACTGTAGTCATCATCTGTCACCATATAACATTATTACATTATTGAATACATTCCCTATTATTTGATTTTCAATTCTAAGATTTTAATTTTCTAATAGAGCAATAAAAAGAATAAATAATGAATTTTAATATCAAAAAGAATTTCAGTATTTAAAAATGCCTTCAGTATTATTATTACTACTTTAGATGCCCACTGAAATATGAAGAGGCAGAATTATATGTACAGATGAAACAGAACAAGTTCTACAGGTTAAACAAGATAGAAGATATGCCAAAGAGAATGTTTAAATTTTGTTGTAATATTTTCAGAAAGATAAAATAAATTCTTTTCATATGTCAGCAGGAACACAAAGGGGTATCTCTAGTTTGCTCATACTATCATTTTGTTTCCTCCAAACTCATTAGAGAAAGTTAGAAAGGGAATATTATTTCATATTCCAAATAAGATGGAATTATGTAAGCTAATGGAAAAGAATTTCTCATGTTGTAAAAAATGCATGATCACATCCTGGAAAAATCCTCTTAGGAGACAACATTTCTCACTGCCCCTGTCCCTTGTCAAAAATAGCAAGAATAGCAAATACCAGCCCTCCAGGTAATTATAATAATAAACAGTACCAGAATTTTGATCAAGTGCTTAATTCTTACCTTAAGGAATAACTTAAGCCCCTAAAATACCAAGTTTCTATGTAGAAAATAACTAATGGCTACTAAGACACAGTTCTCATGTGTGGTTTTTATGCTAAGATAATCAAACTTACTTTTCTAGACTTTTTGAAATTGTAGGCAAACCAAAACTTTTAAAAAGTAGTCACGAAAAAAATATGTTCTCTTATTTGGAAGTAAATGAAAATGCTGCTTACCTCATAATACCATTTTGTCAACTGCTCTGACAAAACATTTATAATCTGCACTTCAAAGCAGCCATAGCTTTTAAGAAGCAAGGTTATATTACCATCTCTAGTTATGCATGTCTTATAGCAACATTACTGAATTTGCCTCCCTTCAGGAAGCAATTTACTGTTATTATTAACTCTCATAAAAGAACAAAGAAAAACCATGCATTCATACCATGGCAGTATAGAAAGGGGATAGGTTTTAATAATAAAAACCTGAGCTTGAATCATGGCTCTGCCACTTATAATATGAGTGATCTTAGGGCAATTTAATTAACCTTTTAAAATATGTTTTTCCATGTGTGAAATGTAAATAAATGTATAGCATTATTGAGAAAAGAAAAGAGTAAACATCTATCACTCTTTTGCAAACAGTCTACACTGAATAGCTGTTATTCTTTTTTTTCCTGTTCTACACTATACTCAAAATATGGCACCTTGTTGGAAAGAAATAGAATTATTGCTATATTATGCATCATATTTAGAAAGTAAATTGTTTAGAAATACATGAGATGGTATAAGAAAAATTTCCTTCCAATTATCATTCATTAGCTAAAATCCTTCTTCCAAGCTCTATACTTAGGTGTCTAATTAACTTTTTCAATCCTCCAGTTGACTGTTCTAAGATATTTCACACTTAATCCAACTATGCTGAACTGTTGATTTGTTCCTGTCCCCATGCTTCTTTATAAGAGCTTTTATTCTACAGACTTTTCCAAATTAGTAAATGGCCTCATCAACCACCCATACAAGTCAGTGCCGGGGTACTTCTGACACCTCCTTTTCTTCCCCCAGCATCTAATCTGTCCAACCTAAGCCATTTATTTCACAAAAAATATATCATCCATTTCTGTTCAGTTTTGGTGCAGATCACTGTCATTTTTCATCTGGAGTACTGCAATAATCTCCTGACTAGTCTCATCTCTAATTATCTTGTCACTTTCCACTTCATTTTCCACAAAGCAGCCAAGATGATAATTTTAAAACACAAATTGTTTTGTTACTCTTGCCTACAACTGTCCAATGCCTTCCATATCCACTTAAAAATTGTATTATATATATATATATGGCATTCTATGTTCTGACCTCTACCTGACTCCCCAAACTCTTCTCATGATATGTCTTTTCCCTACTGATTGTTTCATCCTTAAGGGTCTCTCAGGTACTTAAACATGCTGTGTGCTCTCTCACCAAGTGCAATTTCTTTTACCTGAGAATCTTTAGCATTCCAATTTTCATGTAATTGGCTTCTGCTCATCTTTTAAGTCTCACATTAAATTTCTTCTGAAAAGCCTTTCTGGCAACCCAAACTAATACCACATCGCCTATTACTTCCTCTGAGAACACCTTTCCTTGCTATTACTTTTGCAATACATTATTATATACATTAGGTGGGATTTTATTCCTCCTTACTTTCTCTTCTAGGCAAGCAAGGATGTTTTCGGCATAGCATAGTAAAAAACCCAAACAATTAATGGCATCATATGGTCACTTATTCAACCAAAGAACACATGATGGGGTAGAAAATGATGGGTGTGGTCAAGAGCAGTGGCTATTTTATACAGATGATTCAGAAGAACTTTAAGATGAAGTGACATTTAGCAGAGATACGAATGAAGTAAGGGAGGAAGCCAAGAGGAAGTACGTTGTAGGCAGGGAAGCACAAGCACAAAGTTCCTGAGATGGGAAGATTTACAGTGTGTTTGAGGAATAGTCAAGGAGGTCAGGGTGATTAAGAAACAGAGAAGGCAGAAAAGAGAGTTAAGTTAGATTTAGATTGTGTAAGGAATCATAGATCACAGCATGGGATGTATATTTATTCTAGTATCAATATTAAACCATTAGAAGCAATCAATTTTGTGTTTTTTGTAGATTCTCCTGTCTGGAAAGTTTAAAGACCAAATATACTCCCCAGTGTGGAAAAGCCACTGTTACCACATGATAGAGTCAAAAGGGAGGCCCAGAATATGAGCACATCTAGGGTGGAGGTGGGAACCCAAAGAGTGAAGCCAAGAGAGTAAAAGACTGAAGGGATGATTGAGAGAGGATAACAAAGGAGGAAACTGGAGTCTAGAAGAGTTTTCAGACACTATCTGTGGTATAAGAGATAACTAGTGAGAACAGTAAGGGAGTATTTTACACTATCCTTCTATCTCATTGGAAGTTCATAATCATCTAAAGTAATATGTCTTTCTATGTGTCCAGACAGTGTACTGTGTCTAGGAAATGCAAGAAAATACAAGGAGTTAAGTTTGAAGGGAATTAATTACCATATTTATTGATCTATGGTGTGATGTCTAACCTTGCATGAATCATAACAAACCATATCACTAAACCAGGAACATGGAACCAAGCCAGCTGAACTACAGATAGAATGGAGTGAAGACTTGAGTAGAACTAGGGGCAGACCTGGAATTAGAAGTACCCTCTTAGGCTGAGTCCAGAATGGTGTAAACAGATATGACTACAGCATTAGGGCCACTAGGGAAATAAAACTATAAAACAATGGACATTTCAGACACTTCCTGCTTCAGTTTGACATTTAAAAAGCTTATTTGGAAATCGTCACTTCTTTCCTTATAACTGGAAAATATCTGAACCTAAATAATTTTTCTCAGAAACATCAGTGAATTGAGTTCGCAGGTAAAACCACCACCCCAAAATCTGGAGAGACAAGTGAATACAAAGAATCACAGGCTACAGAGACTCAGTTTGCATGAAGCAGAAGCCTCTGGAGCCATATTTTGAAAGAAACACTTAAAGAATAATTTTGATGAATTGCTGGAGGCACAGTGCCCATTAGAGTGAAACCCTATACATTTCTCACTCTCAGAAGAGAAAATCAGTGAAACCAAAAGCTGGTTCTTTGAAACGATCAATAAATTTGATAAACTTCTAGCCATATTAACTAAGAAGCAAGGAGAGAACACACAAATTACTAATATCAGAAATGAAAGAGGGGTCATCACTGATTGCATAACATTAAAGGCTAATTAAAAAAATACTGTGGGGCGCCTGGGTGGCGCAGTCGGTTAGGCGTCCGACTTCAGCCAGGTCACGATCTCGAGGTCCGGGAGTTCGAGCCCCGCGTCAGGCTCTGGGCTGATGGCTCAGAGCCTGGAGCCTGTTTCCGATTCTGTGTCTCCCTCTCTCTCTGCCCCTCCCCGTTCATGCTCTGTCTCTCTCTGTCCCAAAAATAAATAAACGTTGAAAAAAAAATTAAAAAAAAATACTGTGAATTCTACAGCCACAAATTTGATAATTTAGATGAATGAAATGGACCCATTCCTTGAAAGACACAAACTACAAACGGCTCGCACAAGGAAAAAGAGATAATCTGCCTAAGATTATATCTACAAAAGAAATTATTTCATTATAACCTTCCAAAAAAGAATATGCCAGGCTTAAATTATTTCACTGGTGAATTCTACCAGACACTTAAAGAAGAAATGACATCATTTCTCTAGTCTAGAAAATACAATGAGTTAGATATCTAGATTTCATTATTTATTGAAGTAAAAAACTAGAGAAGTGAGTAGATTTAGACAAGAATTAAAGTTTTCTGGGAGAAGTCACTTATACCCACATTTTGACTAATTTTCAGTTTCTCTAAAGTTTTCAAAAATGCTCTGAGAAAACCAACACTTTTCAATTAATTTGGGCAAAAGAAAAGAAAATGAAGATATGAGGTCATCATATCTCAGAAGCCAGATGGCAGAGAAAGACTGCTGTAAAGTTTAGCGGGAATATGTGAAACTACAGTGATGAAACAACAAGGATAGTTCCAGGGTTAAGCTGGTTCTCAAATAGAGGAAATATATAAGCAGTTATGCTGTTTGCACGAATGTCTTATACAGGAAATAACATAAATGACCACTAAATTGGGGAGTATAAAAGAATAACAGTACAATTGATTGAAACTAATACATCCTCAGAAATAACACTGAAAACCAATATATGATGACGCTGAAAATGTACAGAAGGAACAGGTGTTATAAAATGTTATAAAAATGTTAATATTCAATTTTGCTTAGCAAAACCACTGGCCACTAGAAGCCTATTAAAAAAGGATTCAGACCCCCTACACTAATATTATTATGCATCCAATCCATTGCTGGATAGCTAGAACTTATGAAACTATTTTACGTTGGTTAAAAAAAACAAAACAAAACAAAACAAAAAACATTCATATGTTTTTCCCTTAAGAGTCCTATTCCTTGCGAAACATGATTTTCTTATAATTAAACACACATTAACATAAACATGGTAGATATGTCACAGTACATAAACATAGGTAGAATTTAAACAAACTTCATTAGGTATCAAATCATTTTTAAACTTCTTTTACTGTAGATAAACTTGCTCAGAGACATTACCTCAATAAGAAAAAGACACTGCATCTTTCTCCAAGGACAAATTAAATTTTTCTCCTAAATATAACTGACTGAATGTGTTTCCAAAATTAAAATTAGAAAAATATCAAACAAGCTATAAGTTATATCTTTGTATCAATATTGGCTGGCTGCATTTCATATTCATGATCATATTATTTTATTGATTTGAATGTATGCATTAGCTTAGACAAAAAAAAATCTAGACTTATAGTAAAAGAACATGCTCCCTATCTCTTTAATCTGTCTAAGATTAAAAAAAAAATTCTAGGTATCTGGAAGTTTGAAATTTCATGAACAGGGAGAATAATTTATTGGTCTGGGGCATCATTCAATGTATAGATAATCTGAGAATAACCACATCTCATGCCTGTGTAATCAGAGTCATCTGAAGAGTCACTGCACAAACTTCCCAGATTTTGCTCCTATTTGTTCATGGAGGATGGCTACACGACTACGAAATCTTCTGAAGCTGCTGTATGAGTTGTCTATTTTCTGCCTACCTCACTGAGTTCACATTCAGTCAATCAGTAAAAGATAGACACATCACCCTTACCACCATACTGGTGCCCAGCATGGCAATGACAATGTACACTCAAGGGCTTCCTACAATTATTTTCTATTGCATTACCCAAGGTTTTATCTGTAATTACCTCATGTTGGTGTTTCTTGTTGATTTTCTGTCTCTCACTCAATAATATAAGATTAATGATAAATTTTCTCTCTGGTTCATGTATATCCCTATATCCTAGTACAATGATGGGTGTTCAATAAATAGAACAGTAGCAGTAGTAAAGCTTCAAGGGTTCTCAATTGCCCAAAAGACAAGATGCAAATTCTTTAATGTCAAATAAAGCTTTTTATGAGCAGACTGTGACCCACTCCTTTGCCCCACTCAGGTTATAGCCCTTTTTTTCAAAAGGTCATGAAGGCAAACTAAACATTGCTTCCAGAGCATCTGCACTTCTGTTACCTTCAGATTATTGACTAGGATTAGCTCCACTGGGATATTCTTCCTATCATCATTTCAGAAGATGTTTGATTTTTTTTTTTTTTTTTTTTTTTTTTTTTTTTTTGCTTTGTGAGAAAGAGAATGCAAGTGGAGGAGAGGGGCAAAGGGAGAATGAAACAGAGAATCTTAAGAAGACTGTCCAGCAAGCATGGAGCCCAACTCAGGGCTCCATCTCAGGACTCTCAGGACTGTGAGATCACGACCTGAGCTGAAATCAAGAGTCTGACCCTTAATCGACAAAACTGCTCAGGTGTCCCCAGAAGATATTTTATGTATCATTCAAAGTTCAGACCCAAAGTCTATTTTTTTGAAGAATCTTTGCACCCCTCAAACAGGATTTATTCCTCTTCATTATCTCCTGACATATTTTATTTATCTTTCATATGGGCAATAAGCATATATACAATACTTTTGCATATTTTTGCTCTCTTTACCACGCAGTGAGTATGTGAGGGCAGAAACCATGTATTCTCACCTGCCTACATTGAGAATCTAATACAGTAATTAATATATCATACTTTGTTGAATGAAAACTTTAATTTTACTAAGCAGCTTATTTTCCCTCCTAAAATAGATACAATTACTGATACCATTAAAATTTCTCAAAGTTCCCAAATTCACAGAACAATGAAAGGGAAATTTGATGTATCTTAATTATCAATAACACACATAGCTTTTATGGTAGGTTTTGGTATTTGTGGGCAGCAGGCTTGTAAAAGCAGCAATGGCCAAGGACAGTAATCTTTTATTTATCACATACCAGCTGGGAAACTGCATATCAACCATTAGAACATACTGTTTGAGTTTTGGGTAACGGTTATAACCACTTGAGAAATCATCATGCAACTGCACTAAGAGAATTGAGTTGAAAGCAAGCAGGTATTTCAAAATCCTCAGTTTTAGTTTCATAGGTGAATAACACAGGTTTTTGAAGTGGTATTTCAATTTCTTCGGCTTTCTCATTATAGTTAAATTTGCTAAGAAAGTATATCTTACCACGCACACACAAAAAGGTAATTATGTGAGGTGTTAACTAACCCTATTGTTGTAATCATTTCATGATATATGTATCAAATCATCATGTTGTATATCTTAAATATATGCAATGTTAAATGCCAGTATATCTCAATAAAACTGGAAAAAAGGCATAATGACATTTAAAAAATTAGGGAGAACAGTGTAAATTACTTTGGGGTGTGCATAGGAAACACTGAAGCTCCCTTGTTCCTACCTATTTCTTTTCACTGGGGTAAAAACTAAATTGAATTAGCAGAATTCTTTCTATGAATATTTTTAGTTCTTTGAAAAGATTGTTTTTATGTTCTCAAAAGGCTCATCAAATAAAGACAACTTTTATCAGTAAGCTCATGTTGACCATTTTTGCTAAGTGACCGACAAAGTCCTCTGGTCATATACTAGTTAATTATGAAACCGTTACTGGAATACGTAATTCAGTCTCCACAGGAAAAGGAATCAAAATGTTCTACTCCTTCATAAATGCCAGATCCACTCCAAACCACCATTTGGTTGAGGTAATATATTGGGGTGAAAAAATTAATTTGTAAAAACTTAATTTCCAGATAATATATTAATTATTATTGTTATTTATGTACACCCTTTAAAGTTTTTTAACAAATAAATTCCTGTGGCACCTGTGTGGCTCAGTAGGTCAAGCATCCAACTCTTGGTTTTAGCTTGCACATGATCTCACAGTTTTGAGAGTTTGAGCCCCACATTGGTGTGGAGCCTGCTTGGGATTCTCTTTCTCCCTCTCTCTTTCTCTCTCTCCCTCTCTCTTTCTCTCTCTCTCTGCCTCTCCCCTACTTGCACTGTCTCTTCTCTCTCAAATAAAGAAACTTAACTTTTTTCAACGTTTATTTATTTTTGGGACAGAGAGAGACAGAGCATGAACGGGGGAGGGGCAGAGAGAGAGGGAGACACAGAATCGGAAACAGGCTCCAGGCTCTGAGCCATCAGCCCAGAGCCTGACGCGGGGCTCGAACTCACGGACCGCGAGATCGTGACCTGGCTGAAGTCGGACGCTTAACCGACTGCGCCACCCAGGCGCCCCAGAAACTTAACTTTTTTTAAAAAAAGCAAATTCCTTTTTAGGATTACTAATGTAATATTTAATTATTAAATTGTCCATTTGAGTTGAATTGTTTCCTCCAAAAAAGATATCCTAAAGTCCTAACTCCAGGTACCTGTGAATGTGATCCTATTTGGAAACAATTTCTTTGTAGAAATAGTCAGGTAAGATGAGGTCATACTGGATTAGGGTGGGCCATAAATCCAGTGTCTTTTATCCTTATAAAGAGATATTCAGTGACACAGAGAAACACCAGAAGAATGCCATGTGACAATGGACCCAGAGAGCAGAGGGATGCACCTATACACTAAGGAAAAGCAAGTGTTGCTGGCAACCACCCAAAGCTAGGAAAAGGCAAGGGAGGATTCTTCCTTCCAGTCTTCAGAGGAAGCATGACGCTGCCAAAACCTTAATTTTAGACTTTTAGCCTCTAGGACCATGAGAGAATGACTTTTTCTTTTGTAAACAACCCATTTTGTGGTAATTAGTTAGAGTAGCCCGAGAAACTAATACAGTGCTGTGATACAACATATATACTACTAATATATTGGTCTGTCTTTTCAATTTCTTTAAAAATGTATATAAGTAACTTTAATAATAACTAAGTTATTTGGGCTAAGCTCTCTTTATCAGTACCTCCTTGAAGGCCAAATTCTTTTTTTTTTTTTTATGAAATTTATTGACAAATTGGTTTCCATACAACACCCAGTGCTCATCCTAAAAGGTGCCCTCCTCAATACCCATCACCCACCCTCCCCCCCCCCCCCCCCCCATCAACCCTCAGTTTGTTCTCAGTTTTTAACAGTCTCTTATGCTTTGGCTCTCTCCCACTCTAACCTCTTTTTTTTTTCTTTTCCTTCCCCTCCCCCATGGGTTCCTGTTAAGTTTCTCAGGATCCACATAAGAGTGAAACCATATGGTATCTGTCTTTCTCTGTATGGCTTATTTCACTTAGCATTACACTCTCCAGTTCCATCCAGTGAAGAAATGGGCAGAAAACATGAATAGACACTTCTCTAAAGAAGACATCCAGATGGCCAACAGGCACATGAAAAGATGTTCAGCGTCGCTCCTTATCAGGGAAATACAAATCAAAACCACACTCAGGTATCACCTCACGCCAGTCAGAGTGGCCAAAATGAACAAATCAGGAGACTATAGATGCTGGAGAGGATGTGGAGAAACGGGAACCCTCTTGCACTGTTGGTGGGAATGCAAAATGGTGCAGCCGCTCTGGAAAGCAGTGTGGAGGTTCCTCAGAAAATTAAAAATAGACCTACCCTATGACCCAGCAATAGCACTGCTAGGAATTGAAGGCCAAACTCTGCTGTCTGTTTTATTATGTTTGTTATAATGATTAATATAGTCACAGAAATTCTCATATATATATACCTCATATCAATTACTTAGGATAATTACTAAGTCAAAGAAACTGCACAGTATTATACGATTGTATATATGTTGTTAAACTGCCTGTGGTAGTATAAAATGGGTCCATTTCCATACCATGTGCCACACTGGAAATGATTAATCTTCTGCATCTCCACCAAACTGAGAATTGAAAAGCAACAATTGATATCTGATTTTCATTTCTTTGATTATTTTGAGTCTCACTTTTTGATATATGTTTGCTGGGACATTTATAATTATTCTTGTGTTCCCTACCTGATTACATATTGTTTTGTTTTGTTTGTTTTTTCAATCAGGTTGCTTAATTTTGTCAATTATCTTGTATTCTGGACTCTTTAGACCTGAATCTCTAGCCTTGCGATCATGGCCAAGTTATTTAATTTCTCTAAGCTTCAGTATTCTTATCTGTAAAACGGTAATAATGAGAAAATATACCTCTTATGAATGTCATAAATAGAAGAATATATGCAGAGAATTATTATACAGTACAAAAGAGATCCCGAAACTGCACATTACTGAGTACTGTGTACTGCATAAGTAGTGCACCATCAGTGAGAGAGAAGAACCATCAGTGGTATAATATATAATTGGCTTTAGTATGAAAACATTTGGTTTGTTGTAATGAAATAAACATGTACTTTATGTCAAACTTTGCAGGTCAAGTAGAACTGACTTTAATTCTACCCTACATGCTTTTTAATGTACGTGACTTTGGCTTATTTATGCTACCTTTTTAAACTTCAGTTTTCTCCACAATTAAAATATAACAGCAATACCTTCAATCTAAATGGCAAATTTAATCATATGGACCTGGGTTTATACCTTAATTTTTGAACTTCATTTTCTGTATGATTATTAACTTCCCCATACTTTAATTTTCTTCATGTATACAACAGGCATAATATTATTAAGGTAATTCTTAGAATGTTGGGAGAATTAAATTAGATAATTCTGTACAGATCTTTATATAGTGTCTAGCACACGAGTCAGTATCTAGTAGTCAATATCCAGTAACTATTATCATTGTCATTACTATTGGACTATTTAAGGTACCAAGTGGATAATGTATGCAAGCTCTTATCAGGGTGAATAAAATAGTAAATGTTTATTAGGGGTTATTGATAGTGTGATGGTGGTAGAAGAGCGGAAGAAGGAGATAATACGGGAGGTATTTCATTTATAGAAACATTTCGAGATCAAACTTTTGCAATCACCTTATATTCCACAGAACTTTGTGGACATTATTAGCTATTCATATATATGCTGGGAGACACCCTAAGCTTTTATTTCATGGGGAGAAGCTTAGCAGGAGCTATGCTGGTCCACCTCTGTGTGAATAGACCACGGCCTCTGGTCAGGTACCTGTCCTTGTCAGGCTCCTCACATTTCACAGGGGATGTTAATCTTACCTTCTGTTTCCCTGATTGTTGCGGCATATGGCCCTGCACAAACTGGCAGTACAGAAGAGCTGCGTTCCAAGTACTTGTTAGGGAATGTGACCTTGACAGAGTTGACTGATATAAGTTGAGTTAAAAGAAATATTATGTTTAATTCTTTCTAGTGACATATTGAAATCTCTCCCTAAATAACCCAAATAAGCCTATTTTAAAAACTTTTTATCATAGGATGTAGCTTAAAACCAATCCCCCAAAATCCCTTCCATACACTTTCTATTTTAATGAATCACACTTGAAGTCTTTTGAAACTCATCCCTATATTTACTCTAAAATTATTGTTAAAGATGATGTTCAGCACATTATACATTCTTCTTTTTTTGAGGATGAATAAGAATTCCCTCTGTGGTCTCTGTACCAGTAATATTTGTACTATTCTGATCCACAGTTCGTCTTCAATTCACGAACATTGTACAACTAACATGTTTAATTTTGGTTGCTAAAAAGTTTTAAGCCAATTTTGCCAGGCAATTTTGCCAATATTTGCCCTTCCACAAATATATAGACTCCTATAACATGCATTTTGTGTGATTTATTAGCATTACTTCCGGCATTATGTTATATTTAAAAAACTAACCATTTTAAAATTCTTTATGAATTTCATACCAACTTACTTTTTAAAAAACACTCTTTTAGTGAAGTATGATACATATGAAGCAATATAATTCATAAATGTATAGCTTACTGAATTAGCACAATGGGAACATACCTGTGGAATTACCCCTCAGATGAGAAAGAAGTCATCACCAGCAATAAGGATGCCCCATATTCTCCTTTTCAATCCCTATCATCCTCATCTTCACCGTCAACCAGCATCCTGATTTCTATAGCCATAGTTAACTATGCCTGTTATTGAAGGGCATATGAATGGACCTATACATTCTATAAGTTATATTTCTGAGATTCACCCATGCTATTGTATGTAGCAGTAAATTTACTTTTATTACTAAAAGAATATTTCTAAAAATTAATTTTTGGACAGCTTTCTTTTGAGTAATCTTTGCATAATATACCTTTTCTATACTTTTATTTTCAATTTATATGTGTTCTTATAAACAACATAAATTTAGGTCAACCTTTTTCTGAACATTTAATTTTTAATTGGAGTGTTTTAGTTCAATTACATTTTATGTAATTACTAATGTAATTAGGTATACCTCTGCTATCTTACTATTTGTTTCTATTTCCCCAACGGTTCTTCCTGTATTTCTCCTTTCTTGCCATTTATGTATTTTCTAACGTAGTATTTTATTTTCCCTCTTTGTAAACTATTTTTACAGCCACATGCACCTTTGATTCATCAAGTCTAACGTATATGAGTTCTTTGCCTACATCATGTACAAATGTATATTAAAACTCTTCAACTCCATTTAATACTTTCCCATATTTTATGCAATTATTTTCCCAAATCTTAGCAATTTTAACCTCCATAATATTATGTTATTTGAATTTACTTTTTAGTTCCATTCTCTTTATCACTTTCTAAATACATGTTTTCATCTGTAAGTACCATTTCTGCAACTGCCCTTTAATATTTCCTTTAATGTGATAGACCTACCCTATGACCCAGCAATAGCACTGCTAGGAATTTACCCAAGGGATACAGGAGTACTGATGCATAGGGGCACTTGTACCCCAATGTTTATAGCAGCACTCTCAACAATAGCCAAATTATGGAAAGAGTCTAAATGTCCATCAACTGATGAATGGAGAAAGAAATTGTGGTTCATATACACAATGGAGTACTACGTGGCAATGAGAAAGAATGAAATATGGCCCTTTGTAGCAACGTGGATGGAACTGGAGAGTGTGATGCTAAGTGAAATAAGCCATACAGAGAAAGACAGATACCATATGTTTTCACTCTTATGTGGATCCTGAGAAACTTAACAAAAGTCCATGGGGGAGGGGAAGAAAAAAAAAAAAAAAGAGATTAGAGAGGGAGAGAGCCAAAGCATAAGAGACTCTTAAAAACTGAGAACAAACTGAGGGTTGATGGGGTGGGAGGGAGGGGAGGGTGGGTGATGGGTATTGAGGAGGGCACCTTTTGGGATGAGCACTGGGTGTTGTACGGAAACCAATTTGACAATAAATTTCATATATTGAAAAAAAATAATTCAACAAAGAATAATAAAGAAAAAAAAGGCAAGACACTCTGTTTTGGGAGATGTGACTCCTACTTTGAAATTTCTGACATTTTATATCTCAGTTTCTGGAGACAACTGTCGTTGTCCTACTAGCTTCCCAGTTTGACTTAATGAGATAATAATTAAAATGGGATAGTGCTTTGTAAAAAAAATATTTCCTTTAATGTGGGTTAACTGGTAATAATTTTTTGAAAATGTTTATTTGCTTAAAACAGTCTCTATTTTGCCTTAATTAATGAAGGGTAATTTTTGTTCTATATAGAAGTTGATTGTGGCAGTTATTTTCTTTCCCCATTTGAAGCTATCATTCTATTTTTGGTTTCAATAGTTCAGTTTGAGAAATAATCCATCAGTATTAATGGTGCTACTCTGAAGCTTATGTTCTCATCATTCAAAGTCCCTTTAAGACAGTCTCCGTCTTTGATTGTCAGCAGCTTTACTATGGAATACCTAGGTGTATTTCAGTATGTAGGTGTATTACGAGGTGAATTTAGAATTTTTTGCTGTTCATATCATTTCTTGATATCTGTCATCAGTTCTGGAAAATTCTGAACCATTATGTATTTAAATAGCACTCTGTCTTATTCTTTATCTCCACTATTTCTTGCCCTCAAGTCAAGTTAAACTGAAGTTTCCATTTCAATGTCTGTCCTGACAATGAAACAAATAACAAACATATTAGTTCTTTACCTGGAAATCTGTTCTTACTATCTATATTTTTGGTCCTTTAGCATTAGAATTCCTGTCAAAACTCATACAGTTTGATGTAACCACACTTTTCTTTCTATCCCACTTAGCTGCTCCTTCCTTTACATCTTCTGATCTTCACCTTTTAAAATCTGAGCTCACTAGAACATACTATGTAGAAGTCTAATAATGGTCTGCGCTGATATTTACCTCTTTTCCATCACTGATAACACCTCTAAATTTTCAACATATATTTATTGAAATAGTGTTTACCAATAAATGACTAAATGCCAGGCACTATTCTATGTCTTAGTGCACGTTGCATTTTAGTGACTATATGGTCACAGTATGAATTTTGATTCTCACAAACATGTATTGAGTCTGATCCATACAGTGTGAATATCACCGAGAAGACAAAGGAGAACAAAGTCACAGCCTTTAATGTTAAGGAGCTCACAAAATAACATCTAATATAGACTATATAAAGTTTTTAAAAATTCTTAGATACATATTAAGAAAGGTATAGAGAAACTAATGAGAACAAGGAATATGCAGACTAATCGGAACTTAGAAGACAAAAAAAGACTACATTGAGGGGCCTGGGGTGGCTCAGTTGGTTGAGAATCAGACTCTTGATTTCCGTTCAAGTCATGATCTAAATGTTCCTGGGATTAAGCCCCACCTCAGACTCTGGGACATGGGATTCTCTTGCACACTCTCTCTATGCTGTGCTCTCTCTCTCTCTCTCTCTGTCTCAGAATACATAATCATTAAAAAAAAAGATTACACAGAGACAAAATATTAGAAGTCTTGAAAGAAATACTGGATTTGCCAAACACATGAGTTGGAGTAGGAAAACAGGCCAGTCAGAGGAGATTTCCAAAGGAACAGAGATTTCACAGAGCAGAATATATTTAGAAAATTGAAAATACACAAGGCAAGGACAGATATTTATTAATTTTGTGTATGGGTATACATGTATGTGTGTACTGAGGTGGTGGTGGTGATGGTGTGTATGGGTGTTCATAGAAATTGAATGGGGCACTGGGGTAGGTACTTGAGAGAAACAAGTAAAATATTTGGCCAGACCATTCTATTAGATGTTTGAAGTGTCTGGCTAAGAGCTTCAGACTGTCTTGCAAGTACTGGGAAATTTGACATTTTAGGGCAAACTGTCATAAATTCATATTTTTAGAAACATAAATTTTCTATGAGGGGTAAATTTGAATTTTTTTCTTAAAATCTTACAATGTTCCTTTTCCTGACAATGACGAATACTACCTTTCACAACTATTTCAGACAGTTTAATGATATGATTAGTATCTCTGTTTCCATCACTTTCATGTCACCAACCAGCACTTCCTTTTTTGTGATAATTGTTCACAGGACCAGTTCCCTTACCTTTTGCTCCCTCTTCAGAGATAAAATTGTCACTAAAGAAATAGCAGCATTTATCAGATTTCCTATTTTAAGTGGAATGAGAATTGTAGCTCTTATCTAGATTGAGGCTCTTATATATAGGATGAGGGCACTGATATAAGATATTTTTCAAGCAATGTGTTATTAATGACAGTGTTATTTAGTATATATTAGCATTAGTATTAATAATGTATTATTTATATTATGTTATGTATGAGTTTGAGAGTTAAATACAATAAACAATTTATAATGACTAAAGATTATCCCTTTAATCATATCAATTTTTCTCATGTTCACACATGGTTAATAATTGTGGGAGAAAACTACCAAGCTGGACATTATACAATATCTGAAGCCAATTTATACACAAACCAGACCCCAGAGTAATCCATCATTAGCAGATCAATTGAACACAAATTGTTAGACTGTTTAACTTAGCAAGAACATTTAGTGGGTTTTATCAAAATATGAAACTGTTTTCTAATTCCCTCACTACTTTTACATTTATTAGTTCTCAGTGTGTTGTAAGAGAGAGATTTCCCTTCTTTACATTTATTCAAAAGTTCTTAAATTATTTTGTGGTATAATATGTAACTATCACTATATTTTAACACTCAAAGTACTCATAAATTAGTCAATGGGAGACCCTGAAAGCTGGCTACTGTGTCCTTCTACCATGCCTCCATCATTCTTTGAGCATTTCCCTATTTCTGGCATAGCAAAATATTTCAAACTCTTTCAGCACAAGCCCTGAAATCAGCAATTTTGCCAAGCAATTTGCCTACTTTTAGTTGGTTGGAATTCAAATATGCATTCTGGATGCTAATATACTCCTAGCTACTGGGATATCACTGATTTTCAGAGGCCCTCTAAGCAAAATCGTCAAGAAATACATGTATACGTGTGTGTGTGCGCGCGCATGCGCACGCACAGAGGATACATTTAATCTTTCTGTATTTGTAATTCTTTCCTCTGAAATAAGAAGTATGGATCCTATCATAGATTATATTTTTACTTGTTTTCTCAATCTTAGAATGTTCATAGTTTCAGAATTGCTTATTCATACCACCGTGAAAATAAATGGACTAACTAGAGTTCAATATTGTTCTTATTTTTTAATATTTAGCCTAAGGGTATATGGTCAAATACTATTTGACAACCATCAGAGTAATAATACTCTTCAAGCAAAAATTATCACAATGAAATGAAATTTTGATGGGCAAAGATATTTACTACCTACACAGGGAAAGACAGTAATGTTAAAGTAGAGAAATTTGGCAAGAATCACTTTAACCAAGTGATCAAATTAAGGTCTCAATAACAAGAGAGATAGACATGTAACTTCTAATATAATGCTCTGGGGAGCACACATAATTCATACACATGGTATTTCTGTCAAAGAATACACATCACTGGAATCAAATCATGAGGATTATTTAGACAAACCAATAGTGAAGAAACATACACAAAATAAATGTTCTTTACTTTTCAGAGTCAAGGGCTTGGAAAACAAGAAAGCCTAATGTACCTGTTTTAGTTTAAAAGATAGCAAATGATAATAAAATGGAAAGAAAAAAGGAAGGGAGAATGGGTGGGAAGGAGGAAGGGAGAGAAATAAAAAAAGAGAGAAAAGAGAGAAAAAAAACCTGTGACAATTAAATGCAATGAGTAATCCTAGACTGATCCAAGACCAGGCTATTTATTTTTTCTTTTAAAATAGGACATTAGTGGGACAAATGGAAAACTTGAATAAAGTCTGTATACTAGACACTAGTATTGTATCAATGTTAATTTCCTTATTTAAAAAATTACACAATAGCTATATACAAGAATACATTTGTTTTTAATATACACTAAAGGTTTTAGGAATAAGGGGGCATCATGTCTATAGCTTACTTTCAAAAGTGTCCCTCCAAAAATGTGAATAAGAGAGGTAGAGAGAATGATATTGCAAATGGGATAAAATGTTAACACTTGGGTAATCTGAGTTGGTGGTTTTAAATATTTGTGCACACTTCGATACTTCTTCCTTCAAGAAGTGAAGGGAAATTCTTCTTCCTTTGGTTTTGGGCTAGATTTAGTAATGTACTTCTATCAAGACATAAATGGTGGAGTATAAATCTGAGATTATGTCATTAAAGGCATTTCTCTCACTTTAGCTTTCTTTCCCTTCCTTCCTCACTCTCTGGAAAGCCAACTGCCAGGCTATATGAGCATCCATATAAAGAAATTCACTTGTTGAGCCTGAGTCAAGGAACTAAGAGTCTCATCAACAGCCATGAGTATTTGAAAGATTTTCCAATACCCTCTGATCATTGCAGCCCCAGTCAACATCTTGACTATACTCTTATGAAAAATTCTAAACCAGAAGCATTCAGCTAAAGTGCTTCCAGATTCCTGACACATAGACACTAAGCGAGAAAATAAACGTTCACTGTTTTAAGGTGCTAAATCCTGGGGCTGATAAACAATATTTAGATAATTAATATAACCTGTGAAGGATTTATAGGCATTCTTAGAGCAATTTTGTATCTGTCTCTGTAAGTCTGAAATTATTTCAAAATAAAATGTTGAAAAAAAAGAATCTAGAAGAGTGTTGCATATGAGATTTTCCAGTCACCATGTCATAGTAGTAAAAATAGTTTGTTGTGCATCCAGAGATATGCTGATTCCTACCAATTTTTTCCTCAGCATTTACTGCATCTCTAGCCTTTATTTAGTCTGTAGAGCACCACCAAAGAGTGCTGCCTCACACTTTTCTTTTTCTTTATTCAAATATTTACATACATCCATTTTAATGTATAAAGGTAAAGTATGCTATAGACTTTAATTTTTGGAGTTTTCAATTATTACTTTAAAAAGTACAGGAAACTATGTAATTCTCTCCATGCTTTGAAAAGTTTATTCTGTACATGAAGTAAATTATTTTCTCCTGACCAATAACATAGGTAAAAATGGACCTTGAGACAATTTCTCATACAACCTCTACGCTGCCAATATAGGACAACCAAAAAGAAACCTTCCTTTTTTATGGATTAACATTTGTGTCCAGGAACCTATCAGCTGAGTCTCTTGATTTCAACTAGAAAACAGAACTCAGAAATTACTTAAGTAATTAAATTTATTATTTTAAGTTTGAAAAAAAATCTCTTGCCATTTAAGGTTCAATGTTTTTTTTCCCCAGTTTTATTATATATAGTCCCATTATGAAACCCTTTGTAAGAATTCTCTTAAATTGAATATATCATCTTACCCTGGCTAAGATTCCCACCTTTACATTGTGACTTGTGTCAGAATATTACTACATCAACACCATCGTGTTAAATAACGTTCTGTAACTGTAATTTCACAGATTTTCAGTCTATGTTCCACATTGAAAAGCATTTGAACCTCTTTGTTTATTCTTTTATTATGGATCTTTCCCTACAGAGACCGGATGATAACTGTCCTATTCTTTTTCTTTCTCAAAATAAAATAAAGACTTTTCAAAATTTAATATTGTCTGGATCTTTAGAGATGGGTTGAAGAATCTATACTTCTGCTGTTAGAATTATTTTTCTGTTCAATTTCCAGAGTTTGTCTTTGCCCTTGCATGTGCTTACTTGGGTCCTTCACAAATCCCTTTCTCAGATAAACAGGCAGGCAAGGCTGAGGTTTGAGTCACAGCCAAGTCCTAGCCACATGTCCAAGTCCTAGCATCTAACAAGCATCAATCCAAAGAAGGGTATGCAGAACACATTGGGAAGTTTGCAATTATACTTCACCATATTGATGGATTAAATGTATTTTTAAAATTGTAATCCTCAGAAATTAATCCTATAAAGGCATTTATTGTATTTGATACCATGAAGAGTGCTTTAACTAAGACATATCATCACCTTATGAAATAGTTTCTCCGTGTTTTCCTTTTCGCTTAATGTTTTCTACTTGTTTGTTTATGGCATGGCAGTGTAATAAATCTGAGCAAAACTTTATATTTATGTACTTTTATTATACTTATCCTTACTGTTAATATTTTGTTTGTCCCAGTACCCTCATCATGTTCTACTCTTCACTCTTTGCTAAATTACATCTACTCAAGTCATCTTCTATATGTTTATGTGCATTTAAAAGTATATATGAAAAATATACATAGATAACCTTGTATATAAGTCTCATTTTTTATTTCTACTTAAAGTACTCTCATGTAGGAGCATATTTCTGCTTCTTCAAACAGACATACAAGGAACACTCCTTAAAATATATTTTCTGGACTTCATATGGCAGAGTTAATTTGGAATATATACTACGAAGTAAACATTTACTTTCATTGTGTATTTCCAGATTATTCTTCAAAATGGCTATATACGTCTCTATTTATTCAGTTTTTCTTTTATGATAAACTTATGAATTCTTTGCATGCTTAAGTATCAACACTATGTTTACAAAATCAAGCCATGTTGTGGTGTAAAGTTGCTGTTCATTAATTCTAATTGCTTTATAAAATGTCATTGATAGAACACATCACAAGTTGATTATCAATTACAGCTGCTAAAAGCAATTTGGAGAAAACTTAATAAATAAAAGGAATTTTGGCATTTTTTAATGTTTTGAGTATTGTTACAGAGGTTCTTTGAAGATGAACCGATTTCTTATCAGATACATATTATATGTGGAATTACTAGACCATAACATATGCACATGATGAGGGAGGCAGAAGAGTCAGAAAAATACATAATTATGGAAATAGGGTCACAGAGATTCTATGTTGTTGGACTTCTGACCTGACACCAAGATAATACATTTATGTTGTTTTAAGCAAATGAACTTTTGGTAAGTTGTCACAGAAGCAATCGAAATAGAAATAGAAATCCACATATAAGAACACAATACTCTAAACTCAAAAATATGAGCAATATAAAACACATTTTAAATTATTAAATTCTTTAGAATAACTAATTTCAATTCTTTGGTCTTCACTAGTAGACTGTTTGATTGCTTCATATTTAAAATAAGCATATTTGCATAAATAACCTTATGTATGAATAGATTCACACTAAAATTGATCAGAAAATTGATTTAATTATAAACTAATCTATTAAAAAACATTCAAATGTTTCTTATTAAAAACAATATTTAAAAATACAAATAATGGGGGGCGGCACCTGTGTGGCTCAGTCAGTTAAGTGTCCATCTCTTGGTTTTGGCTCAGGTCATGATCCTCGGTTTTGTGCATTCAAGGCCCATGTCAGGCTCTGTGATGGCAACATGGAGTCTGCTTCGGATTCTCTCTCTCCCTCTCTCTCCACTCCTCTCCCACTTGTGCTGTCTCTGTCTCTCTCAAAATAAATAAATAAACTTAAAAAAATTTTTTTAATTAAAAATACAAACAAATAATGTTTTTTTAATCGTACAACTGTACAATTTTTAAATTGTAATTAATGATAAAAAATTATTTCTTTTTTTGTGTCTCTTTGGCTATTACCATCTAATTTCTGTTTTCTTACACCTATTTTGATGTTCTACTTTCACCTGTGTGAGGAAACATTCAAAATATCTAGAACTCGAGTAAGGTACTGGACATGATCATCCTCTACTTTTAACATGTAGTTTTTGCAGCATATTTGTTTGTATCAATGGACTTAATACTTAATTTTCCCCTCACAGAAAATAGCAGGCAAATTAATATTTTAGTGCCTGATAATATTTTAGATATCTATATGCCAAAGTGAATAATATAAATTGAAATATATCATTTCATTCTGGAGTGTATTACTTAAAGTCATAAGTCATTCTCTTGCCATAAAAAAGTTTGGGAAAAGGAGACAAAGAAAAATGCACTAATGTTGAAAAACACTGATGCTGAGGGACAGCATGCCTATATTCCAGCACCATAAAAGACCCTTAGCCTATAAATGTCTACAACTAAGGTAGAATGTGATTTGATTTCTGAGAATAAAGTTAATAGTTTGCCTTTAATGTGTTTCCTGTTATTCGGTAAAAGGTCCAGTTGCAACATTGTGACTATTTTCTGCATTGTACTACAAATTCATAAGAAAAAAAACTTTATCTACTAGTGTAAGAATATGTCACTTTAATATGTGGCTGAGGCCATTGTAAAGTGAATAGACTTGATGATTCTTGAATATTATTTTAAAAGCTAGCATAATTTACCTTTCTCTTTATTCCTTTAAGGTTAGGAAAGATATGGATAGCATATGGAGCTTGCATGCTCCTTTTGGGAAAATTATATGGGATTTAGAAAATAATTTATCCAAGATTGCCAATAATAAAACAAAAATTTAGACATCAGGGCAATATTAGTGCCAAATTTGTCATTAATCTACAAAACTGAATATAGTACATGCTATTAGCATTCAAGCCCTTATAACTACAAACTGACTGATTAACTTGTTCACCCTTATTTTTCTGACTCTTTCCTATGGAATGAAAAGATGACATATTGGATTATAAACATAATAAGGTCACATCAACATGTTCTTTCTTCCACATAACAAATATAATTAAATGAAACAAATATCAGTGGACATTTTATCAAATAAGTCTAGAACATTATTTCTTTATTCTTAGTACTTTGGGACTCTAGGACTCAGTTTTTATAAGATAATCAATAATAAAAATCAGTTTATAAAATATTTTTATTTTCTCAGAGAAAACAAAGTTATATAAAAAGCACTAAAAGAACTATAGTGTGATGACATATTGAGTTGCATGAAACACTAGGTTGTATTATTAGTGAAAAACTATTTTTCATTCAGTAAATAATCTCACATGAAGCAAAAAGTAAAGATAGTGACATACACAACTGATGTACCAGGACACTAATTTCCTAATCCCAGTCCCTAATCCCCACCCACTCTAGCCTGTCCCCATTTGAATACTGAACTGGTAAACGCCAAAGCCAAAAGAGAATCCTTTAGACAAATTTGGATTATCATAGAGTATCTTAATTCAGGGCTTTATTGGAATCTGTTAGATGCCTAATGAATTGCATATATAACTAAATATTTCTCTATATACTTCCAAAATGTGTTCATAGTAATTGGAATATATATAGTAAATACAGTATATATAAACATATATATATAGTATTGAAATATATTTCAAATATACAAATGCAAAGCAATTAAAAAAGTTTAATATCTTTATTCATTTTTGAGAGAGACAGAGAGACTGAGTTATATCGGGGGGGGGGGCAGGGAAAGAGGAAGACACAGAATCTGAAGCAGGCTCCATCCGAGCTGTCAGCACAGAGCCCAATGCGGGGCTTGAACTCGTGAACCATGAGATCATGACCTGAGCCAAATTCAGACACTTAATCAACTGGCCACCCTGGTGCCCCAATAAATGCTAAGCAATTTTTAAAACGCATTCATTTGAATAAAAATTTTGTGTTTTACAGCAACAAAAAGAAGCAAAATACAAACTTGAAAATGGTTGTTCTTCATCAGTGTTAAACTTGTTGTGTAATCAGTCAGTGGTTTCAAGGCTTCCAGGTAGAGACAATTCCCAGCTCACATATCAATGTGAAAGTCCCATTAAAGATTTTCAGAATCCAGGAAAGTAGTAAAGAAAAAAAACTAAATTACTGAGGGAAATAATCATGTGAATAAAGCATGTGAATATTTAGTAAATAGTTTTCTTTTAAAATATGTATCACTGACTAATTCAAACTCTTAATGCACTTCAATTATTTATTTTATTTTTTAAAGTTTACTTATTTAGAAAGAGAGACAGAGAAAGAGAGAATGAGCAGGGGAGGGGCAGAGAGGGAGAGGGAGAGAGAGAATCCTAAGCAGGCTCTGCCCTGTAGGTGTGGAGCCTGACATAAACCCACAAACCATGAGATCATGACCTGAACTGAAACCAAGAGTCAGATGTTTAACCAACTGAGCCACCCAGGAACCCCACACTTCAATTACTTTAGATAACATTTTCATCTAAACTCCATCAGGATGCTATTAAAATAATTTAATGTGGTAAACTTCACAAATTACAAATACTTTTTTGAGATGGCTATATATTTTAAAAAATGATGATATATTCTTCTTGTTGCTGACTATAACTTGAAATAGACTCAAAGGCTTATTGACATTTAATTATTCTTTTTACCAGTTAGCTTAACAATGAGCTTCTAAAAACTTTGTATCATAAATATCCTTGCAAAAATTCATCCCTCAAAATCTAAGGAAATAGTCTAGACAGTTTTCCTTCTTGTCTTCTCTGTAAATTAAGGTTAAGTCTCACTTCCACCCATCAGGATAGTATAATTGTATGATCTACATATGTAATTCTTCCCCCAATCATTATAATTTTCAATTCTAAAAACTCAGAATATATGTATATCATCTTAGAAAAGTCAAAGGCAGAAATTAAGAGCTTAAACTGATGAATTAAAGCAGGGATGTTTTGCAAAATTAGCTTAACCACGTAAGGTGCAAGTACGTATTACTCATTTAAAAAATGGAATCAAGTGATTTCTTTTAATCTTTGAACTAAATCATCCACAATCCCGATAGTATTTAGACTGCTGTATCCACATGGAGCTTATGTTTCTCTATAAATTTACAGAAGAAAAATCAATTCATGAATTCAGTCTTTAATTCTTTCAAATGATGAGATCACTAAATATCAATACATTTTTCCTTGCAGGTAAATAGAAAGTGACTGCTAATTCAAAAAAATTTTTTTACACTGGTTAGGAAAAAATCTCAGTTTCAGCACTGCCTTCCCTAAATATATGAGATTTAGAGTATTTTCTACTAGCTCCAATTTTGGCATGATTACTCCTAATTTTGGTTGAATAACCTCTAATGACTTCTTTCCTGTGCCATTATTTAGGCTTCTAGGAAAACCCTTTTAATCTTAAATTCTGTTCTGTTTTTAAATATATGTCACATATTTTGTCACTACTTCTATTCTGATTTTTCCTTAATTATGTGTTTACAGTTAAAATGTTAATAATAGATACAAATTTATGTCTATTCCCTAATGAATTCTAACAAATGAGTATATAAAACTTGATTCAGAGTAAAAGCAACAGCACTCTAGAAAAAAACAAGAAACCTGACTTCTAGGTTTATCATCATTTACCTCCTACATTATCATAACAGCCTCTTGTTTTCCCTGCTTCTACATTGTCTTGCTATAGACTAATCTCTGGATACGTGATGCATTTCTGTCAGTTCTTTCTTTCAGCAAAATGTTGAGATGTTTCACTTCTTTTTGGCCTCTATGATTTCAGATACGAAATATGCTCTCATTTAAATTGATGTTCCTCTAAACACAAGTGTCATTTTTCTCCGGTTATTTTTAAAATGTTTTCTTTGTTTTTAAATTCATAAGTTTAATTAGGATACATCTTCATGGGTATTTCTTTGGATTTATTCTATTTAAATTTCTCTGGACTTCTTGAATCCATAGGTTTATGTCTCTTTTCCAGATTTGGTAAAACCTCAGTCATTTTTTCTTTGAATATTTGTTCAACCCCACTCTCTTACTCCTTTTACAGGCATGCTAATAATAAATGTCAATCTATTATTACCTTACAAGTCTCAGAGGCTCTGTTCATTTCTTCCAATCATTTTTCTGTTGTTCAGATTCAATAAACTGTTGACCTGTCCTCAAGTTCACTTATTCTATCCTCTGTTATCTCCACTCCACTATTGAGTCCATCCAGCAAGGTTTTTTTTATTTTACTTTGCAGTTATACAGTTTCTATTTGGCTTTTTTATGTAATTTTCTTTTTTTGCTGAGATTTTCTATTTTCATTTGCTTTAAAAGAATTTATAATTATTTGTGAAGCAATAATAATCATAAATAAAGAGAGCCTCAGGATAATTTAAAAATCTTGACAGATAATTCTAACATTTAATTAATCATAGTATTAGCATTAGTTGACTGTTTTTTTCTCATTCAAGTTGTGCTTTTCCTTATTATTGATATTTTAAAAATACATATTATATATGATATATAACACACATGATGTACCCAAAATACATAAAAAATAAAACACGTATACAAACAAGAAATGAAATAATTTTTATTACATCCTACACCTTTTGGGTATTATGTATTTTTAGAGAGAGTTTCCTTATGCATGGCTTACTTGTTTATACATTTCACTGCTAGTCAATGAAAGGTAGCAATGATCAAAGGTATTAGTAAATTACTTATCTTCCTTACCCCTTCAGTGTGTAACCTATAAGTTTTAACAGAAAATACACTGGAGAAAATTTAATTTGTTCTACTGAAATCTACATATTCTTTTTTTTAAGTTTATTTTGATAGAGAGAGAGAGTGAGCAGGGGAGGGGTAGAGAGACAGGGGGACAGAGGATCCGAAGTGGGCTCTGTGCTGACAGCAGAAAGCCTGATGTAGGGCTCAAATTTAGGAACCATGACCTTGTGACCTGAGCTGAAAGTGAACGCCTAACTGACTGAACCACCCAGGTGCCTTTGAAATCTACATATTCTTTAATGAACTTTTGGCTTTATAAAATTCTAGACAACCTTTGGTTTAGAAATTATTGAAAATGTTTCATTTTGTTTTCATTTAAATAGTGCATGATCCCAAACAATATGAAATTAAATGTAAAATCAAATGGAGGTACTTTATAAAAACATATATTATTGATTTTGAGTTAATATTCATCAATGAAAATGGCATTTATAATAACAATACAGTAGGTTTACATTTGGTCTCATATTTATTGAAGTAGTATTGTGAGAGTTTTTAATGTTAATTTTTAATTGCTTACCCTTGAGACAAGTTCAATGATGAAATAAGATTGTTCATCATCACAATGTGCTTGAGTATCATGATATGGACAAAATATGGTTCTGTGTTAACTAAACCAACATTAAACCAAGATATGTGCATATGTATGCATTTGTTTATACACAAACATTTTTTGCATATATGTGTATATTTGCATATGCATATACACATATACACAAATATACATATTTTACATATATTATAAAATATAAACATATGTAATATAATTTATAGAACATATAACACGTGCACACACACATATACGTAAGTGGTGTGTGTGTGTGTGTGTGTGTGTGTTTGCACCCAGAAACACCCTTTAAGTAACTAAACTAAGTAATTTTGATTAAATAAAGTCATATTCTAAAATGATTTCTCAGTGCCCCATATATAAATTGGAAGGAAATTATGTTGTTTTCCAAATTTTTACATAGCAAAACACCGTATTTGAATAACAAATGGCACAAGAAATCCTGCCATATCATTTGCATGGTTGAAAAGAAAACCATTGAGGGGGCGCCTGGGTGGCTCAGTAGGTTAAGCATCTGACTACCGCTTGGGTCATGATCTCATGGTTCATGAGTTCAAGCCTCATGTCAGGCTCTGTGTTGACACCTCAGAGCCTGGATCCTGCTTCAGATTCTTTGTCTCCCTCTCTCTCTGCCCCTCCTCAGCTCGCTCGCTCTCTCTCTCTCTCTCTCTCTCTTTCTCAAAAATAAATAAAGCATTAAAAAAAAAGAAAACCATTGAGCTGCCAAAGTCTAAAGAAAGAAAAAAGCAGAAAAAATAAAAATAATCCAAGACTATTCAATCACCTTTTTTTTTTTTTTAATGTTTATTTTTGAGACAGAGAGAGACAGAGCATGAACGGGGGAGGGTCAGAGAGAGAGGGAGACACAGAATCTGAAACAGGCTCCAGGCTCTGAGCTGTCAGCACAGAGCCCGACGCAGGGCTTGAACTCACAGACCGCGAGATCATGACCTGAGCCGAAGTCGGCCGCTTAACCAACTGAGCCACCCAGGCGCCCCAATCACCTGCTTTTTAAAAATCATAATCCCCTACATGAATCTTATGATGCATATTATCAGTGAGGGCAAAATAAGTGAATACTACAAAGGCCTACTCACCTAATATAGAGCGAAATTTGAATTCAAACTTTTGAAAATAATGCTTTTATAAGGCATGCATTGTTTTTTCCTGACTTAACGTCATCTATCATTTCATTTGTGAACTGCAGTGAAAAGAAAGTAAAATTTTCCTGAAGCACCTCGTAAGAGAAATATTATCTTCCACAGGAGTTCCTGAAGATAATCACCATGTAATGTAGGAATATACTGGAATCCAAAATCCATATCAATGAGAATTTCTAATTAAAAAAAATTTAATGTTTATTTGAGAGAGAGAGAGACAGAGCGTGAGTGGGGATGGGTCAGAGAGAGAGGGAGACACAGAATCAAAGCAGGCTCCAGGATCTGAGCTGTCAGCACAGAGCCTGACGCGGGGCTCAAACCCACGAACTGCGAGCTCATGACCTGAGCCGAAGTAGACACTTAGCTGACTGAGCCACCCAGACACCCCTGAGAATTTCTAAATTTTTGTTAAAAGCTAACAAATACTTAATGATACAGAAATGTTAGGATTCTGAGCGAATGGTCAAGAAAGAATTCTTGAGATGTCTTCAGTGCAAGAAGGGGTTTTAGTAAAGCGTGGAGACAGGACTCATGGCCCACAAGAGCTGCACTGAAATTGTGAGGAGTAAGTGATTATATATGTTCAAATTGTGAAAGGGTTACCAACAGCATTATAATGAATTTTGGAAGCAAGGACCTTGAGGAAGCTAGCTCTTGTTAGGAAAATGTCATTTATTACTGTCTAATAAAACCTTAGTCATGAGAACTTTCAGATGTATATCGGTGGGCCATATGTTCAGAGGATGGTTGCTAACATATATCTTGGGGGTAGAGATAAAGGAAGTTTCCAAAGCAATTGTTGTATGTTAAAGGACACTTATAGGATCCTGGAGATCAGTTTAATGTTAAGATTGCCTTTTGCCCTTACCAATGTATCAACATCAAGACAGTTGAGCTCCTAGATGAAGGTCACTCTGCCTGTCTCAAAGACTTGTCAATACTGTAAGGAAATTTAATTTTTTCTTTAGCCTTCGTTTCCTACATCACCTGGAATAGGTTTACTTGTGATAAAATTTACCATTTTTTTATAAAATGGCATAGTAATGTTCAGGGCTATAAATCAAGTATATGTGTAGGTTGTGGTCATAGCAAGATTTCTGTCCTCAGCAGGAGAGAACATAGGACATTTACTCTTGTTTATTCTAAAACCAATGCCTTTTTTAAGAGCTCTTACCCTCATCAAAAGCATTTATTACCTAATGTAAAAATATGTAAAATTCAAGCATTCTCTTTAAAAGTTTCATTTTATTAAGAAACTGCAAACAAATTAAAACTTTTCCTTATGTAAAAAAGAATTTGAATTATATATTTATTTCTTATTCTTGAACATATTTAAGTATCCATAAACCAACATTTCCCAAAGCACATTTTGCAGCAAACTAATACCACTAACTCTTTGAAAAATTATTGAATGGATGATAAATACTGGTTTAAGTCAAATAGGTTTTCCTATTACAGAAATTCTTGGAATCTTTAATATGCTAATGGAATTTGTGAATATCGAATAGGGCATCATATTTTCCAAATGCATTTGGCCAGAGAACCATTCACCTTCTTTTTCTTCCCATACCCCAAATCATCATTTCAATGCAATTCTGAGAAACCAACTGCAGAAATGCTGCCCTAGAAAAATAATTTCCTTTAAATTAGCAAAGCTTATTCTTTGGTTTTGTTTAATAATTCACTTAGGAGAGCATAAGAAACCCTCCAATAACACACAAACACATCTTCATTATCCCCCTGTGCTGTCTCTTCCAGGCTTTACATCTGAGTGCAATTGTTTTTATCCTTTTCTGGCACCAAGCAGAAAATCCTCTTCTCATTTTAGATTTTATCCCCTTGATCAGGAGGAAATGCATAGCAGTTGACTTCTTTTACAACTATTAGCACATTCTTTCAAAAGCAGCATTGTGAAGCTTTTTCTAGTTAGTTGTCATCAGCTGTATAAAAAATTTGATGCTAACATTAAAAAGGCATGCTAGCTCTCATACTAGAGAATAGCTAACTTAAAGTCCTGACTCCATTTCTCTTTATAACTTTGAACAAATATTTAACCTATAAAAATATTATCCACATCATTTTTAAAAGGCCATCATAAAAGTAACTACCTCACAGTGTTCTTAGGAGGATTAAGTGATACAATGCATATAAATTCTCTTTATATAACACAGGGCAGACCACAGGATAAGCATGTGTTACATGGCAATTTTTAGTACTGCCATTGTCAATGTTTCTCTTCATTTAAGTAGTACAGCTAGGAATTGTCATATATCATCCAGTAGCAAAGCCTTTCTCCAAAGCCTCAAAAAACTTGCTCAATCACCTGTGTGTATGTGATATTTTATAAAAGTTATATAATGCTCATCGAATGATTGTCCATATTTGTATCATCAGCATCTATCATGATACTTGATGTATAATAAGTGCCTAAGATTACTGGGAAAAAAATGAATGACCATGGATATAAATGCACAAAATGATGGGAGTCTTGTGAAGAAAAAATTACTATTCTAAACATTTGCAAATCTGTTATTTCCACATCTCCTATCATTTTTTATTCAACCATGTAAGAAACCAGATTATCTGAAATTCAAATATTTCATAAAATCTGGTTAAATAGTGAAACATTTAAATATTAAATAAAATATTTTTATTAGCAAAAAACATTTTTGTTTATGGTGAAAAGTCTTTTGCTTACATGTCAAAATCATATATTTGACATTTAATTTGTTACTTGTATTTTAAGTTACTTTGTATTTGAATTAAAAACTACAAAGGATGCTTTGATTTCCTGATGAGTATGTTATTTGCCTTATCTATTGTAGTTATTTTTGAGAATTTCAAGAGCTCTCCCTTTTCTAACATTTACATGCTTTTGATCTTGTAGTTGAGTTTAAAACACTCAAAGTATTGTTTGTGCCCTTACTAACCTAGCTCTCTATAATACAAAATATTAAAAGGGTTAAAAATATAAGACAGAAATCATGTTATTACATAGCTAAAAAGTCTAGTGTTTTATAAGCATTTTCATTTCAATATTAATAAAACTCATCTAATAAAAACTATCAGGGATAACCTGTAGTCCAAAAAGTTAGGTTTATTAACTTGCTACAACAAGGGAGATTGCTCACCAGAGAAACCATGAGCCTCTGGATAAGAGGTAGTAGGAAAGACTTTTTGTAAAGGCAAGGCTGGCATAAATGTTTCTGAGGAGGGGTTAACATTTGCACAGATCAGATCTGGATTTGTTGCTGTCATGATGCAAGAAAAACTTAATATTGAGTTTCCATCAATCTTGATTGAGAAGTACTGAAGAAAGGTTGGGGCCATTATTGGAAAGAAAGCAGTCACTCAAATAAAGAGGATAATTATGAGACTTTAATGTTACAATATGGACTTGGGAGAAATACTGTTTGCTGTTAACTTTAGCAGTATCTATTACATAGCCTGATTAATGGCAAGGTCAAATTTTCATGTAATTTTTATATATTTAAACATTATTCATTTATTTGCCTCTATTAATAGACTTCAAATTCTTTGACTTATTCATTTTTGAATTCCCAGGCTTTGTGAGACAGTAAAAGATCAATAAATATGTTTATGTGGAAGGGAAAAAAAGGAACGAAGATCATAACCAGTGTATATTAAAATATATATTATCATAACCATAATAAAACTATAGATAATTGAATTGTAGATAAAAGATATGAGTCTAAATCCACAATATCTCTTTTGTATGTGCAGTACTATAGCCTTCTTTTTTGGTTAAATTATTTTATATTGATATGAAAATTAAATTATATAAAATCACTTTAAAACATTTGCTGATAGGAGTGCTTAGCTGGTTCAGTCAGTAGAGCATGTGACTCTTGATCTTGGGGTCATGAGTTCAAATCCCACATTGGATGCAGAAATTACTAAAAATATTTTGCTAATAAACTGGTATTATTCTTTTCTCCTCAGTATATATCTTTCTTTGAATTATGAAAATTAACTGTTAGAACTGCCTGAAAAATGTTATATAATAGTTCAATCTTCCACAAGTCTTTGACTTTATAAGATCATCTATAAGAGCTGTGCTCGAATATATTGACTTATAGTAGTGAGCCTGACAAAGAATCATTAGGGAAAATTAGCAGTGGATTTATTTTATGAACTCTGAGAAATAGGTGTGAGATAAGTTTTCATAAGTTTTGTTTCTTAAATTCCACATGAGTGAAATCATATGGTATTTGTCTCTCATTTCACTTAGCATAATACTCTCCAGCTCCAACCACATCATGGCAAAATTTCATTTTTGATGACTGAGTAATATTCCACTGTATATATATACCACATGTTCTTTATCCACTCATCAGTCCATGGACATTTGGGTTCTTTCCATAACTTGGCCATTGTTGGTCATGCTACTATAAATATCAGGGTGCATGAATCCATTTGAATCAGTATTTTTGTATCTTTGATCAAATACCTAGTAGTGCAATTGCTGGGTCATAGGGTAGTTCTATTTTTAACTTTTTGAAGAACCTTCATACTGTTTTTTCAGAATGGCTGCATCAGTTTGCATTACTACCAATAGCAAGAGGGTTCCCCTTTCTCTGCCTCCTCACTAAATCTGTTGTTTCTTATGTTGTTAATTTTAGCCAAGCTGGCAGTTTTAAGGTGATATCTCATTATAGTTTTGATTTGCATTTCCCTGATGTTGACAATCTTGTCATCTGTTGGCCACTTGTATGCCTTCTTTGGAAAAATGTCTATTCATGTCTTCTGCCCATTTTTTCCAAAATCAAGAGCTGGACACTTAACTAACTGAGCCATCAAGGTGCCCCTTTCTACCCATTATTTTTTACATTTTTTTAATGTTTATTTATTTATTTTGTGTGTGAGAGAGAAAGCATGAGTGGGGAAGGGGCAAAGAGAGAGGAAGAGAGAGAATCCCAAGCAGACTCCACACTATTAGTGCAGAGCCCAATGTGGGGCTTGATCTCATGAACCGTGAGATCATGACTTGAGCCCAAACCAGGAGTTAGACAATTAACTGCCTGAGCTACTCAGGTATCCTCCTTTCTGCCCATTTTTAACTGGATTATTTATTTTTTGGGTGCTGAGTTTGATAAGTTCTTTATATATTTTACATACTAACCCTTTATCAGATATGCCACTTGCAAATGTCTTCTCCCATTCCAAAGGTTGCCTTTTAATTTTGCTGATTGTTTCCTTCACTGTGCAGATGCTTTTTGTTTTGATGATGTCCCAGTAGTTTATTTTTCCTTTAGTTTCCTTTGTCTCAGGAGACATATCTAGTAAGAAGTTGCTTCAACCCATGTCAAAGAGGTTGCTGCCAGGGCTCTCCTCTAGAATTTTTATGATTTCCCATCTTAAAATTAGGTCTTTCACCCATTTTGAATTCATTTTTGTGTATGGTGTAAGACAGTGGTCCAGTTTCATTCTTTTGCATTATTGTTGTCCAGTCTTCCCAACACCATTTGCTGAAGAGACTGTCTTTTTTCCACTGGATATTCCTGTTTTGTCAAAGATGAGTTGACCATATAGTTAGTTATGGGTCCATTTCTGGGTTTTCTATTTAGTAAAATCACAGGATACAAAATCAATGTACAGAAATCTCTTGCATTTCTATACACCATTAATGAAACAGCAGAAAAAGAAATCAAGGAATCAGTCCCATTTACAATTGCACTAAAAATTCTTAAGATACTTAGGAATAAACCTAACCAAAGAGATAAATATCTGTACTCTAAAAACTAAAAACACTTATGAAAGAATTTGAAGATGACACAGAGAAATGGGAAAACATTCCCTGCTCATGAATTGGAATAACAAATTTTGTTAAAACGTCTGTACTACCCAAAGCAATCTACACATTTAATGCAATCTCTATCAAAATGCCACCAGCATTTTTCACAGAGCTAAAACAACCCTAAAATTTGTATAGAACCACAAACACCCCAAATAGCTAAAGTGATCTTGGAAAGCAAAACTGGAGGCATCACAATTCCAGACTTCAAGTTATATTATAAAGCTTTAGAGATCAAGACAGTATGGTATTAGCAGCAAAACAGAGACATAGATCAATGGAACAGAATAAATTTAGATTTAAAATGCTACATTACATGAAGGCAAGATTCTTTCATGGTGGTTTTTAAAATTACTATCATCATTTTATATTCTTTCACTTCCTAAAATTATTGCAAAAAATGTCCATAGATAATATTTGAGAAAGTCTTGAACAGATTACTTGCGTTTTCAGAAAAGGACTGTTTCAATAAACCAATTTCTCCTTACTATATACAACTGTGTTATTTAAGATTTTATTTAGGTAGCAAAATTCTAATAATCAATTCATATTGGTAGCAAAGTTCCATTTTGGGACAGTCTAGGCAAAGCATCCAGTTTACGTTTCAATAAATTTATATTGGCACAAGAAATAAATGTGGATATAAATGTTGTTGACTTCCTGCCCCAAGCTTAACTCTGGATACAAAACAAAAGAAAAAGAGAGAGAGCAAAGCATTCTAAAAAACTCATACTAAACTCTGAGAAACCATTCTGGCAAGGAAGAAAATGCAATCTAAAGCAGGCAGCACTACAGTCTGGGGCTATTTTGAATGCAGTGTTTGTGCATTTTGTATTTTTCTCTCCACATTACCTTGGGCATATTCTTGTTTGACCTTTTGCCACTATATAACAAAAACCAGTTATTATAGCCAAGGTCACCCAGGTTTTGTTGGAAAAATATCAAGACAGCATGAAAATCTGGCCAGGGAATATGATACAGGTAGACCAGATAAATTCGAAAACTCCTACCTTCTTCTTTCTTCCATCCTTGTATTCCCAAGGCCAGGAGATTCAAGTCAAAGGAGATTATCACCTTGGACTGCTATAGTCCACATTCGAAGTCTAAACCGTTTGAAGTTTAAGAGAGTATTCTGAGAGTGGTTTTGCAGAGTTCCTGAAGGACAAAAGTGCAACCTAGTGTGGTAGTAACGTGAGTACTTCACTATCTACAGCATTCTTCCCTCAGGTCATAACCTTCAACTTTTCTCACAGGCAGGGTACAAATCACAGTATGGGCAGTATTCTCTCCTGAGAAACCTACCCACTTTCATCATCTTAAGTGATGTATCAAGGGAGAATAAGTTCCTAGACAAAAAGTTTACACATCTGTTTTATATCACTGATATGGAATGTGACAATAAAACAGAAATGTTTATACTGTAAAAAGAGAGTAAACAGTGTAGAGAGCTCAAGAATAATAACCACTCTCGGGTGGATGGGTGGCTCAGTCAGTTAAGGGTCTGACTCTTGATTTCAGCTCAGGTCATGATCTTAGGGATTGTGGAAAGCCCTGTGCTGAGATTCTCTCTCTTTCCCAATGTCTCTGCTCCTCCCCTGCTTGCTCTGTCTCTTTCTCTCAAAATGAATAAACATTCAAAAAGAAAGAATAATAACCACTCTCAATGAAGGGGAAGATTTAGTAATTAGTAATATGAATTAAGTGTTAGTAATACGAATTAAGATCAAGAAGTTCCAAAGAAGAACAAGATGGTAATAACTAGTATGAAAAGTATAACAATGAAAATTTTATAAATAAATGAGATTACATCCGTTTTCAACTTTGAAAAATAAAGTACTTAGAAACAGTTACTTGCAATAAGAAAGTTGAAAAACAGAAAAATCAATAATGTTTCTTGAACCCATCAGAGAACTAAGATCATAGGGCAAACTATCACTTTAAATCTGGAAAGGCAGTTGAATCCAGAGAGACTTAGCCAAGACCTACTTACTTAGAGCAGAAACTGGTACGAACACTTAAATACTAATTTTTATGAATTGCAGTAACCTGATGAAAGCTAGAGTGAGTGACAAAGTGACAAACTTTTGAAGACTGCAGTTTTATGGGAAATACACATATTTCTGGACTGCCCCTTCCAGAACCCCACCAGGTTCTCACAGTGAAGGAGATCTCAAAGATCTCTTCACAGCTATGACAGAGAAGAGAAGAAACCTAAACCCTCTCCATAAAAAAAGCCTACTTTTCAGGAGAAAAGTCTTTGCTAGAGCCTTATCACAACTGAGGGAATAGAATTCCTCTGATTCTAAGCCCTCTAGCCTTCATGTCACACCTACAAAGGGAAAAAAAAATCACAGTTAACAGGGGTGATGATTTTAAGTAAATTAATTAGAATTCTATATCCAGGGAGGAGAATAGAAACCTGGGAGGAAAAAAAGCTATGCCAGTTGAGAAACACTTTGAAGGTAACATCTGCAAAGCACAGGCCCACCAGAAGACTGAGAATTGTTTTTTTTAATTTTTTTAAACATTTATTTATCTTTGAGAGAGAGAGAGAGAGAGAGAGAGAGGATGAGCAGGGGAGGAGGAGCAGAGAGAGAGGGAGACACAGAACCTAAAGCAAGCTCCAGGCTCTGAGTGGTCAGTACAGAGCCCAATGCGGGGCTTGAACCCACACACCATGAGATCATGACCTGAGGCGAAGTTGAACGCTTAACCAACTGAGCCACCCAGGTGCCCCAAAACTGAGATTTAATGAAAAGATTCTAAAATGCTCCCTCTCTTCAACATAACACCACATCACAATAATATATAGTACCATATCTACTGTAAATAATGAAAGTTTTACTTCTTACATACCAATTTGTATGTTTGTGTGTGTGTGTGTGTGTGTGTGTGTGTGTGTGTGTGTGTTTTCATGTCTGATTGCTGTGGCTAAGACTTCCAGTACTATGTTGAATAAAAGTGGTGACAGTGGACATCCTTGTCTTATTCCTGAGCTCAAAGAAAAAGATCTCAGTTTATTTTTTTATTTTTTTAATGTTCACTTATTTTTAAGAGAGAGAGAGAGAGAAACAGACGGGCAGAGAGAGAGGGAGACCCACGGAATCAGAAGCAGGATCCAGGCTCTGAGCTGTCAGGACAGAGCCCAATGCAGGTCTCCACCTCAGAGACCATGAGATCATCACCTGAACCGAAGTCAGGCACTTAACTGACTGAGCCACCCAGGTGCTCCGTCTGTTTTCACTGTTGAGTAAAATGTTAGCTGTGGATTTTTCATATATAGCCTTTATTATGTTGAGGTCTCTCAACATATTATATTAGGTCTCTCTAAACCTACTTTGTTGAGAGTTTTTATCATGAATGGATGTTGTACTTTGTCACATGCCTTTTCTGCATGTATTGAGATGATCATATAGTTTTTACCCTTTCTCTAGTGAATGTGATGTACTATGTTGGTTGATTTGCAAATACTGAACCACCTATGCATCCCTGGAATAAATCGCACTTGACCATGGTGAATTATGTTTTTTAACGTATTGTTGGATTTGGTTTGCTAATATTTTGTTGCGGATTTTTTTAATTGGTAGCACTAGGATTTATTAACCTGTGCCTTAGTAAAGAGGCACTCTTAATGTATAAAGCCAGGGCATGCTGCCAATACTTCTTAAGCAATGATACTAGGATATTGACAGCTAAGTGGATGTTGTACATAAGCTCATTATCTATCATCTTCATGTGGCCAATGGCCACTGCCCAACACAACACTTCTTCTTCCTCTTGAGTTTGATCATGGACTTCACTTTGACATGGGCCACCATTTTCTCATTGTAGGGCAGCAAGGAAGGAATTTGCCAGCCTCATTAAAGCATGGGCCCAGGATCAGGGGTATCTGCTTGAACAGAGATTCTGAAGCCAAAAGGCATCATATTTCTTGGACAGCTTCTTGACCAATTTCTTACTCTTGTTGAGTTTCTTCAACACCTCAATGTCTACATGGGACATTATCCACATGGACCAAGGCCAAGCCACAGACTTGGCCTCATCACAGTGCTGCAGGCCCCCCAGAATACATATGGATAATTTGGGCAGGGAGTGGACTTAAGCTTGATGATGCATGCCTGAGAAACATTTGCCCTAGTTCTTCTGGCTAATCTTCAGCTCGATCATCTCCAAAAATTTCCACCACTTGCACTAGTTCCCATATAGGACTTCCCACACCACCATGTAGACAGTGTCATGGGAGACTTTGCTGGACATAGTGACTGGAGCTAAAATAACTGGAAAAGAGATTTGTTGAGAATTTTTTGCATCTATGCTCATCAGAGATAGTCAATGTAGTATCTTTGTAGTGTCTCTATCTGGTTTTGGTATCAGGGTAATGATGGCCTCATAGACTCAATCTGAAAACTTTCCTTCCTCTTCTATATTTTGGAGCAGTTTGAGAAAAAAAAACAGGCATTAACTCTTTTTTTTTTCATTTTTATTTTAAGTAGGCTCCACACCCAATGCGGGGCTTGAACTCACAACCCTGAGATTAAAAGTCACATGCTTTACAGATTGAGCCAGCCAGGTACCCTGATGTTAAGCCTTTTAAAATTTTTTTATAGAATTTAACTGTAAAGCCATTTGGTCCTAGGCTCATTTGTTAAGTTTTTTTTTGATTACTGATTCAATTTCATTGCCAGCAACTTGTCTGTTCAAACTTTCTATTTCTTCTGGATTCAGTTTTGGCAAGTTATATGTTTCTAAGAATTGATCCACTTTTTCTAGGTTGTCCAATTTGTTGGCATATGATTTTTCCTAATATTCTCTTGCAATCCCTTGTATATTTGCGGTGTCAGTTGTTATTTTGCTTTGACATATCTGTTTTTGAGATTTGCTCCTTCATTTCTGGTTTTGCTTATTCGAGCCCCCTCTCTTTTCTTCTTTCTGTGTCTGGTTAAAAGTTTATCAATTTGGGGGTGCCTGGGTGGCTCAGTCAATTAAGTGTATAACTCTTGATTTCAGTTCAGGTCATGATCTCATGGTCAAAGCACTGGTAGTGTGGAGCCTGCTTGGTATTCTTTCTCTCTCTTTCTTTGCTCCTCCCTTGGTTGCAGGCATGCTCTCTCTCTCAAAATAAATAAACTTTTTCAAAAAATTATCAATTTTGTTTATCTTTTCAAGAACCAACTCCTGGTTTAATTGTTCTATTCTATTGTTGTTTTGTTTTGTTTTCATTTAGAGACTGAAAAAAGTCTCTGATCTTTACTATTCCCTTCCTCCTACTGGCTTTGGACTTTGTTTTTCTTTCTCTAGCCCTTCAGGTGTAAGGTTAGGTCGCTTACTTGAGATTTTTTTGTTTCTTGAGGTAGGTCTGTATGGCTAAGACTTCCCTCTTAAAACCACTTTTGTTGCATCCCAAAGATTTTGGAACATTGTTTTCATTTTCACTTTTCTCTGTGTATTTTTAAATTTCCTCTTTGATTTATTGGTTAGACCCACTCATTTTTTAGTGGCATGTTATTTAGCCTCCCTGTATTTAGGTTCTTTCTAGATTTTTTCTTGTGATTCATTTCTAGTTTTGTACCATTGTGGTTAGAAAAGATGCATAATACTATTTCAGTGATTTTGAATTTACTGAGACTTGTTTTGTGGCCCAACACATGATCCATTATGAGAATGTTTCATGTATGCTTGAAAATAATGTATAATCCACTGCTTTTGAATGGAATGTTCTGAATATATCTGTTTGGTCCATCTAGTCTAATGCGTCACTCAATTCCGCTGTTTCCTTGTTGATTTTCCGTAAGGACAATAATTCATTGATGTAAATGGGGTGTTAAAGTCCCCTGCTATTATTGTATTACTGTCAATTCCTTAATAATTGCTTAACAATTCCTTAATAATTGTTTTTAGGTGCTCCACCAAAAAACTACTAGCCTGATCAGTGAATTCAGCAAAGTTGCAGGATATAAAATCAATATAGAGAAATCTGCTACATATCTATACATTAATAATGAAGTAGCAAAAAGAGAAATTAAGAAAATCCCATTTTAAAGTTTCAATAAAAATAATAAAATACCTAGAAATAAACTTACCCAGGGAGGTGAAAGACCTATACTACAAAAACACCGATGAAAGAAATTGAAGATAACATGAACAAATGGGAAGATATTCCATGCTCACGGATTAAAAAAACATTTACATTGGTTGTTAAAATGCCCATTCTTCTCAAAGCAATCTATGGAATTAATGCAATCCCTAACAAAATACCAACAACATTTTTCAGAGAACACAATACTAAAACAAAGAATAATGAAATACTGAGCCATAAAAGACCCAAAATAGCCAGAGTAATATGGAGAAAGAGGAACAAAGCTGGAGCTACTACAATTCATTTCAAGATACACTACAAAGTTGTAATTATCAGAACATTATGCTGGGGTGCCTGGGTGGCTCAGTTAGTTAAGCATCCAACCTCGATCTCAGATCTGGTCTTGACCACAGGGTCGTGAGTCCAAGCCTTGCATTGGGCTCCATGCTGGGTATGAAGCCTACTTAAAAACAAACAAACAAACAAACAACAGCGGCAACAACAAAACAACAACAACAATAATATGATACTGGCACAAAAATAAACACATATATCAATAGAACAGAATAGACAGCCCAGAAATAAACCCACAATGAGAGATAGAGATAATATATAGATAGAGAAGAGATATAAGAAGAATAGAAATAGAGAGAAGAGAGATAGAAGCCGAGAGAGATAGATAACCCTATAGAGAACCTCTCTCTCGCGCCATATATATATATATATAGATATATAGATAAAAAACCCTATATGTACATAGAAACCCTATATATATAAAATCCACAATTATATATATAATTATATATATATCCACAATTAATCAGTAACAAAGCAGGCAAGAATATATAATGGGGAAAAAGATATTCTCTCCAATAAATGGTACTGGGGAAACTGGACAGCTATAGGCAAAAGAGTGAAACTGGATTACCCACTTATACCATATACAAAAAATAAACTCAAATGGACTAAAGACCTAAATGTAAGACCTTGAAACCATAAAACTCCTAGAAGAAAATACAGGAAGTAATTTCTTTGACACCAGCCATAGAAACATTTTTCTAAATATGTTCCCTGAGGCAAGGGAAATAAAAGAAAAATTAAACTATTGGGACTATACCAAAATAAAAAGCTTTTGCACAGTGAAGCATCAGTAAAGCAACAAGGCAACCTACTAAATGGAAGAAGATATTTTCCACAGATATATTTGATAAGGGACTAATATCCAAAATATATAAAGAACTTACACAACTCAATACCAAACAACGAATAATCTTATTAAAAATGTGCAGAGAGGATCTGAATACACATTTTTCCAAAGACATACAAATGGCCAACAGATGCATGAAAAGATGCTCAATATCACTAATCATCAAGGAAATACAAATCAAAACCACAATGAGATATCACCTTACCACCACTAGAATGGCTAGAATCAAAAGGACAAGAAATAACAAGTGTTAGTGAGGATGAGGAGAAAAAGGAGCCCTCATACATTGTTCTTGGGAATGCAAATCGGTGCTGCCACAGACAGAACAGTATGGAGGTCCCTCACAAAATTCAAATCGAATCCATCACATGATCCAATAATTCCAACACTGGATATTTACCCCCAAAAAAACAAAAACACTAATTTGAAAAGATTTATGCATGCTTATGTTTACTGCAGCATATTTACAATAGCCAAGATACTAAGGCAATCCACATGTCAATTCATAAATGAATGGATAAAAAATATGGGGCACCTGGGTGGCTCAGTCAGTTAAACATCTGACTTTTGGTTTCAGCTCAGGTCATGATCTTGCCGTTCGTGAGTTAGCCCCAATCAGGCTCCACGCTTTAGCGTGGAACATACTTGAGATTCTCTCTCTCCCTCTCTCTGCCTTTCCCCTGCTCGTGCTCTATCTCTCTTTCTCAATAAATAAATAAATAAACTTAATAAAAAAAAGATACGGTCCATGGGCGCCTGGGAGGTCAGTAGGTTAAGCGTCTAACTCTTGAATCTCAGCTCAGGTCATGATCTCACAGTTCATGAGTTTGAGCTCTGAGTGGGCTCTGTGCTAGCAGCATGGAACCTGCTTGGGATTCTGTCTCTCCCTCTCTCTGCACCTCCCCTGCTTGTGCTCACCTGCTCTAAGTAAATAAATAAACTTAAAAGAAAAAAGATGTGGTACACATGCGTGCACGCACGCACACACACACACACACTTTTGGTTTCGGCTCAAGTCATGATCTCACGGTCTGTGAGTTCGAGCACCGTGTTGGGCTCTGTGCTGACAACTCAGAGCCTAGAGCCTGTTTGGATTCTGTGCTCCCTCTCTCTCTGACCCTCCCCCATTCATGCTCTCTCTCTGTCTCAAAAATAAATAAACGTTAAAAAACAAACAAAAAAAGTAATCAAAAGGAAATTGTAGAAATTAAGCTTATGGTAGCAGAAACGAAAAATGCCTTTAAGAAGATTATCAGTAGACTCAAAATTGCTGATTAAAGAATCAGTGAGCTAAAAAAAAAAAAAAAAAAAAAAAAAAAAGAATCAGTGAGCTTAAGTTGGAGATTTCCAAGTTAATAACAGACTCCAAACCTTAGGTTCTACCAAAGCCCAGAGGAACACACAAGCAGAAAAATACCCCCCCCCACTCCTGACACACACACTCTCAAAGACATATATTTCAAATTAGAGAAAAAGGAGACCAAAAAAAAAAAATCTTGAAAGAGCTAAGAAAAAAGTAGTTTACATCAGAGGAACAAAGGTAAGAATTATAGCAGACTGCTTATAAGATTCAGAAACCAGCAGGAAGAGTGGATCTAATATTTGAGGCTATGAAGAAAAACATCACCAGGTTATAATTCTAGTCTAGCAAAATCATCTTTCAAAACTGAAAGAAAATAATTTCTCAGAATTATAAGAACTGAGGGAATCAATCCGAGCCAACCAGCTCTGAAGAGGTTTTAGAAGAAGTTCTATGCTAAAAAAGTTCTAATTAGAGACCTATAAATAAGAGCGCTGGAGAAAGAATAATAAAAATAAAGTATTTTGCTTATACTTAATTGATTTAAAAGATAACTGTCAAAGCAATAATAGTAATCTATTGGGCAAATATAGCATAGGGATAAATAATATACCTTAATACACATGAATGGTGTAGTGTTTTTTGAAAATGGGTTTAAATTAGTTAAAACTATATATTGTAAATTTGAGGACAACTATTTTTAGAAAATGGAATTAAATATTTTTATAAGAAAGGAGAATGCAATTATTATACCAAAGAAGTCAGAAAACAAAAGGAAAAAAAAAACAAAGAATAAATTCAGTGCATAAAAAACAATTATAAACAGTTAAGTATTAAATCAAAATATATATAAATAACAATTTAAATAGGAATGGCCTAAATACACCAATGAAAGACAAAGAATGTTAGAGTAAATAAAACACAAGACCCAACTACATGCTATCTATAAGATCAACACTTTAAATATAAAGACACAGATTGGTTAAGGGTAAAGGGGTGAAGAAAGATAATGTTTAAACAAAATAAAACAGACAAACAAAAAACTGGATGTAACTATTAATTTGAGACAAAGCTGACCATTAAGAATGATGAACTGTAGTGGCACCTGTCAGTTAAGCATCTGATTTCGGCTCAGGGCATGATCTCATAATTTGTGGGTTTCAGCTCCACATTAGGCTCTGTGCTGACAGCAGAGAGCTGACTTCTAATCCTCTGTCTCCCTCTCTCTCTGCCCCTCCTGCTTGCACTCTTTCTCTCAAAAGTAAATAAACATTAAAAAAAAAAAGGAATGATGAATTGTTATCAAGGATAAGATTAGTAGGGCATTTCTAATGACATATCTTAAACATGTCAAAATATATGAGGAAAACATCTAACAATTTAAGAGAAATGGACAAACTGACCAATACAGTTGGAGACATTAACATCCCTCTGTCAGTAACTGACAGAAAATCAGTAAGAATATAGAAGAGCTGAAAAGCACCGTCAATCAATCTAATCTAATTAGTATTAGGGTAATACCAGCATTATATAATGAATTAGGAAGTGTTCCTCTGCTTTTATTTTCTGGAATAGATTATAGAGAATTTATATAATTTATTCCTTTAATTTTTGATATAATTTACTACTGAAACAATCATGGTGATGTATTTTTTGGAAGGTTTTGATTATTAATTCAATACTTAAAATGAATATAGACATTAAAATTATCTATTTTTTTGAGAATTTCAGTAGTTTGTAGATTTCAAGGAATTAGTTCATTTCACCTAAGTTATCAAATTTGTATGCATACAAATATTCCTTTATTACCCTTTGAATTTCCATGATATGGCTTCTTTCATTTTCTTTCATTCCTTTTTATATTTTTTTTTAATTTTTTTTTTCAACGTTTTTATTTATTTTTGGGACAGAGAGAGACAGAGCATGAACGGGGGAGGGGCAGACAGAGAGGGAGACACAGAATCGGAAACAGGCTCCAGGCTCCGAGCCATCAGCCCAGAGCCTGATGCGGGGCTCGAACTCACGGACCGCGAGATCGTGACCTGGCTGAAGTCGGACGCTTAACCGACTGCGCCACCCAGGCGCCCCTCATTCCTTTTTATATTAATGAATTGTGTCCTCTCTCTTTTTCCTTGTTAGCCTTGCTTGAAGTTTATTAATTTAATGATCTTTTCATGGAAATTGTTTTTGATTTTAAATTTCTTCTATTGTTTGCCTGCTTCAAATGTTATTAACTTCTGCTCTTTTAGTATTTTTCTTCTGCTTTTCTAGGTTTAAATTGTTCTCTTCTATTTTCCTATGGTACAAGCTTAGGTTTTCAATTTTAGTTATTTTTTTCTAATATACGCATTTAATCTATAAATTTCTATTTAATCACTACTTTCACCATATTCCGCAGATTTTGGTATTATTTTCATTTCCATTTAGTAGAAATATTTCAATTTCTCTTGAGACTTCTTCAACATATGGGTTTATTTAGAAGTGTCTTTTTAAAAATTTTCAACATTTAGGGATTTTCCAGAATGTGGTCTATTTGGGAATGTTCCATATAAGCTCGACAAAAATGTGTATTATTCTGAATAAAGTGTTTTACAATGTCAATTAAATTCAGTTCAGCTATGTAAAGAAATCAATTTTATCTAATTAATATTCACCAAATAGACCACATTCTGGACTTTTAATAAGTGTAAAAGAATAAAATCATACTAAATGTGTTCTCAGATCACAATGAGATTAAACTAGAAGTCAGTAACAGAAAGATAGCTGGAAAATCTTGTAAATATTTAAACTATATATTGTCTATTTTCTATTTTGGCTATTTTACTGTTTCAGCTATTTTTTTCTGTCCAAATCCCCTAATTCTAGTTTGGATTTATTTTTTAAAAAAAAGTTGATGATAGGGAGACGGAGTGGCTCAGTCAGTTAAGTGTCTGACTTCGGCTCAGGTCATGATCCCATGGTTCATGGGTTCGATCTCTGCATTGGGAACTGAGAGCCTGGAGCCTGCTTCTGATTCTATGTCTCCCTCTCTCTCCGCCCCTCCCCTGCTCATGCTCACTCTCTCTCTGTCTCTCTCTAAAAAATAAATAAACATTAAAAAAATTTTTTAAGTAGATGAGGCACTTTTTACATTTCAGTTCATGGCTCTATTCCAAAATAGTGTGAACATTTCCTGAAGTATAATTTTGGAGTCTCCTGTTGATTCATCTTTACTTTGTTACAGTTTAATACATTTTCATATCTACCATTAAGAAAAAACAAACTTTAAAAAATAACTTCTGCATTTACTTCGGACTTTTCTTCACTTCTCAAGATAATTTTAAAAGTTTCAGAGTTTTATATTTTGGCAGTACTTTAAATTGAAGTCTTCCTGGCCTATCACCCTCCACATATTTGTAATTATTCTGGGGGCTTACTTGTTTTGGCAGTACTAAAATCAAAGGGGCTGGTTCTTCTTTTACCTAATTCCTTTTCATATGAAAGGAAGCACCTACAATTTGCTTGTTAGTCCTATTCACATACATCAAAAATCAGCAAATGCTTTACTGTTAGCACACGTACCTTTGTTTTACATAAGATTAGATGAATGTGAAAAACAGTGCCTTCCATTCTCTGTCATCCTGGACTTGTAAAATGTAAGTAATTTAGAGCTAGGACTTTCCCCCCTTAAATCAAGGAGGTAGACTATAGTAATGTAAGGGCCACTTAAAGAAGGTACATTTTGTTTTCAATGTATGGGTTGTATTAGAAACATTCCTCCTATGGGGAAAAACTAGCTTAGGGTTACAAATTTTTCCAAACATTGCAGAAGGGGGAATCCACTGTATTATGAACCCCTAAGGATTTGTTGCACTTTTCCTGCTTTTTAGGCCTGAGTAACAATATCACCATCCCTTATTTACAAAAGGCCAAATGGACTCCAATTGAGAAGCTTTACAGGTTAAGGGTTAGTTGTACAACAGGAACCACCACTTAGAGTCCCTTGCTTTCTATGGGAAATTGGACTTACTAGGGAAAAGCTGTTTGTTGTGCTAATGTAAAAATGTCATACAATTAGTTTGATTTTTGAAGATGGTAAACTTAAGGAATTGCATGTTCTCCTGAAATGCAGGCTTATAGAATGTTCTTCTTTCAAAACAGGCTGATTTTTTTTTTCTTCTCTTTGCCTGACAGTCCAAGTTTCAGCTCCCGTTTAAAGTTGTTGTGTCAGAGGAGGCGCAGGAAGATGGCGGCGTAGGAGGACGCTGGGCTCACCGCGCGTCCTGCTGATCACTTAGATTCCACCTACACCTGCCTAAATAACCCAGAAAACCGCCAGAGGATTAGCAGAACGGAGTCACCGGACCCAAGTGCAGACGAGAGGCCCACGGAAGATGGGTAGGAAGGGCGGCGAGGCGGTGCGCGCTCCACGGACTGGCGGGAGGGAGCCGGGGCGGAGGGGCGGCTCGCCAGCCAAGCAGAGCCCCCGAGTCCGGCTTGCAAAAGCGGAGGGGCCTGACGGACTGTGTTCCGACAGCAAGCGCGACTTAGCGTCTGGGAGGTCATAAGTTAACAGCTCTGCTCGGAAAGCGGGAAGGCTGGAGGACAAAGGGAGGGTGAGCTGCGGAGCCCCCGGACGACAGAGCTCAGTTTGGTGGGGAACAAAGGCGCTCGCCAGCGCCATCTCCCCCGCCCATCCCCCGGCCAAAATCCCAAAGGGAACCGGTTCTGGCCAGGGAACTTGCTCGCTCCTCGCAAACACCCAACTCTGTGCTTCTGCGGAGCCAAACCTCCGGCAGCGGATCTGACTCCCTCCGGCTGCCACAGGGCCCCTCCTGAAGTGGATCACCTAAGGAGAAGCGAGCTAAGCCTGCCCCCCCTCCCGCCGTGCACCTTGCCTTCCCACCCCAGCCAATACGCCAGATCCCCAGCATCACAAGCCTGGCAGTGTGCAAGTAGCCCAGACGGGCCACGCCACCCCACAGTGAATCCCACCCCTAGGAGAGGGGAAGAGAAGGCACACACCAGTCTGACTGTGGCCCCAGCGGTGGGCTGGGGGCAGACATCAGGACTGACTGCGGCCCCGCCCACCAACTCCAGTTATACACCACAGCACAGGGGAAGTGCCCTGCAGGTCCTCACCACACCAGGGACTATCCAAAATGACCAAGCGGAAGAATTCCCCTCAGAAGAATCTCCAGGAAATAACAACAGCTAATGAGCTGATCAAAAAGGATTTAAATAATATAACAGAAAGTGAATTTAGAATAATAGTCATAAAATTAATCGCTGGGCTGGAAAACAGCATACAGGACAGCAGAGAATCTCTTGCTACAGAGATCAAGGGACTAAGGAACAGTCACGAGGAGCTGAAAAACGCTTTAAAGGAAATGCAAAACAAAATGCAAACCACCACAGCTCGGATGGAAGAGGCAGAGGAGAGAATAGGTGAACTAGAAGATAAAGTTATGGAAAAAGAGGAAGCTGAGAAAAAGAGAGAGAAAAAAATCCAGGAGTATGAGGGGAAAATTAGAGAACTAAGTGATACACTAAAAAGAAATAATATACGCATAATTGGTATTCCAGAGGAGGAAGAGAGAGGGAAAGGTGCTGAAGGGGTACTTGAAGAAATAATAGCTGAGAACTTCCCTGAACTGGGGAAGGAAAAAGGCATTGAAATCCAAGAGGCACAGAGAACTCCCTTCAGACGTAACTTGAATCGATCTTCTGCACGACATATCATAGTGAAACTGGCAAAATACAAGAATAAAGAGAAAATTCTGAAAGCAGCAAGGGGTAAACGTGCCCTCACATATAAAGGGAGACCTATAAGACTCGTGACTGGGCTCTCTTTTGAAACTTGGCAGGCCAGAAAGAATTGGCACGAGATTTTCAGGGTGCTAGACAGCAAAAATATGCAGCCGAGAATCCTTTATCCAGCAAGTCTGTCATTTAGAATAGAAGGAGAGATAAAGGTCTTCCCAAACAAACAAAAACTGAAGGAATTTGTCACCACTAAACCAGCCCTACAAGAGATCCTAAGGGGGACCCTGTGAGACAAAGTACCAGAGACATCACTACAAGCATAAAACATACAGACATCACAATGACTCTAAACCCGTATCTTTCTATAATAACACTGAATGGAAACGGATTAAATGCGCCAACCAAAAGACATAGGGTATCAGAATGGATAAAAAAACAAGACCCATCTATTTGCTGTCTACAAGAGACTCATTTTAGACCTGAGGACACCTTTAGATTGAGAGTGAGGGGATGGAGAACTATTTATCATGCTACTGGAAGCCAAAAGAAAGCTGGAGTAGCCATACTTATATCAGACAAACTAGACTTTAAATTAAAGGCTGTAACAAGAGATGAAGAAGGACATTATATAATAGTTACAGGGTCTATCCATCAGGAAGAGCTAACAATTATAAATGTCTATGCGCCGAATACCGGAGCCCCCAAGTATATAAAACAATTACTCATAAACAGAAGCAACCTTATTGATAAGAATGTGGTAATTGCAGGGGACTTTAACACCCCACTTACAGAAATGGATAGATCATCTAGACACACAGTCAATAAAGAAACAAGGGCCCTGAATGAGACATTGGATCAGATGGACTTGACATATATTTAGAACTCTGCATCCCAAAGCAACAGAATATACTTTCTTCTCGAGTGCACATGGAACATTCTCCAAGATAGATCATATACTGGGTCACAAAACAGCCCTTCATAAGTTTACAAGAATTGAAATTATACCATGCATACTTTCAGACCACAATGCTATGAAGCTTGAAATCAACCACAGGAAAAAGTCTGGAAAACCTCCAAAAGCGTGGAGGTTAAAGAACACCCTACTAACGAATGAGTGGGTCAACCAGGCAATTAGAGAAGAAATCAAAAAATATATGGAAACAAACGAAAATGAAAATACAACAATCCAAACGCTTTGGGACGCAGCGAAGGCAGTCCTGAGAGGAAAATACATTGCAATCCAGGCCTATCTCAAGAAACAAGAAAAATCCCAAATACAAAATCTAACAGCACACCTAAGGAAATAGAAGCAGAACAGCAAAGGCAGCCTAAACCCAGCAGAAGAAGAGAAATAATAAAGATCAGAGCAGAAATAAACAATATAGAATCTAAAAAAACTGTAGAGCAGATCAACGAAACCAAGAGTTGGTTTTTTGAAAAATAAACAAAATTGACAAACCTCTAGCCAGGCTTCTCAAAAAGAAAAGGGAGATGACCCAAATAGATAAATCATGAATGAAAATGGAATGATTACAACCAATCCCTCAGAGATACAAACAATTATCAGGGAATACTATGAAAAATTATATGCCAACAAATTGGACAACCTGGAAGAAATGGACACATTCCTGAACACCCACACTCTTCCAAAACTCAATCAGGAGGAAAGAGAAAGCTTGAACAGACCCATAACCAGCGAAGAAATTGAATCGGTTATCAAAAATCTCCCAACAAATAAGAGTCCAGGACCAGATGGCTTCCCAGGGGAGTTCTACCAGACATTTAAAGCAGAGATAATACCTATCCTTCTCAAGCTATTCCAAGAAATAGAAAGGGAAGGAAAACTTCCAGACTCATTCTATGAAGCCAGTATTACTTTGATTCCTAAACCAGACAGAGACCCAGTAAAAAAGAGAACTACAGGCCAATATCCCTGATGAATATGGATGCAAAAATTCTCAATAAGATACTAGCAAATCGAATTCAACAGCATATAAAAAGAATTATTCACCATGATCAAGTGGGATTCATTCCTGGGATGCAGGGCTGGTTCAACATTCGCAAATCAATCAACGTGATACATCACATTAACAAAAAAAAGAGAAGAACCATATGATCCTGTCAATCGATGCAGAAAAGGCCTTTGACAAAATCCAGCACCCTTTCTTAATAAAAACCCTTGAGAAAGTCGGGATAGAAGGAACATACTTAAAGATCATAAAAGCCATTTATGAAAAGCCCACAGCTAACATCATCCTCAATGGGGAAAAACTGAGAGCTTTTTCCCTGAGATCAGGAACACGACAGGGATGCCCACTCTCACCGCTGTTGTTTAACATAGTGCTGGAAGTTCTAGCATCAGCAATCAGACAACAAAAGGAAATCAAAGGCATCAAAATTGGCAAAGATGAAGTCAAGCTTTCGCTTTTTGCAGATGACATGATATTATACATGGAAAATCCGATAGACTCCACCAAAAGTCTACTAGAACTGATACATGAATTCAGCAAAGTTGCAGGATACAAAATCAATGTCCAGAAATCAGTTGCATTCTTATACACTAACAATGAAGCAACAGAAAGACAAATAAAGAAAATGATCCCATTCACAATTGCACCAAGAAGCATAAAATACCTAGGAATAAATCTAACCAAAGATGTAAAGGATCTGTATGCTGAAAACTATAGAAAGCTTATGAAGGTAATTGAAGAAGACTTAAAGAAATGGAAAGACATTCCCTGCTCATGGATTGGAAAAATAAATATTGTCAAAAGGTGAATACTACCCAAAGCTATCTACACATTCAATGCAATCCCAATCAAAATTGCACCAGCATTCTTCTCGAAATTAGAACAAGCAATCCTAAAATTCATATGGAACCACAAAAGGCCCCGAATAGCCAAAGGAATTTTGAAGAAGAAGACCAAAGCAGGAGGCATCACAATCCCAGACTTTAGCCTCTACTACAAAGCTGTCATCATCAAGACAGCATGGTATTGGCACAAAAACAGACACACAGACCAATGGAATAGAATAGAAACCCCAGAACTAGACCCACAAACGTATGGCCAACTCATCTTTGACAAAGCAGGAAAGAACATCCAATGGAAAAAAGATAGCCTCTTTAACAAATGGTGCTGGGAGAACTGGACAGCAACATGCAGAAGGTTGAAACTAGACCACTTTCTCACACCATTTACAAGAATAAACTCAAAATGGATAAAGGACCTAAATGTGAGACAGGAAACCATCAAAACCTTAGAGGAGAAAGCAGGAAAAGATCTCTCTGACCTCAGCCGTAGCAATCTCTTACTCGACACATCCCCAAAGGCAAGGGAATTAAAAGCAAAAGTGAATTACTGGGACCTTATGAAGATAAAAAGCTTCTGCACAGCAAAGGAAACAACCAACAAAACTAAAAGGCAACCAACGGAATGGGAAAAGATATTTGCAAATGACATATCGGACAAAGGGCTAGTATCTAAAATCTATAAAGAGCTCACCAAACTCCACACCCGAAAAACAAATAACCCAGTGAAGAAATGGGCAGAAAACATGAATAGACACTTCTCTAAAGAAGACATCCAGATGGCCAACAGGCACATGAAAAGATGTTCAGCGTCGCTCCTTATCAGGGAAATACAAATCAAAACCACACTCAGGTATCACCTCACGCCAGTCACAGTGGCCAAAATGAACCAATCAGGAGACTATAGATGCTGGAGAGGATGTGGAGAAACGGGAACCCTCTTGCACTGTTGGTGGGAATGCAAATTGGTGCAGCCGCTCTGGAAAGCAGTGTGGAAGTTCCTCAGAAAATTAAAAATAGACCTACCCTATGACCCAGCAATAGCACTGCTAGGAATTTATCCAAGGGATACAGGAGTACTGATGCATAGGGGCACTTGTACCCCAATGTTCACAGCAGCACTCTCAACAATAGCCAAATTATGGAAAGAGCCTAAATGTCCATCAACTGATGAATGGATAAAGAAATTATGGTATATATACACAATGGAGTACTATGTGGCAATGAGAAAAAATGAAATATGGCCCTTTGTAGCAACGTGGATGGAACTGGAGAGTGTAATGCTAAGTGAAATAAGCCATACAGAGAAAGACAGATACCATATGGTTTCACTCTTATGTGGATCCTGAGAAACTTAACAGGAACCCATGGGGGAGGGGAAGGAAAAAAAAAAAAAAGAGGTTAGAGTGGGAGAGAGCCAAAGCATAAGAGACTGTTAAAAACTGAGAACAAACTGAGGGTTGATGGGGGGTGGGAGGGAGGGGAGGGTGGGTGATGGGTATTGAGGAGGGCACCTTTTGGGATGAGCACTGGGTGTTGTATGGAAACCAATTTGTCAATAAATTTCATAAAAAAATAAATAAATAAATAAACTTATTTCGCAATTCTCTAGTCTAAAAAAAAAAAATAAATAAAGTTGTTGTGTCAGTTATTTTCCTGTTTTAAATTTCTCTTATATTTCTACCTGTGATGTCAGTGGCAACCGCATATTTGATTTGTTAATTTACTTTACACTTAAAGAGCAAATTGCGTTTAAATGAATCTCCCTTGTCCTAGTAACATTGTATAAAGTGGCTTCTCTGTACAAAAGGTTGTAATGCCTCCTGATGGATATAATTTTGTGATTGTATTTAAGATTAAAAGTTGAATATTGGGGCGCCTGGGTGGCGCAGTCGGTTAAGCGTCCGACTTCAGCCAGGTCACGATCTCGCGGTCCGTGAGTTCGAGCCCCGCGTCAGGCTCTGGGCTGATGGCTCAGAGCCTGGAGCCTGTTTCCGATTCTGTGTCTCCCTCTCTCTCTGCCCCTCCCCTGTTCATGCTCTGTCTCTCTCTGTCCCAAAAATAAATAAACGTTGAAAAAAAAAATTAAAAAAAAAAAAAAAGTTGAATAAATCACACCAGCTTCCTGAAAATATTCATAATGCATCTTTTGGAAAACAAAAATACATGCTTACTTTGTGCATATTTGCATTAACACAGCAAAGATTGTATGAAATACCTGTTTTTCAGAAAATAAAGTCTTAAAAGACATAGCAAAAAAAAGTTTCAGAGTTTTATTATAAGCCAATCTTTATTTTCCCCTCCTGTTGCTTTTAACGATTTTTTCCGAATGAGATAAGTTAAAAATTAAGTGAAGTTGTTGGAGATCTGGCTGTCAGGGAAAATAAATACTAGTAAAATTTAGAGTTCTCTTGAAAATTTCTGTCACTCTACCTCTGAAAGAATTTTTAAAGTCTCTAACTCTGCTTTAAACCAAGTTAAGCATTCAGCTTTTCTAGATCTGCTTTCTGATCTAACAGTTTTGCTATGCAATTATTGTTTTCCTAAAAAAAAAATGGTACCATATTTTCAAAGTCAAGGGAAGCAACTAATGGAAGTATTATTAAGTAGGTTGTGCAGATAAAGCTGAACACACACATAGAAAGAATTTGCAAGGAGAGTTTAACAATTTTAAGAGACAACATCTTTCAGTTAGAATGTGTTTTGAAGTCTCTTAGAAGTTAAAACCAGTGGACTTTTGCATGTTTGTTGCTTTCTTTTCTGTTGTTTTTAAACTCTTTTTACATATGTTAATTGTTAAATTTTGTCATGTCAAAGTTGTCCTAAAATGTTCACTGTTACACAAAGTAAAAGTTTTTGTCATTTACAAAGATACATTTACAGAATGTATGGATTTTATACAAAGTGGGAGTCCTGGGATGAGGTTGAAGATTTGACACGGAAAAACTTATGTCAAACAAGAAAGAGAGGCCACAATTTATTGACACTGTAATAAAGTATCCATGTTTCCCAAATTCACAAGATAAGGAGAGCCCTCAGGTGGTTTTTGTAGGGGACCCAATGCAAAGTTGATCAGAACAAACTAATCAATAGTTTAATGGACTTCTAGTAGTTAATCCACAAGGCTGGTTTGTATTGGATTGTAAAATTAATGAACTGAAACCATCTGTTGCCCATGTAACACACCATTATTCATTCAAAAGAAACAAGACAGCCCAGGACAAGACAAAAACACATGAAACAAAGCTTTGATCCAATACACTCATCTCATCTAATAATGCTAGTTAACAAGAATAATATATCCAACAATAGTGAATTGGTAGTTTGAACCAGATATTTCATTTGGCTCACACACCAAATCACAATTTAGTGTTTTGTCTCATGTTATTGTTTGTATTATACTTGTTTTAGAATATCAGCTATTCAAATTTATTCAATTATCTTATAGATCACTATTAGTAATGTTATACTATGGCAATATGATATAAAACTGAGCAACATCCTATTTTAATCTCAACATTATTCAAATATATAGATAGAGGGTTTCACAGAAATACAAGAGAACTTTCTGGACAGAGAAATTTTCTGTATGTAGATGGGGTGTACGTTACATGAAAGAATTCATTTGTAACAAATTTGTAAAAGTTGATTACATGATACATTTAAGATCTGAGCATATCACTACATGTAAGTTATACTTTAATAAAATTTTTATACTAAAAATTAAGATAGAGTCAATGAATTATAGAGTGAATATCAAGTATGTATTTTTACTATATTTTCATAATATGGAGAAAAATAACTTTATAAAATAACTGTGCTCATAGCTTGGAAAGAAAACATTCTCCTCTATTTTAAATAACAGGGAAAAGCAAAGACCTATCTGTAATGAAATTATGCAGCTGCTACTAAAAATACAACCTTCACATTTATGTCTTATTCATGATGAGAGAAAAAAAATTTCAAGGCTGGGTAATGCCTAAATATATTTACTAGAGTCTTTGCCTTTAAAAAAGTATTCATATTAAAAATTTCATATTTATTCCAAGTCAAATTACAGCGTCTATGTTAGAGAACATCTCCAAAAAATGTTTTCAAATCAACTTACATATCAAAAAGAGATATACAGAAGACAAACTTTTGAAAAAACTTTACATGTATTTCTAATTTTTCTCAGATATAAATATCTGAGGCTAACTTTATAGAGCATGTATATTTTAGACATTTCTAAAGCTTCTGGTCTCTGTGGTATATAAGTATTCAGAATGTACCTTCTCAAATCATTTGAAAAGAAAATTTCATATTTACTCCTCTGAAGAAAGCTTTCACAGCTGGCTGCTTTGGGTATTTCCCAGATATGGTTTCCCAAATAAAAAAAATATTTTCTATTAAGGACATTTTCTCCTGGAGTACATCAGCTTTCTACCACAGTATGTCATTTTAAATTCCCATTTAAATCCCCTTACTAGTTTCTACACATATACAAATCAGTGCATAGTATGATGCAATCAAAATTAACTGCTACAACATCATCACCCATGTCTTTCTCAAATAATATTGCTTGCAAGTTCCAAGCATAAGAATTCTAAAAATAAACAATGCTTCTGCCCTTTTCTTTACTTATAAGATATGTAAAATTTGGACTATATTACAAATTACATTTGCATAGAAGAGGCTATATACATAATTGTATGTTATCCAATGACCTAAAAATAATTTTGTAGTGAAAAATCTAACGTGAAATAATATAACTTAACCAACAATTTTAAATTAATATATTCTGGTCAACATGTAGAAAATATTTTACTATATATAAAGAAGAAATAAAACTTTATTTCAGTATTAGAAACTATATTATCATTTCAGTTGCAAATACTAAAATGATTATTTATTTATTCCTCTATATGCATTACTCCTTTTATGAGGTTTAGTTTATATTTATGTTTTTTATATTTTTCACTAATATTACAGAGGGCCTGAGACACAGGTATGACTTTCTTGATAAGAAACAACTCCATATCTCTCTGTGAAGAAGATATGTTCATTCATAATGAGTCACTGGATGTCACTTCTTGGGCAGAGACCTAGATATTTTATGGCTACATGTTTTCTGGAAAGAAAGCTCAGAAAGTCTGACTCTAGTGTCCCATGGAAATGGGCACTAATGTTTATAGTTTTCAAAGGTGATATTTTGAGTTGTATAAATAAATGTGATCTATACAAGCACTGCTGTGCTTTGAAATACTCTGACAAAGAGAGATGGCCAATAGGCCTTGTAGTCATTTCAATCTGTGCTGTATCTACATATTCTTGATTTAAGCTTTCAAAGATCGATGGCTTTGGGGAGAGTAAGGGAATAATTCAACCATTCCCTTTTGAGTGCAAGATATGTTCACAGTGCCTACCTAGAATGATTGCAAAGAAGGAATTAGTATCCAGATTATTACTTTTAACTCCATGCCATTATGTCAAATAATCACCAGGTTAATAATTTACTATAGATTCATCCATGTGTTGGAACCATGAGTTTGCAGAAGGTAAAGCCTTTATTAACTATTGATCCATTCACTTTCCTCTGAAAATTTCATATGTATTCCTTTCTTTATGACTTTACTTATACCAGTTACCCTTGTATAGAATAATATATCTTCCCAATCTGCTGAAACAAAGCTTAATGTTATCCAGAATCAGAAACCTCACTGAGAAAATAAGAAAATTTAAAAGAACAGACTGGTTTGGTCTGAAGCCTAGTTCTACCAATGAGTAAACTGGGGTTCTTTAGGTTCTTTCGGATTGTTTGGACAACCTCTCAAATGACTAAAGTGAGAAGACAGAGGACAATGACAGAACCAATGTCATATTCAATGGTTCACAATCCATCCTTCCTATCTTTACACTATAATTAAAGATATTTTTTAAAACACTATGTATTTAATAATAAGAATAAGAACTTGTACACATCTTTCTTTACTTAATAGTTTTTAAAGGGGATATTCATACTTCCTTTTCTCTCTTCAGACCCCTAACATCAAAGCCTCTAACACATTTTCTTATCTGATGATGTCTCATATTTCACTGAGAAAACAGGTACAATCAAGTAAGTGCTACCTCAATGTCCTTACATGTTTCAGAATTCATTCCTATGTACTTTGCTTCCTTTTTTGTAACAATGGAAGAAGTTCTGCTTATATCAAAGCCAACCCATCACTTTTGACCTTATCCCACCCACTAACCTACAGCATGATTTCATGCAGTCATTATTCACCATGTTTTTTTCTGCATTTTCATTTCCCTATTATCAATAGCTCATTCTTATTAGCATATATACGTGCTTTAATGAAAGAAGAAAAAAGCAATCAACACACAAGTAAACCTAACACCTTGATATTTTCCCTTAATCTGGGCTTCCAGCTTGTTGCAGATATACTGACTTTGCAGGACTCTAACACTGGGCACAAGATAAGTTGGTACTTTGCACTACCAACTGCCCATGGTTGGCCTTTGGACTAGAATTGTGTCAATAGGCCCTTACATTAGCTCTCATCTGGTCTGTGTGCTGTGATGCTACCTCTTACCAAAGTACCTACAGGCAGCAGAAGTGGAATCAGGTGTCCTTTACCCTGGGTGTCTTCTGTTACTAGCATGTAGGGATTGAACCCAACTCTCAGCATGCTCTGTGATCCATGTCAAGTATTTCTCCATGACTGTATGTCATGTACCTTACTTCCTCTCAGGGTGCAAGGCCACCCTGTTCTCTAATGTCAAGAGGCCTTTATAAATGATGTCCTCTTTTGCCTCAATCAATGTATTGATGACACGTTCTCCCAGGAGATTTTTAACCATGCTAAAAGGATGATGTATTTTCCTTGTCTCATCTCCCATAAGCATCTACCCAATGTGATGAAAGACAGGATGTGGTCAACATTGCAGATCACATTGTAGGGATGAAACAGTTCCTGCCTAAAGAATTCAAGAGGAGGTAAGGTTGGAAGATGTGTCGTTTTGCATTTACACCACACTATACACGTTGAATGATAAATTCAACATGACAAGAAAACAAATTAACATACCTATTTTCCTGCATTTCCTAAGAAGATGTACTTTTATAGCCATCAACTAAAGACAATACCAAGCTGTGAGAGAGTCTTTGAAAACCAATTTTCACAAGCAACACAATGGGTGATAGAGCATCATGAGTAATGAGTAATAATTCTATCAATATCTTAAATTTTCATCAACAATTTACTATAATTCAAAGGAGTCCATGAATTCTGTTATATATTTTTAAATGGAATTGCTTATATAAACAGGATGCCCACAAAATAATACTTTCCCTGAGACTTCACACATCCTAGAAGAACCCAGAAAGAATGGCTATTACTAAATGAGGCAAAGAAAATCTGGAATAAATAAAGCCCTGGGTATTCAACAAGTCCCAAAATAAACTGTCCAAACTGGAGTACAATACAGTAAAACCTTAGTTTGCAAGCATAATTCATTCCAGAAACATGCTTGTAATCCAAAGCACTTGTATATCAAAACAAATTTCCCCATAAGAAAAAATGGAAACTCAGATGATTCATTCCATAACCCAAAAATATTCATATAAAAAATGATTATAATACTGTAATATAATACAAAATAATAAAGAAAATACAAAATATAAAGAAAAATAAACAAATTAACCTGAACTGACCTTTGAAAATCTTCATGGTTGGTGTGAGAGAGACAAGAAGAGGATTTTTGTAAAGGAAAACACTCATTATCACTAACGGATGGTGACTACAGTATAGTATTAATAAACTCTTGTCACATACTGTATTTAATATAACTAATAATAAGGCAGCAGAGGAAAGGGTCTATATCTGCAGACAGCCTGACCTAGAATGAAGCAAAGCATTCCTAAACTTACCCTTGTGTGGAAAGCAAAGGACTGTCCAGAGGTGCTCCGAAGTGACAAAAATATACACTAGTGTCAGCTGTGGGCAACTTCTACCATTCTGAAAAATCACTGATTTCTGCCAAACACTGCTGCTTAAGAGTGAGCATCCCAGCATGGGAGACAAGCATCTACAATCCCACGGCGAGAGAGAGAGAGAGAGAGAGAGAGAGAGAAAGAGAAAGGGAGAGAGAGAGAGAAAAAAAAAAGAACCATTGGCTCAGTTGTGATCATGTGATATTTGGCATCACGTACTACTTGTATTGCAAGACTCATTTATGAAGTTAAAATTTATTGGAAATGCTTCCTTGTCTTGTTCAACACTTGTAGAACAAGTTACTCACAATCTAAGGTTTTACTGTGAAAATAAAATATTGGAAATTTGTATGGAAAATTATTTCTGGAAAATAATAAAATATATGGAAAAATAAAAATGGTACTTGAGGCGCCTGGGTGGCTCCGTCAGTTAAGCACCCAACTTTGGCTCAGGTCATGATCTCATAGCCTGTGAGTTCAAGCCCCGTGTCAGGCTCTGTGCTGACAGCTCAGAGCCTTAGAGTCTGCTTCAGGTTCTGTGTCTTCTTCTCTCTGCCCCTCCCCTATTCACGCTCTTCTCTCTCTCTCTCTCTCTCTCTCTCTCTCTCTCAAAGATAAATGAACATTTTAAAAAATGTTACTTTGCCATTTTTTTTTTACCATGTATGGCAAACTACACATGTTTAATTATATTTGAGAGGATTTTTATGGGAAATTTTTGAAATTCAGTAATAGCAACTAAGCTAATTGGGGAGGGGGGAGACACATACTAACTAACTCAAGGCAAAATGCATTACACAAAAGAAATACAATCATAATATACAATGTGACATCTCCATTAGAAACCATTTAAATAATAAATTAGCTTTCCAAAACACATGTGATATAACCAATATCTGGAGAAGATGGAAATTAGATATACTTGGAGAATATAAAGACAAGGGAGAGAACACTTATCTGCAGTAAGAGGGCATGGACAAGACCTAATATTGAAAAACCACAGGCGCCTGGGTGGCGCAGTCGGTTAAGCGTCCGACTTCAGCCAGGTCACGATCTCGCGGTCTGGGAGTTCAAGCCCCGCGTCAGGCTCTGGGCTGATGGCTCAGAGCCTGGAGCCTGTTTCCGATTCTGTGTCTCCCTCTCTCTCTGACCCTCCCCCGTTCATGCTCTGTCTCTCTCTGTCCCAAAAATAAATAAACGTTGAAAAAAAATATTAAAAAAAAAAAAGAAAAACCACAAAATGTCAGTCAAAAACATCTTTGAGATAATGTTATCAATTTTTCTGTTTCCTGTATTTGTATTTTTAATATATGACTTTGAGACACTGGTAAATTAAAAAAAAAAGATACTGGTAAATTCCAATGCATGAGATAATAAATTTCATATTTTTATATATTCTTTCTGGTTTCCAAAATTGTCCAACAGATTAATCATTTACTGAGAGTGTCTTATACAACTCTTTACAATATCAGATCAATCAACTGAAATTGGCTGGTGATTGGGTACACAGAGAACTACATAAGCCTCCTAAGAGTCTATTTTAATTTTTCTGATACATATGAAAAGTGCTATAACAATATATTTTGGTCAGGTACTGCCATATTATAAAGTGACTGATGCTGTCCTCATGAAATGTCCTTCAAATCATAGGCAATATCTCTGCTCAAAACACTGATATTACTGTAATTATTGTCATAATCAAATCTTTCTTTGATTTATTTAATTCCTCAGACTGAGCAGCCAATTCTAAAGTATAACTTTGTAGTGACTAGACACTTTCTAAATCCTAAGTTTTGCACAGAAATGACTTTCTGCATTTACCATGAGTCATTTTTCCAGTTTTACAGGCCTTATGTTCCTAGTCTGACCTCATATATTAATCTCTTTCAGTTTTGTCTGGAATTTCATCTTCATAGAATGACATTTTTTTTTTTTGCAAACACAAGTATGGAACATAACAAGTTATATAGAGATACCAAAGAGAGAATTGTCTAAATTTTCTCAACACTCCCCTGGTTTGCTCCTGTCCCTAGCATTATAGCACCTGCAGCTTAATCTCATGCTTCTGTAAGATTCAAATTACTTCTTCCATTGAACCTGGGGATGACTGTGTTTAGCAGAAATTAGGAAGTTAAATAAATCAGTGCTAAGGGAGTCTATTGTACTCTGCAGGAGAACTGGGTGTACCATAATCCCCATATGACCTGCAGGAAATGGAAAGAGTTTACAGGCACAGAAACATTGCTTCCATTTTTCTGTTAAAGTATTTAAACAGGGAGGCTAATAGACTGAGATAGTTCTACTACTATGTAAACAAACCAAAACCTAAGCCAGAATCAGTGCACTCAAATTTGAGAAAATTAAACAAGAACAACCAATCAAAAGTAGCCAACTTTCCTAAATAAGCAACTGCTTAAGCTATGGTTAATCTAATAATATCCTTGCTTTTCTGCCTCATCTTCTGTATAAACCTTCCTACGCACCCCACGCACATACACCCAGCTCCTGCTCCTGTCAGTAGACCCTCCTAACCACGTTTGGTTTGGCACTGCCCAATTGAAATGGACATGTGCTCAAAGAGACTCCTGAAAGTTCTGTGCCTCAGTTTACCTTTTAACATAACCTTTTCTAAGAATTGGCTCCCAAATATATACAGATGCACATATTACTAGATACATGCATGTGTGCCTACCGAGATGGAGAGCTCTATAATCTAGATGTAAGTAATACCTCTTTTGACAAGTAGAAAAAATAGTAAAATATGCACAAAAAAGGTTTTGGATTTGCAGAAGTACAATAAGAGATAAATTATTTGCTTCTAAGACTGGGGGAAAAAATCTCTTTAAATGACAAGTTCTCCCAGAGTTTTTAAATTAGGAGTTTAAGAGTTTTTTTGGTTTGTTTTTTAATGTCTCTTGTCTACAATAGGGTAAAGCCATAAGACTCTGAGGAATAATTTGGCCACATTTTAAGAAAATATTTAAATGTGACTTCTCCACTAACATTAACCATTCTAAGTTATTTGATAGTAGAGGGATGGTTTATGTTTAGTTTAAATCATTCTCCACTAAAGGAAAACCCCATGGGAATCTAGAATGTCTCTTTATTTTCTCTGGTAGCTATTTTTATTGTCTGTCTAGACTTTTAAAACAGGCTTCAAAGTGTGACTAATAGGCCACACTGAAATACTTTGCATCCCATTACACCTTCAGATGTTCTCATACACCTTGCCTCAAATTTGACTATACTCATTTTCACTCAGACAAGCTTTCCCAGGGTGGCTGTTCAATTTCAATTGAAGTTAATGGGTCTAATTCTGCTGCCTCCACCGAGATGAGATCACCTTCTGATTCAGTGTCAGCACCTTTTAAAAAGAGCCTCTTTATGGGCTTTGCCATAGTCAAGTCTGAAATTAAGAGAGTTTGCAAACAATGGATTTTCATTTCCAGTTATAGGAAATCTAAATTGTATCTGGTAATCAAGAGAAGGGAACCAATTAGAGAAAAGAACAAAATCAACTATATTCTCACTTCTGTTTCGAAAAGAGCAAAAGGGCCTTGAATGTTCATGAAATTAAAGTACAATTAGAAAAAAAAATTTTTAAGTTTCTGAGATGTTTTACATCTTTTCACACCCATTGCAATATTCTCATTAGACAATTATGCAAATATTAAAATAGTATTTCAATTATATGTTAGATTGTAGTAACTTTTGTTCTTCTTGGTGATATGGCACTGTTCTTCAAATGTTCTAATTATACATAAAATGATATAATGTATTTTATATATAAATGAGTACTGTTTATTGACTATAATGCATTCATTTTGAATTTCAACATCTGTTCTTCATTTGCTGAAAACACAATACAAATTTTTAAATTGCATTCATAGTATGCAAAAAAATAAAATAGTAAGCAAAAAGCCCTTGGCATTCACTATAAAGATATATAAGTGGATATAAAGGCAGTCAACTGCTCTTGGGACAAAATTTCCAAACAGTTGCATGGTATACTTTTCAAAATTGTCACACTTCATTATAAGGTGGAGGTTTTGAGGATATAGAAATGGGTTAAGCATAGAAAAACTATTTGATTACATCAAGCAAGTAAAATTATTTTTGCCTGTGTTTGTGGACAACTGAAGTAACGTTGAAAAGACTTAACAATTTAGAAGACTACAGTTTTGTTCTTTTCATTTTTTTTCACAAGGTGGTTACACATTGGATTCGACTTTATCTTACATTATGGCTAAACTCTCCTGGTCATTGTTTGAAACCAGGTGTTGAGCGCCTCTTACATGAATAGCTCATAAAGTCCTCATAACCATTCTTCAAGGTGGTACTATTATTATCTTCACCCATGTAGAAACTGAGACTCAAAAAAAGATAAGACCCTTGCTAAACAACTGAGACTAGAAATCAGCAAGGACCGGCTGTAATTAGACTTTCCATTTTATAGCCATTAAAGCTTTAGTTCAACTGAATAACAAATTCAATTATGGTGCCTGCAAGATCCTGGATCTGCCTGAAACACTCAGGGTATATTAGGGTGATCCCTTACATCAGATTACTAATAATATAAGGTAGATGCTCAATCTACAACTGTGGTTCAGCTATTTATGACATGTAGGAAAATTATAAGGGGCTCCTGATTATGCCTGGGTCTCAGAGACGGTATAGGAAAGGGGTCTGTGGCAAAGCAAAGAGTCATGACCATGCTTGTCTGACTGAGGTGGCTATTACTCAGCTCCACTGATCTGATAAATTACAAGAAGGCAATTCATCTTTTTTTATGATAAAATGTCCAAAATAGAAAAAAACTTTCTGGATGAACTGTCACAAATTTTAAGTTGAAAAAATTAAGATTTTAAAAAGCTAACAGGCAAATTAAAAAAAAAATAGGCTAGGTTTGATTTATAACCTGCTAGTTTGCAACCTATATGCAAATATCTGCTCATTCCATTCCCTCTGCTCTGAGATTCTCCGTAGTCCTTTCAGCTCAGGAAATAGCATTACATCTCCACTCCCACCTAAGATTAAAACCAATGACTGGGATTATTTTTCTGATCTTCTCTAGCCCATGGTTTGTCCAGCTCTGTTGACCTCAATTCAGTTTTTACTGAGTCTGTTGTGGTAGCATTCTCATCATACCCTACCTCAGTACACTCCCACCTGAGGGATTTTCCGAAAACATTACGTGTGTATGCGTGTATGTGTGTGTATGTGTGTGTTTTAACGTAACATGCCTCCTTAGAAACTTCTAATGTGTTCATATACCTAACAGAAGTAAATTAAGTCCATTAATACGACATTAAATGCCTTTCATGAGCTGATCCAATTGACTTTTAGCATTCTGATTCCCAATTTCCCAACCCTTGATCAGGGTTCTCCAAGGGAACAGAACCAACAATTGGCTTACATGATTATGGAGGCTGAAAAATTCCAATTTCTTTTTCTTTCAATTTTTTTAATGTTTATTTTTGAGAGAGACAGAGAGAGAGAGAGTGAGTGGGGAAGGGAGACACAGAATCTGAAGGAGGCTCCAGGCTCAGAGCTGTCAGCACAGAGCCCAACGTGGCTTAAACTCATGAACCATGAGATCATGACCTGAGCCGAAGTCAGACGCTTAACCAACTGAGCCACCCAGATGCCCCGGAAAAGTTCCAATTTCTTCAGTCATCAAGCTGGAGACCAAAAAGAGTTGATGGTATAGTTCCAGTCTAAGTCCAAAGGCTTAGGGACCAGGAGAACCAAGGGCTTGAAAAATTCTCAAGGAGAGAGCGAGAGCGAGAGCGAGAGAGAGAGAGAGAGGGTATGTGTACGCGAGCATATGTGTGCTAAACATATGGCTGAACACGTGCTAAACATTTGACTGCAGCAGGAAAAGGATCAGGACTAAAAGCAGGATGACAACAGAGAAAATAAAGGGAACACAAAAAAATCAAAGAATTTATCCTGAAAACAAGCATCAAGTGTGATTTTTGTCAAAACAAGTTGAGTAAAACTACATGCATTCTTCTATTCAAATACAGAATCAGAAGACTTCCCCAAAAGAGAGGCTATGATTCATTGATTTCTAAGCTGAGGTTGGAAAGTTTTGCAAATGAATCTGTTGCTACAAGTATAGTTACTGGTAAAAAGTCAGTTACTTTTGCATATTTGTCTTAGAATTTAATAGAAAACTGGAATTGTAATGGTTTTAAATGATATAAAGTGATAGCTGTTTCTCTTTAAGAAATATTCTTTTAACATATGTTTAACTTATTAATCATATTTAGACCCACATGAAAGAGACACTGATTACAAGGCATGCTTAAACAAACACAAGATTTAGTGTAATCAAAGATGAAAGATAATTTTGTATATTAAACCATTTTTAGTTAAATTATGCTTCCACTTGGAATATATTACAGGAACCATGATTATATGACTAGAATTCTCTGATTTACACTCATGAAATCTATCTGAAAATATATTATGGCTATTTCCAAATGTAAAAGGTATACCTAAGATTACTCACCACTTTGAGTCTTAAAGTTAACGTTTAAGATGATATTGAAAATATACTCTGTTCTTTGAATGAGTTTTCAGTACTCGCTATTATGTTTTATAAAAGTTAAATAATGTAGTTTGTAGTAATGGAAAATTAATTGTAAAGTCACTTTATAATTTTGAGTATATAATTCACCATTTGGTACCAAATATGGTGGGTCCTCAGATTGTGCTTTAAAAATGGTCTATCATATATATATTTTTTAAAAAATACTGATTTCTTGAACTACAGGAACTATAATATCTTTCTAAAAATATCTGCTGGATTGAAAAGAAGATTAGATAAATAATGTCTGAAACCTAGAAGGTCTGGGCAAAGAGAAGATCTGCTGGTCTTTTTGACTGCATTAATCAGAAGTGGGGGCATTGGTGGAAGACAGACAGGATGTGGTAGTTAAAGTTCCAGCAACTGTGACTGAGAGATGAGAAGGCTGCAAGGATGCTGAAAAGACACTGAAAATGACAAAGTTGCTGGCAAGATTGAAAAAGCAATTGCATCTAACAGGTAAGTAGTGTTCTAAGGCACAATTTGCCTAGAATATCTCAGTGTTGGACAGACGTGGGAGATGAGAAATGACAAGAAAGGTAACTTTGGAGTCAGTGCTGGTAATTGGAAGGGAGAATGCAGGATTGCTTAGGAAGAAGAAATGAAAGTGTACTGGGAGGATGGGAGACTAGAGAAATGAAAAGTGAATAGGAGGTGACCTATGCAGTATGAGCTGACAGACACTCCAAAGAACCAGAACCTAGAATGCTTCCATTCCTCATTTTCCCAGTAGCACTGGGGTTTCCAACACATCTATCATCCATTCATCATTTGTCTAAGGATATTACAGTGCTCATTAATAAATGTTAGAAATAAAAATACTGTTTTGTCTATGAAAAATAATATTTTAAGTTTTTTTCTAAAAACATCGCCACATTAAACAAGAAAATCCTTCGATAAGCAACTCTAGAAAAAGGATCAATGCGTACCTTGCCGAAGATGCTGTTAGAGAAATGTCATTATTAATACAAATTATTTAATATTTGAGATATAATTTTAATTTTGTTTGCAGTAACAAATACAAATTTTTTATCCTATTTACTTTCATAGCACAATGCTATATACTATTTGATTTAATCTCTCACTGTCATACACAGATACACACAATCGAATATGCACTTTTCTCAGAGGAGATGGAGTAAGGTTAAAAGTTGAATTTTATCTATAATGTCAAATAATTTTTATTTATATGTGGCTCAGGTATTATCCCAATCCTACAAAAATATTGCAGACAAGCCCTTAAGATTACATTTTGTAAACTTGGATACATTATTTAGAGCAATTCTGAAATCCAGGAGTGTGAGTGAATGGGTCATGAGTAATAAATGACACAAACTTTTTGTGTAAGGACCAATGACAGCTTTTTGGGCTGATTATGCTATCTGCAGTCACTAAAATTATCTTTAGAATAGGAAAGTGATGTTTTCAATTATGCCAGAAAGTATTAAATAAGCATGCTTTTTAAAGGAAAAGAGAGAAAAAATCTCCTAAGGTAGTATTATTATATCATCATAGGCTGTACAGGAAACAAGTCTGTCAGATTATGTTTTGAGCTGGCTTTCTATACCCATTACTCAAAATTGTATTGGTAATGTTAATGAACAGAAGGTACAATCTGAATTTCCCTAAAATGTCAACATAATAGCTTTGCTGTGGCTTTTAATATCTGAAAGACACTGATTTCAAAATTATCTTAATTGCCTCATCCACTATAAAAAGGATGGTGATGATTAATGAATTGATCCTCGGTAGAAATATAATTTCCTGTGACACTTAATAAGAGAGTATAAGAAAAAAAAATACACACCTAAATTTGCCAAGATTTCAATTTTAATCTATAGAATATAAACTTAATGACAAATCTGTCATAGCTTCCACAGAGTGACATATTATAGATATTCAAATATATGTGAATTAAATACAATAAAAATTTCTAAGTCTGTCTCTTTTGTTCAGTCTTTTATGACATGATAATTTGATACTGGACTAACCTTCTAACTTAGGGACTGGCAAGACTTCTCTGTAAAGGACCAGATAATACATATTTTTATCTTTTTGGGCTATATGGACTCTTCTCAAATACTCAACTCTGCTGTTCAAACATAAAAATCATATACGAATGAGCATGGCTGTTATTTCAGTAAAACTTTACTTACAAAAACAGGCAGTCAGTCAGATTGGGTCCTAGTTTGTCAGCCCTGTTTCAACTGGTGTTCCTGTCTCCAGTCTTCCTGTTTATATACTTCTGATCTTGTGGTTAAAAAGTATGACCTAAGGTACACTGGGTCACCACACTGAACTCAGTGCATCACCCTTTAGGATACTTTAAATTTTCAAGGGAAGTATAACATTTCTTAAAGGCCATGTGAACTATTACTATTCTGTGGCTTGGATATAATGACTTAGTAAATAGAACCATTAGGTATTTTTTGGCCTGGGAGGGCCTTTAAAAATTACTGAGATATGTGGGGACCTGGAACTGAGAAAGTTTGGGGATCTCTATTCTATCCTACTTTTTCTTCCAGGATACATTTATTAAATCATCATTTCAATATGATTCTCTGCTGCTCCACATCCCCCAATAACTTCTCACTGATTACAACAAAAAAAAAAAAAAAAAAAAAAAAAAAAACAACCAAAAAAACTTCCCAGTTCACAGATCTGTGTCTTAACACAGAACCATAATTTAAGACTAATTAAAAATATCAATTAATCTGGGAAGTCTTGAAATATGGGTCTTTTTAGACAAGCATCAGTAAAGACATATTGCAAGATCAAAGGAAGAAATGAACAAAGTATAGTTGAAGGCACGTGAATATATCAATATTTATTAGACAGACTGAGGAAATTCCACAGAGAGACAAGGGAAGGTGGTGGGATACATGCAAAGAAAAGCACCGGTATGACATAACATATGCCTGGGAAAGCCCTGTATATCATACCAGAGTGCTAGTTCTGGGCAGACAATTCTGGATTAGCAGGCTGGGCCAAATAATGAAGGACATTGTGTGCCATACAATGAGCTCAGGATATTATTATGTATGTAATGAAGATCAATTACAGGTTTTGAACGGTCAAGTTTTGCTTTGGGATTGATAATTAGAGCAGCAATGGGGAAGAAGAATTGAAGACTGGAGATGGAATCAGGAAGAGGAATGCAAAATAAAAATCAAAATTAACGAAGCCCTAGGGGTGTCTGGGTGGCTCAGTCAGTTAAACATGTGACTTCAGCTCAGGGCATGATCTCACAGTTTGTGAATTTGAGCCCTGGGTCGGGGTCTGTGCTGACAGCTCAGAGCCTGGAGCCTGCTTCAGATTCTTTGTCGCATTCTCTCTGGCCCTCACCCTCTTGTGCTGTCTCTCGAAAATAAATAAATATAAAAAAACATTTTTTTTAATTAATGAAGCCTTAAGTCAACTATCAGGCACCATCCTAAGCACTTTACATATATTCACATCTACCCTCAGAGTAAACCTGTGAGATAGGTACTATGACTTACTTTTTTTTCTATTTTAGTCTAGAAAACTAAGGCACAGAGACATGAAAGTTTAAAGTAGATAGTATAATTAGAAACAGAACCCAGGTGTGTAGCCCCAGAATTCATATCTTAAGAACTCTATTCATTTACTCTCAAAAATGTAACTGGAAGATAAACTGGGGCTTACTTATGATAGTAGCAATGGTACAAAGAGACTGGAAAGCCAGAAACATTCAACTGATAGGACTTATTGATTAATCCCAAATGAAAGAGAAGACTTCTGTGATATTCTTCAGTTGCCAAGCTGTGGTAATTATATGAATAGCGAGTATACAAGAGGAGTAAGAGTTTGGGTTGGAAAGTAATTTGTTCAAGATTAAACGTGCTGATTTTGAGATGCTGAAATATCCAGGGCATAGAAATTTTGTAAGATATTTTATAGAAAGCTCAATAGCTCTGTCAAAGTCTGGTCTGAAGATATGGATTTCAGAATTGCCAGAATTCAGAAATGGTAACATAAGTTACTTAAATGGTTATTATCATCTAGATAAAGTGAATAAACTGAGAACCCAAGAGTTCATTAGCATTTAAGGGGCAATTGAAGAAGAGCCAAAAAGAAGACTATTGGATAAGTCTTCTAAGAATCTACTCGTTATACCACCTTTTCCTCAGCTTCCACATTCATTTCTGGTCGGACTCAAAAATGTCTGGCATATCCACTACTCTTTTTTCTTTTTAAGTTTATTTACTTTGAGACAGAAAGAGAGAGTGAGAGAGAACATAAGCAAGCAGGGGAGGGGCAGAGAGAGAGAGAGTCCCAAGCAGGCTCCATAGTGTCAGCACAGAGCCCAACATGAGGCTCAAACCCACAAACCGTGAGATCATGACCTGAGCTGAAATCAAGGGCCAGATGCTTATCCAACTGGGCCACCCAGGTGCTCCATGGTATAGCCTCTAAAACACATACTAAATTCTTCTATAGTATTGATCCTTGTCTTAAACCCATGTTTATTTGTCTTTACAGTATGTGTGTCATTTTTTATTTGCACAGACCAACTGCTAACATCAATATAAACCTACCGAATCAATTGCTAGCATTTCATCTTAAAGCTATACAAATCTACATCTAACATTTTTTAAAATTATTTGACACATGCACCAAATTTATAAGGCATTTTGCTATTTAAATCAGTATAATATTCTAGAATTTTCCTTTCACAATAAAAATCTAATTAGCTTGTTTGATCTTTAAGTGGATGCTAACTGATACAACTAAAATGCTTTAACTTTTTAAAATTTTATTTTTAAAGTTTATTTATTTTGAGAGAGAAACAGAAAGTGTGTGCGTAAAGGAGGAAGCATGAACAGGGGAGAGGCAGGGAGGGAGAGGCAGAGAAAGAATTCTAAGCAGTCTCCATGCTGCCAGCACAGAGACAGATGTGAGGCTCAAAACGCACTAACTGTGAGTTCATTAACTGTGCCGAAGTCAAGAGTCAGATGACTGATCCACCCAGGTGCCCCTAAAATGCTTTAACTTTTTAAGAAATATACGTTTGCTCCAGATGGGGAAAGTTTTTTTAAATATCTTACCTGCACTTCTGTTCTTTATTGGATAATTGCATTAGACATAATGAGGCATTTTTAAGGACTAAAAATCTTGCAGTGCTTCTATGTTATCTTTCCTAGCACACCCTATAAGAGAGCAGGAAAACAGATTGAGGTGAATGCTGAATGTGTTAAGACCTTTGGCATAAAATCCCTGAGATGATTTTTACTGCTATCTAACAAGATATGCTGATTGATTGTACTTTTAGATTTACCAAATGATGAGAAAAGAAATTCTCTGCTATGTTATTAAACCGTGTTCATTTTTCACCTGCTTTTTAATTTCCTTTCAATCTAAGGTAGTATATAAAACACAATGTTTATTTAAAACACCATCTGTCTCAAATTGTCTGGTACCTTAAACCTACTTGGTTCATGTAATAATGACACTTGTGGTGCATTGCTCCCAGGGTCTTTATGGGAATAAAAGTACAAATGTGGGTGTGCTTTTTTTAAAACAAGTAAAAGATAAAAACACTATCTCTTATTGGAAACATTTTTGACACTAATTATTATGGTAAATATGGGTTAGTTGGAAGTTGTGTGTGTCAAACTCTAATTTTCAAAGAAATAAGTGTACTTGAGGTAAAAATTCACTAAATACTACATCTGACAATTTAGATACCTTTCAGCATTTAAAGCCAGTGTCATCATTATCCAAATAACACGGAAGCAAAGAAATTGTAAATGTGTGTGTATGCTTCTATATATGTATGTGTATACATATATATTATATAGCATTAGTTATCATTTATATAATATGTAACATGTATCATTTCTGTATGGCATTTGTTCATCTACATCACTAAAATATTATTGCAATCATACATTTTTTTAATTTTATTTTTTTAATTTACATCCAAATTAGTATTTACTGCAACAATGATTTCAGGAGTAGATTTTTTAATGCCTCTTACCCATTTAGCCCATCCCCCTCCCACACTCCCTCCTGGAACCCTCTGTTTGTTCTCCATATTTAAGTCTCTTATGCTTTGTCCCTCTCCCTGTTTTTATATTATTTTTGCTTCCCTTGCCTTATGCTCATATGTTCTGTGTCTTAAAGTCTTCATATGAGTGAAGTCATATATTTGCCGTTCTCCGACTAATTTCGCTTAGCATAATACCCTCTAGTTCCATCCACGTAATTGCAAATGGCAAGATATCATTCTTTTTGATTGCCGAGTAATATTCCATTGTATATATGTGTGTGTATATATATATATATCTCCATTGTATATATGTGTGTATATATATATACATATATATACATTGTATATATATGTGTATATAAACATTGTATATATATATACATATGGTATATATATTTTTATATATATATATACACACATATATATATATATATATATACACACACACCACTTCTTGATCCATTCAACCATCGATGGACATTTGGGTTCTTTCCATACTTTGGCTATTGTCAGTAGTGCTACTATAAACATTGAGGTGCATGTGTCCCTTTGAAACAGCACACCTGTATCCCTTGGATAAAAACCTAGTAGTGCAATTTTTGGGTCATAGGGTAGTTCTATTTTTTATTTTTTGAGGAACCTCCATACTGTTTTCCAGAGTGGCTGCACCAGCTTGCATTCCCACCAACAATGCAAAAGAGATCCTCTTTCTCCACATCCTCACCAACATCTGTTGTTGCCTAGTTGTTAATGTTAGCCATTCTGACAGGGGTGAGGTGGTATCTCATTGTGGTTTTGATTTGTATTTCCCTGATGATGAGCATGTTTTCATGTGTCAGTTGGCCATCTGGATGTCTTCTTTGGAGAAGTGTCTATTCATGTCTTTTGCCCATTTCTTCACTAGATTATTTGTTTTTTGGGTGTTGAGTTGGTAAGTTCTTTATAGATTTTGGATACCAACCCTTTATCTGATATGTAGTTTGCAAATATCTTCTCCCATTCTGTCGATTGCCTTTTAGTTTTGCTGACTGCTTCCTTCACTGTGCAGAAGCTTTTTGTTTTGATAAGGTCCCAATAGTTCATTTTTGCTTTGGTTTCCTTCACCTCTGGAGACATGTTGAGTAAGAAGCAGCTGCAGCCAAGTTCAAAGAGGTTTTTGCCTGCTTTCTCCCCAAGGATTTTGATGGTTTCCTGTCTTACATTTAGGTCTTTCATCCATTTTGAGTTTATTTTTGTGTATGGTTTAAGAATGTGGTCCAGGTTCATTCTTCTGCATGTCACTGTCTGGTTTTCCCAGCTCCACTTGCTGAAGAGACTGTCTTTATTCCATTGGATATTCTTTCCTGCTTTGTCAAAGATTAGTTGGCCATATGTTTGTGGGTCCATTTCTGGGCTTTCTATTCTGTTCCACTGATCTGAGTGTTTGCTTAAGTGCCATTGCAATCATATTTTTGATACTACACTGTTATATATGATTTACCTATTTATTTAATTAGAGTTGTCATGTGTTCCTTCAAAAATATAAGAGCATATAAAGTAAATACTATTTTACCCATTTTGTCCATGAGGAAATCAAGTAATGTAATTTTCTCACTAAAGTTATCACTTTAATGTTATCACTTTAATGTTAGGTTATCACTAAAATTCGAATGGATCTGGTGAAAAGTACACATTCCTTTCACCATGTTATTTTGACTTTTAAAAAATGTCATACCGGGGCGCCTGGGTGGCGCAGTCGGTTAAGCGTCCGACTTCAGCCAGGTCACGATCTCGCGGTCCGTGAGTTCGAGCCCCGCGTCGGGCTCTGGGCTGATGGCTCAGAGCCTGGAGCCTGTTTCCGATTCTGTGTCTCCCTCTCTCTCTGCCCCTCCCCCGTTCATGCTCTGTCTCTCTCTGTCCCAAAAATAAATAAACATTGAAAAAAAAAAATTTAAAAAAAAAAAAATGTCATACCTTATCATTTATTTACATTGAATTATTTTTCCTATTTTCTTAAGATAGTCAATGAGTGGCTTATACATTCTAATTTTTAAAAGTAGGGATAAAACAGTTTTGATGATTTTATCATGTTAGGTGAAGAATTTTACTCATGATAATTATCAATTATGTCTGTATATTTGCTATACTTGTGTAAGTTTTTAAAATTTTTTTAAAGTTTTTTTTTAACATTTATTTATTTTTGAGAGACAGAGATAGAGCACAAGTGGGAGGTGCAGAGAGAGAGAGGGAGACACAGAATCTGGAGCAGGCACCAGGCTCTGAGTTGTCAGCACAGAGCCTGACACTGGGCTTGAATTCACGAATCGTGAGATCATGAACTGAGCCGAAGTCGGATGCTTAACTGACTGAGCCACCCAGGTGACCCAAGTTATTTTTAACTATATAGGCTGAGGATATACACAAACATATATGTCTTATTAAATAAGAGAGGATGCAAAGAATATTGAACCATGATACAGATACAGGATATAAAGACATAGTAAATGTGGCTATTGTGAGATGCCACTAAAATAATCTTCCATAAAACAGAATTAATATATTATTTTTATCAGCATTGTGAGAATTTAAAAAGATAACATATATGAAATTGTTTTAAAAATATAAATTGTAAGGACCTTGTTACAGGAAATTATACTAAAGTTAAATCTTGGATTTTGAATAAACTATAGATTATTTATACAGTTATAAACATAAATATACCTAAATATAAATTTATATACTATCAAATGTATGACAAATTATTACTGTGTAGATATAATTTTTTCTAAGTTTATTCATTCGTTTTAGGAGAGAGAACACACGAGCAGGGAAGGGCACTGAGAGAGGGAGAGAGAAAATTCCAAGCAGGCTCTGTACCCTGCAGTACCATGCAGAGCTTGATGCAGGGCTCAATCTCACAAATCGTGAAATCATGACCTAAGCTGAAATCAAGTCAGACGCTTGACCAACTCAGCCACCCAGGAGCCCCTGTAGATATCATTTATATAACAATATATTATAAGCCTTGGCATTTTTTTGATAATTTAAACATTTGATAATCTACTAGAAACTAATTTGTATTGAACTTCATTCTTTCCATTACTATAATATCAGTAAAAGAAACCCACTTCATTTTGTGTTATGAACACATTTGGAATAAATATAAAGATATATTTGTTTCCTTTCTCTTCTAGTTTTGCGTAATTCTCTATTTAGAATGGAATTTTCAAATTAAATAATTAAGAAACTTAAAATGGGATTTAAAAATATATAGTGTATACTTGAAAATATTCCTAAACATTTTAAAATTATTAAAAGTCTTCATAGTTTATTATTGTTTCAAACTAGAGAACACATTTGAGTTTAGAGTAGCCTGTCAATACATCAGAATGAAATGTCAAAAACTGAAATGTATAGTTTTTATAATCACAATAATTTATTATACCGTAGAGAACTTATACTTGTTTATAGTTTTTTTCCTTTACATAATCTCTTGATATTTCTAACCATCTTATAAACTTTATAGAGCAAGTTATTTCCTTACTTCAAAAGTGAAAGATGTGTACTCTAAAGTACTTCGCCAAAGGTTAAACAGTTATCTTGTAGATGACCCATGGCTAGAATCTTGATCATCTAAATCTCTATAAATGGAAGCCAGAGGTTTACTTAAGTGCTAAAGGAGCTGGTTATAGTTATTAGGTTTGCTATAATCTCTTTCTAAGTGGTATCAAGAAGAAATTTCTTTTTTTTTTTTTAGAAATTTCAAGTATTTTAAGTATAAGCTTTTCCATTTCCATGACAACAGTGTAAACAAAATAGAGTACCAAAGAATAAATAAAAGTGCATTTATTATAATGCACCATTGGATAGCCATTTGACAATATTCAAATAATATTAAATAATCATTGAATGCATGTGATAATTTTTTTTACTTCTGTTTTAATATAACAGTATTCATCTAGTCAATAACTACTTATTTAGCATACAGTATGTGGGAGGCACTGTTCTAGGTACTTAGGATTCAACAATGAACAAAACATACACATTCCTGATTTTTTGGAATTGTTAGGAATGACTGTAACTTTGTAAACATAATAAATAAAGTATATTGGGTGGTAATAAGTTCTATTGAAAAAAGAAAGCAAACTAGGCAGGGTCAGTGAAGACTGACAAGAATACAGTAGAGGGAGGGTTGCTGGGTAACAATTTTATATTAGCATGGCCAGGGTAAACATCAGTGAGAAGGTGATGTTTGAACAATGACCAATATGAGATTGTAAATCATACAGATTCCCAAGGAATGGAGTTCCACTCTGAGGAAACTACCGCAATAAGGACATTTAGTTAGTGGTATCCCTATTGTCTTGGTATATCTGAAGAAAAAGGTCACTCTGACTGGAGGAGTGGGTAAGAGAGGGAGCAATAGGAGATGAGGTGAGAGGTGAAGCAAGAGACCAACTCATAAGGTCTTTGCCGGGCTTCAACATCTGCAGCGAGTGAAATCAGGAGCCCTGAGAAGACTTTCAAGCAGAGGAAGTAACATCATCTGATATGTATTTTATCAAAATCATAATTTTGAGTGTTGTGTTGCTAATACAAAGTATGGGGGGGGGCAAAATGAGAAGGAGCAAGACCAGTTGAGAAACTAATAAACTAATTCAAAGAAGAGATGATGGGTAGCTTGAACAAAATGGAGATGATGAAAGAAATCTGATGTTAGGTATATTTCAAAAGGAAAGCAAATAAGATTTCATGACAGACTGAATGTGGTATGACAAGGAAAAAATGGAGTCAATGACACTAAGGTTTTTGTCTTGAGAAACATACAGGATAAAATTGTAATCACTGAGCTGGGGCAGTCTGGGTTAGGAACAAATTTAGGATGGGGAGAAATCAGAAGGGTCTAGTTTCAGCAAGCACATTGTGTTTCACATGCCTATAAGCTTTATCAAGAAGGCAATTGATACATGAGGCTGGAGCTAGAGAAAATGGTCTAAAAATATAAATGTAGAAAGCAGTTGGCATACAAATGTTATACAATACCAGGAGACTAAATGAAATTAGCAAAGAAGAGACTGTAGGTAGCACAGAAAGGGGCCAAAGACTAAGGCATGGATCACTCCATGCTTAAGAGTTCTAGGGGAAGAGAAAGAATCAATAAAACTAAGTAAACAAACAAACAAACAAAAACTCTTCTCAGTGAAGTAGGAGAAAAAGCAATGAAATGTGGTTTTCAGGAGCCAAGTGAAGAAACTATATAACAAGATAAAGCACACAGTAAATTAATGAATTGAAAGAATCAACCATTAGCAACAGAGAGTTCAAGAGTAGTTTCACTGGGAATTATAGGGGAATACGGTTTGGGGTGGTTGGAGAGAGTTAATGGGAGGAGAGTTATTAGAGACTGACGATGTAGATAATTCTTTTTTTTTTTCTTTTTAAGTTCTCTACCCCCAACATGGGGCTCGAGCTCATAACCCCGAAATCAAGAGTCACATGCTCTACTGACTAAGCCAGACAGGCACCCCAAGAATTCTTTTGAGGATCACTGCTGTAAAGAGAAACAATACATTGAACAAAAGTTTATGCTTATTCATTGTTTTTTTTTAAAGATGGAATAAATAATATGTTGTTTATATGTTACTGGGGATAATCCAGTACAGAAGGGAAAATTTATGACATGAGAGAAAATAACCGTAGGCCAAAATTCTTGAGTAGAAAGAGAAGATGGGATGTAGTGACCAAGTGAAGAGATTGGCTTTAGATAATATCAACTTAATAGGGCATATTTTATAATTCCATATTTAAGTATGCATCCAGAAGTCTTAAACTTGTCTCTATATATTCAAACATACTTCTACTTTAATATAAATTAATAACTGTGTATACAGTATTTTGTTCATATTCCTTATAAAGATAGCAACAAGATCCATCTCAACAATTTAACCTTCAGTTGACTATAATTAAACTGTGTTCAATGCTGAGACATGACACAGGTATTAAAATTACTCATTCAACAAATACTTACTGAGCATCTGCTTATCCTTTAATTCTTTCCTAAGGTGATGCTGCTCTTTGTCAAGGGCATGGCTTGAAATAAGGCTAATTAGAGGTCATTGGATTTCACATCTGTGTATAATTGCTTTAAGCTTTTGACTAGACTATGCCAATGAAATAAAAGATTCAATTCACAGCAAGAGAGAAGAGTTTGAATAAAGGTTTTTTTTATTAACAAATTTAAAAGCATGAACTAACAATTATTGTTTTTTTAAGGCACTTTGCAGACAATCATGTTATGATTTTCAGTGTCTGATTTCTTAATAAGTCAGAATTATTCTTCAAGGTATTTTTGCTTCTTGAAAATAGCTCAATATTTTGTCTCATTTTGTGCATACTATGAATTGGTCCATTAAATATTCAGGCATCTGTCCATGGCATAACAGTCAAAACTGTTATTTTTTTTAAAGATTAAAGCAGATATACATAGAAAATAGATAAATTTTAAGTTATATCATCAAAGGACTATTTTCATAAAAATAATATATTATAAATATTGGCCGGAGCTAAAATTTAATATGAAATAAATACATATTGCTTTAAAAGAGATATATGTAAATGTTTTCCTAGAATTGCATATCAAATTTTTTGTGTAGCTCTACTTCTTATATAGATTTTAAATTTCATATTTAGTGTAGAAATATAGCAGTTATGTCTGTCTACCCTTATCCAATAAGCTTGAGTTTCCATTCCTTCATTAAGGAGTATAATTTGTATTTTCTGATGGCTTTATAATTTTTAAGCATTATGTTTTAAGGTACCATTTAACTTGCTTCAATATTATATATTATTTTCTTCTTATAACTTTTATATTTATTCATATACATTTATAAATATATATACCAACTTCTGAATACATCCCATTAAACAAGAAAGTTATTATCACCAATTTGTAGCTTCAACGTGTCCTTCAGTCATTTCAAACTTGTTACTATTATTTTCTGGAAATATCATATCTTCAATACCTTATTCTCTTCAAATATTACATTATTATCTAGTTTGAATTCGTGTATTGTTATCACTTTCGACGCTTAAAACCACTGGCACCTTCTCAAACTCTAATCTTCTAGTATTCTAAATTGCAAAACTGTCTAAATGAAAAGCCCTTATTTATTACAACCTGCTTTTACTTCCATACTTATTTATATTGTTTTTATTATCTCCCTATCGCACAAGAATTTAATTACCATGAAAGAATCAGTTGTTGGTATATAGTTAACTCTCAGTAAGTATTTGTTAATTAAGTGAATATTTGCACTTACATGTAAGGCGGTCTACATTAATGAGAATACAAGTTCAGCTGCTCCAAGAAAGAACCAGAATTAAGAGTGACCTGTCTATAATAGCAATATGTCAGAGATTCAAGTTCCTTCTAACTTATTGCTCACCCATTTTATGGCACAACTCAAATTCACGTTGTCCACAAAGGGATCACAACCAAAGCTGTGTTTGAGCCAGGGAGAAAAGGAAAAAGGCACTTAGGCTACATTCTGTCATTTCAAGTTCATGCATCCATTACTTAGATTAGCACAATGTTAATCAGGATTAGTCACATGTATTCAACCTGCTGTGATAAAGCCTCATATTCTAGTCTATATTCTAAGTGGCCTAGCATCCAGCTAAAATTTAAAGATCTGTTCATTAGTAAAGAAAGAAAAGGGGATTGTAGCAGCTTCTGTCACCTGCTTACAACCATGTATTCTTTTGCATCATTTTTAATTTTCAGCCTTTTATTTAAAAAATAAGTTAACCACACTTTAAAGACTCAAAAAACAAAAGGAAGTATACACATGATTACCCTACTTCAACACAATTAACCCACTTTACCAAAGAAGAAAATGTAATAACAATTACATTGGAGGAAACCAAAAACTTATCTTCTGTATTTTCTTCTAATTTTGACAAATTAATCATGTTTCATAAACCTAGAGAAATAAATTAAGTACATCAAAGTTACACACACACCATATATACATATGTACATACATGCATCACACACACACACGCACACATCCTATTACTTCTCTACTCCTAAAGTCATTTGCATCTTCTCAAAATTCCAATACCAATTTGTGAAGTTTTTGATAACTGTCTGCATGAAGTGTTAATATTTTTGTAGATTTTTTTCTAGGACGTTTTGAACTCCTCTCATCTGCTGCAAACTACAGACACCACTTGCCTATCCATATATTTTTAAGAGGCAATAAAGGAGGACAGAAAACAGGCACTTGCTTATAAAAATAGAAAGCCCTAAATATCAGGGTATGGGACATGAGAGGTCATTGATGATTTTTGTATGATGCTTTTGAAAGGAAGTAGATGAATCAATGTAGTATTTTGTAATATGGATTATAAACCATATGTGTTTATTTAAAAATATGCAAAAGCAATAATGAAAACAGAAATATGCAAAAGCTTCATGCATTTGAGAGATGGTCCCTGATCCATACAATTTCTGTACTAAGTAGCCAGAAACCATAAATTACTATCAGCATTTTTATTAATCTTTAATATCAGTCTCAAATATTTAAGAACTGGTAGAGTGTCAGCCTGCGATAAACAGATACTACATGGTGTCATTTTGTTGATAGGTACTTAAGAAGACCAAATATATCATACCTCCTTAGGGGCTTTCCTGACATTTCATATGTGGTTGAAATATACTATTTTTTCCCCTGGAATTTCGTTTACTATGAGGCACCCTTTAATGTTACGTAGCTACAAATCCTCTAGGAAGTTAATAAAACAGTTCTTAGCTGCTGTTGGTTCAGCTTTATTGCAAGGATTAAACTGCCCTGTTCTTAATTGCAGAGTAGAGACTGCTTTTGAAAGCATTTTCACTTGCAATAAAATAAAGTAATCTCTGAAGAATAATGATGGGATTAGGCAGGAATCATTCACCTTTTGTCTTTTAAGAAAAATGCTTTCTGTTTCTATGGAGACACATATAATGATATGATGAAAGATACCATGAGAAAGAAGGACAAAAGTTAAGCAGTGCAGGGTTTCCTTTATAGGGGTTAATATGACACGCAGACTCTAGTTCCAGTGGAATCATCATTAGTGCAACTGCACAAATAGCATTCTCCCAACAGTCAGTTAAACATGAGCAATTCTGTCAGCAGCATAAAACTGGTACTGAATATACCCACTTGTGTTTTTTGTCATTTAATGTCATAATTAAGATGTCTGCTCCTGTTTCAGTATTCAGACTAACTCTACCAATGATAAGTCTGATCTACTTGATGAAAGGGTGATTGTTTATATTCACATTAAAATTTTTAAAAAGTAGAATCTAGTGAAAAAAATTGAAATATTTTAATAAATGTATGGTGTACATCATTAATTGCTTCTTCTCGCCTATGAGAGTAAATACATTAAAAAAATAAGCTTGAATATGCTCTATTCAGTGTTAAAATATGGAGATAACTTCATCATCATCAACACTAATTTTGTCAAATCAACAACATAAGCAGCCTAATCAAAAGTATCACTTATAAGTGACTTCTATGTTTTAGATTAGGCTTTTGTTATCTTTTCTTTTTTTTAAACTTATATTAGCTATTTGATCTTCACAATAACTCTGTAATTCAGGTACTATTATCTTCCTTATATTTTATTCTCCTTGTAAAATTTATCCACCAATGTCAGAACTAAATTTTGAAAACAAGATACATCTTATACAAAGACAAGTAAGATCGGAGCTTTGCTTATTAACAATATATGGATCATCCATATTACAGTTATTTATTCTTTTCTTTAAGTAATCTCTACACTAAATGTGGGACTTGAACTCACAATTTCAAGATCAAGAGTCGGATGCTCCAGTGACTGAATCATCCAGGCACTCCCAAATTATTTGTTCTTTTCATGAATAAATCTACCTTTCACAGTTGCTAAGGCATCAAACATTAGGTTTTTCCTAGCAGAAGGTTCAGAAAAAGTAAAACAGGAGTAAGTTTGGTTAAGATCTTAAGACATTCTAGGCATTGAAATACCATTTAGGACATATCTCAATTCAGTTCTCTACAACTCTTAGAGGCAAATTTTTCTCAGATGGAAAGTGTACATGCACCAAGAATGAAATTCAACACACTCAAAAGCAAGCAGCTCATCAGTGCTGGAGGCTAATTCGGATTCAGGCCTGAATCCCCTTCCTATGCTCCCATAACACCTCTTTAGATACCCAGGTCTTTGTGTCTAGATTTCCTATTATCTGTTTCTCTCCTCTATGTGCTAGTGGGACACAATCTCAGACCACTTGGCAAATGGTTTATGAGTTTCTGGAATTCATTCCAATTTGGATATTGTTTCCTATCATTGAAATATAATCAATTTTCACTTTCATTTTTTCAGTTTTTCAGTGTTCCAAAAAAACCCATTTTTTTTTTTTCTCAACGTTTATTTATTTTTGGGACAGAGAGAGACAGAGCATGAACGGGCGAGGGGAAGAGAGAGAGGGAGACACAGAATCGGAAACAGGCTCCAGGCTCTGAGCCATCAGCCCAGAGCCTGACGCGGGGCTCGAACTCACGGACCGCGAGATCGTGACCTGGCTGAAGTCGGACGCCTAACCGACTGTGCCACCCAGGCGCCCCAACCAAAAAAACCCATTTTAAGACAAAGTTTGTTTCATTGGTCAGAAAAAAACTAATTGGCAGTACATGTTATCTGACATTTGACAACTAATGCTTAAAAATATCCATAGACATAAAAACAAACCAGGGCTCTTGTAGATTGCTATAAACTTAAATATATTATCAAAGCAATGAAATTTTATTCTTAGGAAATTAAATATGAAGTTTCTCAATTTCCTGCTTTAGACATGATGCTAGATAAGGTTGAAGAATAGGATGACTAATCACTTTCAAATAAAAACTCAGAGTTTTCAAATAAAAACTCAAAGTTACATAAGCATACATACAACTCTCAGGTGAAATGTGGCTGATTATACTACAAAGTAAATTGCCAGCACATTTATCATAACTTATAAATATGTTGGAGAGGCAAGTTTTATAATGGCTCACCAAAAATTGGGAAGCCTCAAATCCCTATCTCATTCATCTTGCTGTGTTTATGGATCCTCCAAATTGAAAGTTGAAGGGCAACATAGGGATCAGAAGCAGCTGTTTGTGGTCTTGTGCTCACAGCTGATATACAGAATTATGACTCTCTCCTCTTCCAAATTACAGAGACTTTGTAGTACATTGACAAGTAACCTATGTGTACATTATTTTCCTATTCTGCATATTCACTTCCTGCTTGGTGAGGTTCAAGTAAAAAAATAAAAGCATTAAAATTTGTATATTTTTCATGCACCTATTCACATTTGCCATATTTGATCACATATGTCCAGTATTATTCTTTTTTTAAAAAACTTCATTCATTTTGTGACAGGGAGAGAGAAAAAAAAAGTGTGAGTGGGGCAGGGGCAGAGAAGGAGAGAGAGAGAGAATCTCAAGCAGACTCCACTGACAGCATGGAGCCCAAAGCAGAATTCCTTATGAAGCATGAGATCATGACCTGAGCTGAAATCAAGTTGGCCACTTAACCCACTGAGCCACCCGGGCACCCCCAGTATTATTCTATATATAAACCTATCAAACTTGTCTCATTCATTAATTCATTCATTCATTCATTTAAATTTATTTATTTCGAGAGAAAGCATATACATGTAAGCGGGGGAGGCACAGAGAGGAGGGAGAGAATCCCAAGCAGACTCCACACTCAGCACAGTGCCCGACAAACAGCTTGAATTCATGAACTGTGAGATCATGACCTCAGCCAAAATCATGAGTTTAACGCTTAACTGACTGTCCACCCAGGCACTCCAAACTTGTCTCTTTTATAAGAAATATACTTTTTGTATGCTGTGATATATCTTTGCTTGGTAAACAGTATGTTTTTTACATATATATACTTTTTTTCCCACTAGATACAACAGTTCTGATATTTACAAATGTATAAATAAAGTGATATTTGGCCTGATCCTTGAGAAATGCCTAGATGTTTCAGAAAGACAAAGAAAGGAAGGATGTTTTAGGAGGAGGGAAAAATTATATCAGTAAAGTCATGGAAGTATCAAGGTATGGTGGAAATTAGTACAAACACAATGTGCTTCAGGGTGGTATAGGAAATTGCCAGAAAATTAAGCTAACATGAAAAACTGTGAAAAGAGTTAGGAGTAATAACAAATCTTTAAAAAATTTAATTTTCCCTAGCACCAAATTTGAAAAAGAACATTTTCCCTCTCTCTTTTTCTTATAGTACTTCCTTGTAATTTAAACTTGTAATTGCAAATCTTTTCTATCTCTTTGAAATGTATGCAAATCTTTTATTTATTTTTATTTTTTAAATATTTTTTAAATGTTTATTTGTTGAGAGAGAGAGAGAGAGAGGGGAGAGAGAGAGAGAGAGAGAGAGAGAACGTGGGTGGGAGAGGGGTAGAGAGATAGGGAGAGAGAGAGAATCCCATGCAGGCCCTGTGCTGTCAGCACAGAGCCCAATGTGGGGCTTGGTCTCACAAAATGGGAGATCATGACCTGAGCTGAAATCAAGAGTCAGATACTCAAATCGACTGAGCCACCCAGGTGCCTCTTTATATATATATATATATATATATATATATATATATATATATATATATATATATATTTTTTTTTTTTTTTTTTTTTTTTTTTAATTTAAAGTAAGCTCTACACCCAACGTGTGGCTTGAACTCACAACCCCAAGATCAAGAGTTGCATGTTCTACTGACTAAGCCAGCCAGGCACTCCAGAAAGGTATGAATATCTTTTAAAAGCTAAATAGGACTTTTGCTAGTTTTGCATCTCAGGAAATTTTCTTAGGGTCCATCGTTTTGAAATGTGAACATCAGGGAAGATTGTGTCCTGTCTCCCTATGTTTCTAGACATTTGGATACAAGTGGTAACTTTTTGCTTGTCTTGGAGACATGAGATTATTTTTATTGTGAATACAATAACGAACTTGTATGTATAGATTGTATTTGCCTGGTTGTATGAAAGCATGAGACTTCTTTCTGTCTTTGTAATGTCTTTAGCTGATGGCCTATGATATACACTGCAATCTGTTTTAATGCTTACTCAATAATAAATAATAAAACTATTTTCTTTCCTTTTTACATTTGTGGAGATTTCTGGGATGGCAGAAGATTTTACTTTATTATTAATAATGTTCAAAACAAAACCACCAAAAGGTTTGTATGCCATACTTAGAATATTGTACTTCATTATTAGAAAAACCCATTGAAGACTTGAAGAGTAACGGTATGAATAGATATTTGTTTTATAAATAAATTATATTGGCAATATGTATATTGGTTAATCACTAAAGTCTAAAGACAAATATTTTTAAAAGATATTATAGTGGTCTATGTAAAGGGTTAGAGATTAGTGATTCTGGACACATAAATGTCTCCATACAAAAGTCTCTGTGAAGGTAAAACTGACAGAATATAATGCAGGGATGCCAATGATATAAAGTTAACAATTTATGACAAAGTATTTAACGTTAGCCTTTCTAATAAATATTAAATATTAATTAGCAGTTACTGAGTGACTACTATGTACTATGAACTGTTCTAAGTGCTCAAGTGTACTAAAATACTGTCATCACAATCCTGTGAAGTAGATTGTGTTATCATGCTGCAAATGAAGATATTGAGAAAAACTTTTGAGCATCTTGCCAAGGGTTAAAAAACAGAGGTGTGCATCCATGATAGTTTCTATAATAAGGACTGGAATGAAATATATTAATCAATTAAATATATAGAGATAAAGAATTACATGTGGGAACACATACAAACTTGGAACGTTGATAGGTATTAAGACCAGTTGAAGGAAAATATCAACAGAACTATTAATCGAAGAATATTCTTTCACAAAGAGTACTTCTTGGAAGGATGACCTATTTATAACTTTTCTAAAGCTGACTAAAAAAAGTACCAGGTGGTAAGGTCCAGCTGTGCCCACTAAAGCGTGAAATATACATCTTTACTACTGAGGAGACACATGCAAACTAACAAAGGAAATGTCCACGAAGATACAAACACTTAAAAAGGAACTAATTGAACCTCTAGAGAACTTCTTTCTTCTCTTGAAAAAATACTAATAAACATTTCACCAAACTTTGAGTAACTATGAACTATGCTGCAGAAACAATAAGAAGTGTCTGTATAAATATGAGTGTGTATAGGTACATTTGTATGTGTATATGAATACAAATATGTATATGTACATATATACACACAACATAATCATCTTAAATAAAAGTGACTAGGTATGTGGTGTATATAGAAATATGCTTGTACATACACACACACATACACACACATATATATATTATGCCAAATAATATGACTAGGAATACTATGAATGAATATATCTGTTAAAAATCAAAATTTCATCTCCACTCAATAGTAGATTAAATGTTTCCTCCTGGAAATAACACTAAGCAAAACCCATTGGTTGCTAAATCTTCTATTAGTCTCATCAGTCAATCTGAGTTGTCACTAATTAATCTCCTTTGTTGCACCATGATGCCTAAGGGCATTTTGAAATTAAATTTATAAGTATAAATGCTTAAAGACATGTTTCATAAAATCAATACAGCACAGTAATCCTTATTATAAATAAAGGAGATATACTTCTGAATAGCATTTGTTTTTTCTTATAAATTCTTAACAGTAAGGAGGACTACTAAATGTCCATTAATAGATGAATGGATAAGGAATATGTAGTATACATACACACAATGGAATATTACCCATAAAAGAGGATGAAATTTTGCCATCTGCAACAACATGGATGGATTTAGAGGGTATAATGCTAAGTGAAATATAAGTCAGAGAAAAGACAAACACCATGTGATTTCACTTATATATGGAATTTAAAACACAAAGCAAACAAACCAGACAAAACAGAAATAAACTCAAAGTTACACAAAACAAACTGATGGCTGTCAGAGGGGAAGAGGTTGGAGGATGGACAAAAATAGGGAAATGGATTTAAGAGGTACAATTCCCTAAGACTGGAGAAACAGACAAGTAAAAATAGCAGGTCATGGCTTACCAAAGCAGAGATTCACAAGTGGAAACTGCAACAGGAATCCAGGCCAGAGTAGGAAAACCTGAACTATAATTGGGTAATTCCTTCAGGGTCAGTGTAAGGAACTCTGAGAGTTAAAAACTCCAGGGTACCCAGTCACAGGGGAGCTTCCACAATTTTGTGAGATTCATCTCCAGATTATCCAGGTTCTCCCTGTAAATATCAGAGAAAAACCCCATTGTGCTCCCTACAGGGAGAGGGGAAGGGAATCATTTTGAAATACTCCAGAACACTGCATTCTTAACAAGGCCTGTCCTCAGGAGAAACTAATTAACCAGAACCTAACAGGCCAGAGTATTATTAGAGCCCAACTGAACCAAGGAAATGGAAATATTCAACTCCAATCAGCTCTCTTCAGAGTAGAAATCAATGAAATTGAAAATAGGAAATCAATTGGTAAAATAAATGAAACCAAAAACTGGCTCTCTTCGAAAAGATCAGTAAAACCAACAAGCTTCGAGCCAGGCTAAGATTAAAAAGAGAGAGCATACAAGCTATTAATACCAGAAATCAAAGAGCAGTTTTCTCTCAAGTGTGTGTCAATCAATACCCAACCAAAGACAAGGGGAATACTCTGCTGATCTCAAGTGAGCCACCTTCTTTCTTGCAAAAAAAAACCATCCTTTACATATCTTTCCTTATGCAACTTTGCTAATTACTCTAGAATGTTAACTAAGTATTTAAATGCTGAGTTAGGCTGTGTGCACTAGTGAAATTATACCAAATTACTCTCTAAAGTGATTAATTTATACTCCCAACAACAACAGTGTATCATAGTTACCTGATTCTTCACTAACCCCTAGTATATCTATCTCCTCTTCTCTCCCCTCCTGCCCTACCCCCTCCACTTTTCTTTCCCACTCTCTGTCTCTCCCAATCTCTCTCACACTCCTCTCTCTCTCTCTCTCTCTCTCTCTCTCTCTGAAGTGTCTTCATCTCTCTTCTCTACTCTTCCCCACAAATTCTAGCCTCTTTGGCCTCACCAAGCTATACTTTCTATCTCCTCAATTCAAGAAGACTTCTTGTCTCATCTGGGCTCCCATCTTTCTATCGAGGATTGGAAATTCTCTATAGCCAGTCAGCTGGTGGAATCATGGGGCTCACCTCATTTGTATACCATCTTCTTGAAAGATTTCCTTAATATACATCATAGTATTGGCCCACTGGTAATGAATTCTCTCAGCTTTACTATGGCTGGGATCATTGCCTTGTGCTACCCACTGTCCAATGTCTGAAAAACTTCACTACCACCACCATCACCACCCTCCACACTGTATATTTGCCTAGTTTTCTGGTTGTTTAAGTTGGGAACGTAAATCTAACCTATGTCATTCCATCATATCTTCAATGTGGAAGTTTCCCAATTTATTTCTTCACTGTTGTTCGTTTAGATTTTCTGATGCTTTTTTGCTTGTGGGAAATTAAACTCCAAAAATCAAGTTTGTTTTGAAAGAAACAAATAATATTGTCCTATAAATGCATGCAAGTAACTATTTGGTTTCTCTTCTCAAAATTGAATATATTTTGATATGTCAAAGGAAATAGTGAGATAAACTAATAGCTTACATAAGCTTTCCCTAAACACAGGAGAAACGAAATACAAGAATAGTTTCCTTCAATAAATTAAAATAAAAAGCAAGGGGTGCCTGGGTGGCTCAGTCGGTTGAGCGTCCGACTTCGGCTCAGGTCATGATCTCACAGTCTGTGAGTTCGAGCCCCACGTCGGGCTCTGTGCTGACAGCTTAGAGCCCAGAGCCTGTTTCGGATTCTGTGTCTCCCTTTCTCTCTGCCCCTCCCTTGCTCATACTCTGTCTCTCTCTGTCTCAAAAATAAATTAAAAAAACAAATTTAAAATAAAAAGCAATGTGGTATTTTCTTCTAAATATTAAAAATAATCTAGTTAATGCACTCCATCTAATGATCTTTTTTGCACCAATGTGAATCAATGCAATTAATACATATAAAAGATTTATAGTATACAACACAGTGCATATTGTTGCAGTTAAGAGCACAGCTACAGATGTGTGACCATGGATAAAATAAGTATCCTATCTAAGTCAGAATTAGTTAATAGGAATAGCTATTTATAGTAGTTCCTGGGAAGTAACATGTATTCGATAATACCTATTTTCATTATTTATAGTCAATAATTTATAATTGTCATTTCTTCATTCTAGTGTAAAGTATAATGATAAAACAGCATGCCTTACTCTACGAACACAAAAGTTTCATGAATTTACTTACACTTAATGATATAATAATTCCTAATATCTTTATAGAACTCTAAAGTTTACAAGGTTCTTTCCAAAGTAATCCTTCTAACATATGATCCCCAAAATATGTAATCCTCCAACATCCTGGTTAGAAAGATGCTATTAACATCAAATTTTCAGAGCTCAGAAAGCTTATGTGATAGATTTTGATATACATGCGGCAGAACATGAACTAGAAGCAGCATCTTCTGGTATTGTAACTTCTTTCTTTTGTAATATAGTTCACTGTCTCTATATATTTTTAAAAGCGGTATTAACATTTATAAGATTTTATATATATATGAGGTGTAAGATGCTTATAAGATATATATACATATATATACATATACCACTGAAATAATAAAAACAATATCATCTTGTTATATTACTGCTATGAAAAGCTTATAGTTAAAAACAGAAATATGTATTTTAAAAAATGAACATTCTTTAGGCATGAATATAGGTACTAACATCAAGTAGAATAAAAAATGTAAGTTTTGTAGGCAGAGTATATAATAAGTTTATATTAATTCATGCTTACTAATTATTACGATGACATTTGAAAAAAATAAAAATTTCTAACTTAAGAAATATATTGGTTCACTTGTCTTTCTCAATAAATCCATTTATCCAAGAGATTTCTTGCTTCAAAATGAATATAACATTCTGGTATAATCACTATACTTAATTTTAATGTAAGTATTCTTAGAGATAAATATAAGCCAACTCTATTGCTAATTCATTAAAAAAATTACTCATGCTTGAATATTTCCTTAAATTTCTCTACTTTCAAAGCTGTTCTATCACATATATGATTTTAATATAGTTTTTCCAATTAAAACAATACTATAGTTGGGGTAATGATACTAAATATATTATGTAAAAGGATCAAGGTAACAAACATTAAATACAACATAATAGTATTTTTAGAAGGCTAGAATAGAAAAATTATTGAAATAACATGCTATCTTAATATATTTCTATTCACATATCTGAAGAAATCACCAATTTTATATAACATTTTGAAATCCAGATATTTTAAAGGAATAATTTGTAAGTAATTAAACTGTGTTAAATTTTTCACATAACACGCTTAATTTTAACTACAAAAACTAATACAAGGATGCGTTTTAAACTTTTGTTTCTATTTCTGTCATTAAAGAATACATTATCAAGTGAGTAGATGTTGTAGATGTAGTGAATAGGATTCAGTGAAGATATATACAGAGATTTCTCTATATGTTGCCTTTGATTTTAATACAATGTAAATTAATATATTTACATAGAAATTATTTTGAAATATGATAGGAAATCCTAACAAACAACTTGCATTTTTTTTGGGGGGGGTTAGTGACAGGCATTTCTGATTGGCTATTACCTATAAATACTAAATCTTGCTTCCATTATATTATTATTTTTCTCAAATTACACTATACATAAATACACATATCTTTTGTGCTCAGTATGATGATTTCAGAAAAATGCATACAGTCCTCTAACCTACACTTCTTTCAAAACTGGCTATTTCCCAACTGCAGAAACTTCCCTCATGCCACTTTTCAATCTCTGTCCCTATCCCATCCCTCACCAAACAATGGTCTAATTACAATCATCATAAACAACTTGACCTTTTTTAGAAATTCTTATAAATGCAATCATACAGTATGTATTTTTTATGTCTGTTTTTGTATTTCACTCAAAATAATGTTTTTGCAATCATCTATATTGTTATGCATATTGGAATTTTTATTGCTGAGTGCTATTCAATTGTATGAATATGCCACAATTTGTTTATCTAGTATCTTGATGGCCATGTGGGATGTTTCCAGTTTTTATTATAGTTTAAACTTCTATGAAAATTGTTCACAAGTCCTTTTGTGTATATATGTTTTCATTTTTCTTGGTTAGGTGGGGAATTGCTGGGTCACAAGGTAAATATATATCAAACTTTATAAGAAACTGACAAACTTTTTAAAAAGTGGTTGCAACATTTACACTCCCACCAGCAATGTTTGAAACTTCCTCTTGCTCCCTATATTGCCAATATTTTTAAATGACTGCCTTTAAATGTAGCCATTCTGGTAGACATGTAGGGGTATTTCAAATGGTTTATATTTTCATTTCACTGATGACATAATATTGAGCACTATTTCACATACTTATTGAATATTTATATACCTTTCTTTGTGACTTATTTGTTCATCTTTTTTGTATATTTTATTGGGTATTGTTTTGGGTGTAACAATTCATTATATACTTTAGATACAAACTGATACATATCTATCTATCTATTTATAGATAGATATATGTAAAATGATAGAGAGCGCACCATATATATAATAGTTTGTCCAAATCTGTCTTTATTTTCTTAAGGTTGTCTTCTGAAGAATAATTTTACGGAAGTCCAACTCACCAATTTTTAATATGCTTAGAGATTTTCCTTTTCTAAGATGCCTACTCAATGTCATGAAGACAGTCTCCCATATTTTCTTCCAAATTTTTATAGGTTCAGATTTAACATTTAGGTCTATGACACATCTCAAAACAGTTTTTTGTGTTTAGTGTGAGGTAGGTTTCAAGGTTCATTTTTTTTTCTCATATGAAAGTTACTTATTCACTAATTCTCATTAAATTTTTCCCATTGAATTCTTCTGGTGCCTTATGAGTTGAGTATGAGTTGGACATATATGGATCATTCTATTTCTGGACTCTCTGTTCGGCTCCATAATTATATTTGTCCATCCTCACATCAGTAATACTCTGCTTGAATTACTGTACTTTTATAGCAAATCTTAAAATCAAATGGTTATCATTTCTCTAGCTTTCTTCTTCTTTTTCAAGATGGCTGTAGGTATTCTAGGACCTCTTCAATTCCACATAAATTTGGAGTACTCTGTCCATCTCTAAAGTAGATCTTGATGTGCTTTTGATTGAAGTTGTATTGAATGTATTGATGAACTTGTGGAGAATGGATAAGTTAACAATATTGAGTTTTCCACTTCAGGAACATAATGTATCTCCCATTTATTTAGGTCTTTCATAATTTCAGCATTGTTTTCTACTTTCAGTGTGGGAATTTTATAATCTTGTGTTACATCTGTCCTTTTATTATAAATATTATTTTAAATTTTCAATTACTGATTGTTTATGTATGGAAATACAATTGATACCATTAAATTTATATACTGAGACCTTGATTATTTCAGCTATTACTTTTAGTTTTATATTTATAGATTCCATAGACTGTCAATAAATAATCCCCTTATATGATAATGAAGGTAATAAAACTCTCTACTTTCTCCCTTTTATACTTTATGCCTTTTATTTATTTTTCTTGTTTTATGTACTAAAACATCTGTAAAGTGTAAATAGATTTGGTGGGAGTATACATCCTTTAACTGCTTCAGATAATGATTTTAGAAAGAGAATAAGCATTTGCAATATCCTTTCTCCCTTTGAATACTGTTTATTCCTTGTTTTCGTTTCCCTCCCAGCCAAATCCTAAGGTCCACAGCCAGCCTTTCTCTAATTTCTTTTAAATTGTTTAAAACTACAGTGCATCTAATTATCTCATGTATAACCAGGCTGACTCTTCAAATTAATGGTAATGAATTCATCTATTTATTCATCTATCTAGAAATAAAGCTTACTTCAGCTTATTGACATTTTTAAAGGCAATTCAAAACTTGTGTAAGGGATGATACCACAATGATGTGCACAACTCACCTTGAGTAAGGAACACACTATGTACTGGATGGTTAGCAATAAAATTTGAAAATGCTAATGATGTCTCTAAGGTTATTATTCTTGTTTTAGTTACTCTTTGCAGAGACCTGCTTCTGGTGAGAAAGAGATGACTTTGGCTCCCATCAAAAAACAGTAAGTAAAATTATGAAGTATCCATGGAAAAAATTGTTGAAAAAAATTAATTTCTTTTGGGCACCTTGATCCATGAGTTCTGTTGTATATATTTTTTTAACTCAGAGCATTTCAAAGGTGTGGGTTACTGCTTGGGAATAGGAAAGAAAAAAGTTCCCTAAACTTTTTATAATTTAAGTAAGAAACGAAAATAGTTAGCTATTTTAAGGAAAAAATGTACATGAAATTCTAATAGACATTGTGCTTACACCCTTAAATTCGGTAGGCAAAAAAAGTCACATTACTTTACATCCTCTAAGCAAATTAATTCTAACTCTAAGATTTCATTCTATCTCTGCTCTATTAGGATTCCTTAACCACTTATGGCCATGACTGAGAAAAAGTCCTTGGAGTTTGCATCACAACAAAGCCAAAGACACCCACCCAGTCAGTGTTGGCTCATCTCTTCATTACCTTTTGCCTCTGAAATGGCCCAGTCTTCATCACTTCATCTTTGAGGCCCAGGTGTCCAGTTGTTTCTGCATCCAGTTTGGGCACAGGGATCTTTGCTGAAGCTGAGAACCCCGGGGGCTAAGTGTTGAGCATCTCTAAATACATCAGTCATATTCTTTTTCTACTTAATATTAAAACAAAACTGTGATGATTACAAAGACTTAATTATGAATACAATATACTTTTATCCAAACTCTTTCATAAGTAAGATGTAATTTATAAAACTCTATGTGTAACTGAATATTACTATTTTAATGGAAATAAAATAATATATTTAAATATTAAAGGAGCTGACAAACATACAGCATATATGTATGAAAAAATAATAGAAACTAAGTTGTAAGTACTTGTACTTAATGTGAATATGGGACATCTGGGTGACTCAGTCAGTTAAATGTCCAAAACTAGTTAAACTTCGTCCCGGGTCATGATCTCACAGTTGATGAGTTCAAGCCCTACGTGGGGCTCTGTACTGATAATTCAGAGCCTGAATCCTACTTTGGATTCTATGTCTCCCTCTTTCTCTGCCCCTCTCCCACTTACACTGTTTCTCTCTCTCTCTCTCTCTCTTTCAAAAATAAATAAACATTAAAAAATTTTAATTAAAAAATGTGAATATAGCACAAAACTAAAAATATAAAGATAAAATATAATTACATAAACTACTTATTAATAAAGATATACACCCATAAAAATTAATAATCTTTTTAAAAACATTTTGAGGAACTTACATACTGTTTTCCAGAGTGGCTGCACCAGCTTTCATTCCCACCAACACTACATGAGGGTTCCTTTTACTCCACATTCTTGTCAGCACTTGTTTCTTGTGTTTTTGATTGTAGCCATTCTGACAAGTGTGAGGTGATATCTCATTGTAGTCTTGATTTGCATTTACCTCATGTTGAGAATCTTTCCAGGTGCCTGCTGGACATCTGGAAAAATGTCTTTTCATGTTTTCTGCCCATTTTTAATTGGATTATTTGTTTTGGCGGTGTTGAATGGTATCAATTCTTTAAATATTTTGGAAAATGCACTTTATCAAATTGATTTGCAAATATCTTCTCCCATTAAGTAGGTTACCTTCTAGTTTTGATTGTTTCCTTTGTGCAGAGGCTTTTATTTTAATGTAGTTCCAATAGTTTATTTTTGCTTTTGTTTCCCTTGCCTCAGAAGACATATCTAGAAAAATGTTGCTACAGCCAACGTCAGAGAAATTACTGCTTGTTCTCCCTTTCAGGATTTTTATGGGTCCAGGTCTCACATTTTAGGTCTTTAATCCAATTTGAGTTTATTTTTGTGCATTGTGAAAGAAAGTGGTCCAGTTTTATTCTTTTATATATAGCTGTCCAGTTTTCTCAACACCATTTGTTGAAAAGACTATCTTACTCCCATTGTATATTCGTTCTTCCTTTGTTGAAGATTAATTGATAATTGTGGGTTTACTTCTAGGTTTTCTATTCTATTCCACTGATCTATGTGTCTATTTTCATGCCAGTAACATACTGTTTTATATACTACTGCTTTGTAATATAACTTAATATCTGGAATTGTGATGCCTCCAATTGTGGGGGCTTTTTTTGTTTTGTTTTTTGGTTTTTTTTTTTTTTTGTAAGATTGCTTTGGCTTTTTGAGGTCTTTGTCGTTCCATACAAATTATAAGACTGTTCTAGTTCTGTGAAAAATTATTTTGATATTTTGATAAGAGATTACATTAAATTTGTAGATTGCTTCGGGTAGTATAGACATTTTAACAATATTTTTGTTCTTCCAAACCATGAGCATGGAATGTCTCTCCATTTCTTTACGTCTTCTTGAATTTCTTTCATCAGTATTTTATTGTTTTCAGAGTGCAGACCTTTCAACTTTTTGGTTAAGTTTATTCATAGATAAACTTAACCAAAGTTGGGGTGCAACTATAAATGGGATTGTTTTCTTAATTTCACTGTCTACTGCTTCATTATTAGTGTATAGGAATGCAACAGATTTCTGTACATTGATTTTATATCTTATGACTTTACTGAATTCATTTATCAGTTCTAGTAGTTTTTTGGTAGAGTCTTTAGGGTTTTCTATTTATAGTATCATATCATCTGCAAATATAGTTTTATTTCTTCCTTACCAATCTGGATTCCTTTTATTTCCATTTCTTCTGATTGCTGTGGCTAATACTTCAGTACTATGTTGAATAAAAGTGGTGACAGTGACATCCTTATCTTGTTCCTGACCTTAGGAGAAAAGCTCTAAGTTTTTCAACACTAAGTATGATATTGGCTGTGATTTTTTCATATAAGCCTTTATTATGTTGAGATATGTTCCCAGTAGACCTACCTTGCAGAGGGTTTTGTAATGAATGGATGTTGTACTTTGTCAAATACTTTTCCTGCATCCATTGGGATGATCATATATTTTTTATCCTTTCTCTTATTGATGTGAAGTATCATGCTGGTCATTTTGTGAATACTGAACCACCCTTGCATCTCTGGAATAAATCCCACTTGATTGTGGTATATGACTTCTTTTTAATATATTGATGGATTCAGTTTGCTAATATTTTGTTGAAGATTTCTGCATGTATATTCATGAGAGATACTGACCTATAGTTCTCTGTTTTTTTGTGGAGTCTTTATCCAGTAATTGCACTACTGGGTATTTACCCAAAAAATACAAAAACACTAATCCAAAGGGATACATTCCCCCCTATGTTCACTGCAGCATTATTTACAATAGCCAAATTATGGAAGAAGTCTAAGTGTCCATCAATAGATGAATGAATAAAGAAGATGTCACACACACACTGGAATATTATTCAGCCATAAATAAAAATGAAATCTTGCCATATGCAACAACATGGATACAGCTAAAGAGTATAATGCTAAGCAAAATGGAGAAAGACCAATACCATACGACCTCATTCGCATATGTGGAATTTAAGAAACAAATGAGCAAAGGAAGAAAAGGGAGAAAGAGAGACAAATAAACAGATTCTTAATAATAGAGAACAAACAGATGATTACCAGAGGGGATGTGGGTGGAGGGATGAGTGAAATAGTTGAGGTGATTAAAAAGTATACTTTTTATGATGAAAACAAAAAGGTAATAAATAATCATATGATACTAAGTCATTCAGGTAAAATACAGTTATTTTAACAATACGTTCCATGTTCAGTAATAGCAGTTGTAGTGGTTTTAATACTTTCACATTATATTTATGGTGGTAGGGCTGGCCTCCAGCACATGAGCTATGAATAAATATAAATGACTACCACAACCTTTGTAACTGACAATTTTTCCTTTAAAAATATATAGAGGACATCAAAAAAAATAGAACTTAATTCAAAAGCTAATATATGGGTGATATTTCACCCTGTATGCTGAACAAATTGCCATTCAGCAGTCACTTTTCAGCTTTAGCGCTTCACTTCCACTCTCATTCTTCTGTTGTGGGCCCTGGCCTGAGAGCTTTGGCTATTATCTCTAATACTCATGAAATGATCCATGTATGTGGTTTACCTGGCTTACAACTCCCTCCATCATCCATCCATACACCTTTAGCTTTCCTTCCAAAAATATTTTACGATATGTCAATAAGACGTATTATTTGGGAATGATAAATCATGAGAGTTAACTGAAGTGTAAAAAACTCTATTCATGAGTCATGGTGGATAGAACAGAACAGCTCTGTCCCAAAGTTTTGCTATTTAAAAGGTGCCAAAGTCAAAATAATTTTTAGAAGGCTGTAAATATTTTGAGGTCCCTTCTGTTTTTTTAAATAGTCCACCCACATCTTTCCAGTTATGATATCATCACAGCTGGATGACATCAGAGCATAAGATCAAAAACCTTGAGCTCACTTCCTTTGTTATCATAGGCCACCTCATTTCCCTTTCCTCACCTACACCTCATTCAGCACCATGCACACACATGCATACCTCCATGTGTTTGAGTATATGTATCTAGCACTGCTTGCCTGAAGAGATAATCTGCTTCATGTCAGCAAAGACATGTCAGCCTCCTACATTTAGATCATCATATAGTACAACAAGATAAATACCTGTGAATTAAGTTTATGTGCACGTATGATTCAGATTAACATGTATGTAGAATAGAGATATACAGGAGTACTTGAAATAAATATTTTCATTGGCAAGGCAGTGAAAGAGTCCAAATAATTCTGTCTGCTTTATTAGACTGAATACAGATTTGTCAACACAGAAGTAAATGAAAAAAAAAATGGAATCAATTGACAATGATAGAAAAGTTTTAAATTTACATACAATATACATTTCTAGTTTTTCTTAATAAATTAGATATAAGGAGTGCCTGGGTGGCTCAGTCAGTTAAGCGTCCAACTTCAGCTCAGGTCATAATCTCACAATTCATGAGTTTAAGCCCCGCATCAGACTCTGTGCTGACAGCTTGGAGTCTGGAGCCTGCTTCAGATTCTGTGTCTCCTTCTCACTCTCTGCCCTTCCCCTGCCCATGCTCTGTTTCTCTCTCAGAAAATAAATAAACATAAAAATGTTTTTTAATAAAAAAATAAAATAAATAAATTAGATATAACAACAGAAGTCCACAATGCTGCTTTGGAGTGAACACCCCTTTAAATGGAAAATGTTTTTTCTAGTTCTAAACAAAAATTATCAGCCTCTTTTAGTCATACAAAAAGTGACTATATTTCTCTATGGGCCCAGTATAGGCCTGTCTTGTCACAACATCTCAATCTCAAACACAAATATTTTTATTCTCAGTAATGTCCCAGTTTAAATAAATGTGCATGGACATGCTACTTATTTACCTTCCTGGTTCTTAAAAATATATTATTCAGCTACCATAAATATGCAACAGGAGAGATAGTTCAACAACTCCTTAAATGGTCATTACTGCCATTACTTCCCATCCTCTGGTAAAACATCCTTGGCCACAAAGGCTATTGTTGAAACACTGGAGTCCAACTAACACATTTTTTTCATACTAGAGCTGGTAATAAAAGTCCTTTCTTCTCTGACAAAGGATTCAGGATGCCAATTTAAAGTTGTCTGTAGCCACATCTCCAATGAAGAAGCCGACAAAGGAGAACAAAGATGAGAGACCAGGTAAGTCTTAATGGTGAACAAAAGCCCATCTCAATTGCTATTGTCATCTATGACTTTCCTAATTAAGGGAGTAATATGTTTCATTTTTATTGAGCTAAATAGACTTCAGTTTCTTTTTTTTTAATGTTTATTTATTTTTGAGAGAGAGAGAAAGACAGAGCCCAAGCAGGGAAGGTGCAGAGAGAGAGGCAGACACAGGGTGACCTGTCAGCACAGAGCCCGATGCGGGGCTCGAACTCATGGACCGTGAGATCATGACCTGAGCTGAAGTCAGACACTTATCTGACTGAGCCACCCAGGTGCCCCAACAGACTTCAGTTTCTGCTGAGATGCAAACAAAAAGCATCATTTACTTCTATTCCAGTAGCTTGTTTATTTTTATGGAAAATATACAAATATAATAGAAATAAAAATTATATCTATTTCAGTGAAATAAATCAGTAATTTTCCTGTTCGCTCTCCTTTATCTTTAATCTCAAGAATCATGCATCTGTTTCTTTATCTAGCATGTTCTTTCATGTCCTCCTATAGAAAAAGGAAGAGCATAGGTGTGTATATATATCAAGGAATGTTAGAAGAAATCACAGAAATCATCTTTTCCAGCTTTTTAACTTTACAGAGGAATTCTGCTATGGCCTGAATTTTTGTGTCCCTGCCTCCCCTGCCCCCAAAATCATGTGTTGAAATCTTAACTCCCAAAGGTAATGGCATTAGTAAATGGTGCCTTTGGAAGGTGATTAGTTCTTGAGAGTAGAATTCTCATGAATATGATCAGTGCTCTTATAAAAGATATCCCACAGAGCTCCCTAGTCCCTTCCACTACATGAGGATACACAAGAAGTCTGTGACCCGGAAAAGGCCACCACCCAACCACAATGGCACCCTGATTTTGGACTTCCAGCCTCCAGAACTGTGAGCAGTAAATTTCTGTTTATAAGCCACCCAGTATGTGGTATTTTGTTACAGTAGCCTGAACTAACTAAGGCAAAGTTGCAGAAAGATGCAATGACAAAACTGTGCATATTCATTTACAGTACGGTACTGAATAAAATTATTTCCTGTGTATTAAATTTCCTTTAATCTCATTTACCCTTCTATATTTTGTCTTAACCATTTTTTGGGGGAGGGAGATACTGATGGTTATCGACAACTGAAATGGCGTCATTTACTCATTCTTTAAGTTAGATGCTCCCCTTCTCCTTACAACTTTACACTAATGATAGGTAACTTTTACTGAATGTAATGTAACATTGTTATTATTGTTTTCCATTTAATCCCTGTGACAGGTCAATAATATAGGCACTGATATAATCAACATTTTATAGATTTGGTAATTTTTCCAAGGTAATTCACATAATTATGGTAACCTTTTTCAAAAAAATATACCTATTGTTTACTTGCTAGTTTATATATTTATACATAATACCTATATTTATATACCTTATATATTTTTGTAAGCCACTGAAAATACTCTTTATAAACAGGCAGATTTAAATAAGTAAAGCATAGATTCCATGAGTTATCCAAGATCACATTGTTTAGTAAAGAATCAGGACATAGACTCAGATGACCTAATCCCAAATCCAGAGCTTTTCATAGAGAAGCTTAATATAAAGCAGTAGTGTCTTAAAATTAGCAGTTATAAAACTCTTCAAGATTGAATAAGCTTAGTGCTGAGGTGTCATTCTGGACATATTACTGATGAAAGGAATGTTTATTAAATAGTTTAGTGACTGGTGAAAACTACTCTATGAGATGGTAGGTTATACTGATGTTCTACCTCTCAGATTAATGAGACATGGATGAAGCATGTTGAAATCTCCAAACTTAGAGTAGTCAGAACACCCAGTTACACATTCTTCAGGTTAATGAAAAAGCACTCTATTTAATGATTTTTTACTTTTATCCCTTGTTTTTTTTAATTTTTTTTAATGTTTTGATTTATTTTTGACTCAGAGAGAGACAGAGCATGAGCAGGAGAGGGACAGACACAGAATCTGAAGCGGGCTCCAGGCTCTGAGCTGTTAGCACAGAGCCCGATGCAGGGCTCGAACTCACAGACTTTGAGATCATGACCTGAGCCAAAGTCAGACCTCAATCTACTGAGCCACCCAGGCGCCCCTATCCCTTGTTATTAAAATGCAAGAGGTGGAGCGCCTGGGTGGCTCAGTCGGTTAAGCGACCAACTCTTGATTTTGGCTCAGGTCATGATCTCACGGTTTGTGAGTTCAAGCCCCGTGTCAGGCTCCGCACTAAGTACGTGGAGTCTGCTTGTGATTCTTTCTCTCCCTCTTTCTCTGCTCCTCCCTGGTAAGCATGCACCAGGGATCTGATAAATCAGATCATCGGAAGCATATTAATTCTAGACCAGACTAAAAAAATGGAACCCTTTCTCTCTGAAAAGGAAACAAAAATAATATGTAAAGCATAGCTATTCCATTCTTAAAGGTTTAATTAGTTCTCCATTTTCTAAACTGACTTTGGCAAAAAAAATTTCAGATTATTATTTAATGTAAACTATTCTAACTAAAACTTTTGATATAAATAAGATACGTGTAACTGAATATAGTTTTCTATTAGTTCTGTCCATCAAGGACATGTTTATGAAGCAATTAAGAATGGAGCAGACTGTAAGGAGAAAAAAGAATTGGCCACCAGGACTTTTCAATCAGGTTTCACAGTCATATTATTTATCTTATGAAACATGGGGTTAAATGGCCAAGCCACTCACAAAGACTTTTGTACCTCATTTCTCTGATAGGTACAAACATACTATATTTATATGCTATAAATTTGTCTATGCTATTTGGCAGGTTGTATTTTCTGGAAAACAGTCTGAGGAAAAGGTCTGTGAACAGAATGTTTATCAGGGACTAACACACGTAAAGTGGGAATATAGTCCGGAGAAAGCAGCAGAGCTGTAATGCAGGTCCAAAGGTCTCCTTCAACCCCACTGCGTAGAGCTGATGCTAAAATGGCCTGTCAAAATTGTTTGGTGTCAGCATCAGTCATTGGATCTTGGCCACCCCACCCTCACCTGGGATAAGGCATTGCTTTACACTATTTATTATACAGTCCTCTTTTATTTGCTTTTTCTATTTTTATGGTATTTATTTCCATTTCCAATGGAAAATGTTAAAGCTATGGTAGCCAATACCCTTCCCTTTTTTCTTAATTTTAATAGGAATTCTTCTAATGTCTCGACATTACGTAGGATATCTGTAGAAGATTTCTGGTAGGCACCATTTTGAAGTTAAGACATTCCTCTTCTTAATGTGTTAGTAATTTGTTGTAAGTGTATGTTAAATGTTAGCAAATGCTTTTTGAACCTTTATTTTGTTGGTTATATGCTTTTCTACTTTCATCTACTAGTATAGGTAATTTTCTAATGATGAGGCTCTGTAGCTAAAGGAATTAATTGGCATGATCTTTCAATTCGCCATACATCCACACTCTTTCCATGGCCTCATTAAAGGGAAATGTATTTCCCCACTTCCTTTGTTTTGAAGAATATCAACTGGGTAGAAACCGGTCTGTACCATTTTGGAGCCTAAACGACAAAATTTATTCTTTTCACTTGCCCTCATGTGCTCTGATTCTTCTGTGAGACAAACATACTCTGGCTAACTTGATAGCTCAAGGAGAATGAGAATGAGACAGAGAAACAGGAAGAATTATTAAATCTCATATGATTTTTGTTTCTATTTTCAAAAGTAAAATCAGTCTACATTTCTCTTGTTCTGTGCTTGCCTGTTTTTGATATCAAGGAATACTAACCTTCTAAACCACACAAAATTCTGTATGGTCTATGACAGTTTATACAATGTTGCCAATCATTTGGTTTTATGAACCAACACTTCATAATTTTTATGTTAACTTTTTCTTTTTTTATTACCTTCCCTCTAGTCTTTTGTGTTTGCTTTTCAATTCTGGTTATTATTTTCAACTTTCTTAAACTAAAGAATATATATTATTCTCTGAGAATTGTATTGGCCATTACATACATTTTGTTATTTACTCCACTAAAATTCCATTTTAAATAGCTTATTATTTCTATATTTTCCTATGAAGATATATGTAGAAATATATTTTTCATTTCTAATGGAAAATAAACTATGTGTATTTAGTTCATCTCTTTTAATTGCTTTTTTCCAGAATATATGTGACATATTTTTTATTTTTTTATTTTTACATTTATTTATTTTTGAGAGACAGAGTGAGACAGAGTATGAGCAGGGAGGGGTAGAGAGAAGGAGACACAGAATTCAAAGCAGGCTTCATGCTCTAAGCAAGCTGTGAGCACACAGCCAGACGTGGGGCTCAAACCCATGAACTGTGAGATCATGACCTGAGCCGAAGTCAGATGCTCAACTGACTGAGATACCCAGGCACCCTGACATATTTTTAATTTAAGATTCATTTTTCTGACTTCTGTATGTTAAATACTATAAATATTTCAAATATATTTGAAAATAATATGGACACTATGTGTTGTTTCCTGGATTCATCATTCCATATGTTACACATGTGTCTGTGTATGTATACACCCTCATAAATACATTACAGGTTTTAAATTATACTGATATTCTCTGATATTTCCCCATTAATTTTTCTGTCATTAGAATTACATGCAGTGGCTGATATAAATATCTTTACATTTTCAATTTACAGGATTTATTGCTAGTAATATATGTTTAATTACATGGCAAAATATAAGTATAAAGAATTTAAGTAGTTTATGCACTTTAATCCTTGATGACAAATATTTAATATTTATACCAAGTACTAATGAGTAAAGGTAAAGTTATACAGTGACTTTTCATACATTAAATATACAATTTAATTGTATTCAGGAAAAGAATTATAGATGATGGAACCTGTAATTTGACTCTTTTTTTGCACATCTGTTTATATTTCCTCTCTAGTCCAGGACAGCATAAGTATGATGGACACTGATTAGTACACGTGTCCTTGTTTCCACAAAGACAGACATCACAAAGAAAATAAATATCTCTCTGAGTGCTATCCTTTCAGATGAAATAATCGAACAATTTCAAAACTCTTTGCTTCTGAGTCCTTATTCCTTAGTCAAACATGGGACCTGACACCATAAAAAGCAGTCCTAAATAGAGGGGACAAATACTTTCATATCCAAAAATATATTTTCCTCTACAAGATTGAATGCATTGGATTTTAGCTTATAAATCCAATCTCTTTAACGTGTAGCTTATGTGAAGTCTTTAATCATCTCTTACTAAACTGACCAAAAGTTTAAGAAACAGACCTCACAAAGATGCCAACAGCCTGATCACTCTTGGCCTCTACCCCACCAATAACACTGTAACTGTAGATTCATCCATGTTTACTAGCACAATTCCAATTCATGGGACTCACCACACAGAAAAAACAAAGTTATAGATCTGTTAAAGGCAGTATTTCCAGCAGTAACTGATGTCCACTGACCACTAAGGCTGTGAGTAAAAGGTGATATGTACAAGAAATGCAGTCCAGTCTTGATTAGTCATGTTAATTGGGGTCAAAAATAGCATACTCTGTTTGAATCTAAAAATAAATTCTTAATGTTTCATTATGCAAATAACTCAACTCTCTTTCCCAATTTAACCTTTTAATAGAGACTCTAACAAGTTTTACTTATTTTGCATGGAATAATTTGAAATGCACTTCATCTTTCTGCTTCTATCAACCTTTTGGTGGAAGCCTTAAAGCAGCTATATGACCTTGAGCAATCAGATGACCACAAAAATGATCTTTATATTTCTTCTAATACCTCATGGGATGAACAAAAAATATATAAGAAGCACCTCTCTGAGGTGAATTTTGTAACAGACATAATTTGACCAACCTGTTCCATTCAGTACCTCACTGTTTCTCACAGAATGCGCTGTATGACAGGTAGGTGGATGAAGATGTCTCCTTGATGTTCTGCTGCACATTTCTAAGAGTTCCATCTGGAAAAAGGAGACAATAGCAACTGAGGGGAACAGAGGTAAAGAGAACAGGCACACACAGCAATGAAATACCAAGGAGGAGAAATATGCCAGCAGATCGGCTTAATGACACTTGTCCATCATTGCTCCAGCAAGTTCACTGTATTTCAGGGAATGGCACGCTCAAGCAGGAAATTACTCTCCCTACAGATCAAGACTTAAACAGCTCTAAAGGTTTTTTATGGACCAGCCTCAAAGCCATTTGAATATTCTATCCTCAAAGTTCATTCCTGCTTTGGGGCCCTTTTATCTGTTGTCTCTCCTTCTGAAATGCTCCCACTCTCTTGTTCTTAACTTACCTGTTCTCTTTCCAATATTCAGGTTTTAAACTACATATTTACCACCATCTTATCTGATATAGTCCAATAGACCATTCAATCTTTAAGCCCAATACCCCACGGTCTTATCAAAGACAGAGATAACTATCCTAACAGCAGTCACCACAATATGAAATTCTCATCTAGGTCACTTGTTCATTTTCTACCTCTCTTCCTGATATATAAGGGCTTGTCCAGTGTGTATGGCACCAAACTGATGCCATTAAATGTGCACTGAAAAAATAAAAGAAACATAAAAGAGGTAACTTGCTGAAGTAGAGGGAACACCTTATTCACTGCCAGGCTTAAACCTTACTGAATGTGACCACACACTGGGTTGGTGGCAGAAATCTGAAGTACCATTACCCAGTGGGTGAAAATCAATAAAAAACTGAACTCTACAGATATGACATCATATCAGAGAATCAGACGTGACTGATACAAAAATATCAGATGTTTTTATAGTTTTAAAGCAAGTATGATAAATTAAGAAATTCTAGTCATATTTATGTTTCTTGTGATTTTGAATATTATTGTTCATAACAGAATATTTTTTATTAATATGACTAGTTGTCTAAAAATTTAGTAATGACTTTGGAATAAAGAGAGCAATGCAAATGTGACATATGTGGTACATATAAAGCCAAGAAATTGATTACATTTTTATATTTATCTCAAGATTTTTAACTTGCTCACTGGTGAGTTACAATAAAGAAACCACTGTAAGTCTTAATTTAAAAAATAGTTTGCTTTCCATTTTCATCCCAGACAATGACTGTACAAAAAGGAAGCTATAACTCATTAGCTTTTTCTTTTAAACCACATCTACAATGATATTGTATGATAAATATTTTGATACCATTACTCCTGGAATGTACTCCTGGAGTTACTTATAACAGTTATTTTTCTCATGTAATATGGATCTAAATTTAAATTGAAATTTGACATTTCATTTACTCGGTTGAAGAAGCTAAGATTACATGACATTATTCAAACAGCTTTGAAATCCATGAGCAATAGAGGAATAATAAAAATGTGAACATTCATTCTGCAGGAAGACCTCACACATATCTGGATGTCTGTTGGTCATGTTTAGGATGATTTGAAGCAATACTATAGCTTGGATGCAAATTGGACATATCTTTAACATTTCCCTACAACTTCAAGAAACACATATAATTTATACTATGAAATAAATCGATTATTTTCTTAGCATTAACATAGAAAACATTGTTTTGTCAAATTTATTCAAAGTATTTTCCAATTGTTAGTATAAAAAAAAACTACGCCAAAAACAGAGTTAGGGTTATATAACATACAACATAAATTAAATGTTAGAGATCATTCTAAATACAAACCCATTTTGTATATAATTTTAAGAAATATCCACATACTTACTACTTTTAGAGATATAACTGACATACAGTAAAGTGCACAGCATAATAATTTGACTTACATTTTTGTGCAATTATTACCACGCTAAGTTGACTTCCATGATCTCATATATATACAATAAAAGAAAAAAAGAAAACACTTGTCCTTGTGATGAGAATTTTTAGGATCTACTCTCTTAACTTTCATATATATCATACAGCAATGTTAACTGTATTCATCATGTTGTGGTCAAAAGGTACAAACTTCCAGTTATAAGATAAGTATATACAAGTGATACAACGTACATATGTATTACTTTTAATAGAATTTCATTTTTTTAAATGTGTTTACAGTGTTTAATTAGAGAAAAGTTCTTTACTTCAGTGGATACTCATATTTAAAGTTGTCTCCTTTTTTAGATTTCATTCATTTATAATTTTAATTATATTTAGTGCTCCTGTGGGAGAGATGCCCATTGAATAAAAGGCCTGGTATTTCTTTTGGCTGAATCCTCAACATAGAAACCTGTCTAAATCTACCCTGAAGAAATTATAGGATTCTTTCAGCCACTCATTTTATTACCAAACACCAAACACAATTAATTTTTGCATGATAATGAAAATAATGCTCATTGCAACACCAACTACTATGATTGGACTGAAAGAGAAGAAAACATCCTTTCGTTCTAATGAGTATTACAAATACCAGTGAAAGAGTATTCTCTTCTCTTACACAAAATTCTGTTTTTAAAAATCATGCTATATTTTAGTTTGGTTTATTTTTAATGATTCATTCCTTGCAATTTTGTTGTCCTGCAGTTGGTAACTGTATTTTCCATGACAGAAAACACATTTATATTTATCTTATTTTTAAGTTTTTCTAGGGCTATTATTTACATAAATTATAAGATTCTGAATACCTGCCCAGACATTAGCACTTTGAACTCTGTAACCATATGCCTGCTTGAACTTAACTGCTTTCACCAGGGATTGGTGCCTGTTCCAAAGGCAGCATTAGGAGGCATTGAGAATTCTGCCCAAACCCCAACACAGACTCTATTTGATAGTTGCTAGCTAACTCTGCTAGCTTCTAGAAGTGATTAAACAGAAGTTACAGAGCAGAAAAATATAAATGCTGAAAGACACAAATCAGCAAAAGGCAGATGTAAAAGAAACCAGAGTAGAGAAGGGGCAATCAACAGAGTTATTAGGAAACAGGAAAGATAGGAGATGACTCTGAATATTTTAGGACTTCCAAAGTTGATTTTTTAGAGTTTCTGGGGTATCTGAAAAATGTCCAGAAATCCTTGAGGGCACAGTAAACAGGTAAGATTTTCCCTTAGATTTCCTAATTTTTCCTTATGTCCTTAAAACAAAGCTCATTCATCTTTTTTCTCTCTCTCCACTGCAGTGTAAAGGCTGGTCCACTATGAAACCCTTTTTCTTAGAACACTAGCACTAAACTGCTACTTTTAAGTGTTCACTGAATAAATAAAAGGGACACAGAAAAGATAACTTACTGAGGTATGGTGATCACTGTATCACTGCCAGGAAAGTAGTCATAGCCTCAACCTTACTGGCTGTGACCACACTCAATAAAGAAATGAGTTGTTTAGTTTCTAAAATAAGTGATAAGTGATTTTAGTCATAGTTATATTTTCTGTGATTTTGAATATTTTTCATAACTTAAGTGAAGAACCTATAATACTCTATTAGTAATTCACTATATTAAGTTTATAACTGAAAAGTTCTCCGTATAGTTTCTTGTTTTTAGTTGTACATATGGAACTTTTCTGATTTCTAGCACATGAGAAATTGTACATTTTATTTGGTCATCGGGTCGTAATTTTATCTAGAATTAGTATTTACAAATGCAGACGTATTATATTACTAAAATATAATTTAAATGGTATCAGAAATATTAAGGGGCGCCTGGGTGGCTTAGTTGGTTAAATGTCCAACTCTTTAATTTATTTATTTATTTATTTATTTATTTATTTATTTATTTAATTTTATTTTTTGAGAGAGAGAGAGTGCAACTGAGCAAATGAGGGTCAGAGAGAGGAGACAGAGGATCCAAAGCAGACTCTGCGCTGACAGAAGACAGCCCAATGCAGGACTCAAACTCACTCACGAATCACAAGATCACGACCTAAGCCTCATTCAGACACTCAATTGACTGAGCTACCCAGGTCTCCCAAGCATCCAACTCTTAATTTCAGCTCAGGTCATGATCTCACAGTTATGAGATCAAGCCCCGTACTATCAGTGCACAGCTTGCTTGAAATTCTCTCTCTCCTCTCTCTCTGCATGCTCTCTCTCAAAATAAATAAATAAATAAATAAATAAATAAATAAATAAATAAAGAGGTAATCATGTGGAGTAGATTACTGCTAGATCCTACAACACTGCAGTATTCTCTTAATTTTTCTAACTTGTCAAGCTATTAATACTTTAGATTCCAAGCAATATGTATTGCTTCTCAGTCCCAGACTTAAATTGCAAATTCCATCAATATACCATTCCATTATTACCACCACCATCATCAAAATCACCTATACTTGGCTCTTTAAAAGGTATTGGAACAGACAGGAGGGAGCCAAGATGGCAGAACAGCATGGAAGTTTTTTGTGTGTCTCATGTCCATGAAATACAGCCAGACAAACACTAAACCATCCTGCGCACCTAGAAAACTGATCTGAGGATTAACACAACAATCTGCATAACTTGAACCACAGAATTCAGCAGGTATGTGGTACAGAGAGGTGAATTTGAGGAGAAAGAAGCCACGGAGGGCAGGGAGGTGCTTTGCGTGCAGAGAGAGGACAGAGACAGTGAGGAGAATATGGGAAAAGCACCCCTCCCCAAAAGCAGCTGGAGAGAAAGTGGAAAATTGGAAACAGCCACAGGGACTGAACTAAAAAAGGAGAAAGGAGAGAGTTCAAATTCCATTAAGACTGTAAACAGGGGGAACGCAGAGTCTGCAGCTCCACAGCTCGATACCTGGAGGTGCTCTTGTAGGAAGGGTGAATTCCCAGGAGCAGAGTGGGGTCTGGGAGATTCTCAGGCCACACAGGGAGAAACGGTTCCACTGCTGGAAGGACATTTGGTAGAGGCTATGAGGCAACCTGGGCCCAGCAGACGTCAGAGAACAGCCACATTTGCTGGTGCTGGAACAAGGTCATTACAGGTGAAGCCTGGTGCGAGATGTGTGTTGTGATTTTCCATAATCCCTGAAAAGCTGCTGCTACACTATCTTGCGAACTTTCTCTGAGGTGGGCTGGCATCTGGCTGCTCTGGGCTTCAGCAGCAGCATGGTCCCATGAACTTTCCTGGGTGTGGCCGGTATTCGGTCATTGCTCAGTGAGACCCTCCGCAGAGGGGCTGAACAGGTCAAAGCCACAGTCCCTCAGAAGCAAGGGACCAGGGAAAACAGCCATATCTGAGACAAAACTCAGGAGAGAGGTACTACCTGGAGTTTGGTCATGGACAGTGTAAATGCAGGGAGTAGAAAGCTGAAAACAAAGGACAGGTGCACGATTGCTGATGTGAGAGAACAGAGTTCTGATACTATGGACTAGGTAGCTGGGTGATGCCTTTTTCACTGCTCCCATTCATGCGCATTCACGCCTACGAGGGCCACAACAATCCACCTCACTAGGCTAGCAGTACCGTCTAGTGCAGAATAAACCATTACACTAAGCCCCGCCCAACCGGGCCAACCTCGCTCTTCAAGAACAGAAGTCTCACTGCCCGCTTAGTTTATGGACTATTAAGCACTTCATAGTCTGATTTCTGGACAAAACGAAGTAATTTCAGTCATACTTCAGTCTGTTAGCAGGTCCATCTATTCAATTTTCTTTTTTCTTTTTTCTCTTTTTCATGTCTTTTTCTTGAATACAGAAAGAGAAAAAATCATTTTCATTTTCAATTTTTATCAAAAATATTTTTCTTTAATTTTTTTAAATATATTTTTTATCTTTGTGTGAATTTTTCAAATTCTATTTTACTTCCATCACTTTATCTTAGTCTACTTCAGTGTATTCATTTTTTCAAATTTTCAAACTATTTCCTTTCTGTTTTTTCCTTTTTTCTCTTTTTTGTTTTCTTTTTCTGAATACAGAAAGCAAAAATTCATCTTTGTTTTTAATTTTTATTAAAAGTATTATTCTTTAATTTTTTCTACTATATTTTTTACTTTTCTGTATATTTTTTCAAATTCTAGTTTGCTTCCATCATTTTAGTCTACTTCAGTGTATTCATTTTTCAAATTTTCAAAATATTGCCTTTTTTTGCTTCTTTCCTCTTTTTCTTTAATATATCAAGCCACTTTCAACACCCAGACCAAAACACAACTAGGATCTAGCATCATCTATTCAATTTTGTGTGTGTTTAATTTTTTAATTTTAATATCTTTTAATTTTATTTTTTTAATTTTAATTTTTTCTACCTCATAAATTCCTTTTCTCCTTCAAAATGATGAAACGAAGGAATTCACCCCAAAAGAAAGAGCAGGAAGAAATGACAGCCAGGGACTTAACTAACACAGATACAAGCAAGATTTCTGAACCAGAATTTAGAATCACGATAATAAGAATACTAGCTGGAATCGAAAATAGATTAGAATCCCTTTCTGCAGAGATAAGTAAAAACTAGTCAGGATGAAATAAAAAGTGTTATAACTGAGCTGCAATCACTAACGGATGCTACGGTGGCAAGTATGGATGAGGCAGAATAGAGAATCAGCGATACAGGGGACAAACTTATGGAGAATAACAAAGCAGCAAAAAAGAGGGAGATTAAGGCAAAAGAGCACGATTTAAGAATTAGAGAAATCAGTGACTCATTAAAAACAAACAACATCAGAATCACAGGGGTCCCAGAGAGGAAGAGAGAGAAATAGGGGTAGAAGGTTATGTGAACAAATTGTAGCGGAAAACTTCCCTAACCTGGGGAAAGACACAGACATCAAAATCCAGGAAGCGCAAAGGACTCCCAGTAGATTCAACAAAAACTGACCATCAATAAGGCATATCATAATCAAATTCACAAAATACTCAGGCAAGGAGAGAATCATGAAACCAGCAAGGGAAAAAAAGTCCTTAACCTACAAGGGAAGACAGGACAGGCTTGCAGCAGACCTATCCACAGAAACATGACAGGCAAGAAAGGAGTCACAGGATCTACTCAATGTGCTGAATCAGAAAAATATGCAAGCAAGAATTCTTTATCCAGCAAGGCTGTCATTCAAAATAGCAGGAGAGATAAAAAGTTTCCCAGACAAACAAAAATTAAAGGAATGTGTACCACTAAACTAGCCCTGCAAGAAATTTTAAGGGGGACTCTCTGAGGTGAGAAAAGAAGAAAATATAAATAAATAAATAAATAAATAACAAAAGCAACAAAGATTAGAAAGGATCAGAGAACACCACCAGAAACTCCAAGTCTACAAGCAACATAATGGCAATAAATTCATATCTTTTAGTACTCACTCTAAACATCAATGGACTCAGTGCTCCACAATCAAAAGACACAGGGTAACAGAATGGATAAGAAAACAAGATCCATCTATATGCTATTTACAAGAGACCCACTTTAGACCTAAAGACACCTTCAGATTGAAAGTAAGGGGATGGAGAACCATCTATCATGCTAATGGTCAACAAAAGAAAAGCCAGAGAAGCCATACTTATATCAGACAATCCAGACTTTAAAATAAAGACTGTATCAAGAGATGAAGAGGGGCATCATATCATAATTAATGGGTCTATCCACCAAGAAGACCTAATAATTGTAAACATTTATGTGCCAAATGTGGAAACACCCAAATATATAAATCGATTAATCACAATTATAAAGAAAATCATTGATAGTAATGCCATAATAGTAGGAGACTTCAACACCCCACTCACAGCAATAGACAGATCATCTAATCAAAAAATCAACAAGGAAACAATGGCTTTGAATGACATACTGGACTGGCTGGACTTAACAGATATATTCAGAACATTTCATCCTAAAGCAGAATATACATTCTTCTCCAGTGCGCATGGAATGTTCTCCAGAGTAGACCACATACTGGGACACAAATCAGCCCTCAGCAAGTACAAAAAGATTGAGATCATACCATGCATCTATTCAGACCACAACACTATGAAACTCAAAATCAACCACAAGAAAATATTTGGAAAGGTAACAAATACTTAGAGACTGAAGAACATCCTACTAAAGAATGAATGGGCTAACCGACAAGTTAAAGAGGAGATCAAAAAGTATATGGAAGCCAATGAAAATGATAACACCACAACCAAAACCTCTCCGATGCAGCAAAGGTGCTCATAAGAGGAAAGTATATAACAATCCAGAGTTTCCTAACGAAGGAAGAAAGATTTCAGATATACAACCTAACCTTACACCTTAAAGAGCTGGAAAAAGAACAGCAAATAAAACCGAAAAACAGCAGAAGACAGGAAATAATAAAGATTAGCGCAGAAATTAATGCCATCAAAACCAAAAAAACAATAGAACAGATCAATGAAACCAGGAGCAGGTCTTTGGAAGAATTAACAAAATTGACAAACCCCTAGCCAGTTTGATCAAAAAGAAAAAGGAAAGGACCCTAATACATAAAATGAAGAATGAAAGAGGAGAGATAACAACCAACACAGCAGAAATAAAAACAATAATAAGAGAATATTATGAGCAATTATATGCCAATAAAGTGGGCAATCTGGAAGAAATGGAAAAATTCCTAGAAACATGTACACTATCAAAAGTGAAACAGGAAGAAATTGAAAATTTTAACAGGCCCATAACCAGTAAGGAAATCGAATTAGTAATAAAAAATCTGCCAAAAAACAAGAGTCCAGGGCCAGATGGCTTTCCAGGGGAATTCTACCAAACATTTAAGGAAGAGTTAACACCTATTCTCTTGAAGCTGTTTCAAAAAATATAAATGGAAGGAAAACTTCCAAACTCATTCTGTGAAGCCAGCATTACCTTGATTCCAAAACCAGACAGAGACTTCAATAAAAGGAAGAACTATAGACCAATTAACCTGATGAACATGGATGCAAAAATCCTCAACAGGATATTAGCCAACCTGATCCAACAATACATGAAAAAAATTATTCACCGCGAATAAGTGGGATTTATACCTGGGATGCAGGGCTGCTTCAATATCTGCAAAACAATGTGATTCATCACATCAATAAAAGAAAGGAAAAGAACCATGATCCTCTCAATAGATGCAGAGAAAGCATTTGACAAAATACAGCATCCTTTCTTGATAAAAACCCTCAAGAAAGTAGGGATAGAAGGATCATACCTCGAGATCATAAAAGCTATATATGAACGACCCAACAGTAATATAATCCTCAATGGGGAAAAACTGAGAACATTCCCCATAAAGTCAGGAACAAGAGAGGGATGTCCACTCCCACCACTGTTATTCAACATAGTATTGGAAGTCTTAGTCTCTGCAATCACACAACACAAAGAAATAAAAAGCATCCAAATTGGCCAGGAGGAGGTCAAACTTTCACTCTTCGCAGATGACATGATACTCTATATGGAAAACACAAAAAATTCCACCAAAAAACTGCTAGAACTGATTCATGAATCCAACAAAGTTGCAGGATATAAAATCAATGCAAAGAAATCGGTCACATTCCTATACACCAACAATGAAGCAACAAAAAGAGAAATCAAGGAATCGATCCCATTTACAGTTGCACCAAAAACCATAAAATACCTAAGAATAAATCTAACCAGAGGCAAAAAATCTATATACACTGAAAACTATAAAAAGCTTATGAAAGAAATTGAAGAAGACACAAAAAAATGGAAAAAGATTCCATGCTCCTGGATAGGAAGAACAAATACTGTTAAAATGTTGATACTACCCAAAGCAATCTACACATTCAATGTGATCCCTATCAAAGTAACACCAGCATTCTTCACGGAGCTAGAACAAATAATCCTAAAATTTGTATTGAATCAGAAAAGACCCCAAATAGCCAAGGCCATCTTGAAAAAGCAGGAGGCATCACAATCCCAGACTTCAAGCTATACTACAAAGCTGTAATCATCAAGACAGTATGGTACTGGCACAAGAACAGACACTCAGATCAACGGAACAGAATAGAGAACCCAGAAATGGACCCACAACGTATGGCCAACTAATTTTCGACAAAGCAGGAAAGAATATCCAGTGGAATAAAGACAGTCTCTTCAGCAAGTGGTGCTGGGAAAACTGGACAGTGACATGCAGAAGAATGAACCTAGACCACTTTCTTACACCATACACAAAAATAAACTCAAAATGGATGAAAGACCTAAATGTAAGACAGGACACCATCAAAATCCTCGAGGAGAAAGCAGGCAAAAACCTTTTTGACCTCAGCTGCAGCAACTTCTTACTCAACACGTCTCTAGAGGCAAGGGAAACAAAACCAAAAATGAACTACTGGGACCTCATCAAAATAAAAAGCTTCTGCACAGCGAAGGAAACAATCAGCCAAACTAAAAGGCAACTGACAGAATGGGAGAAGATATTTGCAAATGACATATCAGATAAAGGGTTAGTATCCAAAATCTATAAAGAACTTATCAAACTCAACACCAAAAAAAACCGAATAATCCAGTGAAGAAATGGGCAAAAGACATTAATAGACACTTCTCCAAAGAAGACATCCAGATGGCCAACTGACACATGAAAACATGCTCATCATCAGGGAAATACAAATCAAAACCGCAATGAGATACCACCTCACACCTGTCAGAATGGCTAACATTAACAACTCAGGCAACAACAGATGTTGGCGAGGATGCAGAGAAAGAGGATCTCTTTTGCATTGTTGGTGGGAATGCAAGCTGGTGCAGCCACTCTGGAAAACAGTATGGAGGTTCCTCAAAGAATTAAAAATAGAACTACCCTACGACCTAGCAGTTGCACTACTAGGTATTATCCAAGGGACACAGGTGTGTTGTTTCGAAGGGACACATGCAACTCCATGTTTATAGCAGCACTATCAACAATAGCCAAAGTAAGGAAACTGCCCAAATGCCCATCGATATATATATATATCGATACACACATATATATATATGTATATATATATATACACATGTGTATATATATATATATATACACACACACACACACACTATATATATATATATATATATATATATATATATGCACACACAATGGAGTATTACTCGGCAATCAAAAAGAATGAAATCTTGCCATTTGCAACTACGTGGATGGAACTGGAGGGTATTATGCTAAGTGAAATTAGTCAGAGAAAGACAAATATCATGACTTCACTGACATGAGGACTTTAAGATACAAAACAGATGAACATAAGGGAAGGGAAACAAAAATAATATAAAAACAGGGAGGGGGACAAAACATAAGAGACTCTTAAATATGGAGAACAAACAGAGGGTTACAGGAGGGGGTGTTGGAGGGGCGATGGAGTAAATGGGTAAGAGGCATTAAGGAATCTACTCCTGAAATCACTGTTGCACTATATGCTAATTTGGGTGTAAATTTAAAAAATTTTTAAAAATAAAAAAATAAAGATAGAATAAAATAAAAGGTATTGGAACAAAAAAAAGAATGTTTCATTTATCATAGCATATAATATATATTTTTAACTTGATCTCAATTTTCTATTTATCTTATGTGCCCCTGGCAACAAATTACTTAGCACCTAATATTGAAATCTTGATTATTCCTTTCTATGAGTCATTGAACATAGAACACTCTTCCCTGTCTAAAAATTCCTCTCTTCCAAATTTTGTTTATATTTCAAGAAGCCAATGGTCCAATAAGGCTCCAATAATGTTTCTTTCTTGTAGTAGATTTTCTTATTCTGAAAGTCTCAATGTTTGTACATTTTCTTTTTAATTTTTTTAATGTTTATTTATTTTTGAGACAGAGAAAGAGAGTGCGAGTGGGGGAGGGGCAGAGAGAAGAGGAGGGAGCTATAGAATCTGAAACAGGATCCAGGTGGTGAGGTGTCAGCACTCACGAACCACCAGAACATCAACTCACAAACTGTGAGATCATGACCGGAGTTGAAGTCAGACACTTAACCAACTGAGCAACCCAGGCACCCCTCAATGTTTGTACATTTTATACCTATTATTATCCTTTTCTTTTTATTTTTCCTTATATATATAAGTGTATGTGAGTGTATACACCTCTTTAAAGTCTTTGTAACAGAAGCATACTTTCTATTTCTGATATTTTATTCAGGTTCAGTATAACAATATACTCATTTATCAATTAAAGACAATCTCCAAATAATATTGTCTTTGAATTTATGTGTACACATACCCACATAATATGATTTCATTAGGTATCCCGGAATGTTGTTCGACTGACACAACTTCTTAGAGATGTTACATATGTTTTCCATATCTAACTCTTACAGAGCTACCAAGAAAAAGAAAGGTGTAACATATAGGTTTCTTCCATCTTTGTTCAGATGTGGACTCTGGGTCAAGATCTAAAAGAACTAGGGGCACCTGGGTGGCTCAGTCAGTTAAGCTTCCGATGTCAGCTCAGTTCATGATCTCACCGCTCATGAGTTTGAGCCCTGTATCAGGTTCCATGCTGATGGTACGGAGCCTGCTTCGGATTCTCTCTCTCTCTCTCTCTGCCCCTTCCCAATGATCTCTCTCTCTCTCTCTCTCTCTCTCTCAAAATAACTAAATAAACTTAAAAAGAAAAGAATTAGAAGAACTACTGGCCACAGAAAATATTTGCAACTGCAGATTATGGCATGTGCTTGCTTACCAAAATTATAGCGATACAAAATCACCCTTATACTGACAAAGAATTTCATTCCTTAGTTGATTCTTTCAGTATATAAATCATACTTCTTATACTCTTACACATAGGATGCCAAAATTATTTTTCAAAAGAATCCTGTTGTATCAGGTCTAAAATCCCAATAGAAAAACAGAAAAATTATCATTGTTATATCTTTCTATCGTACCTTTCTATCATATATGTATTCAGAATTTACCTCCCAAATATTCTACCTTGCAGAGTAACAATAGGTAATTTTTCTCCATACGTTCTTATTTCAAGGCATGTGATATTTCTCTATGAGTTTTCACATATCCTTCTCAGTTCCTTCAGATTTTTCTTAAGAACTTTAGTCTACTGCTTAAACACATTACTGATCTACAGAGAAGTCAGTAAGGCTCAATATAATTAATTTACATAGAGTTTAATATTCTTCTTACAAATGTTCCTTCCCTGAATTTTTTTTAAGTATTTCTCTAATATATCATTTAACTCTGTCTTAAAAATGTTTATCTAGTTTAATTTTCAATTAAGTGATTTAAAATTTTATACTAATATTTTATTCAAAAATACATGGGGGGCGCCTGAGTGGTTCAGTCTGGTAAGAGTCCGACTTCGGCTCAGGACATGATATCAGTTCGTGAGTTCAAGCCCCACATCAGGCTCTGTGTTTACAGCTCAGAGCCTGGGGCCTGCTTCAGATTCTGTGTCTCACTCTCTCTGCCCCTCCTCTACTCATGCTCTGTCTCTCAAAAATGAATAAACGTCAAAAAAAAATTGTTTTTGATGCCTGGAATGAAAACAACATTTTCTACTGAAGGTGATCTGCATCTCTGATGGAAATTTAGTAATTATAATCTTTCTTCATTTTTCTTGTTTATATTTTTAATTCGGTATTGAATTATAACAAACATAGAAGTACATAATCATAAGGGAATAGCTTAATGAATTTTCACAGAGTGAACACAACCAGCACCTGGATCAAAACACAGAACTTCAGCCCCCAGACACTTCCCGATAGGCCCCTCTCAGTCACTGTCCATCCTTCTTCCCCCAAATAACCACTATCTTGACACCTAACACAATACATTAAGTTTTGCCTGTTTTGGAACATATTACAAGTGAAACATGGATGATCCTTTCTATTCCTTGACATCATCCTTTCCAGTGACCTTCACCTTCACTCTACCTCCTGAGAGACTGCCATCTTTAATAACTACTCCACCTCCAACATCTTGTTTGCAATTATTCCACTTTCTGACCATTCACTTCACATGATACAGTGATCTTTGTTCAAAATTTCTTTGACCTTGTTGTCCCTGTGAAAACATCAGGTCTTCCATGTTCTCACCGTCCATCATCTCTTTTGTGCCCTTACTCCCCCTGGATGATCTTAAATTCAATGCTCTTCAAACATCATTAACTCCTCTGCCCTATTTCATTCCATTGTATTCACTAGGCAAAGCCAACTCAATTTAAACCCAACTCTCCGTTTAACCTGCACCTGCCCCCAGAGCTGTGTGTTAACTGCAGGAAAAGCACACATTGTGCTGACTAGTCTCACTGTGAATTCAAGTCTTCAGATCTCAAATTACACCACTAAGCTGCCTTGGTAAACTTCATTTCTATTCTCAAAAACAATGCTTTCAAACTTTTGCTTTGCTCTTCAAGCTTCTCACATGGTCTTCTTTCTCCTATTCTGAGCTCACAAAACTGGACTCCTATTTCATGAAGAAAAGAGAAACAATTAGACAATAGTTTCCTCAGCTTCTCACCACCACATCTTCAACCTATCTACCTGTATACAAATGACCTTTGCCTTCTCTCTTGATGTGATGCTTCATGTGTCCCTTCCCCTATTAGAATCCAATCTCTCTCCTATACCCTGCATGTCACCTCATCCCTACTCAAAAGCCCTTCTTTAGTAACTCTCCCCTCTATTACACTAGCAGCTTCTCCTTCTATACTGAATCAGTCATACTAGTATATAAATATGCTTCAATATGTGCCATCTTAAAAAATGAAAAGACTCTCTTTGATACCCATCTCTCTCCAGCTACCACTCCACTTTTGTCTTCTTGGTCAAACCGTCTCTGATGACCACCTCTGCATCCTTATCTCCTATATTCCCCTTTACCTTCTTCAGCTAAGTGCCCACTTCACTATTGAAACTACTCTTGTCAAAGTCACCAGGGACCACCATGCTATCAAAACAATTCATATATTTGTATGTTTGTTGGTTTTCAGACTGGTCTCTTTCCCTAATTTCCCACTCAAAAAATATAGGGCCAAATCAATATAAAACCATGATTTCTAGTAGGAAACTCCACTGTCAGTTATGTATACTGAATCATATCTGTTCTGTTTAGACAAATACCCTTCTCATTAACAGGTTCCTATGAGAATATCAGCATTAATTATCTTAATATCACACCTAACTTCTCAAATTTAACATGCCCAAAAACAAACTTTTTACCCTAACACTGTTCTTTCTCCAGTCTCTGCATCTCAGTATGCAGTATCTCAGTATCACAACTATGACAGTATCACAATGTAGCTGCTCAATTAAAAAAATATGCTCACCTCCATGCTTTCACTTACCCTGCTCTCCATATTGCCACCCACACAGTAACCAAGTCCTGTTGCCTCTCCTTCCAAAACACGTCCTGAATCCATCCATTTCTCCCCATATCCCTTGCTATCACCCTAGCCCCCATCACTACCATCTCTCACCTAGACCACTGCAAAAGCATGTCCCGAATCCTCATTGCACTTAGAATTAAAATCTAAATCCCGACTAAATTAAATTTTAATAAAATTAAAATTTAATAAAATTTAAAAATTAAATTTTAATAAAATTAAAATCTTGATTATGATCTGGACCTTGCTCTCCTCGAATTCATTCCACATCTCTATTTCTCTCCTGCACTTAATTCCATTCAGACACAATGGCTGCATTTCAAATGTCTCATTTTGTTTGGCAAAGTCTGAAGGTGTCTGAATTTTCCCCTTACTATTTGTTGTTACTGTTTTTGCTGTTATTATTATTGCCTGAAATTTAGAGGAGTATTTTTCTCTTTGAAGTCTCATAAAATTAGGACAGATCTTAGGACTGTTAAATCCACATTGATTGTCTCTGGAATATACGCTGCAACATTTCAATCTGTGGATTCAACCCTTCCTCAATTTCAGAAAAGCTCTCTCATCTCTCTGGGTATTTTCATATTTTTCCTCTTCGTTAAGAATACAAACTGTAAATATCCTATATCTCCTTTTGCTTCCATATCAATGTTTTTTATTCTATTTTTAATGTTATTTATTTACTTGCAGAGAGAGAGAGAGAGAGAGAGAAAACATGCACACACACACAAGTAGAAGAAAGGCAGAGAGAGAGGGAGGAAGAGACAATCCCAAGCAGGCTCTCATGTGATGAGGGGCTTGATCTCAAGAACTGAGATCGTGACCTGAGACAAAATCAAGACTCAGATGCTTAACCAAGTGAGCCACCTAGCCACTCCTTTTATTCTTCTTAAATGTAATTTTGTTCAGTCTACTTTTCAAATACATTCTCCCTGTTGCTGTTTTCATCCATATCATTTCCCCTTCTTTCTGTAGTTAATACGACTTCACTTCTCATGTATTAATTTTTTTCTTCCTCCTCTTTCTTGAACACCACTCATTTTTCATTTTTTGTTGTCTTATTTCATCCTTGAACCTGTGTCTCTGCCATAAGTTCATTATGCATAGACACTGTGCATCTTTCAGTTCCTTAAACCCATCTACAATTGCATGGCATCATTTTCTTCTCATGCACAGCAACATTATTCTGCTGTGTACTCTTCATCCTCCTTTTGTTTACAATAGATCTTCCTTCTCTTCCTCCTTCCCTCCCCCTTTTCCTTCCCTCCTCCATCACCCCCCATCCCCGCTTCCTTTTTCCCTCCCCTATTCACCTCTCTCTGTGTGGCTTGTTTAACCCTTTCCAGCTCTCAAAGACTTAAAATCGCTAGTGGCTTCTTCAGAGCCCCCTCTTCAGGGCCATGTTCACAGGCAGCTGGTTGCCACAAAGGCAGTTCTTTGTTTCCTTTTACATCCCCCCCTTCCCTGCCACCCTGTGGCTGAGACAACTTTCAGGGGCTTCTTTAGCCCGTACAAGTAACCTCACCTTATTCCACACGGGGGTCCACGAGGTTAACTTCCAAGATCATGACGTCCTTTGCATAGTGCGTGCTCTGTCAGCGCCGTCTTTGTTCTGCCCTCCACGTGTGGTCTCCCAGATTGACCCTCCCAAGTCACCTCCTGAATGCGGGCAGTCAAAGTCGTCTGTCAGTCACAACCGCACTTAGCACACTATGTGTGCTAGACCAGCACTTCCGCCGCCGTAGGTCAGACCCGCACTTACGACTTCGTGTGTTAATTCCGCGCGTCCCACGTCGTCAACCAGACTCGCATTTACGACTGTTAGGTGGGTGCTTCTGACTCCGTGAGAGCGTCACGTCCAAAGTTCTCTGTCAGACCTGTATGTCAGACTTCGTATCCTGGATCCACGTGGTTGGTCAGTGTTCATTTTGTTGTTGCTATTATTAGTGAAGTGGGCAGCACAGAGTCAACTCTAAGTTTTATATCTGCTGCTATTAGTTGCTGGAATCTATATTGGTTGATAAGATCCATGATGTCCATGAACATTTACATGGAAATGATTGAGGTGGGGACAAAGAAGTGAGAGAAAATGAGTGCTAATTTAAATGTTGAGGGAGAAAATTGTCTAAAGAAAATCTGAGGATCCTTTAAAAAGTTTTTGCAAATTGATAATTTTCAAATCAGGTTTTCATAAACTGAGAAACTGAATGTGACGGTAGAACTTGCATTGTTTTATGAATTTAATTCATGGTATTTTATGCGGGCAACAAAATTCTACACCTTTCCTTACTTATTTGGAGAAAATGATATAAGGAAGGAGACACAAATCACTACACGTAGTACTGAAACCTCTCTATGAGACTTATTTTTTACTCTATTTTATGATTATCAGAGAAATCACACTTTATGATCATTTTAAGAAATAGTACAAGCCACCTATTACAGTTTTCTATTGTTATTCAAGTCATGTTGCTAGCATGCTTTCCTGGAAATATGTAAAATGCACGAGCATTATAAACATTTTGCCCTCACTGCTCATTCCTGCTACTGCTTGCTTTCCCCACCCCCCACCCCGGAAATTCCTACCCTAAATTTTAGAGAAATAAAAGCAATTATTTTCACCATTAGTCAAAGATACATATTGACACTTAAGATTAGAAGTAACCATTTTGCGGGGCACCTGGGTGGCTCAGTAAATTAAGCTTCTGACTCTTGGTTTGGGCTTAGGTCATGATCTCATGGTTTGTGAGGTCCAGCCCTACCTGGGGCTCTGCTCACAGCACAGACAGAGCCTTTTTGGGATTCTCTGTCTCTTACTCTCTCTCTGCCTCTCTCCTGTTCATAGTCTCTCTCTCAAAATAAGTAAGTAAACTTAAAAAAAAAAAAAAAAAGGTAACCATTTTTTTGTTCCAGAAAACTGTTATGTACTTGAGGTTAAAAATGAAGTTATATTCATTTGAAATATAGAGAATATTGTATTATAATCCTAGTCAAAGTATGGCATAATTTTGTAATATGGTATTATTATATGAAGTTTACAAATTTCTTGCGAGGAATACTTGATATCCTTTAATGGGATTAAATTATTTCTCAGTTTCTCTGAGCTTCTCCCACCCAACAATAAAGAAGTGTAAGTTATAAAATAAAAAAGTGGTTTATTAAATAGTCATGTTCTAATGGAAATCATATTTTTCTTGCCATAGTTTTTTTTTTAATCTATATATAAATAACTAACATAAACATTGAGATTTCTTAATGGAATGTGTAAACATTGATCAAGTGATTCATGCATTTTTAGAATCACAAATAGGAAAGATACTTAAGTGAACAAGAAATTCAGAAGCCTCTTTGATTTATTTTAACTACTATATATAATTTGTATTGAATTATTTTAAAGAAATATGTTAGCATTTAGATCATGGAAAAAAAGCATTTACTTAACCTAGTATCTTGTGTCAGATACCTTATTTCTTGATGATTTTAATATCTTAGTTTATTTTCAACTAGCTATTTGTTTTCCAATCATAAAATATTTTATTCCCATAAATACTACCTTCATTAAACATTTTGCATCCTTCAGGCCATAGATGAGATACATCCAATTTTCTCCTCAAGAAACAATCATGTTAAGATTATGTGTATGAACACAAAACTTCAAAACTAGACATATCATAATTCACAAAATTAGAAAATAATTATAGAACATAAAAAGCGTCTTTATAAATTTCCCCAAGTAGAAAAAGATAACTCTATGAAATGATGCTTCATTTGAAGTAAAATTCTGAGGAAGATCGTAATTCTAACCCGTTGGATAGAAGATTTTAGTTTTCATGTTTGCGGGAGAGGGCACACACAGGTAGCACATGTCAGGCACTTACTGTGTGCCAGAGGCTTTAAAGGGCATTGCATTTATATGTGGTGTGGTCCTTATAACAACCTTGTGACATACGTACCATTATTACCTCTTTTTACTAATAAGGAAATAAGCGCAGGGAGGTTAAATAACTTGACAAAATCACACTACAAATAAATGGCTAAGCCAAGATGAAAACCCTTAGGTCCAGCTCCAAAGCTTCTTTACTGAACTGCTGTGCTATGGCATCAACTCACATATATTGGATTCATATAACCATATGTTAGGGAATCTAAGGTACTTTCATGCTGGCTCACTCTTACTCTTATTACAGTTAACAGAATTTTTCACACAACCAAGTTCTATCAGCCCTTTACCAGTTGGGAATTGTAATCTTGTAAGCCACAAACTTTGGTGATATGTATTCTTGTTTTAGAGAGGTTAAGTTGTGAGAGGAAATGCATACAAGAACTCATGAAATAGAGAGATGGTAGTACTTAAATATCTTTAAGTTATCCATATTAGTTTTAATAAAACCAGACATTTAACATTGTCATAGAACTCTGTTTCAAGTCTTGTTCAATATCCACCATCAGTGGGACCTTCTGGAGCTCTAACTTAAAATTTCAACCTCACCACACACCCACAGTATTACTAATTCAGTATTCCCTGCTGTGCTTTTCTTCTTCTTCTTTTTTTAATGGTTTTTATAATTTTGTAACATGCAATAGATATAATTAATTATGTGTATCATTAATGCCTGCCTCACTGATCACTGCCTCTTTGGAAACAAAATCCTTGAGGGAAAGACTGTTGTTTTGTTTATTGATGTATACCTAACACATAAAACATTGTCTAGTACATGCCAGGAATTCTTATATGTATTTGTTAAATATTTAAAAACTCAACCAGTAAATCATGAAAAAATAAATTCATACTGTATGATCAGTGTTCTTGTAAAACATGGCCAGAAGGACATATCTTTACTTACTTTTATCTGAGATGTATTTGTACAATTTTCTTGTATAGAAAAAGCATATAACTTCTATGTATTTAATGTAACATTAAAACTGCCAGTATAAATCATCAGTGATTACCTATAGATAATCTATAGAATAATTCTTTTATCAGTTTACAGTCTGGTTAGAGAAAAGGCATTCACTAAGCTGAACAGGGAAAAAAAAACTAATTGACACATTTACTTAATGTCTCTAAGCCTCAGTATCCTCATGTGTAAAGTGGAGATAGAAATAGACACATCTGGAGCACCTGGGTGGCTCAGTCTGTTAAGCGTTGGACTCTTGATTTAGACTCAGGTCATGATTTCACAGTTCATGAGATTGAACCCTACGTCAAGCTCTGTGCTGACGGTATGGAACCTGCTTAGGCTCTCTCTCTGCTTAGCCTCTCTCTGTGCTCGTCCTCTGCTCTCTCTTTCAAAGATAAATAAGTAAGCATTAAAAAAAAAGAGAAATGGTACACATCTCATAGGGTCATCATGAAAAATATATGAGATAACTTACATAAAGGATTTTTTAAAATAGTGTTAACTACTATGCTGTTACATAAGAAAGGATGACGACTTCATCTGGGTACTTATTTGAGGGATATTTATAGAGGCACTATACTTGAGGATTTTTTCCCCTCAGATTCACTTAAATAGGTTCACTTAGCTATTGATTACTTCCCTTTAAAATATCTTAGAGTTGGGGCGCCTGGGTGGCGCAGTCGGTTAAGCGTCTGACTTCAGCCAGGTCACGATCTCGCGGTCCGTGAGTTCGAGCCCCGCGTCAGGCTCTGGGCTGATGGCTCAGAGCCTGGAGCCTGTTTCCGATTCTGTGTCTTCCTCTCTCTCTGCCCCTCCCCCGTTCATGCTCTGTCTCTCTCTGTCCCAAAAATAAATAAACGTTGAAAAAAAATTAAAAAAATAAATAAATAAAATAAAATATCTTAGAGTGGCAATATATAACACAGGTAAAGAGACCATATCTGTGTCTATCACAACATCCTAACCAAACTGTGAACATATATCTGCACTAACACTTGTTTTCCCCACGAATAAAATATCACTAGTCAATCTCATGCTAGTTGAAAATGATGCCTTTGAGACCAATAGACATCAAAGGTGTAAATAATGTAGACTGTGCTTGCAAATATGTAGTACAATTATGATAAAATCATACTCTGATTTGTATAATAAACAAAATAATTTTTCAGACTTTGCCATGGTAGACCAACATCAATTTAGATGATGCCATCATACTATAGTCTCTAAACTATTCTGAGAATGGAAGGATGAGGAGAAACTTATTATATCTCATTCAATGAAAATGATAGGATTGCCTTTGGAATTTGACAACTCCCCAGTGAAAAAAAAATCTGAATCATGACTCCACAACAGATCTTACTGTATTTTCGTCTAAATTTGACATGGTCACCATTTTGAATTCTTTGGAAACAGAAAGACACAGAAACAATTTAACCATTAGTCTGACAGAAAATTAAATCAGACAAAACTGTTCCAAGCTTTCAGGACTATAAAAAGAATCATAGCCCATTTGGGATATAAAATACAGTTTATCGACTGCATTTTATTAGTTTATCAATCATCAGTCCTCTTAATAGTAGGTATTACACAAGTTGGCTGATTTAGTGCTCTAAATAAACATGATCATTTTTTAATAAAAATATTCCATAATGCTGATTCTCCAACACTGATATATACTAGCAGAAGAGCTTGTTTAAAATGCTTATTCTGTGTACAGTCTCAAATGTTTTGTGATTCAGATTCAATACTTTTTGCATGAGGTTTATGGAATTTGCATTTTAATCAACAAGAACACTAATCGTGGTGCTGTTGATGATTGACCACACATAAAGCAAGACTGTGCTAAGCCTACTATTCAAAAATTTAACTCTTTCTTGATTCAAAGAAATGAAAAGCTGAACTAATGTGAAAAAAAAAGATATACAGGTGCTTTTTGGACAGTAAATTCTCCTGAAATTGAAGTCCTTGACAGAAAATACCTCTCCATCAAAACAATATGCTACTGTATCCGTGCATGACAAAGTATAATACTCTGAGGAATAGAAACTGAGTTTGAAAATCATGGGTGATGTGGGCTAGAGCTGAGAATTACTGCAGTAGCAAACAACACTAGTAACTGAGAGGCATAAAACAACAAAGATATACTTCTTGTTTATGTTCTGTGACCATCATGGACCTTTGCTTATTGCAATCACTCAGAGACTCCGGATGATGCAGGAGCTGCTATTGCACAGGATGTTGATCTCAATGTCAGATAAATGGGAAGGCTCTAAGAGTTCTGCTGTTGCAAGTAAATACTAAGTCCTGGCTTCAGCAATTAAATGCTTATAACTTATTGGCCAAAACTAGGCACCAAGATATTTCCAAACACAAGAGACAGGAGTGCAGTCCTCCTGTAGGTCTGAAAGGTGGTGAGGTGGAGGGAATTGGGAATGTTTTAGCCTACAGCAGTTCTAACTACCACAGTCACCATATTCTCTTCTGAAAACTGCTTCTGAAGCCTAGTGCTTGAGCAACTCAGTGAACCAATTATCTGTCTGCTATTATGACTCAGGAAAATCTATACGTGAAAAATGCTGTGCATGAGCTGTTTAGATATCAACATTATGTCTACTTCAAACAGATGGCAGAAATGTAAAATCTGCTGAAATGGAAGGAAGAAACTTTAAGTATTGAAAGATGTTCTTCATATTATTGACAGAGAAATTTGTCCTATTGACTAATTTTTTTACTAGATAATGACTCATTTTCTGTCCAGCGCAGCTTCACTAGTTTTTCTGTAAACAAAATTCATCATCCCAAACTGCCTTTTGATTAGTTTAATTAGAATTTCTGCTTCACTGTCACTATACAAGACAAACTTAAGGAGTGGAAAGAGGTCAAAGATTTGCTTTACCATTCAGTTATTCAACAGAGAACAATATAAAATTTGTTCAGATAGTGGGTGATAACTGAATTTTTTTTCAAGGAAATAGAAATGACGTATTGTAGAATATTATGCAAATATTAAAAGGAGAATGTATATACCTAGTCCATTGGAACGCAACATTTTCCAAAACTAGTTGTTTAAAGGGAGGAAAAGGTAATAAAACCATATGCAATTTTTTAATGATAACTGAAGTTTCAAAGAATAATTCCTTTCCTAAACAATACATCTTTCCTCTAAAATTTTAATAGACCCCATTTAAAATTTTGTGATATTCTTTGTCTTTTGAAGCAATACTTTTTTCTTCTGCACTCGTTTAAAATAATGACATGGAATCTCTGGTATAATCATTAAAAATTGTTAAACTGTTAAAAAATCAAGATAGTAGAGGAAAAAACTAAAATCTATGGTTACTTAATGCAAAAAAGTAACAAAGGATATAAAATGGAATACAAATCAGATTGGTCAAAGAGCAAAAAATATAGTAAGATATTATATTTAAACAGAAATATACCAGTAAACTACAATAAATGCAGTTGAACCAAATATAGTTGACCCTTAACACAGGTTTGAATTTGCATGGGTCTACTTATACATAGATTTTTTACAGTATAGTACTGTAAATGTATTTTCTCTTCCTTGCGATTTCCTTAATAACATTTTCTTTCCTGTAGCCTACTTTATTGTATGAATACAGTGTATAATACATATAACATACAAAATATGTGTTAATTGACTTTTTGTGTTATTATTAAGGCTTTTGGTCAACAATAGTCTATTAGTAGTTAAATATGGGGGGGAGTTGAATGTTATATGTGGATTTTCAACTGTGCAGGGGTGGTGCCTCTAACCTTCCCGTTGTTCAAAGGTCAGCTGTATTTCAAATGAAAGACAAACACTATCAGATTAAAAAAATTAATCATATGCTGCTTATAATAGACATACCTTAAATACAAAAATACAGGAATATTGAAAGTGAAAAGTTTTTAAAACACACGTATATATCAACAAAAGGGAAGATGATATAGTTATGTTAATATCAGATAAAAATAGGCTTTAAATAAAAAATAGTAATAAAGAGTGATATGCAATAATAGTAAAAAGGTCTTAAAAAATCATGTGCCTAAAAACACAGTCTCAAATGTATAATGCAGACAAATTAACATAATTCATAAGGAAGAGGAGACAAAACAGCAATCATACTGGAAAATGTAATACTTTTTATTTTTGGAATTGAGGGATCAAACAGACAAAAAAAAGTATTAAAGATATAAAAGATTTGAGTAACAAAATTAACTTTATTGACCTAATTGGCATATATAGAATATTACATCAAGCAATTCCAGAATGCATACTCCTTTCAGGAAACCTGGAATATTTACCAAGATTGACCAAATGCTGGGCTAGATTATAACACTCAGCAGATGTTAAATTATACAGAGTATGTTATTTTACCAAAATGATATTAAGCTTGAACTCAGAAACAAAATATAACTAGAAAACACCCAAAAGGTTGTAATTAAATTATTTACTTCAAAATAAAAAGCCATGGGTCAGTGAGGATATCATAATGGAAAATAAAAAGAATGATAGTTAAATGAAACACATTAAACACAAGGGCCAACACTGATGTAAGATTAAAGGCAATTGTACAACCTTTACTGACTACACAAGAACGAAGAAACTGAATAATCAGATCTAATCATTTATGTCAAATCCTGAGAAAACAAAATTAAACACTACAAAATAGGAGAGAGGCAATAATAAAAAACAAAAGCCAAAATTTAATGAAATGCCAAATAAACATGCAACAGAGAAAATTAATAATACCGAAGGTTTGGTTTTTTGGTTATTCTATAGCAAAACTGACACAAGATAAAATAGAAAATCTGAAAAATGTTTGTTTTAAATACTTCTGTTCTGTCTTGCCTCCACTTGGTTTACCTTTTTATAGGCTCCCAAGTATATTCAACTCAGAAGTACAAGTTTGAGAAACTTAACACTCCATGGGGCAACCCTTAGCCAATGTTGCATACAAGCTAATGAAGGAACATTTCTCATTTCCTGGACTAAGACAGACTATTCTGGGGTGGATTCTTCACGCCTATTCATCAGGTTCCAGGGAATCAAACCACAGGTACTTAGAATAATTAACAGCTTGATTATGCAAATCTGCATTGACTTTCCTCTTCCTCTCAATTCCCTCACTCCTGTTTTATAGGATATTAATTAAATTACCTTCAGATAAGTTTTTGTCTCAGGATCAATTTTTTTTTTCCCCAACACAGGGAAAGACAGTTTGATATAGTTTCAAGTAATTTGGATCTGTATTTAAAAACCTCTCACAACAAACTTCAGACCATATGGTTTCCTAAGTGAAGCTACTAATCATATATAAACTCTCCCAGAGAAGAGGAAAAGAAGGAAAATTTCCAAACTCATTATATAAAGTGAACATAACCTTGACATCAAAACCTGACAAGGAGATTAGAAAAAAACTCAGACCAATCTCTCTCACAAATACAGATAATGAAAAATTCTAAACAAGAATTAGCAAACCGAGTCCAGTAATACATAAATGAGGACAATGGATCATACCCTTTGTTATATAAATGTAGTTAAGAATTTAAACACCATCAATATTATCATCAATAGAATGAAGGATAAAAATCATACAATGAACTCCATGTATGCAAAATAAGTATTTGAAAACTCCAGTATCTTTTCATGTGTAGCATGCTATAAATTGAATGAAAATTCTATAACTTTATAAGGGTACAAATTATGTAAGTCCACATTTCCAAAAGCACATACCATACATAATAATGAAATGTTGAAAACTTTTCCTATAAATTTGGGAGTAATCAAGAGTGCCTGCTCTCATCAAAATAGACTCATTGGGGGTGCCTGGGTGGCTCAGTTGGTTAAATGTCCCACTTCAGCTCAGAGTATGATCTCAGGGTTCGTGGGTTCGAGCCCTGCATTGGGCTCTGTGCTGACAGCTCAGAGCCTGGAGCCTGCTTCAGATTCCACATCTCCCTCTCTCTTTGCCCCTCCCCTGCGCGCGCTCTCTCTCTCTCTCTCTCTCTCTCTCTCTCTCTCTCTCTCAAAAATAAATAAACATTTAAAAAAAACAGACTAATAATAGGAAAAATTAAAATCATGTGCAAAGTGGTAGAATTTAATGAGAATATAGGATCACTTCTGTAACATTCCTGCCAGGATAACTAATTTAATCTAATATGAAGATACATCTGAGAAACACCAAGATTTTCTACAAAAGAAGTGCCTTGTAATCTTCAAATGTGTCAAGGTCAAAAGAGTCAAGGAAAGATTGAAGAATCAAGAGACCAAGAAAGATTAGAGACATGACAACTAAAATCAATTTGTGGTTCTGAACTGGAATATTTGCTATAAAAGGCATTATTGTAACATTTGGTGAAAAATGAATGGGATGATTTTTAGATAGTGGTGATGTATCAATATCAATTTCCTGTTTCTGAGGGTTGTAATGTGATTATTTATGAGAATGTCCTTGTTTGCAAGAAAAGATTCCACGCTGTTAGGGCTTCAGCTCTGCAATTTAGTCTCAAATGGCTAGGGGGGAAAAGTCCTTTCTATATTGCTTGTGCAACTTTTCTGTAAGTTTGAGATCATTTTTTTTAATCCTACAATTGATAGGGGAACCTACATTGTTAAGGTGATTTTACCTCTTTAATCACTTAAATAACTCATTGATTTCAAATTTGGCTTTTTTAAAAGGAATCAGAGTTTACGTAGATGATCCTTTCCAGAGTTAGAAGTGAGTGAAAGCAGTCAGTATTTCAGAATTAGCTCTTTTCAGGCATAAATGAGAGAATGAGTATTTACTATGAATTGCACTTCTCAATGTTATTACTAAACTTGATTATATACTTCTGGTCTTTTGCTTTATGTTCTAAAAATTCATTACATTTATTAAATATACACATAAATCTGTATTGGTATAATAATATAACTTGATATGATGCAGGAGAAAAATAAAAACAGTGCCTAAAAGACTGTGCTGTTTGTATTTAATAAACTGTTTCTGAAGATGAATGCTTAATTACAATGACTCTGTTTTTGGGTTTAAAGAGCTACATTTGATATGATTTATGGTTTCAAGGGGGATTTTATTTTATAATTTTTATTGCTAAAATTGAGTAGAAAAGTGAGTGGACTGCACTGTTTATTACTAAAGTACTTTTTTTTTCTGATAAGAGAAAGGAACTTATATTTATCAAACTTAACAGACCATTAATTTTCACAAAGCCATCTACTGTGAAATTTCCTCAAATTTTATTCTAGCCATATATTTAATTTATTATAAAGAACAATTGCCTGATCGATAAAATTGTGCATATACTATGTGAAATTGAAGCTAATTTTTCACTGGAGTAACAATGATATTAAAATTAAGAAACTTAGTTGAACTTTGATCACTAGGATTAGTATTGTCATGGTATAATTACTTCCGCAAAATATCATTTCTCTTTGTAATATGCACTTTGTGTGAATGACATGACTTATGATTATCATGAAATTGTTTTGGTCATCTTAACAATCGTAAAATAAATTTCCTATTTAAATGAGAAGTCATTTCTATTAATTCATTAAGGGTGTCTTTATCAAACACTTATTATTTTCCACACATGATGCATGAAGGGTATTGAGGTTGAAATAAAAGTGCTGTTAAGATATGAGTATGTTCTTATCCTAAAAAATTCTTTCTCTCTTCAAAAGGTCTGAAGCTAAAAGTAATTTTATTTTTTTTAACTTAAAATAGTTAAATATTGTCTATCTACAGTTCTTCACTACTGTGTAAGACAGTGTAGCACTAGATTTCATAAGTATAATCAAATAGGAGAAATAACATAAAGTTAATACAATTAACATATGATAATTTTCATACCAGTGAAGCAAAGGCAATTGGTATAACATCAGATAAGGGATAGATCATAAAGAAGATGTAGGGCCTTGAATAAATTTGTGGGCCAGGGAACTAGGGTGACAGGTTTTGTTTCTAAATCTATGGGAGGATTGTTTATTCTACTTTCTTCTCAGCTTGTTCCATGGAGTTTCCTATAGTGTCTTATGTCCAAGTAATATTTTTAAAAATATTTTTAAAACATCTGTTCATGAATAGTGAACTTTCTTTTGTTTAATAATTTTTTTATGGATTATTGGAAATAATAAGTAGCAAATAATAAAGGTGTTCAACAGGTAAAACTAGTACATGGTCATGTCAGCTCAAGAATGAATGAAATTTGAGTATGAAGGATTAAGATGACTAAAATTAAGATTTGTTGGAAGAGTGACCAGGTAAAGAAGGAAGAACATTTCATTCTGTGTGAGGGTGCATTATGGGCAAAGACCTCATGTCAGGCATAGATAAGAAAGAAGGTCACTATGGCTGAAATGAAGGTACATGGCAGAGTGAAATATAAGATGAGACACAGAAGTAGGGGTTGGATTTTGTGCAAGTAGGTCATATAAATAGGTCATATCTAGAATTTAGGTACTTATTAAAGCAATGGGAAAAACCATGAGCATTTTCAAAGGATAGGTGACATGTATAGATTTGTAATATAAAAAGACTGGATGCTTTAAAGCAAACAATTACTAAAAAAGAAACCAGAAAGAATATAATAAAAGGGATAATGAAGTCACACAATATTACCACTTCTTTGTATTTTAGAAACATAAAACAGTTAAAACAGTTTCTTCTGGTTAAATGCTCATTCTTTGGTTTTCTTTTCCCCCTTCCTCTGCTTCTCTCCAAAGGGTTTCTGGGTTCAAGCATTCAGATTGCCCTTTGGGTCCCCATTGATCTCTGTGACAAAATGGTTTTCCTCATAGGCTCCTAACCTAGTACCTACTGAAGTATAAATGGTTCTGTTGTGCTGTAAACTGCTCAGCCAACTCTGGCTATACTTCCCTGAACATTGTGGCTCCCTATTTTAATTCCAACGTTCTTTAGATCCACAAATATTCTTAGCATTACTGTTCCATTTCTCAACAACCCTCCTACCCTTGCATCCTAGGAAATGAGAATGCATCCAGGTGCTCTATAAAACATGTGTAACCTATTGGAGACCATTTATGTCACCTTAGATTCTTCTCTGTCCCACTGCCCTTACCCATATTTACAATCGTAGAATATAGCACAAGGCCAAATAGAGACTTTCATGGATCTCATCCAGGAAATTGGGTCACTAGTTCCAGTGTTCTCATGTATACTCTTACCTTTCTGGAAGTTTCTATTGCATCCCCAGAAATACCATCATATCCATCCAGCAGAACCACAAAAATGCACACATATCCTTGCATTTCCTCACAGAGGACATAGAAAGGACATTGATGTTGGATCCTTTGCCTTTCGCCTTCTAATGAGAACAGAATTCTGCCCAAACCACCCTCCCTCCCATGATAGTCTGAGTTCTCTTAATCTCTTGCTTATAGTGAAACAAATATTCAAGGGCACTAGTCCTGGCTCATAATTTGTTAATAAGAGGTTAATGAATTTAGAGAAACCTTCTAACTTGACACCATTATATTGCTAGGGAATTTTTTTAAGGTTTTTGTTTTTGTTTTTGATCATAAAAGCTAAGCACTGACTTTTTTTTTTTTTTGGCTCTTTGTATAACTATAACAGTTTTAATTCTTACTCTGTTTATACCCCACACATAGTATATATATGATATTAGTTAATCAAATAGAAGTTGAGTGCAGGAGGGGTGCCTGGGTGGCTCAGTCGGTTGAGTGTCTGACTTCAGCTCTGGTCATGATCGCACAGTCCGTGAGTTCAAGCCCCATTTCAGTCTCAGCACCGAGAGCTCGGAGCCTGGAGCCTGCTTCGGATTCTGTGCCTCCCTCTCTCTCTGCCCCTCCCCTGTTCGCACTCTGTCTCTCTCTCAAAAATAAAATAAAAACATAAAAAAATATTTTAAAAAAAGTTGAGTTCAGGAACATTAAAAAATAAAACAACTTAATATGTTTCAAGAGATTTCATCATTACATAAGGAAGACAATTATCTATTGTAGTGATATAGAAGGGAGAGGATTGGATTATGTTGGTGGTGACAGAAATGGTAAAAAGTCAATGGATTTAAGAGACAAATCTGGCCTGTCACCTATTTATGCTAATAAGATTTTACTGTGACACAGTCATGATTATTTATGTAGTCTCCATGGCTGCTTTTCATTACAACAGCAAAGTTTATCCATTATGATGGGGACCACATAATCAACAAAACCTAAAATATTTACTACCTTTTCCTTTACAGAAAATGTTTGCCAACCCCTAATTAATAGCAAAGTTATAAATTCTATGCACTATACACACTGTTTATGAAAGATATCAAAAAGATTGTTTACTGGGGCGCCTGGGTGGCGCAGTCGGTTAAGCGTCCGACTTCAGCCAGGTCACGATCTCGCGGTCCGTGAGTTCGACCCCGCGTCGGGCTCTGGGCTGATAGCTCAGAGCCTGGAGCCTGTTTCCGATTCTGTGTCTCCCTCTCTCTCTGCCCCTCCCCCGTTCATGCTCTGTCTCTCTCTGTCCCAAAAATAAATAAACATTGAAAAAAAAAAAAAAAAGATTGTTTACTATTGTAAACAATTGGCTTTGATCTTAATTGTTTTTACTTCATGGTCTAGAGACAATTGATGTATATGTTATTTAACTACATATGAAAAAGGCCTTTTGAAGTCAGCATTTACACTCAGTTTTTAAAAATTGATAATCAGTTGTTTTATAATTATTCTTTTTTAGAGTTACTTTTTAAAACATATATGAAAAATCTAAACATAAAAGTAGAAAGAATAACATAATGAACTTTCATTACATGTATGTCCTAGTTTGAACAAGTATAAAGTTATAATAATTTTTATACCTCCACACCACTTTACTCGTGCTTATCTTGAAGCTAACTCAAGACATATATCCTTTTGTCTGTAAATATTTCAGTAAATGTCTGAAATGTCTGAAATATAACTACCCTTTTGTAATATATCCATAAGACATCATACCAAAAATAACAGTAATTCTTTAATATGAAACTATCTTACAATTTTAGGTACAATTATATTTTATATGTTTCAATCACTATCCTGTAAAACCTATATGGTACAATTGGTTAATATGACTGCTAGGTCTTTAGATCTAAAGTTCCACATTATTTGTACTGTAGAGTTTTCTACATTCTGGATGTTGATGGTTGAAACTTTGTGGTTCCATTGAACATGTTTCTCTAACACCAGTACTTCCTATAAATTCACAGCCAGATCTAGAATCAGGTTTATATTTAGCAAGAATACCTTGTATGTGGTATTTATAGAGGCAGTTTATAGAGGTTATAGAGGCACTTGATCATTTGTTTTTCTTTGTAACTGGCATCCATGGATGATTATTGCCTAGATCTGTTACTTCACTAGGGCTGCGAAATTGTGTGAGTTTAATTCTATAATTATTTATTAGCTGAAGTATTTCTATAAAAAGTCTCTAATGAATTATTTTTGTTTTCCCTGAAGCATAGTTCATATAGGAAAAGTGTAAGTTACTTTTTTTTCAAAACAATGAAGTGCTTTCCAAGCTTGTTCCCTAGGTGAGCATGGAGGATGTTTTCATTATTATAAAGTAAGTAATGGATTGAAATGTATGTGATGTGTTTCAGTCCATTGCAACTATATTATTCTTAAGATGCTCAAATTGTCCCAAATTTAGGCAAAGGGAACCTACTCAAATTAGATTCTGGAGTCCTTTTAAAGAGTTAGTAATCTTTTATAAATTCTTCATTATTCTATCAGACATGAATAACCCAGTTTGTTCACATCCTGATGTAGACCTAGAATCAGCTATTTCTCCAAGGAGTTCTGTATATTTTTCATGAGAAATGGTAATAAGCACAATCTTGATACTAGTAATGCATGTTATTACTGGATTGGTCATTATCTATATTATTTTTTATAAGACAGAACTAGAGAATACACTTTAGTGTAAGTATATTGATGCTTCCAATTAAATATCAGGGTTTTTCTTTTTTTTTATTAATTTATTTTGAGAGAAAGAGAGGGAGGGGCAGAGGAGAGTGAGAGTGGGAGAGGGAGGGAGGAAAGAGAATGCCAAGCAGGCTCTGAGTATCAGCACAGAGCCCCAGATGGGGCTTGAACTCATGAACTGAGAGATTATGATCATGATCTGAGCCAAAACCAAGAGTCAGACACTTAACCAACTGAGCACTCAGGGACCCCAGGATTGTTTTTAGTCTCATTAATCTTACCTCTGTATCTCCTCCTTTTAGTGTTCAAATTCCTTGTTCTCAAATGACACCAACATATCCATTTGCTGTATCCTGTGTAAGAAATATACTACAGTCTCAGAATAATGAAACCAATAGTACCAATAATATTACTAAAAATTGTTTTTTCTATACCTAGAAGTTTTCTGTACTTTAAACAATTATTTTACTTCTAAGCTTTACTTCTAACAATTACTCCGTGTATCTTAGTAATTAACAATTTATTTGTTGACTTATTTTAGTGGATTTCCATTAAAATCATTTATAATTATGGAAATTCCTATATGATTTTGAAATTGAGCTATGTAAAACAAATACATAACCACTTTATAAAATGACTTGGAAAATTCCATAATTCTTTGTCATATATGTTTTGTTTTAGAAAAATCTTTACTTCATCCCCACAAAAATTCAAATCCCTTTCCTTACCTACCACCTGTATCTCTTCTTCTACCCACCTCCCATTTAGAACATTTCTTTCAATGATAATCAGCCTAGGAAACCATGATGAAAAGGAAAATAAATATTATACCATAGTTATTTAAGCATTTCTTTCAAAAGAGAAACCACAGCATTTCCTCCCAAAACTATGCTTGAAATATATTACTGAATTCTATCTCAGGGAAAAGAAGTATCTATACACATGTAATAGAGTTTATAAAGATATACATATATACTTTAAATAGCACCTATTCTTGTTTCTATGGATTATAATCTTTAAATAATGTTAAAATGTACTCTTAATACCCTTCAATTATCCCTTTTTCATATTATCTTCTTTATGGTTAGTCTGTTGAAGGGTACAACAAGTAATATTTATGTCATAAAAGCTTCATTTCTTCCCTTAAATGTGGATTTGGTAACAGATGAAAGCTTGATGTTCAGCTAAATATGGATTTGGAAGTATCACAATTAAAAATGTGATGTATCATGACTATTTTCTCTTGAGGGCTTTGCAAATGTGTCCTTACTGATTGTAACATAAAAATTCGCTGTCAGCTGCAAGCTACTCATGACTATATGACTAAGTATAAGTGATTTGACTATGAGTCAACTTATTATGCATTTAGTAAAATACCTTGTACCATAATTATATTTTAAGGACAATTCAATTATAGCTTTTTTAAAAAATCAAGGAAAGATATTGAGTACACCCATTTATATGCAATTACTTTCAGCTTCATATTAATATAGATGATAAACACAGTTTCTCTTCCAAAATTTGAATTTTATGAACTGTAAATTTGTCATGTTGTCTGCATTGTAATTTATCATTTATATAAACTATTTTACCTAAAAGAGTTTATATTCATAATCACTGATTTAATATACTTCCCATTTCAGTGAATGCTCTCACTACTGCTATAAATGATGCTGAAATTTTTATTTAAACTATGAGGAGTCTTTCATACAAGTAAATTAAATAGCAAGACCAAGATCATAGAAATTTGTAGTACAGAGAATACCAATTTTTATCTAATGATAGCTTACCATTTATTGTATTTATACTAAATACAAATGTATACTAAATTACAAAACCAGTTTTCACTGAAGAAAAAATTAAATTTAGGCAATTTAAACATGTATAGCTAAATGGCAACCAAAACAATGATAACTATTTTTCTCCTTTCAGTGTTTTCACATTTGGTCTTCTACTCTTGATCTTCTACTCTTCTTGATCTTCTACTCTTGATCTTCTACTCACCTATTATTACCGTGTAATTCCATACCAAACGTGGAGGGTTTTGTTTGTTTCCTTTTTTCCACTTTTAACTCAGTAACTGAATTTTCAAAAAATTACTTAGGATTAAGTTTCTTTAAAAGAACTTATAAACTTATAAAAGAAGTTATAAACGGCAGCATGCTAGACAAAATTTAAAGCCAATCAATAATATTCTCCAGTTCTTTCTGTCCTTGTTCAGGTTCTCTCATCCCCACAGCAAGATGTTTGTTCTAGTGATATCAGTTTATAAAGAACTTTATGGAAGGCTCTGCAGGAGAAATTGCAACAGGTTATTACTGAGTCTAGAGAAGATACATGCAGTGGATGAAAGGTTGTTCTATTCCTTGTCAGGTAGCTGAAGTACCCATTGTTTATCTATAACCCTTAAGTCTTTTTCACAGCTGATCATCAGGTCACTGAAGTTCAATTCTTTAATGGTGATTTGGTAGCTCCAGAATTTTCTAACAGATAAAGTAAGATGAAGACAAGTTCTTTAATTCATGAATCACCATGAAATTTTGGCCAGAACTGATTTGATGCAGAACCAATAAATATAATGTTGAATTATGGTTAACTATACCTAATAACAATAAAAAGTAGGAAGAGGAGGAGGGAGAAAGGAAGAGAAGTAAAAATGTAGTTATTACTCCCTCTTCCAAACACTTTAGCAGAGTATTTAGGAAAAAGAGGAACGCATTTATTGTTATTCAGGATTCTGCTTGTCTGTGAAGGGTGAATAGATCTCCCTTTAGTTTGCAAGCGTTATCAGGAACAAGCTAGTCTGGGCCACTCTTTGTGGAGAAATCAAATAGAAGTTCAATCCACAGTGCTCAGTTTGTGGCCAGCAAAGGAAAAAAGATTGCCTTCTCTTTTAGAAGAATCTTGGTCTTGTTTATGCAATATGATTCAGACTAATTGGGTTTTGTAGTAAGTATTAATGTACATGGAATTTTTAAGAGAAATAAATTTGGCATTCAAATATAGCAGGATTCTGCTATTTTAAAATGGTATTTTCTGGGGCACTAGGTGGCTCACTCGGTTAAGCATCCAACTTCAGCCAAGTCATGATCTCATGGTTTGTGAGTTCGAGCCCCACGTGGGGCTCTGTGCTGACAGCTCAGAGCCTGGAGCCTGCTTCAGATTCTGTGTCTCCCTCTCACTTTGCTTCTCCCCAGCTCATGCTCTCTCTCTCTCTCTCTCTCTCTCTCTCTCTCTCTCTCTCTCAAAAATAAACTTAAAAAAAATTAATGAAATTTTCTATATTGTCATCTATAATTTCAAAAATTCTCTTATGATCTTAGTTTGATTTATATATACTTGTTTTCTCTTTTTCCATTTCTTCTTCTGTTTCTTTAAAAAGTACTTCATGTGCTTTGTTTATGCAATAGTTTAAAATATCAATTAGGAAACCATGGTTTATATACTTTGAAGTAAGTTTTCAAGACAAAACTATAAAAATATTTGTCCTAAGGAGTCTTATTTTACTAAGAATTTAGAAACTGAAATAGCCTGAGGAATGTAGGAAAACATGGACATTTCATAAAATAATTTGGTTCTTAAAACAACATGAAATAAAGCGAAACCATTTTGTAATCTCATTCCCTGAATCAGTTCCCTTTGAAAATCTCAGTAAAAGCCTTTTACATTTGATAGGAATCTCTAGATTTGACCAAAGAAAATGTATTTTAGATTATGCAATTTGAAAAAGAATGATTGATTGCTTTGCTTTTTTAACTCAAAATAAAAGTTTTAACTACTGTGGAGGGAAAATGATTTCAAAGGAAATGAATCATTTATGGGTGAATTTTATGCATGTTTTAAATTAACTGCTCAACATTGAACATATTTCTCTTATTCTGGTTAGGAATGTTTGCAATAATTGGGGCGCCTGGGTGGCTCAGTTGGTTAAGCGTCTGACTCTTAATTTCAGCTCAGGTCATGATCTCTCAGTTTGTGAGATAAAGCCCCACACCAAGGTCTGAGCTGACAGTGTGCAGGAGCCTGCTTGGGATTCTCTCTCTCCCTTTCTCTCTCTCTTTCTCTCTCTCTCTCAAAATAAATAAATAAATAAATATTTTTAAAAAGAGAATGCTTGCAATAATTTAAACATCTTATCTTTTTTCTGAATAAATTTACATTAATTTATTACCAAAATTATTCTTAGATATTTTTTTCAAAAATTTTAAAACTTATTTTGAGAAAGAGAGAGAGAGGGAGGGACATGCAGAGAGAGGGAGAGTGAAAATCCCAAGCAGCCTCTGCACTGACAGTGCAGAGCCTGATGTGGGGCTCAGATTCACAAACCATGAGATCATAACCTGAGCCAAAATCAAGAGTCACATGCTCAACAGAATGAGCCACCCACGTGCCCCTTAGGTATTCTTACTCTCATATAGTCATGATATTTTTTTTAAGTTTATTTACTTGGTTTGAGAGAGAGAGTACACATGCATGAGTGGGGGAGGGGCAGAGAGAGAGAGAGAGAGAGAGAGAGAGAGAGAGAGAGAGAGAGAATCCCAAGCAGTTTCTATGCTATCAGTGCAGAGCCCTATGTAGGGCTGGATCTCACAGACCATGAAATTATGAGTTGAGCTGAGATCAAGAGTCAGATGCTTAAACTGACTGAGCCACCCACGTGCCCTCATGATAAATTTAATTGATCATGAGTCAATTTTAATTTAATTTGATTAACTTACATTGAATATATTTTGAAGATCTGAAAATGATTTTAGGAATTTTTCCCATGCATAGGCCTATTGAAATTAAATATAAATCAAGTGTTAGAATAAAGTTAAATTTAGCAGATTTTAACCAATTTTACAGCACAAATTATGTTCCCTATTGAATTCATTAATAAACCAAACAATTAGAGGGGCACCTGGGTGGCTCAATTGGTTAACCATCCCCAACTCTTGGTTTTGGCTCAGGTCATGATCTCATGGTTTCATGAGTTTGAACCCCACATCAGGCTCTGCACCAATGGTGCAGAGCCTGCTTAGGATTCTCTCTCTCCCTCTCTGCCCCTCCCCTACTCACACTGTCTCTGTCTCTCTCAAAATAAATAAATAAACTTTAAAAACTTTTTTTAAGTAAACCAAACAATGAGAGCTTTTTGATAAAGTTTTCTGAAGTCCCTCTTTTATTCTCAAGCGGCAATTCAAAGGTACAGATTTTCAGATTGAGTTCTTAAATATATCTTAAATTCATTCACTATAGGACTTATTTTTGGAAACATCAATACAACTGGCTCTTCCAGTTTTAAGTTTTATGATCCAAAGTTCTAAATTAACATCGTTTTCCAAATAGAAGTTGATGCATTTTGATTTCTGATGGTAATACATATGCCTTAGCATAACAAAGGTGATAGATTCTAGGCCCCTTAAAGAAGTTATGGGTGGCCCAGTAGTGAATTTAAAAGAGCAAAAATTTTTATTTAGTTTTTTTTTCTAATTAGGTTTATAAGATAAATGATTTTATTCTCCATAGAATGAACCTAGTAAAGTTTATCTAATAAAAGTTTAGCTCTCAGGATTAGATGGATCCACAGGTTTAGAAAAGGCAACATAAAGGTGTCTATGTGGGTAGGACTTTGGCATGAAGAAAGTACTGTAATAGATGATAGATGTATGCTTCATATAGATGGAGCACAACAGCAAAAGGAAACCATTGTCTGACAATAGAAAAAGATATGCATAAAATGCCTCAAAACACAGATGCTGGTACATACTTAGCAAGTGCTGGCTCTGTAGGCTATTCCAGCCTCTTGAGGAACCCTCCAGGGACCTCAACACCCAAATTGAAATCATCAATCTCACTGGAATCAATAAACAATGCTAACAAGCTAACAACCCCCCACAAATCTCCTCAGACCCATGGTCACAAAGCAACACTATTAATCAGTATGTTTCATATCTTGGCCAGAGGGCAGTGTCATAAATGTGTATTTCTTATTTTAGCAGGAACGCTAAGACTAATTCCAGACCTCCTTAAATTTTCACAACACAGTCAATCTGCCAACTGATAGTCAAGGCCTTCTTAGGACAAAAGGCTCATTTTTAGTCTGTCAATAGTGCTTGCCTTATAATGTTATATAGTAAGATAGATAATCAAAGCTATATACAGAGTCCAAACATTTGTAATACCCAGTGTTCGGGTTTGGTATGGAATTAGACAGCAATGCCATCTAATAATATTGGCATAAACTTTTTCATATTTTTGTACTAACTATAATTTTTTACCTCCCTGATCATATAGCTTTCAGTACTTTATGGTATATATCTACTGAATGATTAAGAAAATAATCTACCATTAATCAAGTCTAAGTCTTCTTCAGGCCAATTGTTACTGATAAAGAGAATGTCCTGAGAGGGATTTAATTCAATTTCCCAGTATATATTGCAAAGATTTCCCAAATTTAGATACTGGAAAAGACTCACTATATTCTACACATCATACTCATGTTGGCTTTTATTTAAAGACAAATGAAAGAGATGAGGTACCTGGCTGCCTCAGGTAATGTGTGAGACTCTTGATCTCAGGGTTGTGAGTTCAAGCCCCATGTTGGGTGTAGAGCTTACTTAAAAAAAAAAAAGAAAAAGAAAAAGACAAATGGAAGAGAATACAGGCAAGCATGAAGGTTCCAAGAAACATTCCCATGAGCGAGCTTCCCAGGGCTGTTTATTCATACACACTGACCTTGCTCCTTCTCCAGCTTAAACCACCAAGATCTGTGCAAACAATCTTAGCTTTGGGAGACCTCAAATACGAAGTTCCAAGCATGGCTTTTATGGCTGTATGGCTACGTAATAAGCCAGCATGATTTAACTGGTTATGCTGGTTGCAAACCATCAGTAAAGAAATTAAGTTTGGAGGATTTCTAGCAGAAGTTTAGAAATTTAAATAAATCATCATAAATCCCATCATCCTTATTGTAGCAAAGAATCAAAGACAAAACATTTGGGAGTCCCCAAAATTAGTGTTTCCAACTCACCTGTAATTAAAATCTGTCTCACATATTTATGATAATCAATACCAGTATTATCATGTTCCTAATACATATATACATATAATACAAGTAGGTAGACAATAGGAAATTGTCTTTTTTTTTTTTTTAATGATTGTGTGTGTGTTTAAATAAGCTCTACTTCCAATGTAGGGCGTGAACTCATGACCTTGAGATCAAGAGTCTCACACTCAAAAAAAAAAAAAAAAATCACATACTCTACCAACTGACCCAGCCTGGCACCCTAGAGAACTATTATGATAGGTGACAAAAACCCAGTTTACAGAGACAAAGATGCTAAACAGTGGCAAGGGAGGGGGGAATATTGTAAGGACTATGTATAGGGGGAAAAAACATTACAACCCCCCCCCCCCAAGTATTAAGTATGTGCTTTGAAGCAGGAAATAAAGACAAACTGCTCAATTAGGGGCTAGGGAATAGAAGAACCAAGTGAAAAACTGACTCGCAGTCTTGACATTAAATTACTTACCCAAATCTCCTTAAATTATTCTCCATTTAGAGTCTGTTTTTCCTAAGAGCCAGGAGTATGAACAATTTTACAGATGGGTGCTGACAGAAGAGATAACATGATACCACAATAAGGTATAAAACATTCAAGTATATTTGTTGTAGTCAGTGATAATTAAACAGTTTGAAACCATCTGAAATATGGAAGTAAAAGTCAGAAAATCAGAGATTAAAATGCAGAGAGCTGATTGGTGACAGAATTGTTATTCCCAGGCCAAATGGGCTTGCTAATATTCTTCTTCCAACATTAAACCCTGAAATTTTGCCCCCCGACCCCTACAGGGATAAAGCTTGTCCAGGATTATTTTTCCCATATATGAGCACAGAACAAGTGCTTCTGAAAATAGGAATTTCCTAAAGAAAAATCCCAGAATGTTAACCTCTGAATGCCCAATCTTAAATCAGATCTCTACTCAAATATGACATGGCTTTATGAGGAGTAAGTGTGAGGATGTGGAGAAATAGGATGGAAATTGTCATTATACTCTCCAACTTTTTCTACTTTGTAGCAGCAAATTCCCTTTCCCATCTGAAACATGAGGTTTGGGGGATAAGCATTTCCTTCAACAGCCTGGAGCCTACTTCAGAGTCTGTGTCTCCCTCTCTCTCTGCCTCTCCCCCACTTGCATGCGCTTTCTCTCTCTCTCTCAAAAATAAGTAAAAAAAAACCATTTTAGAATGTACAATTTACATAATTTTTGCATCATATCCAATATTCCATATTTAAATTAATGTATTATATATGTATATATGAAATAAAATGAAAATTAATTACAATATAAAATAAATTAGAATTATATATATAATATAAAATAAGTTAAAATCAAGAAGCAAGAAGTATATTTTAAATAACTGGGTAGACTTGTTTTCAGTAATCTACCAGATTAGCAGTAAGCAATGGTCAGAATTATTCTTTACTTTGGTGTTCTTCATATTCTGCTTCTTTAGTAAAGGTCCATTCTACAATTCCTCCCAGTTGCATTGGTTTCATCTGATCAAGTGATAGCATGTACACTATATATAATGAGTTAGTTTTCCTTTTCCCTTCTTTCAACTCCGACTATGAAAAAAGAAAGTATCAGGGCACCTGGGTGGCTCAGTCGGTTGAGCATCTGACTTTGTCTCAGGTCATGATCTCATGGTTTGTGGTTTGAGCCCTACATAGGGCTCTGTGCTAACAGCTCAGATCCTGGAGCTTGCTTAAGATTCTGTGTCTCCCTCTCTCTCTGCCCCTCCCCCACTTGCATTCTGCCTCTCTCTCTCTCTCTATCTCTGTCAAAAAAATAAACATTAAAAAATTTTAAATAGCATATTTGAAAATAATATGCACTGGCAAGAAAGAAAAATTAAAAAACAAATCTTAAAATGTTATCTCTAAATATTCAAAGGTTTGATATCAGACAAGGAAACAACTATGACTATTTGAGACTCTCATTGATAATTCTGGATAGATTGCTAGAATATTGAATTATTTAGTTTTTGTTATTAATAGTAGAATGAGAAAGAGGCCAAACATGTATCTTGAGGAGAGGCAAAGTCAAGTTATAGACGTTTCGCCCATACTACTAATGTTCAGAGACAAAAAATAGATGAAGATTTCCTTCTAGAAATACTCCAGCTCCAACTTTTTCTTGAAGCTACTCTTGCTGGATCACTGGAAGAAGATCAGAATGTAAAACTTAAAACCTAAAATGATTCCCAAGTGTTCATATAAGTGGTTTACAGGACCCAGCACAGCAATACCTACATCTGATATAATTACCCTTATCCTATGAGTAAGGAAAAAAATGAGCAAGGAAAAAAATATTGAACTAATGGTGAAGTCAGAGAATATGCCACTAAGATATGAACCGAAGATAGAACAAAAAATACGAGCATCAGAAACACAAAGTAAATAAATATATATGAATTTTAGAAAAGTATTAACACATAAATCAAAGTAAATCTTTTCTTCAAGAATATTTGTGTCAGTGTTACTTTTAAAAATGGAAGAAATTAAGATGCTCCAATACAGAAATATCAAATAGACTGAGATGTCCAGACAATGAAATACAACCTTTAAAACTGATAGGGAAAATGACCACAAGTGGTGTTTAAAATCACCTTAAAAATATAGTGTGTATAAATATAGTATATATATAAGCATATCTATTGAAAGATAAAACAAGATGATAATAGCTATTCTCCCAGGGTAATGCATTTGTGGGTTATTTTTTACACACTTTTCATAGAATTTCTATATTTTTAAACTTCCTTTACAATAAATAATAAATTCTGTAATCAAAAATATTTAAAAGAATAATGATACTAGTGGAGCAAAAAGGCATAAAAAAGTAGCCAATGGTAGGAATGATAATTTACTATTAAAGGATAACAATGAAAAAATCTCAATTCATTTCTGCAAATAGTAAAGAAGAAAATGAATATTACATTACTCAACACACTGAGAGAGCAAGAGTGCTAGGGAACAATTATAAAACAATCTATTTTTTGGTTTTTTTGTTTTTGTTTTTTTCATAAGACTGCCCCTGAAAACTCACTACATGAGACAATTTTGTCTCTGTCCAAGATAAATTCTGGGCAGCCCCACTGCTTTTCACTCTTTGTTAACAAAACCACTATGATCATTTTAGTGCTGAAACAGCTCTCACTCTGTAATTAATATACACATATAGGTATAAAAAAACCCTCAAATTCAAAGTTAAAATGCTTCCATATTCTAGCCAGACAAGCTTCTCCTACCCCATCTAACAACTTCAGGGTTGGAAAGATAGAGGGGAGAAGATGTAAATGATAATGGGGTCTTTCTTAAATGAAGTTTTCTAATCTATACTTCCAATGTAAAGGAAATACAAGACCTACCTGGACATTATGACTTCTCCTTTGAGCTTCTGGTCCAAATGGACTTCCTTAATTGGGCCCTTCTCTTTCCTATTCTCTCTCCTTCTCTAATAGTCCATGATAGACCCAGTCCTTTGACCAGTCATTAGTGGGATTTCTTTTCCAAACCATCCAGACCACTACTTTGCTGCCATAAACTTTTTTAAAAATTTTTTCTAGGAAGGAAGTATGAGTTAATGTGTCCCCTAAACTTCCAAACTTCAGTAACCTATCAGATTCTCCAACTAGTCTTATTTAAGTCTTTATCATTATGTCTGAGGTAAGGGAGAAGCATAATCTCCTCATAACAAATTTACAACTTTACTTGAAACTCTTTTCAACTTTGCTTTTATATCCTCAAGTGGTCAAGAAGCCAAAGGCTGCAAATACAATTTTTTAAAACTGTTGGAAATCCTAATGCGTGGACAAGCACTTCATTTTACTATATCTGGCTGAAGAAGGGGATGGGATGATTGGTCCTTTGACTTCAATAGAATCCTCCCCACCTCCCCTGCCCCCACCAAATACGCATCTTGTATATAGACCCGGTTAATACCTTCTACAGAATAGCTCAGCACCACTTGCCTTTAGGCCTTCTCCTAATTGACCTATTTCCTAGCCTGTAGCCTCACATGCCAGTTCTCATAGTTCAGTCATAAAGCCACATTCATATAACTCAAAACATTGTCTCAGCCTGTGCTGGGGTGAGGAACAGTCTCCCATGGCCTCCATTAAAAGCATCACTGAAGGGAGTCTAGAAACTTCAGCATCAAGGAAACCAGACCAATGGAGGCTTGTCTTCTTCCAGATGCTGTCAAGAGGAGACAGAAAACACAACTCAGAAGTGTGGAGCACATAACACGATAGGATGGACTTTATCTCTTGAGAGACAGGAAATAGTGCTATTTAATGAGCAGTGTTTTAAACTGCCTCCCTGGAGGTATTCTTCGTGACTGAGCCAACATCTGAGTTTTCTTGGGAGTGGAAATGTTTGCACTTGCTTTTCCTCCTTCTCTGCCTCATTTCCTCTTCTCCTCAACTTTCTTCATTTGAATGACATTCACCAATAAAACATTTGCATGAAAGTTTGCCTCAGGTCATGTTTTTTAGGGAGTTTAGGCTAATGCACTCTGAGAGAAAAGTAATTTACTGAAAATAATTTAGGAGATTATTGTGAAAGGAACGTGATTTGCAGATGGTCAAGAAATTACAAATGCCTCTGACATCATGTAGCAGCTATTTACATCCTATAAAAATACAGTTTGAGAAACACCCTTCACTTCACTTTGGACCAGTTTATTTTAAATCTGAAGTTTTGACTCCTCATTTTTTAGGTAGATCTATTACATTCAGAGACACTGTAAACCTATGAAAATTCCATTCGACCTATGAAAATTCCAAGAGGTCATGATTCTCACTTTGAAAAGGAAGATGGTAAGTAGCAATAAAATTAACAACTTTTTGGGCAAAGACATATGTGTAGCAAGAATCATCCACAATGACCTCTATTTATTATGACCTCATATGAGAGCACTGAGCCGGTAACAGCTCAATGTCATAAAGATGAGCTGACCCAGAGGATGCAAAGCACTAACACTGGCATCCAAATTGTTTTGTACTGAAACATCATCTCAGCTTGCACCTGGCACATTGACTCTACTTGCTGACACTGAAACTGGAAATTGCCACTTGGCATTATCTATCAAAGTTTAGAAGGATAGAGGTTGAATATAGAATGTAATACAGTCAGGGTCAGCCTGTAGTTATAAAGACAATTTTCTGAATTTCATTGATGCTGAAATGACACTCTTTATATTCATTCAATAACTATACTCTGAGAACTTTACAGTAAATACTAAAATAATTTCCTGCATTGACATCAATTTAATGAACCTAAATTTCCAGAGCAACATCTAACTACTAATTGTATACTTCAGTTGGGGTAGGAAGAAGAAAATCATAATTATAAATATGTCATAAATAATAATAATACCCTGAATGTAATGTTAGATTATTGTCACTGAATAATCAAAATAATTGCTAGAGTCATCAGGCACCTGGGTGGCTCAGTCAGTTAAGCATCCGACTTCGGCTCATGTCATGATCTCACAGTTCATGGGTTCAAGCCCCGCATCGGGCTTTGTGCTGACAGCTTAGAGCCTGGAGCTTGCTTCGAATTCTATGTCTTCCTCTCTCTCTGCTCCTCCCCCATTCATGCTCTCTCTCTCTCCTTCAAAAATAAATAAAAACATTTTTAAAAATTTAGATAATTGCTATAGTCACAATAGGAAAAGGTAATGTCTGTTTAGTGCTTCTGCTGTGTCAGCCCCTATTCTGAGTGCTTTATGTACTAAATTTCCTTTTTTCCCACATGGTAGTCAGCCTTCAATATGGTTGTCATTTGATGCCCACATACCTGGTATTCACAGCTTTGTTCAGTGCCCTCCCACTTTCGTATGGGTTTGTTCTGTTTGACCAGTAGCATGCAAAAGAAATGATGGTATGCCATTTGCATGATTAGATTATTAAAGGCAAAGCTTCCATTCTGGGTGCTCTCTCTTTCTGTCTTATCACTGACTATAAGGTAATCAAGCTTCAGTGTTGTGAACATCCCTATGGAAAGGCTATATGGAAAAGAACTAAGACCTCCCGTCAACAGCCAGAGAGGCAGGGACCTGCCAACAATCATGTGAGTTATATTAGAAGTGGTCCTCCAGCCCTGCTTAAGCCATGAGGTGATTGTAACCCTGACTGTAACTTTTGGAGTGACCCTGAGCTAGAGGACCCAGCCAAGCCACACCTGAATCCCTAATCCTTAAAACAGTTGTGTGAGATAAGATGTTTTTTAATTTTTTTTTTTTATGTATTTATTTTTGAGAGAGAGACAGAGCGCAAGCAAGGGAGGGGCAGACAGATAGAGGGAGAGACACAGAATCTGAAGCAGGCTCCAGGCTCCAAGCTGTCAGCACAGAGCCCGAGGCGGGGCTCGAACCCATGAACAGTGAGATCATGACCTGAGCCACAGTCGGATGCTCAACCGACTGAGCTACACAGGCACCCCAATATTTTTTGTATATAAGCAGCTAAACTTTAATTTGTTATGCAACAGTAGATAATACATCCATAACAACTCTGAAAGGTAGGTGCTAATATATCTTCACATCACTGTTGAAAGGAGGTTTCTTTTTCAATTAAACTTTCTTAGCACCTTTATTGTATATCCACTGGTAATATATGTGTGTGTCTGTCTCTAGAGTCTCTATTCTTTTCCATTCATTTATCTTTGCCAGTACCCAGCAGCCTGGATTACTGTAACTTTTAGTAAATCTTAAATATAGTAGAGCAAGTTTTCCAGCTTTGTTATTTTTCACAGCTGTTTGGCTATTATAGGTCCTTAGCTTTTCCATAAAATCTTGTAATTAGCTTATAAATTTGTACACACAAGTCTGATGGGATTTTTGGTGGAATTGCCTTGAATCTATACATCAATTTGGGGAGAATTAAGACCTTACAATATTGAGACTTCTAATCCATGAACTTGATGTATCTTTCCACTTATTTACCTCTTTTAAATTTCTTTCAGAATCGCTTTATTTCCAGTTTCACATCTTTTGTTAGGTTTATTCTTTGTAACTTTTTTTTTAGAACATATTCCTCACTAAGGTACTCAATCTTTATTACTGCTATCACATGCTGTGCCTTCCACTACTTCCCTATATTTCACCATTATTTAAAAGTAACATTTTCAAGAGAAATTTATAATGTTCATAGTCACCAAGTATTACTAATGAAATATAAAACTCCTCATATTTTAATAAGTAAAACTGAAGATCTATAAAATTAAACCATGCCAGAAAATCTCTTAAAAATTGACCTCTTAATTTTCTTTAACATTTCTTTAGACTGGTTCTAACAATACTTTTATTGATTATAATACATTTAAAAAATATATTCCATAATTCTATTTCTTTAAAAATACTGTGATCTGTTATTTAAGAATTATTTACTTACCATCCATAAATTTAAAAATTGGAATGCCTTGCAGGTCCAGATATTACCATTGGTTATTAATTAGGAGTTGTATAACTCATTAATTTGTGGAAAGATATTATAAAAAACATTCTTCTACTAGGTGAACACTAAAGTACATTAAAAAAATTGCAGTTAAGACTAAAATTAGGGAGTGGCAAAATGGCCAATAGTTACAAACCAATAACCATCACATTGATAGATGGTGGCTAATTCAGTGTATTGCACAGCAATGCCACAAAGTCAGGACTGCTGTGCCATCAACAGTATGTAAGGAAATGGAACAGCTTCAAATATAAAGGTTCAGTAATCAAAATCAATGCTTCCCTTTGATATGTGAAAGTCCTAATAACTACCTTCTAAAGGACATGTGAAGGGAGCCTGAGTGGCTCTGTCAGTTAAACAGCTGACTTAATTTCGGCTCAGGTGATGATCTCACAGTTTGTGAGATCACATCCTGCACCAGGCTCTGTGCTGACAACGTGGAGCCTGCTTGGAATTCTCTCTCTCCCTCTCACACACACATGCACTCTCTCTCTCTCTCTCTCTCTCTCTCTCTCTCTCTCTCTCTCTCCCTCTCTCTCTCAATAAATAAACATTTTTAAGAAGATAAAGGACGTGTGAAAACAGTTTACCCTTGTAACCCTCTCTCCTAAGTGCTTTTCTTCATTATGCTTATACTCAAAATGTCCCAGGAACTTCTTTCAAAGTACTTAGGTATAGGGTCAACCCACAATACAAAAAGATCTTGTGAATTTCAGGCAATTGTGTATTTTAACAAAGACCCCCAAATTCCAGACACTAGCTAAAGAATATTACATTTGTTATTTCATTTTGTTTAACCCACACAGAGCCCTGAGAGATTGCTATTAGGAACCTCACTTTCCAATAGAGGGAAAATAAGACTCAGAAAAGTAATTAATAAGGAAACCCATCTAGTTACTGTGCTTATACTCACCATGCTCTACTGTGTTGTTTATTCATGAATGGTTTCTGTAAAATCGACTAATGATTTCCAGCACTGTCAGTTTACAATCAGAAAAACAGACTGCCATTAGAAGTAAACATGAATGACAGAATTACCACAGGAAATAGACTATCACACCTGAATAGAAGAAGTCTCACAGGAAGCGGGCCATTATCCCTATTCCAGCATGGTCATGTTATGTTCATATCACTTCCTCTTCCAAGCCTGCCCTCCTGGCACCATGGGTGTGTAACCCCAACATACCAAAGCACAGAGGGGGTGTCCACTCTTACCCCTGCCAGCTTTCAAGATTCTATGGCAACTTTGTGAGAGTCTACTTTCCTTTAAAATGGGGGAACTTATAATTTACTTTATATCGTAAAACCCTCTGCTTTGGCTATTTGCTCCAGGAACAGATGTAAAAATACCACAGTTGCACCATCAGGTTTTAGGGAGAGAGTCTCAAATACTCCACAAGCAGTATGCAAAAGTATTGTTAGCAAAGAGATGGCTTTAATTGGTTTTACTCTGATTTAAAAAGAAGTCAATTTCTGCCCATCTTGGCTACTCAGTTTAACTTTTAATTTCACACTTTATTGCCTTTATTTTTGCTGTTCTTATCACTTAGACTGTTCTGTTATCTTTGTTTTGCTTGGTTAACAGCTATTTACTTTGGCAAGGCAGTCTTTACTTCAAGCAGCTATTCCTTCCTGATTCTTTCCTGATTTAGTCAACATAATCTACTTCATTTAATATTACAATGAAGAGTAATATGGGGAACTGTAAAGAAAAAATCCATACATCAAAAATTAGCCTTTATAATTAACAACTATGACCTTGAACACATGAGAACAATTTAGGCCTCCTCAGACACTTTAAATAGCAAAGTGCATTCTTCATTAGATCACAGAATATATCAATCTATGGCAGAATATTAGTCATTGATTAAGCAATAATCAATAGGGGTGTCTGGGTAGCTTAGTCAGTTGAGCATCCTACTCTTAATTTAGACTCAGGTCATGATCCTGGGTCACGGGATTGAGTCCTGTGTCAGGCTCCGCCCTGACCTGCTTAAGAGTCAGAGTCTCTCCCTCTCTCTCTCTCTCTCTCTCTCTCTCTCTGTTTCCTCCTGCCCCTCCCCCCCACTCACACACTCTCTCTCTCTCTCTAAAAATAAAAATAATTTAAAGAGCGCAACAATCAAATACTTAAACTGAAAAAGGACAAAACGTGTAGCTGATTACTTCTTCAACTTGTTAAAATTTCTTTTATAAATGGATAAAGGACCTAAATGTGAGACAGGAAACCATCAGAACCTTAGAGGAGAAAGCAGGAAAAGACCTCTCTGACCTCAGCCGTAGCAATCTCTTACTCGACACATCCCCAAAGGCAAGGGAATTAAAAGCAAAAGTGAATTACTGGGACCTTATGAAGATAAAAAGCTTCTGCACAGCAAAGGAAACAACCAACAAAACTAAAGGCAACCAACGGAATGGGAAAAGATATTTGCAAATGACATATCGGACAAAGGGCTAGTATCTAAAATCTATAAAGAGCTCACCAAACTCCACACCCGAAAAACAAATAACCCAGTGAAGAAATGGGCAGAAAACATGAATAGACACTTCTCTAAAGAAGACATCCAGGGGCGCCTGGGTGGCGCAGTCGGTTAAGCGTCCGACTTCAGCCAGGTCACGATCTCGCGGTCCGGGAGTTCGAGCCCCGCGTCAGGCTCTGGGCTGATGGCTCAGAGCCTGGAGCCTGTTTCCGATTCTGTGTCTCCCTCTCTCTCTGCCCCTCCCCCGTTCATGCTCTGTCTCTCTCTGTCCCAAAAATAAATAAACGTTGAAAAAAAAATTAAAAAAAAAAAAGAAGACATCCAGATGGCCAATAGGCACATGAAAAGATGTTCAGCGTCACTCCTTATCAGGGAAATACAAATCAAAACCACACTCAGGTATCACCTCACGCCAGTCAGAGTGGCCAAAATGAACAAATCAGGAGACTATAGATGCTGGAGAGGATGTGGAGAAACGGGAACCCTCTTGCACTGTTGGTGGGAATGCAAATTGGTGCAGCCGCTCTGGAAAGCAGTGTGGAGGCTCCTCAGAAAATTAAAAATAGACCTACCCTATGACCCAGCAATAGCACTGCTAGGAATTTATCCAAGGGATACAGGAGTACTGATGCATAGGGGCACTTGTACCCCAATGTTCATAACAGCACTCTCAACAATAGCCAAATTATGGAAAGAGCCTAAATGTCCATCAACTGATGAATGGATAAAGAAATCGTGGTATATATACACAATGGAATACTATGTGGCAATGAGAAAAAATGAAATATGGCCTTTTGTAGCAACGTGGATGGAACTGGAGAGTGTGATGCTAAGTGAAATAAGCCATACAGAGAAAGACAGATACCATATGGTTTCACTCTTATGTGGATCCTGAGAAACTCAACAGGAACCCATGGGGGAGGGGAAGGGAAAAAAAAAAAAAAAAGAGGTTAGAGTGGGAGAGAGCCAAAGCATAAGAGACTCTTAAAAACTGAGAACAAACTGAGGGTTGATGGGGGGTGGGAGGGAGGGGAGGGTGGGTGATGGGTATTGAGGAGGGCACCTTTTGGGATGAGCACTGGGTGTTGTATGGAAACCAATTTGTCAATAAATTTCATATATATAAAAAAAATAAATAAATAAATAAAATAAAATAAAATTTCTTTTATAAATTTCCATGTATTGTATTCCCGTGACCACAACATAAATTTTTAGAAGAGATTCCCAAATCACAAATACTATAATATAGGAATTTTAATTTTGTCTGCTATTGTTGTAAAATGTGGTATTCCCAGAGATTGTCACCACAGAAATACACTCCTCAATATTATGTTTTCAACTGAACTTCAAAGACGATAATTTCACTGTTCAGACAAAGAGAGACTTACTGCCTCTAACAATACATTTCTCATTTTCTTCTGGTGCATACGCTCAGAGTTGTGAGGCGATATTCCCAAGTAGCCTGAGAATCTGCCCCTATGTTACAAATTAAGTCTGGCTTTGGTCATTTTACAGATTCTCTGCAGAGAATAACAACTCCCATTCTCTCAAGTTTGCCCAGCAGTTCAAGGAAATGTCAATAAAATGGGAAACATAAAAATAACTTATCTTCTGGGATGCCTGAGTGGCTCAGTCAGTTAAGCCACTAACTCCTGATTTCAGCTCAGATCATGATCTCATGGTTCGTGATTTTGAGCCCTATATTGGGCTCTGCACTGACAGTGAGGAGCCTGCTTCAGATTCTCTTTCTCTCTCCCTCTCTTTCGTCTCCTGCCCTGCTTGTTCTCTCTCTCTCTCTCTCTCTCTCTCTCTCTCTCTCTCTCTCTCCTCTCAAAATAAATAAGTAAACTTTAGGAAAAAAACTAACTTCTTCTCTGGTGTTTTTAAAAGCATTCAAAAGTTCCAGAGGTTGAAGAGGGATAAAGAAAATATTACTATATAAAAGTAACTTGAAAGTTATGTGGGTTGTCTATAATTTTTATATTTGTGGAGCATAATGATGGACAACAAAAACAATAGCTCACTGTGTGCCATAGTATGTGCTAGGTACTGTGTAAAATGCTGAAGAGTCAATTATGAGAGAAAACAGTTTCTACACTAAATGACATCACATCCTTATAAATCCCTAAACTAGTCTCATTAGATGATCTTAGATACAAAAATTCACAGACCAACCAAATACTTTCTCAACCTACCTATATAGCTTTAAAGGTCACTTTTTCCCAAAGTAAAATGTGTTGTTGGCTGTTCCCAAAGAACCTGCTAAACTTTTGAAAATCAAGATCTCTTTTGCCATTTTAATGTAAGCATAATTGCCAAATACACATACAAGTAATTTTCTAAATTATACTTTTGTGTGTCTGGAAAGGAAGAAAAAATACCCTAAATTAGGAATACCTGACAAAGAAGAAGGAAAATGGAAGTAAATTCATTTGGTACTAACATAAGAGGTACTCTTGACTCTTTCATTCTTACAAATACTTCACTGACATTACTGTCCCGACAATCATTAATCTTCCTGATGTGACACTGCACTTCTGTTTACCACAATTCAAAACCAAGAGATAATTTACCTAATCTGATAATTTGCATCAAGAAGCTACATAGTTCTTACTGATAAAAGAGTTCTTACTTTTAGATTAAGTATTACAGATATTGTTTATAAATAAATATTGCAGTATTGAAAGTGAATAAGTACTGCTGAAACCTTTCAGCTTCTGACTACTGTCCCTAAAAATACTCGGAAATTTCACCTCTTACTTTGGTGTAACAATTGCTCATGAAATACACCTCGTCTTTTTTATTAAATCCTATTTTTTGATATATTGATAGCTTGCTAGCTACCAAGATATAAATATACCAGGTTTCTTTTAGACAATTAAGCACAAGAGAATTAAATTAGTTGTCTATCTGCGTAAATAGCCTTTACTTTATTTAACCTCTTTGGTAACCATGGAGGTGGTTACTATTAAATACTATTAAAGAATTAAACTCTGAATTATATAACTTGCAGGGACCATTTTGCCAGAATTTATTGACCAAATAAAAAATAAATCTCTAACACAATTTTATAACTTAATGCTCTCAGCTTATACTTGCGATTTCCAGAAAACAACTTAATCTCCTTTTTTATAATGTTCCATTCTGGCTATATTTATCCTCTCAGAGGAGTTACAAGAGTTTCTTTATTTTTCTTTATAGACCATTTATGGACTGAGAATGCTGAACTCTGACACAATATCCATAGATGGGAGAGTTCTTCAAGGACCTGTGACCAACAGAGATACAGAATTCATTTACAAATCTAAGTGCAGTCTTATATATAGTATCCCAGAACAACCGGAGATTGTATGCAAAGTGATGTATCTTCATGTCGTACTTATTATGCCTCACAAAATAAATCCTTATTCAAGAAATTACTAAAAACAAAATATTATTTTCAAATTGTAAGTACTTATTCTTTTTTTGTTGTACATTTAGGGAAATGTTAATACAAGGTTGATATAGATATTGATATTAATACATCTATTGATAGAGATAATAGTGTTTCCCTAGGGAATTCATATTTTCATATCACTTATTTTCATGTTCAAAAATATACCACCATGGATAACTGCAAATTTGATCCATTAATTACACAAACCAAAGTTAATTATATGTCCATGAGGTATATGACTTAAATACATATTATAGAGAAAAGGCACAAATAAGGTGAACAAATACCAGATAAAGCTTATTTTACACAAATTCTAAAACATTGTTAACTCTGTGATTTTGCACTTGATTTCCATCCTGTCTATTGTGTCTCATACCCCAATACTGTTCCTAAAATGCCATTTGCCAAGAGCAGAGAGTAATCTCCAGAGTCCCAGGAAATGTTTAAGGCTACACAAGAGATAGATTTTATTCTTCCCCTTAAGAGCCATCGTTAAGAGCTTACCACTTGCCTATTAGATCTGTTCCATCAGGCATATTGGCCATTGGCATGACTACCAAAAGCAGTTTGCTTATCAGTCACTTCTGAGCATCCTTCAGGTCATTAAAAGCAAGTAGAACATGGTGTAGTGGAGCAATCTGACTGTTGAACATGAAAAAAAAAATAGGCTTTTTCTGCTTCACAGGCTTTGCAGATATTATTGCATAAATTCATATTGTGGAAGGTTAAAACAAAAGGGTGCAAAGTCTATCTCTCACGAAGTCAACATTGTATGCTGCCAAAATAAAATACCCTTTATTAACACAAATTCTATCTGCATTTTTTAAACAATGTGCTGTAAGCTAACTCATGAGTGGTAATAGAATGCCACACAGCTGAATGCTCCTTGCAGATCTGCTGAAGCATGCCTCCTTTAATCAAGAGCATTTGGATCTTCCTTTAGAAGCCTTACAGTGATTTAAAGAATTTGACCACAGCAATTACCAAGCTCACACATCACACAGTTTCATTAAAGATCTTTTCACTGCTCATTAACATCAGCCAGACATGACACAAGAATTCTCTGTGATTACTCAGAGGAATTTTAATTTTTATTCTAAACGTTTCCAATGGATTATGCTATTTGTCAAAGAGTATTATATACTTTGGGGTCTAACAATGTGGGGACTTAAAGGAACTGGGGCATTCCTAAACATGGCGATGTTTAGGAATGATGTAATGAATGATGTGACATCACAGAAGACAGCCTTCACTTCAGTATGAGATGGCTTTTCCTTTGTGGTTGGAAATTATTCTAGAAACTTAGTTTTATAATTAAAAAAAACTTTAATGTTTATTTTGAGAAACAGAGAGAGAGCGTGAGCAGGGGAGAGGTAAAGAGAGAGGGAGACACAGAATCCGAAGCAGGCTGCAGGCTCTGAGTTGTCAGCACAGAGTCTGATGTGGGGGTTGAACTCATAAACTGTGAGATCATGACCTGAGCCAAATTCAGACACTTGACCAACTGAGCCACCCAGGTGCCCCAGTTTTATAATTTTTTTACTGTAATGGAAAGCCATGGCATTTTTCATTCACCTAAGATTAACTTTTTTTATTAGTTTTTATAAATAATAATATTTTAACAGAAATAGTTGTAATATGAGTCTCACTTTGCACTACCTTTACTACCATGGATAATTTACATTTACTGAGTGTTTTTTTAATAATTATTATTATTCACCCACATTGAAAGCTGTTTTAAAGACTTGCTTTGTGATTGCCAAATATCTAATCAAGTATGGGTTTGAAAGCATGGCAAAACTTTTACTAGAAGCTTAAGGCAGGGTTTAGACTCAACTGGATAGAAAACCCTTCTCATAAAAAGTTCCCACTGCCTTACTATGTTGTTGTTGTTTAAGTTTATTTATTTATTTTGAGAAAGAGAGAGAGAGAGAGAGTATATGAGCAAGTGTGAATGGGGAGGGGCAGAGAGCGGGAGAAAGAGAATTCCAAGCAGACTCCATGCTGTCAGCACAGAACCCTTAGTTGGGGGGCTCAGTTCCAAGAACCGTGAGATCATGACCTGATAAAACCAAGAGCCGGACTCTTAACTGACTGAGCTACCCAGGCACCCACGCTAGTTCTAAAACGGACCCTAGAGGAGGGCAAAACACCTTAATCAACATTCTACTAAGACCATACAAAGTGAGAATGAAGTAACACCTGATAAAGAAATTAGGGTTGTCAAAGAAGGGGGAAATGAATACTGAACAGCCAAAATAGCCAAATATAATGGACATTTCATAATTAAAGTAAATCAATGCTTCTGTCTTACATGGTTATACTTTTACATTCTCTATAAATATGAAGAGCCATTATACATTAATATTTTAGTAATATTAAGGCCCTAGAGTCAGACAGATATGCCTCACATTCTAGCTCTACCATTTCAAGTTGTAAAACTTTGAGCATATTTTGTAATCTATTTATGCCTTATTTCACATACACTAGTCATCTATTATGGCATAGAGTATTTGAAATTTCTAAACAAAAATGCACCATAATACAATATAATTATTGCACTCTGTCACTAATTTCATGGAAGTTATCATGAAGAGTAAAAAACTATACAATTCCAAATGTAGTTAGCTAATTAGTTGGGGCTAATTACTATTACTAGTATTACCTACCATTGTTAAAGGTTGCACTTATAGAGTCCTTGGCACTAAACAAGCTCTCATTAAGTGCTAGCTTTAATGACAGTAAAAATAACCATTATTATTTTAAGAAACCAAGAATATATATATGCAAGTGGATATTTTTTGCGAATGAGAAATAACTGGACTAAGAATTTCCTTAAGTTAGATAACAATTTAAGTATTATAAATTACATATGCAAAAATTATACAATCAGGGTAAACAAAATCACTTTGCCTTCATAGAATAACAATAATAATACTGCTAATATAATTATTAAAATTACATTTACATGTGCACCTGTTTTGATCCAGACACAATTCATAAAGCCTTCTAACCAGGAAAGATAATAGTAATTATGAAAAATAATAATATCAGAACCTCTCAAGGAAGTGGGCAGAAGAGGATCCAGATTTTCTAGGACCTGAAGATTTTAATATGAGAGGCTAAAAAGTAATATAAAATTATGAATATATACTTAAGTACAGGATCTTGGAAGGATTTGTTATTTGCCACTTGATTAGTCGGCCTCTGGAAGGAGGTACTGTCGTTATCATGATTTTATAGATAAGAAACATGAGCCACATAGTGTTGATATAGCATGACCAAAATCACACAGATGGTGAATGTTAGAGATAGATATCAAAGCTGATATTGTGCTTTCATTTTACACATGAGAAATTGCAGTTTCAGTGAGTTTATGTAACTTGCCAGAGGTCCAGAATTACTGAGTGGCACAGGCAAGATTAAAACCCAGATCTGTCAAACTCTAAAGTTCGTACTCTCTATGCTAAGCTTTTGATGCCAACTCACGAAGAATTCTGGCACAGGATATTGTATTTTTTTTTCAGATTTTCATTGCTTTTGATCAAAGAATCAAAAGAATGAGAGTTAGCCTAGATCCTAAAGGAATTAAGGCTAATTTCAAAGATGAGATGGCTATTTTCTCTAGGTACATAAGCAGAGGTAGTTTTTATATGCTTTATATCAGGTATCACTGTATCTCTTATCTACAACGCAGTCCTCTATTATGTCATAGAGTATTAGAAATTTCTAAACAAATATCCACCATAATATAAATACTCTATTCTTTACAAATATAGAAAAGCTTTGTTATAACTTTAGAATTCAAGAAATTACTCCTTTTGATTTCATTACTATAACTCTCCATAGAACCACCTTTCCCCTTTCATAGTATCGCATATGTAAATTAAGTAAATTGATGGTTCTCCCCTTAAGAATATAAATGAAAAAGTGTATCTTGATATAATATGTTGAGACCAGAATAAAGTTAGTGGGAAATATAAATATTTCCACTAAACTTATTTCTCATAGTGTGTCTAGGCATTGTAAATTTTTATGCAACTTGACAGGCTAGAGGAAGGTGTTATGGTAGTCTAGCATTCCTTTATATTTTTGTACCATTAGGGTGTACATCAGATAAAAGGAGATTTTAGAATTTATCAATTATCCAACAGTTAGACTGATATGAAACAGTAGCCATAACATTTGAGATTCTTTAACAGGTCTTAGTAACTCTTTAATAATTCTTTCTCTTTTTCTCTTGTATCACTCAATACAAACATACACTACATTCATAGGTATAATGTTAATTAGTAATCTCCTTAAACTACTAGTTCCTAGGAAGGCACTTTTATGATAAGGAGAGTGTAATGCTAAGTGAAATAAGCCATACAGAGAAAGACAGATACCACATGGTTTCACTCTTATGTGGATCCTGAGAAACTAAACAGGAACCCATGGGGGAGGGGAAGGAAAAAAAAAAAAAAAAAAGAGGTTAGAGTGGGAGAGAGCCAAAGCATAAGAGACTCTTAAAAACTGAGAACAAACTGAGGGTTGATGGGGGGTGGGAGGGAGGGGAGGGTGGGTGATGGGTATTGAGGAGGGCACCTTTTGGGATGAGCACTGGGTGTTGTATGGAAACCAATTTGTCAATAAATTTCATATATATAAAAAATAAAATAAAAAAAAAAAAGAAAATACCTACAAAAAAAAAAAAAAAAAAAAGGAAGTGTTACACTGAGCTCATACTCATGAAGTTCACTGGTTTTACCTTATGCCGTGTTGGAGCTGTGATGGGATATTAGGACAATATAATGATATTAAATGTTACAGATCAGGGGCGCCTGGGTGGCGCAGTCGGTTAAGCGTCCGACTTCAGCCAGGTCACGATCTCGCGGTCCGGGAGTTGGAGCCCCGCGTCGGGCTCTGGGCTGATGGCTCAGAGCCTGGAGCCTGTTTCCGATTCTGTGTCTCCCTCTCTCTCTGCCCCTCCCCCGTTCATGCTCTGTCTCTCTCTGTCCCAAAAATAAATAAACGTTGAAAAAAAAAATTAAAAAAAAAATGTTACAGATCAGTGGTTCTAATCTTTCAGTTAGTTGTTGGTCCATGATTTTTAAAAATATTCACAGAAAAATGGGGCACCTGGGTGACTCAGTCAGTTAAGCGTCTGACTCTTGATTTCAGCTCAGGTCATGATCTCACAGTTCATGGGATCAAGCCCTGCTTTGGACTCTGTACTGACAGTGCAGAGCCTGCTTGGGAGGCTCTCCCTCCCTCTCTCTCTTCCCCTCCTCCACTCATGCTTGTTCATGCTCTCTCTCTCAAAATAAATTTAAAAAATATTCACAGAAAAATAAGAAAACTAATGACACCATAGAAAGTTTTTCATTATGCTAAATTATTTCTTTTAAGTAATCACCTTTTATCTGAGATTATGTTTTTCCTTCTTTTTAGATGTTAAATATTTTTTCTTTCATGTGGCTAAAGTAAGCAGAAGGGTTTTTTCTTTTTGGCTGCCTTAGAAAAATTAAAAATTAGTATTCTCTGTAAAGCACGTAATTTTTTAAGTAAAATGTTACTTGACTATAAAAATCTAAAAATATAAGGGGTTCCTGGGTGGCTCGGTTGGGTAAGCATCCATCTTTGGCTTAGGTTGTGATCTCTCCATTCCCGAGTTCAAGCCCCACGTTGGGGACTGTGCTGACAGCTCAGATCCTGGAGCCCATTTCAGATTCTGTGTCTCCCTCTCTCTCTCTGCCCCTCCCCTGCTTGTGCTCTGTCTCTGTCACTCTCAAAAATAAATAAACATTAAGAATATTTTTTTTAAATCGAAATATACAAGAACCAGTATTACATAGTAATTAGTATGACATATATTTTTAGCTAAAGGAATATGTATGTATCTTAAAATCCTTGTTGAAATAACCCTTCTCAAGAAAAGTATCTAGTACCAGAAACCTTGTTTTCTCTTTCTTGTATCTTTGAATGGATTGACATATATGTGGATGTGGATTTGCCTTCTTGAACTACGTTGCTTCTGCAAGCACCACCCATTGGTAGCGTTACAGAATTCCTTGTTTACTGTTATGTTATGCTGCACAAAATCGTCAGAGGCCAGGGGCATATTTTAGGACAAAGGAAGTATAGCAATGAGCTCATGCCCAAAAATTTATATATTTATAAAAATATAATTATATTATATATATATTTATATATATTTACAAATATATATATAAATTTATATATATATACACTACTAAAATTTATATATTTTCTATCAACAGGACCTTTGGTTCCATAGGTTTAGAGATACCATTTCCCAAATAGTAGACTATTTTCCTGGACTTAGTCCCAAGTCCCAGGCCATTTTGATCTCCTATGCCACTGAACCAACAAGGAGAGAAAAGGTCACTGTACCGAACAGGGTATTTGATGCTGATGACTAGGAGGAAATTGGACTGCTCCAACTCAGTAGTGCCAATGAAAACTATGTTTATGAGATGCCTTTGGGTGCCTTTTAGTGCTGCTATGCCCAGTAGTATTTCTTCTTAGAAAACTCTAAGAACACAGTAGACCAGTAAAACCAGTTAGTACTCAGCTTAAGCAGAAAAGAAGGTCTGGCGTATCCACAGGTAGAGTCTCACTTGGTTGAGGCAGAGGGTAAGAGAAATGTTGAATAGTGGTGGAAAACAGTTATAATTGTCAACTTTGGCCTCAATGCTAATGACAGAAAAGGACTATAGTAGCTACAGTTTTATATCACTTAATAAGTTACTTTCTACAACATCCTTCCCCCCCCACCCCACCACCACTGCCCCACCACCACCACTATATGGAGAACACAAGAGTACTTAAAACCTTAGGTTTTAGGTAGGAGTAAGAACTAATTAACGGTACCCTTTTATGATAAAGTAGCTGATCAGACCTCATGCTTTCAAATGTAGAGACAAGCTTTAGAAAGAAGACAAGAGGCAAAAAAGTGGACTGTGCTAGGTATCTTTGATCCTTCGGATTCACTTTATCTCCTGTCTCCATCCTGCCCTATTTCTTCAGGAAGCTGATCCCTATGGATTACATCAATAAGATCACCATTTACACTGGTTTGGAGTTAAATGCAGTCTTTGGGGAGTCCTGGCAGGAAGTGAGAAAGAGAAACAAAGAGACAGAGACAGAAATACAGAGACGGACTAAGAGTGAGAGAGAGAGAGTGAGAGAGAAAACAGAAGAGGAATATCAAGGTATGTATTCCCATAGCTCTCCCTTTGTGAAGTTGCCTTGAGCTTTCAATGACCTCACATAAAGGTCACATCATCAGTGTGGCTCCTGTCAAGGTGGTGTGCTCTATCTTGACTTTTGTTTGTTCCTTCTCGATTATAGTTTCCTCCCTCCTTTTGACACTTCAGGCTTAGGGGTACTGATAGCAAACTGCTGTTCTATTTGGATCCCTACATTATTCTTGTATTTCTCCCCAAATTTGTAATTTGTATTTTAGGAATAAACGCTTTTTGAATTATCTGAATGTATGTGAGCCATGGTTTCCTGTAAGAACTCTGACCATCTGTTTTCATTTCACTCTAAGAGTAGAACACTCTGGAGATGGAGGAGATTCAGGTCACAAAAAATCATCAGGGAGAATGTATATGCAGGAACAGAGAAATCAGGGCAGAGAAACAAACCCACAAAGTGTAGTACTTCACCAATAGAAAATCCACTATTAATTGTAGAACATATAATTTATAGCAGACACTTTATACAATACATCGGAACAATGGATTAATAAACATTCTTTTAAAAATAAATAGATTTCACATAAACTATGGTATGAACTTTCTGATGAAAATAAGGATTCCTGCAAAAGAGACATTGCAACTCAAATCAGCATGTGTAAAGAACAACACAGGACAAAAAGGAATCAGTAACACGTGATCAGTATCATAAGCAAAGGACATTCCGTCAGGACAGTACAAGACTACTCATAGTCATACCTGCCTAAGAGGATTTCAGTCTCTCAATGTGGACAAAACTCTAAGTGAATATATATTATTCTTTTATAGAAAATTATTTTCAATTAAACATTATTGACTGTATTGTGATTATTAACACCTGATTTTGCTTTTAAGTTTGTTTTCATAAGGTTCTAATTTCTTTTAATGTAGAAAAAAAAACTTAGGTATTGTGATAAGTAGAATAGTGTAAATAGTGTACAGGTTAATAGAAGTATTATGGTCCTGACCATAATGTGTTTTAAGATACACTGTTCTAGGGGTGCCTGGGTGGCATTAAGCCTCCGACTTCAGTTCAGGACATGATCTCATGGTCTGTGGGTTTGAGGCCTACGTCAGGCTCTGTGCTGACAGCTCAGAGCCTGGAGCCTGCTTCAGATTCTGTGTCTCCCTCTCTCTGCCCCTTCCCCACTCTCATTCTGCCTCTCTCCCCCTCTCTCTCTCAAAAATAAAGACATTAAAAAAAAAAAGATATGCTGTTCTAGAATGAAGTTGGAGGGGGAATACCATTATGACGAATGTATTTTTTAAATCTTTTTCCAAATATCTAGATATGCTGTTATTCATAAATGGAAAATACTATTTATGGAAAAAAAAACCAAACTACGTTTACTCCATTAAATGACAAGCATTTGCCTCTAATATTGAAAGCTTACATTGCTCTAAGAGTTCCTGATTATATCCATTTCCTATTGCACTTCCTTTTTTCATGTTTTTGGATGAATGAAACAAGATTAAACAAGTTGTATGATACAATTTTACTTATTAGTGGGATGTTTTGTAGTTTTTCACAAACAAAGCATATTTCCTTTCCCTTTAATTTGCCCCTTTGAAACTAACTGTGCTTGTGAACTTTTTATCTTGAACCAAAATATTTTCCCTCTATTATATCTCTGAAATAGTTACAGACTTACTTGTCTTATAGCACGAAGTTTCAGTCAGTTATATTATGCACTAGATTTATTTTTAAACTCCCTAAAAAATGGTTATCTCTGTACTAGCTCCATCTACTATGCTATCTTATGGGTAGACCTCATAATTCATAAGAAGAGAGGAAATAATAGTTATGTCATTAAAACAGCTAAATACGGTGTGAACTGAAGATGTTAGTGAAAATGGTGATAGAAAAATTACATATGAATATGGACATAGATATGGATATGATAGAGATAGAGATACAGAAAGAGAATTTTAGTTTCAGTCACTACTTGATGTAAAATAAAAGTACAACTTTATGCTATGTTTAAAATCTAAACTTCTAAAAATAAATGACATTGACTTCAAAAGTCAAACTAAAATAGATATCAATTTTATCAACAAGTTAATAAAAGAAATATCTCACTTCTTAGCTCAGTGGTTTTATAGATGCATTGATAAATTATTAGGTAAACTACACAATTCAAGTTTCCAAATAATAATTATATTATAATTTGATGTTAAAATTGAAATTACTTGGGGAGAATGGAGTAGAGAAAACAATGGAGTTAGAGGCACCAAACTACAGAAGGCTGTCTCAGGAAGAGTCCAAGAGGGAGGGAGGCATTTATCTTGGAGGTTTTGGACTAGGAAGGGTGAGGTAGTCAATACCTAGAATTATTTTCTAACATCTCATCTTATAAATATCTTTAAATGTAAGTAATTTATACATAGCTGTTGTTATTTATTGCAGCATTTTAAGAACCTGGGATGTTAACAGATGCTGCCTAGTTTAGACAGTAAGAGGTTTTATTAATTATCAGCTTCATATTAATTATTTACATATGAAGAGCAGAGTTGTTTGTCAATTTTTATAATTTTTGTTATAACTTCTCCCCTCTTTTAGAAAACTTGCAATTTGCATTGAAGTTTTCTCCAATTGAAAATAATTCTTGAGGCACTTGGGTGGCTCAGCCAGTTAAGCATCCAACTCTTGATTTTGGCTCAGGTCATGATCTAATGGTTCATGGAATTCAGCCCTGAGTCAGGTTCTGCGCTGGGTGTGGAGCATACTTGGGATTATCTCTCACTCTCCCTCTGCCCTTCTCCCCTGCTTGAGCTCCCTCTCTGAAAGAAAGAAAGAAAGAAAGAAAGAAAGAAAGAAAGAAAGAAAGAAAGAGGAAGAGAGAGAGGGAGGGAGGAAGGAAGGAAGAAAGAATTCTTTGTGAAAATTAGTATAATTAGAACCTGTTGCAAAGCATTAATTAAATATGTAGCCTCAACAACTGACTTATTTCCTCCATTTTTGATTCTTGCTTTGACTTACACAACATGCATTTCAACCTGTCTAATGTCCTGTCTATTTAGGCAGGAAACTAAAAATGTTACATTTCCCAGATTCCTGGCAACTATGGCTCTGGATGTAATTTAGATTTTTCTGAAGAGATGCATCTGCTTGAGACTTAGATTCGAGAAGTAAATTACTAGAGAAGAGCGGCTAAACCTCAAGTTTCTCTTTTCCTTAAGTAGATCAAGTAGAAGATAATCATTGGACAGCAGTTTTCTGATTCCTAGTCTCCAGCTAAAGTGGCGGGATTCTAGAATCATCAATTCTGCTGGTTATTACCTCGCTCCAAGACTGACAAAAGTAGTGTAATTCTAGAATCAGTGACCAGAAATCTCAGATTGTGTTTGTCATAGATGGAATCTTCAGTGGGCTGGTCTTACAGTATTTTGCTGGAAGTGATTCTTAGGAGTACAGGTTAATGACTGATCCTCCAGTCTTTTCCAGAGTTTTGTAAGTACCATTCCCTGTATTAAAACCCTCTTCGCTTAAATTAGATAGGAGAATCACCATTAACTTCAGTTGAACCCATACTAAACATTAACTCATGGGGCTGTTATGAGGATAAAATGTAGGTGATGAAACATAAAAGCAATTCAGAAGCCAGTGTTTGGCCATCAGTAAGTGTTAGAAAAATTAGTAAAGACATCTTTTAGTGAATGTATTTTATTTGTATAAATATATATCTTTTATTACATAAGCAAAATCTAAGATATTCTGTATGTTTTGCCAGAATTCTGAGTTAAATAAATTTTCCAGTGTCAGTGTTATTTTTATTTTTGACTTGTATAATGTTGCTTCTCTTTATTATGTTTTCTGTTTCCACAAAAGTCAAATACAAACATCACCAAGCCAATTGAAATTTGAAGAATCAGTCTATATGTGTGATTGCTGGTGGTGTCAGTCATTGATTTAGAGTGTCAAAAGATAAATTGAAAAGTGGTTTATTCTTACAACTAATCATTGTGGCTCCACTGTAATTCACTGATTTCACTGTGTATATCCATACTAATATTTTTCCTTCAAATCTGGAATTGTTTCAAACAAATACTTAAAGTAATTTTATTTGGCTCTTCCTTGTGTCCAACAAAGAATTACAGACTACAGAAATACTTCCAATAATTGAAGGAAAATAAATAAATATATGGTTGTTTATGTAGTGTTACTACATAAATAAATAAATAAATAAATAAATAAATAAATAAAATAAATATATGGCTGTTTATGTAGTGTTACTTTTCAAAGATAAAGGCTCAAGAAAATGTAAACTAAAAGCCTATTGCTAAGTTATGAAAGAGAGAAATAAATATGCTACTATACATAGTATAATATTGTACAGTATAAACATGAACACACACCCCCATGCTTCCTCAATTTACATTGCATGTTTTCTCCTTCACCATAGGTTTTCGCCCCCATTGCCTCTTCCCATTGCTTCACTCTACTGTGTTTGGTATATGTCCTTAATATGTATGTACTCTTATTTTTAAATAATTTTATTTTATGGCTGTGTTTTTAATATGTACAAATGATATTTACCTCCGAGTATAATTTCTCCAATTTTTTTCATTTAACATTATAGTTGACTATTTTTGTTTTATATTTATCTAGTTCCAAGTGCTAAATTCTGCACAGTATCCCATTTCAAATTATTTTTAATTTTTCTGTTAATGGATACATAAGTGCCCCCAATTTCCTTCTACCACAGTCATGCAGTAACAAATAGTGACAGTGTCATTTGGGCAAACAGTCAGTGGTGGGACTGCAGTGTGAGAGGAAACACACAGTTACAGTCCCAATAAGGGTTGGTAGTTAGCCTTCCATAGTAGCACTGACAGCTTACGCTCCCATCAGCAAGATTAATCTGCTCTTAATTTTCTATAGTCTTTTCAACAACTTGGTACAGTCTGCTTACTTATTTCACGTCTGAAGCATAGAACACAATAGCTAATAAGAAAATATATAATCTTATCTATCCAAACCAGAGCATTTTTAATAGATAAGAAGAGATAATGATAACTGCAAAGAGATATAAATCATAAACAGGTTATGCTAGGCAAACCAGGTCGTTCACCCTGTGACACTGATGTTTTAAATATTTGTATTTATTTATTTGATTATTTGTAAAGTTGAACATCTCCTCATGAACATTTTAGCCAGCACATTAATTCTAAAAAATACTTACCTCCTTTGAATGTTTTTCTCTTAGTTTCTGGTCTTTTTCTTGTTAATGGGCAAAGTTTACTCTGTTATCTTAGGTTCTAATCCCTCGGTATTAGTCATCTTCCCCCAGCCTGTAATTCACCTTCTTGAATTCTCTATTGTTTCCTTCACTGAAGAGAAGTGTGAATAAATACAAGTCATTCACTGGGGACTTTGGCAATACTTCATGACATCATAGTAACAAAAATAGTCTCTCTTACTTTTAGAATTAGTACTATACTTTGCCTTTCACACTGAAGTCTTTGATCCACCTAATAGTTACATATAGATTTGAGCTCCAGGTAAACTTTATTTTTCTATAGATTTAAGCCAGTTTCTCATTCCCACCACCTAAACAATCTGTCCTTTCCCCCACAAATTTGTTAAACCATGACAACCAAGTTCCCCTGTGTTAATGGAACTTTTTTTTTTTTATTGTTTTGTTACATTGTTCTAGTTGGGGCTTTTTTGGTCATATGCACATATCATGAGGTTTTGATTGTTGTATCTTTACAGTGTGTCTTAATATCTGATAAAGGAGACATTCTTTTGTGTTTAGAACTCATTTAGCTATCTTTGGGCAATAACTCTTACATTAAAAAATTATTTTATTTTTTTTTAATTTTTAAATGTTTATTTATTTTGAAGGAGAGAGACAAAGTGTCAGCTGGGGAGGGGAAGAGAGAGAGAGAGACAGAGAGAGAGACAGAATCCAAAGCGGGGTCCAGGTTATGAGCTATCAGCACAGAGCCCGATGTGAGGCTTGAACTCACGACCTGTGAGATCATGACCTAAGCCGAAGTTGGACACTTAACCAATTGAGCCACCCAGGTGCCCCTTACATGAAAAATTTTAAATCAAGTAATCAAATTCTACAAAATTTCTGGAATGTTAGTTTTAATTGTATTGAATTTATAGATTAGTTTGAATGCTAGAAGCTTTACAGAGTATGTATATATACACCACCATCATGGTGTTCAGAAGCTAAGCTACTGTCCTCACACATGATTCATACTTGTTTTTCTCTTTTCCTTCTGAATCTGATAGAACAACTGCAAGGTAGAACCTATGTCATATCTAGCTTAGGAGAGTCTGCGAAACTCTATTTATGTTTTATGCCTCTGCAGTAAAGGAACACAGGCTAGGGAAGCTGGTATCTACGTTGAAAGTCTCAAGTCAGAGCATCTGTCCCAAGGATAGTAAGCATTAAAAAATTTACTCCTACCCATACCTCATGTTTCCCATGCCAAAAACACACCAGTTTCTTCCTTATGAAGCAAACTTTAGGAAAAAATGTGGACTTCCATGTTGTTTATAGAAAAAAATATATATATTTTTGGCTGGCACAAGCATTGTGGGCTTCTTGGCAGTCAAATCCCTTTGCAAATTAATAAACTGGTATGCTAGGTTAGCTTGTCATATGACTTCTTTCCAGCAAATCTTATCATTAACATAAAATCATCAAGTTTCTAGATCTTAAAGTAATGTGATATATTTCTTATAAAAATAGCTGCTATAATTACTTTTGTCCATGTATGCATGCACCTTTAATGTGGTTTTATACTCTCCCATCACTAGGTGATGTTTATTTCCCATTCCTTTGAATCAGGGCTGGACTTCTAACTTACGGTTTCCAATATGATCTTAGAATCCTCAGGTAATTGTTTGAAGTTGGGGTCAGCCTCCTGAAGGATGAGAGACACCACAACACAGCTTACAATCAGCACCAAACTCAGATGTGAATTGGGCTGTCTTAGACCATACAGTTCCAGCTGAGCTCTTAGTTAACCAGAGCCATGATCCCAGTGAGACCAGAAAAAGACCACTTAGCAAAACCCAGCCCAAATTTCTGATCCACAGAATTAGGGTAAATAAAATGGTTGTTGTTTAAGTGAGGCTGGGAAAACCACAACCACAGGCCAAATCCATCCTTCAACTTTTTTATATATGGGACCTCAACCTAAGAATCAATCATTTTTATATTTTTAAGAGATGAACAACAATAATAACAACATGCAAAAGCAACAGCATGTGGTCCACACTGTGTAAAATATTTACTGTCTGGCCTTTTACACCATTTTAAACCACTGTGTTTGGGTTGTTTATATGCAGGAATACATAAAGTGCATGTCAAAGCTTGAAACTTGCTTGTCAAACCAATTGAAGTGGTTCTTTGGTAGAACTAAATTTAAAAGAAAATCTGCATACATTGAAGGTAATTTTATTCCTTCTCACTCAAACTGAATGCATAAATATTCATATGTATCACTCATAATGAAACTATCAGGATCATGTATGGATATAAAAACATTTTATAAATTATCAGGTACTATAAAATATAAGGTGTGATGATTGATTTTGAGAATAAAGAGGTAAATGATGACTAGCTTCTGGAACATAGTGGAAGCTATAGCAAAGGTAGTTTCCAAAGTAAGTTAGCATTAGCCTTATCAAAACATGAGAAAATTAATTTACCAAGAAAAACATTTTAATGCTTTTACAATTTTTCACTGATTTCCCACTCTTTAATGCAGTCAAGAATTAATTAAGGCGGTACTTGCTTATATCAGCTACATAGACATATGTGTTGAATCATTAATTTTGTCAATGTTGGTTGATTTAGCAATTTTTCTATTAAGACCATTTTCACCTTACATGAATTTTTTAAGATAGATAGGTGATGTTAAATAGATCGATCGATAGATTATAGATAAATTTAGTTATTAGTAATTGCTTGGATTCCCAGGCATATGCTTTGCAATTATGTTGCCCTGAGTTGTTACCTAAAGAACTCATTTATCTGAAGAAATGCATATTGTAATATTTATGTATAAATATTTCCAATATTATGAAATATACATTTTTACTATACATTCTTGCAATACAAATTCTTTTATGCACATTAATATGTTCTAATATCTCTGTTATTATCCTAAGAGAAGTAGAGAATGGATCTTAGGTAGACTGAACACGTATCCAAGTTTGCTGTAAATTCAGGTAAAAAATTGCTGTAAATTCAGGTAAAAATGTAGTCCTTCTTCTGGAATCCCTTAATATTTAAGCTCCTTCACTGTTAGAGAACTTCCAATTTGCAAAATAAATTATATAGTTACCATGATATCGGGAGAAAGTAGCAATCTCCCCTACAAACTGTATTATATTTAAAAATGGTCTCCTTAGGGGTCGCCTGGGGTGGCTCAGTTGGTTAAGCGGCAGACTCTTGATTTTGGCTCAGGTCATGATCTCATGGTTCATGGGATCAAGCCCTGCATCAGGCTCTGCACTGACAGTGCAGAGCTTGCTTGGGATTCTCTCTCCCTCTCTCTGCCCCTCCCCTGCTTGCACATTTGCATGCTCTTCCTCTCAAATAAATAATTTTTAAAAATGCTCTCCTTGTACCAGTATCAATAAATCTTAGATTTATACCTACTTACCATGGTAAGTAGTTTCAGTTGCCAATTGCCTTTCTTCATTACCTATATTTATATATTCCTTTGTTTCTCAGATATAAAGTCAACTTCTTTATTTACTATGGTAATTCAGATTTGATCCTATTGTTTTATTCTGCATGATTATCAGATAATCTATACTGATGGAAATCTTCCCATCGATAATAAACTAATTATAGATAGTTGCAGGACAAAAACTCTCATTACCATTTCTCTTAGTAACATCATTGAAATGTTCACATTCACATTTTACCATGGCAAATAACGTTCCCATATGCATTGCTTTAGAAATCCACAGAATACCATGGTGGATGGTTGCATGAGTCACTCTATATCCATATTAAACACAACCCATCCTTTAAAAAAACCACTGATTTTATTGGTGTGTAGAAAAGAGGGATTTTTTATGTGTAGGTTTTATTACAAAAACAAGAGAAATTTCATAACTGTTTTTGAATATATATTACTTAACAACACTGTAATTCACTGTAATTATTTTCCTTTTTGTTCCTTCCAAAGTATTTATTCTTTTAAGTGAACCCAAATTTTTAATACACCTCTATCACATAAAGTTGATCATGTGCTGTGAGTTTCAAGTAATTTTTAGCAAACCACTCTTTCGCTATAATATCACAGATCATAAGATTTCTGATTCATTCTGCATAAGTATATCATTTTATATATGTTTTCCTAACTGTGACTTAAGAGTATTATTTTTGTCAGTCTATATTTTTGAAGACTTTTGTTAACAATCATCTTCCAAGGACCAACAATGAATGCTACCAATGGCTATTGCTTTGTACAGATAAGACAGAGTCTCTTGTATCTATATACCCTCTCTGATGTACTCAACAAATCAGGTTCACAGTGACATAATTGCTTGTTGTATAAAGTATTTTTTAAATTAGAAAGGATAATACATAGGAAAACGTGATCATACATAGGAAAGGTTATACATAGGATTGGTATGTTAAGAGAATGTATTGAATCTTCGTTGTTTTATTTTGGAGAGTGAGTTTGTCTGTTTCCTTTATTTTCATTATGTCAAGTTTAGGTGTCATTTTCATTATGTCAAGTTTAGGTGTTCAGAAACTCTATGCCCTAATTCTGTGCTGTAAATCCCAGAGGATTTTTGTCTTGTTACATTCCCATTCAATTTAGAGATCTAAAGTTGTGTTCCAATTCTGATATGAAATGCAAATACCTAAAACAATTTTTTGTATCCCTTGCAAAGTTCTGTGCAACCTCAGCAATGTGTTCTGTGAGCCATGTAGTCTCCACTGCAAACTGTTTCCACTTCTGTTCCTACAAAATATACGAAGCTGAGAAAAACTTGCATAGAGCAAATGGGGGATTCATTGTTACATAAATCCAATTAGATGCCTAGGAATATAACCTGCATAAACAATTAACAAGACTAGAAATATTATGTTCTGTGACTAATATAACACACTGGAAGTGCCATCCATTTCAGACTTAGGTATAGATATGTAACAGAGTAATTAGTTATATCCTTTGGTCTAAGGAATAATTAAGTAAATTATTTATCAATTATATTTATTTTAGATTTAGAACTTTATCCATATCTCTCCAAATGAGTTTTTAGTAATATTTCTTATGATTGTAAGTGACTTTTAGTATTACATATTTTACACTGTTAAAGTAGTCATTGCTAACCAAAGTTTCACAATGAAACACATTTATACGAATGATGTTATATGTGCTACTGGACATTAGGAATCAATAAAGCAGATACTCTACCACCTTCAGAAAGTTTATAGCCCCATAGGGCAGATCTAAGATAATGTAAAATAAGAGATTCTAACCCAACATAGGAGTCTTTGAGGAAAGGATGTTTACAGTGGAATAATTTAGCCTGACAATGGGGTGGGACAAAGTCAAGGCATGGGAGGACATGTGCAAAAACTGTTTCAGTATAAGGCATTTTGCAAGAGAAACTGATCTGTAGAGGCAGGTTTAGCTGACGGTTATGATATCTAGGGGTTATACAGAGGTTATGATAAAAAGTGTCTATATGATGAATTTATTCCATATTAAGCATTTAGGTTTTTAGTGCTTGAGCATATATGTATGTAAATATGTTTACATACACATATTTAAATATATATATTATATATATTACATATATTGATTTAAAATGTTTTGTAAGTAATAAAATACTTTGAAATTTCTTAATGTGCTACATATTAGCCATGTACCATATGTGGACTAAATCTTAATCCTCTACCTTGAAAAAAATTATTGTTCAAAAAACTATCTTAGTTCTGTATAGTCTTCCTAGTGAATTCTTTGTGCTATGTGAAACATGTCTGTAAGTTTAGCAAGAAACTAATATCTTGTAAATTAAAAAATAAATGTTTACCTAATTATTGATATCCTATGTAGCTTGTACCTAAACCTAATTGACAGGTACTTAACAATGTGGATTTTCTTCTTTTCATAAAGTGCTTATTTAAGAAATGTTCGAAACAGTCTTTATGAACAAAACAGTCACATTTTGTAAAGCAACAGTGACATCCAGTGACAACTGAGATTTAATCAAAGAATATGTTTTAGATTTGCTATACAAGGAAAAGAAAAAGTGTTATTAAGTATTAAACTACACACATTTTTTCTATTTGTTTTAAATGTTCTAAGAATGTATCCATATAACAAATCATTGGGTGAAAATATAAACCAGTCAATCACTTAGAGAATGAAAAAATAAGCCATGGATTGGGAGAAAATATTTGCAAAGCATGGCTGGTAAAGGATTATACCCAAAATATACGAAAAACTCTTCAAATGCAGTGTCCTATGTCACAAGGGAATTGCAAGTTAAAACAACAATATATCACTACACACTTAATAGATGGCTAAAATAAAAATATACTGATTATAACAAATGCTGGTAAGTATGTAGAGCAACAGGAATTCTCATTCATTGCTGGTGGGAATACAAAACGTTATGGCCACCTGCTGGGGAAGTCTGCAGTTTCTTAAAAAGCTAAAAATAGTCTTATCATCTGGTCCAGCAATTGTGCTCTTTAGCATTTACTGATATAAACTAAAACCTTATGTCCATACAAAAACCTACACACAAATATTTATAGCAGCTCTATACAGCAGTTTGCACCCCAAACTGGAAGCAACCAAAATATCATTCAGTAGGTGAGTGAAAAAACAATTGCGATACACCTACACAACAGAGGAGTATTTAGCCATAAAAAGAAATGAGCTATCAAGCCACAAAAAGGCATGGAGCAAAGCTAAATGCATATTTTCAAGAAAGCAAAGCTAGTCTAAAAAGACTATGTAGTGTATAATTCTAATTATATGACATTCTGGAAAAGACAAAGCTATACAGAAATCAAAATGTTTAGTGGTTATCAGAAGAGAGGGATGAATAGATGAAGCACAGAGGATTTTTAGGGCAGTGAAACTATTCTAAAGATTCCATATGATGCTATAAAGGTGAATACATGACACTATGCATTTATTAAAACCCATAGAACTGTACAATTGTGAGCCTCAATATTAACTACAGGCTTTAGTTAATAATAGTATATCAATGTTAATTCATCAATTGTAACAAATGTGCTACATAATGCAGTAAGTTAATAATAATGGGGTAATATGAAACTGCTTGTATGGAATAATATGAAACTCTGTACTATCTTCTCATTTTTAATGTAAATCTAAACTGTCCTCAAAAGCAGAGTCTGTTAATTAAAAAAGAGTCAAACAACAATCATTTACAATATTAATCTCTCGCAGTGAATGCATGTCTTCCCCTGAATGGTAGATCATTACCAAGATGTTTCATGGGATTATTCATCATTCTTATTGAATATTTGGAAAGTGAATATTGAGTGAAATGGTGAATGTGTAGGTATATTACAAACTTGCATAAATTAAATTGGGTGTTGTTGTGTGTTTGGGATGTGGAGGACTTCACAGTCATGCTACTCTGTGGCATTGAGTAATTCAATATTTTCATTGTAGTTTATCATTTCTATCTTTATTTTATTATTTTTTAATGTTTATTTTTTGAGGGGAGGGAGGGGCAGAGAGAGAGGGAGACACAGAATCTGAAGCAGACTCCAGGCTCCCAGCTGTCAGCACAGAGCCCGATGCGGGGCTTGAACCCATGAACCGTGAGATCATGACCTGAGCCAAAGTCAGACACTTAACCAACTGAGCCACCCAGGCGCCCCTAATTTACCATTTCTAAAACCATAGTGGTAAAAGTTAATACATGGATTTTTTTTAAAAAAATCACAATTCAATGCAATCATGATAGGATGAAAAAAATGGAATGCCCCCACTATGAAATTAACAGAGGTACATACAAAATGTCACATGAGTTACAAAAATATATTATAAGAGAGATACAATGTGATAATAGTTCACACTAAAAAGTAAATGTTAAGAGATCTTAGCTGACCACAGGTTTGATATAGCCTATTCACAATAAAGATTTTTATTTAGATTGCCTTATTTTTTTTAATTTCTATTTTTATTCTGGTTTCATTTTTTTATTTTAATTTTTTTTTTCAAAAACAAAGGGAGAAATAAGTCAATGGTGAACTCCAGGTGGCTAGACCACATCTGGAATACTATGTTCAGTTCTTGTTGCCTATTTTAAGAGAGTCATTGACAAGTTAAAGCATCTTAAGAAGAGTTTAGGTGTTGAAATTTGTAATATGAGAGCTGAAGAAACTTGAAAATGTTTAAGCCAAGAAAGAAAAGCATAAATAATCAGTAATAGTTACCTTTAAATACTTGAAGTCTACCTGTGGAGATAACATTTTTTAGGCTTACAGGAAAATTATTAGCAATAGGTGAAACTTACAGGGAAACACATTTTATTTCAATGATTTTCACTTAAGCTAACATAACTTGTTCACACAAAACTGACTATATTAACATAACATTAAGACACTTATTGATATATCCTTTCAACATAATTAGAACCCATTTCTATTTTTATGCAACCTAAGTAAAGTCGAACGATAGAAATCTTGAGAGAAAAACATAGTTTTTGCTAATTACCCATTATGAAATTGTTAACAAATAATGTTAATATCTCTCCACATGAAAGGCTCAGAAGCGTATAAAATTCTCCTTGTAATATTTAGAAATGACTTCTTTCTTCTTTCATCCCTAAGTTAGTATGTACATATTGTCTCAAGTAAAGATGATACAAAAATGTATAAAGAAAGCTTTAATCATCTCCACTCTTGTATTTCTTTTCCCACAATATTGACTTAATTTCAACAGTCTTTAGTATATTCTTTCATACTTTCCCTATATTCATATGAATATCTTAGATACATGCACATGTAGAGATTATTCGTTTCTTTTACAAAAATATGGGTCACAAATAGTACACTTAACTTTGAAAAAATTCTCTTGACAAACATATTGACCATTCCTTAGGTCAAAAGCGTGTTCAACCTTTTTTCTATTGCTAGATGTTCAGTATTCCAGCTATTTAGTTTTATATCGAAATCATGCTGCCTGCAACAAACATCTTGGTATGTGTATGCATGTAACTACTATTGCTTTTATTTTTACATGATATTCCATGGACACATCTTTTAAAGTGGAAATGCTGGGTTAAAGACTATGTATTTTCTTGTTTGTTTAATATACATTACAAATTGGTTTTCCAAAACTTGTAACAAATCATGAAAAAAGTGAAAAAGAGTTTCATTTTCTCCTATTGTGTCATAGCACTGGATATTATCAAATTTTGAAAGTTTGGTAAATCTGAAGACAAAAATATTATTTAATTATTGCTTTAACTTGCATTCCTGTGAGGCTGAAATATTCCTAATGATCATGTTACTGTTTTATTTCTTCTTCTATAACTTGCCTGCTGTATTAGGATAATCTAGGATATGCTCTGATAATATACTAACCCAGAAATTTTTATGGCTTAACACAGGACAATTTTATTTCTCAATCATGTTACATGCCCAGAATGAATTAGCAGCAAACCCAGATCCACAGTCACTCAGGGACTTAGACTGGTAAAGACCCTTCAGTGTTATATCTGAACTACCTATAGTATTTGTTCCAAGAGAGCTTCCAAAAACTCAAAGAATTGCAGAGGAGACATAAAAGCTCTTTGCAGCCTTAGCTTTCAGATACTATCTGTGACTTCTCACGCTACCTAGTCTTATGGTATCAGACTGTTAGTAAGTCTGGGAAATACAAATGAGGTATATTTGGGGAATATTTGATGGCTATTAACCATGTCTGCCACGACTGCCATTTTTCTAGCTTGGTATTTGTCTTTTCTTAAATCAACTTATCAGAAATATTTGTAGGATATATTAATTTTTTATATTAAGATATATTTGTTTAGCCTTTACTACTATCATTTGTCATTAGCTACTTTGTGGTATCTTTTGCCACACAATAAAAATGTGTAGTTAAATATATCCCTTTTATACTTTTATCCCTTTTCTATTTTCTGAATATGTTCTGCATTTAGTAACACCTATAGCACTTCATTTTTCTACTATTTTTGTAAAGTATTTGTTCATTTTCTTTACATTTAAGCATTTACTTCATTGACAGTGGTTTTTAAATAATAAGAATCTGGCTTTTCTTTTGTCAGATGATTAATCAACCCACAGCAACATTTATTAAATAAACAATTTCCCACTGAATTATTTCCTATATAACCCCATGTTAGACTCTTTTAGGCTTTTTATATATTCCACGAGTTACTATGCACCTTAATGAGATAATATACTTTCTTTTGCATATGATGTTTTCATATTCAATTTTAATATCTAGTAAAGGAAGAACAGAACCTCTTCTTCTAGTTTGTCTTTGTAATTTTACTAGGTATAATTCTTCTGAAATATAAAATCTTATTTAAAATCTAAAGTAAAAATCAAATTATTATGGAATTGCTTGAAATTATTCATTAATTTTGCAATCATTTCTATTTAGGTACATAGTTTCTCCATTTTGCACAAGTCCTCTTTAATGCCCATCAAAAATACACCAAAAACAAATTATACAGATTTTTCATTTTTGCCATTAAATTTATATATGGGTACTCTGTCATTTACTGTTTACTATTTATGTGTTCATTATTTGCTACAATAACAGAGTATTTTTTATTTCCATTTTGCAATGGTAATTGCTAATAGAGAAAAAAGGCTACATTGATTTTTTTGTGTGTATTAACCTAAAGAGTCAACAAATTTCCTTACTGATGTACTTGCAGTTTCTTCAGTTTTCTAGGTATACAATCTGGTTGCCTACATCTAAGAGTAAGTTTCTCTCCCTATTTTAATGTGTATACAATTTTTTTTTATTGTCTTGTTGCATTATCTAGAAGAACAGCACTATGCAACAGAATTTTCTGTGATGATGGAAATGCTTTAAATCTTCACTACCAACAGGGGAGTTACTAGGTGCACATGGCTAGTATAACTGTGGAGTTGACTTTTAAGTTTGATTTAATTGTAAATCATTTAAACATTCACATGTGAACAATAGCTAATGTATTGGGCAGTACAGATCTAAAGTGCCAAAAATAATATTGAAAAATTTCATGATAATGGACATTCCTGTCTTTTTGTTACTTTTAATTATCTCAGTGTTTCACTGTTTTACATATTGTTTGCTGGTTTATCTGTGTATGTGTGTGTGTATGAATATTCTTCATTGTTTTTAAGCAATTTCTGTCGATTCCTCTTTCCTTAATAATGTTTAGATATTTAATTCTGATTGCATATAGAATTTTAACAAATATTTCTTGACATGTTTTTTCTTTTTTTAAATATTTGTATTTTTTCCTTTTTTTGTTGTTGTTTATTTATTTTTGAGAGAGAGCACCGTGTGAGTGGGGGAGGGACAAAGAAAGAGGAGGACAGAGGATCTGAGGCAGGCTCCGTGCTGACAACAGAGAGCCCGATGTGAGGCTTGAACCCATGAACCGTGAGATCATGACCTGAGCCAAAGTGGACACTTAACCAACTGAGCCATCCAGGCATCCCTGGGGTTTCTTTTTAATGTGTATGTGTAATTGCTTATTTGGTGCCCTAATTCTGAACAAAACTTATATTTCTAACTCCTTTCTGCTTCTGGTGTTATTATTTTCATGCTATGGGAAATTATATTTCTAATCAATGTATTTAGAAAATTAATAGTGCTAAGTGAATTATTCTAGAGTTTCCTAATGTGTTATGATATTAAGGTTATGATAAATATGTAAAATGATATAAGAAACATTCCATTTTTCTATGATCTAGAATATTTCATGTTACATAAAGCTTTAATGTTTTATTCATAAAAATTTATGTTTATATAGAGCTGTTATTAAATAATAAGAGCTCTGTTTGTGTGATTAAAATTTAAAACACTGAAATAGAGTATGAACTGGGAAGAATAATATGTGTTAGTTGGCAAAAATTTTATCCCATACATGCAAGTTTTTACTGAATTTAAATAATGTCTTTAAAACTAAACTGTATTCCTCTTTTTGACTTTTAATTGATTATCGGGAAACTAAAGAACAAATAAAGAAAATAAAACAGTACATCATAATTAAAGTGTAGTTGTTACTCAAATTGTTTTGCAGACCTTCCAGTTGTATTAAAACTCACTTATTGGGGACACCTGGGTGGCTCAGTCCGTTAAGTGTCTGACTGGGGGTTAGGTCATGATCTCACGATTTTGTGGGTTGGAGCCCTGCATTGGGCTCTGTTTGGATCCTCTCCCTCTTTCTCTACCCCTCCCCCATTCACTCGCACATGTTTGTTTTCCAAAAACAGCAGTAAATTATGTTGTTCTAATAAAGTCAATGCATTATGACAATTTTATAAAATAAAATGCCTGTATAAAGGGTGAAAAAAAGTTTCCAAATGGGATAATAGCTGTCATCTGGAATACCTGGCAAATGTAAATGTACAAACTCTCTGAAAAGATATATAACCCAAGACAGGATTATCACAAATAATCTCACTGTGAAGCTGAAAACATTTTGAAAGTTATTTGTATCATAAATAACAACTAGCAACCACATAGTCAACAGGATGATTAGAGTCCCCAAAACTTCAAAAAAAATACTAAAGAAAAAAAAAGGCCAGAAAGTACATATAAAATCATTAAATAAAAGCAAGAAACGAAAAGCATAAAACAAAAAACACCCAATTATGAAAAAAGGCAGAGTTCAAAGAAAATCAAATAGAATTAAAATTAAAATACAAGCACAAAAATTAAAAATTTATTGAATTGGGGCACCTGAGTGGCTCAGTCAGTTAAGTGTCAGACTTCACCTCAGGTCATGATCCCACGATCAGTGAGTTCGAGCCCCGCGTCGGGCTCTGTGCTGACAGCTCAGAGCCTGGAGCCCGCTTCAGATTCTGTGTCTCCCTCTCTCTCTGCCCCTCCTCCTCTCATGCTCTGTCTCTCTCTCCATCTCAAAACTAAATAAACATTAAAAAATAAATAAATTAAAAATAATAAGTATTGAATCAATCAAACAGCAGATTAGACACAGAAAGAATTAATGAACTGAATATGAGACCTTGAGATATGACCCAGAATGCAGCACAGGGAGAAAAATAACCTTTTCTTCCTATTTCATTGAGAAAATAAAAGCCAATGGAAGAGAACTTCCAAATACACCCACCACCCTCTCTGCCCATGTTATGCCACTCTACCCATGTACTCTCTAACACCAGCTACATAATTTGGGGGGCCTAGTAGCAAAAGGAAACTGTGGATCAGTTGATCAGAAGTTAAGATGGTGATAGCAGAGTATTGAACTAGGCATAGAAACCTTCTTAGTGCAGTGCCCTGCATGATTGCATCAGTCTCACTGGCATGAACCCAGCCTTTAACTCAACCTTTACTTCTGTTTTTATTAATGAGCTGCTTGTCTCTGAGTGAAGCTCAGTACATCTCCCAAGTCACTAAATCCCAGCTCTTCTTAGTTATTCAAGCTCGCTCTTCCCAAATTAATTTATTAATTCAATGCATTACCAGTCAACAGTAACTGGTTTTGAAGAAACCGGCACACCAATATTAAACTTTATATGGAAGATGTAAAGAGTGAAGAAAAAAATAGCCGAAAGAACTTTGAAATGTTTGAAACAGAAGATGAAAATGAAGATTTCAAAGCTAAAGATTTAAAAGTAAAATTTTAGAAGAAAATGTAGAATAATATATTCATCCATGTTATGATAGGTAGAATTTTTTATATAAGATTTTTAAAGCACAAACCATTAAGGAAAAGACTGATATATTTACCTGCCTCAGTATTAATCCTTATTTGACAAGAAAACAAAAACAAAAACCACCCACTCTAAGCAAACCAGAAAGACAATATACACATTTGGAGAAGGCATTTCTAATTCATATAACCAATAGAAAATATTTCCCAAAATATATAAGAAACATTTATTATTTAAATAAAAACAAGACTGAGCTCGGGTGGCTCAGTCGGTTGGGTGTCCGACTTCGGCTCAGGTCATGATCTCATGGTTTGTGAGTTCAAGCCCCGTGACGGGCTCTGTGCTGACAGCTCAGAGCCTGGAGTCTGCTTTGGATTCTGTGTGTGTCCCCCTCTCTCTGCCCCTTCCCTGCTCATGCTCTGTCTCTCTCAATAATGAATAAACGTTAAAATTTTTTTTTAAATAAAAACAAGACAGAACAGCAAACCTAGTATTTTAAAGAGTCAAAGGATATGAACAGGCATTTCTCAGATCAGTAAATCAATAAATATGAATATTTCCTTACAATAAATCTAAGAAATAAAAACAAAATCAACAATAAGATGGCATTTCTTAATATCGGTATATCAGAAATTTAAAATTCTGACAACACTTTTTGGCAAGCATGTGGAGAAATAAGTAGTCTTATATAGTTCTGTGATGATCAATATAGAATACCTTGCATAACTAAAAAAACCTCTTATTCTACAATGCAGCAATTCCAATCTTACATATCTATCTAGAACATACGCTTAGATTTGTACAGGGTGTCGTGTAAGAATGTTCACTGAAGCAAAAACAAGTGAAAGCAAGCTAATCAAACTAACTTCCCCTAAGCATAGAGATGAAAAAAATTAATTGCCTTTTTTAAATAAATGGAATACTATACCAAAGCAAAAGTGAAAGAAGGAGATCCACAAATGTAAATACATATACATTTCAGAAATGTAACCATGTGTGAAAAAATGTAGTTGCAAACGAAATAGAGTAATATACTATTTATGTATTTTTTAAAAAACAATTGGTGGGGGGAGGGGGGTTGCGGCATCTGACTGGCCCAGTCAGAAAAGCAAGAGACTCTTGGTCTTGGGGTTGTGAGTTTAAGTCCCATGTTGGGTAGGGAGGTTACTTAAAAATAAAATCTTAAGTAAAATAAAAAACAATTGGATGAATTATTTGTGTAAAAAATCATATATAGCAATGTACAACATCGTAAATGAAAAATATTCACCCCAACTTCATGATACTGACTACTAAAGAGGAAGAGAGACTGTGGAGTGGACTGGAGTTAAGGTTATTTCAGACAGTAAATAAATCTGGGTCCTTATTGATTATGAGTGGTACATGCTATCCACAAAGAATGAATAGAACAAGTATCAGGAGAAATGTTTCAAGATGGAAAACAGCCCCCTAACCCATGTGCCATAAAAGAATGTTAATACTCACCGAAGATTATTTCCATGCTTAGTGACATGTAGATAATGAAGCCTGAAATATTACACTAAAGCAAATGCATATCAGTTGTCATCTATTTTTGTAAAAGGAAGGATACACTCCCTAAATAAGATAAACATGAAAAATCTAGATTGATCTTGTCACTTAGGCATTTCATTACTTCAATTTTTGTGAGAGAATGAAAACCAAGTTTTGTCATACTTTCATGGTTTAGTCTTACTTTAGTCTTACTTTAATGAATGTCACCTGGATTCTGAATGACTTCAACATCAAAAGAAAGAAAAATGACTATTGTCAAAAAAGTGGAAATAGATACTCTTCTCCATCCAGATGGGTTTTTGGCAGGCACCTCACTTTCTAAACTCTCAAATGAATAACCCATATATGGATTTGACACAATCCTAGTAGAACTCAGAAAAAAAAAATCATGCCATGAAAATACCATTTCCTGAACTGGTTTTGCTTTTAATGGAACTGAATTTACAAGTACAGCACTTCTAATTAGCGTTGCTTTTCTGAGTGTGCAAAATGGACACCACCTGTTTATCACTATCTTTCCATTGGAATATAAGGGTTGTGGTTTTATGATTGCTCATTACATGTTAAGGTACCAATTATTCAACCTTATTCTGCTTACTTTCTAGAATACCTTTCTAGCCTGAAACAACACTCAATTTCAATTTATATTTTCCTTGTTTCTTCTTTTAATTATACTCATTAAATTCTGAGAACGCTATTACCTACACTGACATTTTCCTATTATTCTTCTGCTTCCTTTTGCCCCTTAAACATTTTCCCCAAAGCCAGATCTTTTCGTCAAGTCTTCTGATAAATCCCTCTGCAATTATGACTTTGTCCTACCCAAACCACATGTTTATTCAGACAAAATTTGTCAACAAAGAAAATTGAGATAGTTTGTGCCATTACGTGGCCAAAAGCTATGTCATATGCCTGAATATTTCCCCTGACCCCTTTGATGAAAAATGCACTTAAATGTAAGTTCCAAGAAAACAGCAATGCTTATCTGGTTTGTTCACTGCTATAGTCCCAGTAGTGGCATGTAATAGGTGGTCAAAAAATAGCTGATAAATGGATTATTCAGAAAACACCTGTTTGTATTATGGTGAAGTAGAAAGCAGCAAAGCAATATTAAAAGTTATTAATCACGTTAGTACATTATTGCATAAGATATTTTCTATCCTACTTAGACAATATACTTCATAAAGATGAAGTTGTAAAATATGTTACAAAGCTATAATTTTTATAGGGCTGAAAGTTGGCAAAATACCAAGGCATATCAATGTCTAAGGACATATCAATTGAATTTGTATTGTGCATATTTGGGTATCGCTTAAATTGTCCAGTGATGCTTTGGATGAATAACAAACTAGATGCATGCACAATTCATAAGTATTTATGTGTTTATTTCATAGCATTGATCTTTCTTGACTTCATTTTAGCAAAATTAATAATTATAATCAACATATTGACAATTTTGTTCTACTTTAAGTATATGCAATTTCAAATATTTTGTCAAATGTAAATTAAATCTAAACATTTAAAAATTTCATATTTTCAAAAAGTTTTTTCTTTTAGAGTATTGAAAGTTATTTATTAAAATATATGTGCAAAGTGAACGTTTTTAATGAATATCAAAATTTAAAAGAATGACTGAAATTTTAATAGGATTTTTTGAAAATATGACAACCTTACTAAGTGTTTAAAAGTAAATTTTCAGCAGTTCTGGTTTTTGGAGTTCATCTAGTTGCCAATCAAAATATTATTATTATACTTCGCATTACATACAGACCTACGTATTAACAAATTTCATACTTATATGAATTATTTAATATACCAGACCGTTCCTCATACTCCATGTACAACTGGTCAAATACTCCATGAATCTGTGTGTTTCTCCAGAAATGGGCATTGGAATCAAATGAGAGGCCAGAGAAGCCAGTACTACTGTGAAAATAATACATTCTGAGATCTATTCCATTCCTGCTACCTGAGACAAAGGATTTGACAAAGTAATTATTTTTGATTTTGTAATTAGCTGAGCACATCTGCCATTCAAATCCTCTCTGTGCGCAGGATCACTTGCAATTGGAGAAGTCTGCACATAACACCTGGATTAAATGATCAAAATGAACATCCATCATCAGTAATGAGACAAACCAAATCGCGTGCCCTCTGATGGAATGAAATGAGAACAAAACTGCCTCACTTATGTAATAGTCCAAGAAGAAATGCATAACCTAAATTAATTATGAGGAAATACGAGGCAAACCTAATTAAGGACATTCTAAACTTGCCTGTAAATTTCAAAGTGCAAATAAAAAGCCGTGGTATGAAAAAATGCCTTATATCTTGATTTATGTGCTAATATGAAATTAACTCTAAGATATATGTTTTAAATTTTTTTAAAAAGTTGGAGAACTGTACCTCAATTTTGAAAAAAAAAGTTAGATACATATATAAATAATTTCTAGAATGACAAAGAAACAGTTAATAGTGGCCACCTCTGGAAGTGGAATCAGGTGGAGAGAGAAAGATGTTTATTTTCTACTTCTACTTTCCACTCTTTTCTTTACTGTATGATTTATTTTTAAACTAAACAGACTTTTTTTTAATTTTTTAAAAAAAATTTTTTTTTCAACGTTTATTTATTTTGGGACAGAGAGAGACAGAGCATGAACGGGGGAGGGGCAGAGAGAGAGGGAGACACAGAATCGGAAACAGGCTCCTGGCTCTGAGCCATCAGCCCAGAGCCTGACGCGGGGCTCGAACTCCCGGACCGCGAGATCATGACCTGGCTGAAGTCGGACGCTTAACCGACTGTGCCACCCAGGCGCCCCATAATTTTTAATAATTTTTAAAATTTCTATGACTTGTAAATTTTGTTTTTGAGTCTTAGAAAATGGAAACTATTCTCAGGAAAAAAATATATTGTTTTAAATTATGTAACACAAGACTGATCATAGGTCATGGTACCTGAGGTGTCATTCCATCCTTAATCATTAACTAGCTATGGCTGTTAAGCAAAGGCACTTCAATTCTTTTAGATTTATTCATCTTTATAGATGAGATTTATAGGTGAAATTTCTTGTAATTATAACCTTAAATACTCTTAAGAATATATTAAGACATTTAACATGTTGTCAACAGAGGGCAGTAATTAACCACAAATAGTCCCATGTTTTCCATGAGCAAGAAATAAATCCTATTCATAGAATTTGAAGGAAGATAGTATTCAGAGTACCACAGTTTTTCTTGCTACTTTTTTAAAATTGTGATTATATTCCAGTTTTCTCCCATTCAAATAAATACTCCAAACAAACACTGCTTTTTCCACTCAGGTCATGATCTCACAGTTGGTGGCTTTGAGCCCTGCATTGGACTCTATGCCTGCTTCAGATTTTGTGTCTCCCTCTCTCTCTGCCCCTCCCCTGCTTGTGCTCTGTCTCTGTCTCTCAAAAATAAATAAACATTAAAAAATTAAAAGAAAAAAGGAAATGAGACACAAAAGATAAAAAGGGAAGAATATAAAGTGAGTTTCGTGATAAGGCAAGGCCTTGTTGACGGGAATTAGAATGTCATTTACTCTGCCTTCTGATCATTTGTGTGGTGCATGTCAATACAGTAGTGCCCACTGGAAAGATCAGAGACAAAGGATTACTACAGATTTGGATTTTAAACTATTCTAGGCTACTTACTGTCTGTACATGCTAAACTCTGGTGAACTGAATGAAACTTTCCAAAGCTTATATTCCTTCAAATACAAAATAATAACAATAGCTACTTTAGAGGATTGTTTAAGGATTAAAATAATTATTTATAAAATATATAGGAAAATACTATATATATATATAGTTGCTCAATAATGTTTATTAATATCATCATGATTATTGTTGCTATTATATTATCATACAGATCTCCTTGTTTTAGTACAACTTAGTCTGAGAGAGGAAATACTGCATTTTATCCTTAAACATATATATGTATGTACAAATAAATATATATAACTATGTATTGTAAAACCTAGGATTACAAATAACTTATTCTATAAGTGTTCCACAAGACGAGCAAACATTTCTAATAAATTTTAACTTGATAAACGAGTGATGTCTTGCAATACAAGTAGTACATAACACTGAATGTCACATGATCAAAACTAAGCCAATGGTTCTTGAAATTCTCTTTGATATACAAGTGCTTTGGATTACAAGCATGTTTCTGGAATGAATTATGCTCGCAAACCAAAGCTTTACTGTGTGTGTGTGTGTGTGTGTGTGTGTGTGTGTGTGTGTGTGTGTATACGTATAATGTACATGCATGTGTATATATGTATGTACATATTCCTTTAACAAATAATAACCAACATTGTGTTTTTATGAACAAAATTTTGGGAATTTGGTACATGTTTTAATAGTTAAAAATGAATATCAGTTTACCTTTTACCTCAATTTTAAAACTTTTAAGAGAGAAAAACCTGGGATACTGGATGAGAACCTTTTGTTGTTTATAAATCAAAAAAATATGCATGTTAAAAATGTGAAAAATGATTAAAGAATATAGATAGCACTTCACAAAAGAAAAAATAAAAATGATGGGGTGCCTAGGTGGCTCAGTTGGTTAAGCATCCAACTCTTGGTTTCTGCTCAGGTCATGATCTCACATTTCGTGGATTCCAGTGCCGTGTCTGGTTCTGCACTGACAACGCAGAGCCTGCTTGGGATTCTCCCTCTCTCTCTGCCTTCTCTTTCTCTCTCTCTCTCTCTCAAAAATGAATAAACATTTAAGAAAAACAAATATTTTTAAGAAAATGAACATTCAACTTCGCTGTTACTCAATGGACTGCAAATTAAAATTTTTGCACATTTTGCCTATAAAACAGAAAACAAACTTTTTAAAGGTACCTTTGAGGGAGTTGGTATATGAGTACTCTCATAAGGTGTGAAGCTCAATTGGTTACACATTTATTTGAAAATATAACTGTAACCATGACATTCTATCCTAAAAGGTTTAAAAAATTAATCGAGATGTGAATTGAACAAGAATTTGTTTTTACTTTTTAGATATTGAAATCAGTGAAAACCTCTAGAAGATAAACTTACACAATTTTGTGTAAATTAAAGAAATAGAATTTTACATGAAGCTCTTGGAATAACTTCTTTCTAATCCCAGCTTTAAAAGAAGATATTTTATAAGGTGAGATTTTTCTTTTGTTCTCTGTAACCCTGTTTACTGAATAGGAATTGTCATCATTAGTGACATCAGTTTATTGTTCTAAAATGAAGGTTTCAAGAAGACAAGGCTTTTACCTGTCTAGTTCTTTATTCTAGAATAGTTTGTCATATAGTTAGTACTCAATAAATATGTCCATGTTGTGTATGTACATGCTGTTTTATTTGACACTTTGGAATTTTTCCTAAGAAGTTTGTAAGTAAAAATATTTTAATAAAAATATATAAACTTATGAGAAGTAACTTCTTAAATTTCTAAAAAAAGTTTATCTGTTAGCAATATTTTTATGATTCTTACAAAAAAATCTAGTCAAACTCTGACTACCAACCATTCTTGCTTTTGTAGCTGTGTCTTGTATCATTAGACAAAGGGAGATAGATAATCACAAAACCTCACTGGTGAGCCATTTTTCTTCAGAATTACAAATGACACTGAGCAGTATGTTTTTTTCTGGTTCTTTTTAGAAAAGATTAGTGAAAACACAAATATATACTTAATAAAGAGATAAAAATGGTTTTAGTTTAAATAAAATAAATATTTTGAATGAAACATTATTATCCAAATAGTTATTTCATGTAAGTCACATAGAAATTTAAGTGATCAGGATAACATTAAAAAAAAGACAGTTTATATGCAATTTCTTTGTAACCCATTACTTGGTATCATTTCAAACATGTTTTGAGATATATTATCACAAACATAATTTTTAGACCCTAATATAATACAGATACATTCTAATACACGTATGTACACATTACATATAGCAGTTAGACTAATTTTACTCAGATGAACTTGAACTCTCGTCTAAGTCTTGTTTTTAAATAGACTTACCAAAGTTTTATACATTTTCTCCTCTACCTAAAGCTCAACAACCCTATTCCACCTTTATAACTTTTTCTAATACTGTAATAACCTAGAAGAAATATTATCAGGTAAGCATCTCTACAGTTTTTAATTCCATCCTGTCACATTCCAAGAAAAGAATCTTAGTTCCTGGGAGACAAATGTTCTTCCAGTGTCATAGTATTATTGGAAGATGCAGCCATTTGCCTAATAAAATACAGAGGTCCATGGATCTGTGGCAACAACCTGGCTGACTACATGAAGTAAACAGGCCTCACACCTTTGACATAAAATAATAAAATACATAAATGATGCCAATATGGTGGCAGGGACTACAGGCTTTCTAGAATATATTTCTGTGGAATTTAGGTCTTTTACATTCATTTAAAAGCCTGCAGCTTTCTAACAGCAGGATATTGACTTACTAAATAATGAAACATTTGTAATTAAATAGCATGGAACTATTAAAGTAATGTATTAGAAGGGCGCCTGAGTGGCTCAGTCGGTTGAGCCTCCAACTCTTGGTTTCAGCTCAGGTCTTGATCTCACAGTTTGTGAGTTGGAGCCCCACCTCAGGCTCTGTGATGACAGTGCAGAGCTTGCTTGGAATTTCTCTCTCCCTCTCTCTCTGTCTCCCTGGCTTGCTCTCATGTGCTCTCTCTCTTAAAGATTATATACTGTACAAAAACATGTTAAATGATTAAAAACAGACTACATACAGATAGACACAATGTAATCTCATTTTGAAAATAGAAATGTATAATGTACATGCATGTATATAGAGCTATCCATGACAGAGAATATATAAAATAAGTTTGTAATGCCTAGAGTTGGGCAATACATATGAGTAATGTGTGTGTGTTTTTTTTTTTTAAGTTTATTTTGAGAGAGAGAGAAAGACATACGGAGAGGGAGAGAGAGCATGAGTGGGGGAGGAGCAGAGAGAGAGAAAGGGAGAGAGAGAATCCCAAACAGGCTCTGCCTTGTCAGCACAGAGCCCGATGAGGGGCTCTAACTCACAAACTGTGAGATCATGACTTGAGCCGAAATCAGGAGTCAGAAGCTCAATCAACTTAACCACCCAGGCGTCCCTATAAGAATAAAGTTTTATTTGAGTTTGGTCTTTTCTGTACTTTTCTTATTTTCTATAATTAACATATACTTTTATTTCATTAGGTATTTCACTGATATTTTATTTTATTTGAAATGAAAACCATTTGAAAGAATGTCCACTTTCTATATTTAGATGAACTTTGTGGAAAAGCCACCTAGCAGGTCCAAAGCTTGCAGAGTAGAATTTCAGAGAAAGAATATGGAACATACTATCAGTTGGTGCAGGATCAGGCAGCTGGGTAGAATCCCCAAAAGTGATTAGTTTTGCCAGGATTTGGCTCAAAGTAGAATGATGGTTCTAATGCAGATTTTGCCCTCCAGGAGATACTGCAAATGTCTGGAGACATTTTTAGTTGTCACCATTAAGAGGAAATTGCTACTGGCATCTGATATATAAAGACCAGTGATGTTGCTACAATGCACAGGAAAGCCCACTGCAACAAAGAATTCTCTGTCCCAAAATGTCAATAATAGAAAGGTTGAAAACTTGGGATAAATGTAAAATGTAACTGCTGAGAAGGCCAATAAATTGGGAGAAAGCTGTAATGAGTTAAGTTGGCTATGCTATTACCTTTGTGCAGAAACTGAAACCTTCTCGAAATGACCTTCTGTACTTATCTGAAAGAATGAGCTAAGAGTCTAAGAACCTGGGTCTCCCTTAGTTTAGTTGATCTTTGCGTGGAGAGCTGAGATTACAATCAAAGAAAGCATGAGGATGGTTGGCTGTTGTCTTGTGTTCTGAAATTCAGGGCAAGATCACATTATCTAATCATCCAGGCTCTCTGAGGGCAGGATCTATCAACGGATTGTGTGCTTTTCCTGGTGCTGCATTGTGTTTGTTCCAAGATTTATACTTTGATATTGCAAGACTTAAACTGGTGTCGAGATTACATGTCAAGAATGCTATTACAGCTTTTAGTTTATTAGTCACCCAGTTCATAGTAAAATAAGTTGATGCTTCCATCTATAAAGAGCAAAGTAGTACCAAAGAAAGTTTATTTATTTATTTTCGTCACAAAAAAAGAAAATGGAGGCAAAAGGAAACCCATTGCTAGAGTAAAATTCTAAAGATGTTTGCTGCCCTGCGAGCATGGGACAGGCAGCCAAAGAGAGTGCTATGTTAAAATTCATGCATCTTGCCAAGGTTAGTCACCTCCTTTGTGAGAAAGGCTATTAAAGGAAAAATCAGTACATTTAGAAGAGGAGTGCTTTTCCTAGTTCCAAAGAGTTGTTATATTAGCACCTATCGGCTATCAATTCTATGAAACTGGTAGTGAAGTTAGCCAGGAAACTTTTTTTTGCCTTTCATGCACATTGACTTTGAAAATTATATTATAAAAGAGAACAGCCTCATTTTATAAAAGACTCTCTACTCTTTCAGTCACACTGTGATGAAAATGGTCAAATAGAATGTTTCAGAACTTTTTCTTTTTTTTAATGTTTCATTGATGCCAAACTTTTTGCTTTCATTTAGGCAGATTTTAGAATTTTAAAAATTAAAAATTTTGAGAAAATGAACAGTGAAAATGTTCTCTTTCTAGTCTTTTGTTGTTATATGTCCTTATTTTTAACTTAAATATACATATCAAGGAAAAGGAAAAGAAAATACCAAGCATCCAAGTAATTATCATCTAGAATTAATATATGCTAACATTTTCATCACATTTTCTATATATTTACATTATGGTGCATATTATTTTAGATAAAATATAGTATTATGTAGTATTTTTATATAAAAGATATAAAATATTACAAATACCATTAAAGGTGAACAATTTTTATAGCCTTTTCCAGTTGTGTTCCTCTCCTTTCCTTTTTAGAACAACCAAAATAAATGTGTGTCCTTTTACTACATATATATCTTTATTAAATATACAGTATTACTTGTGTGTATTTCCAAAGTTAAGTAAATGATATTCTTGATTTTGAATTTTTCTTAAGATTTTATTTTTAAGTAATCTCTATACCCAACATAGGGCTCAAACTTACAACCCCGAGATCAAGAGTCACATGCTCTACCAGCTAAGCTAGCCAGGTGCCCCACATTTTTTACTTACTGATATATTCTTAAGTTCTCACATGTTTATACATATTCATGAATACCTACTTTTCCAAATAGTATTCCATCAAATGGATATTACAATGTATTTATATATGCCATATTTATTGATTTTTAAATTGTTTTTTACATTTGTACAAAAATCTTGCACTTGATATTGTAAATATCTATTGGTGCACAAAAACAGTATGTAATTTTTTTTTTTAGAATAGAGGTAGAATTTATAGGTTAGAGATTATACATAATTTTAAAAAGTACTAATGCGGCTTTGTGAAAATTTTTTTCTATTTTACTAAGAAGGACAATAAGTATTCATTATTTACAAAAATGTTTAATGCTTATTTATATTTGAGAGAGAAAGAGACAGACACAGAGCATGAGAAGTGGAGGGGCAGAGAGAGAGAGAGAGACAGAGAATCCAAAGCAGTCTCCAGGCTCCGAGCTGTCAGCATAGAGCCTGACCCGGGGCTAGAACCCATGAACCGTGAGATCATGACCTGAGCTGAAGTTGGATGCTGAACCAACTGAGCTACCCAGATCCCCCAATAAGTATTTATTATTATGGTTATGGAAACATATAAGAAAGGTAACATAATCTAAAACAGAGAGGTAGTCTTACCTAATAGTTAGGACTATATGCTCAGAATTCAAACTATCTGGATTCAAATCCCACTTTCATTAATTAGCTGCTTGAATTTGCACAAATGAATGAATCATTTATCTTTATCTTCAAATAGGAAAATAAGACCCATCTCATGATGGTGATGGACACCATCATGAGATGGGTCTTAAATATGGCACATGCAGAATAATACCTGGCACTAAGTAAGCCTTAAATAAATATTAACTATTGTTGTCATGTTTGTTATTTATACTATTGTTTTTTACATGTGTAGCTATATTATCCTTACTATTAATCAAGGCATAAGAAGGACTCAAGAGTTTTGAATACTGGAGGTAATTCTCTGGGTCTTTCAGTCCAGTTGTTTCATCTAATGTCAGGATGTCTTTTGAACAGCTTCCACATGTCACTTTCCCTCCCTTATTTCTTCTAGGAGTGAACATACTCTTTATCATAGAACAGCTCATCCTATCTTTTTAAACTATAATTGGTAGGAAAGTTATCCTAATTTTAAGCTAAAAATATATGTCCCTATTATCTTCATTCACCTAATTATTCTGGAGCAAACTAGATTAAATTTACTGTCATTTCTACACAACCATCTCCTGAATACTTTAAGATAATAAATACAATGACTCTCCCCACCTTTCAGTTTCTATTTTGAAAATTAAATATTCTGGGTTTAATCAAAATGTTTTAGACATAAGTACTTTTAAAATATCTAAAGTGTATGCCTTAAAAAAAACTAGGTTTTATCTCACTACTCTGAACACATTCTGCTTTGACAATTGTTCTCCTAAACTATGGTCCAAATATAAGAGCAAAATACTGCAATACTGCAAAGGGAAGTGGGAGTATTACTTTCCTTATGCTAGATGATATAGATCAATTATTGTGACCTAAGATTGTATGATACCTTTTTAACAGTCATGTCACTTCCATAGGAGTTACTTCACAGAGGTAGATGTATGATGAATTTTATACATATCAATGAAAAGCAACAGAATTTACTCTTTATTCACATTTTAGAGATACAGATATACATTCCAGATTCTCTCAGAAGGAGTTAGACAAACTAAATATGATTAGTAAAAATATCACATTAATGAAAGTGAAAGTTCTAACTAATCTTACCATGCTATCTAATAGAATATCTGATTCTAAAAACCTAGAAAGAAGAAGCTAGGAATTCAACTTGTTTTGTTTTTCCTCTGAGACATTACATTTTAAAAATATCAATAAGTAGGGGCGCCTGGGTGGCTCAGTTGGTTGAGTGTCCAACTTCAGCTCAGGTCATGATCTCATGATTCGTGGGTTCAAGCCCCACGTTGGGCTCTGTGCTGACAGCTCAGAGCCTGGAGCCTGCTTCGGATTCTGTGTCTCCCTCTCTCTGTGTTCCTCCCCTGCTCTCACTCTATCTCTCTCTCACTCTCTCAAAAATAAATGAAGATATAAAAAATAATAATAAATAAAAAATAAATAAATAAAGATATCAATAAGTAGCAATAACTGTGAAATGCAATGTTTAAGCACAGATGATAGAAAGATTTAGCTTTCCCTATTTTTTTAGTTAATATTTTTTTGTCTCATGAGAAAAATCATTTGCTCAAGATGTCTGCCTATTAATAATGTAAGTTATAACTGAGAGTCCTGTGGAGACTCTCTTGAGAATGCTAAATAACCCTCAACCATGAGTAGACCTTCAAGTTCCCACTGTTACCACTACTTCTCAATAACCATTCTCATAAAAAAAAATTAGAAAATATATACTATTAATTAAAACATGAACCAGACAAAACAAAAGTAACATAATGATTCCAGTTCTCAAGTTTGCATTTATGCACTCATTCTGATTTCCATGTGAAAATTCAGTCTAGTTTGAGGAGAATTTATTTTTCTGTAGATGGAGTCAGCTTGTGACCATAAAATTCCTAAAAACCTTTTTGTTATGATTATACTGCTAACAAGAATTTGTTTTAATCCACAACATATTTCAAATTGATTGGTGCTTAATTTTGTTTATACTGTTGTTTACCATCAGTAAATTTCCAGAAAGCATTCCCCCCCTAATACTTCATATCCCACAATCAAGTGCATAGGAAGAAAAAGGGGGAAAAAAAAAAAAGGGAGTAGGGCTCCAGAAATACAGAAGGAATGAGGTCCAGGGGTCTAATTTTAGTAACCAGGTATCCATAGTTCTGTATTCAAGATTATGTAATATAATAATATGGATGCAGTCAAGATAATATATCTATGAGGGAAGAAGATATATAAGTAGAGTGTATATTATGTATTTCTACTTAAATTAACACTTGATAGCAAAGTACCCCCAAATTTACAGGGTTTTTAGCAAGAAAGCGTTTATTTTCACTCACCTTTGTGCGTTGAATGATCTGGATCATGTGGGTCAGGAGAGTCATTTGTCAGAGAAAATGAAAAAAACAAAACTACAGAATCATAAAATTCATAAACTTCTCATAAAACTCATAAAAATCTACTTACCTATTACTTCTTTGTTTTTTATCTGCTCATTCTATGAACCAAACCTAGCAATATAGCAAAACTTGATGTCAATGTGGAGGGAAAATATCCTCTTGTCTCTTGGTTATCAAGGAAGGACTCTGTGGGAGGTGCAGCAAATATGTTTGAACAAATAATATAATTTACCACAGAGAAAAGTACACAAAGAAGCTAAGTATTCCCTTATTCCCTGACATATATCTAAGCCCCTACTTCCCTATGAGAAGAATTGCTTTTAGAAAACTCCTTTCAGAAATTAAGAAAATTGAGATACTTCATGGTTAAAACAAACCAAACCAAAACGAATTTTCATATCAGTAAAAATAGGGGCTTGAGATTTAATTAGTTTTGTTCATAATAAAATAAATAGAAGCAATTTTGTACCCATGTTTGTATGTGTCATACCTATTACACAGAGTTTCTCTGGATACAATTTGATAAAATTTAGATGTCATTCTTTTTTACATTTGAAATCTGAAAATGTGTATGGTTTCCATTTGCTGATCAGTTTTCAGAAATTCACTCTCAGGAAAGTGAACTACAAGCTGTCCATGGTTTATATTCTAGATAAAGGATGAAGGCTGAGACAAAGAATTGAAGCTCAAACACTCATCCCTTGACGAATCCAATTCAAGACCTTTGTAGTCACACTTTGTGACTTTGTGATAAGTAATTGGCTGAAATATAAAGCAATAGAATGTCTAATCTTTCACATACTTTAGAGTAAACAGACATGAATAAAATAGTTGTTCAATGTGATACAACTTAATTTCATTTTAGATGTTTATCAAAACTTCTGTATAATTTGGTTTTTGACATCCTAAGTTTGTTCTCTGTCCTACAGCAGAGAACTCTTCTCATAGTTCCTCATAGTGTACTCTTCTCATAGTTCCTTCAAGGAATTAATTTCCTTCCATATTTGTCTCACTCATCTAGTTAGTTACCTGAACTTGTTGAAACATTCAGTATATTTTAATGGAAAAGATTCTTAATGGGTAAATTAGGAAATGTTTTCTGATATATAGAACAAGAAAAGAAAAAAAAAAGACTATTTCCTAGCTTGGATATGAATTAAACAAACTCCTAGTAAGAGCCTGGAATGTTATTTGTGTTGTGTGGTGGTTGGAAAGAAAAAGTGAACAGAATGGTAAGGAATGAAAAGGAAAGTACCTTAGTATTAGGTGGGCAGTTGAAAATCCAGATGCTGATTAGATACAAAGAACTTTAAGATACAATGGCAAAGAGTCAAATTGTTGGTGAGAAAACTTTTTTTATCCGACTAATTTAGACTTACACTGACTTGTACACAGTGGAATGGCAAGCTGGTGGCAGAACTACAAGAGGGAGTGCACGTAATCCTCAGAGAAGACAAAATGTGAGTCCACAAAGCAGGGTAGTGACAGACTATCTTATCTTAATAATAATTGACCTTCATGTCCCCAGGCTCTCTTCCGCACAAGAATATTCCAGTTTGTGTAAGTTATATGGAAGAAAATGGTGAAAAGTTTTCACTGATGCAACATAAATATGAAATTGATGATTTCTGGGAAATTAATTTTGGCTCAGCTGCCACTCTTTCAAATAAAGTTCTTTACATAATAAAAAAGATTTCTCAAGATTTTAGTGTGCTAAAGAGCAGAAATTCAACCAAGTAGATATGAATCTAACCAATTGCCAGTTGGTTTTGTTAAGCGATTCATAAACTGGGCAGCATCCCATCTAGAAAATAGAGGAGAGCTCCAAGGAGTTGTACAAAATGGAACGTTTTTTTATAGGAAGTAGGTGGAACAAGAAAGTAAAACAAAAGAAAGGATTGTTCCAGGCAAGGTCACTTTTCCTTAGAGTGAAGGGCAGGAGGTCAATATTGGGTGAATTATCTTATCTGCCTTTGGGGATGTGTGAGGGCCCATGTGACAGATTACTTCACTGGTGCTTATCAGGAAATTCCAGACTAACAGGTTAAGATTTACCTTTCTGCTGGGGGAGGTTGAAATTGCAATTAGGTATTAAGCCCCAGTTTAGTGACTTGGCCTAAGTGATGCCATTTTGGGCCTCTGGTTATCTTTTTAACAAGGGAAACAGGGATTGAGTACTACAAGGATGTGTGTTTTTGAGTACTTAGGAGAACTGGAAGTAGACCTGGCAAGGGACTTTGCTGTAGAATTCAGACACCCTCTCTCACCTCTCCTGTTCCCAGTCTTGTCTTGCTTTCATTCTTTCTCATCTCCTCTCAGAGGCTGTACATTCTCTGTCATTCTTTTCATCATTCTCTCTCCACATAATCATCTTGCATATATCATTACAGCTGCCAGCTCTTTCTCTATGTCAGCTTTTTAGTTAAGAGCTTGGCACCTACTCTATACTTTTTCTACAGCTCTTAGTTCAAGTTCGAAAAAAGAAATCTGATTGGCTGAGCTTAATTCTACCCCAAAAAAGCCTGTAGATTAGCCCCCAAATTAATCAGTGTTCATTCCAATCCAAAACCAGGCAAATTTCCTCACAAATGTGAGTAGGAAGGGAACACTGAATATGCTTGAGAGGCAGAGTCTGAGGTAATAAGGGGTAATTATGCAGCAAAGTTTCATTGTTAAAACCAAAGTTTTAATGCACACAGCAAAGTTTTTTGTTTGTTTGTTTTTTGGGTTTTTTTGGTATGAAGTACAGAATAGGTGTGAGAAAACACAAAAGAGTATTTAAGCATCTGCACTTTGAAGTCAGACCACACAATGTGCATCAGAGCTCCACAAACTATACTTAACCTTCCAAAACCTGTAGAACAGCCATTAGAAGGGAGCAGGATTTGTCATCCCAAAAACATGCCTCTCTGGCATAAGGACTATTTTAGGCTGTTTTTTGTTGTGGGGTTTTTTGTTTTGTTTTGGTTTTGTTTCTTTTGGTTTTTTTGGCCAAGTTGGAAAGGCTTTATTTTTATTTAATATTTCATTGGCTTGCTTTATAACTTTTATTTACTTAAATTTCCTTAATTGAAGTATAGCTGATAATATCACATTAGTTTCAACACAGTGATTGAACTAACATTATACTATGCTCATCACAAGTGTAGCTACCTACCATCTATTACAACACTATTACAATAGTATTGACCGTATTCCCCATGTTGTACCTTTTATCCTCATGACATTCATTCCATAACTGAAAGTCTGTATCTCTTACTTAGGGTGATTATTTTTAAAAAAACAACAGACACAGGAAAAGCTTTGAAAATGGAGAAGTTATCGGGGCCCCTGGGTGGCTTAGTCGGTTAAGCGTCTGACTTCGGCTCAGGTCATAATCTTGGGGTTTGTGGGTTCGAGCCCTGTTGGGCTCTGTGCAGACAGCTCAGAGCCTGGAGCCTGCTTCAAGTTCTGTTTCCTCTTCTCTCTGCCCTTCCCTCGCTCATGCTCTCTCTCTCTCTCAAAAATAAATAAACATTTTAAAAAGTTAAAAAAAAAAAGAAAAAGGAGAAGTTGTCTTTTATTAAGGGACATTTACGTTTATACAAGAAATCCCCATCAGTACAGGCATCTCCCTCTGTGTGTCAGGAAGAAGAGAATAACTAAATCTTTAGAAATTTATCAGTGGAGAAGGCAAAGACTTAAATTTGCATAGCAACCTAATCCTTGTTTGCTGTGCTTTTCCTGATAGTCTCCCATAACTGGCTCACTCACCCCCAACATCATCTTTTGTCTTTAGAGATGTTTAAGATGGTAGCTTGGGCCACTTCAAGGAGTCATTCTGTTTTCCTGGGTATATCCTATGTATACAGAAGGTATACATGTTACTAAACTTCTGTTTGTTTTTCCCTGTAAATCTTTTATTATAGGGTGGTCTCACCCAAGAACCTAGAAGGGTAGAGGGAAAATTATTTTTTCTCTCCTACACCATTGTCTAGAGGAAAGAATTTTATTTGTCCTTCAAGGTCCTTCTAGCTGGAATAAGAATTAAATTGACATGAGATAAACAGGAGAAAATAAAATTTAATTTTGTACATATGGGAAATCCACACAGACATGGAAATTCCAAAGACAGGCAAAATGAGGTATATGTGTCACTCTGAACTAAGGAGCGGTTAGGGGTCTGATACTTCAAACGGAAAGCATGCAATTCACTGGAAGATAAAAAAGAGTATATTCGGTAAACAAACATTTGCAGGGCTATCAAAAACAATAGGACCTAGAGACTTTGATCAAACAGGTCTTGCTAGGTTCTTCTCTACCATGCCTAGTTCATATCATAATGTAGTTATCTCTAGTGATAACTTCTATTTCCGAAGCAGATCCTCTGTCTAAATCCTTTTAGGCTGTCGTGGGGAAGGTAAACAGTCTTTTCTGAATCTGCTGAGTTTTGAGTGCTTTTAAATAAAAAATAATCTTCATGCCAAATTGAGCCATCTTGGGGTGGCCTGTCCTGGGCACCTTCTTCATAAGCTAGTTGTGAGAATTAAATGAGGTTATTTATGTGCTAGACCCCTAATAATTATTCAATAAATATTAAAAATACAGAAGAAGAAAAGTTACCCCTCACACAAAGATTAAAGGAATGAAACAAACAAAAAAAGAAAAGCCAAAGGCACAAAGACAATCTAAAAAGGGAAAAACAGGAAACTGATGGATTTTTTGATCAAATGACTGAAACCTTAATGGAATAGTAGATTCTGAAATCGTAGGAAATCTTTAGTGATCTTAGTCTGATATGATCATAATTCCGTTATGAAAACACTACAGGTTAGTGGAAGAGAGCCAAAGCATAAGAGACTCTTAAAAACTGAGAACAAACTGAGGGTTGATGGTGGGTGGGAGGGAAGGGAGGGTGGGTGATGGGTATTGAGGAGGACACCTTTTGGGATGAGCACTGGGTGTTGTATGGAAACCAATTTGACAACAAACTTCATATATTGAAAAAAAAAAAGAAAACACTAAAGGTTAACCTCATGACAGCAACTTACGGCAGAACAATTGGACATATTTAAGAATTTACAAATTATGTGAAATAATATCATTATTATCATAATATAAACAATAGTAATAAACACAAAAATTTACATTTATTGAAGGTGCGTGTCTTAAGTGCTTTATATATGTTTATACGTATACATATATGTATTAATCCATTTACTACATATATCAAACTTAAAAACCTTTATTATTATTATGTTAGGGAAAAAGAAATGGATGCTCAGAGAGTTTAAATAATTGACCAAAGCTGCAAAACTAGCAAAGAGCTGAGGTTCAGGGTTCACAGCCCATCATTCTGCAATAGATAATTCTCTAATCCTAGGAAACTTCAGAAGCCCTCAGATTGTTTTCTTAAGTATACCGATAATGTGGATAAAATAATTTGAAGAAAAAACAAACTGGAAAAAGAGGTCATTTTATTAAGTAACAATGTAATAGTAAATATATATTGTAAAAATATATAGCTCTGAGGGGAAAAGTGTTTTTTTCTTTTTTTAACTGATTATAAAAAGAATCCTGGAAAGTGAAAGATATAGTTCTTCAAGAACAGTAATTCTGAATTCTGTTTCCTTCATTTTGTCCATAATAGAAAAGCCTTTCAAAGTGTTTGGCGAAATTAGCCTAAATACTATTGGAGTGACCTAAACAGGAAGCCTGGCTATTCCCAACTGCCTGTGATCTCTGAAACCAGCTCTGGGGCTCCCTCTTTGCTCCAATAGACAGGAGCGACTTTGGGCTACATAATCATCAAATTCTTACCTCGCCCTTCACTGCTAGTAGGATCAGATTACATTTCTTTCACTATTCTCCACTCCCCAGTTTCTTGATCTGTTTAAAAGAAGTAGAAAAGATAAATCTTCTCTTCAGTGCCTGGAAGGGAAAACAAAATAACCTCAACTCCGCTTTGAAAAAAATCTTTCCAAGAACTTTCTTCAGAGATTTGACTCGTGAGTACTTGGCAATATACTTTCTAGCCCATGAGAAATAACCTTTATTTATTTTTTCTTGGGAGAAAAACAGGGTACTGAGAGGTAAAGGCTGGTAGGGGAGGACCATTGTCTGTAACCCTATAAAGAAAATTGACTCTTCTCTGTAAACAAAGTAAACTCATATTTCAGTGCAAAATTAAGTTCTCAGCACTTTGCATTTAGTTCTAATGCAAATATATATGCAGTATATATTTATGCTTGAAGACCTTGAACATTTTTGTAAGAAGTTGGTGAGATGTAGTCTTTTTTGTAATTCTTAGCTTGTGGTAGCAATTTGTTACTAATTGTGTGTTTAATTGGAATTTTCTGAAGATTTGGTTTACTTTTAAATAGTATATATTAACATATAAAGAAATATGATTGAGAGACTCCCTGGCAGCCTTATGTTTAAAGAACCTTCTTCCATTACCTTTAATTGTTGGTAGTTAAAATGAAGCATAAACATTAGAATTCTTGTAAACTAAATTAAATATTTTATGCCTGTATTAACTAATCTCTCTAAGGAAATACTTTACAAGCCTTCGAAGAATAGAACTCACATTCTAAGATACTTAAATAAGAATATATATCATTTCACTATTTGTAGTACAATGATGTTAATTAAAGCAATAGATCACATACCTACATGATGTACTATCATATTCATGTTGGTTATGAAACATTAAAATTTGCTTCTGGTAGCCAATAAAAGCACATAATATGAAAGTACACAACCACCGAACTATAATGAGACAAAGTTATTTAACTATGGAAAAAGCTCATTTGTGTAAGTAATACCAAAAAATGAAGGCCAAACAGTGCCATGTAGGAAAAAAAGAAAAGATAAGCAACAGCCACAGTGTGACTCAGTGCTCTGGAAATTAGTCACAAAATGACTTTGTAAATTGTGTGATAAACACAGAGGGCAGAACCCAAGCAGGAAATCTACAGCCCAGAGAGTCATATTTTATGTATAAAGGCATAGTATTTACATCAGAAGGGAAACATGTCAATTTTGAGATACTGCAAAGTTTTTAAACCTAAGAAAATCCTTTCCTAAAACAGTTTTAGATTGTTTTTAATTCATCATTCTAGTGCATGATTATTTCAAGACATTTTATCTGTATCTCCTCTAATCTTTAAACTAAAAAATGAATACTGTCTTTGAAAATGTATTGGAGTATGCAATTTAATTCAGAGCCTATGGGTTAATAAAATTATATAAGATATTCATAGGGATCAAAGGGGTTAAATATTAATGTAAATACAGGTAATTAACATTATAGACGTAAAAGCAAAACTTTAAAATACTTGGAGAAGGGCACCTGGGTGGCTTAATCGGTTAAGCATCCAGACTTTGGCTCAAGTCATGATCTTGCAGTTCACAGGTTCTAGCTCTGCGTTGGGCTCTGTGCTGACAGCTCAGAGCCTGGAGCCTGCTTCGGATTCTGTGTCTCCCTCTCTCTCTGCCCCTCCCCCGCTCGTGCCCTGTCTCTCTCTCTCTCTCTCCAAAATTAAATAAAAACATTAAAAAAATTTTTTTAATTAAAAAATTAAAGAATGTTGTTGGAGAACTTTAATGACATACATATTACTGTTTGGTTCCTCTTTCCATTAGGTTTGCTGAATGGCACAAGTTTTGTTTTGTTTTTGTTTTTTTAAAGGTATGGTCTGATACCTTTAAGTATTTGTTTTACATTCAATAGACTAGATCAAAATGTGGCTCCTGTTCAAATGGATTATGCCATCAGTTGGTGCTTGCTGGTCTGATTGTAACTCTAGGCTTCACTTGCTTGTTGGTCATACAACTATTCTGACTAGAATCTTCTATCATAAACATTTTTGCTAAATTTAAAAATAAAATAATCTATGAAGTGGGAAATTGTGTTATTAAACTATACTTTTTATAATATTAATTTACTCTTCTCTTGAGAATTAATTTCCTGACCATTATTTTATCTATATTATTCAAATTCAAAAGATAATTGGACAAGATGAGTAACTACTGGAAGAAAAGGCCAAGTTCAAAAGGCTTTACTTATTCTCAGAATACCTTGCAACTGACCAAATAGTAAATGCTATATATTCTTTAGAAATGGTTGGTTTAAATTCAGTGTCACAAACTTTTAAGACACATTTCAACTCAGATCACTACCTAATTAGCAGGAAAAAAAGTGCAAAGTAAAAATCTTGGCAAAATAAAAGAATAAAGGGCAGGAGAAACAATATGAAAAGGGAAGGGAAGTACTTAGAATAGGATTTTTAAAAAATACCTTATTTATTAGTATACATAAATAAGTTGAATGATAATATTGGTTAAAATAGGTTAATTATATCAGCAATTTATTTTTGCTATGTAGACATGATTTAAGAACTGTACTATAATTCACCTATTTCAGTAAAGCCTGACTCTAGCACCCTCCTGTTTTTGTTTTCCATCTAAAACATTTAACTTGGGAAATTAATTTACAGATTTGTCTTTTTAAAAACAAAAATGTTCTTTTGTTGTTCTTGTTAAAGTCTATTTACTTATTTTGAGAGAAAGAGAGAGAGTGGGAGAGGGTCAGAGAGAGAGGGGGAGAGAGAGAAAGAGAGAAAGAGAGAGAGAGAGAACTCCAAGCAGTCTCCTCACTGTCAGCACAGAGCCTGATACGGGGCTCAAAGTCACAAACCATGGGATTGGGACCTGAGCACAAATCAAGAGTCGGACAGTTAACCCACTGAGCCATCCAAGAGCCCCTAAAAACAAAAAAATATTCTTAAATGTATTATACCTTTTATAGAAATACACTAAAGCTATAATTTTTTGTTTGTGCCTTGGATATATCTGAATTCAAGAAATTGAGTGACTATTAAAGTCCTTGTTTCTGAATATTAAATTTCATCAAAATGAAGAAATGTTGCAAGTTATTCCAGAAAGTTCTTTCTCTAGTAGGTCTCTGAAATCCTCCATGACTGGTTTCTTGGTGTGATGTATCATCGCCAGGAGCCCAGTCTTCCCACTACTCTTTTTTCCTTGTCTTCACTTCTTCTCCAAGTGGCGGGTGTCATGTAGAACCAAAGCTTAGGATTCAACTACCAAAAGGCTAAGGATGACCTAGTCATTGCCACATTTCTTCTTTCCAGAACCAATAACAAAAAGCACTGGATCCATGTCAAATTTGCTATGTTCATCTCTCTTCAGGACTTCCTTTGGGATCCCATGTTCTCTCTTAGTTGGAACAAACACATTTTAAATTTATTTTAAAAACAAAAGAGTAAAAGGACACCGTGATCCGTAGTAGAAGTGCCAGTGGTGCAGTATTTCTATTCCAATTGTTCTGTCTGGTGGACCACAGTTCCCTGAGGTGACATGGACTTACTGCAAGGAATTCCCTAATCAAAATGTAATAATAGCATAGTAGCATTCTCTGGAGACTGAATAAATATTATATGTTGTTGATTAGACTATTTCAACATCAGAAATGTGAAAGTATCAATCAATATGGCACTAATAAAATGTAGTGTTTTTATTACCAAGCATAATTTACCACTGGCATCCTTCAACTGTACCACACCCTCAGTGCCACCACCACTCTGCTGCCAACCTCAGTTTATCTCTCCTCTTCATAATTCATATCAATGTCTATCCTCGCCTCAGATCCCATAATATCCCATCTCTAAGCATCACCTCGTTCTTTACTTTACAAGACTTAAAAATGGAGTAAACTTTAGTAATGGGATGAGCCTTCAGAATAATAGTGTTTGTTGCAAACTTTTGATATTTTTAAAATCCATTTAGGAAACTTCAAATTATCTTACAAAATGAATCAAAATGATTATATTAAAATATCATATGCCTACTCTTGCTCTTTTTTGTGCCAACTATTTTCAAATATGCATGAATGTAAAATGAATGAATTTCTGATTCATACTACAAGAATGGACCTTGAAAGCATGCTAAAGTGAAATAAACCAGACACAGAAGAACATATAGCATATAGTTCCATGTGTATATCCAGAATAGACAAATTCATAGAGCCAGGGAGTAGATTAGAGTTTACCAGCATCTACAGGAAGGGATAAATGGTGAGTTACTGATTAATGCATACAGAGTTTGTTTGGAGTGATGAGAAATTTCAGCAGTTGATACCAGAAATGATTGTACAACACTGTGAATGTAATTAATGCTACTGAGTTGTACACTTAAAAATGGTTAAAATAGCAGGGGCACCTGCGTGGCTCAGTCAGTTAAGCCTCCAACTCTTAATTTCACCTCAGGTCATGATCTCATGGTTCATGAGCTTGAGCATGTCGGGCTCTGTGTTGACAGCATAGAACCTGCTTGAGATTCTCTCCCTCCCTCTCTCTCTCTGTCCCTCCCCAGTTGTTCGTTCTCTCTCTCTCTCTCTCTCTCTCTCTCTCTCTCTCTCAAAATTAGATGTTAAAAAAATGGTTAAAATAGCAAATTTCATGGTATATCTACTTTACCACAATAAAAAATAAAAACAGAAAACTATTAAAAAGAATTCAGTGTATGGAAACCAATTTGACAATAAATTTCACATTAAAAAAAAAGAATTCAGTGTGAAGAATTCTAGATTCATGATAATATACCTTTTATATTTTCTCAATAGAATAAAAGTACAAATATTGTAATATTGGATACCTAAATTTTAAAAACTGAAAACAGGATCTTCCTGTTTTGTTTCCTGATGCAAACTGGAACCTATTTTTACCTGGTATTGCTGTCCTGGAGGCTAATGTTTTTTATTCATATTGTCGTTTTTGGTTTTGGTATCAGGGTAATTCAGGCCTTACAGATTGAATTGGCAAGTACTCCTTACCTTCTGTTAAATTTTCTGGAGTAGTTAATGTAAAATTTGTATTGTCTTCTTTAAATGTTTGGTGGCATTCATCAGTGAAACCATCTGGGACTGAAATTTTCTTTGTGGAAAGGTTTGTAATTACAAAATTCAATAAAAAATAATTATAAGCTATTCAGATTATTCATTTCTTCTTGAGTGAACTTTGGCAGTTTGTCTTTCAAGAAATTGGTCCAATTATCTAAGTTGTCAAATTTATACGCATACGACTATTTCCTTATACTAGAATCTGTAATAATGTGAAACCTTCATTTCTTGATATTAGTGGTTTGTACATTCTCTATTCTTTTATCAGTCTATATTAAGATCTTTTCATTTTTCACTTGTTTGTTCATAAATAAAATGGACTTTTAGGCAATATATAATTTGGTCTTGATGCTTTACTCAATCGGGAAATATTTGCCTTTAAATTAGAGTGCTTAGAGCATTTATATTTGATGTGATCATTGATAGGTTTGAATTCATGTCTCTCACTTAGCTGTTGTTCTATTGGTCCTATCTATTTTTGTTTTCTTTTTTACTTACTTGGGGTCTTTTGAATTCAGTATTATGTATGATAATATTTTCTTGCCTTTGTTGGTTTATTTGCTATCATTCGTTGTTATTTTAGTGGTTGTTTGGGGGCTGAGAGTGTACATCTTTGACTCATGCCATTCTACTTTCAAGAGATGTTAAGCCATTTCTCTAATAGTACAAGAAACTTCAAACAGTGTACTTCTACTTTTCCTTCCCTGGCCTTTGTGCTATTGTTGCCATATACTTTGTTTCCTTACATGTTATAAATTTATTCTGGTTCCAATTAGTCATCTTTTTAAAATAAACTTTTTACTTAAATACATTTAGATTTACAGAAAATTTATGAAGCTAAAAAGACTAGCCATATGCTCCAAACTCATTTTATTAACATCTTATATTAGTAGGATACATTTATCAAATTGATGAGCTAATTATCTTTTAAAGAGATTTAAATGTTAAAAAAAATCTTTTATATTTGCCCATGTAGTTACATGCTCTGGCATCTTCATTCCTTTGTATAGATCCACATTTCCATCTGATGCCATTTGCCTTCTTAGGCACATTCCTTTCTTTCCAGGACTCCAATTACATGTATATTAATTAAGATGCTTGAAATACCTCAAAGCTCAATTATTTATACCAGTTGAGGTAAACATAATCCCAAATGATAAATGCTGTAGACGAAATTTATATTTAGCATTAGAATTTGGTCTTATAATCAGGTGAAAGTGGGTACATTATTCAGATTTCTATATATCTTATTGGAGTTCTGTGGTTTTAATCTCTTTTAGCATAGTTGTTCAGTCCATGAGGATAGGAAACAGGTACACAACAAAGAAATTATTGTGCATCCACATCCTGATGTTAATGTGCTTTCTCAAAAAATTGTGAGATAAGCAATTTATCTTAGAAACACCTAAACCTTTTTTTCAGTGCCCATAATTTTATTCCTATTTTAGTCTTCCCAGGATTAACCTTTTTGTGTATGCTTTGTATGTTTTCTCTTAAGGAATTGCTGATGAATGTATCAACTAAAGAAAGGTGTTTAATCCAGGAGAACTTAAATTAGCCACAATTCACATGGCAAGAGATTTCTTTTTTTAAATTTTTTCTATATATAGTCAGTTCATTTAAAGCCATTTTAAGTTTGCATGCATTAATTAAAGCCCTTTAAAAAGTAAAAAGTCCTTGAAATACCATTGTTTGCCATTTCATTGTTATATCAACATTACTCTCCCCACTACCACTTATCTGCATTCCATATCATCATCTCCATATTCAGAAACCAGAGACATACAAGTGATGGTCTCTCCTTGTAGTAGGTACTGGACGCCTCAATTAAACAGAGTGAGTGGGCATCCACAGATGCCCAGAAATGTGCATAAAAAATATCTGTGCATGTGTGTATTTGTATTTTAGAAAGGAGTCTAATTTCCCTCAGATCTCAGTAGCTTATATCTCACCATGAAGGACATACCTGAGATGTGATTAAATATCTGAAGAAAACAGAATATAGAGTTAGGATCAAAAAGAGTATCAAGTAATAATATGTCCTAGAGAAGGCTAGATAAAGAAGTTATCTTTGTAAAGTTTTTTTTGAAGATTTTTATTTTTAAATAATCTCTACACCCAACGTGGAGTTTGAACTCACAACCCTGATATCAAGAGTCCCGTGCTCTACCAACTGAGACAGCCAGGAGCTCCTCTTCATAAAGTTTTTCGTGTGAGATAAGCCATAAAGTTATCCAACGAAAAAGAAATATTTGAGAAAAGATCTTTTTGAAAAGCCAAGGGAGAGATTAAATCATTCGTAGATATCTTTCAGTTCTATCATTATACTTGAAAAAGCAGATTCAATTTTTAATATCTTCAAAGCTGAGTATTAACTCAATATGCTTTTTATATATTAGGTCCTTTGCATGATACAAAAAGTATGCAATGCCATACAGTTTAATAATGTATAAATTAATTTAATTATTAATATTTAAAGTAGCTTACAAAAAAATCAAAACTCTGTTCTCTATTCTCAGAAAATTACAATCAAAGGAATTAAGTAGGGCATTTAACAAGAAGAGGTTATCGGATTCCTGATTATATGTGTATGTATTAGACTGAATTTGGATGGGAGAAAAAGAAATGACAATTTGGACAAACTAACTGGTTTTTATAAAAATGTAAAATAATGAGCATTCATTGAGGAGGAACCAAGAAAAACAGAGAACTATTTATTGGATCCTATGAGAAAAAAAAAAAAAAAGTGGCACCAATTGCCTTTCATTCTCTGGGCCTACAGTTCTCATTCTCTTATGGGTTTGACATTTTATAGTCTAAATTGAAGTAGCTGAAGATCAACATGCTAATGGTTCCTGGAAGTCCATGACTCAGCTCCCTGGGGTTTCCCTGTTCCTTTACAGTGGTGATTCAGAGAAGTTGAACTCAGGATGTCATCTAAACATATGGGTACAGTCACGAACAGCTGCAGTTTCAATCTGGAACTAAGCTCAGACACCTCCAGATAGTTTTCATTAGAGCACAAGCATAAATTCCAGGATTTTTCCATATGAGGACTTATTTCACCAGCAATTACTCTCACTGAGTGAGAAAACTGATCATTATTGGTTCACCATGTTTACTGTACTTCAGGATAAAATCTTTAGCTCATAGGGGCTCCTGGGTGGCTCAGTCTGTTAAGCATCCTACTCTTGATTTTGGTTCAGGTCATGATCTCACGGTTTGGCCCATGAGATGGAGCCCTGCGTTGGGCTGGGTGTTGACAGTACAGATCCTGCTTCATCGGGTTCTCTGTCTTCCTCTCTCTCTGCCTTTCCCCTGATTGTGAGCACTCTTTCTCTCAACATAAATAAATAGAGATTAAACAAAACTTTTAGCTAATATTTGGAACCATAATACTTTTCCAGTCAGAAAGAAAGTTACCTGCTTCCTCCTCTTCAAAGATCCTTCTAGCTGGACTAAGAATCAAATTGATGTGAGACAGATTAATGGAGAAAATAAAATTTAATATCGTATGTATGGGGAATCCATATAGACATGGCAATTCCAAAGACAGTCAGGCAAATGAGGTATATATGTCATCCCGAACTAGGGAGTCTGAGACTTCAGAGGAAAGGAATGCACTTCACAGAGCAATAAGAAGAACAGATGTTTGGTAATTAGATGCTTGCCTTGCCATACAAATCTTGAGGTCACTCAACATAAAATTCATCTCTGCTAGTAACCCTTATTCTGGGAAAGAAAATAAAAATTTCTCTCTTAATTTTTTTTACATTTATTTATTTATTTTTGAGAGACAGAGCACAAGTGGGGGATGGGCAGAGAGAGAAGGAGACACAGAATCCAAAGCAGGCTCCAGGCTCTAAGCTGTCAGCACAGAGCCCACTGTGGGACTTGAACTCACAAACCGCAAGATCATGACCTGAGCTGAAGTTGGACGCTCAACTGACTGAACCACCAGGTTATCCCAAAATTTCTCTTGAGCTCGTAAGGTGTTGATTGCCTTCAGCTCAGAATAATCATTATGCCAAAGTGGCCCATCCTGAGGCAGTCTGCTTGGGGCCCCCCACACCATCATGGGCTAACATTTTGCTGTCCTTTTCTCATATAAACTAAGATAAGCAGAAGCAGAAAATTGAGAAGTTTCTAATATATTTGTCTAAGCAGAGACAAAATCTGTGATGACGGGAGACTCTGAGGGGAAATTAGAAAACTTGACCAGACTTTAGTTATTGATTCTTGAAATAAAAAAAAAAGGTAATACCAACCTGAATTGCATTAGCTATGAATCAAAGTTTTAATTTGAACCCTACTAGGAGGGTCTCAACCATTTTTCTGTGTCTTTCCAAAGTACATATACCCTCTGATCATAGATGTTATATTCAATGTGAGTTAATAGATTCATTAGAATTAATACAGTATTTGTATAACCAAAAGATAATAGATGATAGATATGTTGATAGATAAATAGATAGATAGTTATATAGAGAAGCAATGGTCCTGCAATACCATTTTCCTATCTTACTCTATGATGGGTACCTAGAAAAGCAAATATAAAAAGTAGGAAAAATAGAAGCAACTGTAGATTCTCCAATATTGTTCTCTTTTTAAATATGGATGTTGATAATAATAGAAAAAAAACACAGTTAATATATTCAGTTCCTTCTCCTCACAGCTGTATTTATTGTATTCATTTGTATCTTTTCTATTTCCTTCTATTTGAAGCTATTGGCTTCAGTAGTTAAGCAGAACTGAATTCTCAGAAACCTCCATTTTGATTTGATATAGAATACCAACTTTTGTCTCCCTCCTCCTGCTAAAGAAAAGACATGAATACAGTATGTTGTGAAACGCTTTGCTTTTAAATAAACTTAGTATGGGAAGCAGAGTTACTCTGATAAGGAAAGATAAACTCAAAGAAATGAATGACATCTACTTCTGAACAGCAAAAAAAAAAAAGTCTTACAAATTTAACTGTAAAATCTAGACAATATAATTCCACGCATATTGTTCTAAAACTCTTTTGGTAATCATAGGTAAATATATAACAAACAATCTTTGGCATTATTTCCTCTATTATGAGTTTCTATGTGATTTCTCTTTGTTCATTATATTTTTAGTATTTGAAGATTTATATCATATTTTCTTCAGACTTGACTTACAGATTTTTAGAAATATTTATACATATTTACATTTTCCGGACTCATAACTTCTAATTATCTCTTTATTCTCCTCTCTCCCTGCCCATCACTTCTCAATTTTCCTTCTCAATTTCCCAGCTCTCTGTTCTCTCTTAACTAGCAATAAGAATTAGTATTTCTTAGTATTATTTAAAGGGAGATTATTTTTCCTCTTTAAATATGTAAACAGAAAAATTTTTAAAGATTTTAAATTGTTTTAATTGATGAGTTTCTTCTTGACTTATTTTACTTATAGGACATAGGTCCAAAACAGAGAATAAAAATCCCCTAGTTAGAACTTGATGAAATGTTAGTTTCTAGAGATTGTAAATAACCTGAAATCCACTTTAGGGGAAAAAAGAGGAAGATATTTGCAAGAACAGTGGGTCTTTCTTGCACCAGTTGCCTTTTCCTTGAATGTTCGCAATTCCCATGTTTGAATTGAAGTTCTGCCAATTTGCAAATGTAAGACTTTGGGGAGGTCTGTTTGTGGTATTCAGTTTTCTCCTTAAAAAATACCTATCCCTATGGTTTCTTTTATCTCTAATAGTATATAATTGTATCATCATGCTCTCCACTTCAGTTTTTATTTTTGGGTTATAACATGAAGATATTCGCTCTTTCTCCCTACTGTCACCATTTCCTTTCTATGGGATTGTCTTTACTTTTTTCTTACATTATACATGACAAGCAGTTAGGCTCACACAGTGAACAGCTTTTAATGTATTATTCTTAGAAGAAACTCTCCAGCTTTATAAAATCATATGTGACAACTGCTTCTGAATGTAAAAGAGAGTAACAACGTTTTTTATCAATGAGATTGTCACAATCTAAAACACAGATAAGTGTTATGATGTGACCTATTAACTAACATTAGGGAATTTCACATTACACAAGTCTCCGGAAATATGACTTCCTGTAACAGGAGCCAGATCTAGTAGATGTTTCCCTAGTGGACTGCCAGTCTTTAAGTAAACACGAATAAAGTCAATAGTCTGCAGTTATTTCAGGATGTGTTTTGTTGTTGTTTTATTTTTGAATCACCCTGTGTTTCTAATATTAATTTACTTATCAGGTCAGAATGTTTTGCTTCATTGTTTTCCATATTTTATCTTTACCCTGGGTATATTTCTAAAACATAATCTAAAAATTTGACTCTTGTAGGGGCGCTGACTGCTCCCCCAAGCATCCTTTATCAAAACAGTTGAAAAAAATTGGTTAATAAGCAGTTTGTGAAAGTAATAAAAGCAAAATAACTCTCAGGTTACATTTGGCTGGGTGTAGGACAAAACCACAGCCAACTAGCTTAGATAATGAGGCTACTTATTTCATTATATTATCTTACTGTACAAAGCACAGAGGTAATATGCTTCAAGACCAGTTAATTCAACACAAATCCAGGTTCCCCTGTCATTTTATTTCTATCATTTATAGCAGGCAGTCTTTATCTCAGGTAGGTCTCAATATTATAAGATGATTGCTTCAGTCACAAGCATCACATAAAGACAAATGGACAGACACACCATGTGGCCTTTTCCATGTGGCTCCATTTAAAGCAAGAATCTTTTTCAAAAGTACATAATCTCGAACCCTGGGAAAATAGCATACTTTCTTTCTCATATCATTGGTCAGAAACTTATCATATAGAAATAATTAAACCAATCACCATAGGGGAAGTGGAATCACTACGATTAAAGTGGAGTAATGAAGCTTATTATTTATAAATTTATTCCTGGAGTAGACATAGGCTATCTTTCCCTGAGATCTAGATTTTGAACATTTTCGGCTTACTAATATCGATAAAAAGTGGTTACAAATGGTTGTTCAATATGAAAACAAACAAGAAAATTGAAACAATTTAAAAAGTTAAAAAAATGACAAAAAGGTATCCATATTCTCACTAGCCTAATATATTTTCCCTTTTTAAAACATATTTTTCTGCATGAACATCAATTTTAGCTGATCTTAACATAGACATATATTTTTTGTATTCAGCTTTTAAAATTCATATTATCATGATTATTCCCCCACTTTAGCTTCTAGTCATTAACATTACCAATTTAACTTTGTGTAATATTACATCTGATAGATGGATGTGTCACCATATCTGATAATTATCATAACGTTGTATATCTACATTAAAAATGTAACATTTTTATACTAAAATAAACATGAGTGTGCAGTTAGCTATTTTCATATATTTAAACTTCCAAGTATGTGATATTGCTAGCATAACGTATCATCTACATTTTTTGAAGAAAGAATGTACACATAGGAAAAATTATTTGTGGATGATTAAATAGCAAACCACTTACATGTTTCCTCTTGCCAACACTCCTCAAAGTCTTGCCCTTGTGGTCTTTTATCTCTGTCCAATTGATAAAATCCAACTCTGGATCCTTCAAAAGTTTATTTTTGATATCTAGAGAGAAGGAGCACTGATTTTCAGAGGCCAATTATTATGAATTTATAATTTTGGATCCCAGAGGTCCAGAAATCCTTTAACAAGAAATTTTCAATACCTCCTTTTATTTTGTCTAGAGAAGATGTCAAACTCTCACATTTTTAAAAATCCACTACTACTTGACATTTTGAACAATCTCAACCTCTTATTCACCTAGAAAACTGAATCACAGCAACAACATCTACTTTCTATTTGCTCTTCAACAACTCCTTCACAAAATACATACATGTACATACACTCACACATCTGAAAATGTATCATACCTCCCCAACCCCCCCAAAAGAATACTTCTCATTTTGAAACAAATATTTATTTATTATTTTTGAGAGAGAGAAAGAGCACAAACAGGGTAGGGGCAGAGAGAGAAGGAGATAGGACCTGAAGCCACTCAGTGCTGTCATTAGATGCGGGGCTTGAACCCTGATGCGGGGCTTGAACTCACGAACTGCTGGGAGATCATGACCTGAGCCAAAGTCAGATGCTTAACTGACTGAGACACCCAGGTGCCCCCACCTCTCATTTTAATGGAATATACTCTTTTCTTCAGGTCTAAATTTAGACCCTCCTCATCTGTTGCCCAGGATCTTCTATTCATGTTATAGGATCCTCTATTCATTTTTTTTTTTCTGCTTTAGTTTTTTTCTCCCTCTCTCTAATGGCAGAAACGTATAAAACTATACCCTCAAGAGAAGTTTCCCTTTACTTTTCTTATTTTTCCGGATACATTCATGAAATGATACCCTAACTTGCTGTGTTCATAGCCTCTATTCCAGTTCCTTCGACAGCTCACCTGTCCACACAACTATATCAAATCTTTTGTCATTCTGCAAGGGTACTGACAATGTCATTGACACTAACCACCATGCCTTCCTTTGAACCCTCTGTGCTTCAGACATTGTCAACCTGCAACGCTTTCTTGAAGTGCCTCCCTTAGCATCCATATCACTATAGCTTCCCAGGTTTCCTCCTGCTTCCCTGGCCATTTCTTAGTCGTCTTCTCAGACCTTTTTCCTCATTCTCATTCTTTGGAGTTTAGTTCTAGGGTATTCCTTTCTAATCCTCATACTCCCCTCATAGAGTCACAGATTACATGAAATTAAAGTTTATAAAAGGAAGAATGTCCGCTCCTTAGCAAGTGCTATACAAGTATGTGTTAAAACTGTTTCATCCACTACACAGAAGAAATTATCATTTATACTTTGATTTTCACATTTCTTTTTTTTTTAAGTTTATTTATTTATTTTGAGAGAGACAGAGGCAGCGTGAGTGGGGCAGGGGCAGAGAGCAAGGGAGAGAGAGAATCCCAAGGAGTCTCCATGCTATCAGCACAGAGCCCAATGCGGGGCTTGAACTCATGAATCTGTGAGATCATGACCTGAGCCGAAACCAAGAGTTGGACACTTAACCGACTGAACCACCCGGGTGCCCCTGATTCTCACCTCTGGCAGAGATGTCTGTCCTGAGCTCCACATGTATGTATTAGGCTTCTTATTTCATGGCTCCAATGAATGTCTTACAAAAACTTCAAACTCAAAGTGCCTCAGACTGAATTCATCACCTTCCTAAGGCAACAGGTTCTTTTTCTTTTTAACTCATTACCTGGAACCATCCACTGACTTTTTGTTAACTCAGAAACTATCATTGTCCTTGATTCTTCTCTCTCCTCACTTTCCATGTAATTTTAATCAACAAATTATCTTGAATTTACTTTTTAATTTCCTCACAAATCAGGCCACTTCTCCCAAACTCCACTTCCAATGATACTACATATCAGAGACAGCTTTCATTTTAAAATATTATCTGGAAGCTTCTGGGTTTTCTGATATTCCAGAATATACTTAAACTGACTCCATAAAAACTTCCAAGTGTACATGTTAGGAGGACTTCTTAGTTTCATGTTTTATATTTTGTGCGTGTTTGGTAAACATTTGTGATGTTATGACATGAAGTATGGAGGATACATGTAATAATGCTTGATAATTTTTATATATGATAATATATTGTTTCGTTGGGTCACACTGTGCTTCAAAATCTAAGGCAATCTGAACCTGCCATTATTTGATCCTGCCCCTTACGTTTATTTCATGTTTTCATTAAAGGTATATTCTTTCCTTTAAATAAAATTTATTATATGAGTTTTCCTTTCATTAAACTTTAATGTATAACATTTCTTGTACATTTTGCTTGCTCTTTATCCTAATTTCTCAAGTTTTCTTCCCAAGACTTCAAAGGTTTTTGATATTTCACTTTATCTAGGATGTGTTTCCCAGATAGTACCCTTTCCAGTTTACAACTCTTACGTTATTAAGAGTACTAATCATCTAATACTGAGTATATAGCTCAACTCTGATGTTCATCATAGTGTGATATGATTTGACATACTGTGTTTTTTCACCTTATTTTGCAATTTTCTTTTCGAGAGAAGAGTCTTTTTCTTTTTCTTTCTCTTCTTTTCTTTTTTTTTTTTTTTTTTTTAGAATTTTTAAAATTTTAATACAGTTCAAATCAGTGTGCCGGGTTCATTTCAGCTCCTTTACTGCCAAACCTGGGGGCAGGGACTGCTTCAGTTTCTCTGCCTTCTCTTTGTGATGACCAAAGTGTAAAGGTATCTGCTGCATCGGACTTTAAACTTCACATTATCCTTATTATTATTTTTTTTTTTAATCTTGACGGAGGAGAGATCTAGAACAGTCCATGAAGAAAGCAGAATGGTGGCTGCCAGCGAACTTGGCACCCTTCCGCCTGGTCATGAGCAGAAAGTCCTTGATTTCTTTGATTTTGTGAGGCATGGTTAGGAGGGGCACAGGCGAGTGCACAGCAGGCAGAGTGGAGAGAAAAGTCTTAATCTAACTTACTTTGTTTAGTATCAAGCTAAACTCAAATAGTTTAAGGATTATAAATGAGAATGCTGATGAGGTATGATGTTTGGTGATATTGAAGATGTCAGGAATTCTCTTGAAAACAGTGATTCAAACAATGATTCTTTGAATTGAGGATAAACAAGATCTTTTTTTTTTTTCCCCCACACTCAACCCCCTTCCATTTTTTTTCCTCGTTGCCTGAATTGGGATAAGTCACATTTAACATTCTGAAAACAAATGTGGCCATTTCTTTGGTTCTTTACTCTCATCAAACTTTAGGCTGTACTCTGGAGATATCTGCTACTTCTGTACACATTGGAGTTTGCAGGGGTGAAATTTTGCTAAGGAAAGCCCACTAAGGCCACGCATTCTGTTACGTGTGTTTTCCACATATTATCTTTATTCAAAATCAACACAGATTATAACCTGTTCTAACCCTTTATTTACCAGCTAAAAACCTAGAGTTGCATGGATGTTTAAAGCTTTTTCCTAGTTAACAACTAGAAAGAACCAGATTGATGTTCGAAAGGCATCTTGTTTCTCTCTTATGTCCATTCTTTTCACTTTATTTTTTGCAGTCTTACCCTACATATGAAATAACATTAATATATTTGTTTGCTCTCTCATCTCTTTTTTCCCTTAATTTATTTTGAAAGAAAATAGTATACCAGAGCAGATGCATATATTTATTATTACCAATCTTTACTTTGCATCTTCATACTTTGTAAAATATTTCTCTAATTTGGTCACAGACATCATACTGTCCACAAAGACAGTCACTTTTTATTGCAGTTCAAATGAGTGATTGGTAAAGTTTAAAGGAACACATATACACTCTCACACATAACACACATACACACCATTTAGGCAAAGACAAAGAAATACACATTTTTATAAGCCCCTGAAAAAGGTGTATATTGGAATTATATACCTGAATGGCAATTTACACACGTGCAAATTCTTAAAACTGTACAAGATTTTGTCCTAATAATTCCTTGGCCTGTGAATGTACCAAAAAGGAATAGTGAAGGAAATTTTAAAATGTTAAACTTCAAATATATTTATTACATTGATGTTTGTAATGTTTGTGATAACTTAATTTTCTAATTGGCAAAATAAATTCTAAAACAATAAAAAATAAAATATTATACAGTTATTAAATGAGGTTATATAGGTCATTTTAGAGAGATACCTATATCCTCATGTTCAATGACAAAGGAGGTTACCAAAATACATATGTGCTGTGATTATTCACATTTCCGTAAATATTAGCACACATATACATACACTAATACACACATGTTCACATATATCTGAAATCATATGCACCAGTGTTTTTTGTTTTGTTTTGTTTTCTCTGAGTGTGTAGGTTGATGGCTATTCTAGGATTTTCTTCTCCTGTCCTTTATGTTTTATGATTTCTTTTGTTTTTAATTTTTTTTTGACGTTTATTTATTTTTGGGACAGAGAGAGACAGAGCATGAACGGGGGAGGGTCAGAGAGAGAGGGAGACACAGAATCGGAAGCAGGCTCCAGGCTCTGAGCCATCAGTCCAGAGCCCGACGCGGGGCTCGAACTCACGAACCACGAGATCGTGACCCGAGCTGAAGTCGGACGCTTAACCGACTGAGCCACCCAAGCGCCCCTATGTTTTATGATTTCTTAGAAATGAACATGTATTACCTTCCCCAGTTAAGAAGACCGTTTTAATTTTGTAAATATTAATAAGATCAGTTGGTCAGAAAATCATCAGTCTCTCAATAATACTCTCCCTCTTTAAATGAAGGTGTTTATTAAATCTATTATAATTAGTAATACATAGTCATAGTATATTTTGCCTATGGCTCATACTATCTTAACAATACCAAACAGAATGCTTACTTTATTTTAAAAAAATATTTAGGGGCGCCTGGGTGGCGCAGTCGGTTAAGCGTCCGACTTCAGCCAGGTCACGATCTCGCGGTCCGTGAGTTCGAGCCCCGCGTCGGGCTCTGGGCTGATGGCTCAGAGCCTGGAGCCTGTTTCCGATTCTGTGTCTCCCTCTCTCTCTGCCCCTCCCCCGTTCATGCTCTATCTCTCTCTGTCCCAAAAATAAATAAACGTTCAAAAAAAAAAAAAGAAAATTAAAAAAATATTTATTTGAGATATAATTGACATATAACTTTGTGTAAGTTCAAGGTGTATAACATGTTGATTTGATACATTTGGAAACTGCAATGTGATTATTACCATGTTAGCTAACATCTCCATTGCATCACATAATTATCACTTGCTTTTTGTGGTGGGAACAATTAAGTTGCCTGTTAACATCTTTGAAATGTATAAAATAGTATTGTTGTCTATAATTATTACATTGTGCAATAGATATCCAGGATTTTTTTTATCTACCAGTTGCAAATTTGTACACTTAAACAACATTTCCCCAATTTTCCCACTCCCATCCCCTATTAACTACCATAGAATGCTTGCTTTTCATTTGTGCAGATATATCACTTAGATGAAAACTAAGTGATAATACTATGTTTTTACTAGATAGAATCAAACATAAATGAAATAGACAATTTCTAAACGGGTTTATTAATAAAAAATGTTGCATTTTTCCCATTGCAGAGATGGGGAAAAAAATAAAATTTCGTTACTTAAAACTTATAAGCTTATTATAATCATAGAATTTATGATGAAAGAGGAGTGAACTATAGATATTTCTGAATGAAAAAATTAAATTGGTATCATGAAAAATATTTATAATCAAATAATTGCAAAATACATATAGAAACAACTTCTGTAGATACATCTTTCATTACTTTTCTGTTGACATTTTTTATAACAAATATAAAAAGAAACTGACACCTAACCGACTGAGCCACCCAGGTACCCCATTAGTGATTATTTTGTTATTGTGTAAATATTTCTGCATCAGTCTATCCGTAAATATGGGAAGTTGGCTTTTGACCCAAACCTTAGCTAACCGCATTCAAGAAGGGCACAGGTCAAAGCCTTAGGAAAAAAAAAAAAAAAACTGGCGGGAGGGAGTCCCTTATACTTGGGAAGAGGACACAAAAATTCACCCAGTAGCCAAAGATTGAATGAATAGATTAGAACAAGTCACACAAAGGAACCGCAAAAAAGGTACCTGAAAATCTTTAAAGCATCATATTTTCTTTTTTCCCCAAATTTTAGAGGAAATAGAAGACACATATACAAATCTAAAAAAAAAAAAAAAAAATCTTGGCTAAAGACCAAAGTTGAAAACAGCAGCAAACTCCTATTTTATTTGAGCCTTATTTCAAGCACATAATTATAATTAGCTGTAGAATTATTTGGGATTCATATTCATATTGTAGACTGAGTCTTCATTTAGATTTTCTCCCTAGATGCCTGCTTTTAAGCTATTTTCTTACATTGGTTAATCAATTATACTTGTAGGATTAGCAACCAGAGAAACTGGTTTTTATACTGTAGTTCCTTTGGTGACATTGCCTGCTCATAGTCTTCAATTCACAATAAAGGTAATATTTCAAAGGCAAATAAATACAGACAGATATAAGTAATTGACATATTGGATAATATTTTCCTGAATTGTATTTAGTCTCTATCCCATAAGTCTTGTTTACTTTAAGGAACCTTTGGGAAAGCTGAGGATCTAGTCTTGCTTCTGTCACTTACTAGCCATGTGATGTTGGAAAATAACTCATGTATCTCTAACATAAATTCAGCATACCTGTGCCATTGGCTGTATAGCATTATTGTCCAGATACAGTGACCTAATAGATAAGAAACCACTTGAGAAAATGATAAGACTTTATTTTAAAATGATGTTTTATAAATGCTGTATCTTTGCACTTCTAATATTTCTTTTTTTTTTTAACTTTTTAAACACTTATTTATTTTTGACAGACAGACCACAAATGGGGGAGGGGCAGAGACACAGAGGGAGACAAAGAATCTGAAGCAGGCTCCAGGCTCTGAGCTGTCAGCACAAATCGCCCTGACATGAGGCTCGAACCCATGAACCGTGAGATCATGCCCCAAGCCGAAGTCGGACACTTAACTGACTGAGCCACCCAGGCACCGTGCACTTCTAATATTTCTTAAAACAAATGTGGTGTATATTCCCTATAGCCAGAATCTCATCACATTTTATCTAATTTTAACCTTATTTCGTAGATAAATAATCCTGATGCCAAAATAATGCTTATAATGATGACTCAGTGTTCCAAGAATGTGGACCTGGGGTTGGTGGGGGGGGGGGGGAGTTAATAAAGAGATAAAGAAGGCTCTGTACAGACTTGTTAGAATTTATTATGTGGCAAATGTGCAGTCATACAGCCTTAGACCTCTCTTGAGAAGCCACCCAAACATTTGCATTCCCACAATGTATTTATTAAAAAAATATTTTTTGCCTGAGAAAAGTCTGGCTCTGAAATCTCTTACTGAGATTATGCAAGTTCAGAAACTCTCCATCCAGGAACAAGAGTTGGAAGCCTATTAAAAATAGTTAAAAAAAAAAAACATTTCTGGACCCTGGTCATTATGAATATTTGGAAATTTTCCATTGAAAATATTACTCATAAAAAATGACCTTCAAAGCATACAGAGAAAATAGAAAACTATAAAAATCACTGGAGGGTTTTTATCTTCCCCTTCTCTCGCCATAAGTTTTATTTTAATTCTCTATTTCTTCATTCATTATCCTTGGTGTTAGTGTGCAGCAAACTCACCCAAAATGTGAAAGAGCCAAGGAGGCACATAGATTAAAGATAAAAGAAGGCTCCAAACTTTAGTGGGCAGAAAGGTAGCCCCCAAGGGATCAGCCAAATTGAGTGGATGGCAGTAATAAACACCAAGAGGATAACAACGTTAGCGACTGCTGAGCAGAAAATTGGAGTTATTCTTCAATCTATTTTTTCCTCTTTTCTGGTTGTCAGGTTTCTCTGTCCTGTCTTTCATTGATACACCACAAAGAAGCAGCCAAAATGAAATTCCTCCCTTTTAGACATAGCAAAGTATGCAATGATCTTGCAAATTAACAGTAAAACTTTAAAAAAGAAGTTCAATAATATGTGAGCTCGGAACTTTAAATTATATAAGCACCGTGCTGATAATACACAACACAATTATACAATATGAAATTTTTCCAGATTAATTTCAAGATGACAGATCACAGAAGATAACAAGAAAGAGTACATTCCCGGAACTAAAGGTAGAATAGATCAGTAACTGTCTACATATTGTTTCATGTCTTTCCCAAAATTATGTACTAGAAATCTAATGCTGTAATTCCAGCCTACTCTTAGTGTCTTCCATTCTCTGTGAGCTTTTCGCTCTTTGAATCCTGCCGTAAGTTCTCATTCACATCAATGTCCATTGCCATTCCTTTTGAGTTCTCTTCCAGTCACCAAAGCCAAATTGCCAACATATTTCTAGCTCCACTTGACTGCGATCCTTAGAATATTCACTTTACCTTAAGATCTGTACTGCTCATCTTCTAATTTGTAGCCCAGGAATTCTTGGCTTGCATACTAACCAAATCAGTACAAAAATGTGTCTCAGCTTCTCCCTAATCTCTTTCCAAATTAGTGCTATGCTTTCAATTATTTTCTAGACCTTCATAGAATCTGAGATAACATTCTCAAGGAAGAATAAGCTCCATGAATATTGAGCTTCGGTTTTTTTACAGTGCACCCAACATGATGTCAAACATTACTTATACAAATTATAATAACTAAAATTTACTGAAGCAGTCACCATTCTAATTCCTTTACATTTAATCCTCACATCCAGTGAAGTAAGTTCTAGCAAAATACCCAATTTATAGATGAGTACACAGAAGCAAAGAGGGGATAAATATATTATCAAATTCACATAATTGGTCAATGACTAAACTGGTATGTGAAGTTTTACAGTCTGTACTAGTTTGCCAGGGCTGCCAAAACAATATCCCATAGACTGGGTAGCTTAAACAACAGAAATTTATTTCCTCACAGCTCTGAAAGCTAGAAGTTCAAGATGAAGGTGTCAACAAAGAGTGGTTTCTTTTGAGGTCTCTCTTCTGGGCTTATAGGTAGTAAGTCTTTCCTCTGTGTGTATCCATATCCTAATGTTTCCTCTTTATATAAGGACACCAGTCATATTGGATTAGGGCCCACCTCAATCTCATTGGTCCTTAATTATGTCTTTAAAGGCCTTATCTCAAAATACAGCACAGTCTGAGTTACTGGGGGGTTAAGATACCATATGAATTTGTAGGGGGACACACTGAGCCCATAGCACAGTCTCACTCCAGACTCCTTCTGTTAACCACTAAACAAACCTATAAAAGAGAAAAGGCAGAAGGGAGATGGGGAGGGAGGGAGGGAGGGAGGGAGGGAGGGAGGAAGGAAGGAAGGAAGGAAGGAAGGAAGGATAGCAGGAAAAACAGAAGAGAAAGAGAAAAAAAGAAGGAAGGGAGGAAGGAAAGATATTACTTGGGATCAGAGCATGGGACATTACTTGGATTGATTTGATGGCTCTTGGTTTCCATAAGGGATATAGTCATCTCTACCACAGTGATATAATTGCCAAGCAGAATAACCTTGTAGGCAGCCAGAAGCTGGGTACTTTATAGACATTGCTGAAGACAGAATTCCCCAATTCTTGGGAAGACAGCTTGGTATGGTGATATGACCATGAACTCTGGAGTTACAGAAACAGGGATGCAAATATTAGCTGTCTCATTTTATTTGGAAAAATCATACTTCTTTTCTGAGCCTCAGTTTTCTTAAGATGGGTATAATATTTCATGTAGAATAAGATTATTTTGGGGGGGGGGTGAGGACAGAAGGAGAGAGAATCTTAAGCAGGCTCCATGCTTAGTGTGGAGCCCAAAATAAGACTCAATCCCATGACCCTGGGATCATGACCTGAGCCTAAATCAAGAGTCTGATGCTCAACTGAACCGCCCAGGTGCCCCATATTTTTTAAAAGGATTGTAGCTGATAGAAAGTTCATAGATAAGCCTATATCCTCAACAAGTAAAAATCTCAAGGTTCTTCCCTTTTCCTTTCCATTTTTGGCTCCTCACTTCCTAGATTTATACTGACTACTTCCCTTTCTTTCACATAATCTCTCAAGAATATTAATATCATAATAGTGAAATAACAATACATTTCTTTCACCTAATTATCTCTTTTCTAAGTACACTTTTTAAAAATGTTTATTTGTTTATTTTGACAGAGAAAGAGCGGGGGGAGGGGCAGAGAGAGAGGGAGAGAAAGAGTCCTAAGCAAGTTCCACATTGACAGTGCAACATGAGGCTTGACCTCAGGAATCATGAGATCATAACATGAGCCGAAATCAAGAGTCAGGCGCTTAACTGACTAAGCCACCTAGATGCCCCTCTAAGTTCACTTTTAGGCATCCCTCCTACACACTACCATCTCTTTGGATTGGGTGTTAGCAATTGCTCTTTTTCCTCCTTTGATTTGGAAAATACCTGCCACTTAAGTAAAATTTTATAAACATGAAATCTAGTCTATTCATGTTATATTTTCCTTTAAAAATTTCCTTTTATACAAATTTTTCAACTGAAATATTTCATACTTCCGGAAAAGTAGAGTATGCAATTTAAAAAAGACAATTACATTTAGAAAAAGAAATATGGATGAATGACCACTCTATCACATTTGTTGCTAACCCCTCTTTATTATTTTTTGTGTGTGGGAGTGGTAGAAATAAATAAAACTGCATGGATATATCCAAAGATCCATACTATACCCTAATTTTAGCTCACAAAGTATACTCAAATTAATTCACTTATTTATCAAGTATTACTTTGTCATTTTTTGGGCATCAAACATAGAATGTGAAAGTTGCATAAAGTGTCTATGCTCACAATGGAAAATGCTTTACTGTTCAAGGCAGTGAACATGTATACAAATAAATATGTAAGTGGTGATAAGTGTTATTCAAAAAAACAAAGCAAGACATAACTAGTAGGAATGTGAAACGGTGCAGCTGATTTGGCAGTTCCTTAAAAGATTAAACAAAATTACCGTATGATCCAGCAATTCCACCCCTAGTTATATACCCAAGAGAAATGAAAACATATGTCTGCACAGAAACTTGTACACAAGTGTTCATAATGTTATTCATAATATCCCAAAAGTGGAAACAACACAAATGCTCACTGACTGATAAATCGATAAATTATGGTATGTCTATACAATCAAATATTTTCAGCAATATAAAGAAATGAAATCCTGCTTTATGCTATAGCATGGATGAACCTTGAAAACATTACGCTAAATTAAAGAAGCCAGACACAAAAGGCCATTTAGTGTATTATTCCATATATATGAAATATCTAGAGTTAGGTGATATATAGAGACAGAAATTAGATTAATGGTTACTTAGAGATGTGGAATGGGGAAACTGGGAAGGGAGGAGGTAATGGCTGAAGGGTATGGAGTTTCCTTATAGGTTGATGAAAATATTCTAAAACTGATGGGGGCAGTGTTTATACAACTCTATAGATACACTAATAGTTACTGAACTATTGGATTATTTTTAAAAATCAAATGTATTAAAAATAAAAATTGGTGCTCAAGATACTTATATGAAAATGAAGAGCTAAGCCATAAACCAAGATAAATATTTATAATGTATATGTTTGGCAAAGAATTTATGTCTATAATAGGTACAGAACTTCTACAGTTCAGTAATGAAGAGACAAAGAAGCTTAAAAAAGAAAAACCAGGTTATTGGGATAGAGAATGATGAGGTACTGGTGCTGGTTACTTTTTAAATATGGTGCTCTAAGAAAATCTCTTGGAGGGGAAGATATCTGAAAAGGGTACCAACTAAAAGAAGAGAGTTTGCTAATCCAGTATCTCAGAAAAGCGTATTCCCATGACAAGAAATAGTGGTTTTGGGGGTTTCTGGGTGGCTAAGTTGGTTGCGTGACTCTTGAATTCAGCTCAGGTCATGATCCCAGGGTCATGGGATGGAGCCCTGCTTTGGGCTCCCCACTGAGCATGGAGCCTGCTTGGGATTCTCTCTCTCTCTGCTTTCCCCTCTCCCATCCTTCTCTCAAATAAATTAATTAATTTAAAAAAATCGTAGTTTCAAAGTCTTAAACCTAGAAGTTGTATGGTTTGTTCAAGAATTAGCAGTTTCAGTGAGGCCAATGGATTAGTAGGTAGTATCCATGAAGCCAAGCAATTACAGGAAAGACAGGAAATAAAATTGAAGGGGAGCTGGAAATGACTTATTGGGCACCCTTTCCCTTGGTGAAATGACCCTACCTCACGATGATGATGATGGTATAGCGAAACATTTCTCAGCTCCTGTCTTATATTTTTAATTGCCTTTATACAGGCCCACTTAGAAGACATAACCTTCACATACAATCTGTCCAGACTGAATTCATCCCTGATATGCACACCAATACTTACATTAATTTCCCTATTTCTATGATTACACAACAGTTTACTCAGGATGTGCTTGAATTCTCTGCCCTTCATATCCTGCATTTACTCACTCAGTTTTATCAATACTTAAAAAGTCTCTCCTACCTGCCCTTTTCTCTGTGGTTCCACGGACAACTCCCTGTTCATATTTTCAATCTGATCTTCTGCAACATTCTAGCTGTTAATTCCTTAAACTTTGCCCTTTTGACATGTTTCCATATATGCTGGATTTTATTAAAGCACAGATCACATCGTGCTTTTTAATATTTTTCTGGTTCAGAAAATCTACTGACTTTTCCTTAAATGTAGCATTATTTGTCAAAGTATTTCCCCAAAATATTTTATGGGACAATAGTCCCATATAAATTTGGAAATGCATTTACTATATTCTCTCATAGAAAATACAATTGTACATTACCATAAGGATCCTATGAAAGTCCTACAGTTGAGAAACCTTTATAAGTTTTTTAATTCTGACATAAATATATATATATATATATGTGTGTGTGTGTGTGTGTGTGTGTGTGTGTATATATATATATATATATATATATGTAACAACTAATAACACGTTGCCTAACTCATATTCTGAGAACACATCTTGACCTAAAAGGATAAAATTGATGCTGCAAATTAGCACTAAAGTAAAAAATAGAAAACGTAAACTATACTAACTATAGATTATTCTGTGAAGTGTATAAAATGTGTTCATTAAAATGCATAAATTTTTAGAACTTAAATGGAATTTAAGGACAATGTAGCAAAAGTCATGTGTTTTATAAATCAGGTTTAAAAATATAAATTTATTTCCAAAGGTTACTTAACAGGCTGTTGGCAGAACTAAGTATAGGAGTTTTAAATTTTGGCCCCCAAAAGATAAATACTATTTTTATTCAAGTTAAATAATTTAACATGAATTTATTGTCCACTACTATGTACCTGGCATATACAAAGATATCCTGACAATTTATCTAGGCATTGTTATTAACATTGTATATTTATTTAACTCTGTTGGTTACATGTAAATTCAAGGCTTCCTCTAGATTTTTAAGTCTCTCTTAGTGTCTAACATATTATCATGCACAACTAGTCACTAACATAACACCTTTATGTAATATATTCTTGCTATATAATTAAAATTAAAGGGGACTTGGTAAGACTGAGGGTCCTCCTTCTGGTTCATAGCTGGCACCTTCTTGCTGTGTCCTCAGATAGTGAAAAGGATGAGGGGTATTTGTGGGGTCTCTTTTATAAGAGCATGAACCTTATCCCTTAAGACCTAATCACCTCTGAAAGGCCCTACCTCCTAATACCATCACGTTTGGGAGTTAAGATTCTATATAAGAATTTGGGGAACACTAATAATTCAGACGATAGCATAATCCCACCAACAATAGTAAAGGTCCAAATGCTCATTAACACTTTATATTGTCAGCTTTTATTAATTTTAGTTGTACTCTCTCACAATAGTGCTAATTTTAATTTTTCTGATGACTATGTTGAGTATCTTTTACTATGCTTATTTTCCATTTGCATATAATTTTTTGAGAAGTGCCTATTCAATCTTTAACCCATTTTTAATTGGATTGTTTATTTTTAATTCCTTATACATTTTCAATGTATAATCTTCAGATACATGAGTTTCAAACACTTTCTCACAACTTCCTTTTCAGTGTCTTAATGGTGCTTATCTTGATGAGCAGAAAATCTTGATTTTATTGAAATGTAATTAACAGTATTTTATTTTATAATTGGTGCTATGTCCTGATTCAGAAATCTTTGCCAACCTTGTCATGAACATATTATCCTATGTTTCTTTTATAAGATTTAATGTTTTATATTTCACAGTCAGATCTTTGAACTCCTTTGAGTCAATCTTTCTGTACGATACCAGGTTGGGTAGTAGATATTTTTAATGGGGCCAGATATTCAAGAAAGTAGAATGCAGAAAGGTATAGTGAGTTAACCGATGTACACCTTCAGTTTGGGTTTGCTGTCTTGTTTGCCGTTTTGCAATGTAAGTTAGTGATGCTTTTGGAAGTTTTAAAAAGAAATCAATTACAATGGTATGTAATTAAGTCAGTTCACTCTAAGTGATCTCCACAAACTACAGCTTTACCAGTGTCATAACAAATTATAGCATTTTTTCAGTGGTGTGCCCAAATCAGTCTTTTGCTCTGGAAGGCTGAGTGCTTTTGGCCACTCTTCAGGGGCAACATTGTGGAGAAGAAAGAGGACTGGACTGGTAATCTGCTAACTTGATTTCAAACTCTGTGTGTCATTAATTAGCTGTAGTTCGCTGCAGGGCATTCTTATAGTTTTATCTGTCCGACACCCTTCCTTTCTTCTGGAAGCAACAATCCGCTCCTTCTTGGAGCTACATTTGTCCACCCTAAGACCCATACACTTATGTTAAGATTTGCAAGGTTACTACATTTTCCTATTTTCCAAACCTGAAACAAGTCCATTTCAGCTCCCCCAAATCGATTCCAGTCTCCCAACAGCTTGTCATCTCAAATGTATTGGTCCAAAAGTTTCAATTCTTCCAAATCGAAACCATCAGTGCTATTAAGCTATTTGAAACTAGTCCATAAAGAGAAGCAGTCACATTGTTTTCATGGAAGAATGTTTTAAGGTTTAAAATATCAGTGCGGTGCATCCTACTATTGTAGAGAAGGCTGGGCTGCACTGAGGGGGAATAAAGCTTGTCTAAGGAGTGCAGTAGCAATGAGCGACTCCTGGCGGTATTCAGCTCCCCGACTCTCAGATCCAACCACAAACCTTCGTGATCCTAGATTATTCTACCTTCTCTAGAATGAATAAGCTGATGGCCTTTTGACCTAAACTGTCTGAGCTGCCTTGTGTTTCTTACAACTAAGGAAAGCCTAAAACCACTAAAATTAGGCAACACTCTAGGCCAATATTTTAAAGAGAATAATTTGATGAGTTTGAAGCCCAAATTCTCATCAAGTTCTTCAAGCACCCAACCTCAGCCTGCTCCCTAAACCATGGGACAGGAAAACATGCTATATTTTACAATCAAGATATAACAAGGTTGTATATCTCAAAGAAACTAATAGAAATAGAAGAGTCCTTGAAAGACTAGAAATTTAGCTGATAGACTCTTCAAAATTATGTATCTATATGCATATATATATACATACCTATTTGTGGATTCAAATAGTTTATGATATGATATAGAAAGTACATAACACTGCTATTGACTAAAAATCAAGCGTATGTTAACATTTACAAAGTGTTGTGAGAAAACAGGTTGTACATTTCACTAGTAATTTTTATGATGCTTAAAGCAAAGGGGGATTATTTATTATTTATTATAAAGCTACAAACACCTTAATGGTATGTATTGCAGCTATGATTTGTTACAGGCGTAAACACAGAATTCTCTAAATTGTTTTAGATGGAATATCCATTCCTGCATTTGTGACTATTTACTGATAAGATTTTGTTTTCTTTCCTGACGCTGATAACATCCTCAGTGGCTGAACACGTGCCTATGTTCTTTCTTTTTCTCTTCCTGTGCTGCATGAACACATTTCCTTCCATCTTTGAATCCAAAGGAGACAGAACCTTTAAAAAAATTTCAGTGTGGTTTTCCATTAGTTTTTACTGTGGATCTCTAAATCATTTTGAAAGAGGAAGTCTCACTTTCCTGCTGAAATCTATTTCCCTCAGAGTGTAAATGTGTTGGTTTATCACTTAAAGTCACTTTTCTGTTAAACTCTTTTGAATCAGATAATAACTGCCTAAAACGAGGGTGGACGAACTGAGGTAAAGGACTCAATAGAATGCCAGACATGTATTTTGTCCGCAGTTCTGTTTGCTCTTCATAGAAAACCTGGTTCGGAAATTGGTTATAAAAACAAAAACAAATCTATTTTAAAGGAAACAAAGACAAAAATTTGTAAAACGCCTTTCTTTTTTTTAAAAGAAGTACTGGGGGCGCTGGGTGGCTCAGTCGGTTAAGCGTCTGACTTCGGCTCAGGTCGTGATCTCGCGGTTTGTGAGTTCAAGCCCCACGTCGGGCTCTGTGCTGACAGCTCAGAGCCTGGAGCCTGGAGCCTGCTTCAGATTCTCTGTCTCCCCCCCCCTCTCTGGACCCTCCCCCATTCATGCTCTGCTTCTCTCTGTCTCAAAAATAAATAAATATTTTTAAAAATTTTTTTAAATAAAAGAAGTACTGAACAAAGGGAAAGTGAAATCAGGAATTTAACGTTGCCTGCATTAGTGAAATAACAGAAGAATGTACAAATATAAAATGTAATTAATTCTGGCTGAGAAAGAAGGGTAGCAAATATTCTTGCATTAGAACTGATGCAGATAAAATCGCATATGAAAATGGATCTTAATACATACTTAGCCATGTTGATTGAGGATTTACCATGTCTCTCAAATACTGCCATTTTAAATTTGCGTTTTCGAGGCTCAAATATGAGCTATGTACTTGAATATTAGACATATGTCCTGAATGTCTGTCTACAGTAGTAAATGCCACATACACGTTTTAAACATGACTCATGGAATTTGTGGACAGAAGTGTGTGAGAATACACATTAAATGTCATAGAAATTTACATGTGGAGGCATGCATAAGATTCCTATCAGTCTGTAGATAATTTGACATTACTCTTAATTAAATATATCTGGGTTCTGTATTTCAGAGATAATTTCTACAATGAAGAAAGAACAGATTTTTTGGACTTCTGTGTATCTGCTGCTTAACTGTGCTTCTGCCCCTCTTAGTGCTGTCGCCGAGGATGCTGAGGAATATACAGATGTCACAGGTAAAATGTTAGAAGCATTCATCTTTTTCAGCTAGTTAAAGCTCTCAATTTTAATTCAATAATTTAATATATTTTTCTCCATTGTGTAGAAAAATTAGCTTTTGCAGAAGTGACATTTTTCTTGGGAAATGTCTTATATGTAAAATGTAAAAAAAAAAATCCAAACAACAAAAAAATGAAACTTACACCAAAAAAAGTCACTTTAGCAAGGAAGGCTCTTTTTTTCAGGCTATAACGTCTTAACATTGAAGGATCTCTGGACAAGTGCAGGTAGCAAAGTGCTGTAGAAACAGCTCTCTGTGAACCGTGATGCCACCCTTTGGCTGGGATAAGTGTGAAAAGAAAAAGGAAACTACAGACATTCTCTCCTTTTCTTGCCTTATTCTCAAAATAAGAACGTCCCAGATGAGTCCAGTGTGAGAACCTAGCCACACAGGACACTGGGAGATCTGGCTTAGCGCAAGTTAGTTCTCATCCCAGAAAGCTCTGTATCTAAAAACAAAATATTAACAATCAGCAATAGAACAAAAAGAAGACTGTACCATGACTGTTATTATAGATTTCTTTCTTAAAAGTAATATTTTTGTGGCAAATTAGTAAAACATTGATAGAAATCTCAAGTCATTGGTAATAGAGAATATGAACAAAGTGATAGCTTCTATTCGTATGTAATGTTTATGATGTACAAGACTTCCATAAATACATTTTTATTTCATATATCTAACCACTCTTTAAAGGGATTTAATTCAATATATTTCCCTTTGATAAAGACTAAATAAATATATATTATGTGCCTTAGATTGGTAGGTCCTAGGGAAGCAGTGATGAGTCAGACCAAGTTCTCAAGAATCTGTTTCATGGAGAGACTGTTCTATTGTCAGTGAAAAAAAATTGTTATAAAAATTTCCTAAAAATGAAAGTATTTAATAAACACTATAATCTGCTTTTATAAAATGAGAATTTAGGCATTATGAAATAAGCTCTAATTCTTCATTTGCCCCATTTATCAAAAGAGATAGCTTCCGATATTCTGGAAGTTGAGCAGAGAAGGAATGTAGAGAATAAAATCCCAACAGGGAAACAGCGGGCAACCCATCTTGAGAGGTGGGAGGAGAGAGGATCCCCAATATTGACCTAATCTAATCTCCTCAGTTAGCCTGAGAAAATGCACGCCAGGTCACCAGAAGCTTCCTGAAAATGTTGCTGTTGCCACAGTAGGCCAACAAGCCAGAATTAACCCATCAATAATTAAGCCAGAGTTTAAAATCTCTGGATAAATTCAGAAAAAACCAAGCTGGCTAAGAAAACACCTTTATCTCAAAGTTAGACTTGAAGGTCACTAAACTGACTAGCTGCACAGTCTTAACCAGTTTTGGGGTTTGGGGTTTTGTTTTTAATTAATCTTTCAATAACATGATTCCATATCAGGATCCATTCAATTTTGAAGATACCATTTATCACACTGTGCCAAAGTCATGACATCTTTTTATAGAAGTATACCATTTCATTGAATAGAGTATTATCATCTTATAAGAAAACATAAGGTTTCATTGCTTCTCTCACAAGGGAATAGTAGACCTTTTCTTAATCAGTCTAACCAGCGGGGAGGATGAAAAACAATAAACCTTTTGATAATAAAAAACGGTAGTGACAAGATTTTTTTAAAATTCCTTTAGAGTGGGAGAGAGAAGATTAGCAGGGAGCATTTAAAGAAAAACAGGTGTCCTTCATAAGATTTAGAATCAGACAGACCTAAGTTTGCATGTGTGGTTTGTCACTCAGTGGCTTTGCAAAATTAGGTGAGTTATGTAAACTCTCTGACTCCCAGTGTCTTTATATATAAAGATGTAAATAATTATGTTCATATGGTTGTTATATGAACTGCGTAGAAGCACCTGGCACATTTTGTGGCAGGGAGAAGTCAGAGCATATGGCTGCGTTCTTAAATAGTAAATTCCATTAAAACTCTAGACTCCCAAACAAGTTCCAGGAGAATGAGGACTCTAAAAGGCATGTGACATATCCCCAAATATTATCATGAGCCTTCTATCCAACATCCCAGGGCAGGGGAAAGGGAGACTGAGATTGTAATCCTCAGACTATGAGACAAAAATACAAGAAATCAATGGCAAAAATGACACAATATAAACCATAATTCTGTCTGGCTGCATCAGATTAAATTCCTCTTATACTGCTCTGTATGTGTTTTCTAGTTACATGGTGTTAGGCAGATCCTTGTCACTAACACTTTCCTCAAGTCTCAGTTTCAAGTCTCAGGAAAGCTCTCCCTGATCCTTCAGACAAGCTTAGGCATCTTAGTACACACAAACACAGCACCTTGAATGTCCTGAATATTTATGTAAGTAAGTCTTCAGTGTCTGCATGCTACATGAGAGTGTGTGTGTGTGGGGGGGAGGGTGTCTGCTGCCACCTGATATTTGTACTATCACATCCGCCCTGACCGCGCAGTGCCTGACACATGATCAACACACGATTGTTAACTTTCAAAAGGATTTATCCGAAGTAAGAAATAAAAACCAAGACAGACTTGCATCCCTTTTGGATGGAGTGCATGGCACCACATTCAAGGGAGCGCACCTCATCACTCCCCCACGTCAGCGATGTGCAAAGTGTGGGTCATAAGTTGATGGGACAACACAATATTCTAATACATGATTCATCTAAAAAATACATTAAAATGTGAACAGTAACGATAAAGAACCAGGTAATAACTTAATAAAATATAGTTTACAATTAATTCTTAGTGTTTCATTTGGGAAGTTGTTGTAAAATCACCTGCTTTCATTATTGAAACATTTTTAGTTTTTATAAAGTAAATTTGAGAAAAAAAATGTATTGAGTGGAAATCCTAGGATTAAATCTATGTCCTTGACCTAAATGCCAATCTAGAAATCTCAGTCATGCAGATCTGTGACAGTATCACTCAATGTTAAGAATGTGTGAGATATTTGGTGTAAAACTATGTGGGGTCAATTCTAAAGCCAGCACTTATGGTGTGAACTGAGCAATTAATTTCGATAGTGCTATTTTATAATTTTTAAAATGGTATTTAAAAATACCTAATTCAGAAGGTTGTTGTGATTATTAAATAATACAATTACAAAATGTCTGGAGCACAATTATTCATAAACAACAGCTGTTACTACTACTACAGGCATAAATATAGTACTAGCTTTCGTTTTTGTGGTGATGGCCTGCCACCTGGTGGCATAATTACTAAATAGCAAGTTGAGGGAGCGATATTTGTTTAATAGACAAAATGTAAAGTAAAGTTTTGGCATGATGAATAGGACTATCAAATACATCAAAAGTCAAAATCAGAGGAGTCATCAATGAAGATGTGAAGATTTCTGAAGATCTGAGGTAGCATCAACATGGGAATAAGGAATCATAATATTATGAGGAGCGCTATAGGAATTTCTGAAAAAAGGGATATAAGCCATAAGCTTCAAAATATCCGAATATTATTTATTATTCCTAGCTAATTCTCAAAATTATTTGTTACTCCTGAGATCCTGAGACCTATTCTAAGATCAGACATTTATAGAACGGCAGTCAAATTTTTCGGTCCCACATAAAAAATGCATCCACAAATACATTGTGCTAATGCAATGATACTTATCGTGGGTCTGCTCTCAATCAAGTGCACTGCTTAGAGTCTTTGAGGCAAAGTTTCTAGCTTCTCACAACTTTTAACGGGTCAGAATGTCAGTCACAGTATTCTAAATCTTTAAGTAAAGAAAGGGAATGTAAGCAGCATTTACAATTATTCTGATAATTCTGATACTACCGCTCAGAAAAGGCTTTCAGTCATTATTGAACTCAAACTGACAACTGTAATTTCAGTGATGAATGGGAAAGATATTTTTTCACAAATCATTTTTTCTTTATATTTACATATTTATCTATGGAAAATATTTTTACCAACTCTAAAATGCTGTTATATATAATGTATATGTATTATGTATAAGTGCTCTTATATATATAACATTTATCATGAACTATAGAAAAAAGCACCTGTGTGTATAATTTAAGAAAATAAAATTTCAGGGAAGTCTAAGAACATTTAAGCAAAATTATAATTCTGAAGTACACATTATTAGATGCCAGAAACTTTTAATATGCCTTGAGAGACATTTTATTTATTTCTTAATTTTTTAATTTTTTAGACACATTTTAAAGCCAATCATATTCAAAAAGTTCATCGGCATAAAATATTAGGTACATCATTAAAAAGAAAAGGAAATGAGATTTAAATTTATATATGTCAATCAACAGTTATTTACTCATTTGGTAAACTATTTACATATATATTATAGAGATTGATTGGCTTTTGGGACATTATATAATTAGTATAACAATTACTTAAAAATATCGTATAAACACCCAAATTATATTTTTCAACTGCACATACCCCACAGGAAGCTGAAAACAGACAAGTGCACAGGTGCATAAAATTCAAATTAGTTAAAGGTTTGACCAGTATTATAACTTGTAATTAGCCAGTTCATGAAAATTGTGTTTGGTGTGAAAGTATATATGTCTTTTGTAGATGAAGATCTATATGTCATAATAAATCTCTGTTCTATGTTTTTCTACCTTATCACATTTGGAATCTGAAAACTTAACTGTTCTATAATTTGTCAGCTCCATTTATTTCAATTGAAAAAAATGTCAATTATATTATCAAAGAAATAAAAATGGTGATATGGTATTTTATAAATTAAACTTAGATTTTTTTTATGGTTAAAAGTTGCATTAAACTGATGAATGGATAAAGAAATTGTGGTTTATATACACAATAGAGTACTACGTGGCAATGAGAAAGAACGAAATATGGCCCTTTGTAGCAAAGTGGATGGAACTGGAGAGTGTGATGCCATACAGAGAAAGACAGATACCATATGTTTTCACTCTTATGTGGATCCTGAGAAACTTAACAGAAGACCATGGTGGAGGGGAAGGAAAAAAAAAAAAAAGAGGTTAGAGTGGGAGAGAGCCAAAGCATAAGAGACTCTTAAAAACTGAGAACAAACTGAGGGTTGATGGGGGTGGGAGGGAGGGGAGGGTGGGTGATGGGTATTGAGGAGGGCACCTTTTGGGATGAGCACTGGGTGTTGTATGGAAACCAATTTGACAATAAATTTCATATATTTAAAAATATATATAAGCCAAAAATAAATAAATAAATAAAAATAAAAGTTGCATTAAGGGGTTGAGATAAAATTTACATGTTCATAAATAATTACCATGGAGTGAATGAAATAGCATATTAATAAGTTATACATAGAAAGCTATATTTTTAATCCTTCTAAGATTTCAGGGCATAGTTATCATTTTATGACCCATATAGAAAATGAAAAATAATATTCCAATTATTTTATCACAAAGAATTTTAACATTACTGAAATATAGCTAAAGCTAGACATTAATTCGATATAGATCATTAAAATAACAAAACCTGAAGGGTAGAAGACATTAGATAAACTTACCTATTCTAACTTTGATGATATGCCTATCTTCTCTTTCAAAAAATTCACAGAAATTTTGAAATTACAGGAATTCAACACTGATTTCCTTCTCGATGATTTATATCCACAAACTTTTTTTATTTAATGCTTTTAAAATGTTGCATATATTTTTACAATGATGACATTCATTCATATTTTTCAATGTAAATTATTTTATAGTGTATTAAAACCCTTTGGGGGAAGATACCTAGACTTCATCAGTTTTCACTTAGCAGAATACTGCTGCCCTCTGAAGGGCAAATTGGTTTAGGTCATTTTGAGGTTTCAATATCCCTCAGAAGTGACCAGAGTGAATACTTAAAGTCTTAGAAAATATATTATAGACAATCCTCCAGAAGTATGAAATGGCATTATTTGGTCTTTATTATTTTGGTGGTACCAGCCACAATTGTCCATGTCTATCATACCGATAAATCTATAAGCAAATGCAACTTCTTTAAAATTAGGCCTCTATTGTTGGACTTAATAAAATTAAAAAATTCTACTCCTGAAATCATTGTTTCACCATATGGTAACTAATTTGGATGTAAATTTTAAAAAATAAAAAAATTAAATTAAAAAAAATTAAAATTAAAAAATTGAGTGTTCTGTATGTACAACTCCCTTCACAAGATATGAAATTCTTCTGTGACTAAAATAAGTGACAGAATACTGAGGGGAAAAAATTCTAACTCAAGATCAAAATAATTGCCTCATTCTATTTTAAAACATAGACAGTGTTGTATAACTTTTTCAACATTGCTAAAATACCGTTACCAACCATGGTAAGTAAAAGAATGGACCATGATATATATGTACTTGTAATATCAAACACCTATACTTTCATAATTAGGGAAATGGTTTAACATGGTATGATATAGTACACATATATATGAATCTAGATATACTATTGTTTGTAACAAGTTATGTGTAAAAAATGGCACAACTGTGGATTAGAGAGAGCAAATCAAAGAGTTGACATTAATGTCTGCCCTTAAAAACTGTTGAATTTAAAAAGATGTCTCTATTTAATTTCTAATGTCAACACACTTGTTACCTTACAATTGCTACTCAGTTCCACATTGATCAACTGGTATATTTTTAAACAAATCCATAACAAGAGTCTAGAAAACTATTCTACATTTTCCTTTAATAATCAGTAATCAACTATTAAACTTTAATAGTTGATAAAACCTGTTTCATTGGTGTGTTTATAAACTTTATGTACCTGTTTGATAATCTTGAATAACTTGTCATGGTTTCTTCAGCCTGTGTTATTTCTGTTGTACTTTTTCAGAAAAATTAGGACATTCTGAAAAGGAAATGAAAATAAAGAACATTATTGCAGTGTTGATGAAAGCTTATATATCTTTTATTTTTACCTTGTAGATGATGGGTTACCACCACTGAAACTTGCACATTCATTTTGTGCTTTGAAAGCAGATAATGGCCCATGCAGAGCAATCCTTACGAAATTTTTTTTCAATATTCACACTCAACAGTGTGAAGAATTTATATATGGGGGATGTGAAGGAAATCAGAATCGCTTTGAAAGCCTGGAAGAGTGCGAAGAAAAATGTATAGGAGGTAGGTTTCTGGGGACAATTATTACCCAAGAGCCATTAGGTTCCTTTAACTTTTTCAAAAAGTTCAGGGTTATTAGATCTAATCATAGATTTGATAATTTTAGAAAAAAAAGTTAAACTATTTTAACATTCCAAGGAACATTTTGTTCACATTTTTGGCATTCATGTGCAAATATCATTTTTCATTGTTTATATCAGTTATCATAAGTTATATTAAGCCCCACTTATTGTCCTATATTTATTTCTCCAAAATAAAGAAGAAAAACCTTTAAGTTCACTGATTTTATATCTGCAATGAAGTGAGTATAATTCAGTCTTCCTGGGCACCTGTGAGTTGGCAGGAAAGAAACTGTTAGTCACACTGACTTAGTCTTTCCTTATCAGTACAATGATCTTGTAGCTATTCCTGTCAAAATAATGAATCTGAGAATCCACTTTGAGGCTCTTAGTGGCTACTAATGAGAAAATTCTAAACTGCATCAGAAAGCAGAAATAGGGGCATCTGGGTGGCTCAGTCAGTTAAGCATCTGGCTCTTGATTTTGGCTCAGGTCATGATCTCATAGTTTGTTAAGTTCAAGCACCGAACTGGGCTCTGCACTGGCAGTGAGGAGCCTGCTTGGGATTCTCGCTCTCTCTCTGCCCCTCTCCTACTCTCTCTCAATAATAATAATAATAATAATAATAATAATAATAAACATTAAAAAAAGAAGAAATATATATATATGAAAATTAAGTCATTTTCTCTGGGACCTTGGAATATTGTAGAAAATACTATACTTACTGACCCCTGTAGATTTTACTGAGCTCAACTTTTCATATTTTTACTAAGTAATAATGTTTAAAAGTATATCATACTATATTGTTAAGGTTTATTGAACACTTTTATTTTGCTTTAATCCTATTAAAACAACATTGTTTCCTGAATTTTACAAACTATAATGTGGTTTCATCTCGTCTCGTGATAAATCCCAAATCACTTCTGGTCACATTTTGAATGCTTTTGTCTCTGTTTCATTCTTCTGAATTGTGAGCTATTTAAAGGACAGAAGAAGCTGAATTATGTTTATTTCCCCAGTTTGTAGCCCCAAATTTCCCCATAGTGTGTTCTTAGCTCGTTGAATGAAACTGTAGTACTATAGAGACGATATCTTTAGTTAGTAACACTAGGTGCCTTGCTTTTTCGCTTTTTCTCAAAACAGGCAGCTGTGCATTTTCACTTTGATAATGTTTTCCAGAATAGCTTTTACAAAACAGCCTTGGCATCATGATGCTCTTGCCTGTGGGAAAATGTCAGTGTGGTGAAAAGAGAGAACTTCTCTCCTCTGTGACTCTGTGGGGTGCTTTGTTGTATGTTCCAGAGCTGACAGAAAAGGATTGATGCGAATGTATTTCCTTGACCTCAGAGCACTTATTTCCTTCTTTCTTCTCCATAGATGTGCTGGAAATGTTACTAACACAGATTAAGCAGTTCAGTGATCCTCTGTAGTGCCTTTGGTTTTTGTGATTGCCGGGTCATTTTCCATTCATTATACCTCTTTCTCTTCCATACTGGGCCAAGTATCCTTCTGTGTTGAGTTGAATATCACTCAGGTTCAGCACCTTGGCTCAGAGGCCTGGTTGCTTCATTCTTTGTAATTCTCACTTTTTCGTTTAGCAGCCAACACATTTTCATCACCTGGCCTCTTTCCTGAAATACATACTTGTTTGTTTTTTACAATTCACAAATCGTTTATTTCACCATTGTGCAAAAGTTACCCTTTTCTTTAGGAATTAATCAAACATAATCATTTGGTTCTTCACTGACTGTCTTGCTTATAATATCTTCTAAAACATTATTATCTGTTCATATACCTAATGTATAAATACGAGTCTCTTGCTTCCATATCCTTATTATATCTTCAAAAGCCACTTATGGTTTATTGTTTGAATATCTGAGCGTTTTATATAGAAAGCTACTGTTAAGGATATAGCTGGCATATAGAAAAAGCATTGCTAGACTTTTAAAAAATCATCAAAGGAGCAATTCCATCTTCAGCTATGATGGAGTAGCTGGAACTGAATTTTCTCTCATAATACAAATGACTAGAAAAGTGGACAAAATATATGAAGCAACTGTTTGCAGACATTGATCAAAAGGCAGTGCAGGGGTGTCTGGTTGGCTCAGTCAGTTGAGTGTCTGACTTCAGCTCAGTTCATGATCTCATGGTTCATGGGTTCGAGCCCCATGTCAGGCTCTGTGATGACAGCTCAGAGCCTGAAGCCTGCTTCAGATTCTGTGTCTCCTCTCTTTCTGCCCCTTCCCAGCTCATGCTCTGTCTTTCCCTCAAAAGTAAATAAACATTAAAAAAAATTAAAACAAAAAAGGCAGTGCAGGCTTGCGATCTTTGAGAGAAGGGACACATGAGGTGAGGCTTGCCTTCTCTCAGCTTTCTGCATGAACGTGCTTCCGAACCAGTCACTGGAGGGGAGCCCAAACACAGCATGGTGGTCTCCCTGGTAGAGAATATGGAATTGGAGATTGGGGATTGAGGTGACTGGGCTCTGAGGCATAATATGTTGGAGACAATGGACATATGTGGAGAAAAAGGTAAAAAGTCTGGATAAGGGTCCCTTTGAATTTGTCACTGAATAACAAAACTGCATGCATTTGATGAAATTCCTTAAGTTTGAGAAAATAATTATAGTGATTTGTAAGTGGGACAACTCCCAGAGTTCTCATATAACTGAGAGAAAACCCAAATGTATTGATGAAAAATTATAAGAACTTGCAGAAGATTTTAGGTATCTCACTGGATGAAAGGACAGTGTAAATATTTATATACACATATACTGGCGATGAACAAATAGAAAATTAGACAAAATTTTTAAAAGGACAATTCCATTTAAAATAATGGAACATGAAATTCTTAGGGGTGGATATAAATTCAAAAGTGCACAACATGTACAATGAGATCTATAAAACATTGTTAAAAAGTCATTGGCAAATAAAGAAGACTTTAATAAACAGAGATAGAAAACCTATTAAGAGATTGAAAGACTCATTGTTGTTAGGATATAAATTCTCCCCAAATGGATCTGGAAATTCTATCCTATTCCAATCAAATTCCAGCACATTTTTCTTTGTACATTAATTAGTCAACTCTAAAATTGATATGCAATACAAAAGACCTAAAATGGCAAAACAATTCTGAATAAAAGAGCAAGTTTGGAGAATTTTATCTGATTTCAAGAGTTATAGTACAGCCGCAAAAATTGAGGAGGAGGATGTGAGTATAAGGACAGAAATCAGTGGAACAGAATAAATAGTCTAGAAACAGATAGTACACAACCATGGTTATTTGATTTTCTATGAAGATGGACATATTATTTTTATAAATAGAATAACAGTTTAATAAAGAAAAAGTAATAAACATGATAAAAGCTCTGCTTCGTTTCAACCTGAATGTTACTTGTTACTCTCTGAAACTCTGTTTCTTCCTGTGCACATTGAGGATGTGATAATCATATAGACAAATCATTAATGTTACTTACACAAATATTTATATTACTTGTTCAAGGGAAAGATCCTTTCAAGTAAATAATGTAACTGTAGGCTTGAAAGCACTTGGAAACATTAGAAAATAACGACATCAACATGTTGTCATTTTATCCTGCCGTGCCTGCTCATGTCTCTGTCTACTAAATTATATATTTTTTTTCATTATGCTCATAAGTAGTTTCAATTTTTACTCATGTGTAAACCATGCTGCTTAGTTGACATGATAAGGTATGAATATTATAGAAGCAGCCAGTGAAATCTCTCAAAAGTGGTCCTCTTTATGCAGAGAACCTAATTATTTTACAATTAACTAAGACAATGTGACTATTTTAAGAAATTGTTGGTTTTTGCTTAATATGTAATTACTTAAGCATAAATTATTGACAGAATGCTATTAGATGTTTCATTATAGAAATTCATACCAATTTTTAAGTGTTTTTCCTAGGGAAAGGGAAGATGGTATAAGTATGCAGCATATAAAACATATGACATACATTGTATAGCACGGCTTGAAAGGTGAAATTCTGTATTATGAGGGAAGACCAATGAGAACTATAGCTTGTGAACTACCATGCCTGAGAACAGGGCAAGCCAAACATTTCAGGAACTATGAATGTGTTTAGTTGGATATGTATGCACAGCTCTCCTTGTGCATGTAAAGTTGCTTTGTTAGTTGTTTTCAAATACGTATACTTTTGTTTGGTGTGTTTACCTATGTAATAATAGAGGCATGGAAACGAAGTTAATAGGTTTTAAAAAATAAAAAGTTTGCAAAATGGCTTTAGATACATGGCTTTCAAGATGTTTTGTCTTTTGGGTTAGTTGCTTTTTTTTCCCACAACATTATCTTTGATAGCTATTTTTGGGAAAATAGGCACATTGTAGTGTTGGAAATTAAAGAAGTAGATGAAAGACATCAAATTCTCATTAACTTTATAACCAGTCAGCCTCTACAGCAAAGTTAAAATAGGTGTATTTAATTTCATAGAATTTCATCAATTCCTCAAACAGGTTTAAAGGCTCTAGAAAGTATGCTGTCTATATTAATTACTATTCTATTGGTTGGGCTAGTAGTGACTTTTCATGGGGCTTTTCATGGGGATTTTCTCCATAAGGAATTAAAGAGCATGTAAATACTTTTTCCATTCTCCTTATTTTTAACTTTGTCATTTCATGTTTTATTTGTTCAGAATTGTGAAGACCTATTTACTAATGAGAGTCTTCTGTCCATATAGTCATTTTCCTACCTGCTTAGAATATTTTCCAGGCTGATATCAACAAATAAGAAACATTAAAAATTAGTCTTAAGCTCTTACTCTCTGCTCTCCTACACAAGAGAAAAAAGATGAAAAAAGAATAGATTAAGTTACAATTCCTAAAATGTGTCCTATAATTATGAACTAAATTACTGGATATTAATTACATTTTAATATTTGTAATAAAATATTTAAAATGTGAATTCATATATATTGGGGTTAAAGGAATTACTAAAATGGGAATTAGTAAAATATACTCTCATTACTCCTTAATATATCATTAGTAAATGTTATGGGTTTTAATGTTTTTATTTATTTTGAGACAGAGAGAGACCATGAGCAGGGGAGGGGCAGAGAGAGAGGGAGACACAGAATCCGAAGCAGGCTCCAGGCTCCGAGCTGTCAGCACAGAGCCCCATGTGGGGCCTGAACTCACGGACCGTGAGATCATGACCTGGCTGAAGTCGGACGCTTAACCGACTGAGCCACCCAGGTGCCCCTATGTTATGTTTTTTTTTTTTTTTTAAGTTTATTTATTTATTTTGAGAGAGAGAGCACGTATATGTGCACCAGTGGGGTAAGGGGAGAGACAGAATCCCAAGCAGCCTCTGAGCTGTCAGCACAGAGTTTGATGCAGGGCTCAATCTCATGAACCGTTAGATCATGACCTGAGCCAAAGTCAAGAGATGCTTAACCCACTAAGCCCCCCACATGTCCCAGTAAATGTTATGTTCTAAATAAATCTAGGAAAATATGACAATTTGGGTAATTTACTGTAAAACTTATCTATTTTTCAGACTGTAATTGGCATAATTATCAATTAAATAGGGTGTTCATGGTTCTTATTTTCAGAATCCTAAAAGATAATCATTGGTAATATAAAAACATTTAAATTCTAGTGTGTTGAATCACATAGTTAATTCACATGTATATCAGCTAAATTAATCAAACTTGGAATGGAATCAGAAAACAAACAAGTTATCTCTTTTAAAACTGCTTGAACGTTGAAATTAGGCATTTCTATGTTCCCATCCAATGGCTGTTGTAGGCAAAACAGTATAAACTATTTAGCAGTCTAGTCTGATATAATGTTTATCTGTATATTTTCTTTTGCTCTCATAAATTAAAACTGTAACAAATTAGTTGTATATAAAAATATTTTAGTATAAGCCTATTATAACAATTCACTATCTAATTAAAGAACATTAAATGAGAGGTTTTTATTTACAACGAAAAAGACTCCTGAGGTTTCCTTAATATTAAAAATACAATTAGAAATATATCTTTTTTAAAAGACTATTGAATGAAACATAGTTTTCAAAATTCAAAAAAGAGACTTCATTACCTTCTCTTTCAAAGATGTTTTATTCTCCAAAAAATAACCCAACTGCTGATTTGGGTCTGAAAGAGGTATATAAGCCAACTTATTCTCTCTCTCTTTCTTTCTCTCTCAGTCTCCCTCTTTGCCTGTCTCTCTGGCCATACAACTAATTATAAGCTGCCTTGACCAAAGCTTTTCTGTGTAAACCAAATGATTGTACAACAAGCATCACTCAGCTTTACTTTTACATGAGTAAATTAAAACCACATATTAATGAATTTTATTTTTGAGACAGAGAGAGACAGAGCATGAACGGGGGGAGGGCAGAGAGAGAGGGAGACACAGAATCGGAAGCAGGCTCCAGGCTCTGAGCCATCAGCCCAGAGCCCGTCGCGGGGCTTGAACTCACGGACTGCGAGATCGTCACCTGAGTCGAAGTTGGATGCTTAACCGACTGAGCCACCCAGGCACCCCCTATCGTTAATTTTTAAAGTTTATTTATTTGAGAGAGAGAGAGAGAGAGAGAGAGAGAATCTCAGGAGCCTGAAGTAGGGCTCCACGCCCTGCAACTAGAGTTGGGGCTTGAACTCAGGAACCACTGTGAGATCATAACCTGAGCTGAAACCAAGAGTGGGAAGCTTAACTGACTAAGCCACCCAGGCACCCTTCGTTACCTATCATTTAAATTAGAACTTAGAAAAAAAAAAAAAAAAATAAATAAATAAATTAGAACTTAGAATCCATACTTTTATATAGTGGGTCAAAGACAATTGGCATCCTAGTTCTTGAGTGGAGTCATTCCATTAATTCTTTGATGTTAGGGGCGCCTGGGTGGCGCAGTCGGTTAAGCGTCCGACTTCAGCCAGGTCACGATCTCGCGGTCCGTGGGTTCGAGCCCCGCGTCGGGCTCTGGGCTGATGGCTCAGAGCCTGGAGCCTGCTTCCGATTCTGTGTCTTCCGCTCTCTCTCTGCCCCTCCCCCGTTCATGCTCTGTCTCTCTCTGTCCCAAAAATAAATAAAAAACGTTGAAAGAAAAAAAAATAAAAAAAAATTCTTTGATGTTAAACCAAAAAATATGTCTCAGATACCTTTTGTTTCATTTCTCTTCTGTACTTGGAAATAATAATACAACTTGTAATTGGGTTGAAATAATTATTCAGGGGAAGGAATCAGGAAAAAATATAATTCTGGTTTTTTCCACCCCTATTATCAATTCTCTATAGAAATTGTCTGTTTTTATATGCAAAGTAGGCTACTTGAATTACTTCCATATTTCACATTATCTTAATGACTTTTTTAAAATATAACTTATTGTCAAGTTAGCTAATACATACAGTGTATACAATGTGTTCTTGGTTTCAGGGGTAGATTCTATCTCAATTACTTTTATTTATTTCTTTTGAGAGACAGAGACAGCGCATTGCAGGGAGGGGCAGAGAGAGGGAGAGAGAGAATTCCAAGCAGGCTTCTCACTGTCAGTGCAGAGGTCAATGTGGGTCTTGAACTCACGAACCGTGAGATCATGACCTGAGCCGAAATCAAGAGTCAGACGCTGAACTGACTGAGCCACACAGGCACCCCATATCTTAATCACTTTTAATTATAGATCTTTTGAATAGCAAATGAAGTTCACCATGAATTCTTGCTTTTGTCAATGTGTTAGAAACTTTCAACATCATTTTTGAGACAGTACTATGTTACAATGTAGATAGCTTCATATTTATAATAATTAAAATTAATCTTTAGATAAAATAAGAAATTTATTTATTGACATAGGAAAGAATAATTTTAATGGTAATAAACACATCATTCTAATTTTTTAAATTGAAATGTATATGTAATTTATTTATAATTTGTGGTAATTGATACATGTTTTTCTCGCAGATTATGTAAAGACCAGGACAGAGACCACATTAGAAAAAGGTAAACATTCATTTGTATGCTAACTAGAATGTGTGTAAGGCACTTAGAAATTCAATTTTTAGTTTTCTTTGATACGGAGTTCATCATAACCCCATGCAATATTTGAAATGGTGTTTTCAATAGATATAATGAAAAATTAGAAACAAATACATGCTATTTGGTAGGGAAGCCTTCAGATGCTATATTTACACCCATTTTAATAAAGCATGATATTTAGTATTAGATCAGTCACATTCCAGAGTCATGCACATGCTATTTCAACATCTCCGGAACAGTACTTTAGAGGCCTCTAATCTTTAGTTCTCAGAGCTCTAATCCCTTGATATCTCAGCATTGTGTAGCTTTGGCAAGCTTTATCCAGTATTCCCCTGAATGAATATATGCCTTTGAGTTGTCAACAGTCTGTATGCAGAAGTAAATGGAAATATTTAACAATAAGTGATTGCTCTTGTCAATGTTATTTAGTGTGTGTGCATACTTTTTATTTTGTGATTTAAATTATTTTATTTATTGATTTTACCTAAAAATAACCAATTTCTGATGAATATATTATATTAGCACATGAAAAAATGTACCAATATATCAAGAAAGATATTCTCCTTTTAGGAAAGCCTAGGAACTGACTTGGTCCAATTACCATTTCTATTATTTTCATTTGAATGAGATAACACTAAACAATGAGATCAAATTATTTAACTCAGACATGAAAAGGCTACAAAATTCAGTGTATTTTAATTTTACTGACTTTGATTTAACTGTGTGAGGGAGTTGAAAGCTTTTGTGAGTGATAACCTTAAGACATTAGACTTTGAATCAAAATTTGTACAATAAATTCAGTGGCAAAGTTTGTACAAATACCATTGGTGGATATATTTATTTACAAATTTTAAAATAGCTTTCTTAAAATGCCGAGTTAATCTTTACAAAAATGTTCAATGCTTCAATTAAAAGAAAGGAAATATCAACATTTAAATGTTAGAATGTTTTTATAAAAAATGTGAAATTAGGAAAAAATTACATGCAGATAAAATTTAACATATAATTATGGTATTTATTGTATATTTAATAATTTGGAATCCATTCATTTTTTTTTACTAATTCATGTTAATATTTTTCCAAAAATGCAGTATCTTATTGTTAGCAAAGTTAATTGGCTCCAAACAGTAAAAATATTGACACTGTATGAAAAACAATCTTATAAACTGTAAAGCACAGTATACATTATTAGATGTGAGGAAAAAGTACATGGGATACACAGGTGCTTGCCTCTGCTAAGAACCACAGGAATCACTTCCCCTAATTGAATCCCTATTTCCCTTTCCTTTCCTCTATAAAATGAGCATATTCAGAGAAACAATTCTTTTACCTTTAACAAGTTATGAATCTATATTTTTTTCTGAGTTTTGTCAGATTGGAATTAACTCAAAAAAAAAAAAATATATATATATATATATATATATAATTTCCTTAGATACTAGGCAAAAATGTTCATCCTGTGTAGGTTTATGGAGTTCTTAATCATCCTAGAATAAATAGTGGTCATATTCAAGAGCAAAATAAGGGCTCCTCAATTTTGATTATAACCTACTCCAGTTCACTGCATTGCTTTGCTCAGTGTGATCACCAAGCCTCCAGAATCCCCAATCTGTAGAGTTCAACTTCAGCATTTGTAGGAGATATGACAATAAGTAGGAGACCCAGGGATGAGAGATATGCTGTGTCAAAGGAAGAGCAAAGATCAAGGAGCAACTTGAATGAATACATTTGTCAAGAGTCAGGGAGGTAGGTGGCAAAGTTGCTTGGCTTAAAAGTTTGTTAGAGAGCAGTGAGGTAGATAGGTAGGTAATTAGTTTCCTAGTTAGGAGTTCCTCTTCTCTTCATTCTTAATTGATATAGTACATGGAAATTAGAGACTAAAGCTATCAATACTATTCACATGTGTTAAAAAATGTTCAGATGCCATAACCAATGTATAATAAAGACCTCTAAGCATATCAATTTGAAGTTAACTCTGTGATATGTTTTCTAGCATCAATATTGGAACAGTTATAAAGGCAACCATTTTGAAATGGTCTGGTTTAAAACAATTGTCAAGTATGCAGCCTCAAACAAAAGTTAACAGTGAAAATTAATGTGGTTTGTGGAGGTTGGTCTATAGCTTGAAGTCTGTATTTTGTGTTTTAACCAAGCATCAGTTTAGGCCAAGGATTGTGTATATAGATTTAATACGAATATTACTTTATCTGAGGAATATAGTGCATGAGTTTCTTGATTTGTAGCCTTATTTTAAACTGTAGACCCAAGGAGAATTATTTTGCAAATGTGCAATTTCAACTCTATCCTAAAATAAATTCATATCCTACAATGGGTCCCCATAAATAACAACTTGTAGTTGCAGAATTTCTTAATTATAGTTCTCAGCATAGTTTATTGTTTTCTATTTTTATATGCAATATATTTTACCTCCTCCTTTTTGTTAAACATAGAATTCTTATATTCTCCGTCAAGATGATTTCAAATTTCATAAGAAGTACATGCTAAGGTCAAAATGTATCAAAATAATATTTGAATGTATTTTTTGCTCTTTCTCTTCTAGAAAAGCATTACAAAAATTTAGAATTGTTTTTTTTTTCCCTTGTGCCATAAACTTAACCACAAATTGTTACTATGGGAATAATAGTAACATTCACCTTGAGAAACAAGAGGCAATAAAGAATAAACAAAATAACCTTCAAATTGGTACTTTGAGAAGTAATAGAAAGTAGATATTTTATACTATATTAAATAGAATGTTTTATTTAATAAAACAGTGCTCTCATGGGAAATTTTTTTTTTCTGAAGATCTGCAACTGTTGCAGAAATCTTTAACATTATTAAATATATGCTCTTTTCATAGTAAAACACTCCTGAGTATTGCTTCCCTGAGACAGAAGAACAAGTTGCTTTAAGATGTAAAAGGATATACTACAGTTCATTTTGCCACTCTGGTAATATAGGTGCAGGGGAAAAATGAAGAAATTGGAGCTTTGCCCTAAAAAATTCAAGCCCCATATATCTTGCGGTCATAATTTTGAAAATAAATTTAATTCTCTTCTTTACAGAGTACGCATGTAGACAAGGTTTGTAACGTAGATCACAGTGGCGCAACTTTGTGGCAGCTGTGTTTAGTCTGGTTTGGAGTACTATCAAAGAATGGGTATTAGGTTTTTTTCAAATGCCTCTCCAATCCCTGAACATGTATTTCCTTTCTGATTCTATACTGTTGGAGTCACTCCAATGCCTGGAAGAAGAAAAATAAGAGACACAGTGGTAGATGTCACACCTAATACAGATTCCAGCATAAGTATTCAGGAACTTCTAAGAATAGCTCTGAAAGCTTCCATACGCCTCAAAGCTTCTGCTCCAATATTTTAAAAATTGAAACCATTGTAATAACGCAAGACATTACACTTCTTTCCCAAATGAGAGCCTACCCCTGAAAAATATGAAATATTCCTAGATCTTTCCTAAATGTCAATGCACGTAAGCCTAATAAACATAATTAGACCAAAATTTTGGCATAATATTTTGTACTTCCAAACCAAGGGTAAAATAAAATACCTTTATTCTCTCCATTCATGAAATAGTTGATAGTTATTGCCCTACTAATTTACTATGAGAAATTTAGAACTTGAAATTTCAATAGCAACTATATGTGACAATAGATGTATCTTCCTTATTCTAAATGTCACAGTAGATGCAGTAGATTATTTAATATTGTGCAGTTGTGGATAAAGTTCTATGTTTACCTTTTATCTTTCACTTTTCATGTTTACTCACTAAGTAACTTCCACTTTGTCAGTTATACATTTAATCAACACAAATTATTCACAAAAAAGAGTATTCTTTCTGACATTTTTATAATTTCTAGAAAAGCCAGAGTTCTGCTTTTTGGATGAAGACAGTGGAATCTGTCGAGGTTATATGACTAGGTATTTTTATAGCAATGACACAAAGCAGTGTGAACGTTTCAAGTACGGTGGGTGCCTTGGCAATCAAAACAACTTTGAATCACTTGAGGAATGCAAGAACACCTGTGAAGATGCAGGTAAGTTTATTTCCCATCTCGTTTTACTTCATTTAGAGTCATTCCTTTAAAAATAAGGCATCTTAGAAGATGTTCAGCTCTACTCAGTTTTTGTTCCAGCCATGCAAATGAAGATACATTTGCATCCACTAAATCTGCTAAAAATTAGTCACAATGTTAACTTAATAAAAAGAGGGCACTTGGGTGGCTCAGTCAGTTGAGCATCCAACTCTTGACTTCAGCTCAGGTCGTGATCCTAGGGTCATGATCTCATGGTCATAATCTCAAGACCCACGTCAGACTCTGCTCTGACAATGCGGAGACTGCTCAAGATTCTCTCTCTCCTCTCTCTCCCTCTCCCCTTCTCTAAAATAAAATAAATAATTTTGTAAAGCAATAGAAAGTTAAGAAATGTATAGTGGAAATTATTTCCATAGATTTTTTTTTAAGTTACATTACTTAATTTTCTTTCCTGAGAATATTGTAGTACAATGTAGGCACAAGAATCAGGCTGCTGAAATCCCTTAGATTTATAACAATTTGAGAGCAAGTAGTACTTTGGAACCTACCACAGAAAATCAATCATCTTTTTTCTAACCATAAAATTTATTAAAGGATTGCCTTAAACTTTAACTGTTAACTTTTTTGGCCAAGAACTACAAAGTTGCTCACAGAAATATTATCTTTTTAACTGTATATATAACTGTATATTAACTATTATATGTGAGTATAGTAAATATTTACTGTTAACTAATTTAACATAGCAATGTGAAAAAATTTTCAGAAGTCTACTCTTAACACAACCACTATGCTTTGCTTTACATGTACAATTATGAACTTATGACACTGCTGTGTTTTAATTGGCTGTATTTTTTTCCCAGTGAATGATAACCAGCTGGATATGATTGTGAATAATACATTACTGTCTGAGACTACGGACAGTATATTACCACTTTATTCTACGACTAATACGTTACTGCCTGAATCTGTGAATAGTACATTACCGCTTGATTCTGTGAATAATGACTCCTTCACGCCCCAGCCTACCAACGTCCCTAGCTTTTTTGGTAAGAATCTTTTTAAAATTGCTACCAGAAAAATATTATGGTAGAAATAGAAATGGAAGGTATATTAGAACTTTGCTTTTTTAAACAATGTAGCTCTTGTTATCTAATAATAGGTGTGTTGAAATACTGAGATTCAAAATGTTTAAGTCTTTCAGTCTCATAAGGGTGATAATTTTCCTAATCTATTTTAAAGTATGCTTTGAAGTAGGCTTTTGATTATATATCACATGAAAACTTCCCTATGATATTCAACTCTATGCCAAATTATCATATAAAATAATTCTCACAATTATCAGCATCAACATCTGATGGTAAAGTGCTATAATGGCAGCAATGTGTAAGGTGCTCTTAAATTGAGCATGGTATTGGGCAAGGCCTCAGGTGTTTGGTCACAGGACAGATTAGGAATTTGTTGACTAGCCATCCCCAAAGGTTAGGTCACTCTGAAAGGAATTTTCTTTTGGATTTCTGCAAAATTCTTTTCTGGGCTATGCCTGGGCTATTTAGGGCTATTATGAAGATACTTTTCAGCATATTTATCAAATTTAAACAAACATTAAGGAAATATACCAACAAAACTGCAGGGCTGGAAAAAATAGTAAAATATTGGAAAACATAACCAGACACCACAAATATCTGGGCAGTTAAAAAGCATCTAGAAAGCTGAAAGTTAACAGGATAAAGATAAGGTCCTACCTAAATTTTAAAAGTCACATGTGCTCATTCAAGAATTGGAGATTTTGCTTAGAAGCAGTTCATGTGAAAGTTTTAAACGTAAAGTTGACAAGAGTTGGAAGAGTTCTGTGGCTGTTAAATTTGTAGCCTTTGGGTAAAAAGAGACAGGGACAGGGGTTCTCCAACCCAGCAATGTATCAGAATCAGATGGTATTCAGAATCAGACAGTCTCCTAGCAGGTCTTTGCAACAAACAAACAAACGAGCAAGCACATGGCAAACAAAATGTCTGCCCAGATGGATTTAAAGCACTGCAAATGTTAACTATCCCTCATCTAGAAGGAGGTATATACATACTGAGTTTAGTCCCACACTGACCTGACCATGTCTGTGGGATTTGCTTCAGCCCTGAATGCCATACCTTAGAAGTCACAAAGAGAACCAGAAACATGTTTACAGAACGACTGGGAAGTATAAGGAGATGTGAGATCTAAAAAGGGAACATCATATAGGCTCTATCATGTGAAAGAAAAATTAGGTTCTCTACATCCCTAAACCTCTGTCCTCTCCATTTTAATCTGCTCCTCCCCACATCCTTACCCTTCCTTATTTCCCTCAAGCCAGCCTAAGGATCAGGATTAATTTGTGAAATCTAAAGTAGATGCCTCTTTCTGTAAAGTGTTTATTTTTTAATGTGAGGTCTTAAAAAATGAATGGGTAGTTTAGGGATTAAATTCCCTAAATTGTAGGCATTCAAATTCTAATAGCACTTGAGATGTCATTAAAGGGCATATAACATTTCAGAGGGAGTTTGAAAACATAGTATATTCAAATGCCTTCAGGTCCTTAGATTAGATTCTATAATTAGAGCAATGAACTCAGTGCCAGATGAATTTGAGTCTCATTTTTAAACAATACTTTGTAATCATGGTAAGAATAAATGTCTTTCTAGTTCTGATTTTTTATCTGTAAAATTAAGTAATTTCATTGCATTGTTTGTGTTCTTGCAGCCCTGTGTCTTTCAGTGACATTTTGTTTAATCCAGTTAAGAGTCACATATTGAAAAAGCATGCTAAATCCTATGGTGTGAAAGATGTGGAAGTTTAGAATAACAAACTTAATGGGCTTAAAGATACATGTGACACAATATATCTGCTAATAAAATAAATGCATGAAATCAATTTTCAATATGTTTCAATATTTTTTTGTTTGGATTACTTCACTAATTCAAATAAAGGTCTTCATTCATTTGTCATTATAATCAATGGAGTAAGTCAGGAGATGTTTGCGCCTTAAAGTTTTATGAAATATAAAAATGATTTTTGGCAGGTACTTTACCAATATATAAAGGAAGAGATGGGCACCTGGGTGACTCAGTCAGTTAAGCGTCCGGCTCTTGATCTCAGCTCAGGTCATGATCTTGAGGTTCGTGAATTTGAGCCCTCCATGGGGGCTCTGTGCTAATGGTGCAGAGTCTGCTTGGGATTCTGTCTCTCCCTCTCCCTCTCTCTCTGCTCCTCCCTGCTTGTGCTCTCTCCCTCAAAATAAATAAACTCAGAAGAAATGTCTTAATAAAAATTAAAAAAAAAGAAAGGAAGAGATAAAATACATGTGAGAAAGTAAATGAGTTTTCAATACTGTCTGATAAATGTCCTGAGTTTTTACGTAGCTGCACAATAAAAAGTATACCAAATTAATGGTTATAATGATAAATTATTAACTAAGGAAACAGGAAAAATTCACAACATGAACTTAAAAGAAAACATTAAGAGGATTTTTATTTAACACAAGAGATGTTTAATTCTTTCATAGTAACTGCATTTAAAATTAGGGAAAATCTGCCTCCTTTCTTTTTGTCTAGAGAATTTTATTTTTATTGTATTTGTCTGCTTCAAAATCTAAATTCCTCTAGCCAGTTTGACTGTTTTTCCTTTTTTTTTTTTCTAGGAGTATTTATTTCTCATTCTTTCGTTTTTCTAACATTCCTAAGTCAAAACATGAAATAATGTTGCAGGAACTACTATGGGAAGTTTGATACCAAGAGTGGCTTAATGTGTAAAGGGTGACAGTGAAGCTCCACCTTAACTATTTTTAAGATCTTCATGATCCCTCGTCCACCCCATCCAAGTGCAGGTCGGAATGCAGCCATCCCTCCTCAATGCGACCTGGATGATCATTTCTCCATCTCATCCAAGTAGCGGAATGCAGGAAGGCAACTGTGCCCCCACGTTTCCTATACCTAGATTATCTCTCTCCTATTCCACCAAAGGTTTTTGCTGAGGTCTATGAAGACACTCTTCATATTCCAGCTCTAAAATAGCTACATCTACCAAAGTTTGCAATTATATTAAGATATTTTATTACAATTTAAGAAAATATGGTTCCATGGTTGTTTTTTTTTTCATTTTCTTTTTTAACATTTATTCATTTTTGAGAGACAGAGCAGAGCATGAGTGGGGGAGGGGCAGAGAGAGAGGGAGACACAGAATCCGAAACAGGCCCCAGGCTGTGAACTGTCAGCAAGAGCCCGATGCCGGGTGCGAACTCACGGATGTGAGATCATGACACGTGAGCCGAAGTTGGCAGCTTAAACTAAGCCACCCAAGCCCCCACTATGGTTTCCATGTTTATATAAGACCTTGTTATTCTAGGTTTTAGCAAATGTGTAAGCTCTCTGTATTAGTTTCTTTGAAAAGATGTAAATCTTTTTTTTTTATTTTGATTCAGTGAATAGGAAACAATATCATACCCCACAACACAAATAGGATAGTATTCATTAAAATTCTTCGGTTAAATAACAGTCCTTAGGTGGATATTTGAATATTCCCAAAACACGCTAGATTATGTTGTTGTTATTAAGTAGAATATTTTTAAATATAATTTTAAAGTTTCTCTTCATGATGATAATAGGCAACATTTTGAAAGTTTTGCATGCTTTACTAAAACTGTTTGTGATTTTTTAATTGCTATTTATTCTTAATACATATTGCACATAATATTGAGAATTTTTTTTTCTGGTGAACCATCTTGACTGAAGATATCTGAATGCTTACCAAGCATTCTCTCACTACATGTGTGAGAGAAATAAGTCTAAAAACAATCTCTGTAAACATGTGCATTCTGTGCATAATTTCAGAATGAAAAACTACCACATAGTTTTCTTTGAGTTTTCCCTTGTGACTGGCACTATATTATAGTAGATAAAAGACTCCGAGCCTGAAGAGTTGGGCTCAAATCCCAGGTCTTTCACTTACTAGCTGTGCAACCTTGGGATACTTCATAACCTCTCTGAACCTTTTTTCCCAGTGTAAATGAGGATGATAATATAGTACCCACCTTACCGGTTTTGTTGTCAAGTGAATCAGTCGATAGACATAGCTCACTAGCCTAGGCCTGATACCTATTCCATGCATAATAAATATTACTCATTATTATTATTTATGGGTATTCATAGAAATACACTGACAGTGCAGAGCCTGCTTGGATTCTCTCTCTCTCTCCTCTCTCTCTCAATAAACTTTAAAAAGTGATTTATTTTCTTAGTTCTCCTTTACCTTCTGTATGTCAGCTCTTAATAGCTGCCTTGCGGACTACATCAGTTATATGATATTTGGAAAAAAATCTTCAGATAGACTTCAAAAGCCCACTGGCAACTCAATCTGATATTTGGAAATCATTTGGGTACCTGAGACTCACTTCTCTTGCCTGACTGTATTCAGCATGTGCCCTTATTGGCCAGATTCTACATACATATGAAAAAAAAAAAAACAGGGAGAAAAAAAAAACATAAACATAAAACAAACATATACAGACACACGTAGACATACACATACATCTGACAGAGAAAAGAAACACTTATATATTTGACCTAGTCCCTCATTGCTTCATTGGCCTTTTGGAAGCGATGTTATATAAACTGCCTGAATGAAAGTCAGACACCATTACTGTTAATTTATAGATTTGCAAGACAATGTTGCCTTCTATTTGGCCTCTTGTTGAAGATGTGCTTATACATGGCAACCATGGAAACTTTTTGGAAAGAAACCATCCCCCATAATCTAAAGAGTTAAACATGCAGCTACATACCACAGTTAATCACCAGCACTGTCAACAACTGTGAAAAACCCCACTTCATCAAAACCCACTGAAATAGCCCCCCAAAAGTGTCTTGTTTTTCACAATGTGCTCTCAGACCAAGAAGCATAGAAACTTCCCTCATAATCTAAATATGCCTGCATGGTGAATCTGATGCCTCATACCCTGATTTTCTGATAAGGTGACTTTCTAAAAATAGATAGCTTGTGGAAGGGATCCATAAGACCTTCTATTTCCTGCTGGTAGAGCTGGTGAAAAACAAAAATGTGGCACTTCATCTCTGCCAAGACTGCTTCATCCAAATACAGTCACCCTAGGTGACCACTGACTACTTTCGCTAATCCTTTCTTCCTGGACCATCTCTGGTTTTAACAAGGATAAATTTTCTGCCCCAGTCATGAGATTCCTCCAGAGAAGGTTTCTAAAACTTGAATACACAGATACTTTTTAAAGAAAAACACAGACTTCTAATTATTTTTAAACCAAATTATATTGTATGACATTAATTTTGCCATGGACAAGTAAAATAGTAGAATAAACTAGTATGCATGTGACGATTATACAACCATAAATCAAAACTTATTCACAAATTAATACAAGCTACAAACAAATTAATGATGGCACTTAAAAATATTTTTTAATATTTATTTATTTTATTTATTTATTTATTTATTTGAGAGAGAGAGAGAAAGAGACAGTGTTAGAGAGAGAAAGAACAGGAGCAGGGGAGAGGCAGAGAGAGCAAGAGACACAGAATCAGAAGCAGGCTCCAGTCTCTGATCTGTTTAGCACAGAGCCTGATGTGGGGCTCAAACCCATGAACTGGGAGATGATGACCTGAGCCAAAGTCAAATGCTCAACCAACTGAGCCATCCAAGCACCCTGGCACTTTTTAATTGAAATTGGGGGCACCTGGGTGGCTCAGTCGGTTAAGCGGCCAAACTTCTGGTCAGGTTGTGATCTCCTGGTTCATGAGTTGAGCCCTTATCAGGCTCTGTGCTGACAACTCAGAGTCTGGAGCCTGCTTCAGATTCTGTGTCTCCCTCTTTCTCTGCCCCTCCTCCCTCTCGCGCGCTCTCCTCTCTCTCTCTCTCTCAAAAAATAAACAAACATTAAAAAAAATATATAGTTGACATACAATATTATGTTAGTTCAGGAGTACATTTCTGGTGATTTGACATTTATGTTCACTATAAATTATCACATAAATGTCGTTACCATCTGTCATCATACAAAGTAATTACAATATTATTGATTATACTCTCTCTGTTGTACTTTATACCCCCATGACTTATTTTATAACTGGCACTTGTGCCTCTTAATCACCTTTACATATTTTGTCTATTCCTCTACCCCTTTGCCTTCTTACAACCACGAGTTTATTCTCTCTGTTATAAGTTTTGTTTTTTATATCCAGTATAAGGAATGGTAATGGAAACTTGTCTTCTCTGACTATCTATTTGGCATAATACTCTCTATGGCTGACCATGATCTCACAAATTGCAAGTTCTCTTTCTTTTCTTTCTTTTCTTTCTTTCTTTCTTTCTTTCTTTCTTTCTTTCTTTCTCTTTCTTCTTCTTCTTCTTTTTATGGCTGAGTGATATTCCATTGGGGGTATGTATATGTACGCATATACCACATCTTTATCCATTCATTTATTGATGGATATTTGGGGTGCTTCCCTATCTTGGCTATTGTAAATAACACTGCAGTGAACATAGGGGTGAACATATCTTTTTAAATTAGTGTTTGCCTTCTTTGGATACTCAGTAGTGAAATTATTGGATCATAAGGTATTTCTAATTTTTTAAGAAGCCGCCATATAGTTTTCCATAGCTGCATCGAAATATACTTCCATCAATAGCACACGAGGGTTCCTTTTCCTCCACATTCTTGCCAACGCTTGTTATTTCTTGTCTTTTTGATACTAGCTATTCTGACAGGTCTAAGGTGACAACTCGTTGTTTTGATTTGCACTTCCTTGATGATTAGTAATGTTGAGCTTCTTTTCATGCACAGTAAAACCTTGGTTTGAGCATAATTTGTTCTGGAAACATTCTGTGTTTGAAATTGTTCATAATGAAACTTAGGAGAAAAGGTAATTTCACTAAACTTACCATTTGGTTTTGTCTTGGATTACCTAATACAGATAGTAGAACCTTGGTTTGCAAGCATAATTCGTTCCAAAAACATGCTTGTAATCAAGGCACTTGTATATCAAAGTGAATTTCCCCATAAGAAATAATGGATTCATTGCACAACCCAAAGATATTCACATAGAAATGATTACAATGCTGTAATATAATACAAAATAATAAAGAAAATATAAAATATAAAGAAACATAAACAAATTAACCTGCACCTCCCTTTGAAAGCCTTCGTGGCTGGTATTAGGGAGACAAGAGAGAGGAGGGTTATTGTGTAGGATGACTTTCATGATCACTAATGGGATCCCTGCTATCTCTTGGCTCAATGGAATCTTTCTGCATGGGGGCCTTTGTATATGCTCTCACAAATGTTGACTACAGGCCAGTATTAATAAACTCTGTCATGTACTGCTTTTAATGTAACTGGCAGTAAAGCATCAGAGGAAAAGGGTCTATATCTGTAGGCAGGCCTGACCTAGAATGAGGCAACCATTCCTAAGTTACCTTTGTATGGAAAAGTGAGGACTGTCCACAGGTGCTTTGAAGTGACAAAAAATACACTAGTGCCAGTTGTGGGCACCTTCCAACATTCTGAAAAATCCCTGACTTCTGCCAAACACTGTGGCCTGAGACCCAGCATCCGAGCATGGGAGACAATCACCCACAATCCCGCAGCAAGAGGAAGAGAGGGAGAGAGAGAGGAGAACCACCATTGGCTCAGTTGTGATCAGTGATGTTCAGCATCACATACTAATCATAATTGCAAGACACCATCATTTATCAAGTTAAAATTTATTAGAAATGTTTGTTCATCTTGTGAACACTCACAGAACAAGTTATCCACAATCCAAGGTTTTACTGTATTTCGTCGCCATTTGTATGTCTTCTTTAGAAAATGTCTATTCAGGTCATCTGCTTACTTTTAAATTGTTGTTTTAGTGTTGAATTGTAACAAGTTCTTTGTATATTTTGTGTATGAACACTTTTCAGATACATCATTTGCAAATAGCTTCTCAATCTTAGAAGGTTGCCTTTTAGTTTTGTGATCGTTTCCTTTGCTGTGCAAAAAGCTTTTATCTTGATGTAGTCCAACCTGTTTATTTTTGCTTTTGTTGCCTTTGCCTGAGGAGACAAACTCCTAAAATATTGGTAAGACCAATGTTCAAGAGTTTATTGCCTATGTTTCTTTCAGGAGTTTATTTATAGTTTCAGGTCTAACATTCATGTCTTTAATCCATTTTATTTTGAACATGGTAAAGAAAGTGGTCCAGCTTTATTCTTTGCATGTAGCTGACCAGTTGTCCCAAAACCCACTTATTGGAAAGACTTGTTTTTTGTCCACTATGTATTCTTCCCTCCTTTGTCATAGATTAATTGACCATATGAGTTTGGGTTTATTTCTGGGCATTTTTGTTCCATTGATCTGTGTGTCTGATTTTTGGTGGCACATGTTCTTTGTTAAAAGGGGAAAAATCCCCATTATCATATGAATTTGGTTAATATATTGCTAGAGCAGGTTAGGAATGAGGAATAGGTTAGAAAATCTTGTGCTACTCTATGTTGTAATTCTCTGACGGCCCTTCTTCTCTTTGAATAATGACCAATCTTTGCAAGAATAAGTTTGAGAAGCATTATTATAAAATGTATTAATTAGGAAAATCCCAACTCCATCTTTTCCAGAGACACAGTGGAATATGGTGTCTAGTCTTCCATCAGATCTTAATGCTATTAAGTGGATAGCTGACTGGTTAATGCAAATATGATCACAGAATACATAAAAGCCTGGAACTCTGGTCTGTTATTTCTAGAATCGGTCCAGGGTGAATATGCAAATTCAATAATTCTTGTCTTTAAATATTTGATGTCTTTGATTACTGCTTGGCTCAGCACTATTACTCTCAAGATTTGTTTCCACTGTCTTCATTTGATGACCTATCTTTTCCCTATTCAAACTTGATAAACTCCAACTCTACGCATGTAACTTGGGGTAAGAAATATAGAAGACATTCTGAACCTGAGCTTCACAGGAGAGAATTTGGAAATGGATATAAAAAGGAAGTTGTGACAGCTTTCTTTTTCTAATAACTATTAAAATATCTTTACTTATTATTATCTTCTAGTTAGTTTTCAGAGAACGTATCATACTGGTTAAGAGCACTGGGTTTGGGGCAAAAAGATGTGGATTTAAATTCTAATTCTATTTGCCAACTCTTTTTTGTGGCCTTGAAAAAAAATTATACAACTCTTGGCCTCAGCTTCCTCATTTGTTATATGTGGAGAGTATATCTCACAAAATTTTGTGATCATTATGATGACATATATAAAATTCTTAGCCCCAGGTTTAACATGCAATAAGGGGTCAAAAGTATTAGTATTTGAAGTTTTTGATGATGATTATCTGGTGTTGGTGGACGTTTATAGCAGGAAAAAATAATCAGGGGTATTATTTGTATATATTTTATTAGTAATAATTTTTTAATATAACTAAAGCCTGTAACCTTGATCTGAAGTATCTTCATTCAGTATACTTAATACTATTACCTGAAATAAAATAAAGCACTTCTAAAATTCAAACATAATTATAAAACACCAATACATATTTAGTGTCTTTGGATCATATTTCTAATCAGAGGACTTGCAAATCTGTGTTTCCAACTTTCTCTTATGACCTGAGGTTCAGATCCATTATACTTAATGTTGGTTCAGTTCAACAAATACCTCCTATATGATGGGAATTGTCACAGGAACTGGAAGTCTTTTGATAATAAAAAGGAAAGGTGGTTTTAGTCCTTCATAGGCTTGCCTTTGAAATGGGGGAAAGGCATAGATACAAAGATGACTTCACTGCCTGCACTATATGCTAAGACACTGAGCTGCACAAGTGTTATGGGAGGACAGGGTCACAATATTGTACTTCTACTGCAGGGTATCACAATTAAAATTTTGTCTTTTTAAAGCCTGGGTTCTATCTTCTATCTAATATCTTGGATTTATTTGTGTAGATGCTGGCTAATGCATGGGCATAGTTCACAATTCTCTCTTTATTCAGGGATTTTTCTAAGTAAAGCTACAATGAAAGAAAGCCATGATAAAATTATAAATTATAGGGGTACCTGGGTGGCTCAGTTGGTTAAGTGTCCTACTCTAGGTTTCAGCTCAGGTCATGATCTCATGGTTCGTGGGAAGGAGCCCAGTGTCAGGCTCTGAACTGACAGTGCGGAGCCTGCTTGGGATCTCTGTCCTCCTCTCTCTGTCCCTCCCCTGCTTGTGTGTTCTCTTTCTCAATATAAATAAATAAATATTAAAAACTAAAAAAACATAAATTCTAAAGCTTATAACTATATTTCATACTATATTTTAAAATATTCCATCTTCTAGGTCAATCAGTCTAGAAATACTAGAATTATCTTCTCTCTAGCTCTCTTCCTGCCCACAGTCAATGTGGTAATTAATTTTATCTATCTCCAATGTACCTATTTCAGTTAGAGTCATCTCATATTCTCCTTTATTGCAAGTCTCCTGTAGAATTTAGCCTACATATGCCTGGTTGAGCTTGCTTCATGTATCAAGAAAGAGCAGAACTGTCTTTTTGATCCTTCGATACTTTTGGCTGTTCATTAATGTCTATATCATAATATCCAAGTCTATAAGTAGTCAAAACCCTTCTTAATTTGGTCTAAATCTACTCTTCCAGCCCTGCATCCCACTATACTTTCCATGTACTCTGTTCTTCAGATAGCCTGGAGATTTCAAAGTACCCCAAACAAACCAGGAACATCCTGACTTTTGTGCTTTCCTTCACCTATTTCCCCTATATCTCTTCCCCTTGTTGAAATTACACTCTTCCTTAAATGCCAATCAAGAAACTAAATAAGCATTAATTTTCACCTTTCACTAAAATCTTGTAGGGTGTTCAATTTTGCAGATTTCATGAGGAAAAACCTTTCTAAATATAAGACATAATTATCTCAGGATAAATTATACTCGGAACAGTTTCGTAATTTGTAATTTTACCATGGCTTGCTTTCTTTATGGTTTTATTTAGAAAAATCCCTGGATGATGATAACTTTGTAAACTCTTTCTATTGGGTTAGGCCATACCTAGGCCAAGAAATCCAACCAATAAATAGCTATACAACTTCTCTTCTTCTTTTTTAATCTGTGGAGGCTTCCGTATCAGGGCAAGGTATCTTACTGTCTGTTCCTCCATGACCTTTCAATTTGAAATGCTTTTTACATTTCACTTTCAGCTGCATTACTGTACACATAGGCCAAAAACAAAACAAACAAACAAAAAACCCAAAACCCCAAAACCAAAAAACAAAAATCCAAATCAAAACAAAACTCCACAGTACTCATTTTCCCATTCCCTGCTGTCTTTTCTTTTCTATATAGAATGTCAGTTTCTGCCCATTTAACACCAATTCTCCCTTGTTAGTGAATGGACTTTTCCTGTAGTACAGATTTACTCTCTATAAGTAGCAAATTGACAGATGGCAGGTTTACTCTCCATTTCTAACCACAGATTCCAATATCCAGCCTTTTCCTTATGGCCCCAGGACTCTGGGATCTAAAAATATTTTTATTATATAATAATATTTCTAACATTATATATTTTATTTTGTAATGTGAACATTATAATGGCAGACAACTTGAAAAAATAGAAAAGAAAAAGGAAAATCAACCATATTTGCATTTCACAAAGGCAATCGTGGCCAAACATTCTAGCATACTTCCTTCTAATATTTCTTTGCTATTTTTGACTCCTACCACACCATGAAGTAAATAAAATACAAGACTGAAAGTAGCTTCTGGAGAATCCCTAACAGCATAGAGGAAGCTCGGCATTGTGGAGCTATAACCTGGAGAACAGCTAAGCTTCCTACCTATGAAAACCATCTCTACGGTCATCAGCTACTTTTGTGGGTATGAGGAGAGAATAAAAGTGAATATAAATAAATGCACTGGAGGGGCTCAGTCAGTTGGGCATCTGACTGTGTCTCAGGTCATGATCTCATGTCTCATGAGTTCAAACCCCGCATTGGGCTCTGTGCTGACAGCTCAGAGCCTGGAGCCTGCTTCAGATTCTGTGTCTGTCACTCTCTCCCCTTCCCCTGCTTGCATCCTGTCTCTTTCTCTCTACCCAAAATAAATAAACATTAAAATAAATAAATACATACATACATATATACATATATACATACATACATACATACACTTCAGTAAGGTCCACATTAAGTAATTGTTTAGGCAATTTAAAACATCGTTGTGTCAGTATATATTTATATAAACTTTCAGCAGAAAATTCAGCAGCATCTACCCAATTATAAGTTGAATATAGCTTTTACACAATTCTAATTTTAGAAATGTCTCTAGAAATATCTGAACCAGTGTATAGATGCTCATGAGCCATTATCTGGAATTGAAAAAAAAATCATCTATATACACATGAGTAATGGATTGACTAAGTATACTATTGTCGATTCAAGAAATGAAATACTGTACATATTAAAAATGATATATATGAATATGGAAACATTCACAAAATATTATCAAGTATAAAAGGATACACAGTACTATATGCTCATACAGTATATGTTTACCTATGCAAACAATTTGCAGGAAGATATCCACCAAAACACTGAGGGTGGTTATGGGACAAGGGTCAAATTATAGAGAACTTTTGTTTTCTATTTGTTATACTTTTGTATTAATTCAGTGTTTTACAATGATAAACTGTAATTAGAAAGTTAAAGTAGTTTTCTCTACTAGAAAATCATGGGAAAAAAAGAATATGTCATTCAAAGGAAAAAGGTTTATTATTCAATTCCCTAAAATAATCTCAGAAGACAAAAAATTTCCCAGCAAGTCATGGGTGGTTCATAAATCCTAAATTGGTTGGTAAAATAAAAGCCTAAATATCAGGTATGTAAAGTGGGAGCAGAAAGACACCATAGTAAATATCCAAAGTGACTATAAAATTTAAGGTTTACAGTCTAAGTTTCAGAGAAAATTTACATAAGCCATTTTAAATATAAAACTGATTTTTGGAGTACCACCTTACAGTTTAGCAGCCATACTAGATCATGGCAGTTCCTGGCAGAATAGAAGTGGATCCTGAATTCTGAAATCTATCATAGACCCTCTAAATGGAAGCTATTCAACTTGTTGCTAATGGCAAGATCAAGACAGAATGCATTTGGTTATTAAATTCCCTTTGGAAAATGAACAGAAGTCAGGTTAGTGTCCTTTTATTCTTGCTTAAATATCTGAATAATTATAACCTAGATCAAAACAATTACATTATGCAACTACTTCAAAACCTTTATATTTTCTTTCATTGTAGATATCAAAGTCTGGATTTTGAGTAGGTGAGTGCTTATGTTTATCTAGAATAAATATGCCAATTGAAAACAGTCAAGCTTATCTCCTCATGAGGTACAAGAAATTTCAATTTCCTCACTTTTGGAGATTGAATCAAGGACTCAAAAAATCTTGAAGCTAAAATGTCCTTGAGAAACCATCTATTTCATATTTTAATTATATTGTTGTCTGTGCTAAAGTAATCCAATGATACTCTCAACTTCTTTGAGTTAAAATGAATTTAGGAGAAATGACTTCATTTACATAGAAGGTAGAATTCATGTTCTGAAGGTAATAGCCTTACAAAGACTCCCCATCTGATAATTATTGTATTAAAAACTTTTAAAAGTTAACTATAATACAACATTCTTAGTAAGTAATTTCAAATTTTAACCTATCAAAATACTTGTATTTTTAGAGTTAGGAACTGCGATATTTATCTGGGTCGAAGGTGAGTTGTATTTGATAATCTGTGTAGGTAGTGATTAAAGTCAGGACAAACAAATTGAGATAGATGGACAACAGTAACTGGGTCAGTCACGGATAGATGCTTTTTAAGCAGGAGCCAGTGTCTGATAAGAGGGACAATTCAAGTCCATATGCCAATTCCCAGGAGGTCAGAGAGCAGCAAGCCAGACACACTCCGGTTCCGATGTCAGAGTTTCAGATAGAGGCAATCTGATGCTTGAGACAAATTAACTTGTAGTGAAACTCTCTGATGGCATCTGTGCTGGTCAACTATAAAACCCCTGCCTTCTTCTTGCCCTGTCCCATATTATAGGAAACCCTTTCCCTTGGCTTTGGAGTAGATTTGGTGAATGGCAGACATTGTTGGAAGACTTGGTGCCCAAAGAAAGACAAAAGCTAGGGTACCTCTCCCCACCAAACTTGTATCCTCCATGGCTTCAGATCCCCCTGCAGAGGCTTGTTATTGTTCTAGCTTTCACCTGGTGTTTTAGGCTCTTGGCCTAGGATAACAGAGGTTCCTCCTTTGTTACCTTTAGTCTAGGGATTGTAGCCTGAGATGTACTAGTCTATTTTGCTCTTATTTTGAAGTAGCCTTAATTTTGTGGGGCCAGGTTTACTACAGGTTAAGGAAAAAGAGGGATGGAATTGCTTCATGTTTTCAGAAAATTCTGTCTTGGGGATGCCTGGCTGGCTCAGTTGGTAGAGCATACAACTCTCAATCTCCAGGTTCTAAGTTCGAGCCCCACGTTGGGTATAGAGAATAAAAAATAAAATGTTAAAAAAAAATTATCTCTCTTGGAATAAGGAACTTTAGGTAGAATCTTGCTATTAAGACATAATAATTAACATTTGTAAAGAAGAAGTGTACAACTCACAGGTACATCTATGTATATTATCTTCAACTTACTGTGGGCTAATAAATCTTGTGTACAAAGTGCTGAAGTGAAACCGATGTATAAATCTTATCATCATACTCACACACCAGCTATGAAGCATCTATGGGTGCTTGTTGAGAAAAAAAAATAGCCATTTTCTCTATTTCTCAAATCAGGCTGATTGCTTGTGGAGTATTTCTTTTGTATCTGAATACAGGTGATAACTTGAAAGTTTGTGGAAACAGAAGTGGTAGCAACTGGTAACCTCCTCATATTCCAGACTCTGGGTTAATGAGAATCCAGAGCATATACATTGGGCAAGTTTGCACAATAGTAGGGCTCAATTACAGTGTATCTCTACTATACTGTTAGAAAATTTCTCTCACGGAAACCAATATTGGAGGCAGGAGACATCAACGTTGGAAGTTAAGCATATATTTTCACCAAATAACATCTTAATTTATATCTATGATGGCAATAATCATGCACTATACTATAGCCCCCAAATAGGAATACATAAAAAAGAATTTAGACTACATGACTTTGTTTTAGTTTTATAGATCTAAGATGTTCTTTTAAAATCAGTATTTGTAGACCTAGGCAAAGACTTAAAGTCAAAGACAGTATTCTTTATGTGATTACAGTTCTTGAATTTTGACAGAATCATCATCTTTCTAAAATGTCTTATATAGGGGCGCCTGGGTGGCGCAGTCGGTTAAGCGTCCGACTTCAGCCAGGTCACGATCTCGCGGTCCGCGAGTTCGAGCCCGGCGTCGGGCTCTGGGCTGATGGCTCAGAGCCTGGAGCCTGTTTCCGATTCTGTGTCTCCCTCTTTCTCTGCCCCTCCCCCGTCCATGCTCTCTCTCTGTCCCAAAAATAAATAAACGTTGAAAAAAAAATTTTTAAATGTCTTATATATTCTTTCTATGGTCATCCCATTCCATTTATTTTCCAGAATTTCTCTATTAAATAAGCCATTATATCAAGACACTCTAATCTTTATTTAAATTATCAAGAAGGCAGGAGGTAAATCCAGATCCTTATTTTTTTCATGTCTAATTAGGATTATACTACTGTTCATTACTTTAGATTAGATCTCATGTTTCCTTCAAATTGTTTCATTTTATTTCTTTTATAGTCTTTTCATTTAGGGTTTGCTTGCCATCAAACCACTTACAGCTTTCTGCACAACCTCTTTGCCTTCATTGGCTGGATTCCTCAAAGTCTATTTTCTGCCAATTTTGCACATTTAGCATATCCTCTCTATTTTCTGTGCCACATCTATTTGGCAAAGCCAGTACAGTTTTCTTTTATTGATTCCTCACCATCTACCACCTTGCCTGCAGTATTGGCTCACTAAGATCAAGCAGTTGAAATCTGCTGTTAAGAGTATCAGCTTCCCCTCACTGATAAGAATTCCCAAAAGAGCTAAAAGCTACCATTGAACTAAAACTATTTCTCTGCTTTGCCTTAAGAAAATGAGTGATCCATGGGGCTCCTAGGTGGTTCAGGTGGTTGAGTGTCTGACTTGGGCTAAGGTCATGATCTTGCCAACTGTGTTCGGGGCGGGGGGGGGGCGGTGGTGGGAGCCACATAAGGTTCTCTATCAGCCCAGAACCTGCTTTGGATCCTATGTCCCCATCTCTGTCTCTCTGCCCCTCCTCCACTCAGGCTTTCTCTCTCAAAAATAAACATTAAAAGAAGAAGAAGAAGAAGAAGAAGAAGAAGAAGAAGAAGAAGAAGAAGAAGAAGAGGAGGAGGAGGAGGAGGAGGAGGAGGAGGAGGAGGAGAATGAGTGATCCTTTTACTACCCTAGTTGCATTTTCTTTCTTCTGTTTTTAAAGTGGTTAGTCCCATTGACACATCAGTGTGTCTGTCTGGCTTCAACCAAGTGTTTTATCTTACCTGCTTCAGCAATATCCCTTCCTTTGCAAAAACATCTAATTCATCTAGAACTGATTTTTCCATTCACAAGAAAACTTTCTTACTAAATCAAACCATCTCTTCCGGGCTCCTTCTCTGAAGCTTGAAATTAGAATTTGCTATACCTGAATTCCCGTGCTTTAAATTGTGATTACGTTACATCATTTAGAACTTTAGTCAAGAAAACACTTCCTCAGCTTCAATTCTTGCATCATGCAGCAAATAAAGATTTGCTACATCAAATAAGGATTTTGCACCGCCCCCAAAGTTGAACATTCATGAACAAAAATGATATATAAACATTGATTGTTTTTTTCAAATGAATTTGAAATTAACAAATTTTTGTAAGTTAATTTTTTGAATAATAGTTTCTCTTATTAGGACAACTAGTTTTTTTCATTTTAAAGAGTCACCATAGCACTTCCCTTTAACAAATATATCTACTTTTTTACTTATTTGCGATAGATCTTACTGTAGTGTACACATGGCGATTAGTAAAGCATTTTCCTCAAATTGAAATACATGGATTTCAGAGAGTACTACCTTTATTCATTCAGATTACTGTTTTATAGAAACATGCCACAAGACCGATCTATAAACAATAAATATTAAAGTCTCAGATTAACTATCATATGTGATTTACCGTGTTTTCTTGATGTTCTTAGAATTTTACGGTCCTTCCTGGTGTCTGACCCCAGCAGACAGAGGATTGTGTCAAGCCAATGTGAGCCGATTCTACTATAATTCAGTTATTGGGAAATGCCGCCCATTTAAATACAGTGGATGTGGAGGGAATGAAAATAATTTTACTTCTAAAAATGCATGTCTTAGGACTTGTAAAAAAGGTATAGAAAACATTCTTCCCCTTCAGTAGTACTTAGGATAACAATTTTCATGAAATTGTGAACAAATTTTAATCTAAGAAAATATTATGTAATTAGTTCTATTTATAATAAAAAATTATTATAATTAAGCTAATATATGTCCCCCTTTTTAATTATTACATCTAGATGATAGTTCTGGAGATGTCAACTACAATTTCTCTTAATGTGTCTTCACAAAAAATAATCAATTTTAAACAAAACATTTTATTCTTTTAATATTTATATACTAAGCTTTCATTTAAAATGATTATACCAAAATATGTGTAAGCTATCTTATAATGCACATTTTAATGTGGTTACTAATTTTCTTCTGAATATAAAAATGATGCATGTTTACTGAATATCAATATATAAATAAAAATCACATATAATTCCACCAACCATATACAGCCACATGTTCACTTTAATAAAACAAGCATGAATTTCTAACTGAAGATGAATAAAAATCAATAACATTCTTATCCATTTTTGCTAATTCTTATATATGCAAAATGACTTCCTTAGAATTAGGTTGTTCTACACAAAGACAGACAAATTAGAGGCTTTTAAGCCAGTTTTTTTGTTTTAAATATTAAAGGATAATTTGAGAAAATTTTAGATAAAATGTTTTATTATATTACTTTAATATGCATAATAAATTTGTTTCTCTTCCTTTTGTAGGCTTCATCCAAAGAACATCAAAAGGAGGATTAATTAAAACTAAAAGAAAAAGAAAGAAGCAGACAGTGAAAATAGGATACGAAAAAATTTTTGTTAAAAAAATATAAATTTGGGGGCACCTGAGTGGCTCAGTCTGTTAAGCGTCTGATTCTTGCCAGGTCATGATTTCATGGTTGGGGAGATTGAGCCCCACCTTGGGCTCTGTGGGTCAGGTTCTGTGCTGACAGCATGGAGCCTGCTTGGGATTTTCTCTGCCCTCCCCCACTCACATACTCTCTTTTTCTCTAAATAAATAAATAAACAAAATAAATAAATAAATAAATCTTACATTGTTACATTAGTTCTAAATATTTTGGATGAAACTTTTCACTATAATTTTTTTTTCCTGAAATCCTTTTAATGAATATTTCCATCAATTTTCTATGTACAAGTTAACTGCTATTAATACATTTTTATCAGAATTCATTTCTTAATCTAGTCAAATTGCTTACTCAAGGACAATGATTTATTAACTGACTACTGTGAATTTACCTATTCTCTCAATTCCTTTATATTTTTCATTAACCACAAGCTATCATTTACTGGCCACATCAAGACAGTCCATTTTTCCATTTGGTGATTATCTGTTTGAGAATATGTTGTCATTTATTTGTTTTGATCATGTATATGATGATCTTTATAGTCTATGCCCAAATTGATAAATGCAGATATTAAGGATCAAGCACTTTTTGGATTTCACATCAAACATGGTGACAAGTATTTGCTTCTATAAGGATCACTCAACTGTGCGAAAGCTGGTAATAATACAATTCTATTATGTGCTTCCCTCCATAGACATACTTTTTCTCCTTTCTTATAAACAAGTACCTCAATCAATCTTGAGCCATACCATTAACTGAACAAAGAGAGTCAACTCTATCATGTGCCTGCCTGATTTTGATTGATTTAACTATTTTGTGTATGTATGTGTGCTTATGACTCACTATATTAGTAAAAATGGTTGAATAGTGGTATGTTAAGTACAGATCATGGTAAGAAGAAACTTGGTGGAAAGGGAAGTTTTTAATGGCAATCAAAAGTGAATTGTGTTTATATACTTCCTAATTTTATTGTTTAACAAAATTTTCTCTTACCCCAAATAGCAAGAATACTGAATCCTACTGAAACTTATTCATTTATCATTAAGCTTTGCATGCAATGCAACCAATAAGTAAGTCATGGGGGAAGTAAGCTTCAGGGGGAAGAAAAAGTCATGTTATTTATGTAGAAAAGGAAGGTCTACTACTGAAAAGTCTATCAGCAAGGAAGATTCCACTAGAAAAATCTATGTACTATTCACTCTCAGGGTTTTAAATAATCTCTCCGTGGAGTTAATTCACTTTATCCAGATCCTTTTCTGCTGATCTATGTGCAGTCCGGCATCTCAACAGCCTCCTAGACATTTCAGTTCCTATAATATTCACCTCAAACTTTGCATTTAAATTTGAACTTGTCGTCTAGAAACAACTAATCACTTCATCTGCTTAGTTTAGCTTTATGAGTTCTCTCTAGCAATAGTATTATAATTCTCTGTTCCTCTGACTTGAAAGTTTGACCCCAGTTTTGACTTCTTTTTTCTCATGTACATATCTGATCAGTCTCTAAACACTAGTGCTTCCTTTTTCATAAAGTTCATCCAACTCCAGGGTTTTTGCCCCTACTGCATTCTTCACATCAGTATTGATTTAATTCCTAAGAATTAATTCCTTAGCATATTTCTCCACCACTCAAAATCCATCAAGGACTCACTAGTTGGTACTTAACCCCACCCCATCCCCCACAATTTTATTTTGTTCTATATATATTACACTACTGCCCTCTTTCATGACTATTTCAATTTAATTAAAAGGGTATATACTGTTCACTAAATACTCTTTATTTAGTCAGCTTATTCATGCTGATTTCCTACTTAAAAATATTATCTTTTCCAGACTATCCATGTGAAGTCAGGGTTCAGCTGATGTGAGCTATAAAATTACTCTGTTTTGTGGCTGAATATGAAGTCCTAAGATACAATTACAAATTACTTTCATCCTAAGGCATAAAAATTATATCATTATAAAATAGTGTCAATTTTTTTCACTTAAAAATTTTATATCTTGATTTCAAATATAATATATGTACATATATGTATATAAAATATATACATGTATGTATATAAAATATATACATAAGTAACTGCCTTAGACTGGATCTTTGCTGTGGAATTTGAGACTTGGAAATCAAAATCCCTGTGAAATATGCTTTGTATCATTATACATGGAGAGTAATACCTTTAAATAAACAATATGGTCTCCTAAGTTAACCTATCTGCCACCAAGGACACAGAAGTAGCACATTAGTGAGTTGACGGTTTTCTCCAACAATCATTCACGGGTTCATTACTTAACCAAGAAATACTCACACTCAGATGATTTCTAATTTTTAATGCATGAGAATATTATTTTTACTGTGTTTTTAAATAAGAAGCTCTCTGGTTGTATTGTCTTACTTTGTGTTACATAATTAAATACATCTAACTGTGAATTTTATATAGAATTACTTTATACAGCATTTATATGTATTTACCTACTTAGTTTTCTCTCTGTTCAAAATTAATGAATCATGCTGAAAACTGCCCAAATGATTTTAGTGTTTACATTATAATAAATAAAATATTCTGAATGAAGCATAGCTGTTATGTTCATGAAGGTTTTTTTTCTTTCTTGTTTTAAAATTTTTTTAACGTGTATTTATTTTGGGGGAGAGACAGAGACAGAACACAAGTGGGAGAGGGGCAGAGAGAGGGAAACAATTTTGAAGCAGGCTCCAGGCTCTGAGCTGTCAGCACAGGGCCCAACATGGGATTATGACCTGAGATGAAGTCGGACCGTTAACCAACTGAGCCACCCAGACACCCCTCATGAAGGTTTTATTTTATTTTTTTATTATTTTTTATTTATATTTGACAGAGAGAGCATGAATGGGGTGGGGAGGGAGGGGAGGCAGAGAGAAAGGGGGTCAGAGGATCTGAACTGAGCTCTGCACTACCAGCAGCAAGCCCAGTGCAGGGCTCAAACCTACCAGCTGTGAAATCATCTTGAGCTGAAGTTGGACACTCAACCGGCTGAGCCACCCAGGTACCCCATGAAGTTTTTTTTTTTAATGTTTATTTTGAGAGAGAGAGAGAGAGAGAGAGAGAGCGAGCCTGCAAGCATGAGATGCATGTGAGCAGAGAAGGGGCAGACAGGGTGAGAAAGAATCTCAAATAGGCTCTTTGCTGTCAGTGCAGAGCCCAACCCCGGCTTGAACCCATGACTGTGACATCATGGCCTGAGCCGAAATCAAGAATTGGATGCTCAGCCAACTGAGCCACCCAGGTGTCCCATCATGAAGTTTCTTATACTTCAGAAAAAATTTAGTGTTCTTCAGTTATTACACAGATGAAGTCCTAAGACAAAGAAAAAAATTGTTCCATAAACTCCAGTTGACTTTCACCTTCTTTAATTAGAATTTGCTAATAATCTCCTTTCAATTACAAATGTGTATTCATGTACTAGGACTTCTTATTTGTCGAACACACTAGTACATGTGCTTTAAAATCCATACTCCATCCCATATTTCTACCAATCACCTCATATAATTCTATAAATTATATATATGTGTGTGTGTGTGTGTGTGTATATATATATTTAAATATATTTCATGTAACTATGTATTATATATGACTTCCAATCTTGACTATTGAAAATGTCCTGGCCCATTTCCATACCAGAAGAAAATGACATTAAAGTAACTATTTAGGAGAAATCTAGGGTTCTTTCAAGAGCTGCTCCTGCTCTTGTCTCATTTTTTTGAAGTTTGCATTTGAATTTAGTCTCCAACCTTTGACTTTCAGTTCTTTCTTAAGAAATTTAGCATGAACACACCTGAATTGCTTTTCCTGTATTCTGCTCTATAGAACATGAGACCTTCATCTTAGTCTCTCAGGACCAATCTCTGAACTATAGCTGGTGTCTTGGCTAGAATTATTCAGACCACTTTTTTAAGGGAGTAGTGATACATGGTAATTCATTTTACCAGACAGAGAGAGAGAGAGATGTGCGTAAGCATTTAGTCATATAATACAATAAAATAGAGCATTATGACAATGAGTAGGACTTCCTCATCCAAAACTTCTGACTAAAATTCTTCATCCAAAAAAATTCTGGCCCCAGCAGTCTGAAAGGAAACAAGGATATATTTGATCACAAAATTGGAAAGGCTAGGGGTGCCTGGGTGGCTCAGTCTGTTAAGCATCCAACTTCAGCTCAGGTCATGATATCTTAGCTTGTGAGTTCGAGTCCCACATCGGGCTCTGTGCTGACAGCTTAGAGCCTGGAGCCTGTTTCAGATTCTGTGTCTCCCTCTCTCTCTGCCCCTCCCTCACTCTCTCATGCACATTCTCTCTCTCTCTCTCTCTCTCTCTCTCTCTCTCTCTCTCAAAATAAAACAAACATTAAAAAAAATGGAAAGGCCAAAGGTATTTTACTTAAGTATAGATGGACTCAGGGCTTTATACTGTCAATAAAACTCAGTCCATCTTTATTCCTGATTCTGCTGCCCAACATTTATTACCTTTTCTAATCTCACAGGGTTTCAAGATGACTTCCAGAATTTAAGGCCCACATCCTCTCCAATAAAGTTTTCTAGAAACATTTAGACTTGTTCCCTGGCCTCAGGCACAATCCATGAAAGAAATAATTGATAGGCTGGATTTCATTAAAGTTAAAAATTTATGCTGTACAAAATCTAGTATCAAGAGATTAGAAGACATTGAACGGGGAGACAATATTTCAAAAGACACATCTGATAAGGGACTGTTATATAAAACGTTCAAAGAACTTTTAAAACTAAAAAAATAATAACCTTATTAAAAAACGGTTCAAAGATCTTAACAGATACCTCACCAAAGAAGATCTACAGATGACACAAGTATATTAAAAGATGCTCTATACCATCAGTAAACTACAAATTACAACAGTGAGCTACTACTATACATCTATTAGAATGACCAAAATCAGGGGCACCTGGGTGGCTCAGTCGGTTGGGCGTCTGACTTCACCTCAGGTCATGATCTCGCAGTTGGGAGTTCGAGCCCCACGTCAGGCTCTGTGCTGACAGAGCCTGGAGCCTGCTTTGGATTCTGTGCCTCCTCCTCACTCTACCCCTCCCCGACTTGTGCTCTGTCTCTGTCAAAAATAAATAAATGTAAAAAAAAAAAAAAAAAGAATGGCCAAAATCAGTACACAGACGCCACCAAATGCTAGGAAAGATGTGGGCAGAGCAAGAACAACTCTTATTTATTACTGGTAGGAATGCAAAATGGTACAGCCACTTTGGAAAACAATTTGGCAGTTTCTTACAAAAATAAACATACTCTTAACTATACCATTTGGCAATCATTCTCCCTGCTATTTACCCAAAGAAGTTGAAAATGTTTATCCACACAAGAGTGTGCACACAGCTATTTGTAGCAACTTGATTCATAATGGCCATAACTTGGAAGAAACCAAGATGTCCTTGAGCAGATGAATGGATAAACTGTTACATCTAGACAATGGAATATTATTCAATGTCAGAAAGAAATGAATTACCAAACCATGAAAAGATATGGAAGAACTTTAATGAATATTACTAAGTGAAAGAAGCCAATCTGAAAAAGTCTATATGTTTATGACCCCAAATATATGGTGTTCTGGAAAAGGTAAAACTTAGGTAAAAAGATCAGGGATAGGTAGGAAAGGAAAGATGAATAGGCAGAGCACAGAGGATTTTCAGAACAGTAAAAATACTCTGTATGATATCTCACAATGATAGAAATACATCATTATATATTTATCCAAACCCACAGGTTGTACAGCAACAGGAGTGAGCCAATGTAAACTATGGACTTCGGATGATGATTTATGTGTCAACAGAGGTTCAACTATAACAAAAATACCACTCTGCTGGGGGATGTTGATAATCGGGGAGGTCATGCATGTGTCATGGTAGAGGATACATGGAAAAACTCTGGACCTTTCCTTCAATTTTGTTATGAACATAAAATTGCTCTAAATTTTTTTTATTAAAAAAAAATCATGGCTACACTCTTTGACCCAAATATCTTATGGCCAGCCCTGACCCAACATCATGTGTAGAGAACTGTGACTTTCTGATTAACCAGGTTTGATTCACAAGTCCATTCCAAGATATCCAACTGATAAGCACTATCTGAAATCTGTGATCAGACTGCTAGGGTTGGGACTAGAGTGAGACCACAGGCACAAAATTTGAGAGGATGTTAAAAAGAAGTCAGTAACTAAGAAATAATTTTTTAATACAGCATTCTTAAAAAATAAAGCAATTCATGATGAAAATATCCAAGTTATTAAAAAGACAGGATCAGTAACAACCATATTGGAATCTGAGGCAAAAGGAAAAAACACTAATACTGATGTTTTGTTAAGAATATAAAGACGGTTCAAGGGGCGCCTGGGTGGCGCAGTCGGTTAAGCGTCCGACTTCAGCCAGGTCACGATCTCGCGGTCCGGGAGTTCGAGCCCCGCGTCAGGCTCTGGGCTGATGGCTCAGAGCCTGGAGCCTGTTTCCGATTCTGTGTCTCCCTCTCTCTCTGCCCCTCCCCCGTTCATGCTCTGTCTCTCTCTGTGTCTCAAAAATAAATAAAATGTTGAAAAAAAATTAAAAAAAAAAAAAGAATATAAAGACGGTTCACATTTGGTCATTATTAGTGTAATAAAAAGTATTTTCAGACAAAAATAACCAAGTTATTATTTAATAAATAAAGTTCATTTGACTAAAATTCAACACTCGTTCCATGATTTAAAACTTTGAGCAAAACAGAGATCTTCCTAATGAAGCAGATCTACCAAAAACCTACAACATTATATGTATGTGGTAAAATTTCAGAAACATTCCCATTAAATTCAGGAATAGGACCAAAATGCTCTCCATTACCATTACTATTCAACACATCCAGGTAGTCTTAATTTTATACTGAAACAAAAAGGTAAGAAAAAGAAACTAAGTATAAATATTACATCATAGTTTCATATAATATGCTTGTTATAAGTGAAAATACAGCAGAACCAAAAATGGAAATATGAGTACAGCAAGATTGCTACATGCCATTTCAACACATGAAATCAACAGCATTTAAAATTTTTTAAAATTTTTTAATGTTTTTATTTTCTAAATTTTTTATTTATTTTTGAGAGAAAGAGAGTGCAAGTAGGGGAGGGGCAGAGACAGAGGGGGACAGAGGATCTGAAGCAGGCTCTGCCCCAACAGCGGTGAGCCTGATTCGGGCTCGAACCCACAAACCGGGAAATGACCTGAGCAGAAGTTGGACACTCAAACAACCGAGCCACCCAGGTGCCCCTAATTTATTTTTTGACAGAGAGAGAGAGAACGAGAGAGCACAAGTGGGGGAAGGGCAGAGAGAAAGGGGGACATAAGATCCAAAACGGGCTCTGCACTGACTTACAAACCATGAGATCGTGACCTGAGCTGAAGTTGGATGCTCAACTGACTGAGCCACTCAGGTGCCTCGAGAGCATTTTTGTACACTAAATAGAAAAATAGAAAAAATGTACTAGCCACAATAGAAGAACAACCTTAATGCATTTAACATTAAATCCCATGGGATGTATTAAAAAAAAAATTTAGAAAAAAAAATCCCTGAGAGAAAATTCAAATATGTTACTGAGGGACACAAAAAGAACTAAATAGTCTTCTATTTATTGTAGCCCTTAGTATTTGCAGAGAAAGAACACAAGAACATTAGATGATGAAGGGAAAAAATGTTAAAATACATAAGCATTTTATAAATTAAAAAACAGAAGAGTGAAAAAAATCTCTAACCTATAAAAAGAAAAAGACAAGGGCACTGGGGCGATTCTGTTGGTTGAGCATCTGACTCCAGCTCAGGTCATGATCTCGCAGTTCATGAGTTCCAGGCCCGCCCGCACCAGGCTCACTGCTGTCAGCTCAGAGTCCACTTGGATCCTCGGTCCCCCCTCTCTATCTGCCCCTCGGCCACTTGTACTGTCTTTCTCAAATAAATACATACATAAAAAACATTAAAAATTTTAAAAAAAGATATACAAAATGAAAATTGGATAATAAAAAAAATAAGAAAATTATGAAATCAATTGAGCAACCCTGAAGTAACAGAAGGTCCAGAAAAATAGAACAGCTGGAAGAGAGGGAAGAGAGATTTTATAGAACAGCATAGGTTTCCTTTATTGAAATGGTGTGCTGTAACCCACAAAGGAAAACCTGCCCAGCACACTCCCTATACTCACATGAAATTTCAAATACTAGTGATAAAGAGAAAATTCCTAAAGGACAGAAAAGCTTGTGGGGGAATAATCACAGAGAAGTTGAAATAAAGTGGAATTGTACATCTCCATGGCAAGAATGGAAAGATGCCAAAATAAAGTTGGATGTGAAAGTCTGAGAGAGGATAATAGCTGTTTACTTGTTAAAAGGCTTTAATAATGCTAACTGATCTTTCAATTATGTGCCTGTAGTGCTTCATGAAAAACAAACATTAATTAAAATAAAGGTGTTTAATGCTTTCGCCTTCCATCAGAGGCTTTGGGGAAAAGTTCTGGAATGTGAACTAAGATTCTGTTTTTTGTACCAATACAGACACTACTTGGTGGATGATTTGGTCATCTAATATTTTTCAGGCCCACATTTACTCATATTTGAAATGAGTGTTCTGAACTAGACTACCTATAAGAATTCTTCCAATTTTAGTATTTTTGGATTTTACGGGGCTGTTCTCACCAATACAACATTCAACACCAATACACAGCCGAAAAGTGTTAAGATGCCTCATGATCAAAAAGACAAAAATCACCATTGACCTGGCTCTTCTCTTGGTAATAATCACATCTCTTCTGGCATAAGGTGGTCCATTCTCAGTGGTCCCCTGTATTTCTTCAACGCTGGCCTATGTTGAATGGCAGCTTGCCATTTCCAAATTGACTACATCTATCACAGATTTTCTTTTTCAGTGCCCAATTCCCAAACATCAGAAGATTGTATGAGAAGCTTCCAATTGATTACAGAGATTCCAATCACTTTGGGAGATTCTGAATGCCTTAACATTGCAGTTTTGCTTACGATTTAAAAAAATTCTGAACCATTAACTTTTTTTCCTCTCAAGATTATATGCATTCTAGAAATAATACATGTGCTTCTGATTTACACTAAGTCATCAAGGCATTTCAAGCCCATGGAAAGTTTTGAAATAATTTTTAAAGTATTTAATCTTTTTGAAATCATTCTTAGAGGTACTAGCAAAGCTTAGTGAAAATAAATTATCTCTAGTACCAAAATCTTTTATTTCAATATAAAACTTAGTCTGTTTTAAGCAAATCCAATTGTAGCCAAAATTAACTCATCCCTGTCAGCATTATTGATGATTTGCTATTCTTCATTTGCTGTGCTTCTCTTTATGTGATAACATCAGCTAAATCAATTACGAACCTGCATATCTTTGGGGTTTTAATCCATGTATTAATCTGTATTTTCACAGAGGGTATAATTCTAATATACCGAACACTTAAGTTGCAAGGGCTCTCAAGTTAGAAGCCAGAGGAAACTGTTACTTCCTTTTTCGTCAATTTTTGGAATTAGAATTGAAGAATTTTTACTTTTCAGGGGTGCCTGGGTGGCTCAGTCAGTTGAGGTCATGTCATGATCTCGGGTTCTTAGGTTCAAGCCCCGTGTCAGGCTTTGTACTGATAGCTCAGAGCCTAGAGTCGGCCTCGGGTTCTGTGTCTCTCTCCCACTCTCTGTCCCTCCCCTACTCATGTTCTGTCTCTCTCTCTTAAAAATAAACATGAAAAAATTTTAAAAAAAGGAATTTTTACTTTCCAATAGTCTATTTTTTTAAACATATTCCCCACTCTGAACAAATGTTCTGCGATTTTGCAAATCACCCTAGGGAAGTTTCCAGAGTTTCTAAATGTGAACGGTTATGAGCTACTTAAATGATCCATCTTGCCATGAAATTTCTACTTCAGAGAAGAAATAAACAATTACCATTTTTTACTCAAAGTATCTGCTATTGTTCAAGGAGAAAGTCTTTGGAATTGTAAGCTAATATAGGTTAGGAAATTTTTTAATTTAACTCTGCATATTCTCTTTTTCTCCTTCACAAACTACACACATATACAATCAATGAAGGAAGAAAATCTTTAAAATTTAGTATATCTCACAGCTTCAATAAACTTCAGACACAAATGAGAACTATTTTTCAATTATGGAAGAGAAAAACAAAAAACAAATCAAATAAAATAATGAAAAGCATAGGATTTGGATTCAAATCAACTTGGATTTAAGATTGTTAAGCCTTGGTGTCCCTATTGTGAAATGATTATGAGGGTATGTAAGAGCACATGTGTAAAGTATTCAACATAGTGCTTGCTACATCGTAAGTCTTCAATAAAATGGTAACTACTGGTACTAGGATATGTTGAATATATAATGTTTTGAATAGTCTCTGAGCTCTAACAATTACTCAAATAAGCCAAGCAATAAAAGTTAAAGTAGGAACTTTTAGGTAAATGTTCACTAAAATAACAATTTTATAATATGAGAAATGGAATTGATGTAAGTGTTCTTAAGATTAACTGAGAAAAACGTAAAAATTATATATTTGAGAATATTTAAAACGTTTAGTAATTTGTTTTTGAAATAATTGCCTAAGAGTTGCTAAAATATTTTTTAATGTGGAAAGTTCTAGGACACGGGTAAAACGGTAAAATCAGTGAATTTTTTTTTATTTCTCTACTGAACCTACATAAAACTTATCTTACAATTTTTAAATATGTCTCATGTTTCTCCAAGATTTTGAGTTTAAAAAATGACCACCATTGGAGCACCTGGGTGGCTCAGTCGGTTGAGTGTCCGACTGGCTCAGGTCATGATCTCACGGTTCGTGAGTTTGAACCCCGCGTTGGGCTCTGTGCTGTCAGCTCAGAGCCAGGAACCTTCTTAGGATTCTGTGTCTCCCTCTCTCTCTGCCCCTCCCCTGCTCATCCTCTGTCTCTCTTAAAAATAAACAAGCATTATTTTTTTTTAAATGACCACCATTATTCCTTGTGTAATTCTCTCAAATATTCAAAAACTTACACTAGCATTCCTATATGAATAATATTGAAAAATGCATGATCTGGATAGAAACCAGAATACGAATATATTGAAACAGAAAAATAGCTAACTTAGTGTGGAATCTTTCAGGTTAATTTTCTAAACACTGTGCTTTGCTTTCCTCTCTTGCTAATACTCATTTTTTTTCCTATGTGGAATTATCTAACTGAAGCCCCGGTAACCAATATCACTTGACTTATATTCCATACAATTTTCTTCCAAAACTATCTGAAGTAGTTTGCCAGGTTAAATATTTTGCTAATAATGTTGTAAAGAAGGACAGGTCTAAAAACTAAACCACTTAGGTTTCAAGTTCCAGTTCTACCAATTTCCAGTTGTAAAAACTTACTAAGATTCTGTTCCCTCATCTGATGAGTGAATATAAAATCCTCACAGAGTTACAGAAAATATCTAAAGCATATAGCATATTTCTGCAAAAATGACAGATTATCAACATTGTTTTTCCTCCTCAACTTTCCCTAAAACAGAACAGAGACCCAGCAGCACTACTAGATGTTGAGTACTTGGAAATATACTAATTACTACAATTCACTATTGAATTTGTTTTTATGCTTTACAATTAACCCCAAAAAAGAAAGCCCTTCAATTGTGGTATTTTTATTTTCTGAATATCCACAAATACTATGAGAAGGGGATTTTAAGAATACCACATATAAGGAACCATGGTTAACACTATGGACATTAACTTCAATTAATAGCCTTTCAGAAAATCATGGAAACGTTTCACAGGAAAAGTTTTTGGACTTGCCTCCTCACCCAGCCCCACCACCCCAGCCATACCCAACTGCACCAGAACAAAGCATAAAACTTGATTTGGATTGCCTGACCCAGCAAATAGAATAAATACAAATTCCTTACCACAGTCTACAAGGTCCTACAACTTATGTCCTGATGTATTCGTGTGGGACTCCCTTCTTGCTCACTGGTCTCCAGACTCTAGGTGAACCACCTGGACAGGTTTTGTTTACTTGCAATAGTCTTCCAGCAAACTCTGTTTTGGTGCCCCCTCCCACATTCTTTTACTGAGCCGGTAACTCATCTCCCAGTTGTTGGGAGAATTAGCTGCTAATAGCCCTCAGCTGCATCCTTCTCCAAACTGTCCTCAGCTGATGGTAGTTCTTTCCCTTGAAAGCACTACTCGCACTCCCACTCCCAGAGTGGCTCATACAATGACTAACAAGGACCTGCTAAAGAGGGATTCCCTTGCATCAAGGGAGGCCAACCTGTCATTCAGATTACCTTCCAGAGCCCTATCCCTATTGTTTAGGCCAAATCCAGAGTTTACTTGAGACCACGTGTTTGCTCACCTCATGTTTGTTTTTTTTTTTTCCCCAAATCTGCTTCCTTCCCTTACTGCTTTTGCCTAAAGTCTAAAGAGCATTCCTCCATCAATTACTGTGGCATCTGAATCCTCTCAAGCTCTCATCTGGGAAGCCCTACTTCAGACTTCTTTCTAATCTATAGAATGCTTCATATTTCTCCCCTTCTAGGTTCCAGAGTAATTATTATCTTCAGAGAAAGTGCTTTTCTATAGGAAATATGTTCTCCCTCCATCCTCTCTTCCTTCTATTCAGTGCTCACCTGTTTTAGTCATTGAACGTAGTGCTTTTTAGAATCTGAATGTTTAAGCAATATAAGCAAAAATAAGTATATTTTTCTAAATGTCTACCTGAGGATAGAAAGTAAATTCTTTCAGATCAAGGATCATGTCTCTATTACCAAATTTTGTACTTCTGGTATCTATCCAAATGTTGGCATATGGTAGATGATCAATTAATATGTGTTTTATGGATGGTTATTGTTCAGAAACTTGTTTTCTTATGATACAAATGTTTATAGAGATAGAGCTTGGAGGTAATAATTATGCCCCCAAATAATGTCTCTCTCAAGTGTCAGTTGTATTAAGCCAGAACAGGATTATAGCCAATTAGCATTTTTTTTTTTCTAACATACAGTGGTGGAATGTATATCTTTCATGCTTGAAGCCCTCACAAATGAAGGTGAGGGCTTCATTTGTCAGATGTCAGAGACACTGTCACTCTGTTGTGAGCTTTTGAAGATCTGATTTGTATTCCTGGTCAGATACATAGGAGTTAATCCCCTGTAGCCTAGCCATGGGCTTCAGCATTGTGTAGATTTAAATCAATATTTAAATATATATATTATATATGCACCTCATATATACATTCATTGGAAGACAAAAGATAGTATGTCTTTTTAATTTGCATTTTTTACTTATATTATGTTTTAACATATATTGTTTTGCCTTTGTATCTAAATATTTTATGATGTACTTTTTTCCACTATATATAAGTTGATAGTTTAATTGTATAGTCTACAGTAAATACCTGCCCACTGTAAATCTAGTTAAGTGCTTCAGAATATTTTCTTAGTGATCTTTCCTAGTTGTTGGGATTTTTTTGTCAGAGAAAAAAAGAATTTCATTATTCACTTAGAAAGCAGCTTTTTACAATGTGAGACTGCTTAACACTAGATGGCAGGATGAGACTGCAGATACCTCACTCCTCAAAGCTAAGTGTAAAATATCTGCTGGTTTCTCAAAGGTATTGAGAATTTTTAGGCAAATACGTTGTAGTACTCTTTAATATATGTACTGTATATAATTCCACTTCCTTTATGTTTAAAAACTTTCACTGTATACAACAGAGTGATGTTAAACATGAGTAAATTATTGAAGAGAAACATATAAATTACTAGTAACTTTACAAGTTATATAAGTATGACAATAGCTGAATAAAAAAGTCTGTAGCGGGAGAACATTCATACTATTTGGCATCTTTAGAACTTAAGACATGGTCATTTAATCTTATGCTACTTATGTCAACACACATAAGCTTAAAATTAAATAAACAGTTTATTTTTGTAATCAAGATTGACATTCTGCAAATAAGCAATTCAGCAAAAATTCACAATAAATACATATCTAGAGACGAAAAGGGCATCTTTTTCAATGCCAACTAAAACTATCCTAGAAATAGGAAGAACTATTTTAAACTCTTCTGGGAAAGGAGACTCAAGTTTGCAAAAGAATTCCTCTCAATATTTATGCTACCACTTGTCAGTGCAATATGCGTAAGTATGGCTAAGGTGATCATATATATACTTTTACATTCAAATCATGACAGTTTTGAGTGTGGAAATATGAACTGGGACTAGCCTAGCAAACTGAGGCATAATGTCACCATAATTAATGGTGTTCATTCTTGGAAAGGTCATTTTGTACCCTCACTTAAGTGAGAATTTATAATTTTGTTATATTGAAATGTTCATTTTGAATTAGTCTATGACATAGCTCATTTGCCAGTGTCAGCTCTTTATTCTAGCAAGGATTCTTCCTTTTGGAAGAGGAGAGGCTCAAACAATCATGAATATCTATAAAAAATATTGATTTTCTTGAGAGATCCAAATCCAAGAATACTTAATAAGAATAATGAATAAGAATAATGAAAAGAATAGGCAGACTTTTAGCCAATTGTTTTTGATTTGTTATTTGACTCTCTTGGGGAAACACATTATAAAATACTAGAAGAAATACTATCTATAGATTAACAAAATAGTTTTATTTATGTATATATGGATGTAATGTTACTCATTTAAAATTCAGAGTTTTCTGCTCTTGTTCAAATTTGTAGTCATGGGAGATATTTTAACAATAACATTATAATGTCCTTGAAGATGATAAGTTATGTGTACAATTATTAGAACTAAAAATCAGCTGTTTGGTTTAATAGTAAAAAACAGCATATTCACTCTTGATGGCCTAGTCATTGGATCTCGTTCCTTTTACTAAATGCAATTCATTTAGCAATGAAATAACTTTAAATCTGCTAAGCGATTGCAAGGTAAAATAATAAAAGGTCAGGTCAACTTATTTCCTTAGTAGAATTTTTTGATGTAAAGATTATAAAAATTATGTGTTCTCAAATTGTTGGTACATTTTTAATAAAGCATGGTATGCATAATTTTGTTGACTGCATAAATTATCTCCGAGTATAAGTGATGGCTTGCAGACAATTGTGAACATAGGAATTATTAACTTACAACATAATACCTGAAACCTACTAAATCACAACACAATCATGGAAATCATTTTTAAAGATCTTTCTTGCATTCTCACTAGAGGTAGTCTGTCCGTAATAGGTTTTATGTAAAAGTGTTTTGTTTTGTCCTGTTTATTTTTATGGCAGAACTATGCTCCAAGGCTGTAGCTACACAAATTCAAAACAAGTGGTCAGTTAAGCCGGTAGAGAACTAAATTTGTCAAACCACATTTTTTTTATTCATTTGGCTACCTTAGTAAAAGAATATAAACAGTATTCCAGAGATTTTGAGTTAGCTTCCCCTGGTATGAGTCAAAGTGCATTTCACATGGTAATTGGTATTCATTACTGTGGGACCATGGCACTTGGGAGCCTTACGTGGGACCACAAATGTAGGCACAAGCCTGCATGTAAGACTCTGAAATAGACAACTATGACTATCATTATATATGTCATTCTTCAATTATACATTATTCCCCAGTTCTATTGAAACCACTATTGACAGTATCTGCGTGGTTATATCTAGACTCTGTGTTTGTAACGTTAGTTGCTAACTACCGAGAATTTGGTGCTTGAATCTCTATGTGCTAGTCCATCCGTGATTTAAACAACTAGAGAGTAGGACACATCCCATTTTTATCTTAGCTCCTCAACATAACTGGTACAGCATTCTAGTTCAAAAAACAAACTTGCTCACTATTAAATGCTTGCAAGTGTCTTCAATCTGTTATGGGAAAAGATTATATATATATATATATATATATATATATATATATATATATGAAATACATAAGATGGAATTAATGTGTTGATTAATACCATATTGCCTAAGAATCGCTACATTCATTACTGAAATATTTTCATTTTGTTCTGCTGCATTTTCTTAAATATTTTTCATCATATTTCAGTGTGTAATTGAGAGTTGGCATTACCTATATTTTGTCTTGTACCTCCATGCCTCCATGGAAGTCCTCAATGCCATTTATTTCATTTGGAGTTTAGAAAACGACAACTCTTAAGTGGGGTGCAATTTGCCTATTACCTCTAAATAAGTCTTGTAGATAATACTGATAAAAATTATCCTAGAGTCTTCATGGACTATAACCATGGCCTGACCAATCATTTAAATATAAATATTATAACTTCTATTAGCCTTCCCATTTAGTATAGCACTTGATGTTGAGGAGAAAGAGCATTGGTATAAGAGTCTTAAGACATAAGTTCAAAGCATAGGGTTTTTTTTATGCACTAGACTTTACTAGTGTTGGACAAATGAAACAAACAAATCTTTGAAAACAGTATTAATGCTTTTGCACACTTATTGGGAAAAGTTTTAGTTTTTCATAACTTAATTTCAAAAGTTATATTAATCTCTTTCCAGGGGTCAGATAGTATATAAAGCATGGAAGATGAGAAGACATAGACAAGGATCGTTCACATACTAAAATCTATTTTTTTACTCTCTTCTGAATTTTAAGATGAGAACACCAAGACCTAAAAAGTTTTGTCAGGGTCACACTAGAGAGCGTCAGAACCAGGACTGGAATTTCATGTGTCTGGGTCCAATCCCAGTGTTTTCTACTTCTTTCTTAGTGGTTTCCTAAGCAATGTGCTGCCTCGATAGCAAAATTCAGTAAAGCTTTCATCTGGAAATATCTACAGCAGTATTTTGATTAAACAACTCTTCTTAGTGGAGCCAGTCATAATCTGCAACATTGACTTCTCCTCTCACAGGCTGAAGGAAATAGCTCAAAATGAAGTACATCTCAGCAGCCTCCTGAAGCAAAGCTAACCAAACTGTAACTGGAAACCCAATATTCTATAACCTGGCAATTTAACTCTCTGGTTATTTCTCTTTCTCAATGACCAAATGGGTATAACTCAGTTTCTTGCAGGTCTTTTAACTAGAAACCAACAGGGATTAGTATGTAACCTATTTTTATATGTATTTTTTTTCCACCTTGATCCTATTGATCTTAAAATCAAAGATTGTGGAATAAGTTTCTTCCATGGAGCCAGGTAATAAAAATGTCAACAGGAGCATACTGCTTCAGAAACATGGTATCCCTTTAATTAATGTTGCCTTGTCCTCCTTTATTAGTCAATAGAAAGTATGAGCATCTCATTTTGTTCCTGTATTGAAGGAATTTACCAAGTTTTCAGTGCCTCTGATCTCAAATTTACCAAGAATTGAATAATTATTGTAGTGTCTTATCTATTTCTAATTGTTACATAATTTGTTGACTCAAAGTCTTAGAGATATAAATGATTTTAGATATTATTTGATTCACCTATTTTACAGATGAGGAAATCTATGCCCACTGTTGTTTATATTTCAGTGATTATGATTATTGTCATATCTCACACATTTACCATATTATCAAAAGACAAGTGCATTTCAAATTTAAAATTTTCTTCCCTGATAATGTCCAATGATTTATTAAACACATTTGGAATAAAATTATGTTTTGATAGAAAACTTCTAAAAAATTAAAGCATGTTACATATTTTACATAACCATTGTGTTTATAAATTATCTGCACTTTTGTTATGGCTATTTTGAGGGATAAATGTAATATATTATTATTTTATTTTATAGATGATAATATAATCAAGTTAAATATTTTAAAATAAGTGCAATTATTTTAAATTTATATGTTCTCAAAAGTTTATTCCCTAAAACATATGCTTACATATAACGAAAAACCATTCTATGTATATGTGTATATACACACACACAACATGTATACACACAATGGTTTTGTTCATGACACACACGCACATAGTTATGTCATGGGCAAAGAAAAAAAAGGTTAAAAACCTACAGAATAAAGTTTCATCATTTAATTTTGAAAACCTGATCAGTTAATAACTCTGATTATTAGATCTCAATAAAAGTTGGATCACAGAGTTAATTATGATGGATGTAGGTATTATTTTTGTGTTCCTTTTTGAAGAAGACATGTTAGATAAAACAGTTCCCCAAAGCTTTGTAAAGTATACACACACACACACACACACACACACACACACACACACACTTCCCTAACTCCTTTAATTTTGGAACAGAATATTATATTCAGATTTCCTTCAAATCACAGGCTGCTCTGTGTGGCAAGTTCTAACAGAACTCAGTCAAGGTGAAATGCAGCCAGCTTTGGCTGCTAACAATGTATTCATACAGCATATGATCTCTGTTCAGGCTGCTTCTTGCTCTTGTCTCAGAATAAGAAAGGAGTGCTGCTTTCCTGGGGTATGCTATTTGAGAAAGAAAGTAACCTAACACTAACTGCAGGCGGGGTCAGAGTGATGTAACAGGAAGCTCTGATGTTTCCCTTCTGCTGCTGAGCACATACAATGTGACAACACTTCCAATCCACTCAGAACAACCCTCCCTCTCCAGCAGAGAGTATCACCTCCTGATTTAGGATCATCAGGCTCTGTTCACTGGACCTGACCCTGCCTGCAGGATTACATTGCAAAGCTTTCACTCTTCCCCACCTTGCCTGGGGGTAAATCTCTTCTGCGGAATCTCAGAAAATCAAATTCCATCCTAAGAATATTTCACCAAGAATTTCCTTAGAAGCTGTGCTGGGTAAGTACACTATTCAGAATAAATATATGTATTCTGAATAGTTCTCATTTAGTTTGGCAATTCCTACTGTGGAATTTAGTGACATTGAAATAATATTGAAACATATTCTCATTTATTTCACATTTTAAAGAAACTACAGTGTATTACTCCCAAATGTATACAAAATCTATTACTACTAGATGTTATTATGCACAGTGATATTCTAGAAGATAAATTTAGCAAGTAATAAAAATCTAAATGGATTAAAAAGCATACTTCTAAACAAATATCTTAATCAGGAAACAATGCCTTTTAAAATTAGCTCTACTATTAGCTAAGCTTAAATTTTGACAGCTGGAAAACATTTTCCCCCCAGGAAGGGTCTTTAAACTTTTATACAGTTAGTACTCTGAGGGGGGGGGGGAGAAGAATAACTACTTATGGGGCCTTGGAGTCTCTGCAAAATTGAACAAAATGGAGAATTAAAAAGAAAAGTAATCACTTTGGAATTATTATTATATGTGTCTTCTATTTGCCTTTTATTTGCACATATATCTCTAGTAATTGAACTAATAGAATTTTCACTGTTCATTGTGGCCAGATGTGCTTAAGTCTCTCTCTTACTAACCCTGAATTGTTTCCGCTGTATCTGATCAGGGGGTGGGCTACAAAAGAAAAAAAATCCCAGCTAGGATTAAGAAAATGTTATTTCCACATTAAGTATAATTTTACAACTCTTTAGCTAACAATGCATTGCTTCAATTTCTCTGGTATCTCTCTGCAAGCTTTTGGGGGGACAGCGTGAAATAGAGATAACTGTGAATAAAGAAAAGTGACAAAGTTTTTCCAAATAAGTATAGCAGATTATTAAATAGAGAATTTAAAGTGTGTATTTTTTAAAAAAAGAATTTCCAGAAAAAAACTTACAGTAATGTTGAGATGAAACATCTGTTAATGCTTCCTTCACCAGTACAGACTGTCCAGGACTATTAAGAAACTATTGTCTACTTAAGTGTTGGTATAGAGATGTCACAAATTTGTTACTAAGAAAAATTAGATGTCAGATTTGGGTTCAAATTATATTGATTGATATAATTTACTTATATAAAAATTAAGTGTCAGATTTGGGTTCAAATTATATTGATTGACATAATTTGTCTGTGTCTATATTCTTTCTTACCTATATAATTATACTGTGCAGAATGTCCTTCAGTGGAGAAATCCTGTACTTAATCACCCATAATCTGGCACATTAACAGTGTACAACAAACTTATTCTGAGTAACTCCCTCATAATTTTCTACTCAATTTTTCCACAAATTTCTCCAAATAATGGAAACTTCAATTAAGCCTTTTATTTTGTGATTCTTAAAAATATTGTGACTGGTTTCCTATCGCCTTTCAACCATTAATTGTTTTGAATGCCCTGACACATGCGTAGAATTAGAAAAAGTGTTTTTAGAATGTGACTTTGTAAATAGCCATTAGGTAATTAGGGAAGGAAATGAAAAGAACACATTAAATGCCTAACCCAATGCCATGGGTTAGTAATAAAAATTAAAATAGCATTATTTTTAATTTATATTATTTTCTTAGAAGGAGATATTATATTAATATAATATTTTTAATAAGGCACTCCCCACACATATCTAATTTTTATTTAATTGCTAACCAAAAACCCATAATTTTCTTCCATAACAATTAAATTTTTGTTAACTGTACTAATAGTGTGGTTTATAATTTTTATTTTCAGAAAATACTGTTGAGAAACACTAGGTAACGAATTTTGAAGGTCATCAGGCAAAGACTTATTATTTGAGAAAATAATTGAACATTTGAAATAAGAACTCATATTATTATATTCTAAAGTTTGTTTTCTTTAATGATAAGAGAGTATCAGAGGATCAATGCATGCTTTCAGCCATAAAGAATTCACTTATTTTTCTAGATGCTATGGGATCCTAAAAGCAATGCAGAGTCTAAGGCCAGTTATAAATATGGAAAATGAAACATAGGGTTGAGAAATTGTAAGAATAATGTGAGTTAAAGTCTGTTTTACCTGCAATATTCAGTTATCTTTAAGAGATATGCTTTTGGTTACCACTACAAGGTCTTTCCCCCCCTAATATATATTAGCACATTCCAAAATATTGTTTTATTAAACTATGTAAAAATGTTAAAATATATAAAACTACTCATTCAATTTGAAAAAAAGATTGGGAAAACAGGAAAATAAAAAAGAAATTAGAATTGATTCTGTAGTTTTAAAAATGATGTTAAATGAATGACCACCGTGTATATACTTTACCTACTGGTGATGCCTAGGATACGTTTAAATGGAATCAACACCCTAGCATATTTATGAGAATCTTCACATTCATCGTATATATTTACCATTATTTTGTACACACCAAATTTATTTCAGTAAGAAATTCAAAATAATATTAAGACAAAAAAAGATGATTTTATATGCTTTATGCTAATGTGGATAAATTATTTGATAAACTCATAAAATTAATCAAACTTCTGTTAATAGTATTAGTATATATTTCTAACTTGCATCATTTTTGTAACAAATATAACACTATGTTGCTTTCAACTTTTCTCTCCATGGTTAAAATTTGATAGTACCTTAATTTTTAAGAATTATCTTACAGATATTTATACGAAAATTAACAAAAAAAATTAAAGGATCAAAATATACATTCATGAAACAAAACTGATTTTATACTCTATGTATGATTTTGAACACAGCTTGAAAAAATAATTCTGTTTTAGAGATATCATGATTACGATACCAACTTTTCAAAACACAAATATGTTCAAAAGACATTATTTGAAGTCATTGGCTTTATTCTCTATCTTATCTTTGTTTCGTATTCAGAGATGCTATTAACCCCAAAACATAAGTTATATCATTGCAATGGTGTTAATGAAAGACACTCAGAGTCAAATTTGTAACACCTCTGTGTTCTTGACTCAATCAGACTATCAGAGAATACACTTAATATGAAAAGCCAGTACCCAGCTATATAAAACATTTGTCTGTATCTGGGTTTAAAGCCCACGCGTGAACCATAAACATTTATAATTTCTTAGGAAAGCTCTCTTTTTCTACCAAAGTACTTCTACCCTGCTGCATTATTAAATTATTTCAAAAAATCTGCTCATTTAATATAAGAAAATGTTTTGATGAAGTTATGGAAAATAAGAATGCACCAGAAACACAAGATCAGGGTTACATACCAACAAGATATTTCAATCATTTCCCCATTTATTCACATAAACAATCATTCCTATCCAAATTCCTTCATCAATAGCAGTTACACACCTCAAAGTATCTTGGGACTCCTGGGGGCGGGGTCAGGCAGTTAAACAACTGACTCTTGATTTCAGCTCAGGTCATGATCTCACAGTCATCAGAATGAGCACCGCATGGGGCTCTGTGCTGACAAAACGGAGCCTGCTTGGGATTTTCTCTCTCCCTTTTTATCTGCCCCTACTGCACTCTTTCTCTCTCAAAAATAAAATAAAATAAAATAAAATAAAATAAAATAAAATAAAATAAAACCTTAAGAATAAAAAGTATCTGGATGATTTTCATGCCTTAACTTTGATTTACCTCCCTGTAATTTGGTTCATAACTTGGAAGATGTATAGTCTTAATTAGTATAAAATCGAAGAAGTAAAAGGTGGACTGCATTTAATTGTACAGTTTGAAATGTAAATACTGAGCTAGTGTGATTTAAGAAGAACATATAATTAGATATATGATAATTAAGTCAACAAACCTATTTAAATAACAGGAAATATATTTTCATACATTATATTGCCATTTTGTTTAAACAGGAAAGTCTTCAATAAATCTAGATTATTATTTTTTCATGTCTAATTAGTATTATAATATTGTTCATTAAATCAGATTAATAAAATAATCTGCATTTTCCAGTATTTGTGTAATCTTAAATCTAATTGTTTTTACTTCAATTATTTTACCAAAAATTGAAGACATGAATTTAATTTTTAACAAAACAATAAAAGTCTTATTATTATTTAAAAATAAAGTAGAATCACTTACTGTGAACTGAGTTAGAGTCTATGTTTATTAGATTATTAGTACTAATTATCAGATGATAAATTGCAAATATTTTCCTAGAACCTGTTTCCTCCTTTTTTTACCTTTAAATTAGTTTGTTTACTTAGAAGAGACAGTATTATGCAGTATCATTTGCAAATGACAGTATCATTTGCAAAATGGTCAAAAGAGTGTATTCGTTTTTAAAATGTAAGACTTTTTTTTATTACTTCACGCTTTTAATTAAATATATATATTTTTTTACCTTGGTATCAAAAGGGCAGAAAACTCAACCCAACACAGACATAAATAAGTGAGCAAATAAATAAATAAATAAATAAATAAATAAATAACCAACCTATCTCTATGGTATCAAGTCTATACTATAGCTCAATGCTTTACTGAGGTGGTTGGATAGAGTCAAATTTTCAGAGACATCGTATTCCCCTTAACATGCGAATATATTTTTTAATTAAAAGATGTTAATATGGTATAAACTTTTATATAAATCTGTCATTATTTCCCTATTCAGGTTTAGGTTAATCTGAGCCCAACCAGGTTTCCATAAAACCATGGTGACTCCTGAACATGTCATTTGGTCTATTAAATAACAGTGATACAGTGAAATGGCAACTATGTGGTTTATAAGAGTGCTGCTTCTCCTCACAGATTAGTCACATAGAGGTTTATTAGCATATTCGGGAGCACACGGGTGTTTTATCAATCAAAACTAAAATAAATTTGTTTTATATCCAAGTATCAATTTCATAAATTCTACAAATGAATATTAATTGAATCCATATCCATTGATTAACATGAGACCAAATGTTGTTTAGATATTTTGTGCATAAACCTCAATTTTGCTTCCTTTCCAAGGATAATATGAAGGGAAAATGGGAACTTTGGTAAGTACTAGAGAAGAATAAATTATGTTATAACTGAAAATAAGGAGGATTAAAGCTATGGGAAAAGATGTCATCAGTACAAAATGTGTTTTTCTGTTTTATTTTCTTTTTTTTTTTTAACTCTAGTTGTTTTCAAATGTGAGGCAAAAGAGCAGACTTGATTTCACTTAGGTAATGGAAACCTAATATTAGACTTCCATGTTTAAATGTTTTATTAATCAGTCTACATATGTCTTTGAAAATTTATTTTCAATGAATTTTTTTTTATTTTAAATCTTTCTTAAAATGTGCCAATATACTTTTTTAGCTAAGGCAAAAAATATAACCTATGCATTTGTATTTTAGAAATGTAGGTATAATCACTGTTTGAAGCAACTGCCTGGAATGGAGTATACTTCAGACAGTATTCATGTCATATACAGTTAGGACATTGCTACATTTGAAATCTGTTAAACATAATTTCATTAAACTCCCAGTTAACTAACTAAAATATCTTGGAACTTGTCAGGTTTATTTTCGTAAATGTATATATTTATTGTCAGCTTAATCCTCTGGTCCTTGACATTATTAGATGAAGATACATTATTGAATGCACATATCTTAATATCCCTGAGGGATAAATAACATCATTTATTATTATTGTTGTTGTTGTTATTATTATTATTATTTTGCCTCAAATAGGAGTGTCAGCCTTCTCTGCTGCAGTACTCTCTCCCAATGTCAGCAGTGGGTGAATTTTTCCATACTGCACTTATACAAGAGAACCCCTTTTTAAAGGATGGCTTGCTCTGTTGAGATTATTTAGTTAATTTCTTTGAGGACTTGCTCTGTGCCATGTATATATATATTGTTAGTTACTCATATATAAACTCATTTAGCCTTCCCCAAAGCCCCAAGAAATACTATTATCATTATTAGTATTAGTATTAGTATTAGTATTTGCAGATAAGAAACATCAAAAACAAGAGAACTTTTAAGTAATATGCCCAAGATCACATAACTATTCAAGTGGAGGTACCAGGAACTGAATCCTGGCAATCAGGCTCCAGAGCTCATGCTCTTAATCACTCTGCTTCCCTTTCCAATTGGTTGCTGGTCTCTAGTCACCCCTAGTGTGAATGGATGCTGTTCCTAGAACCTTAGGTTTTAAGTGCAGATATATTGTGAGTTTTGTTCTAGTTTATCTCAATAAAGTGAATATCACAATTAATAAAGGAAGTCAAACAAATCTTTTGGTTTCCCAGTACATGTAAAAGTTATGGAAACAGTATAGTGCAATAGCATTATGTTTAAAAACAACACATATATCTTAATTAAAAAATACTTTACTGCTAAAATATACTAAACATCATCTGGAGGCTTGAGTGAGTTATAATCTTTCTGCTGCTGGAGGGTCTTGCTTTGATGATGATGGCTGCTGACTCATCAGGGTGGTGGTTGCTGAAGGTTGAGTGACTGTGGCAATTTTTTAAAATAAGTCAATGAAGTTTGCTGCATCCACTGACTGACGAATGATTTCTCTGTAGCATGAGATACTGTTTGATAGCATTGTACTATAGTAGAACTTCTTTCAAAATTGGAGTCAACTCTCAAACCCTGCATCTGCTTTATCAATTAAGTTTATGTGCTATTCTAAATCCTTTGTTGTCATTTCAACATCTTCACAGCATCTTCATCAAGAATAGATTCCATTTCAAGAAACCACTTTCTTTGCTCATCCACAAAAAGCTCATCTGTTAAAGTTTTATAAGATTAGAGCAATTCCATCACATCCTCAGTCTCTACTTCTAATCCTCTTGCTATTTCTACTACATCTGCAGTCACTCCTCCACTGAAGTCCTGACTCCCTCAAAGTCATCCTTGAGGGTTGGAATCAACTTCTCCCAAACTCCTGTGAATGCTGATATTTTGACCTCTTCCCATGAATCATGAATGCTCTTAATGACATCTATAATGGTGAATCCTTTCCAGAAGGTTTTGGTTTGCTTTGCCTAGATCCATCTCACTATCCATGGCAGCTGTAGCTTTAGGGAATGTATTTCTTAAATAATGAGACTTGAAAATACTCCGTCATCCATGGGCTGCAGAATAGATGCTGTCTTAGCAGGCATGAGAACGATATTAGTCTCATTGTACATCTCCATCAGAGGTCTTGGGTGACCAGATGCATCGTTAGTGAGCAGTAACATTTAGAAAGGAATCATTTTTTTCTGAGTAGTAGTTCTCAACAGTAGGCTTAAAAAATTCAGTAAATGATGTTGTAAACAGATGTGCCATCATCCGAGTTTTATTGTTCTATTTTATAGAGCACAGACACAGTAGATTTAGTATAATTCTTAAGGGCTCTAGGCTTTTTGGAATGGTAAACGAGCATTGGCTTCAACTTAAAGTCATCAGTTGCCTTAGCCCTCAACTAGAGAGTCAGTCTGTTCTTTGAAGCTTTGAAGCCAGGCATTGACTTTTCCTCTCTAGCTATGAAAGTCCTAGATGACATCTACCTGTAGGAGGCTGTTTTGTCTACATTTATAATCTGTTGCTCCATGTAACCACCTTCATTAATTATCTTAGCTAGATTTTCTAGATAATTTGATGCAGTTTCTGTATCAGCAGTTGCTGCTTCACCTTGCACTTTTATATTACAGAGATGGCTTCTTTCCTTAAACCACATGAACCAACCTCTACTAGTTTGAAACTTCTTATTCAGCTTCTTCTCCTCTCGCAGCCATCATACAATTGAAGAGAGTTAGGATCTTGCTATCTTGCTCTGGATTAGGCTTTGGCTTAAGGGAATGTTGTGGCTGGTTTGATCTTCTGTCCAGACCACTAAAACTTTTTCCACATCACCAATAAGACTCTCTAGCTTTCTCACTCTTTGTGTGTACCCTGGAGTAGCACTTTTAATTTCTTTCAGGAACTTTTCCTTTGCATCTGCAACTTGGCTAACTGATGCAAGAAACCTGGCTTTTGACCTATCTCAGCTTTCAACATATCTTCCTAAGTTTAATCAATTCTAGCTTTTGATTTAAAGTGAGAGACTTGTGACTTTTCCTTTCATTTGAACACCTAGAGGCCACTGTAGGATTATTAATTGGCCTAATTTCAATATAGTTATATCTCATGGAATAGGAAGGCCCATGGAAAGGGAGAGAGAAGGGGGAGCAGAGAGGATACACACACTTATTAAGTTCATCATTTTGTATGAGCATGGTCAGTGGTGCACAAAACACTTACTATTGGTAATAGGAAAGAACACTGATCCCAGATCACCATAACAATATAATAATAATAATGAAAACATTTGAAATATTCAATTACCAAAATGTGACATAGAGACAGGAAGTTAGCAAATGCTGTTGGACAAATGGTACTGATAAGCTTGGTACATGCAATGTTACCACAAACCATCAATCTATAAAAAATGCAATATCTGAGAAGCACAAGAAAATGAAGCACAATAAAATGAGATAAGCCTGTACATAGTAGGTAGAATTTGCAATTGGTAATGTCCCATCTTTCATTCTGTATGCATTTCCTTCCACTATGTTCCTTCATCTATACTTGCTTAACCCTCACTGTCCTCTAAACCAAATGCCCAGTAGTTACTCTCTAGCCTCCAGTAGTCAAGAGTTGCTTGAAAAACAAAGATTTTGAAGAATTCTTTCTTCTTCAGAAAACCTCATGTTTGCTATTTAGCCTTCAAGCAATTGGATGTGACCCATACACATATCTAGATAATCTCCTTTATTTAAAGTCAATTGATGGTAAATGTCAATCACGTCTACAAAATAACTTTACAGAAACATCAAGGCTAATTTTTGATCCAACAACTGGTCACCATAGCCTGGCCAAGTTAACGCATACAATTAAACATTGCAAGCAGTTAAGGGCATTCATCCATATTTGCTCTTTTTTTCCCAAAAATTATTTAGGTTTTCAAATTTTGGAAACTCTTCAAACTTTCTGCTGGAATGATAGTTGGAATTACAATGAATTTATTAGTTGAATCAAAAATTAGTAATGTCTTAAAAATGTTAAGTCATCCAACTATGAGCAAGATAGAAATTCTCCAGTTACTCAGGGCTTTTTGTTTGTTTGTTTTTTTGGAAGGGGGTAGAATCTGATTTGGTTCTTTTTTTTTTTTTTTTTTTTGATTTGGTTCTAAATGTAAGTAGAAGAAATATTTAAAGCAATTATATTATAAATGAGGGAGACTAAAAGGATATAAGTTTTCTACATTCCACCCCCTCCTGCCACAACGGCAGCATGTTTTTCCCCTATATGGTTCACATAAGACCTTCCAAGATTGCTCATCCTTTTATGAAATTAAAGTCTGTTCTCTTTGCAGTATATTTTATCTGGGGAACTTTCTGTTCATATCAGAATTTAATACTGTCAGAGAACAGTTGTATTTTAAGTTATATGACTTCTTGCTATTAAGGAGTGCTAGGGTTAAACAGAATGATCCTCAGTTTAGCAAACACTCACAACGTGCCAGGCCCAATGCTAGATGTTAAAGGTAAGCAAGACAGGACCCCTGCTCTGGACAACATCAGCTCCACCTCAGTGCTGTGTAACAGTGCCGATTAAACTATGAACTCTTCATCTATACTGCTGGCCACCACTCTACTTTTCATCTTGTCATAAGATCAGGACTGAATGCCTGAGCTAGAATGTTTTGTAAAGTGACAAATCTTGATAAATCAGATATTTTCTGTACATATTTATTATATTTGGGAAACCTTGGGTTACAGATGAAACATTACAAAAAAAAAAACCTGAAGTAAACAGTCTAACGGATTCTACTTAGCTCACAATTGTATGTGCTTTGGCTAAGATATTCTGAAATCTCTTATTTTCAACTGCTTCTAATGTAATTTGGAACTTTCATACTTTAACAGAAAGATTTCCTTGCATCTAAATCAATTACAGATATCATGGTTGGGTATCAGAAATTGTTTACTTTTAAGAGAGAAAGAATGTGGTTAAAGAAAGATATTCTTTTTTTTTTTTTTATAAAATTTTTTTTTTCAACGTTTATTTATTTTTGGGACAGAGAGAGACAGAGCATGAACGGGGGAGGAGCAGAGAGAGAGGGAGACACAGAATCGGAAACAGGCTCCAGGCTCTGAGCCATCAGCCCAGAGCCTGACGCGGGGCTCGAACTCCCGGACCGTGAGATCGTGACCTGGCTGAAGTCGGACGCTTAACCGACTGCGCCACCCAGGCGCCCCAAGAAAGATATTCTTAAGAATAAAGCTTTGAAGCATGATTGGTTTCATTAATTTGAACAGGAAGGGCTTCAAATGAGATATGAGCAAGCGTTAAAGTCTAGAACAAACTGACAGGGGTAAAGTCCATAAAATGATTTTCTTAAATATTGTTTAATATTTTTATTAATTGAATTCCTCACATGAGTTAACTTCCTTAGTTATACATTTTCCAAAAGGATTTCCTGTGCTGTGTTCCATGTTATCAGTTCAAAATTATTAGAAAACACTTACTGAGTCTTTTTGATCATAAAATTAATACATGTCCATACTTAATGAACCAGATTCCAGCCTACTTCCTTCAAAATAAATACACCAAAGTTAACAAAGAGTTTATGTTTGAGTCATTGTATAACTCAAACACCCTTTAAAAACCCACTAATTATGTGATTTTTCAGATTAACTCTGAAAGCTGATTATTCACTGAATTCTCAAGTGTCATAAAAGACTACATATTTAAGGTTACAAAGTCTCAACTATATCACTTCTAGTATCATCCTTACCATTAAGGACTACATGTTCAAAACTTTTCATGTTACATAGCGCTTCTGAAGCTAGAGTCCTGAATAAGCTACATAAATCTAGTTAATGGGTTTCGAACTTAGAAATAGGAGATTCTAGCTCATTGTGTCTTCAGAGGGTTTCATTAAGTATAACCACAATGTAGGTCTTGAAATAGCATCTGCTTTAAAAAAAAAAAAGTTAGATTTCTACATTTAGACAACATTCCACCCCTAATTACTCAAAATCATGTAGACTTCAAGGATAGTTCTCCATTCTGGCCTATGTTTTTGCTCCCAGTTACAACTGCATAGTTTTATAATCATGGAAGGGACACAACCTGTAAATACAATATGTGAGATTTTCTGTCTTTCCTATCAAATCCAACTTGAATGATTCTTTAGAATTAAATTTGTAGTAAACAACAAAGATCGTTGTGCATCATATTTATTGATACAAGATTATAATAGCAATTAATGAAAGAGTACTCATTTGAATGAACTAAGTAACTTTTTAAGTTTATTATATCTCCTTTACTCTTCATCACATACTCATCATTACAGCACCTGAATAAAAACAAAATGAATAAATAAATAATAAAATGTTAATCTTTATTACTGGTGGGCCTATAGTTCCTGGATTCCAGGCTTTAGTATTTCTTCTTTCTTCATCTCCAGGCAAATTTATTTCTTATTAAAGAAGTAAATTCTGATATCAACTGGCATAAAATTAAAGGAATGCAAGCACATTATCTGAAACAAGATTAAAAATTATCTGTGGGTTTCTTTTAAAGAACATAGAATGCTCTTTTCTCAGAAATCCATTGCTGGCCTTTGCCAGATACAAACTTCCCTATAGCCTTTGCTCAGATACAAACTTTTTTCTGGAACCTAACCTATTTAAACACAGTTACACCTACACGACCATAACCCTTTTGCTCATTGTCATTTATTTTTGTTTGTCCTAGCTTTTTCCTAAAACACCAATCACATTGCAACAAATCATCAACTACAATTTACATATTTTCTGTGTTATTGTCCATTTTCTGTCCATTATCTCTAAGCTCTACAAGTACAAGCACTTCTTCCTGCTTTTTTTCCCCCACTAATATATCCTAAGCACCTAGGTAAGTGCCTATACAAAGTAGGTGCTTAAAAATTTCTTAACAAATGATTAATGAATGAATATGTTTCTTTGTATCAGTCTCCACGGAAAACTAGAGAGAGACTCTACGTGATTTTGTCTGCAGTATCCAATAGATTCTAGAGCTGAAATTTTGAAGGTGTTGTAAACATGACCCATGGCCGAAGAGAAAATACTCAGAAACTAATTATCATTTTGTTATTCTTAGGTCAACCTAATATTTATTCCTCCACTGCCTTTGTAAAGGGAAATAAATTAGTAAAGATGCTTTTCTGTAACGTAGTCAGTGTTCAGGTTTCACTGAATTCCAAGGAGTGACCTTTCAAACTAGGGTAAATGAGAAGGTTGCTTGGTATTTTAGCACAAAATGTTGAAGCATTTCCCCAAATGGCCAAACAATGGCTGAATTTGGCAGAATTTCTTGTTGAAACTGGCAGACCTGCCAACTGTTGCCTCCCAACAAAAGTCTTACTCCATTACTTATTGCCTTTCTGGACAATAACACTCAAATGTCTATAGAAGGAGAAAAAAACGCAGCAGTGGAATTTAGAGGAAAGCAAATCAATCTTTTAAAAAAATACATATGGCAAAATAGAAATTCTGTTTAATTTACAAAAACTATACCCCGTTTGATAAGTGATGAGTTATGCACTTGAAAATTCACAATTTATCAAGCTTTTAAGTGTTGATTTATAAATATTTAGAGATAATTCTAAAAAGAATGCCAACTGTCAATGCCCTTTCATCACTGTATAGTTTTTGAAATTTTCTAAATGTAAAACCAAAGGACTATTTTATAACGTGAAATACATATTTATCATTAAATTAAGACATGATTTGTTTGAGAGCATCATGATGGATTTTCACAAAATACATCTTCTGAATTGACTCGACTCACAAATTATAACAACACTTGTTTTTCTAATGTAGATTCTCCATGTGTTGAGATTCATATAGTAAATTTTATTTTCTTTTAAAACTGAGGGCTAGTCATTCATTCACCTAGAAATACCATAATTAGGTTTTTTCTTCTGAGCCCAGATATTCATATCATCTATGAAAATGATAATTTTCCTTTGAGAAAGACTGATTCTCAAATTATGCTCATAGTATTCAGAGAAAATATGTACATAAAATGTGTTGTAGTTATCTTACTGTCTTTCAACATATTATCTAATAACTCACTGACTGAACTTTAAACCACAAGCAACAAGACTATTTGGATTAAACAACTCTCCATTTTAAAGGAAGTCTTGCTCAAAACATAAAAGTAAATTGTCAAATAGCTTCTCCTTTCAACCATCCTTTCCTATGCTTTAACTCTTTGAACTTCCTGACACTGTTGGATATGGTCATTATCAAATAATGCACTTATAATAAAATTTTTATTACAAAATATAAGTGATAACAATGCCCTTTAAGAAACTGTATTTTTTAAGGACTAGCCAGCATTCAATTTATTTCTGGTATGTTTATAGATAGCATAGCAAACCAATATTCTGCAACACATTTTCTTTGTCCCATGTAGCTTAAAATAGACAAAATTAATAATAATAAAATAAAGCTCAGACCAACAGAGTGACAATTTTTAATCTAGATGAGCTTGATGAAAGGGTGGAAAATGCACTTAAAAATAAACTTTATATCAATAAAAGCCCTGACAGAATTTTAAATTCAAGTACTTTGCACTAAATTAGAGTACAGGGCAGCCTGGCTGGCCCAGTTGGTAGAGAATGTGGCTCTTGATCTCAGGGTTATAAGTTTGAGACCAAGTTGGGTGTAGACAAAATAAAAATAAATTGTTAATAAATAAATAAATACTTTCAAAAACCAGAGTGTGCAAATGACTAATTTCTTACAGTGAGCAGACATACATCATACGTTTTCAAGCTAGTATCTGTCCTTACAATGACAAATAGATATTCCCAGTAGTCTTTTTTTTCCCCCAGTAGTCTTATTCAGAAAGAAGCAGGGCCAAAATATTTGTTCTTTCTCATCTAGATTCAGCAGACACCACATATTGTTGAGAGCCTTTTCTAATAATGCTACCTTTAATATGAAAAAGGCTGTTTTGAGGTTTGACTAATTGCCTGATGTAAAAAGTTGCTGTCGGTTTAAAATAGTTTCACTAAATATTATAATTTGCTCTCCACTGCATAGTGGATTTGAATATATATCTTAATATTCATATATATTTTAGTAATTGTTAATCTTTTCTATCTGCTAGATCACCTTGACTGTATTAAGTATCTCTATTCCAGGAGATTTATAGTAACACCAGAGACATACATTGTGAGCCTAAGCATAAAGGAATCTTAAATCAGTTTTGTAGTTCATGATGTTGTCCAAAACAAATGTTATTAACACTTCCCTAATTAGTCCTATTTTAACAAATCCCCTAACTGTCCTCACCTCACCTCTAACCTGTCCTCACCTTGGAGTAAATCCAGAACACTGCATTTTGTTACATGTCTGGTGACAATGTCTTTGGTAAATGGCAAGATGAAGGGTTTGGAGATTCACCCAGAAGTTGATGAAACAAGAAATGAAGAGAACAAGTTAGGAAGTGAAAGGCCAATCTAGAGAACAGAAAAAAAGAGAAGATTGAGAAAAATTTTCATTTACAGGATAAATACATATATGACTGTAGAATGTAATTAACTTAGTAATTATTGCTCACTGAGTAAAAGGAGTGAGAGATGGGATTTGAAAGTAAAATAAATTAGATCTAAAAACCAGGAGTGAAAAAGGTAGGAAAAGAGAGAGGATAAAAGAGAGGCAATAAAAGAAGATAAATTGGTCCATTAAGATACATTTTATTTGCCAGAAAGTTTAGGAAATAAAAAGTCCAGCACTGAACTGCACAAATTAACATGTGGAGACACTTTGGATACAAGGCCATGGAGGAAAAGTTAGTATGCAAATGCCTTTCAGCTGCTTGGTCTAACAGTTCAGATAAGAAAACTTTATCTGCCCTTTTGTTTGGGAAATTGGATTGAGGGTTAAGCCTAGAAGTTATTCCTTCTGATAAGAGGTGAGGAGTGTTCATGAGAAGTTGTAAGAAGCAAACACCACCTCCTGGATGATAATTGTGTTCTAAAGCTTGGACCCAACTGCTCAAGACAATGACTGTACATTAAGGGTACATAGAGTCTGACCTACTGGCAAGTCTTAGTCTGTCTAGGACACCTTCTCAAAAGGCAGCCCAGAAGTTGGGCTGTATCCATCATACCACATTTAAAGCAGCAGAACTGTTTGGTAAAATATAACCTTGGCTCATTCTAAACCTTCCAAATCAGGCTGAGATGGCTCAGCCTATAGAGAGAAGAGATGCTTACATGATCCCTGTGTGTCCTGAAAACAGTTTTCTCTTTAGTGAACTCCGGATATGATGAGAATTAAGGTATAAAAACACAATTAAGTTCAAATTTATAATAACAAAATAAAAGCATGAACATGACCCATGTTTTAAATCAAGTAATCCTCTTTCTGAATGAAATAACAAGCATTAATTCACATGAATTACACATAAATAACAAGACACATATATTACCTTCTCTTTTAATTTTGGCTTTCCTAATTATTAGTTTTGTGATTTAGGTGTATATTTTCCCTGTCTGAACCATCTTAACTTAAAAGTCTTGAGAACCAGGTAATAATCCAAAATACAACTTTACTGACCCTTTCCTCTTTCATTGGACTCGGGGATAAATACACATGCACACACATATATACATTAATTCAAGAGATGCTCATCATTGGTGTTCCTTATTTTCCTCCATATCTGGAAAGTAACCTAAAATCAAATAGAATTCATATGCCTAAATCATATTTGTAAAAGTATGTGTTTAAATTGTGCACTGACTATGATTTAACTGTGAAATATTCCAAGGGGGTCTAATCTTAACAATATCTTGCCAAAAGGAAGTAAACTTTCAAATTGGATTAGTACTGGGGTGCCTGGGTGGCTCAGTAGCTTAAGCGACCAACTCTTGATTTGGCTCAGGTCATGATCTCACAATTCGTGAGTTTGAGCCCTACATAGGCCACTGAGCTGATGATGTAGAGCCTGCTTGGGATTCTCTCTCTCTCTCTCTCTCTCCCTCTCTCTCTGCCCCTACCCTGCTTGTTCTCTCTCTCTCTCTCTCTCTGTCTCTCTCTCTCTCTCACAAAATAAGTAAAATAAACTTAAAAAAATTTAAAAATTGGATCAGTACTATGTGAGACAGCTGCTCTCCCACCTAGTGCCTTGACCTATCCCAAATATATTGCATTTTGATATGCTGATACATAAATCCACAAAAAATGCATAATTACAGAGAAAGAAATCATATTCTTCATACTATTCTACAAAAATGTTTTATAACTAAAAAAAATCTTATACATATAGCTGATTATGTATAGCACAAATATATTGTTTAAATCAATAAATTCCTGTATACCTGGAACCCAGCTTGTCCGTCATGGTCCTCTCCATTAGGTCACACTTACAGCCCCAGCAGTAAACCATTACCCAAAGCTTGTACTAATCATTCCTTTGCTTTACTTTATGGCTTTACCACATACATATGTGTTTCTAAGCAATGCGTTATTTTGTTTTACTTTTATGAAAGTGGAATCACTCTGAATATAGTCTTCAGAGATTGCTTCTTTCATTCAGCATTTTGGAGATGCAGCCCTATTAATGTATCTATGTAGCTGTGGTTCTTTCTTTTCACGGTTGCAGTGTTCTACTGTATGAATGTACCACAGTGAATGTCCCTTTTCTCCTGCTGAGACATTTGGATTGCTTCCAACCATTTTACTATTGTAAACAATAAAGCAATGAACGTATTTTTTACGAATCTCCTGGTACACATGTGTCTGAGTTTCTTCAGGGATTATAATTTACAAGTGGGGTTTCAGGAATTTAGCAATTCAAAGTGCTTGTACCAATTTATACTCTCATCAACAGTGTACGAAGTTTCCACTGCACCACATCCTTTCCAACACTTTGTATTACTGTCAAGCTTTTAAATGTTTGCCAGTCTGGTGGGAGTAACATAGTATCTCATTGTGGTTTTAATTTGCATTGTCCTGATTATGAATCACAGCAAATTTGTATGTAAAAAGAATTAAAATTTTTCTCAGAAACATTTGTTTTTAATTGGGTAGCAGTGACTTGATGTTGCAGAATTATGGTTAAGCCACTTTTGCTTATAATTATTTAAGAGAAGGACTGTCTATTTTGGGTTGGCTGGTCCAGGGAAAGGAAAAAGTGTTTTATAACTTTTAAAACTGGGAATGTATGAATAACATTTTTCACCATGAACAAGAACACAGACTGATAATGTGCAGAATTATATCTAAATCCCCATTTCCTTTATTCAAAAACCCCCATCAAAATATATATCAAAATCTCTTTTAAAAATAGAGGAAGAAAATGAGTAATTCCATTCAGGTGCATGTGCACTTTTTCTTTAGTAGACTTTATTTTTTTAAAAGCAGTTTTAGGTTCACAACAAAACTTAATGGAAGGAACAAAGATTACCCACACCCCCTGCCCCCACTCATGCACACCCTCCCTATCAACATGCTGCACCATAGTATACTTGTTACAGTTGATGAACCTACAGTCGACACTTCATGATCACCCCAAATCCATACTTTACATTAGGGTTCACTCTTGGTGTTTAACATTCCACGACTTTGGACAAATGTATAATGACATGTGCTGTATGCTTTTTATAATATTTTGAATAGTTAAAATCATTTATGGAGCTACAATATCTTGAAAGAATTAGTGTCTCTCTCTCTACTGTGGTAAAATTATTTTTTACACATAAAAACATTATAGAAGGCATTGGAATTTTTGTCTTTCACGTAATCCTTCATTTTGGAGATGATTACCCTTATGCCCATCAGCTGAATTTAACCAATATATTTCTCCCCTGTTCTAATTTCCTCTTACTAAACATACTTAGGCTTGCATTTTTTTAGCTCAATTGTTGTGTTTCATCATGACATTATATAAAGAGGGTTTATCTATTAGCCTTATTTGCTATATTTCTTTTCTGTGTTTTCAGGGTTTAGTTGATTTTGATTTCATTTTCTTCCTTTTTAAAAAAAAATTATGTTTATTTATTCTCGAGAGATAGAGGGAGAGAGACAGAGCCTGAGTGGGGGAGGGGCACAGAAAGAGGGAGACACAACATCCGAAGCAGGCTCCAGGCTCTGAGCTGTCAGCATGGAGCCTGACGTGGGGCTCGAACCCATGAACCCAACTGTGAGATTGTGACCCAAGCTGAAGTCGGACACTCAACCAACTGAGCCACTCAAGTGCCCTCTTTGTATCTTTTCTTCTTGGATATTAATTAATCTTTGGTACTACAGATATGGATATTATTCAGAGGAAAGTGGAAGTAAGACTATGCTGACATTTATTATTAATAAGTACAATACATTTACTAATCAAAATTACCACATCAATAAATTTTCTGATAGCCAGAAGTGACTACTGACATATTTGTTCTTTCACTCACCCCAAATCACCAAAAGGGTGAAAAGATTCTTTCATAGCATTTTCAGCTGGAATGAAAAATAAAATTTTTAGAACCATGCAGAAAAAAAAAACAGTAGTCCTTTCTATTTCATGTGCTACTTTATAGCAAGTTGGGAAAATTCTCAAAGTAAACTTCAACTTTGAACCTTCTGAATTCCATAGATATGCCAGTAAAGCCTGAGACTGACAAGAGTTTTTATTTTTTCCAAAACAGCTTGTAGAAAATCCAGATTCTAAAAATGTGCAATGTTTGTTGGTGTAAAAATACACATCTCCTTAATCAGACCAGATCATGATCCTAATTGGAACATATACTACACACCTTATAATAATATATAATAAATTATTAAAATATGTGAAGATGTAAACATTTACAAAGTAATACAAAAATGTTTTTTGAGTCATGAAAGATTTGATTACAGAGATAGCTTTTAACATAGCTTTCTTAGTACTTTTGACTTTTCATGTAAAAATCCCTATGACTTCATAGAAATCCTTGGCAAAAATTCAAAGATTATCATTAGAAGTAGCAACAAATAGGGATGTCTGGGTGGCTCAGTTGGTTGAGCATCTGACTCTTGATTTCAGCTCAGGTCATGATCCCAGAATCCTGCATTGGAACCCCATGTAGGGCTCCACGCTGAGCATGGAGCCTGCTTGAGATTTTCTCTCTCTCCCTTTCTCCCTTTCTCTCTCTGCCTCTCCCCGCCGCTGCCCCTCTCCCCCACTCATGTGCTTCCTCTCTCTCTCTCTAAACTAAAAAAAATTAAAAAATTTTTAAAAAGTAGCAACACATTGATGATCCATAAACATAAGTTCAGTCAAAGTCCCTCAAATCACAATATGAACCATTGGAGGTACATAATTTGCAAACACAAATTTGACATCTTTGAAGTTCTATTAAGTCTAAATACCATGCAAATGCAAAGCAGGATAAACTCAATTATAGCTATATCTTGCCTTCAACATTAGTTTGAGTTTGGAAAGATGCATGTAAACTCCATTCATATACATTCTTTGTTTAGCAGTGGATGAATCTTACTTGTTGGTAATGTCCTATGTTTAAAGAAAGTTAAATGTTGTACTGTCATGATCTAGCCTCTGCCTCCCTCTTTGTCAAAGTCTATGACACTCTTTGCCCCTCATTCATTCCACTTCAATCACATGGACCTACTTTCTATACTTTGAAACAGCTATGTCATTCTGTCCTCAGAACCACTCATCGAGTCATCCTGTCTTCTGGGAACAACCTTTCTCCTGAACATTCCAGAGCATCCACCTCTTCATACTGCTACGATCTTGAACAACAGGGGCCATCCTCCATGTTTGTGCCTCTTAGAATCTCCATTCTTAAAAAATAAGGTGCCAGGAACAAAGTTCTTGATTACTTCTTGGTTAACATGGTGGCAACCTGGCAGCCTAAATGTGCCTGATACATCTCCTCCCAACTTCCCATTAAAATTCAACATTTGAAATACAAGGTTTACGATTTTAACAAAAGAACCACACTAGTATATAACTTTAAGTTAAAATCTCTAAAATCCCATTATTCACTAATAATATTAACAAATTCACAGGAATGTTCTCTTGTCATCCAGGGTTCTACGATGACACATCAACCACTTGTGATGCCACCTGTCAAATCTTTGGATGGCCCTACCTTCAGGTATTGCATACACTCCAAAAGAACATTCGGGCCCTAATGAAAGTAACACGTTGGATTTCCAGTGGAGTTGAGAATAATATGAACATGTTAATAATAGTAAGAAATATTTCACAGAATTATTCTTAATGTCAAATAACTTCTGAATAAAAGAAAACTTTGAAAGGTAGTCTAACAAAATACTGGTAAGGATAGACTTATGGACATCTGTCAAACTTATAAAGTCATTTCCTCAGGATCATCAGGTATGGATTTAGCCCTGAAGTTCTTATTTCCTTGACCAGAGAACTAGGGATGTTAAATTAATTTGAATGGGTCCAGCAGATATAGTAATATTAATGATCTGGTAGTATTTGCCACAAACATCACACACAAAGACACACATACACACACACATAATGTCTGCAGCTAAGCTTTTAATATTATAACTATATATATATATATGTTTCTATATATACATACATAGAAAACAAGTTATGTTTAACGTTATAAAATTATAGAGCTAGGTTGTTCATTTGAACTAACTTCGGCCTGTAAAGGTCGTTCTTTTGTGATTCACATAGTCACTGTTAGATTCCTAGAAATGATTGTAAAACTTTCCTGTAATTGGAACATAAGAAGATATCATTTATAAATAAGGGAACAGAAAAATGGGGGAGTGGCGTAAGCTGTTTTAAAGATTTAAGTTGTTCTAGAGACTATTTTTTTGAACTCCCTGGTCAAATAGTTTCCATTTCAATCCTGGGCATTAATTACAAGTTTCAGGGGGCATTGGTGCTTCCAGAAAGATTACTGGTGTAGACGGATTTGTCTTCTTATTTATATTTAGCATTATAGTTCCATGTCAGATAACATGGAACTGTTATTATGCAATTATTATTACACCTCACAACCCTCTTCCTGACCAAATTAAAGTGGTTTTCCTGTCCTAACTTATTTTTAGACTGCAAAGTATTTAACAATTAATCATGTTTCATCCTGATAAACTATAAGAACATTAATGAAAAAGGCTTCTAAATAATTTTATCTTGAATTCAAAGCTAAGTGACATAATTCCTTCTTCTGATTTTTAAATTCCGAAGTAATTCTGCTGGACCCAAAAATAGACTCTCTATAATTATTCTTTTTCCCACAGCATGTCTTTGGGAACTCATCATTGTTGTTCTGTCCTTTTATGTGTCAGCTTCCTCTGCACATTACATTTTATATGACTCACTGTTCCTTAAAACAAGGCTTGAATGCTCAAAATGCCTACTTATATCTGACAGCTGGATTTTTCCCCCTGAACTTTTTTATGTGAAGTGGAGCCAGATCAATTTTTATAAGCCCCAATTATGAAGACATATAGGAAAGAGCACAAAATGGAAGAAAATTCACTTAACTAGGCAAAAGCTGATCTTGACCTCTACCATCTGTGTGTACTAGTCATCTTCTTGTGAAAATTAAAAGTAGTACACAATATTTTTCTGTCTTTCCAACTTACAAATTTTAACATGTATTGGATAGTGTGAAGGAGATAGATTGGAAGTGGCTTGAAAATGAAAGGTACAAATATAAACTGTTTTCTGTTCATTAGATTGATCTCTGACTTGCAGAGTATTGGTAAGATTCTTTGTGAGCAGTCAATTGCCTCTTTTGTAGTTTTTAAAATTTTATTTCCAACAAGTACAGTTCAAGGTGGATGTGTGTTTAAATTCCTGCATGAAAGAGGCTGAATAATTGTCTCTGGGGAGATTAAAAAATATAACAGAGAATCAGAATTGCGGTTTGCCATCATATTAGTTTGACTCATATATGACTTAATTTTAACCTCTTGAAAGCAGCACAGAAGTGAGACTTTGAAAATTCTTGGTCTTAGATCATCTACCATGGCTGTGGGATACGAGGCAAAAAGTCTCCTAAACTCCTACCTTCCAAATCTGTAAAATGAACAGGTTACACTATAAAACTTCTCAGGTCCATTCAGCTCTGAGATTCTGGAACCTCTGACCCTAATTATTCTGAATTAAAGATAGGAACTGGAGATAGAATACTATCTGAGGTTATTGGTAACAAATAAAGTGATTTGTAATAGCTCATTTCTAACTTTGAATATTTTTGCCCTGCTTTATTTAGATAATCATTGATTATACTCTGAAATATGACAGATGGTTAAGAGGTGGGAAAGAGAAAGAAATAAGGAGAATATCTCTGGCTAGATTGAATTCAGGAAATAGAAGGATCTGTTTCCGGTTATCATTAAAATTTAATAATCTTCCTAAAAATTCTTTATGCCTCCAACATAGCAACAATATTAACTTTTAAATTTCTAATACTTTAATAGTCCACTTTCACATTGAAATCTTAATCCAACTGGCACTGAATCTCAGATACAATTTTTTCCTCCAAATTGATGGACAGTTGTACCAACACTTTGTATTAAATAGTTAATCTTTTCTATTACTGATTTCAAACTTTACTACATTGTTATATTTACTAAATTCTACTAAAATTATTTTGGATTCAAAGGTCCACTTGTCTTGTTACTTGTTCAGTTAAACTTCAGAATTATTCATTACCTTGATTGTATATTCATTACCTTGATTTATAGATTATTTGGGAAACAATTAAACATCTTCATACATTTTAGTTTTGCATCTATTAAAACAAACGTCTATTTAGGGTGCCAGGGTGTCTCAGTCGGTTAAGTGTCTGACCTGCTCAGGTCGTGATCTCACAGTCCGTGAGTTGGAGTCTGGCATCGGGCTCTGTGCTGACAGCTCAGAGCCTGGAGCCTGCTTCAGATTCTGTGTCTCCCTCTCTCTCTGCCCCTCCCCCTCTTGCACTCTCTCTCTCAAAAATAAATAAATAAACAATAAAAAAATTGAAAAAATTATAATAAACATTTTAAAAAATTAAGAAAATCTTATTTTTCAGCAAATAGTTCAGAGAATCAGTAGTGAGTCAGTTTGATTAGAACAGTAGGAAGTAAATTAAGGTAAATCTGAAACTCAACGTTTGTAAACTGTATTAAAATACTCCAGAAAAATTATATCTTCAGTCTTTAGAACTATGCTCAATAGATCAACTCCATCCATGACTGTCTTACCATCCTTTGTAAGTTTTATTGCACAGTATCCTGTTGCTCAGAACCAAATATAGATAAACCAAATATAGATAATTTTTCTAAGAGATATGATTAAGGATCTATTATAAAAATAGGTATTAAGACATACAAAATATATTTTTAAATGTAATTTTTTAAAGAATCAAAAGATGTAATTTCTAATAGACAGTATGTTCCCCAAAATACCTGTTCTCATCTTGCTATGTAATTACGGAGCCATGTTTCCAAGAAAAATGATTCAAATAAAAATTACGAATTCAACAAAATGAATTAAATTTTTTAATTTTTTTTTTAATTTTTTTTCAATGTTTATTTATTTTTGGGACAGAGAGAGACAGAGCACGAACGGGGGAGGGGCAGAGAGAGGGAGACACAGAATCGGAAACAGGCTCCAGGCTCTGAGCCATCAGCCCAGAGCCTGACGCGGGGCTCGAACTCACGGACCGCGAGATCGTGACCTGGCTGAAGTCGGACGCTTAACCGACTGCGCCACCCAGGCGCCCCAATGTTTTTTTTTTTTTTTTTTGAGAGACATAGACAGAGTGTGTGTGGGGGAGGGAGAGAGAGAGAGAGGAAGACACAGAATCTGAAAAAGGCTCCAGGCTCTGAGCTGTCAGCAGAGTCCAAGTTGGGGCATGAACCCATGAACTGTGAGATCGTGACCTGAGCCGTAGTCAGACACTTAATGACTGAGCCGCTCAGGTGCCCCTCAACAAAATGAATTCAGCCCAGCTGATGAGGAACCTTTGCTATATATATACTTGTCATTTATGTTATCACATGCAAAATTGAGAATGAATCTAACACCCATCTCAAAATTCAGTGTTCTTATGGATCAAGTGCCTTGGTGTCCTTTATGAATATGCTTTTCTGAAAACTCCTTGATAATTCACTTTTAACCAGACTGTCTTTTAGTGCCTAAAGTTGTTCTATTTTGTATTGGTCCCTGAAATAGCCCTTTGATCTCCATAAAAAATTGTGTTCATATAAATTGCTTTAGAACATAGTAAACTTCACTGCAGATTTTCATAATGAAAAATTCAGGAGAGGTTGCTATGCTAGCAATGAAAACTTCAAATAACTTCAAATCAAATGGTAGACATCACCATTTTTAAAATGTCACTTGTCCTCTCAATATCATATCTACTTCCTGCCTCTCTCCATCTTTTTGGATCCACTCTGCCTTTATTCCTTCTGTTCATCACTCGTTTGCCTGATTCCTTTCCAGGAGGTACAATACTACATTTTCTTTTTTTTTATTTTTTTTTTAATGTTTATTTATTTTTGAGAGAGATAGAGACAGAACACAGGTGCGGGAGGGGTACAGAGAGAGGGAGACACAGAATCCGAAGCAGGCTCCAGGCTCTGAGCTGTCAGCACCCAGCCCGATGCGGGGCTTGAACTCATGAGCTGTGAAATCATGACCTGACCCGAAGTCGGACGCTCAACCAACTGAGCCACCCAGGCACCCCATCAACACTACATTTTCTAATCCTGATTGGTGAAAAGGAGATTTCTTCTTATTTGAGCACCTGCTAACATTCATAGCCATGTGCCTGCTCTACTCCAACTGTTATTTTTACTATTATTTATTTATTAAGATTTTATTTATTTTTTAAAGAATCTCTACACCCATTATGGGGCTCAAACTCACAACCCTGAGATTAAGAGTTGCATGCTCCACTGACTGAGACAGCCAGGCACTGCAGTGTCATTTTTTTTTTTTTATTTTTTTTTTCAACGTTTATTTATTTTTGGGACAGAGAGAGACAGAGCATGAACGGGGGAGGGGCGGAGAGAGAGGGAGACACAGAATCGGAAACAGGCTCCAGGCTCTGAGCCATCAGCCCAGAGCCCGACACGGGGCTCGAACTCACAGACTGCGAGATCGTGACCTGGCTGAAGTCAGACGCTTAACCGACTGCGCCACCCAGGCGCCCCCGCAGTGTCATTTTTAATGTATTTTATATATTTAAAAAAAACAACAACACAGTTATTTTCCTAAGAGGATTTCTGATGACAGTGCTAGAATAATCATTATTTAATATGTTATGATAATTTTCATACTTACTAATATTTAATTTAATAGATAAAAAATAAGTTGTTGAAATGTATAGGAATCATTCTATATGCAGTATAAATACTATAAATTTTAAAAAATTCATTTCCTTATCATTTGTTCCTTTTCACGTTTGCTTTACATTAAATTACAGTTTAAGTCTTAATCATTTTTCTTTTTTTTTTAATTTTTTTTTTCAACGTTTATTTATTTTTGGGACAGAGAGAGACAGAGCATGAACGGGGGAGGGGCAGAGAGAGAGGGAGACACAGAATCAGAAGCAGGCTCCAGGCTCTGAGCCATCAGCCCAGAGCCCAACGCGGGGCTCGAACTCACAGACCGCGAGATCGTGACCTGAGCCGAAGTCGGACGCTTAACCGACTGGGCCACCCAGGTGCCCCGAGTCTTAATCATTTTTCTGACCACAGTACCCAGCATAATGGTTCTCAAACACAATATAGTTTTATTTATGGTAGAATTGCATTTCATCATTTAATATGTCTTACATATTAGACATATTACTTTAGACTAGTGATCTACAAACTGGGGTATGGATACCCCTAAGGGGTAGGCAGAAATAGCTTGTTTTACAGAAATCAATTCTAGATCTTTAACCTTCATTTGAACCCCATCCTAACTCTTGTCATTACAAAATTCCGAACGTCCAAGCTTTAGGCCAGTTCTTCATTTTTACCTCTCCTTTCTTATAGTCTTACTTCTTTACACACACATGCATTCTTTCACCTGTCTGAGTCTTACTACAAAGCATTTCTGCAAAGTGTAACAATCCCACAAATGAGGATAGGCACAATGCAGACATTGGTTTTGCCAAGCCTCCTTCAAAATGAACTCCCCCCTCTCTTCATCTCATTAATTGATGTATTTATAATAAAGTTTTACTTTTTTTGTTTAAAAATCATGTATCAAAATTTATAATACATTTACTATGATTTGATCTAGAGTATCAACTCTAGAGCCAAACTACCTGGTTCAAATCCTGAGTCAACCACTTTTTAATCACTTGGTAAAATTAATAAACCTACTTGTACCTCAGTTTCCTCACAGGTAAACCTAAGAAAAACATAGTACCTACTATACATGTTTTTAATAATGTGATCATAAAGTCTGAAAACCTAAATATTACTTTTTTAACTATTATAATATAAATGAGAAAATAATTTATTAGGTATAATTTATGTATCCAGACTTAGTGGTTTCTCTGTATATAAATTTATAGATACAAGTAGAGATAGAGGTATTTAGTACTTGGAATTTAGTAAACCTTTAAAAAGTGTTAGTTACTATAATATCTACATCGTCATTATTTCTAAAAAAAAAATTGTAATGGTAATGCAATCAAGTAGGATTTTTAAAAACATTCATTGACAGTCATTTGGACAGGAATTTTAGTTTTTATTTTAGAGAGAAAGAGTGTGGAGGGGGGGGAGAGGGGCAGAGGGAGAGGGAGAGAGAATCTTAAGCAGCTGTCCCCACCCAATGTAGGGCTTGATCTCATGACCCTGGGATCAGAACTTGAGCCAAAATCAAGTCAGTTGTTCAACACACTGAGACACCCAGGTGCCCCAGGAAATTTCACCAAGGTATATATTTTGTTGCAAAGAAGATTTTGAGCAGGGAAGACTTTGTTGAAAATGTTCCTATGAAAAGATTAGGAGAGGTTTGCATAGTAGCCATGCAAACACGTCAAAGGAAAAGGAAAAACACCATGGTTCTAAAAATGTCACCTGCTCACTCAATGATCAGTTTTCTCTCTCTTTCTGGCTAATTACATTATTGTAATTTCTAATTACAACAAGATTAACTGAATCTGGGATAATGTGACTAGATACTATAGATCACACAGAAATGAGCTGTTGGTGCTGCTAGTAAGCAAATAAATATAAGGCTCTGTAAGCAATGCATTGAAACATACCAAAAAGGTTTCTCTTTTGTTGTTAAGGACAATAAATTATAAGGAGGTTAAGAAAGTTCCTTTACAACTGGGGCTTATAATTCTCTGTGTAATAATTTATATTTGCAATTTATGATCATTAACAAATAGCTTACTTTTATTATTTTTGATAATGATACATTTGCAAAAACATAAGAGGGTGCCATTAGATGCAGGAAAACTCCATAATCTTTTACCAAGATGCATTGACTCAGCAATCAGTTGAACAGAGAGTCCTATATTGAAGGAATTTTTATGATATTCGAATCTTGTTCAGTGGGATAGTCCCATACTTATGATTAAGAATCAGGCCCTTCAGGCCAAATCGCAACCAGAGTCCATCAGACTTCAGATGAATTCTAATAGTGGATGGGGTGTGGATTTCCCCTATGTAGGAAAACCCCATGTTAAAAAAAAGAAAGCATCTCCCTACCCTGCCAACCAAAAACCTTGTTTGTTTCACTAAGCTATTTTATTATTGTTTCATTTGTCTTCCATCCTATCTCCCAGGCCTTTCTTAAACTTCCTTTCAAAGCAAATTAGTTATCTTTTTATGGAATATATCAATTTTGACAAAATCTTTTCCTCTTCCTGAAATGTGCAAACCCTAGCTTGAATGTGACAAAGTAAAATTATCAATCAGATTAGGCCACTTCATTTATACCTATCAAGGTTATAAATGAGCTAGCTCTTAGCCAGTGCTTCCTAAACTGTCCATATTTATATATTTCTGAGGTTATCTCATTTTCTGTTTATGTTACTCCATCAGTCACAGTATACTTATAAATGCCAGATGGGCAAGTCCTCCACATTTTGTGGCTTGTTCCATTAATGTATAAGTCCTGCTAATGTTATATTTAATGATACATCTTTATATGTTTGCTAACTATTTAAAAAATGAAAAACATTTACATGTATCGCTTCCTGTAAATTTCTACCTAAAGTAGTGGGAAAATGCCTAGGACCTAGGAATTAAAAAAGGATGTGGCATATGAGGAAAGTACAGTTATTTATTGTATTTTACAGGAAATTCCTGCTGTGGCTAAAAGTTCTTTGCTCTCTCAAACTGCTGTAGATATAAGACAAAGGGAAACCGACACAAATCATTGTACCTTTTAATATGCTGAATCTAAAGTTTGCCTGCCATGAGAAACAGACTGTTAGAAACAGGCTCTGGATTTAAAGGAAACTAAAGCTGTGATTCATAAGCCTGGCAAATAGACCTGGCGACAATTAGTTAACTCCAACCAGCCTTTAGACCCATTTTTATTGTTTTAAACTGTTTTACATGACACCAAAACCTCCAGAAGAAAATTCAACATTTCTGTCAAATGTTTTGTCTACATGACCTGAAAGAGTAACAGAAATTTAAGTAACCAATAACTATCAATTCCAATTATAAAAAATTACCTCATTGGTCAGCTCCACATTTTAAAAACCAATTTGGCTATTGCTAAATGAGGCTTTCAGCAGGAGAGTCCCTCCTGATAAGAAAAAAAAAATGCTGTGCTGAATTTATTATTTTTTTATTATCACACAAATAGAGTAAAGTTGTTTTTCACATTCACTATATAATTGGTAACAAATTCCAACTTCAAATCATTTGGGGATTCCACTTTATAGAGTGTGCTAATCTTAGTTACTTATTTCCAGAAGAAGTTTATTAGTCCTTATTTACTCTCCATTTTTCCCAACCTCTTTGGCCATGCAATAAATGATCCAGAAAACAGTGCCCTGACACAGGCTGCCACACCACTGGGAGCACTAATACACATATACACATAAAATCACAATATACTTTAGAATTAATTTTCCCATCATAAGCATCAATTTTCTGAATCATAGCAGACTTTATAATTTATGATTATTGCCAGGTCATAAAAATAGTCCTCAACATGAAGCGCCTGGGTGGCTCAGTCAGTTAAACATCCAACTCTTGATTTCGGCTCAGGTCGTGAGATCCAGCCCTAACAGGCTCCGCGCTAACAGGGGACACTCTTTCTCTTTCTTTCTCTCAAAATAAATAAATAAACACTTAAAAAATATTTCTCAACATTATCCTATTAAGTCTTGTGTTTTCTTTGCAAAGGAGAAATAATATTGAATTCTTCTATGACATCTCAGATGCTACATGACATTTGATAGAATATCTGGTGGAAAATTATATACAAATAACCAACTGAGCCACCCAGGAACCCCTCACAAGATATATTAAATTAAAATCATACACTATCTTTTGGGTTTACATTTTGTAATGCCTGGTTTGGAAAGGTCTATGTATCTGTAGCCAGAGAAAATTCTTCTATTACATTTTTTTATTATTGTCTATTCCTGTCTTTGAAGATCAAATTTATCTTTGCAAAATTTTATTAGTGAATCAAGGAATATCCACATTTTCTCTGATAAGTCCTATCTATCATAATGTGAATTGTAATTTCTATTCTTTCTATAACTTGGAAGTCTTTGGTGCCATTTCTGGCCATAGAGCTTTAAAATGCCCTATTTTCACTACTCTAATATATTAGCTTTATTGTTCTATAGGACCAGAAGTATCCTTACAATTTTTTGATACAACCCCTACATTTTTTAAATGAAAAACAGAGAAGCAGGCAAATAAAAAGATTGGTTAAAAGAAAGAAAATAGTAATCTGGTGTCACAACCAAAATAAGGACCTATTTCTCTTCAATATACTTATATTGACTATTCTATACGATGACTACAAACCACCTAATCATGCCGTTTAGAAGTTATCTATAAGCAACACTCCATTTTTCACAAAACTTAATTTTTCTCCATCTTCTTCTGGATGGTCTCTATATTGTCAACATGACACTAAGCATTCTCTGATATTTATTCTAGGATATTGTTATATTTGATAAATCCATTTCACGATGCCCCCATTCACATTCTGTTAAATCTGAACTTTGGGGTTCATAACCACTCTAGTGTCCATTGAATTTGTCAAGTTATTTTCTAACTGGGGTCACATAATGTGCTGATGTACTGTAAACTTGAGGATAGTTGTTGCCTCAAGATCTCTCATGCAATTTTAATGCAAACTCTGTTCAAATAAGTAGCGCGATTGATATCTCTGTTGAAAAAAATTTGACCTGTCAAGTTTCTGAAACTGCTCTCCATATCCTGACATGATGAAAATGCTACTCAATTAACACACACATGTGCGTAGAGACTTTGTGGCCACTGTGTCTTTTCCAGGTTTCTCAATGGACATTTTATTGTATTTTTCTCTCTTTATGTGGCAACATATTTAGCACCAGGGCCTTAAGAAACTCATTAGGCAGTGAGTTTTTATATTGAAAAGGGATTGTGATAAAATATATTCTTCACAGAAGGTAAAACCAGACTCTTACCAGGGCCATCAAGCTGACTTCAAACATCGGTGGAATGGACGAAAGACTAAGCAGAGATTCTGTTCATTAAATGTAACTCGTTTAAGTCATTTGGTTTTTAAATCTGCCTAAACCCATAAGGAAATATATATTTTCTAAAAATGCTAATTTTTAACTGAAATCTCAGTAATAAAGAACACATGACCATTTGTGTATATAATTAGTTGCTCACATTTCATCTTGAAAATGCTGTTAGCTCAGTTCCCAGGGTTTTGCATATCCAGGATGATTTTCCTGAGACAGCATAGGGTAACAAATAGGAATTTGGGTTAGGGGACATGTTTCTAGTCTGTTCTTTGCCTCTGAGCAGCTGTGCTAATGTAGTCAAGACATTTCACTTCCCTGGTCCTGAGTGTCCTCATCTATAAATTAAAGGTTTTTGGACCTAACTGATCTTGTTTATATTGTGAAATGATGATATTTAAACAAAATAATAAACAAAAACTGCATATAATTGGTTCTCATCAAATAACAGCTTTTGTTACTATTATGGCTATTATTATTAATGAAACCATTAGGTCCTTCTAACTTTAATTGCTGTGAATGGCATTGAGTTAAGTGTTTTGGCTGACAGTGTTCTGTTCTGAATTGTTTCAACAGTCTGTGTTTCACTAGAATTGTGTGCAAAAACATGGGTACTTACTGGGTGTATAATTAACGTCAAGATAAAATACTGAGCTAAAAGTATCTTCTATGATTAATTCTCCTAAACTGTCAACTGGTCACACATGTATGGCTTATCCAAAAGATACTTACTACATCATCTTCCAACTCATGTTACATACTTTATTGCTAATTCTGAAAAAAAAAGGCACTTCCTGGTATCAGAAAGATCTCAAATTGTATGTGATTGCTCATAAAATTAATAATTTCAAGGCAGAAGTTGCACAGTATTATTTAATATGGTCCATTTTTTTTTCTTGAAGAATACTCTAAAGCTCTTAATACAAGCAAAGAAACCAAGTTAAATGTAAAAGAATATTAAGGATTGTTTATTTTACTATCCTAGTAAGAAAATGATCCACAAACATGATCTTTTAGTGATGGTTTTGTTGGGTGGGAGGGGCAGAAGTGCTTCATATAAGCTTTAAAATAGTACTAATAAGTGTCAATATAGCCAGTGACTATTAGGGGGAGTGAAATATATCAGGTTCCAGAGGTAGTTCTGGTTAACAGTGTATGTTTAAGAGTAAGAGTCTCAGGTTAGAATCCTTGCTCACTTCATTAGTGAGATTACTTTGAGCTTTAATTTCCTTATCTGGAAAAAATAAGACAGAGAATATCATAATTTGTTACTTTCAGAATTGAATATGATAGTATGCTTATAATACCTAAGACAGTGTTTAGCATGCAGTGAACAATAAATGGTAGCTATTACTATGTAAATTATTTTATAATCCTGATTTCAATAATTATAAATAACATCAGATTAAACCTTGGTTTATAGTAATTTATTTCCTACTATTTAGTTTTGATATTTTGGTAATAGATTATTAAATGCTACCTCATTGAATTCTTGACAATTTCTGCTTTCCTTTTATTAATTAGAGGAACCAGGATGAGATGCCTGGTCCAAACACCCTTCTTTCACCCACTTCCTACTACCCTCCACTGTTATCCCTATGCTTGAAAATATACTGAGGAATGTTGAATGTTGCTAAAGAAAGAAACAGGAGGTTGTTTTGTTTTGTTTTCTGAGACATAATCTATGATGAGGAAGACATAAAGACTCAGAGTATCACATGGCACCTATACTTTATTGGACATTTGAATTGGTTTGGAGATTCTAAGGACCTGAAGATGCAGACAACATTTTCATGAGAAAATTAGTAAAACTCTGGAAAGGACTTGTGCTGTCTTAGGGCCCAAGTGGCAATGGCAGCAGAGGATAAAGTTAGAGGTCATTTTCTACCATTTCTATATAGAACACAGAAGGACTATGGCACCTTGAGAAGTGAAGACTTTGTGAGGATTAGGTTATAGTCTTTGTGACATTATTGTCAAATTGAAGTAGTAAGACATGGCAAGATGAAGGTCACTGAAAGTGATTCTAAGGGCAGAGAGAATAGACAAAGAAAGTCAGAGTGCTAGGGAAAGAATGGTGTGGGTTGGTCCTATGAAAGAGACTGGCTTGCAAAGCATCCCCTTAGGGATTTCAAGAGACACTTGAGACTTTGCAGGATGCTGGAGGTCCAGTGTTCTAAGGTGCAGACAAAATCAGAAATTTGTGAGTTATTGATAACATGACTTGATATCCAGAGGTTTTTGGGGTCCAACAAGTTTTCAGTCACAAGAATAAGAGTTTATGTAGTCTTAGTCTCTATTTAGTCTTATTTGTAACTAAGATATTTCAATAGTATGGAACCAAGAGTAGGTTTCAAAGTGTTTGGATTTATGGAAATAATAAGTGAACTATGGGATTAGCTACTTGACTTTAAGTATCTTGTGGTTTCATGTGAATCATCTGGCAATAAATCAAGTGTGTGATATTTCCTAATAAAGTTATTTTCAGAAAGGAAAAAATGAGCATAGCTTCTTCCACATGGGAGGTCTTGCTACTGCTCTATATAACCCTAAGGATTAATCTGTTCATGGCTTAGATATTTCTACCTAAGAACACAACATGTAAATTCTTGTAAGTCCACAGTCACAAGTCAGCATTTAGTGGTTCAAGGGAAACTCAAATGGCTTTGAGACCCTTAACTCAATTATTTCTTAAAACCCATGCAAAGCATTCAGTATTTGGTATAAGTGTACTTATACTCCTAAACACATATTATTGATATACTTATGTGTAAATAATCTAAGATTACATATTATAAATGTTACTTCATTTCTTATCTGAACACTAGCCTTCCCCCATACCTCTACTTACTTATAGCCCTCTCCTGTACATTTCAAAATTCTTTTTTCTTTTCCTCAAGATACCACTCAAATATATACACTCTTGAAAAGTAAATTCATATTGTTCATTATTTTCCTGCTGGAAGTACTTGACAAGAATTCATAGTTAGTTTCAACGTATTCTTTGAATAGATTTATTTATTTATTTTTTATTTTTTGCCCTGCCGAGCTCTTTGTAGTCTTTGTAGGCAAACACATGAAACTTGGCAAAGGCATCATGCTCTTTACCACAGGGACAGCTGCTTCTCCAGTACTAGTCCACTTCTTTTCTTTTAAAAGTTTTTGAAAAGAAGAAGCACTATAATTATGATCATTAGCCTATTTGAGCTCTACTTTCAACCAATTTCATTATAATGTTATCATTACATTTTGAGAAAATAGTTGTTCAATAAATACGACATTTTTCCAAGATATGCATTATGAACATTAAGTCATAATCTCATGAAAAAACTTTGATATCTTCTGTAACTAGTTCATTAGATGATTATTTTAATCGAACTGATTCTTGATACAAAAGACAAACTTCTGTCTTATACTCACTACCCTAGAAAGATATGATCTTTTAAAAACATGAAATAACAGATTTGATTAACCTCAACCACTCCATGAAAATGATTTTTAATGTTCTTATTTTGAAAGCTGTCTCAGAAATGTTAGCATCTATTTCATTTTATAGATTTTGGAATCACAACTGAAGATTCAATGATCAGTAGAGGAAACAGAAGGTGAGTTGGCATATGAGCCTATCTCTGCTTCCAAAAAGATGAGCATGTGACTCTAGAACTAAGAGTTATTAATCACAGCATTTTCCAAACTACTATATTTTTTATTTTTTGTAATTTTTTAAGTTTATTTTATTTATTTTGAAACAGAGAGAGAGGGAGACAGAGAGAGAGAGAGAGAGAGAGAGAGAGAGAGAGCATGGGAGGGGCAGAGAGAGAGAGAGAGGGAGACAGAGAGAATCCCAAGCAGGCTCTGCATTGTCAGCATGGAGCCTGATGCGGGGCTAGAACTCATAAACCATGAGATCATGACCTGAGCCAAGATCAAGAGTCAGACACTTAACTCACTAAGCAACCCAGGTGCCCCTAAACTGCTATATTTAATGCTTAATATTATGATATTCATCTTTATAATGCCTTCAGGCAGATGTCACAGATCCTTTTGAGATAAATTTATGCCTCTAGTTAAAACATTCTAAGGAAGGCCTTTTTAATGCATTTTAATTTAACCTCACATATAGTATTTTCTTAACACAAATTGTTCTTTTGCAAATTAGAATATATTTCTTTGTTCTATATTTTGAATAAATGAAATGGCCTATTCATCAATCAGAAAGTGTTTAAAATGAGATAATTTTTATAATACCATTTATAAGGCTCTTAGAAATTTTTCTCTAGGTTTCACTTTAGATTCAAGCTCTGAGAACCAACTGAAACCTAACTGTATTAGTCTTCTAGGGCTGCCATAAAAAAATAACAGACTGGGAGGCTTCACAAATTAATTTTCTCACAGTTCTGGATGCTGGAAGTTCAAGATTAAGGTGTTGGCTGGTTTGGTTTCTCTTTAGGCCTCCCTTTTGGGCTTGTAGATGTCCACCTTCTCACCATGTCCTCACATGGCCTTTTCTCTGTGTGTACGCATCCCTGGTGTCTCTTCCAGTTCCCCACTTATGACCTCATTTAACCTTAATTACCCCTTAATTGAGGGTCGTATTTCCAAATATAGTCACCATTTGGATTAGGGCTTCAACATATAAATTTTTGGAAAAAAACAATTTAGTCCATAATACCAACAATTTCTAAGAAATTATTTCAAAGAAGGTGGAAGAGATAAGAATTATTTTAAAAATTTAGAATCTCTAAGTAAAAAGTAATCATCCATGTCTTCTATACGCCAATGACTCCCAAATTTAAATTGTTATGTATGAACTTCTTACACATCAGCCCTTCAAAACGAATTCTTCAGCCAAATATTTCATTAACTATTTATAATTGGAAACCCTTTTATGACTCAATGTCAAATTGATGCCAGAGACACTATTAGTTTCCTACCAGAGATACTATTAAATGCCACAGCAGTTTATGAAAATTTTTCTATATATTAGTATGCATACTTTTTGGATTTATACTCTTCCTCAGATTCTTCAAAAACATTTCTCTTTCCTTGGTTCTTCAATGTTTTTCAATTATGCCCCTTTTTAAAATTTTTTTTTTTGTTTGCTGATCATTACATGAAAATAGATCTGCTTGTGGACATAAGCATTTTAAGAGGTGACCTTAGCTTGTTCTTTATTCTCTAGGGTTTCACCAAAATCCCTTTCCTCTTTTTAGGTCAGGAATTTAAAGCCAAGCCTGTAGGCACTGATTTTAGCCAAATTCCCAACATTCAGGGAGCATTTATGTAAGCATTTATCTAGATTTTTCTAATGTGCAATTGTCTCATATCCTATATCACATGTCTTGTTATCTGGAGCTCTTACACTTTGACAAGTAGAATTCATAAAAACCTCTTCTCCAGGAAGAAACAAATATGTTGTCTCTATAGTGGCTCTTTGTTACTTCATTCCTTCCCTATAGGACTTGATTTGTTAGATTCACTCTTAACCAAAGAATTTATTGAGACAGCACCAATATCTATACCTAACCAAATCAATCCATCAACAAACAGATATATTTCATCTTCTGAGAAGTGGGATTCCTGAATGAATGGCAGGCAGTGGGAGGGGTGGAGGATGGGGGAGAGGGGAGATGTGTGTGGGGTGTACAAAAAGAATAGACTCATTTCTCTGGTTCCCTTAAAAAAAACACCCACACTTACTAATTTCCTGATGAGTACAACTCTCAGTTCTATGAGCTTCAGAATTTGGTGCTGATGTGTGTGTTAACTTCTTGTCTTTTGGGTAGGCGCTGGTTGTTTCTGAATCCAGTTCTATGTTAACTAGAATGCCTCAACTTTCCCAAACTCACACTCTAATAACACAGTATAGAAAACAGACTGTTACTCTCCAAAATGAAATTTTTGCATAAGTAAAGATTTACTATGCTGATGTCCCAATTTAGCTTTCCATTCCTCCTACTGGGTGACAATTATTGATATCCAATATTAAATTTGCCTTATAATAATACATAATAAGAACTTTTATTAAGTGCTTACTAATATGCCAGAAAGTGTTCTTAGCTTACTACATACTAATTTTTCATGTAATATATCAACCCCAAATTGGATGTATTATCATTATCTCCATTGTATGCAGATATTGAGGTTATAGGGATCAAAGAATTTGCCTGTCACATAAATAAATAGTATAAATTTATATCAGAGCTCAACAAAATACAGACTTAATCAATAACTAACTCTGAAAAATAATCTTTTTCACTTCTCCCAAGATGTAAATGGAACAAAGCAAACTGTGGGTTGCCTTCTGTAGTACTTTATATCTATTGAAACATAATCAAAATTATTTTGTGTGTCAGTACACAAGTTATAGCTTCACTGAAAGATTATTTCAAGATCAGGCCAATGACAACGACTTTGCATAGTTGTTCTACTTCAGAATTGTTGAAGAGAAGAGTAATTTCCACATTTGCTGGAAACAGTCTACCTCAAACCTACTTTTGTTCTTTTGGTATATGAATGACAGTGTGTTAAATAATATTATAGTCCTATAAAATCCTCTTGCTTTCCTCTTACAGGAGGGGGCAGATAGGATTTAATTAACTGGTAAAAATATAACAATTATAGAGTAGTGATCAAAGAGAGCAATTAATTTGTAAGATTTAAAAAATAAGAGCTGACAATAATCACAAAAAATAATATATGATGTCAAGTAAAATGGAATGTTTGAATCTCTGAAATTTGAAATTCTGATATATAAATACTATGCCCATTTGATGTTCATCCTTTTCTCCCTATCTTTGGTTACTTTTTGTGGCTCATATTTCTTCCCCCTTCTGGACTATCTCTCAGTCTCTCTCTCTTTCTTTTTCTCCTTCCCTCTCCCTCTCTCTCACAGTTGCTTAGATCACAATAACATCTTCTTTATTGGTCCAGAGGAAAATCCTGGCCTTCTACTAAGATTAAATCCTGAATCAAAACAATGAGTTTGAAAAGTTGATCCAGTGGAAGAGGGGGAAAAACCTTAATGTTTAAAACATTTTCCCAGGGGTTCCAGGACTATTATCCTTCACTGTTTGGGAAACCAAGTCAGTTAAAGGCATTCATATGTAAAACATTCCTTTACAAAGAGCTCACAGTGACTGTTAAGAGTCTTGGAGAGACTTACAGATTTGGAGAGACTTGGTATAGATTTTATATCTTTAACCAAGAATAATTATAAACATTTTATATGATCTGAATTAATTTATTTGTACACTCTTCAAAAATGTAATTGCTACTTAATTTTTAGGAAAAAATTTAGGAAACATTAAATTCTGTATCTCTATGAAATGTTTTCGTTATGAACTGTATAAAGCATGGAGAATGAGAGATCAGAATAAAAATGTTAAAGAAAACACTACATTTTTAATCTTATCTTTTTTCTTGGTCTACCTATTCTTATTCTTTAGCTATCACTGGAGTATAATCGCTTCATCCACTGTACAGTGATTAAAATACTTAATTTCTTTCACTGAAGTTTTTTGGTAACTTTTCTGAGATAAGAGAATTTGTAGATGAATTGCAATAAAATCCAAAAGTTGTTCTGGAAAAGCACAAGAGCAAAAATATAAAAATTGGATGCAGAAGGGAGTTTTTAAATTTTCACTTGTACAGAGCGCAGGACTCCAGTTCAAAGGTATATGAATTCATTTATTTATTTCTGCAGTAGGCCTTTGGGCTTCTGTATCATCCTGACTTTTTGAAAGGAAGATACACCATACATAATATAATTTTATGAGCATCATATTATTAGACATCTTTGGGGTATATTTTTAGATTCCCTTTTTCTAAATAATGCCTAAGATTGTTGATATAACTCCTTTATTAACTAAGGCATTGAGAAGAAAAGAGGAAAAAAAACTCCTTATAGCTATAAGCAAAATCTCAAAATAAGTTTTCTAAGTATATCAATAAATATAAAAATAGCATTATTTTACCAACCATAATATTTTGTTGCATGTATACCTGAAATAAATCAATGGGGAAAAGTTCCTTTTTTTTTTTTTTTTAGTTTGGCCTTTGATACTTAATGTATTTGCATTAACACATAAATAATAATAACAATATTTTCCCCTTAGAATAATAGAATTAAAGAACAAAAAAGAATTTAAGAATCTAGTCCAATACCCTTATTTTACAAACAAAACAAAACTGACACCACCAAAGTTAAATGGATTTGGTCAAATTATGTAGAGCTTGTTTAGTAGCAGAAACCAAGACAACATATAGAGGTGAGAACATTAGGAACTTTAATGCACTATACACAAGAAGCCTTAGGTCACACCTGTTTGTTGCTAGAACCAGCTCTCACTCTGTTTCCTCTGTGATCCCCAGGTTTGGTCAAAATTAGAACCCTGGGTTTACTCTCATTCAACCAGATGCTATTTGAATTTTTTAAAGCAACATTTTATTTAAATATATGCTTATTGCCAAAAAACCTTTAATATCAAGCAGTATATATTTATATCTCACTCTATCTCAGCCCTCACTTTATACTCAAAGACCTCTCATTCTTTTATTTTTAAATTTGGATTTTTTTCTCTTAGCATATAAAAGTCTATGCTATAGCAAAATTCCAGGGCTAATAGGCAAAAACATACTACTAAACTTGAATATACACCATTTGAGAATTAGAAGAGGGGCACCTGGATGATGGTTAAGTGTCCGACTTCTGCTCAGGCCATGATCTCATGGTTTTTGGGTTCGGCCCTGCATCGCGCCCTGTGCTGACAGCTTGGAACCTGGAGACTGCTACAGATTCTGTGTCTCCCTCTCTGCCCTTCCAATGCTTGCACTCTGTCTCCCTCTGTCTCTCAAAAATAAATAAATGTTCAAAAAAAATTTTTTTAAGAATTAGAAAAAATAGTTCGTTTGAAAATGTTCACAACTTTTCCATTTTGATTGTCATAGTATATTTACCTACCAATTAAAAAACTTTTTTTTTCAGAAGTATGAGAGAACACTTTTTTGACTAATTTAATAGTGCTTTTCTTTATTTTGCAAATGGATGGGACAGGGACACCTGGCTGGCTCAGTTGGGGGAGCCTGTAACTCTTGATCTCTGGGTCATGGGTTAGAGTTCCCTCTTGGGCATGGAGATTACTAAAAAAAATAAATAAACTAAAAACAAACAAACAAAAAACAAAATGGCTGGAACAAACCATCTTAACTTTTATTCTTTCTATGGACACATGAATTTTACAATGATCAGTTTTTGTAAATTATTAAAACAATGCTAATGATTATAACTATGCACACATATTTGGTAATGGATAATATTTATTTATTCATTAAAAAGCTTAGTGAAGTTTACGACATTCCAGACAATGCCCGGAGACCTAAAGATTAGTAAGACAATGCCCTCAAATAGCTCTCACATTTAGTGGGGAGAATAAAAAAATCAGACCTCACCAAATCGAGTGTGATAATGTGCTATTAGAGGATGCATAAAAAAGGAGCATTACGCTATCTGTGGTGTAGGCATAACTTGGGGGGGGAGACTCTGGAAGTAAGTTCAGAGTTTCTTAAGGATGGCCCAGTTAAAGTTAAGTCCTGAAAAGACAGTAATTAGATCCTTCGTAAAGAATTATTAGTATTGTTGTGTAAAATAGTTTATTTTTTCCAAAAGTCTACTCTTCTCACATTGGACTAAAAAATTTTCCAGTTGATTAGTTAACATGTGTTTTTAAGGATGTTGATTCCCATCACTCCTTCCCTGAGTAGGAAATAAAACAGGGAAATGGGTCTTATCTTCTAGTTTTGGCTTCCTCTTTTCCTCTCTTTCTCTTTTTCACACACCCACAACAGAAGAGGATCAAATCACATTTTTTTTTAAATACTTATTTGGTTACTTATTTTAAGTATTAACCATAGCAGGGGCACCTGGGTGGCTCAGTCAGTTGAGCATCCAACTCATTTAGGCTTAGTTCTTGATCACACAGTCTGTGAGGTCGAGCCTGGAGTAGGGCTCTGCACAGACAGCTTGGAGCCTGCTTGGGATTCTCTCTCTCTCTTTCTCTCTCTCTTTCAAAGTGGCTTTCAGAAAATTTAAATTACCTATGGGTTTCACATCATATTTCTTTGGAAATCACTGTTTTAAATATTTTGATTCGATTAAATTCTGTGTAGTACAACAATCTATATGTATTTTTTAAAGACCATCAAGTGGAGTGCCTGGGTGACTCAGTCAGTTAAGCATCCGACTCTTGATTTCAGCTCAGGTCATGATCTTGCAGTTCGTGAGATCAAGCCCCATGAAGCTCTGCACTGACAGCATGGAGTTTGCTTGGGATTCTCTCTCTCCCCCTATCTCTACCCCTCCCCCACTTGCACATGTGCTCTCTCCCTTTCAAAATAAATAAATAAACATTAAAAAAAGTACTAACCACACCACTATAAACAATGGTCAGTTAAAACTCCATAGAAACCAACCAACCAACCACCATATTAGGTTCCCCTATACTTCCTCTTTTTTTTCCCTCCTTTTTTGTACCAACTGGTACCCCCTTTTATGCAGGGGCAGAATCCTCCTAAGATTTTCTTCATGATGAAGATATGTAGCAGAAAATTTCAGTTTCATTATAAATTGAATATTCTGTACATCTCCACTAAAGAATTTATTCCCAACTTTTAAAAGTACATATTTTCTTACAAGTAATTTTCATTAAATAATAAGAACTAAATCAAAATTATGCAATTCTACAGAAAAAGAAAGTATTTTAAAAATCATTTTATTGTTTTTGTTTTTTTGCTGGGGATGGTGGTGGGTGGTCCAGAATCAAGCTTTCCCAATAAGAATGAAGTGATAAAGCTCAAATGAATCACAGCCCCATATTGGCAGTATTTTATATTAAAATAAAAGGCAACATTATGTTTTAAAACACAATAGTATATTTTATTTAATAACAAATTATCAATTTAATTATTTCAATTATTTTTATTATATATGTATATATTTATTATTAAGTTTTAATTATTTTGGACAACAAGATAAACTTAATTAAGAGCTGCTGCAGACTTTTCTTTTTTTCCCCTTGAACCATTTATGGTTTATATATGCACCATTTTATTTCCAACTAATAACCTCCTGCTATTTCTAGACAATGCCTCTGATACCTTCAGTTTCACTGGTTTCTTTATCAAAGAATTGATGAAGCAAATAAGGACCAAAAGTTGATAATGCAAAACCAAGTCTTTTTAGGGTATGTGTTTGTGATAAATCAAGAAAGACTTTTACTTCTTTGATAGTATTGTCCTGGGGATCTAAAGAGAAGATGCGAGAGACTTAATCACAGGTGTTTATTACCATTTTTAGATCAAAGGCCTAATATATAAAAGAAAAGGCACCTCCTAACAGAGCAAGGGTCAGCAGTGTTATGTACAGAGCAAAGGCAGTTCTGATAAGACAAGTGCTTTTCGAAAGGGTGCCTTTTGTCACACTCTCTTGAATATTGTAATCCCATGTGTATGGTGACCGATAAAGTCCTTCTGTAAAGAAAGCTGACAATTGGCATTGTTTGTTAAATATCCATATATAATTTTACTCAAAATTAAAAATCTTGTCACTGGGACCAATGAAAGCAAACCAAGGCATTCCCTTTCTGCTGCAGGGGAGAGAGAGATGACTTCTTAAGTACTTACCACGTCCCAGATTGTAATAGGTGATTATGTGAGTTATTACATGTAACCCCCACAGTGTATTTAAGATATGTTGTATTATGTCCATCTGAAAGCTACAGAAACCCAAGTAGAGGCTGCAGTTTAGGTATCTGCCTACATTCTTAATTAGTAGATACTGCAGCTAGTATCCAAAACCAGAGATCCAAAAACCTGTGCTCTATGCCCTGCACTTTGCTTTCTGTTTTCCTGTCTTTTTTTTCCCAATACAATTCCCCTACTGTTATTTAAAAGAAAAAAAAATGTTGTTATCTGCTGCCTAAAGCAGCCTACTGCTCAGATAGGTGTATTGACTCTTGCCCCAGAAGGGCTCATGTGAGTTTTCCAGCTATAGCCTCCATCCAGATGTCTGTCCAGTAGACTGTTTTTAACTTTTATTGACTTTCATCATCACTTTTTTTTTTCTTTGAGATTGCCAGGGTTATCACTGGTCAGAAAGACTCCCGGTGGGGAAACACGCCTCACTAGAAAGACAAACACACATAGTACTACAATCCAAGTTGCAATTTGAGAAATGGGCCTCAACAATGTATGAGATTCGTTTTGAAGTGACCAAGTCAGACCTCAGGATGTTATGAATCTTTTCTTTTCCTCCAAAAGAAGAAGAAGAAAAAAAAAAAGATCAACTTATTAGGTTCCTAGGGAACCATTCCATATGATTAACCTATTTTCCTTTTATTTTAACTTTTACTAAAAAACTGTTAATTTTCCATAGTGATTTTTTTTTCTCTTTATTAGGAAAAAGTCCTACTGTAGCAGACAGATTTTATACTTGACTTTTTGGGAAATCAACCCTTCTTTTGTTTCTTCAGTGTATTTTGCATTTACATGAAAATGCATTGTCTTAAGATGCAGGGAGAGAGGGGGCAGTCAGGTTATGAAAATGTTTTACTATTGTCATTAAGGCCTGTTACTCCATGTCAAGCGTGACAGGGCATTTTTTTCTTTAACACATCCTGGTCCAGTTAAGGCTGAGATTCAGAAAAAGTGCTTGACACAACAATTTAGCAGGAAAGAAAGCTATTTTAAAAGTCTTTTGGGAACATGTTTGTGAAACAGGAAAAAACATACCATTGAGTTGATAATAGCACCCCCATAAAGGTTAGACTCACTGAAATGGATTTGCCATCTTTTTTCACAGGGAACGTGTTATTCTTAAGCAGCAGTTCTCACTTAGGCAAAGCTTAATTCAGCAAGGAGTTTCTTCCTGTGCAACTGCTTTTGCACTGGAAAATCTATTTTTAAATTACAACCCAGACTTAGTCACACCGGTAAATAATTGAAAATAAGCTTTGTTGGGTATGTCCAAAATGACAGCACTTTACAGAGTGCATCACGGGACTGTGTTCCTAGCAAATGTCCAAATGGCGTATCCAGATTTCCACTCATTAAGTCCCCAAAGAACCTCCATTTCCTCACAGGTCTGCACCTTTACCTTCCTTCACTCATACAACCCTTGCTTGTTCTGTACCTATGCCCTGTTTTTCCAGTTCCTTGTCCCAAGAAACCCTATCTCTACCCTCTATCAACACACATTCTTACGGTGAATTCCTTAAACACTGATGTTTTGAAATGTGCTCTAATTCAGTTCGCATACACATCTCTTCGAATACACTGTCTCTTCCCTTCCTATGGTGACAGTCCTTCTGGATGAAATTTCATCGTTTACTATTCTATGATATGATTATGGGTGTGAACTTTCTTTCAAGGCCCTCCCTTACTCATTTTGAGAACCATCTCGACAAAGGCCCAGGCACTTTGTTCTTCAAAATGTCTCATCTGTACTCAGATATTTTCCCACCAACCTTTTTCCTCTGCTGTATCCCCTATTATCAGTGATTGGAACTTACTCAGATATTCATGTTAGAATTCTGAAAATCTGTTTAGGTGTTTTACACTCCCTAAATTCTCATATTCTCACAGATTAAATATTCCTCTACATCCCCATTATTATTATTCTTAATTCTAGCCTTTATGATTATTTTCTTCCCTCTTTAGAAGTCACTACAGTATTCCAATTTGTCTGTCTGCCCTTGTTGCCCTCTTTGAATTAATCCTCCTGCTTTCTAAATTTTTTTTAATGTTTATTTATTTTTGAGAGAGACAGAATGTGAGGAGAGGAGGGGCAGAGAGAGAGGAAGACACAGAATCTGAAGCAGGCTCCAGGCTCTGAGCTGTCAGCACAGAGCCCAATCCTGGGCTTGAACCCACGAACCAGGAGATCATGACCTGAGCCGAAGTCGGACGCCTAACCGACTGAGCCGCCCAGGTGCTCCATGCTTGCTAAAATGAAAATCTTATCACAGTGCTCTATTGCTTAAGACCCCTACTATCATTATTTATTTTTTGTAGTGGAGGTAGCAGATCTTTGGAATACATGTTATTCCTTCTCAGTTGGTACCCATGGTAGACATCGCTGATGTATCAGTGCCTCTCACCAGGTTTAGCCTCAGACTTATCACTGCTTCTCAAGGTAGTCCTGCCTGCCACCGCAGCAAATCACAGCAGGCATCTCTAGCCTACATTATCAGATAAAAACTCAAGAAAATACCATCTCTAATCTGTTTCCCTGTCTCCCTGGAAAGTCTCATCTCTTTATGTACCACTTTCAAGCACCTGGAGCTTCAAATTACTGATTTTTTTAAAACTCCACTGAAGTGTCTGTCATATTCTCTGTGTCTCTCTCGCTTTCTCCACGTGTGTGCATGCGTACACACACTCACACATAAGCTACTCCCATGTAAGATGTGTCATTCCATCTGTCCAATCAGACACTGAAAAATATTTATTGAATACCTATAACACTTTATTATCCATATTTGTACATGAGTTTCTTCTCTTGTATGGTTTTAACCATCTCTAAGAGCAAAAACTATAACATTTCTGGATCCCCAGCACTTAATATTGCCTTTGGAATATACTAGGTTCTAAATAAATCTTTGAATGAGTAAGTAAATAAATGAATATATTAAAAATTATTAAGACGGAACTGTTTCATGGTTGTAAGAAATAGAGATCCTATAAAGGAACAGATTTCAGTATTATCAACACTGTTTCTTCACAAAAATAATGGATAATGTAATCAATTTTAAATAAGATGTGCATTTACCTGAGACACATCCAATGATTTTTCTCTTTCCTTCCTCTCTCTGTCTCCCTCCCCCTCCTTCCCACTTCCTTCCTTCCTCTCTTCCTTTCTTTTTTCCATCCTTCCTAAACTTCTCTTTTACCTACTCATAGAAGGGAAATAGTTGAGATATAAGCTTTTAAACTTGGGTTAATTTCTAAGAATGGACTAAAGTTCATTAATTTTTCTTCTCTTTCTTGCTAATATTCCTGTTTGTTGTTTCTTTGTTATTATTGGTTGTAATGACACAATTTAAATGTCACAAGTGGAATAAAACTATCCGCCTTTTTGTATATAAGCTGTCAGATTTCCATGCCTGTAAGAAAGTAAGACTGCAGAAATGTAAAGAAAAGAAATTACTGACAGGAGAAAAGAGATAAACAATTGTAAATACTATTTAAACCTAATGTGGGGCGCCTGGGTGGCGCAGTCGGTGAAGCGTCCGACTTCAGCCAGGTCACGATCTCGCGGTCCGGGAGTTCGAGCCCCGCGTCAGGCTCTGGGCTGATGGCTCAGAGCCTGGAGCCTGTTTCCGATTCTGTGTCTCCCTCTCTCTCTGCCCCTCCCCTGTTCATGCTCTGTCTCTCTCTGTCCCAAAAATAAATAAACGTTGAAAAAAAATTTTTTTTAAATAAAAAAATAAATAAAAAATAAACCTAATGAATATTTTCTACGTTTATCACTTAGCTTTTGCCTCAATTATGTATAATGGTTATTTTTTATAAACTAAATTTTTTTTCTCAAAGGAAATATATTTTTGTGTATGAGTTGAGAAGTACTTTCTGAAAATAAATTTCAAGGAAAATGTACTCTTCCTTATAAATCAAAACAGCTCTTAACATATAAAATAGAGTTAATGCATGTTCTGTAAATCAGGCAGGTTTTTTGTTCAGTGTGTTTGATTTTACAGTGTGAACATTATCTCTTGACAAAGGAGTGAGAGAGAGGAAATTAGATGTTCTGCTCAGCACGAATCTTCCCTTATATACACATGCGTTTTGTGTTGCATTTAATTTTTTAAAGAACAGCTTTATTAACATACAAATCACATGGACAAATCACAAAAAGGACTCCTGTATTCATTAGCAATCAGTCCCCATCATCACTCTCCCTTAGCCCCATGCAACCACTAATCTCTGTCTCCATATATTTGCCTGTGCTTCATATAAATAGAATCATACAATATGTGTCTTTTGTGATTGGCTTCTTTAACTTAGTGTAATGTTTACAAGGTTTCTCCGTGTTATAGCATGTACTACTACTCCCTTCTTTTTATTGCTAGGTAATATTCTATTGCGTGGATATACAACATTTTGTTTATCCATCAATTGATAGACATTTGAGTTATTTGTACTTTTTGACGATCAAAAATGATATTGCTAGGAACATTCATACACAGGTGTATTTTGGGACATATGTTTTCATTTCTGTCAGATATATATATGAGTGGAATTTTTGGATAATATGGTAATTCTATGTTTAACATTTTAGAGAACTGTTAAACTGTTTTCCAACCTGGCTGCATCATTTTACACTCCCATCAGCAAAGTTACAATTTCTCCACATCTTTCCTTTACATGTAATTGTCTTTTTATTATAGCTATCTTAGTGGGTATGAAGTGGTATCATTGTGGTTTTGAATTGCACTTCTGTAAAACTAATGATGTTGAGTATTTTTTTTTCGTATGTTTGTTGGTCATTGTATGTCTCTTTCTGTTTTTGCTTTTAAAGTTTATTTATTTTGAGAGAGAGAGAGAGAGCACATGAATGGGGGAAGGACAGACAGAGAGGGAGACAGAATCATAGCTGACTCCACACTGCCAGCACAGCACCTGATACGGGGCTTGACCTCACAAACCGTGAGATCATGACCTGAGCTGAAATTAAGAGTCAAATGCTTAACCAACTGAGCAACCCAGGCACCGCCATTTGTATGTCTTATGTAGAAAAATATCTGTTCAGAACCTTTGTCCATTTTTTAGTTGGGTTATTCATCTTTTTATTATTGAAAATAAAAGTTCTTTGTATATTTCAGATACAAATCCTTTATCAAATATGTGATTTTCAAATATTCCTATTTTGTGATTTGCTTCATTTTCTTGATGGTATCATTTGTATCACGAAAGTTTTTAATATTGATGTAGTCCCCATCTATTTTTTTGTTTCTTGTGCTTTTGGAATCATATGTATGGTATCAAATGTAAGAGTTGTATTTACTTTTTGAGCAAGCTATAAATATCTTGCCATAAGCACACACTAGTTGTGGATTATCCAAGAGTATGCACTGCTAAGTTATTTCAGATTTAAAAAAAAAAAAAACCACTTCATGGATATATTTGGGGAGAAAAGTTTCCGAAGTCCTGTTGGCTGGGCTTGGTTTATGCTTTGGGAATGAATAACAATGTCCTGTTTTGTGAAAAGGAAAATAATCTATAGTTATTTAGATTACAGAATGGAGAAGAGTTTTAGGTCATCTTATTTTACAGTCAGGAAACTGAGGCCTAGGAAGCTCACTAACCTGGCAATATTCAGGCTTTGTAAGCTAGGCAAAATGCAAAATGGAACCTTCTTAGTAATCTTTCCACTGCACCAGCATTTCTCAAAATGTTAGTTAGAAATGTTTGGTTGCAAATATTTTGGAGACAAAATTCCAGATCAATTCTGTTTAGTCATAAAATGTAACTTACCAGTTACCTTGATGAGGAAGTCCACTATTACAGCTGATTTAAGATATGGATAGATTCAAAGGCTCTAATAATGTCATAGGATTCCCCACTAATTTGTAGCTTTCAGCTGATTGGTTCATTTTTTTAAAAAAAAGGTTTTTTCCATATGGTGGGAAGAATACATTAGGATAGCCTAGTAATCATGCCCTACTTGCTTTGCAACCTCCAAAAAGAGAAAATCTTCCCTGATAACATTAAGAGAAAAGTCCCAGAGAGAATACTGATGATGTAGCTTGACTACATGTCTATGCCTAAACACACCAAAACCAGAGGATGATGCTAACCTGAACAAATTTCAGTGACTTCCTACCTCTGTGACCAGGAGGACAGACTCACTTGAACCAGAAGGAAGAGATTCTCTACTGCAAAGAGGGGTTTATTTTATCAGGGGTAAAAGAGTTGTGCTGAATCAACAGATCATCAGAGTTCCTATGCTTCCCAAATGTTGAGATATGCTAGTAGGTATTGTATAAATTTGATTTTTTAAGAAAAATTGAAAGCCCCAAATGACAAAAATGCAACTCTGATGATGCGCTACTATGTTAACTTAAATTTCCAAGAGATTTCCACGTTTTCTGATTTTATTGCCTTTGGAAGAAAACATGTTTTCACATAGAATTTGACTCCTGACTTTGTGAAAGGGAAACAGGTATAAAACTCTTAGTCTAAAGAGCTGGAAAGATATGTTTTGTTTTTATACTCTTTGAGCAAGCAATTCTTTCCATATTAGATCTCCTGGAGGGAGAGTGTTCCACCAAGTACAAAGCCTTTTTTTTTTCAGTCGCCCTCCCACCTTTTACTAATTGGACTGAGATTTGGCCACTTGCCTCTTTCAAATAAAAAGAAGGTGACCAAAATCACCGGAAAATGGCTAATCATGCCCACAATGGGAAAATTATTCCCATGAGTATGTACTTCAGAGTGTAAAATTAAGTCCCAAATTTAATCACAATTTTATCTGTCTTTATGGCTATTCAACTATTCAACCTGGAATGTTCATTAGATAAGCAACTAAGCATAATGTTTCTCTCTCTCTCTCTCTCTCTCTCTCTCTCTCTATATATATATATATATATATATGTATATATGTATATATGTATATATATATATATTTTTTTTGGGTTCCAATACAGTGTCAGTAGGGCTATTACAGTCAAATTAAACTCAAAGTTGGGAGATTTTATATCTTGTTTTTAATTGCATTAGCATGTTATATTCTAAGTTGTGACTATTTAATTAGAGTGTATACAAACAATTTGTTAAATTTTTAGTTTATATAAGTTCAATATCAGGAAATACGTTGTTAACTAAATGAACATCATATTGGGAATATACTTGTTACCATTCACTTTATTTGTTATTTTCAAAACTGACTGAAATGACAATAAAACAAAACATATTATTTCTGAAAAAGATAAAAGAACTTGGGATGCATATGACCACCCTTTGAATTATTGGGTTAATCTTCAGTTATGATGCTATAGAAATTATAGCAAATAACTTAAAACATGTATAAGCTTGTTTATGTTTTACAAATTTTATTGTGATATAATAATAATAGTAATGACAATATCTAACTTTACTGAGTTATAAAAAGTCTATGTACATTATCTCATTTTATTTTCACAACAGCCTTCTGGTTAAGGGGTTTTTTGCAAATGAAAAAAATACTTATAGAAGTTTAACTTGAAAGTGTGACGATGAGTTGGGTTTTCAAATCAGCACTTGTAACCAGTACAACCACTGCCTCTACCTATCACAATTGTCCATTAGACTAATTATTAAATATCAGTTAGATGCTGTTTTTATTTCTTTTAATATCTCCCTCAAAAAGGGAAAACTGTATCATTAGTCAGTAAGACAATATTTATCATATATTTTTTCTTAGCATGTGGAATTTAATAGTTGTAGTAAAACCCAGAAGTCTCTTCAAAAATAAATGACTTTCTGGAGGTTTTTATTGACTTTTTAAAATTGGCTATTGGATGTGCTTTTATATACAGGGTCATTCATAAGACTTTGATGAATTAAATGTAATAATTTTTCTTACTATTTCATTGATTACCTTGTTGAATTTATGCATTGTTGAATCTTCCTTAACATGCCCTATAATTTCTGGTGCTGTAAATTTTAAATTTAAAAGAAAATGTTTTTAATGTTTATTTATTTTTGAGAGAGAGAGAGAGACAGAGTGAGAGCAGGGGAGGGGCAGAGAGAAAGGGAGTCACAGAATCTGAAGCAGGCTCCAGGCTCTGAGCTGTCAGGGCTCGAACTCACGGACCACAAGATCATGACCTAAGCTGAAGTTGGACACTTAACCAACTGAGCCACCCACGTGCCTTTTTAATTTTTTTTTATGTAGATCATTTTCTGTTAAAGGCAAAAGAGATAAAAACCCAATGTATCCCAAATTCATAAATTGTTGGCTTCCAACCCAGGAAGCCAGGAACATTTAGTCTATTAAAATGTTGATGACAATAAATGTAGCTTGACTTAGATGAACTAATCAGAACCCATTTCGAAAAGTGTGGCAAGGAGGCTTATGAAGTATGTTTGCTCTTCTATTTTGATTCTCTGCAGTGGAGAAGAGAGAACTAGACTTGCCCCAAATGGCCTTTCTAAAGCAAGAAGCTCTAAAACGTTGCAGTATATGTAGAGGTGAAATCAAGATGTACTTTTTTTTTTTTTTTTTTTGGCTTAGATCTTTTTCCCTGAATTCTCATATAACAAAAGAAAAAAAATTATGTAGCCACATGGTCTACTTTCCACTGTCTCAGATTCAAACTCAAACTCTTTTGGGCAACTTAGTAGGAGGATACGTAGAGAAAGCCTTCTTGAGCCAGAAAAAAGGTGTTAGGAATGACTTAGTTTGAAGGATATTTTGGATTTGGGTTAGTTTGAACAAAACCATTCCTCTATTTTAACCATGTTTGCCTTTTACATAAATTTGAAAACCTATCCAAGGCTCAAATTATTTTATCCTACTCTTTCATTTTACAAATGAGATATCTGGGAAGGTATGTAACTTGTTCAAGCTCATTGAATGACAACATATTGACTGAGCACTTCCGACTAACTTCCTGTCTTAGATGTTGGTGAAATTACCCCTCTTTAGAACCTTATGAATGAGTCCTGTGGACTGTGTTTAAAAGTAATGAACTAAACCACTAAAATCAGCATACGATTACTATTCTCCAACATCATAAATATTTTTATTGAGAAATCTTCACTTACTCCCATCTTCCTACACAACTAGGTGAGAGTAGGTGCTCACTAATTAGGGTAAGATGACTAATTGAATGTTCACAAGTATTTCTTAATTTAAAATTACCTTACCAAAATGGCAAGTCTGAGTTGTAAAGCTATTTACTAATGTAAGTTTTTTAAAAAGTAAAATATCCCAACTTCACTACTAAGAAAAAGAATTAAAAGAAGGAAATTGTGTGAGGAAAAATATAAATGTGTTTGATAAACAAAACAGAAATGAAATATGAAAATTGGGTGGTTAGGCAAAATAACTGAATAAGCAACACAGAAATGTATACTGCACTTTTTAAACCTTAAGTATCCCAATAATGGCTCAATTCTCTAAGTCAGTATAGTGCAGGGCAAAGGGCCTGATTTAGAGTTGGAGATTCTGAGTACTTAGCCTGGGGTCAACCCTAAGCATCTGTGTGTCTTTGGCCAACTCACTAAGATATGAATGCTCTCATTCATTCTGTTGAGATTAACACTGGCATGACTAATTAAAATTACAGAGTAATAAAGATAATAACAATAGCTAATTCTTATTGTTTATTATGAGATGAGTTCTTTACATGTATCATGTAATTTAACACTTAAAACAATCTGACAAGATGAGTTATGATAAAAATTCTAGGCAACATTGATTAAACCACTCTTTGTATACTACTTTTCCTGTCAGGAAATAGGGTTAGTGAGTTGAAGCATTGTAAGGACTATGTTTGAAGTGTTTGAAGCTGTGTCTCTCTGACTCCAGCACACATCTTTTAAATAAGTATGCAATATAAAAAAGGGAGCTAAAGATTAAGTACTCATTTTTCTAGTTAGGTAAACCAAGCAGAAAAGAATTGAAATACTTTTCTTAAAATCACATAACAATTTAGGAGCAGCTGGAAAGAAATATTCTATAGCTAATGTGATTGCCTTGCACTATGATAAATGTATTCTAAAGTTAGGAAGAATGACTGGCCAGTTGTGAAGCAGAAAGTTACCACTTACATTTGACAGGAAAATGTAAGTTTTGATCAGGTAAGGATTTACGGTTGATTTTCTATTATGGCTGTAACATATTGCTACAAATTTAGTAGCTTAAAACAAAATACATTTATTATCTCACAGCTCCATAGGTCAGGAGTCCTGTGGGCTTGGCTAGTTTCTCTATTTCAAGTCTTATAAGGCCAAAATCAAGGAATTCTCTTCTGGAAGTTCTGAGAGAGAATCTACCTCCTGATTCATTCAGGTTGTACAGCTGGGGTCCCCATTTCTTTGCAGGCCTGTAGGCCTCTTTCTAGTCCTTGTATGTGGGTCCCTGGCAAAGCCATCATCTGTCGTATCTCTTCTGCTCCCTTTTTATCTGTTGCATCTCTCTGACTATTCAACCTTCCTCTTCTACTTTGAAGTGCTCAAATGATTAGTTTAGTGTAGCAGAGTAATTCATGGTAATCTAGGATAATCTTCCTAGTTTAAGGTCCATAACCTTAAAATGACAGATTCTGGGGATTAGGGCATGGGAATACTTGGGGGGTCATTATTCTGTCTACCACAGGATTCTTTTATCTGTACCACTGGTTCTCGACTCTAGCTGTATACTGGAATCACCATAGAAACTTGAAAAAAATGCTTATGCCTAGGCTCCAATCAAGATGAACTGAATCCAAATTTCTTGCAGTAGAATCCATACAGTGATTTTTTTTTAGGTGTCAGAAAAGTATAATATGCTTCATAGGACTAATAACATTCTCTAACACCAGTTTCTTCAACTTAATTAAATTCATTTTGTAAGCAATCCATTCAAAATACACTTTCTTTTTCATTTTTTTAAGTTTATTTATTTATTTAGAGATGAGCGAGGGAGGGGCAGAGAGAGAGGAATAGAGACAGAATCCCAACCAGGTTCCATGCTATCAGTGTAGAGCCTGATGAGGGCTCAATCCCACAAACTGTAAGATCATGACCTGAGCCAAAATCAAGAGTTGGACACTTAACCAACTGAGCTACCCAGGCACCCAAAACACACTTTCTATGTATTCTTTTTATGGCTAGGTTTGGGAATTATAGAGGTATGTATAATGCATGTCCTACTCTTACCGTGCACACAATCTAGTGGCACAAACAGACACACACACCAAAGAATTACAACATAACAGGATGCATTTTATTTATTTTTATTTATTTATTTTTTAATGACTATGTATTTGAGAGAGAGTGTGAGTGGGGGAGGAGCAGAGAGAGAGGGAGAGAATCCCAAGTAGGCTCTGCACTGCCAATGCAGACCCTAATGCAGGGCTTGATCCCACAAACTGTGAGACCTGAGCTGAAATCAAGAGTCAGATGCTTAACTGACTGAGCCACCCAGGCACCTCTAGTATAGATTAAAAAAATTTTTTTTAATGTTTATTTATTTTTGAGAGAGACAGAGACAGAATGCGAGTGGGTTAGGGGCAGAGAGAGAGGGAGACACAGAATCCAAAGCAGGCTCCAGGCTCTGAGCTGTCAGCACAGAGCCTGATGTGGGGCTTGAACTCACAAGCTGTGAAATCATGACCTGAGCCGAAGTGGGATGCTTAACTGACTGAGCAGCACAGGCACCCCCCCCAGTGTACATTTTAAAATAGATATTTAAGTAATTTGCTCTGGGAGTTCTGAGACATTTCTTGTGCCTTGGAACATGGCAGAATATTTCTGCTTAATTTATACTTGATAAGTTTTTTTGTTTTGTTTTGTTTTGTTTTGTTTTGTTTTGTTTGGTAAACTCTACACCCAACATAGGGCTTGAGCTCACAACTCCGAGATCAAGAGTTACATGCTCCCCCAAATGAGTCAGCCAGTTACCCTCTTAGTAGTTATTTTTAAAATAATCTGGCAGGGGGGCGCCTGGGTGGCTCAGTCGGTTAAGCGTCTGACTTCAGCTCACAGTCCGTGAGTTCAAGCCCCGCATTGGGCTCTGTGCTGACAGCTCAGAGCCTGGAGCCTGCTTCAGATTCTGTGTCTCCCTCTCTTTCTGCCCCTCCCCTGCTCATGCTCTGCCTCTGTCTCAAAAATAAATAAAAACATTAAAAAAAATAGTCTGGCAGGACCTAGAGACAGAGGAATGTAGGTGTGTTCAGGTCTCAGCATGGTCTAATGAGGATGATGTATTAACATCGTGCTTCTCAAAATTTAATAGACCAATAATTTCCTTGAAGGCTTACACAAAATGCAGATTCCCAAGTTTTTCTCCAGAAGATACTGATTCGTTGGGTCTATGGTGGGGCCTAGACATTCTGACATGTTCAAGAAGTTCAGTAGTGATTCTGATGCAAATCATCCATGAACTCACAATTGGAGGAACAATGGTTCATACTACATCAATGATTTGCTACCTGTTCATTCAATAGTCTAAAAAATTATGGAAGCTCCAAGTGAAATTATTTTTCTTTACAAACCATATAGTTTGACCTCCTTATATCAATAACAGATGTTTAGGAAAAAGAATCCTTCTGTTTTAATTTTCTTACTTCTTCATTTATTGAAAGTGTTAAGGACAGGCCAGGATAGGGGTAGGAAATTCAAACCTTATATTGTCATTTCTTTCTTAAATATTCGATTGTAAGTAAAGAAAGTAATTTGTAAAAATAATTCTAGCAGAAAGACTTAGGTTTTGCCCAGAAATAAACAGTGAGGAGAAAATAAAAGGTAACCAGGATTCTTGTACTTTGACATTTTTCTTGAGTGGCACAATCTATTCTACATTGAATAAAACAACAGAAAGAAACTTCCATTTGCCATACAAGTATAGAATACTGGGGTTGAAGGAGAGTGTTCATTCCTTATTTTGATTCAGAAATGTAACTTCTTGAATATGTCATATGGGAAAGACACATACTAAATAGAAAACGCCTTACTTTGTTCACACAAGGGTTCAGGATGCTTCATGGCAAATGAGATAGGTGTGGGAAATGCTTCTGTTAGCCTACTTTATAGTGACTGGATAAATAAGTGGAAAAAAAGAAAATGGCATAGGGCCCATAAAAATGCAAAATACGTTGGAAATGGAAGATTGTAAGTTAAAAGTTGTGGGTTTTTTTCTTAATCTTGAAGTGAACATATACTTTTAGTATCAGGGTTAGGCAACTCAACTAAAAATAAAAATCGTCATAAAGAAAATAAATTAATGAAATGTGCATATAGGAATATAAAAATTGAGAAAATAAAAAGTAGGTTTGCAAGGCACTACTATGCATTTAGAGGATTCAGGTTTTTGTGATAACTTAGTATTGATTAAGTCACACTGATTTATACATTTTTTATGTAGAATAAAACATGATTTCACACTGAAGTAAGCAAAAAAAAGATTGGTTAGAAGTTTTGCACTTGGAAATGTAGATCCATGAAAAATGTCTTGTGGTACAGATCAATGGTAATTTTAGGAAATGAAACCAGGATGATATTACATAAAGCCCTAAGTGACTAGAAACCTATATTTCAAAAGTTCTTTGAAGTTTTACAACATTCTTCATTTCTTAATGTTCTTTTCTCTGATGAAATAAATCATTTTTAGATTATGTTGGTGATTTTTTGGCAAGAGGAATGAAGATCTTTTTATTTCATGTGTACAGTAAAGAAAATTATTTTGTTTCTAGTAGTAGAACCAAATCTTCCACTTTGTTTAATTTTGGGAAGTGAAAATGAAATAGTACTGATAAGATCCGTGAGGCTAGCAGTTAAAGAGAATGTCAGTTAACTACTAGCAGGATCATTATGATCACAAATCCACTTAAGAGTTCAAATTAGAGCTGTCTTAGTTTTAAATAAGTTCTTTTCCTACTACACAAACCTAAAGACACTTGGAAAAACCCACTAGCAGATTTAGTCATTTAACCGCACCCTTAATTACATACTTCATTTCTCCTTAGAATTGAATGGGAGCTACTACATCTCACAAGGCAATGTGCAACTCAGTTGTCAGTAAATAATTTAACAAGATTTGAAAGAGATTTACAATGATTTGCTTAAAAGGTCTGGTCAGTTAATATCAAATGCATTTTAGCAAATGTAAATTTGGAGTAAGCTAAATATAGAAAAGAGAACCGCTCGCTGAATGAACGTTGTAGAGGTAGCATGCAAAGAACCACTGAGCTAAACTGAAGAATACAATTAAACATACTTCTGATGACAATCATGGCATTACATCTACCAACATGAGACTCAGTCTAAACTGACCTTCAGCTGTATCTGTAGGGGTGCTACCTGCATGCCCAGTCATGATCCTTCCATTATGGATCTACAGAACTTTTGGTGAAAGTGATCTTTCCTTCATAACTGCTGCTCCCCACGTATGTCCGCTGGCAGGAAAATTTGATAGGTTTTGTCAGGTAGATGACTGAAATGAATTGGATCACCACACAAAATGGGCATTGTTAGACTTTATGGAGCGTACAGGAGTCCACCATAGGTTTGAAAAACTGCCACCCAACCTTGCTGCTGCATCCTTGATAAAACCAGAGGCCACAGACTGGCCGCTGGATTAGGAGTGCTACAAGTTTACACAGTGCAAAATACCCCCTGGTTACTAGTAGCACACGTTCCAGATCATTTAAGAATAGGGTGAAGAAGGAAACTATAAAAGTGGAATGATTTGCATTGGTAAATATTTCGTGAATTGAATAAAATCTTTAATTATCGGTGCCAGAATTATCTAGTGAACCCTAAAAGGAATTTCACTCAAATACTCTTTAGAACTCTGATTTTGAAGCCTATTAGATAAGCAACAAAAATAACTGCTCATGTTGTATAAAAGTTTTTTCACATATATTGGGTTTGGCAAAATTCCAAATGTGTTTTTGAAGCTCTTTCCCCTTCCATTTTCCAGTTTATGTGCATTTTATAGTTCATTTAATCCTAACTCATGTATAAGTTGTGAAAGCATTATTTCATAAAAACCTTGATTTACAAATAGAATAATATTTCTTTACATTCTTATTTGTGTATTTCTGTTTTATATATATTTACTACAGAGAAATGTAAGCTACCAATGTTTTAAATTTGGCTTAACCTTTATAAAGACTTACAAAGCAGTAAATTACTGTTTATTCAGTATCTCAACAACCACATAACTTGACAGATCAATAGTTTTGGGGACATTCTTTCATAAGAAAGTAAAAATGCTGATAGAGCAACATTTTTTTTTCTGATTTTCATTGTCAGTATGGATTCCGACACTATCTAAAGCCTTCTAATAGAAGAAATAGCAGTTAATTAATAGTTATGATTAGTTTCCTTGATTGCAAGTTCAAAATCCTAAAGTAGTTTATTGGCTTATTTTTTTCATTCATTTACAGGAAATATAAATTAACCAAAGATACACGGATCAATCGGATATGGTTTCTGGCTTTGAAAAAAAACATATGAGCAAGGGAAATGGATATATGTAACTAAGACTAATAACACATTCCAAGAAGTTATTAGATAAAGAAAGTTATTCAAAGGAAAATTAAACTGTGGTTTAATTTAAAAGTTTAGTATCTTAACCATCCTAGATGAATGGAAATTAACTTGAATGGAAATTAACTTGGAAGTTAATAGTTTCTCCATATAATGGAAAACAACAAATATTTGTGACAAAACTCAAATATATTGTAAGCAAAAGAGATTTTAAAAAATTAGAATAGCTTAATACAAATATCATTATAATAGAGGTATTTTCTTTGAAAATTTCTATTTCTCATGGAAATTATGCAGACTCATTAAATAATATTAAATTATTACATCGATCAATATTTCAGGTCATGACCCCTGGATTTAAGAAATTCTTCAAGACAACATCAAATATGATCCGGGGGAAAATGTGATTTGAGTCTGGAGACAATTGTGTATGTAAGTATTGGAAAATTAGATTTTCTCATGGTAAAATTTAATAAAAACTAAAATATCAACTCATTAATTACTATATTGACAAAACTTTTATTCATTGTTTTCCTTGTTACAACATTTTTTTAAAATATCTAAAATTAATATAATGCCTCCTCATTTTTAGCTATTTTTTTAAGAAGATCAACTAATAATAAAAACCCAGTATATCTGATAGAAGAGAAACGTTATTTGGAAGATTACTACAATTAAAAAGAAAAGCTGTCTACGTGAGTCATTGGTAAGGGCAAGCAATGACATAGATTCAAGTTGCTAGAAATTGGTGTGCTTTTGTTGCATGTGATAATAAAAATAATAATTTAATATGTGGAAAAACTTTTTATAATTCTTACTTTACCATTGGACCTATAATAAAAATCATAACAAGGTTCTTAACAAAATTAAGTATTAGTTCATAGCTTTCTGGCAAATATCTATTGATTGGATTTTTTAAATCTCTGTTGATAAATACTTCAGATACATTCACTTAAATAAATATTGTATTATGACTATATCATGATAATTTTTATCTCATAAAAGCACTGTCAAAGTAGGTTGCTCATGGACCTTACAGTGAGTAAGCAATCCCAGCAATGTTTGTCTCTAAGAATTAAGATGTTAGGGGGTGTTGTTTTAGAGCCCATTTTCATTAGCTCAGGATTGTATCTACCATTAGAAAAATTTCACAGAAATACTTTATGTAGTATTGTCCATTTCCTGTAACCTTATTTTAATATAGATAATTTAGGAATATTTTAGTTCCCAATTAAAGGAAAAATAATTTCTATTAAATTATAAGGCCATTTTTGTGATGTATGGTTGTTGAGTCTCAAGAAATTGGCCTGAGGAAAGTTTTTCCCCTTAAATTATTGAAGAGTCAGAAAATTAAAAATGAGGTTAATATATATAGGAGATAAAAGTGAGCTTTATGGTAAAATATGCTATCAAAATTTGTGCCTTTATGCTCTTGTGAAATTCTTTGTCTTGATACTTTAATTATTTTATTCCAATTTTGGTAAAAGCAAAGAAAGTAAGATGTTTTCTAATTACTTAAATTACTTATTATATGGTTTTAAAAAAATTACCACTGAGTACCATATAAATTTATTTTATAAATATTGATTAATTATATTTCTTTCATTTTTATTTGCAGTTTGATTTATATTGTACAGCATATTTAATTTTGGCTTCAATGATGGAGAAAAAATGTATCCTGTATTTCTGTTTATCTTGCCTTTTTTTATGGTAAGGATAAATTCCTCTAATATATCTCTCTATTTATGATTATTTATTTTGACTTCCAATAAACCTATAATTAATAAACATTAATAACAACAAAATGACATACAGTTATTTGATGCATAAATTAAGTACATTATTAATCAACAGAGCAATGCTTTATTTTCTTTCAGTGTATCCTTTTAGGCTTTAATTCACTAGGAGGCACTATAGGATGGTTGGGCAGTGAGGTGGGAGTGGGATGTTAAAGTGAGGAAGGTCCATGATAAAAATGTAAAAGATACCAGAGGAAGGTAATCGTCAGAGTTTGAAAGAAAAATGAAATGGCTCTATACTACAGTCATATATATTAAATAAAATACTTTCAACCAGACCTGTTGAGTATGTGTTAGATCTGTTTAAAAGTAGATTCCAACCTGTTGGTTTTTCTCCCATTCTGCCAACTGATTGATTTACATTAACTGAAACCATGCACTGTTTTATGTTTTAATTTTTTAATGTTTTATTTTTGAGTGAGAGAGAGAGAGAGAGAGAGAGCGAGCATGAGTGGGGGAGGGGCAGAGTGAGAGGGGGGACACAGAATAGGAAGCAGGCTCTAGGCTCTGAGCCCAACATGGGGCTCAAACCCACCAACAGTGAGATCATGACCTGAGCTGAGGTCAGATGCTTAACCGACTGAGTCACCCAGGCACCCCAACCACGCACTGTTTTCAATCAATTTCCTTATCCATTCATTCAAATGAGTATGAAGTGCCTGTTTTCTGATGGACTTTGATGCTAAATTTGGGGCAGTTGTATATGTGAATGTGAGCACTCATGTGTGCCCTTGCACACAGCTGCGGGGAAGGTGAGACTGGAGGTGGAGGGTAGACTAAGGATGACTACAAATCTATTGCCCTACCGGAGGGGCCATATTCCTTACACACACAATTGGATGTTTATTTACAGAAATATTTTGTTCACGTTTTTCTCTCTCCCACATTAAAACAGGGACTGTACTCTTATCTCACTTATATCTATATATATATTAGAAACCGACAGATGTAATCTCATCTGATTCTGTGCCAGCACATAAATTTCCTGTGGTGTTTTCAAGCAAACCCCAAAAGAGGATTTAAACAAAGAAACTCAAGAAAAATATAGAAAACCTAAATGGGAAAAAAAAAAAAAGCCTACATTCCTATCAGCATTTGTATTTGAAAACATTCTCCAGTCTAGGAGCAGTCCAAATCCTACACTTCTTAGATGTTATCTTAGGTAAATAGCCTAGAATTCAAGAAGCAGGACTCCTGTTTCTTCAGCTCCCTCCCTGCACTGAGCGTGCCAATGAACTGCACAGGCCAACTCTGGTTGCCTGCAGGTAATTCTGTATCAGATTACCAATCTGATTACTGTAATTTAAGGAATTGTGACCATTTTTCTTGAATTCATTCAGATAGTGCAAAGCTGTGTTTTTAAGAATAAAAATGATATTGATTTTATGCAATTCTATAAACTTCCTGAGAACAGGAGAAAAATACTAATTTTCTTAATGCTGTAAATTTACATTTATTGCTTGTGCAGCACAAATGCTGCACAAATCTTTATTAGGAAATTAAAACTAACCAAAGAACGAGAGAATAAATGTTAAATGGTGCTCAGGTGATAGTGAGGCTTGAGTGGTACCACACACTGAGGGAATGTAACTACTTAGACTTTGGTAAATATGAATTCGGGCTAGAGAACAGAGAATCGAGTATAAGGGAACAAAATAAGAGTAGAAAATTAATGCTTATGAATGATAATTAAAGGAAATAATGCAAAAGTGAAGAAGAAGTAAGGTTGAGGGAGGTTATACAGGCTTCATATTGCAAAACAGTAACAAAAAGTCATGCAGATATTAAAATGGAAGTGAAACTTAAATAGTACTACTAAATTGGAAGATCTTAAATATATACCTTGTCCAAAACGTTTATTGATGTACATACAGTAAAAATTCTATTTACCAATGACATAAATGAACTTCTCAATATTTTGATGATCAAAATTTGATAATAAAAATGGCCAACAGTTTTGAATATTTACCATGTGTCAAATACTTCCTGTTATTTTTTTTTTAAGTTTATTTTGAGAAAGAGAGAATGCATGTGTCAGAGCAGAGGAAGGGCAGAGAAAGAGAGGGAGAGAATCCCAAGCAGGCTCCATGTTGTCCGTACAGAGCCCATAGCGGAGCTCAAACTCATGAACCCATGAGATCTTGACCTCAGTTCAAATTGAGAGTCAGCATTTAACTGACTGAGCCACCCAGGCGCCCCATTTCCCTCTGTTATCTTGATACTATTTTATCCCATTAAAATTTTTTTTATTCCATTTTACAATAAGAAAGCAGAGCCTTAGGGAACTTAAATACCTTGCCCATATTCACAGAGCAGGTGAAAAAGTAGAGGTGGATTTTCAATACAACTCTGTCTGTATTCCAGAGCTCACGTCCTAGAGCCAGATCCTATAGGCTTCTGAGAACCGACTATAGCCTGTTTCCCAGAGCTGCCATTTACAGCTACTTGAGGTCACTTGAAATTAAACATGGTGGGGACATTTAAACCATGAAAATTAGCAAACGGTTCAAATCAGGGATTTTCCCCCCAGAACCAGTTAACCATGTAGCATATCACTGCAGCTACTCTTTTTCCACTGTGACAGACTGCCTCTGACAGACATTCTCACAATTCTGATTTTTTTTTTTAAATCCCTTAGATTCTTGACATAGCAGAATCAGAAGAGAACATTGATGACTTAAATGAGTTCGGTGTCTATACTAGAAATAAAATCATGACAGCTCAGTATGAATGTTACCAAAAAATTATGCAAGACCCTATTCAACAAACAGAAGGTAAACATGACTATTTAATTTTTAAATGCCTTTGATACCCTTTTAAAAGAAAACTACTCCATTATATCATTTATGGGTTTCTTAGGTCCATTGTTAAAAATGGGTTAGTTAGCTTTCCTGTTACATGTGCATTCTTACTTATGAAGAAATTTATGACATAATTTATCTTGCTCCTTTTTAAAAAATTTTAATTCAAACTATGTGCAACAGGAATATTTTTAGTAATGTTTTTTATGGTACAAAGATATTTAAAATATCAAATGTGTGTCTTTAATTAAATCAGTGACTTGATCTTCAGCTTATGTAATTTGTATTTCTCTTTCACAAGCTGCTTGATAGGAGCTTGCATAATAAATTATAATTTTTTTGCATAACACGTGCTTTGTATAATACATTTGGTCTAAGTGCTTCTGTTTCTATTAAGATATTCTTTAGATACTTTTATAACATTATTGAAGTCCTGCTAAGTGCCAGATATTTGCCTGGATTCTGAAGATACAAAGATGAGTAGCACAATTAGAGTTGCTAGATTTAGCAAAAACAAAATAAAAAATCAAGACCAAAACCAGGCCCTGTATTTTTATCTGGCACAGGTATATCTTCAAAATGTAAAACGTGAAACTCACAATGAAACATAGCAAAATGTAAAGACTTTAGATATTTCTTTTTTTTAATTTTTTTAATGTTTATATTTACTTTTGAGACAGAGGGAGACAGAGCATGAGCGGGGGAGGGGCAAAGAGAGAGGGAGGCAGAATCCAAAGCAGGCTCCAGGCTCTCAGCTGTCAGCACAGACCCTGATTCGGGGCTAGAACTCAACCGCGAGATCATGACCTGAGTTGAAGTCAGACGCACTGACTGAGCCATCCAGGCGCCCCTAGACTTTAGATATTTCTAAATTATCAGTGGATACAAAGATCTTTACATTTTTGGAAAAATATTTGATGGTATTATAATGTTTCTTATATAAATGAAATGTTGACAGTAGGTTATTATTAGTATTTGTAACTGACAAAATGAACTTGCTTGTGAGAAAGAGAAAAAAGTGATTTTCCCACATTGGTCAACTTTTAGAACTTTTAGAATTGTAATGAACAATTCTTAATGAAAAATCTAATGGAACAATATAATTTGATAATCTTTGGAGAAGTATTTAGATAGATCTATCCAAACATTTTTTTAACGAGATATTTATTCAGTTAAAAATATCTTGGATATATACCAGACACTGACAAACTATCTGATATTATGTCACTAGGAGTTAAATTATCCAGTACACAAACTGCATACAAATTCTGTTAACTTATCTGACTTATCACTTTATTCCACTAAACTCCAAGTTTCAAGTTTCAAATTATTGAATTAACCCCTTCCAAATCGTGTAGATATATGTAAAAGTAGTCTTCGAATCTCATTGTTGAACAATAGGAATATCTTTGAGTGTTTCATAATAAAATAATTTTGTGATAAAATAATTTTAGAATCACTGTGTAATAAATCCTCCTCTTGGAGCTTCATAATGCACTTTGTAATTTTAAATACTCTAGCAAGTCTTGCAAGAAAGAACTGTCTTCATTTCAACTTTATGCTTCCCAAATCTTTTGACCACAGAAACTCTTTTAATGGAATACCTACTCCTGTCTCACTCAAATGCCATACAACACATGTGAAAAATTCTGCCCTGTGTAATCTATCATACTGCCAGTGTTATCATTAATTAGATGGGATCTTTTGGACAGGTGATAGGATCTGTTCGAGATGCTTTCTATCAGGGAATTCTTCTCTGTTAGGCCACAAAATGCATTTTATTTAGTAATATATGAATGTAGACTATTTAAATAAGTGAAAACCACAGGAGAAAGAAACAGAGATGAAATGCGTTATTTTTTAATAGAATTTAATAGAATTACTTACTTAATAATTTAATAGAATTACTTACACTTTCAGGCCAGTAGAATTTTTTTCTACCTCGATGAAGATTAGATTGAGTCTGAGATTGTGGCACAAATCTGTTAAAAAATAATAAACATCTCATGAAACATTTGGGCTTCTATCTATGAGTACTTGCCCGACTAGGTGAAAAATTATTTTCTTTAATTATAGACTGTTATAAGATTGGACTATTGGTCATTTTATTTCTCCATCACTTTTTTAAAAAAAACTTATATTTGTTCATGTAAGAGGATCTTTCTCTTCAGTTTACTAAAAGGAAAATATGAGAATGTTTACATTCTACTCCATTTGAAATGTGAAGGAAGGGAAGTAAGAGCTACAATTTGGTAGAGGGGCCTGAATATCTGTTAGGGTCAATACTGTGAAATAGGAAGTGTTAGGGTGTTCATTTGTTTATCTCAGAAAATACTAAAACCTTGCCCTAAGAACACAACATTTTCCAATTTCTCATACTTTTACAAAGTTTTAAGTATAGGGACACTAAGTAACTACTACCTTTATGGTTAAGGACAGCCATCAAAGACCACTTGATTTATTGAATGAATAGCCACCTTTGAGAACTGGAATTAAATCTAAACTCTTCAGTACACTTTTAAGGATATTTCTAAATTTAATTTGGCAATAAGCCCAATAATGACTTGATGAAAAACTTACCAGCTATGGATTTTATATGGTCTTCATTTGCAGTTGGTAGTATGTATTTCATGTCAGTATTAGCCCACCAGTAAGACTTATGTCTTCATGTATAACTAAAGGAATTATTAATCACTGATTTTTATTCTTCTCTTAAGGTATTTACTGTAACAGAACCTGGGATGGGTGGTTATGCTGGAATGATGTTGCCGCAGGAACCGAATCAATGCAGCACTGCCCTGATTACTTTCAGGACTTTGATCCATCAGGTAGAAACACAGATTTATATACAGATCCACTTGACATTAAATAAACTCTAAATTAATCGCATTAATGTTTTCTTCTTTTCTTTTTAATTAAAGAAAAAGTTACAAAGATCTGTGACCAAGATGGAAACTGGTTTAGACATCCAGAGAGCAACAGGACATGGACAAATTATACTCAGTGTAATCTTAACACACACGAGAAAGTGAAGGTATGAAATAATTATGAACTCAAATGTAAATAACATGATCTACTTACAAAGTTAGTTACTGATAGGGTATTGGAGAAAATTTAGCTAGTGTTCCATTGTGTTGTAAAGCCTTTTTATAAGCAATGGAGAAAAATCTTTGTGGAAATAATTATTCATTCTGTCATTACACAAAGGAAGCAATCCTGCTAGGTAATAGTGTATTTACAAGTCAATGTGTTGGTATAGGAGTTTCAAATTTCCCAAAGAAAACATATTTTATTTTATTTTTTTTAATTTTTTTTTTCAACGTTTATTTATTTTTGGGACAGAGAGAGACAGAGCACGAACAGGGGAGGGGCAGAGAGAGAGGGAGACACAGAATCGGAAACAGGCTCCAGGCTCTGAGCCATCAGCCCAGAGCCTGACGCAGGGCTCGAACTCACGGACCGCGAGATCGTGACCTGGCTGAAGTCGGACGCTTAACCGACTGCGCCACCCAGGCGCCCCAGAAAACATATTTTAAAAGGGAAAGAAAAGGGAACATATTCATCGGTATTGGAATTTCTAGAACTAAGTTCAGGAATTGTGCTCAAGTAAACAAAGTAAGTCCAAAAGGATGTACACAACTCTATCTGTCCCTCAACAGAAGGCTGTCCTGACTGGCTGCTAGGTTACTCACTCACATTCCCACTTTTAACACAATACATTAAAGTCAAGGTTAGTCACAGTTTGTCACAACGATTAAGCTTTGATAGAAAGTGCCTGAATACATTTGCACAGGTGTGAATATACAGGCAGTTTGTCAGTGATTGGAACGGAGTCCTGATTTCTTGTTCCTATTCTTTACCAGCCATATGACCTCAGGCAAGCTTATAACCTCTCTCTGCCTCAGTTTCCTTGTATATAAAATGAAGATAACAATAAACCTAGCCTCAAGGTTTTCATAAGGATTGACTTAATACAAGGAAAATTCTTAGAAAACTCATAGGTATATAGTAAGCATTTGATAAATGTCAGCTATCACTATACTTATAAATCGTGTTCTTTGCTTATTCAGAGAAGATTTTAAAGAGAAGTATAAAAATACACAATAAAATGGTAAGTTACAAATAGATTACAGGAAAATAAAAAAAAACAAAGAGGAAGAGTGAAACCATGTGAGAAAACATATTTGTATAGATTAGAGGCTCCTATAATTGCTATATTGAGATTAGTCTTGGGGCTTCAAATTTGTTAAAGGAAAAAGAAAAACCCAGTAGGAAAGAAAGCCTTATCTAAAATAAACAAAAATAATTAATAGCATTTAACATTCACAAAGTGATAGAGTAAAAACTGTCAATGTCCTTCAAAACACAAAATGCTACTTTAAAGTATTACAAAACCTAGATCAATAAAATTATTCCTTCCTAGGTTTAATATATGATTTCTAATTTTCTACATTAAGAGGACATACAATTTATAAATGTTGATGTCACTTGATAAATTTGCACAGATACTCTTTATTCCAGATTTATTTAAGTATCTATTGGTTTGTAAGCTAAATGGCAATGCGAGTAGAACACATATTTTTAGAAATATAATTTGTTCTATTGATTTGAGCTTATACACATGTGGGATTATAGTATTGATAGGAATCTTAATTGTTTTTTTACTCATACCAATGTAGACTGCACTGAATTTGTTTTACCTGACTATAATTGGACATGGATTATCTATTGCATCACTGCTTATCTCACTTGGCATATTCTTTTATTTCAAGTAAGTACATGTAAAATATTTTTTAATTTATCAATTGTCTTTGGTGAATGCAGTGCCTTGTGCGTGTTTATGTCATGTGCTGATAAAATATAGGAACAGATGATTTATAATGTTTAAAATAAATTGAACATTTAGAATAATCTGAAATATATTGATCTTACCTTGACTTTATAAAATGTATAGAGCAGAGATTGATGAAATATCTGAAGCCTAAGTATGAAGTCATGTGGAAAGAAGAGAGCCAAAATCAATATGTAAATGTATCTGTATTTGTTTTGGAAACTATCAAATATTATAGAACTTATTAACTGAATTTTCAACTTCTAGGTCAATGTTAGTGTCAGTATACATGGTACATTACAGAAACCAATGGGAATGTGGCAATGGGAATAATACATATTATCTAATAATAATAATAACCTAAATATATTATGGTTCGGTTATTTTTCCTTGTTTTTTGGGGAGACTCATCATTAATATAGGTAGATTGCAGTTTGAATTTTATTTGAAATTTACTTCTTTTTTGGGGAAGGAGAGTCAACTCCAATTTCTTGATTTAGACAATCAACAAATGATTTTTTTAATTGATAGGAAAGTAAATATCAAAATTTGCATGCAGTATTTTATGCGTTAAAATGGTTTAATGGTTTTCATAACTTGATCACCACCAGTAATTATAGAATGCAGTATGGAGAGTGAGTAGCTGTATTTCATGGTAGCTTTATCACCATTGTCATTATCTTCCTCTTTCTCCTCCAACAATTGTCTTGGAGCATTAGCAGCTTCAGAATCAGCTAGAGTAGTAGCATACCACAATAATCCAAATCTGGAAATTATCAAGCCCCTGGATGTACCAGAGCACCAGCTTTTGGCCCACAGTCCATCAAATATTCGGAGTGCATCAAAGAATATACAAACCAACCAACCATTGTCTCTCATGGGTTCAAAATCACAGGATGTAGAGATTGCATCAGAACTGTACTAGTATTTTTGGAAACCTGCACCTTTTTAAAAATCTTCAAGATTAGTTACTTTGAGGAATCCACATGGAAACTTTTTAATGGCACTTTTAATTTATAACATCATCTAGGCACGATTAGAAACTGACTTTAAAAAACTCCACTCTGAATAAAGCTAATTAAGCATTAATTAAAAGTCAGTTGAAAGGAATTTTTATCCTAAAATATGGAAAACACTTCTTAAAGAATTATATTTACTATACTATATTTTGCAACAAGTTACCAAAAGGTTTTTGAGAAAACCAACTGCCAGTTCTCAATGCATTTGTAATTAGTTATGTCATATCAGATGCTTACAGCTTATTAAAACTTCATGTCTTTACTCATATATACTCTTAGTTTACACAACATTTTTTAAATGAATACTATCTTTGGAGTAGAAAAAACTTTGTTATGATTGTATAATAGATTAAAAATATCTCTTCTAAAAATAGAAAATAAACCATTTTCCAAAGTGATAATTTTAGAGTCCTCTGGTCCATAGTGATATATAATTTATGCTAATTGACAAAGTGAAGCAATGTTGCTGATGCTTACAAACTTATTGGTAAAATATGGTAATAAATCTTGGTTAATATTTAGTGAATTTAAAACACAAAATAGGGGTGCCTGGGTGCCTCAGTTGGTTGAGCTTCCGACTTTGGCACAGGTCATGATCTCACAGTTCATGGGTTCAAGCCCCACATCAGGCTCTGTGCTCACCGCTTGCTCAGAGCCCAGAGCCTGCTTCAGATTCTGTGTCTCCTTCTCTCTCTGCCCCTCGCCCATGCACGCTTTGTCTCACTCTGTTTCTCAAAAATAAATAAATGTAAAAAAAAAAACACAAAATAAAATTAAAATTTCAAATTCTCATTTAGTATAATAAAATGACTAAATAGTTTCACAAAAATATAGTTCATATCCTTTCTAATTCTAAAGGCAAATCTTTACAATTTAAAAATACTACATTTTAAAATCTGACTGTCTTGGCTCTTGAAACTAAATGATACGGCTAATTGCCATTCAGTTTATGCAGTACTCCTAGAACTCAGATTTTTAGTTCACAAAAATTACGCATCTACCACACCATAACATACCAACACATGGAAAGGATTAATTTAAATATAACTAGTGGTGGGGTGCCTGGGTGGCTCCGTGGACCCTTAAGCGCCCAACTTTGGCTCAGGTCATGATCTCGCAGTTCATGATTTTGAGCCCCACATGCGGCTCTGTGCTGACAGCTCAGAGCCTGGAGCCTGCTTCGGATTCTGTGTCTCCTTCTCTCTCTCTGCCCCTCCCCCACTTGCAATCTCTCTCTCTCTCTCTCTCTCTCAAAAATAAATAAGCATTAAAAAAAAATTTAATGTAACTAGGGGCACCTGGGTGGCTCAGTTGGTTAAGCCTCCAACTCTTGGTTTCAGCTCAGGTTATGACCTCATGGTTTCATGAGTTCAAGCTCCACATCAGGCTCTGTGCTGACCTCATGGAGTGTGCTTGGAATTTTCTCTCTCCATCTCTCTCTGCCTCTCCCCCACTCACGCTGTCTCTGCCTCTCAAAAGTAAATAAACTTAAAAAATTTTTTAAAGTAACTAATATTAGCCAAGTTTCTTTTTTTTTTAACAAAAAACTTAACAACTATGACTGAATATAAAGGAGGTCAGCCTCTATCCTGAAGGCATAAAATAGGAATCATAAGAGCTGTTTAAGACTGTCTTACAAATCTTGGGGAAAAAAGGTATGACTGTTAAATATTTTTAACCTTAGGAAAAAGAATTCATTCTTAATTAAAAACAAACTTGAGGTGCTCTGGTGGCTCAGTCAGTGAAGAGTCCTACTCTTGATTTCTGCTCAGGTCATGATCTCGCCATTTGTGAGTTGGAGCCCCATGTTGGCTCTGTGCTGAGCATGGGGCCTGCTTGGGATTCTCTCTTTCCCTCTCCCTCTGGCCCTCACACAAGTGCATGCACTCTTTCTCTCTCTCAAAAATAAATAAACTAAAAAATATGAATTTTTAATTTTTTTATTAAAGTTTATTGATTTTGAGAAAGAGAGAGGGAGAACAGGCTGAGAGAGCAGGACAGAGGATCTGAAGCAGACTTTGCACTGATAGCAGAGAGCCCCATGCAGGGCTTGAACTCATGAACCATGAGATCATGATCTGAGCTGAAGTGGTGGGACTGAGCCACCCAGGGACCCCCAAAATATGTATTTTTAAAACAAACTATAACCTTGAGAAACAAGATTTGCACTTAAATTTGCATTTTTTAAAAAATAAAAAAAATTAAGCATGTTACTAATTCTTAAACAAAAGAATATATAAACCTGTAATTTTAATATCCTATTGAGCAATTTCTTAGATTTTTGTAGTTTTATTTCATATTAATTTGTTTTTACAGTTTTAGTTGCAAAGTATTTTAACTATTTTTATAATTTAGCATTATATAATTCTTTCCATGTCCCTAAAGAGTTTTTAAAACTCTTCAGTTTATTATTTAGTTATTTACTTGGCTAAATAATATTCCATTGTGTAAGCTGACAAAAGTTTATTAAATTGTCCCATGTTTTAATTTTTTTTTTAACGTTTATTTATTTTTGAGACAGAGACAGAGCATGAACAGGGGAGGGGCAGAGAGAGAGGGAGACACAGAATCCGAAACAGGCTCCAGGCTCTGAGCTGTCAGCACAGAGCCCGATGCGGGGCTTGAACTCACGGACCGTGAGATCATGACCTGAGCCGAAGTCCGACGCTTAACCGACCAAGCCACCCAGGAGCCCCTGATTGTCCCATGTTTTAAATAGTAACATTACTTCCAATTTTTCCTGTTAATAAAAAACACTGTAACAGACATTTTCAGCCATAACTTTTCCCATATTTGGCACTATTTTTTTAGGCTACATTCCCAGAGACTTGGGATTTTTTTGGTCAAAGAGTAGATATCTTTTTATGGCTCTTCAAATACATCATCTCAAAAGTATCTGAATATCAATATGCTTGAAAAAAATCATAATACATACCTCCTCCTAATTCAAAGCAGTTTTTCTCCCAGAGTGACCCATCTTCAAGATTACCACCACCAGCAATCTAGTTGAGTTAGGGGCAATCTGTGGCACCTTCTCAACTTTCTTCCTAATCATTCTTCCTCATACTCTGGATTTCACCTCCTAACAGCCCTCCAATGGATCCAGTTAGTTTATCTCTGCTGCCACCACCACCAACCTTGTCTTAACTAGCCTCAGGAAGTTCCCCTTTACCACCTTCATTCAATTCTAAACAATGCAAGCCAGAATATTTTCAAAGCTTAGATCAAATACAGATATGATTTTGTCATCCTTTGCTTTAAAAAGCTTAAACTTTCTGCTGTAATTTATATAAAATCAAAATCATTAATGGATCCTATAGTTGAATATCTTGCCTATCCTTCCACCCCAGCCTAATTAAATTTATTCATCTTTCAGATCTGAACTTGAACATCAATTCCTCAGTGAAATTTTCCTGAATTCCTTATTGTAGTATTTCTAAAACTGACTAGATACAGCGCATGTGGAGTAAATTTTTAATTACTATTTAGGAGACCACGTATCTCTGTAGATTTAAAACTAATACAACAGAGATCCTTCAGATTAAATAATCTTTTTTTTTTAATTTTGCTTATAATAAGCCAAAATATTCAAGCACATTAAATATCTGAATGACATGAAGTTAAGAAGAATAACAATTATATAGCATGCCAATATCTGTAGTCAAAAAGAGAAAAATGGTCTCCTAGAATACCAAGTCTTATGGTCCCAAACAAGTTTGAATTTAGCAAGGATGTAACTAAACTCCTACACTAATTCCATAAAGTCAAATGCAAAATTGACAAAGCTTTTGTGAGTCTATGATTTAGTTGACCAAATGCTTGCTGTGAATTAATGAGGAAGCAGTGGGACTGCCAAGTGAAAACAATGCTACAAGCCAAATTATCCCAATAAATGAAAAGTATCCAATGCCAAATCTCTAATCAGAGCAGTCATTTACTCTGTCCATTATGAACTGACTTTGTAAAGGAAAGAGGGTGTTATAAGAATTGGCTTATTAGGATAGTAAAGCAATTGAAGAAAATAATGTTCACTGATCAGGGAGTCAACATATCAAAAATGGTAAGCCAGAAAAAGACAAAAAATAGGGGGCACAACAGATGACTTCAAGAATATCAATTACTGTAATTAGGAATAGAGTTTATATAATAACAAAAAAAATTTTGACTCAATTTATAAAAAAAATTCTAACAGCTAAACAAAATATAATGAACCCCAATTAACCTATTGACCTTCCTGTCACTCAGACAGAAATTAGATGTCAGTCTAATCAGAATTTTGAAATGGGGTATTCCCATACTTGGTTAGACCTAATGATCTGTAATGCTACTTCCAAACCCAAGTCTATGAATGAGGAGTAACTTACTAAAGAGGATTAGAATTAAAAAATTAATACTTTTAAAATCAAAATACATAATTTCAGTGTCAGGAAAGTTAGCATTTGTGAAAGTATTTTGCAAACTAAAAGCAATCTATACAGAAAAACTTTATTATTGATTAGGAATTGAAAGAAAATCTGGTTTAATATTTTTATATCTATATTTAAGTTCTCAAAAGAAAATTATCTTTAACCTTTATTTATTATTGAGAGATAGAGATAGAGGATGAGCATGTGAGGGGCAGAGAGAGGAGGAGACACAGAATCCAAAGCAGGCTCCAAGCTCTGAGCTGTTAGCACAGAGCCCGACGCGGGGCTCAACTCCCAGACGTGAGATCATGACCTGAGCTGAAGTCCCATGCGTAACCGACTGAGCCACCCAGGCGTCCCTATATTTAGGTATGTTTTATTTAAAAATGCAAACACTATTGGAGGCGTTAAGTGGCCGACTTCGGCTCAGGTCATGATCTCATGGTTCATGCGTTTGAGCCCAGCGTCGGGCTCTGTGCTGACAGCTCAGAGCCTGGAACCTGCTTCAGATTCTGTGTCTCCCTCTCTCTCTGCCCCTCCCCTGCTCATGCTCTCTCTCTCTCTCTCTCTCAAAAATAAATAAACATTAAAAAAAAATTTTTTTAATGCAAACACTATTCAACTAATACGAGTAATTTTCATTTTTACTTGAAGTCTTAAAACTTAAAACTTCAGAGTTTATTTTCTGTATGGAAAAACATTTTTTTAAGCTGGAATTATGTATATATATGCTAAGTACTTTAGCTTTAAAGATACAATCTGTAGATTCATACTTCATTTTAAAAGAGAAGCCAGAAATTTTTTGTTGCCCCAAATATTGTCCTCATATTACAATGTAAGTAGGCCTTATTTTTTTTTTAGAAAGAAAGCAGATTTTTTAATCAAGAGTATTGTAAGCAATAAATCCATGTATCTCTTATTTGCTAAAAATGTCACTCTTTTATAAATGATATATAACATGCTACATAGGCAAAACCTTGTCAAAGCCAATGAGTGTCTTGACAGTATACAGAATTTGGTTGTTGGCTTCTACATTAAAGAAAAATTAAGATTTTCAATTACATTGCTTATGCTAAAAGTTTATTTAAAAACTGCAATTAACTGTTCATTCTCTATAATGAACTAAAAAAGATATTAAATGGTGTGTGAAAATGAGAAATGTGTACTTGATTTCAGGTTTATGTTAGTTTTAATGGATAGTGTAATACAGTAATTACAAATATGGGATATATTCAAATCTTGCCATCAGCACTTACTAATAGTATGGATTTAGCCTGGTTCTGCTTTTCAGTAAGCGTCAGGGGTTTTGTTTGTTTGTTTGTTTGTTTGTTTTTGTAATGAGTCATAATGTTTAAAATACTGGGCAAAGAAACTTTACATGGTACCTGGCCTATAGCAATCTCTCAATAAATGGTAAGAAAGAGGTACTAACTGTGTCATTGGACTGTATCCAACATGTAGGCATAGAGACTGAACTATATAGTCATCTAATATTACCCTTATCTATTCTATTCTTTCAACAAATTAAAAAAATTTTTTTTTGAGAGAGCATACATGCAAGCGGGGGAGGGGCAAAGAGAGAGGGAGAGAGAGAATCTCAAGCAGGCTCCACACCCTCGAGGAGCCTGACACAGGGCTTGACCTCACAACCGTGAGATCAAGACCTGAGCCCAAATCAAAAGTTGGTTGCCTGGGGCACCTGAGTGACTTGGTTAAGCATCTAATTCTTGATATTAGCTCAGGCCATAATCTCATGATTCATGAGATCTAGCCCCATATTGGGCTCTGTGCTGACACCATGGAGCCTGCTTGGGTTTCTCTCTCTCTCCTCTCTCTGCCTCTCCCCTGCTCTCTCTGTCTCCCTCAAAAATAATTAAACAAACTTCTAAAAATGTTAAACAACAAAAAAAGAGTTGGTCACTTAATCAACCAAGCTATGCAGGTGCCCCATAACATTATCCCTATCTGATAGTAATCCAAAGTGGAAAAAGAAAAAAAAAAAAAAAGCTACTGTGGAGGTTCAAAGAGCTATGCGAAGACAGAGGAAGGAAAGACTCATTCTGACTCATAGAATCAGAAGATTCCTGAGGCGATAATCTCACTTTAACACTGAAATAAGTGTTAAATGATGGGTAAAATTTCCACAGGTAAAAACTGTAAACAATCAGTGAAGAGATTAGCTGGTTTTAAGTAGTTAATTAAGTTATCCAGACTTCCTCCCAATTTGTGTTCTTTCTACTTGGCTTAGTAATTTTATTTGATTTTAATTACCTTTTAAAAATGGAGAGTTTAAACAAAATGAAGTAGAAGTACCAATTAATTTTTCTTTTTTAATTATACATTCTTAGGCTTTAGATAAAATGTGAAAACCCCCCTTCAAGTAAGACCCAGGTGTAGCATTCTACATACTTTTTTATATATCTCAACATCCTTCCTTACACGACAGTGCATAAGAGTATGTTCTTTAAACAGGCACCTTTAGTCTCAGAACCCACCTTTGTCACTCACCTGCAATGTAGCAAGTTCTTTCATTTCTGTAATCCTCAATTTCATATCTTTAAAATGCAAACTCTACAGGTATCTATATCACAGGTTTGGTATAAGGACTGATATAGTATATGTTCAGTGCTAAGTGGAGTGTCTAATTTGAAAACACTATTATTGGCATAGTTATCACTCTTTCTTATTAGTCCATTAAAAGATTTTTATATAAATTTTTAGCCCTGATAGGCCTATTATTAACAATATGGGCACTTTAAAAACAAAATCGAAGGACACAATTTTTAGTTTTGTATGTATGACATTTATAAAGAAATTGTTATGTTCATGTAGAAAAATAAGTAAACAACGAGTGAAAAATTTTAGAAGTAAAATATCAGTATAATCATATTAGAAAAACTTGTTACTCAAAAATAAGTAAACTCTTTATGCCCACAAGATACCATCTAGCTTACTCAGTACTTGAAACCATATTAAAGAATGTCTAGACTTTTATTTTAAGACACTTCTACTATATATTCCTCAAAACAGTAAAAGCCACTATCTGTCAAAAACAACTATCCACTGAGCAACAAGTAGTGGAAAGAATATCATGAAGTTAGTTCTGTGAGAGCACAAATCATCTCTGCATTTTTAAAACCCATTCCGGGGGTTAGCACAAGACCTTGCTCATAGTAGGCACTTAATACATTTTTGAGAAATGAAAGGCATGAACTGACTTGGAAACTTATTTCTAAGACTGACTTTCCCATGACTTATCTGTGACCTTCAACAAGTCCCTTGAGTTTGTCTGGCCTTCTTTGTCTCCATCGACAAAGAAATTAAAATTCCTTAAAATTCTAATCAGTAGAAGAATCTGTGTAAAACAATATAGGATACTTTGTAAGTAGGTTGAAGAAAGGTCAAAAACACCTCAGAAAATACTGAATTGAATGGTTAATTAAGCATGTTCAAATAGTCAAGAGCACTGGAAATTTAGCTTTCTTACCACCAACCTGGAAACATCCTATAGGAGTTGATGTTTCACATATATCACTGTTATGAAAAAGCTATCAATATCTCTTTTCTGCTTCTTAACTCAGTTCCTCCTGCTACAGTCATTTCTGCCTAGTCTTTGGTAGAGGTGACTTTTTTTTTTTTTTCTGTTTGTTAATTCAGAGGTACTGGCCCATCCTAATAAAAACCAAGAACGAAATAAAAAGTCAACTTAGGGTTCTGTTTGTTATTTTTTATTTACAGAAAGAAAAGAAAAAGTCTACCACTCAGGCATGCTTTAAATTAGAAACAGAGAACACGAAACACTATTTACCAGATATACTTCAGTTTTATATTAGAGCCAATTAAAGGAAAGAGAGTGAGAGATAAAAAGAAAGGGAACCGAAAGGGAGGGGAAGAGAGAGACAGAGCTTTGGGATTTGCCAAGCCCTGAGAGGCAATGACTCTTACTCATAATGATCCTTGGAAAAACAAAGCACAACCCTTTAGATAAAATAAATAAATAAACTTTACCAGAATTAGTTATAAATTAATTTTAATTAATGTTTAAAATTTGAGAGCATAGCAAATCTTGCTCTTACCCAGATAAAGGGCTCTGTCTTCTTGCACATAAAAGAGCATATATAACACTGACTTGTAGGGGGGGAAAAGTGGTTCTTTTTTTTTTTTTTTCGACATCTTAATTTTGCTGACATTTCAGACATTGATTCCAAGTAATTCCAAAGCCAAGTTGCACATTTGCAACCCTATAGACAATGATGTCATTTCTAGGTAGTTGAGATAAGGTCCTAAATAAAATGCAGCAAAAAATCTATCCAGTCGATAGGCTAAAGCTTTCTTAATAAAATAATCCTTTAATGCTTATATTTATGCTCTTCAGGATAAGTGATCCAGATCTCACCTTTTTTTCCTTAGATCATATCTGAATATATTCAATCAATATTGTGAACACTTATCTCACTTCCAGTTTCTTCATATTATCTCTTGAAACTAGATAAAGTATCATTTTCTTCTTTAAGTTATAAACTTTCTCCTGAAAACTGTTCATGATTCCATCTTCAAGTCAGTTTTAAACAAAGCTAACTATTTAAAGAAATTCTACATAGGAACATAGAGAAGAAAGAGTCTTACTCTACAAACCATAGCCTGATGTATTTGTCTTGGCAAATTAGAACTTTTCACTTACATAAGTTGTTTAAAATCTGGCAAACCTGCCCCGTCAGAGGTTTGACAATGATTGAGTTCGGAAACAGTCATCAAGTGGTCCCTGAGTAACATACTTCTCAGTGCCTATCCAGAATCATCCTTGCTCTCTCAACTTTTTGGTACATTTCAGTCAATGTAAGTTTGTTAGGCACTATGGTTCTGAGACCTATTTTATTCTGCTGCATGTTTCCCAGGTGTCCTTCAGCTTAACATTGAACAATGGTTAATTAACCGCAGTATTTCAAGTAACATTTCATTAGGTCATATGCAGTCTATTTCCAAATTAGTGAATTTCAATCAATGTGCTGAAATCCATCTCCCTCAAACTAAACACAGTGAGAAGTGAAAACATTCCTACTCAGTAATGTGAGTCTTGGTTGGAAAGTTTTTTAAGTATGCCCATTGTAATTAAATAATAAAAGCATTGCATTTCCACATTAGAGTATCAGAGCTGAGTAAGGAGACAGTAGTACAAGAAGTAATAAATTTACTCTAACAAAAACCAGTTCCACTATGACATAATTGCTATTACTGGTTTATGGAGAAGAGTCCCAGGTATAGAAATTAAAGTAAATTAACTGAATTAAATAATTTGGAGTTATTGTAAACAGCAAACTTATTACTTGAGTTATAACTGAATGTTAAAGATCACATATTTCTGTTATTATTTCTAATAAATATGTAACTTCTTTATAGGTATATTTAATCGATTTTGCTTGTGTAAGTTGAAACAAGCACTATTTAGGCATCACAAATTTTCATGGAAATAGAATGACAAATCATTTTAAGAAAACGAATGATTCACTGCTTGATACAGTCATTTGAACGAGTTAAAAGTTAATAATTTGAGATAGAGAACATAAATAATGATTTGAGATAGAGAACCCCAAACTGATAATATTTTTTGCAATTTGGTTTTCCACTCTTGCAGGCATAGTTTATTTTCCTAGACTGTACCCATGGATATGACTATATATTAGAAGAAAGCCAAAGTAAACCCTTTAAAGTATAGCATCTTTTTAGTAGTTAGGGAAAACAAAACCCAAAAATGACTGAACAGTATGCTGCTAACATTGGCTAATAGAACACTGAAATGTAACACAAAAGAGTATGAGCTTCAGAATCAAAAATCATTTAGTAAATTATACTCTTTAATTTTCTTCATCTTAGAATAGAAAAAAAAAACAATGTGGAGTCTTGCCTTGTGCCTTTTTTCACCCTGTCCTTTGTGCCCCTTAAAAACTCTAAGCTCATTTTTTTTTTTTGAACTTTGACTCAGAGTAACTTCTTAATCCCCTTGGAATGCTTTTCTCCCATATTCTTCTCCTGTTTCATTTCTATCTTGTGTCTCCCCTCACTCTGGCCACAGTATTTATCTATTTCTTAATCCTATTTAATTTCTAAAAAGGATATAACACTACCAGGAATTACGTGATGTAATTTATATGTGAATTTACCCTCCACCTGAGTGACATCCATATTATTCACAACTGTTTCTTCAATACCTAGAAATATTACACAATATATTACTTATGCATCAATAAATAGTTATAAGTGATTAAATGAATACTGAAGGAGACAGAAGCTTTATTATTTTCTCAAAATTCAAAATTCAAATTCAACAGATCACTTAATAGGATTGTGACCTGGAGCAACTTACTTCAATTTTATTAAAGGATAATGATATTTCAGGGGGTTATTACATCATATAATGAGAGTGAAGTACTTACCTCTGTGTCTATTCTAAAAGCTCAATAAATGGTGGCTGCCATTATTGCGAATTTTATCTCTAAAAGGGTCTTTTGGGGGAGTGTAAGAATCACAGTCATTCAGAAAGCCTGTTTCTTCTCTTGGCTTCCTGCCCGTTAGAAGAGCAGGAGGAACTCTTGCATGGGGCAGCTCACACATGAGAAAGCCTTCTGGCCACACAAAATGTGCACATCTGTTCCTTAGGCAGCCCATATTCATATGTTATCTTAACTGAGCAACCTTGAAAGGCAGGGGCAAAGGAGAAGGGAGCATGATAGAGAAGAGCAACCATTTCCCTCCAGAAGAACTTTCGTTGAGCACTTTGGTTGAAACACTCTTGTACGCTTCCTAATCTGATTAAATGGATTAGAAGCAGCCTCCAAAAAGATCTATTGATAGAGGTTACGTGTATTTTGTGTCATACCTATCCAGGTGAATACATCAACTCAAGGTTCCCTTCAGTAGACAAAAAATAACCACACTGATTTTCCTTTTTTTAAAAAAAAAGTTTATTTATTTATTTAGAGAGAGACAGAGTGGGGGGAGGGCAGAGAGAGAGAAAGAGAGAGTGAATCCCAAGCAGACTCCACACTGTTAGTGCACAAAGCTCAATGCGGGGCTCGAACTCACAAACCATGAGATCATGACCTGAGCCAAAGTTGGATGCTTAACCAACAGAGTCACCCAGGTGCCCCGACTTTCCCTTGTAATACATGTATTGATTTCTGCCTGTTTCTTAGCTATGTTCAGATTAGCCTGGGCTTTCCTCTCAGATACATGGTTAATGTTTTCTTGGGAAAAGAGCTGAGCATTAAGAAATTAAATTAGATACACTAGCATAAGAAAGCAGTACTTTTTAGACTGGGCTATTCTTATATTGTTTATATTTCCTCTTTCCCTTACTAGTTTTGCTCAGGATTAGTATTGAGTGAAAGTAGTTTGGAAATTTCTATCTTAGGTCAAAACCAAATGGGAAAAAAAGGCAACATATTTTGTTCATAGTGTGGCAGAACTTTGAATATGGGACAGCATAATACTTGGGGCCTGTATGATAATGAAAGCAGTCATTTGGAGGCAACTCTGGGAAGGATGAAATGCCTAGGGAGATAATTCAGGTTGCTTGGTCTCCTGCTCTTCATCACATGTAAATTATCTTTCTAATGCTAAATGCTTTTGCTTTGTAACAAAAAGACGGCAATTTTTGTTTCATTGTATTACTTAAAACATGGGCAGTTTTAGGTTACTAAAACTTGATGCTATTTTATTGTTTGTGAGAGAAAACCAACATTGGAGAACTTGAATAAAATCAGCCATATGACAGCTGTGTTAAAAAAATAGCTAACTTAACATGGGTGAGATATTATGCCAAAAACACTAGACATGATTTATCTCACGCCACCTTTCATTCAATCTTATGAAGTATTGTTATCCCTATATTACAGATGCAGAAACCAGGGATTAGAGTTTTTAAATAATTTGCCCTAAATCATAATATCAGTAGATAATACAGTCCAGATTCATTCTCAGGCCAGGTTTCAAAACCCACTCTGAAATATGTGTACTGACTTGATACGACCTGCTTCTAATTGTTCCAAAAGAGAACTGAGAGGCATAGTTAGATTACACATGAGGTATGATGATTTGTTGACACACTTACATCAACTGCCTCTAACACTCTGATTGTCAAATTGCACGTTGAAATAGATTCTGGGGCACCTGGCTGGCTCAGTCAATTAAGCGTCCAACTCGATTTTGGCTCAGGTCATGAAATCATGGTTAGTGAGATCAAGCCTCTTGTCAGTCTCATCGCTAACACCGTAGAGCCTGCTTGGGATTCTCTCTCTCCCCCCATCTCTCTGCCTCTCCCCTACTTGAGCTCTCTCTCTCTCTCTCTCTCTCTCTCTCTCCGTTTCTCTCAAAATAAATAAATAAACATTAAAAAATATACTCTAAAATAATCATATGTAAGAATATGAAATGGAAACAATCCAAACCCACAAACCACATTTTCTATTCTGTGGCTACACTAGGATAGAAAGGGATACTATAACATTAAAACAAAGCAGAGTGTTTTGTGAAACATTCTCCAAGTGTATGAAACAATTGTTTTAATATTTTGAGTAAAAGAAGCACATTTTAAAATTTACAGTAGGTGAAATCGGTTGCATTTGAAAAAAAATACCTGAATATTTTTAGAGTTTTATTTAAAGAAACCAATGTGTTTATCAAGGATGTATTTTGGTTTTCATTTACCAATTGATTTTATTTGTACTGATGTACTTACATGTGTTAATGAATATGTTTAGAGAAAAACAATATGCAGCACTAGAAACATTTGAGCATTTTTACCACTAGGTCTTGATAGAAAGCATGTGTGGGACAGCATCTGTCTGCATTTAAGTTGCACAGAACCTGGAGGAAGAAATGGAAGACACTAAAGCAATAGCTATAGGCTAATATTACAGATAGTTGGACATACTTACACAACACAAAGTGAATTTATTTTGCAGTGGTTCAGTTTAAGACAACAACATGGACAGCTAAACTGGATATCAGGGTTCATAAAACAAAGTATTTGGCTTGAATTCTATAGGGTGGATTATCTATGTTGCCCATGTTATTTAGACGATTTTGTAAAACACTCAAAATAAGCTTTATGTCTCTGTACTGAAATGATTTCATGTATCCTCTTAAGTATTTGGTTTTTATATTAAATATTTTATTTATAATAGGAGTTCATTCTATTATTTCAAACTTTTACCCATCATATGGCTTTATTTGTGTTCTAAAGAAAGAAATGCAGTATCTCTCTTCATCACAGAGTAAGAGACTAAGAAGCTGTTCTTTTTGTTTGTTTTTGCTACTAGACTCAAAATAGCTATATCTTTAGAAGAGAATAGATGCAGGCAGTTTGTTTTTATGTCCTTAACTTTCAAACAAGATTGAGGTAGGAGCAGAGTCATCAGAAAGGAGGGAATTCTGAAAGGAACAGAGATACTATCATAGAGGAAAAAAGGAAGCTTAAGTGTACACAAAGAAAGTTTAAATTACTTTCAGCTAATTAGTTAGCATTCCATTTTATTTATTTTTAATCTTTGCACATGTGAATATTATGAATCCCAATAGTCATAATATAAATGCTGTGCATTTTATGTCCCTTAGCTTATCTTTTGGCTCTTCTATTATGAATGTCATTTTTAAAAGCCTTCTTTAGTGTTTGTTTTCCTTCATTCCAACTTACTCTTTACAAACATTTCTTATTTTCTGTCTAAGCAAACCTTCCTAGTATTTTGGCCATAATTTGAAAACTATGAAATTTTGTGTTTATATATATGTCTTAACCAACGGACCCAAATATAAGTGTGTTCAGCAGAAAGGGGCAAAATAGCCCAGCTAAGGAAAACATTTTATTTTATTTTTCCCATGATGGTAGCTGAGTTATTCAAATTCTGTTATGAAAAAAAAGTGTATATTTGCATGGGTGAGCAGTTTTTCTCTATAAATAATTGGCACTGCACGGACACAGAATAAACCCAAGGAAGGCATTTTAAAATAAGACCATGTGGACATATTTTACATGTTCATAATGCTCATCATAGACGAGTGATCAATTACAAAATAAAAATAAAAATAAATACATAAATAAACTATACATAATATAAATGATCCTGAAAAGAATATTCTTTACTAGGTCTTTTCTCACACTCATTAATTTTCTTCACTCTCAGCGAACATAAAACACTTGTCACTGCTGTGGTATTTTATCAAAAGAGAGCCATCTTTGTATCAATGTTGACTTTACTTAAATAGTAACAGCAGTCATGCCACTTCTCTGTTAAAAAAAAAACTTTTGGAGATTCTTCTTTCTATAGAATATCATCTATGCTTTGTTTTTTGGTCCCTGTCCACACCTCCCTACCTCACGCACTGCAAAGTCAAATCAAGGACTCTCGAATATGAAAACACTAGCAGGTCTCAGCTGTTTCTATTCTGAAGGGTTCCAGCTGGATTTCACATACTTGTCGCATATAACTGTCTTATGCTCAATGATTGACTTAAGAGCCATGTCATTCATGAAGACTTTTCATTGCCTCCCTCATAGCACCCACTTCTGTGGAAGGCATGTAAGTGAATACGGATTTGGATTGAATTCACTTCTAGACCCTTTAAAATACTAAAGCTATATATAAAGTCACAGATCTATAGCTGGAAGAAATTTCAGAGACAATATAGCTTAAACTTTGCATTTTTAAATATAGAAAACCTTGGCATCCCACCCTAACTATAGTATCCTGGGCACATAGTTTACTTAGGATAAGGTGATATAGTGATAAAATTAAGTTAAAATCTTCTTAAAGTTTCCAAAGTAGAAGTCATTAGTTTGTATTCTATAGGATAGATTATCTAAATTGACCATATTAATTTCTGTAATGAAATCCTTCTTCATATCTTCCTATATTTTTGTTTAGTTTTGATATAGTTATTCAGTTTAAAGGATTCCTTTCTAGTAGTTTAAAACGTTACCCATAATAAACCCTCAAATAAATGCTTCTTGAAGAAGAAAGAACCTGAGTTGGTCTTTGAGCATAAGTAATTCAGTCATATGTGGACAATCTGGTAAGGTAGATGTGGATTCAATCTGAGGAATAGTATTTCCTGTCATTAATAATGACTTTTCCTAAAATTTATTTAATTTTGTTTTACATAGGAGGACCTCCAGTAAAAGGTGGTAATATTTTCATATCTCACATATGACTGGGCCAATTAGAAAAAAATTCAGTAGAGCTGAACAATCTCATTGATTGCTAAGTCTATATTTTTATCAGTTTATCTACTCTGAATACAGTGTTATCTTTCTCATGCTTGGTATGCATAATCACTACCACCACACAGAGGCTCTATAAACAGGACAACCACAATCATAAACAGGCTATATAAACAGGAAAACCTATGTGGTATAGTGAAAAGAGCATTATCTGTGTGAGAATCTGACAGACCCAAAGTTTTCAAATTAATCAGTTGTAGGATTTTTTAATCCATTATCTAACTTCACTGAATCTCAGTTTCTACATTTTTCAGAATAAATTAAAATATTAACCATGGTAAGAGATTAATAGAAGAAATTTATGTAGAGGTCCTGTATAGGCAAACTTCCTGTTCCTATGTGTGTCTCCCCATACTGAAGCAACTCATTTGTCTCTGTTTTAAAGCATTATAGGTTTTCCCTAATTAAGATTTATTGAGTGAATCTTGGGGAGAAAAAAGAATTCTTCCATATTTGGAGCAGCTGCTATGAACTGTGAATGTATCTCATTTCAACTATTATTAAAAAAAATAAAATATGTGATTTCTCTTGCCTTTTAGGAGCCTAAGTTGCCAAAGGATTACCTTGCACAAAAATCTATTTTTCTCCTTTGTTTGTAACTCTGTTGTAACAATCATTCATCTCACTGCAGTGGCCAACAACCAGGCTTTAGTGGCCACAAATCCTGTAAGTAAAATGAGATTGTATCCTTAGGTTCAAAGGTTAGAGGGAAAGAAATGTGAACGGTGGTGGGTGCGTGGGTGGGGGGGTGTCCTGATATATGTAAGTGTGTATAAATACATATGTGTGTGTGTGTGTATACACACACAAAATAGGGTCTGGCATATGGAGAATATATATATATATATATATATATATATATATATAACCAATCTACAAAGGTAAATACATCTCAGTATTTCCCAGGTTATAAAAGTTGACTATCAAGAGGAAGAATACATTTCTATGCTTAAATTATTTATATATGATACATATACATATCATATATAAACTATATATATATATATATATATATATATATATATATATATATAAAATTTACCTCATTTTATGCTTAGGGTCCTGCTGCTAGTGGGACATAAGAATTTATGACCACATAACATCTACTCAGTTGAATTTTAAAAATTAATCAAAGCAAATAATTGTGTAGTTAGAAAAAACAAGACATGGTAATAGAAAAATTCCTATCCTACATTTGGGATCAGGCTGACTTTAAATAGTTGATAAAACTAGAGGAAAATGACTTATACATTAAACTTCTTTACATTAAATTTTTAAAGGACTCTACTAAGTCTTCATTATCTAGGCAAATATTTATAAATTGTTTCTCTATAACGCCTTTGGAAGTACAATTTTTTTCTTTAAAAAAATTTTTATTGAGGGGCGCCTGGGTGGCGCAGTCGGTTAAGCGTCCGACTTCAGCCAGGTCACGATCTCGCGGTCCGTGAGTTCGAGCCCCGCGTCGGGCTCTGGGCTGAGGGCTCAGAGCCTGGAGCCTGTTTCCGATTCTGTGTCTCCCTCTCTCTCTGCCCCTCCCCCGTTCATGCTCTGTCTCTCTCTGTCCCCCCAAAAAATAAATAAAAACGTTGAAAAAAAAATTTAAAAAAAAATTTTTATTGAAGTACAGTTTCCACACAATGTTACATTAGTTTTAGTGTATAACATAGTGATTCAACAACACTATATGCTTTTCTGACCACAAGTGTAGCTCTCACCTGTCGCTGTACATCACTATTACAATACCATTGACTATATTTTCTATGCTATACCTCTTATTCCCATGACTTATTCATTCCATAGGATGGAAGCCTGTGCTTCCCAGTTCCCTTCACCCATTTTGCCCATCTCCCGGCTCTCCTACTTTCCATCTCTGGTAACAATAGCTTGTTCTCTGTATTTAAGGGTCTGTTTCTGGAAACACAATTTTTAGGATGAGTATCAAAAGATACACAAAAATAAGCACAGAGACTGTCATAATATAAAAGCCATATTTTAAAACATAAACGCAAGTATACTTATACAAATGCACACATTTTATGTAAACTATATGTACATGTGAGCTATATTTAAATCCAAGTATCTCCAAAAATAACAAACATATATTCAAGTATTTAAAATCATCTACTTTTGTAATGTTTGTAGAATCCATACTACAGTTTTGGATATGGATTTGTGGAGGAGTGGATATGTATTGTGTATATAAAATGTTTTTTTTAAAGATTAAGTTATCTAGTTACTGAAATCAGGGAAGGGAAGGAATTTTCACTCAATGGGTCAATAAACAATACTCTCCTATGTGTTTTATGTCTGTATTGGGGTAATTTCCAAAATGCTAAGATTCCCTGCATTGTTTGCACATATGTATCCGGATTGCTTCATCTAGTATATGTTCCACTCTAACATCACTGGGTGAGGAAACACACTGGGATATAATTAACAATATAAAAAAAACTGGCTACTGGGCTATCATTTAAGAGTGAATTTCTCTAGAGCAAAGAGATTAGGAGTTTTGTCAAGAAGCTGCAGAGCAAGAGATGATAAATCTTACATTTAGATATGATGATATTGTATTTAATGTGCAAATTGCAAGCTATAATATAGTTGTTCTTCATGTATTCTTGGAAAATTTGTTGTTTATATCAGCAATGCCCTTCATAAAAATATGTTTGTGAAGCATGTTTTAAGTCTTTTTATCATGGTGGCTGATAGATTATTTTTAAGGGAAGTTAGTAGTAAGAAGCCCAATTAGATGTGCATAACTAAAAACTATAACAGGTAAAAAATTTGAAGCTGAAGTCCATTATTTCTATAGAATATAATTGAATAACTCATTATTACCTTTGAGAAGACTCTGTTAATATAATGTTGTGTTTGACATCAAGATACTTTATTTAAAATTTAATGTTATGCATTCTGCCAATGTATTTAATGGGAGACGAAGTTTTATCAATGTCCTTCAGGTAGAAAGCATTGTGTATAATCATGAAAACAAAATTAGAATTATAAGACTTGTGTTCAGGGTGTAACCTGGGTTGATATTATATGAATATTAGCAAATCACTTAACTTCTCTCAGTTTTCTATCCATGAGATATGTGCCTAGTGATAAATTGTGCCACACAGCATTAAAGATTAAATAAAACAATATATAAAAAATACTTTAAGCTACCTAATATGCAAATGTTATGATTACTATTCTATGTTAACAAAGTATTTATTTTCCATGTATTTCACTTCCAGCTTTCTTTTTAGTGAAAAAAATATTTATATCAAAAATAATAATTGCCATTAAATATTTATTGAACAGATAATTAGGAGCTCATGAGAGTGATTGGCCGTATATTTCTGGGAGAGCTTTAAATTTATTCTCCTTTCTAAGAGAGTAAAATATATCTCTTCCTTCTTCATATTTACCCTGTATTTGAACCTTCCTCTTCCTATCCCTAAGAATAGAGAAGAGAAAGTGGAGATCTCAGGAGAAGAGGAAGGAAATCATATTTTTTTTCTTCTTTTTACTTACAAGAAATCCTCAACCTCATTTATGAATAAGATAAAATATGGCTCGCTAGATTATTATTCACTAAGTAGTTGCATTGATAGCAGTTATATGCAAGACTTTGAATTGTTGGGCACTTTTCACGAAAAAGCGTATTTGGAAAATACACATCCACTAAATGTAATAAATTTGGAATTTACACATTTCTTGGGATGTATATCATTATATATCTTTAGAGTCAGTGGCTAAAAACTTTTGAGGCACAATTAGATCAGGATGAAGACTGGCATTTTACAGTCTTAATCATTAGCGCATAAGATTTTGTGTAGAGGAGAGAAAATTCCATATTTCTGTATAACTAAGTTAAACTAGACTATTGCTTTACATGTGAATTCATAAATACTGATTGCTTTCTTCTTTCTTTTTTTCTCACAGATTAGTTGTAAAGTATCTCAGTTCATTCATCTTTACCTGATGGGCTGTAACTACTTTTGGATGCTTTGTGAAGGCATTTACCTACACACACTCATTGTGGTGGCCGTGTTTGCGGAAAAGCAGCACTTGATGTGGTATTATTTGCTTGGCTGGGGTAAGTGCCATTATAGGTATGTGCTGCCTCACCTTTTAAGAAAGCTCTTGGAAGATGCAGAGTTCCTTTGAAATACAATTTTCCTTATTATTAATCATTCTTAAACAACATCAGGCAACTAACCTTTGATTATTGCTGTAAGTTGAAATATTTTTAAAAGTACCACTGACTCATTGTTTTCAGTAGTCAAAAGGTCAATAATACAATGTTGTTGTTTTTTTTTCTATTTAATATTCCAATGTGTATCTTGGCTGAATAAGCAGTGGCTAACACAATAGAATTGGAATCATGAATTAGGGATCTAGTCTTTGTATTATTCTGAATCTCCTTATTCCTACGTGCAAAATGAGGGCATTGGGCTTAACCAGCTTTGAAGTTCCACTCTGAAAAAGTTTGTTTTTTTAAAAAATATCATTTTATTGTAAGGGTAGAGGGATCAGTTATTGAATAAAGGCACACAAAAGATCTATTTTTCCACACAATCTCCTGACATGGTATCATTCACAAAGCAAATAATGATACACTTTTAGCATATTTTCTTATCTTTTTCTTCTTATTTTTAAGTTTTTTTTTTTAATTCTGGTTAGTTAACATACAGTGTTATATTAGTTTCAGGTGTACAATATCATGAGTGAACAATTCCATATATCACCCAGTGTTCATCATGAAAAGTGCACTCCTTAATCCCCATCACCTACTTAAACCCACCTCCCCTCTGGTAATCATCGGTTTGTTCTCTGTAATTAAGAGCCTGTTTCTTGATTTGTGCTTCTAGCATATTTTTATTTATTTTTTTAAAGTCACATTTATTTTATTTATTTATCCTGAAAGAGAGAGAGAGAGAGTGCAAGCAGGGAAGAGGCAGAGAGAGATGGAGAGAGAGACTCCCAAGCAGGCTCTGTGCTTTCAGTACAGATCCTGCCACAGGTCTTGAACTCACAAACCATAAGGTCATGTCCTGAACCAAAAACAAGAGATAGACACTTAACTGACTGAGCCGCCCAGGTGCCCCCTAGCATATTTTTAAAAATAAGTAGAATAATGCAAAATATATAATGTTTAAAATGAATTCAATTGGGCTAGTTTCCAGAAACATAACTGAAATTATACTTCCCTATATCAATCTGCCTATCTATCCGGCCAGACAACAAATAGACAACAAATAGACAACAAATAGACACTGATAGATGGAGGTATGTATACACACACACACACACACACACACACACACACTCTTTAGTATATTCAGTATATTTAGTAAGGTTACCAGACAACAAATAGACACTGATAGATGGAGGTATGTACACACACACACACACACACACACACACACACTCTCTTTAGTATATTCAGTATATTTAGTAAGGTTACCAGACAACAAATAGACACTGATAGATGGAGGTATGTACACACACACACACACACACACACACACACTCTTTAGTATATTCAGTATATTTAGTAAGGTTACCTTTATAAAACATTTTTTCATTTTATTTTGGAAAAATCTGATTTAGAATGGTAAAAACATACAAATATCTGATATATATATATATATATATATATATATATATATATATATATCATCTTTCTCTTTTTCTTCACCTGATCAGTCTCAACTTCTTCCCACATCTGACTATCTACTAAGTATTGGCCAATTGCATATCATAGAAAATATATATGAATTCTTGGGGCTCCTTGGTGGCTTAGTCAGTTGAGCATCTGATTCTTGTTTTCGGATCCTGTCATGATCTCATGGTTTTTGGGTTAGAGTCCCATGTCAGGCTCTGAGCTGACTGTTCAAGGAGCCTGCTTGGGATTCTCTCTGTCTACCTTTCCCCCACTTGCACTCTCTCTCTCAAAATAAGTAAAGAAGTAACTTAGAAAAAGAAAATCTATTGAATTCTTCTAAGTCTTGGGGCTTAGGCAGTAAAATTATGGACTTAGGCTCTGAAGTCCACAGATTCAAAATGACTTCTATTAGAAGAAACCACACACACACACACACACACACACACACGCACACACACACACACACACACACACACACACCTGAATATATAAATAACAAATACTTCATAATATTTATTCAATAAACATATAGTGACCAGTTATGTTTGTTCCGAGAGTACCTCGGAGTTTCATATTTTATGACACATTTTAGAAATTCCATCTACAGAGAAAGTTGCTTGTTTATTTTCTTTTCATTTGATATTTACAGGATTTCCACTGATCCCTGCTTGTATACATGCTGTTGCAAGAAGCTTATATTACAATGACAAGTAAGATAATCTCTCTTTCTGATTTCTATTGGAACTAAGTAAAATGAAAGTCTTCAACATAATTTTCCTGTTTTTTCCCCAAGCTGCTGGATCAGTTCTGATACCCATCTCCTCTATATTATCCATGGTCCAATTTGTGCTGCTTTACTGGTATGTAATTAAAATTTTCCTTTTTTCATGATGTTCATATTTCAACTTTATTTCCTGAATCATTTGGCCTATGATATCTTTCAAGATCCTGGGGGAAATAATGACATGTTCACAGTGTTTAATTGAAGACAGTGCAATAAATGTGTTGTATTTGAAGTGAAGGCAGGGACAGAACAGGAGCTAATTCCTAAGGGATGGCCAGGCACCCAGAATTGGCAGTGGGAAGCTGTTAATGGGGCTAGACCCCAAGAGGGGTCAGAACAGTGTTACTGGATTTAGACCAGTGCTGGGAGGAGTGGCCCAACAGGAGGTCTCGATTTGAGTGGAAGAACACAGCCACTGCCAAAACCACAGCCTGGTAGGGAAGAAGAAGGAGGAAGAAATACCGAAACTTCTCTTTTCCTATGCCCTGATTTCTTGGTTCTTCCCTTTGGCTAAGTGAAGCAAATATCAGAGAGCAAGAAAGCTTGAACGATGATGCAATCTTTAGAGGTGCCTCTGAGTTTCCTGGGGCACAGAGCAGAAGAGAAGAGCAGAGGGTATAGATGATGTGAGTAGGAATGGCAAATGGGAAAAACCCACGCACCTATGTTGGTAGTAAGAGTAATAGTCCCATAGAGAAAAGACTTTAATTTGGAAAAAGAGAGTATTGGTTAAACTATTGTTTTATTATTATAATGATCATCATTTAATATGAATACACCAATTGGACATTTTTAAGTGTGGTTACAATGAAACAGAAGTCACATTCAATGCTTTTATTACATTGTTTCAATAGGGAAATAAATTAATCCAGATTAACATACTTTTTTTTCATATAGCATTAGAGACCCAAATGTAATTTCACTCTCTGAGATGGTAATTACAACTGATACTCAATTATATATAAAAAGATAAAGGTGGTATGTTTCTCAGCCAAAATTCAGAGCTTCCTAAACCTTGTTTTCAAATGCTTTGTTTTAGACAAATATTCTTCTATTATTTTACTATATTTGCTAGCTGTAGGTTAGTATATTATTATGTTTGAACACTGTTCAAGCCATTGTCAAAAACAAGTCACAATTAAGAGGGAAGCTTCTGGAGGCTGAAGGCCTGGGCTTGAACTCCTTTTCCACCTTTGACTGGCTGTATGACCCCAGGCAATTAAACTAATTACATTGTGTCTCAAGTCCTTCCTTCCCTGGTAAAATAAAGAATATTATAGTACTGATTTTTAAATCCTTTTAACAAAGAGTTAAATTTGGTAATACATATACAGTACTTAGCCTGGCATGTATAAAGCACATTAACAAATGTCAAACCTCTGACTTGTGCCTGGCCACATAAGACAGCCAGTTCAAAAATTAACACATGGAATTCATTATATCATTTATAGAAATTTTAATATACTGTAATGTAGACTCTAGTGAGAATTTCATAGGCAGAAACATTTCCTTCCCTTCTGCCCTGCACCTACTGGGGACATGCACGACACACTGTGTTTAAGTTGTACCTTGAGATATCCTAGTATTCTTTGAAAGAGCCTGCACCGAAACCTAGTTCTACTACATCTGGCTGGGTATCTCAGGGCAAGTTCTGCTTTGTTTTGTTTTGTTTTGTATTTAAACTCTCAGTGCATCTGTTGTCTCTTCCGTGATTAGGGAATAATAAGAATGGATACCTCATAGGTTATTGTAAGAATTATATGAGATGCATCCTGCTAACCCAGTGCCTACAATACAAAAAAAAAAAAAAGTACAAACAAAAAAAACAAAACAAAACAAAAAACTGTCCAAAGAAAATGCTTTAAAAAGTTTCTTGTAACTTCTACATAATACTCTGATTCTGTTCTGAGGAGAGTTAGAAGAAATAAGACACGTTTTGGGGCCACCCAGGAGCTTACAGAACATAAGGCAAAATTTATTACAAGAGATCTGACTATTCTGCAAAGGGGTATTAATTCAAATGCTTAAATCAGAGAGGTTCAGGAAATAAGTAAAGGAACCTTAGCAAATGAAAAATGTAATCGTAACTAACAAAATCCTTAGAAAAGCCTCTCCACATCCATTTTGGGAGGGAAGAGTAGATGGTACAGCTAGGGTAGAATATCACATAGAAATATAACCCATCTACTCTGTAGGAAAGGAAGTGAAAATCCACATTATTTGCATAAAACTTTTTCCATTTTCTTGGCTTAACAAAACAGCAGGAGCCTATTTTTCTACCAGGATAAATTGTTCTGTCTGTTTAATTTCGAGGGCTCCTCACTGGTTCTGGCCAATTCCAAGGTCTTGGGAGGGGACTTAGCAATTGTTTATATGGTCACATGCTTAAGTACATTTTTTATAAATAAAATATTTCAACCTCAATCGGTTTCTTTCCACTCAGACTTCCCCTGTCACATTTCCACTTGAGCTGGGTGGAATTCAAGTGGCTACAGCACTTTTGAGATCCTGCCAAAGGGAAGCTGAGAGGGGATACATTTAATTTGTGTTTAGTGAGAGATATTTAAGTCCGTTCAGTACATAGTTAAGTGATTGCTGGCTGTTCTACTATCGGAATGGCTTGTAGGAATCCTCCAACAGCTACAGTGCTGATGCACCTTGTTTCCCAGGGTGGTACCGTGATATGAAAATGTCCTGTAGTGCCTACCAGCTATGTGATCTTTATGCATATTGGAGTAAAAACAAGTTTCTTTTCTTTACCTTAACTAGTTTTCCGCTAAGATACATGAGATTTAGACCTGGTTCGTCTGAAATGTAAAATTCTTGTTCTATTCTTATTCAAAATAAATGGGAGTATTTGCAGAAAATATAGTAAGGTGACCTTCTAGTTTCCCGTTTCACATTTTAAATTAGATTTGCCATTTTGGAGAAGCAGTTTGCAGTTAGAAATTTTCATTTAATGGACACCTAAATTGCAGCATTTCTACTGATTTTATAATTTATGATTTTCTCTGTAAGGATTATAAAATATTTTATATTCTAAATTTATAAGCACATAAAGGGCATTATTATATTTTCTTCTACGGACTGGTAGTGATTTCCATTTAATCAACACTTTTAAACAGCAATGAGTATTTAGGAAGGGAATATAATAAGAAGGGTAGAATAACAGCTGATGTGTTGATTTGTCATGTTTCCTTCTTACACCTGTTGAAATGGCTTATTCTGCTTTTGTCTTTAGCAGAGATATTCCTGTGTCTATAACTCATGTTACTTTTCATAGATGTGTTTCCATCAGGATTGTAGTGAGCTGTATATCTTTGGAGCATATGTTCCATTAGATTCTCTAAGAATAGTAGTAGGATATTTTTATGCCCAGTTATTTTCATAACACATGCCTTAAATCAGCAAAAGCATTTGTTCACTGTTTTATGTATTAAATGAGATGCTATAATTACTATTCCAATTTATTAAAGTATGCAGACATAAAGTATGTATGTATGTAGCTTAAAAGTTTTAGATTATTAAAGCACAGATACTAGAAGTCAGGGTGAAGAAAAAGGAAAGAGAACATAGCATAACAGCATAAGAGTCCTGAGGGGCTCTTCTGGAGTTAATGCCATTAATCCTATGGAAGGCATAAATATGGGCACAGAGAAAAATAGTCAAGTGTAAAAGATTTTGACTTAAATGAAGATAAGAAAGTGGTATTCAACCTGAGAGACAGAGAGAGAGAGAGAGAGAGAGCAAAAGAGAGAGATATATTAAAGTAGAACTCTGTACATTGCCTGAGTAACTTAGTTATCCATGCTATATTTTGATGTTTTATGTCTCCCTTTCAAAAAGAATGTTTTGTCTTGGGGAAAGTTGTTAACACACAGCAAATATGTAATTACAGAGAGAAATTAACAAAAGTCCCTGTGGGATGCCAAAATTATTTTATCTCTAGGATTATCTGGGTTGAACATCAGCTGATTTAGTGTGTGACCAGCCTCCTCAGAATGATAAAGAAGCTTACAATACTATACTGGGGAGTTATGAGGATTATTGCTACAAAAAGAAACACAGGAAGAAGGAACCAAAAAGATAAAACATGGTATTTTATGGTAGAAAATGTATTTGGAAAGTTCCAGTATGGACAGTGATACAGAGGAGACACTTTAAAAAATTAGCATTTGTCATAAGCAATTCTTTCCTTTGAGCTGAAAATGTTGAAAAGATTTAGTTTTTGGACCACAGTGAAATTTTAAAAAATTACATAAGAAAATGAATTGATAAAAACACTCATATATTTCTTAACTGAAGGTGTTCTACACTAATTCTGCCGTAATTTTATTTTTCTAAAGCCTAGGTCCATTAAAGTTGATGTACTTGTTAAGTTAATAAATCACAATTGTAGAAATACAAGCTAATATATTGGGCATATATTCTCTGTAGAAGAACATATTCTTGTACGTTGAAAATAATCTAAGATTGGGGCTCCTGGGTGGCTCAGTCAGTTAAGCATCTGACTTGGTCTCAGGTCATGATCTCATGGTTTATGAGTTCAAGCCCAACGTCAGGTTCTGTGCTGACAGCTTAGAGCCTAGCGTCTGCAGATTTTGTGTCTCCCTCTCTCTCTGCCTCTCCCCTGCTTGCACTCTGTCTCTGTCTCTCTCTCAAAAATAAACATTAAAAAAAAATAAAAGAATCTAAGATTTATAAATTCAAGGATCCTTCAAAAATGCTTCTTAATATTAAATATGAAATAATTTTCATGATGTCATTTTATTTTTTTAGGTGAATCTTTTTTTTCTATTAAACATTGTACGTGTTCTCATCACCAAGTTAAAAGTTACTCACCAAGCGGAATCCAACCTCTACATGAAAGCTGTCAGAGCTACACTTATCCTGGTGCCATTACTTGGCATTGAATTTGTGCTGCTTCCGTGGAGACCTGAAGGAAGGATTGCAGAGGAGATATATGATTACATCATGCACATCCTTATGCATTATCAGGTATGGTGCTCTTGAATCAGGAAGGCAGCTTGTGAAATTTGGTATTAAATTGCATGTGGCTTTGGTTTTAGTCTTAACTGTGTACATGGCAAGTTGGTGACAAATAATGTATCTTTTCCATCTGGAGTCAGAAAATTCTATTTTTCTTTTACAGGGTCTTTTGGTTTCTACAATTTTCTGCTTCTTTAATGGAGAGGTATGCGTGATTGTTTTTATTCCTTTTATCATTTTATATTTGCAATGTATCTTTTCCTTAAAAAGAGAGAGAGAGAATCACACGTTCCCTAGGAACAACTACTTCAAATTCCATTTTGATCAGGAAAAAGAACCACAGGATCTCTCTTCATGGATGTAACTCTTCTACCCAAAAGCTTGGGTCATACTGGAGTTCAAGAGTAGGGCAAAATCAGCCTCACTTTAAAAGAGTCTATCATTTACTTTGATTTATCTAGTCTTTCACCTACCATTTGAACGAATCCTTTTTAAGTCTGGCCTTTGTCCTAGGTCCAGTGCTAGGCAATCCACACCCTCATAAAACATACACTGTAATATGAAATAGAATTGACTCATTTTCATTTCCCCCCTTTCTCTCTTTTTTTGTTTTGCCTAGCTCACAATGTGGTGTTTGAAAATAGTTTTCTGGTGGTTACAAAAAGATTTGAAAAAAAATTAAACTCTCAGTTATACAGGGAGGACATGCAGTAAGTTAGAAAACTTCGGAGAAGAGAATGCTCTAATTTGTAACATGGCAGCATGCTCTTGGATATTTCAACATTTTTATCCTAGGCTTCCCTAAGTGGAAAGTTTCAGGTGTTTTACAAACTGGTACCATATTTTTTATGCATATGAATAGTGTTATGGCTCAGTGGTTTGAGCTATATTGATTTAGCTCTTTATCTGTTTTTAATCTACCGGACAAGTTTTAATCTGTTAGAGGATTGGAAAACTCAGCAAAATTAGAAATCTAGAGAGCCACCGAGTGAGACTCAAATACTTGGTAACTGTGAAGCTTATCACAAAGCTTCAGATGGGAAATATGTCAACCAGTTGGTGTAACTTTATGAGAACTATTCCTACAAATAAATCAACATTGGAAATCATGTACATGTCATGAAAATCTATAAAATATTGGTTTTCTTTGCTTAATAAGAATTTATTTCTTTCTCAGCAAATAATGAAATTTCATGTTTGATTTTATCAAATTGATTTTTAAAAATTTTTATTTCACTTAATTATTTATATTGGAGTGTAGAACTGTCAAACATGGGAGGCTATATTTCATATCTTTAGGTGGTGCTTCCATGATGCTTCTGCTATATAGTAGACAATGGTGACTCTTTCTGAAGTAGATGAGAAGCATAGATAGAATATGAAATTAGGAAAAATAGAGAAATCATTTGTTTTGATAATATAATTCAAATAGCATTGATTATGTACCTCTATAAATTTATGACTGCATAAACTGAATTAGACAATCCTATTTGCTGCCAATATAGGATTTTATAGTTAAAGGTAGATGAGAAAGAAACAGACAACAGGCCAAAGAACATGCATGGAATATGAACAATACACCTCTGCATCTGCAGAGACATGACATATTATTCTAAAGGGTAATTTTTAAGTGTACAAAACATAATCACTAGTAGAATATTTTGTGATAGGAAGCAATGTAGAATAAAAGCACAGACACAACAATGCATTTAAACCCCCAAGATGCTACTTTGTTCCTGGATGTAATAATTTGGGCAATATTCTGAACCTTCTGGAGTCTTGGTGTCTACTTTATTAAAGGAGTTAAAAAAAAAAAAAAAGCAAGTTCCTTACACAAGTCTCACAAAGATTAGTGTAGGCTAGGAATCTAAAATTTTATCACCATGCCCCACCCTCAACAGATTATCAGTACATTATAGATTCCTTATTAGATCTTTCAAGTCATTTATTTTCAAAAATATATGTACAAGTATGAGCATTAATCATTTTGGAATCAATCTCAAATTGGCCTTTTTATTTGGAAAGGTTGCTCAGGGAATATCTAAACTAATGCCTAACAATCTTGTTGCACTCTCTCTGTGTAAGCAAAAGAGACAGAGACCTTGATCTTCTGCCATGTCCTAAAATTGAGAAAATTTTGGCAGCAAAAAATTACAATAATACAAAATCTTTGAGCCTAGTTGTTGCCAAATCCTTTGGTTCTTTACAACATCTCCAATATCTGTCCCCTTTTCTTCATCTCTCAAGATGCAGTCTCTATTTGTGGATGACTCATTTTTCATCTTAGGAAATACTATAATCCCTCCTTTTTTGTCCTTTTGCCTCTTAGTTTTTCCCACTCTCATAACATGAAGACACAGCTGCCAAATTCATTTTGTGTTGTTCCAACTATGTCATGTACTTCTTAAAATCACTTGCTCCGGCTTAAATCTCCTTCTTGCTTTCCACGGGAGGTCAAATAGCTTCCTTTTAGCTTAGTCTTTATCTTTTTCTTTTCTTTCTTTTTTTTTAAGTAACAATTTTATGTATTTTTTTATCCAAAATATTCCTATTTGCATTTCTCACTAAATAATGGTGGCTTGACAAATTATCAGGCCACATTCATCTCATCTCTAGCCCACTCAGATAAAATGTGCACTGTTAGCACAAACTAGAGCTCTTGTCATTTGAAGGGCCCTCCCTTGCCTCAGGAGTAAATCGAACAATACCTGAGAGTATTTTTATAAAGTGAACAAAAAGATTTATTGATAATAATCAAACCTACATTCTGTAATGAAAACTAGGTAGCATTTTTATATGAAGCTCTATTAACTATTTTTTAATTGATTTAGGATAAGGAGTTATAGCTTCCTTATGAAGCGCTAATGGGCATATAATGTTGTAAGGTTATATTCTAAACAGTGGGATTTACTATTTATATAATACTCATGTGTAAGGCAATAAAAAACATTTTCATATCTTTAACACCTTCCCTTCCAATGTCAATTTTCCTTGTTATCTCTTCCCATCATAATTTTTTCATTAAAAGTGTACTAAGAGTGGTCACTTTAATGTTCTGTTGAATAGATGTGATATATATTAGAGGAAGCAGATGAAAAACTTAAGTCCTTATAGAGAATAATATAAACAAAAGGATGTCTACAAGGCCCATAGGTCTTTAATTAGGTTCATTTTTTAACTTCAGTAAAAATGTCCCCACAGTTCAGGAAATTGACCTTTCATGGCTTTTCTGATGATTTAGTTGCAAGGAAGAAATAGGGTGATGATTGTAATCAAAGCAGATATTTCAAGAGCAAACAGATATTTCAAAAGGCATCTTGGCTGTTGGAATTTAATTTAAGCTTTCATTTTTAAAAAAGTTATACATTCACAGCTATGATATTTCTTCTTGTCAACTTCTTCCCAACATTTATGTAGAATCTTTTGTATATAGCTACATTCCATTTCCTTTCAAACAGAAACTATATAGGAAAGGTATTCAGTCAATCCATCATTTAGTAGCAAAGGGAAGAGAAATGAATTTAGCATAAAATAAGGATCAAAACCAATTCCCATCAGGAATATCTAGATAATCTGCCCAACATCATTTTTGTTGTAAATCTTTGAATATTTAAAAGGCACATTCTAAAACCATTTTCATCTGTTGTTTGCTTATGCTCTTGAAGATATTATGTATGCAGATATTATTTAAAATTACTTTATTTTTTAAGTGTTATTTATTTTTGAGAGACAGACAGAGTGCAAGCAGGAGAGGGGCAGAGAGAGAGGGAGACAAAGAATCATAAGCAGGCTCCAGGCTCTGAGGTGTTAGCACAGAGCCCAACACAGATCTCGAACCCACAAGTTGGATGCTTAACCAAAAGGTGACAGATATTGACCCACCCAGGTGCCCCTATTTTAAATTGCTTTAAATATGCTATTTGGAGAATTAAGAAAGACATTACTAAACCATGAGGGAAACAAAATACGATTTTTTTTTGCAAGATAAATATATTCATTATCCCATAAAGGCTTTTATTTCTTTATTTGTGTAAGAATATAAATTATTCCTTTCCCACATAGTTAATATATATAAAGAAATAAACTTGAAAGTCCTGAAGAATATATATAAAGAAATAAACTGGAAAGTCCTGAGGTTGTGAATTTCATAAAATACAATTTTTAAAACCAGTTTATTGCATTTCTAATTACATAATTTTTAAATTCTACAATAGAGCTACCCGAAATTTTAGTAACTCATTTGGAATTCTAACTAAAGAAACCCATTGACTTTAGGGAGTCCCTGGGTGGCTCAGTCAGTTAAGCAGCCAATTCTTGTTTTTGGCTCAGGTCATGATTTTCATGGTTCATGAGTTCAAGCTTCACATCAAGTTTTGTGCTGACACTGCTGAGCCTGTTTAGGATTCAGTCTCTCCCTCTCTCTCTGCACCCCCCACCCCCGGCTCATGCTCTCTCTCTCTCTTTCTCTCTCAAATAAATAAAACTAAAAAAAAAGAAACGGTTTGACTTTCTATCTGTGTCTTCTGTTTTTCTACATGCTAAAACATAAAGTGAGACAGTAAAACTTTATGTCCATTTTAAGTGACAGAGAACAGGAGACTCAAAGGACTTTGAAGTATCCCACTGAGTTCTCTCATTAAAAGATCTCCTGGGAATAGCTATTAGTAATAGATTGTTCATAATTTGGAGAAGTTTTCTTGATCTATTATATAAAACAATGAAGACTTAACTAAGCCATCCTATTTTAAAGGTTAATATTAATTTTTACACATGATTACAGTGAATGAAAAGTTGGGGAATTTTATATATTAGCAGAAAGTTAAACAATTATTGCATGAGTATGTTTCTAGTACATGGATGACTGGAAAGTTGCTTTTAGTGATGCTCAAATTCCCTGTGAGGAAGCAAAGGGTCAAAGAGCAGTAGATAGTGTGGGGAAGACAGTTCAAAGCTATACATATGTTTTGGACAGATCTGGATTAGGTCACAGGGATGTGGCTAATACACTCGTAACCTAGGAGCAGAGTCCCACACCAGTGTGCCCAATCATCAGGCACCTGGAAACAGCCAGGTTGCCAAACTGGAGATGTATTTGAATATTCTCATTTCCACTCACTGACTCAGTATGAAGAAAATCACCTTTGTGTCTCATGTTCGATTCAAACCTAGGTCACTAAATATGGCCTACAAGTCCTGATCTCTAGCTTTAGAGGAGAAGGAAGCCAGTTGACATCAAATTCATCCAGTCAGAGGGAGATCCAAAAACAAAAAAAAGTGGAGTGGTAACATTCCTAAACGTTTTCACAGGCTCATCTCATTTGTCATTACCTGTTGAATGCTTTCTTCCCTCCGGCTAGTAAGCCTCAGGAAGACAAAAACCCTGATCTTTTTTTTCCAGAATGTAGCACAATACCTGGCATGTGTTAATCACTCCGTAAAAACTAGTTGCTGCTGCTGTTAATGATGATGATGATGATTTATATTCCCTGTTTCCCTAACTTCTTTTTCTTTTATACTTCCTCTCTTCTTTTATACTCTAATTATCTTCTCATTCTATTATTTAAGATACTGATATAAAAGTAAATGTTACGCACACAATCTTACAAAAGGGGGTCTGGATTAACTACTTGTTTGACCATAATACATTCATATGCATTATTAAAGCTTCAAAGATAAGGCATGAAAAAAATATTGAGGGAATCTAAAATAAAGAGCAAGGCAACGAATTTCCTAACTGTAAATTTCCTAATGTTTCCAATTTAATGTTTTAATTTAAAAAAAGCAATATTATTCACAAATTAACATCAATGCTCTTGGTTTTTCTAAAGTTTTACATAAATTATTCTGTTGTACTTTTAAATACAGTATCTTTATTTCAGATAATGGATTGCTCTTGTCCTTTCTGTTTCTTTTTGATTGATAGGTTCAAGCAATTCTGAAAAGAAATTGGAATCAATATAAAATCCAATTTGGAAACAGCTTCTCCCATTCAGATGCTCTTCGCAGTGCGTCTTACACAGTGTCAACAATCAGTGATGGTACAGGATACAGTCATGACTGTCCCAGTGAACACTTAAATGGAAAAAGCATCCACGATATTGAAAATGTTGTCTTAAAACCAGAAAAGTTATATGATTGATAATAGAGGGAATACTGTTTAACTATTTTGGGTCACTCCTAACTCAAGGACTTGGATCCATGACTTTACAACCAGAAGACTTCAGTATAAAATGAATTTCTTGAATACCACAAAGAAACGCCTCACATCAGTTCAGTAGTATATTGTTAAATGTATAACAACTAGCCCTTTGGGAGGGGAAAAAAACCCTTAATTTGTAATGTTTTTCCAGTTTCTATGGTGTATTCCCACCAGGGCTAATTTCGGTCTACCAGTCTGACATCACTGAATGTGAAACTGGGAAAAGGTGAGGACAGTCAACTCTTGTAGGCTGGTATGTGCCAGCTCTAGTACACCACTGCACAAATTCACATGTGAATAAGACTGTAAAGTTCATATACGCATCGGGCGTGATTCTACTCTTGTTGGCTAAACAGGCCTAGCTGAGGCCTATAGACTTAGAGGGAAAATTAACTTTTCATTTGTTTGTTTTAAAAATCTTCATCCCATATTCATTGGTGCAGTTGATTTTTTTTTAACCAAGTAGGTATTCTAACCCTTTTTGTATTTACCCTTTCAAATGGACTGCATAAAGAGGTCATTATTTCTGTTGGCTTAACCACTTCTCCCCAAGAAAAGCAATAGAGTAGAATTGCTATTGGCTACTCATTGGCTGATACATCACAGTTATATCCAATGTCATATCTGTTTTTGAGGTTTGATGAATAGTATGTCAGACATACAATCCTACTTTGGCATCATCAGGGGGATATCTTGGTTGATATTACAAAGCATCCTTGTCAGCTACTTTCCTATCTTACTACACAAGTGGGAGGGAATCAGTTTCCCTGTATCTGTAAATAGAAACTTTTCCCCTTCCATTTCTACTGTGTAGACAAACTGGCAATTATTTTACATGAAGGAAATCAGTGAAGGATTTCTTATTTTCTTGGAAGTTTGTAAAAAAAAATTTGTTATGAAAAATAAGCTTGTAAATACTCTGTTATTCTATTTTATAGTCTGAAATCAAATGTGTACAACCTAGGTAAGTTTTTAAAAAAACAAATACATAATGTAACAATGTATGCATGTTAATATCTGATACTGTGTCTGGGCTGATTTTATAATAAAATAGAGTCTGGAATTCTATATTTGGTAAATATTTTAAAGACAACCAGATGCCAGCATCAGAAGTTTGTTTGAGAACCAAGAGAACAGAAATATCTATGATAAGATATAAAATATTTATTTAAAAAAATCAAGCCATTGTTTTATTATATTAGCTTAGGTGATGCTTTCATACCTTAATAATAGGTATGTTTGACATATTTCTCCTTTTATTTTGACGATGAACTTGCATTCTAATCCAGTAACGTTAATGGATTCCTATAGTAAAAAATGCCAATCTGCCATTCTTATGGTTTTCACACCATTAAAAATATTACTTTTCTGACGCTTACTGCATAAACATTTATGGCTTTGAGAGTGTTCAGACTTTTTAAAAAATTAGAGGAATAGAATATATATACATATATATCATATACAATGCTTTATTAGAGCTACTATGATAATATGATACCAGAAATCAGTGAAAGACTTGAATACATCAGTGAAGAAGAATTGTCAGAACATTTAGGGAGTAATTAAATTAAGATGGAAGAAAGCCTTGCTAATGAATTAAAGTGACATTTAAATGGGATTCAGTTGTTCCCCTAATGTTATTTTCCACTGGAATTTCTGAAAAACAAAAATGCCTTCAATTAGTAAAATTCAATTTGAGGAGGACAAGTTACTATGTGTATGTGCTTTTCTAGTGTGTCAATTTGCTTAAAATGGATTAAACTAATGACTGAGTAATCATAGACTCTTTCTTAACTGTCAATAGATTGTGAGTTCTGAAGTCATTTGTAATTGTCCAGGAAAATTATCTAAATTAGTAAGAACTAACAGATTAAATGGCTTGGTCAATATATTTATAATTCATCTGTACACATGCAAAGATTTTGTCGTTTGTTTCTAAATTTATGGATTTTACAGCAAGCTGTCACAGGAAGGAATGCAGGCTGTTCTAGACTTGCCACTGTCTAAATAATACAAAAATTCCTTTAAATAAACTCACTGTTTAGCTACTTATTCTTCAAAGATTCAAATCCTTTGCTTCATACTGCTCACATATTTCCACATTCTTCCAAACTGTCAAGTCTCAACCATAAATGACAGTAGAAAATTCTGTCTGTCAAATTCTCCATGAGCATTACAGTAAAATTTTACTGTCATTTTCCAGTGTTTCTTTTATTCTGTTTTTTTATCATATTAAATTTAGATCAGATTTCTTTTATGGCTCATAATTGTTTAGTGCACAGTTTTTAGATGAAGGCAGCCAATAATTACTCAGTTTTGTAGCCATAGTTTCTTATGGGTAATATTTTCAAATATTAGACTTCTCTAAAGCTGAAGTGATAACTAGGATCTCCTTTATATCTTACTTATAAAGAAAAGATAAAATAAATACTTTTTAAAGCCAAATTTTTGGGGTAGCTAAACACTAATTTGGGGAATTTCTACCTTTCAGAATACAGATCTGCTACTTTTCTGTAAGTACTTGTGTAAGTCAGATTTTAATTAAAAAATTCTAGTTTGTCCTTTTTCATTTTCTAAAGTTATTTTCCAGTGAATTCATTCATAAAATATCCATTCTGGAATTTGGTGTTTGCTCAAATGTAATGCAGTGTGTACATAGTATTAGTGGTAGGTGTAGTGCTGTATTTATTGGCTTAATAATTTTTTTAAGTGTGAACTTCATTGTCTTTTGGTTTTAACCTGCTAATAGAAACCACCACTTCTTTTATCTGTAAGTCACAAACAAGATATTTTGATCAATTAAAATAAGTCATATTATGTCTACTTAATGTACATCTCTATTTTTTGACTGTATGAAAATATTAAAGTTATGAGTTAAAGTTGATTTTCACGCATGTGTACTGAAGTGTTGAATAATTTATACACATAACTGTTTATAGCAGTCAGTGGAATACTACTAAAATCAATGACTATATCTCTTTTTCCCTCTTTAAAATCTACAATAAGCCAGTAAAACATCCCATAAAACCAATTTTTTAAATATTATGAATTTGAAAAAAATTGTGAATTTGTTTTTCAAGCTAGAAAACTCTAAAGAAATAAAATTCTAAATAAGTATTCAAATTCCTTTCTAGGCTGAAAGAAGGGAAAGGATGCCCAGAAAGAGGAAAATGTACAGGAATTTCTCTCCTTTCTCCATTATGTTCCATTGTGTAGTTTTGTATTGAACAGAGGAAAGAAAAAGAAGGAAAATAACTATTTAGGGATAATTTTAAAAGGGGGAATAATCATGACTCACAAATATAAAATGAAAATGTGTCCCAGATTTTGGTTAGTTCTTTCATTATTGACGGAACAATATATCACAATTCATGGAAAAATTCAAGTATCACGTATATAGAAGAATATAAGATATGTTGAAATGAATTTATAAATAGATGCTCTATTCTTATGGCAATAATCAGTTACGTTCTATTGAATAACTAGTATGTATTTCTATAATCGAGGATAAATGTACATCATTATCAATTTTATGCAACTAACAAGTCTGTAAAATAGCTCAAAATAATGAAAGGTAGAGATAACCTAAAAGGATGTATGAGAAAGTACTAGAAAAGACACTTCAATGACTCTAACATATATCTTGCCTATATAAAGAGAAAGCAATATGTTGCACATGCAATAAGTACAATAAATATTTGTATGTATGTACATATATACATATATATAAAGAGAGATGAAGGTGTCTGGGTGGCTCATTCGGTTAAGTCTCTGACTCTTGATTTCAGCTCAGGTCATAATCCCACGTTTTGTGGGATTGAGACCTGTGTCAGGCTCTGTGCTGACAGTGTAGAGCCTGCTTGGGATTCTCACTCTCTCCTTCTCTCTGTTCCTCCCAAGCTCATGTGCACAGCCTCTTTCTCTCCCTCTCTCTCACTCTCAAAATAAATAAATACACCTAAAGTAAAAAAGGGGGGGGATGATAGCTATGGACACCCCTTGAATGCTATTCTAAGCAGTAGGAGAATTCAGAAATATAACAACACACAAAGTAAATGTGCACAGATACATATTTCCCATATACACATATAACAACCAGGTAGACGCCCAGTAGGGTAAAAAGGAGCAAATTTGTAACAGCATCAAGAGAAGGTAAAATAAATAGGAACAACTTAAATAAGAAATGAGTGAAATACATTTCAATACTACAAACAATCACAATAGAAGACATCAATCAGTTCATGGAAAAATACATGATGTTCTTGAAGAAGAAGATCACCATAAAGATGTCAATTTTCCCCTAAAAACTACATTGTAAGTATATATGATCCAAATAAAAATAATGGTAGTTAATTATTTTGAGACCAGACATGATGATTCTAAATTTCATAAATAGTCATGAAAGCTCTAAACAAGTGTGTGTGTGTGTGGGGGGGGGGTTGGAGAGGAGATAAGCCTTGACATATTTTGTACCCTAACAGTTAAAACAGTGGTAATATCACATGATAAAAAGAGAGAATGGGGGAGAAGAAGTGCCTAGGTCACTCTTTTTAATATTTTCCTGGAGACAGAGCCAAAAATGATAATCCAAACAGGGAGTAAAATGACATTATCACCCAGAAAATCATGAATTCATTCTGTCTTACTCCCTCTTCTTTACAAACATGCCATCCCTGGAATACCAAAAGTAAGAAATGGGCTTATTAACAAGTTACATGACTGGTATGTTGCTGTCTTGTCTTTAAAAAGGCAAATGTGTTGAAATCATCACCTGGCAAGTATAGATGTCTGTAGAAAAAAACCATCCTTGTTAATTTTTGACTGGGAAAGAAGTGAAGATGCCAGTTGTCTCTTTCAAGCTACAAGTAAAAGCCTAGAATTTCACTGATATTAGATTCAGGGATGTTGAACCATCCCTCTGGAAAATCTAGGAGTACTAAAACCCCAAGGAACACCCCTTAGCCCACACTTACAGCAAAGTTGAATGGATATTCTATCGTTTCTAAATTCCATCTACATTCTTTTCCTTCAGACCTCAGCTGGAAGGCATTTCTCTGGCTTGCTAAATTCCCAAATATTTTTATCATGTAATTTTATTTTAAGAAGTTCCTTAATTTTTTCTATTTCACTTTGTCCTTTTTGGGGAGCCTGGGTGGCTCAATCGGTTTAGCATCCAACTTCAGCTCAGGTCATGATCTCACTGTTGGTGGGTTTGAGTCCCATATCGGGCTCTGCACTGACAGCTCAGTGCCTAGAGCCTACTTCGGATTCTGTCTCCCTCTCTCTCTGCACCTGCCCCCTCGCACTGTGTCTGTCTCTTGAAAATCAATGTTTTTAAAAAAATGTCTTTTCAATTTTCGTTTGATCTCTTTAATTTAAAAAAAAATATTTTATTTATTTTTTAAAGTAGGCTCCACACCTAGTGTGGGCTTGAACTCATGACCCCAAGATCAAGAGTTCTATGCTCTAACAACGGAGCCAGCCAGGCACCCCTCCCTTGACCTCTTTATCTTAGCTCAGGCTATATATTATATTCTATCCCATTACTGTCAACAATTTTCTGGAAACACATTTATATATCTAATCCCCAGTCTGTTATTGTTTATTTCATGTCTTAGTCTGCTCAGGCTCCATAATAAAAAATACAACAGACGGAGTGGCTTAATCAACAGAAATTTATTTCCCACAGTTCTACAGGTTGAGAAGTCTAAGATCATAGTGCCAGCAAGGTACCAAGATCAAAGTTTCATTCTGAAGCCTCTTCTTGAGGCTTGCAGACAGCTGCCATCTTGCTGTGCACTTATGAGACTTCTTTGGGCAAGTGGAGAGAAAATGAGAGAGCAATATATCTTTCTTCTTATAGGAATACTAATCATATTAGATCGGGGCCCCACTTTTATGACCTCATTTAACCTTAATTACTTCTTTGGAGGTCCAATCTTCAAACATTGGGGGTTAGAGCTTCAATATTAATTTGGGGGGGGACACAAACATTCAATGCATAACACTCCTTTATTTCATCACAAGGTCTGTATACTACTCATTACCTCATAATAAAGGAAACAAAATACAACAACAAAACTCAAATTTACACTTGTCCTGTAAATCAGATAATGCTTCCTTTTCTGAAATAGGACTTCTGTAAAAGTTATCTTATTGCCTAAGTCTAGTTCCAGAAAGTTGTTGATGGCTGTCTTCTTGATCTGCTTTCTTCATAGGATATCATCCAGTTTCCTCACAAACTTCTTCCTCCTTAAAGTTCATTTAGGTCACTTTAGCCTTTTATTTCTTCATGCTCATGTCACAAATGCAGCCAGAGTCATTTTTCTCCTTTTGATTTTGTGTCCAAGAAGCTTGCCCAGCTGTGTCTGTCTTTTAGTTTTAGTGTTATTTACTCCTACAAAGTTTTGGTAAGAATGCTTTTCATCTCCAATAATATACAAAGAGCTACTTTTTTTAATGTTTATTTATTTATTTTGAGAGAGAAAGAGAGAGATCAGGGGAGGGGCAGAGAGAGAGGGAGACAGAGAATCCCAAGCAGGCTCCTCACTGTCAATACAGAGCCCAATGTGGGGCCTGAACTCATGAACTGTGAGATCATGACCTGAGCCAAAATCAAAAGTCAGATGCTTAGGGGCGCCTGGGTGGCTCAGAAGGTTGAGCGTCCGACTTCTGTGCAGGTCATGATCTCAGAGTTCATGAATTTGAGTCCCATGTCAGGCTCTGGGCTGACAACTCAGAGCCTGGAGCCTGCTTCAGATTCCTTGTCTCCCTCTCTCTCTGCCCCTCCCACCCTCATGCTCTGTCTCTTTCTCTGTCTCAAAAATAAATAAACATTAGAAAATTAACAAAAACAAAGTCAGATGTTTAACCGACTGAGTCACCTGGGTGCCCCACACAGAGCACTTTCTACAGAACACCTGTTTGATCCAGGTCTACACACCCAGGACACTTTTCCAGACTGCAATTTACATTCTGGCATATGCTCCATAAATTTAGGCTAACCATATATTCCAGTTTTCTGAAGCATCTAGGTTTGCTGCTTGTTGTCCTGGTATCTATTTCAGTTTAGCATTTGCAAGACTGGCCTTAGATTCATGAGAAAGGGGCTCTGTTCTTGTCCTGGCGCTTTAGAGACCCCAACTCTGGTCTTATTTCCATGTGAAAGGGGGTTATCTGAAGCAAGAAAACATGTCTACCTGGAGCTTAACTCTCCCCTTCTAACCATGTCCTGGGCATCTTGGGACCCCAGAGCTTCCAGCCCAAATGGCTTATGCTCATACCCAGGAACTATACAAGTCTTTCGGCTGCATTCCCCTTTCTGATGATGGACCATACCTCCTCTGTGCCCATCTCTCATCTCAAGGAGTGGCCCTAGGATCATTGTTTATACTGAGAAGTGAATAGACTCAGTATGCAGGCTGAAGGGTGAATTTACATCTGCATGAGAGGCCCTGCCGGTGTTTGGAGGGGCTGGGGATGGACAGAAAGAACCTTCTGAGGCCTGGGGCCAGCTCACCCAATATCAGCATGTGCTCATACAAAACTCCAAGGATTCTGAGAATTATGACATCTAATTTGAAACTAATCTTCTTGGGTGTTTTGAAAATTTATTTGTAAAAATAGAAAGAGAAAGCTACTGCGTAGTTTTGTGGCTTCCTTTTTATACTTGAAATATGTCAAATATATGGGCTTCAATTTGTACGCTTGCCTCAGGCTCCACAGATATTAAGGAAGAGTCTGAGACATTTTCCTAGATAAACATCTCTTGGTTTGGATAATGAATTACATGTTCCCTAATTCACTTCTACTCTAAACCCTCCCTGACCCCAACTGAAAAGTACTTATTAAATGGTTAAGACTTTTTTTCCTTTTTTCCCCAAAGATCTATTTCATGCTTTTATTATGTATACTAAAGCCCACAATTATCTGCCATTTTCAATAATTCACAATTCAATAATTCTTGGCAACAACCATGAAAACAACTAGCATTACTAGTGTTATTCTAACAACTCTACTGATCAAATATTATACCTCATGGTCCTGTCAAGCATGGGCCATTCCTGAAAGTAACTAGCAATCTTTACCTTTTATTTGCTAAGTGTAATTGCAATAGGATTCCTTCAGAAGTCATAAGCTTTGGGGCACCTGGGTGGCTTAGTTGGTTGAGCATCTGACTTTTGATTTTCGCTCAGGTCATGATCTCATGGTTCCTGGGATCAAGCTCTGCATAAGGCTCTGCATTGACAGTGCAGAGCCTGCTTGGGATTTTCTCTCTCTCCCTCTCTCTCTCTTCCCTCCCCTGCTTCCTCTCTCTCTCTGTCTCTCTCATGATAAATAAGTAAGCATTAAAAAAGAGAGAAGTCACAGCTTTTTTCACTGATAGATTTTTAAAACCAGCTTCACTGTTGTTCTAAAGAACATTTAAGTTATTTATTTCCTGGAATTAACCTAATAATAAATATCTACTGTCCTCCCAAACATGGCCTTATGCATCAGAGTTTTGGGGCAGTTGTTCTTTCTCTGGAGACAGTGGTTCTCATGAAGAAGCCCCTCGCTGAAAGCATCCTCACACTCTCTCCTGCACAGAAGCTCTATCTGGTTTTCTCCTCTTTGCTTTCATTCAACTCCCCAAATATAAAGATTATGTATGATAAATAGAAACTAACAGAAAACACTGGTTCCCCCCCTTTGTCCTATAAAAATGCAGTCAGTTCTGTTTCACAGTAGACAGACTTGCCCTGTCTTCCATCTTTCTTAAATTTTCTATCTGCAGCTGCCAACAGACATTTCTCTACCCATCACAAAAGCTGAAGGAGAAAACTCAGCACTGTCTACCACTAAAATACTTTGGTCAATTCCTGCTGCTACTGATCTTTTGCAGATATTTCTACCCCACTAAGATGTTCCTGAATTCTTCCTACCTGATAGTTTGCTTTGTGCCTTCTCACAGCCAGCCTCTGGCTTCCCGAATTGCTGTCACATTTGCAGATGTTTATGTTCTTCTACTTTCTTTTCCTCTATTCTACCTGCCCAGGTGTGTTACCCCCTTTCCCTGTTTTACACTGGCTCTTCTACATTGAGAGCTTGGGACATGGTAGGCACTCAATAAATATTCATTCCTTTTCCTTCATCTATTAAAAACTATATTTGAATCAGTAGGGCAAATGTAATCCTCAGATAATTAAACTGAGCATTTGAAAATGTATGTTAATGTCTCTCTGTTTCCATATTATAAAGTTAAGACTAGAAATAGGTGTCAATATTTGATACTAGAAACAGTATCAAGCTATTCATACCAATAAGAAACAACATAGAAGAAGATAATTTATAGGAAAGCCCATCAGAAGACCTTTTATTGCCCTTTAATAATCAGGGTAAGGGGGAGAGTTTGTCAAATAAAAGGAGCTAAAAGGCAAAGACAAGACTTTGAAATAATGGCTTCTGAAATAAGGGATTGGCACAAATTCCTATTGTACAATGTCCCATCTACAAAATAACAGCATGTTCCTTTCTTGACAGTCTATTGTCTCTTCTGTCTCATGATGAAAGTAGATTTATCCTTTTATACTCTGATTATTTCCTGTTTGAGTAGTCTGTCATCAGTGGATAAAATAGAAAGGATCCCTTTTTGTTCTTTTTATTCAATGGATACCACCATTCAGCTATCTCAAATGCTGGGCAGGCCAGGTCTCATTGGCTCCCTGCCTCTCTGCAGCTATGCCAGTGAGGCCAGAATGTAGAACCAGAAATGTGGAACTAAGTGGAAGTTAAGGCCCTGAACTGTGCTCCATGACCTTGACTTGTTTATGTGATCTTTGAATATCCATTTCCTCAAAGGGGCTAGCAGTGAAAACACAAAGAGTTGAAAATTCACTGTTTCTAAGAGGTTCTAAGGAATCATGGGAGGTGTCAATTAATACATAAAGTGACAGGTAAAGATTGGCAGGGTGTGTGGAAAAAAATTTTAAATTATAATGAATACAAAGATTTTGTATGATTAAGCAGGAAAATATGTAGCACTGTTGGTAATTTCCAGTAAACTATTAGATCAGCTATGCTTTCACTGTCACAGGTGTTAGACCACGAGGTGCCCTGGGGGAGAACAATTTATTCTATGGCTTCCAGAACACATTTGATTCATATCCTGTCTCCTATGTTGTTTTACAATGTATCATATTTATTATATGACAAAATAAGCATTTTTTTTGGATACACTGCAAATCACCTATCTTATAAGGCTTCTTTTCTCCTAGGGAGTTGTGGATAGAATTCAGGAGATCCATGAATTTAGATGCACAGAAAGTTCATGCTTGTATTTTCATTAACTGCAGGCTGAAATTCAATATATCCTTCCTTTATGAATATAGGAAAAAACCACAACAGTATTAGCCATAACTATGACTTCGTCACCAATATAAATCATAGATATGGATATCATTATATCAAATCATGATTGTTGCAGAAGTCTGGAAATAACATTTTTGATCACCAATATTTTAAAACTGTGATCATTATTAGACTTACTCATTAGGTAAATGCATTTAATAAAGAAGTACATGTATAGTACATGTATCACAAATTTGTTTTTAATATTTGGATAAAAGAATTGTAATATAACCTATTTCCTTGGTAAACTGTGTATTTTATTTTGGATATTTAAAAATACTATTCTGACAAAAGATCCATAGGCTTCATCATACTGCCAAAGGAGTGAAAGATACACAAAGTAGTGAAAAGCCATAGTTTAGAAGAACAGTGGTTCTCAAAGTTGAGTGTGCATCAGAATTCCCTGTAGAGCTTGTTAAAACACTGATTATGGAGTCCCATCCCCAGAGAATGATTCAGCCAGTCTGGGGGGACCTGAGAACTTGCTTTTAGAACAGGTTCCCAGGTGATGATGATGCAGCTGGCCCAGGGACCACGCTTTGTAAGTGACTGCAATAGCATTGCTTGGAAGAAAGAATGGGTAGCTCTTAAAATCAAAGCCTAGAATTGTTTTTAAAAATCATATGGATGTTTGGAAATGCAAGCTGGTGCAGCCACTCTGGAAAACACTATGGAAGTTCCTCAAAAAACTAAAAATAGAACTACCCTACAGCCCAGAAATTGCACTACTAGGCATTTATCCAAGGGATACAGGTGTGCTGTTTCGAAGGGACACATGCACCCCCATGTTTGTAGCAGCACTATCAACAATAGCCAAAGTATGGAAAGAACCCAAATGTCCATCAATGGATGAATGAATGGATAAAGAAGATGTGGTATGTGTGTGTGTATATATATATATATATATATATATATATATATATATATATAATGGAGTATTACTCGGCAGTCAAAAAGACTGAAATCTTGCCATTTGCAACTACTTGGATGGAACTGGAGGGTATTATGCTAAGTGAAATTAGTCAGAGAAAGACAAAAATCATATGATTTCACTCATATGAGGACTTTAAGAGACAAAACAGATGAACATAAGGGATGGGAAACAAAAATAATATAAAAACAGGGAGGGGGACAAAACAGAAGAGAGTCATAAACATGGGGAACAAACTGAGGGTTACTGGAGGGGTTGTGGGGGGGGGATGGGCTAAATGGGTAGGGGCACTAAGGAATCTACTCCTGGAATCATTCTTGCACTATATGCTAATTAATTTGGATGTAAATTTAAAAAAATAAAAAATAAAACAAGTTAAAAAAAATCATACGGATGTTGGCAAGTAATCATTCAGAAGAACTTGAAATTGATACCCATTAAAAAGAAATGCTCAAATGTTTGTGGTTTTGTTGTTGTTGTTTTTTTTTTTTTTGGTTTTTTTTTTTTTTGCTAACAGAGCACAGCAAATCCATTGTATAAAGATTTATGTCTTGAACAGTTGGTCTCTACACATAATGATATAAATCAAAAGAAAACATCAACACCATTATCAAAGATGAACACACTTTTACCTTAAGGAAAGAAATTTGCAAGCAGTCAGGATGCTGTATTCAAGAAACCAAACCAGAATAAATGTGTCTAGTTTTGATATTTTCAAGTGTACATCCCTCAAAACTCAGGATCCCTAAGTGTGCCATGCATGTGAAGTCTCACTTCCCGAGTGAAGAATGATTCACTGTAACAATAGACAAATCCTTCTATTTCTTTTATACCTCCTCAGGTCACTTTTCAGAAACCTTCCAAGATAGGATATTTTCAAATACAATTGTGTCGCTGTTGAAATGATAAATAGTGAAGGGATCTTTCCATCTAGAATAGATTTAAATTCTGAAGGTTGATTTTGCTTTTATAATTCAGTTAGTCTTGCTCCAAATTAGAATAGTTGCCTCCGGAGTTGTTTTTTTTTTTTTTTAATTTTTTTTTTCAACGTTTATTTATTTTTGGGACAGAGAGAGACAGAGCATGAACGGGGGAGGGGCAGAGAGAGAGGGAGACACAGAGTCGGAAACAGGCTCCAGGCTCTGAGCCATCAACCCAGAGCCCGACGCGGGGCTCGAACTCACGGACCGCGAGATCGTGACCTGGCTGAAGTCGGACGCTTGACCGACTGCGCCACCCAGGCGCCCCGGAGCTTTAATTTCCTCTTGAGTATGTCTATTTCTTCTCAGGCAAAAGTATTTAAAATATGTATGGTGATAAACCTCTCCTCGTATAGCCTCTCTTCCTTGTGACTGTGGATTTTTAATTAACATTAGCTCCTGGGTTATATTTGTGTTAATGGATTCTATTATACATTCAGCAACCCTTCCTAGCAGAAGGAAGAAATAGATCCACAGACAAGAGTTGAAAGGAAAAAAAATGATAACGTGACTGTGAATCAATGCATGTGGTATTCTCTGCATGCTATGTTCTAGAAATTGATGTCCAGCTCAGAATTCTAACATCATTCCATCCTCCTGGACCCAGGGAGTGTACATAATTTCTTTGCTTACACAACCATTCAATTCAAGCTTAGCTTCCATTTTAAAAGATAATATTTGAGCACAGAGGGAACCAAAATGATAAAAAGTATGGGGGACCAGCATTAATGTCTGTTAGGTAAAAGGAAAGGTGGACATTCAAACAATATGCCCGGGATGACAGGCAGTTGTCAGAGCTTATGGTGGAGCAACATTGCTAAATATGTGAGATAGGGGCGCCTGGGTGGCGCAGTCGGTTAAGCGTCCGACTTCAGCCAGGTCACGATCTCACGGTCCGTGAGTTCGAGCCCCGCGTCAGGCTCTGGGCTGATGGCTCGGAGCCTGGAGCCTGCTTCCGATTCTGTGTCTCCCTCTCTCTCTGCCCCTCCCCCGTTCATGCTCTGTCTCTCTCTGTCCCAAAAATAAATAAAAACGTTGAAAAAAAAATTTAAAATAAATATGTGAGATAATCAGCAAACAAATAAGCTTAGTAAATTTAAGTAAGTCCTGCCAAATCTGGCTGCAGGCATTTAGAATTTGAGAATTCCAAATAACAAGGCACTTAGATTTCTCAGAGGATAAGGCCTGGATCATTCCACTGTTAAACATTATTTTTTTCTACTGACAAAAGAAATGGCAGGGAGAGTGACTGAAATACAGAAAAGAAAAAGATCTCTTAGTTTCTTTTTTTTAATCAAAATAAATGAAAGCTTTCATTAGTATCCAAGATCTCTAAAACATTCCAAGATGTATTGTAGTTCAGAGAAGCAGCAGCTGAGGAAGTGTTAGAACCATTATCATCTCTAATATTTTCAAGTGTAGAAGGAAGGATGAACCCTGATTAGGTAGTAAATGATAACAGCCAATCACATGGTTACTTTGATATTGTTCTCTATCATGTGAAAAGTAAAAAAAAAAAAAAAAAAAAAAAGTGACATAGCTCTGAAACTTACGTTACTAACTACTTCTTTAACTATCATTTCATGTTTCCCATTTTCTTGTCCATGACATCAGTGTTTTAGAGTCATGGCTTTAAGTAAAACAAAGAGAGAAAAAACTCAGTGTGTCTATCAGGAAGGGAGAAAATTTTAGTTTTGGTGAAAATATTTTGGACTGATAAATGCATACAATTTTAATAAATCTAATAAAAATTATTGATACCCCTAAAGGGATTTTATATTATAGTAGCCCTATGTGAACTTGTAAACTGAGGCTCCCAAGTTACTGAACTTGGGAACAAGTATATACCTAAGGAGTTTCAGAAAATCAGTTGCTTTGCTTTTCTGAATGGCTGGTAATAATTTATGGGAAATGAAAAAAAAATCAAATCAGAAGATGGAGGAAATGGTGAGGAGAAGTTTTGAAGGAGAGCAGGCTGGGTCATGTAATGTCTAGTTGCACAGGATTCTGAGTTAGAAAGGCCAATGTGCAAATGTTAGTTCTGTTATGTTCTACCTTATCCAAGTTGCTCAAATTCCTGTTCCTTTTGCTCCTCAGCAAGAAGGCAAAAATAATAATTCTCAGGATTTTGTATAAATTAAAGTAGTTAAGATATTTATAATGCCTAGTGGGCTACTAAGAAATGGAAGACATTTCAGTGAATGTAGTTTTAGGATTAGGTTTGTTAAACAGCTACTGTGTATTACAAGTTTTGCTAGATACTTTGTTATATTAATAATTGCTATTTATCAAAATTCCACCTGCCAAACTCTTCCTGGCTATTTCTTACATATTAGTTCATTTCCTTTTCATTCCTAACTATGTAAGGCAGGTATTATAATTCCTGGTTTGCTTACTATGGAATTGAAAAGAAATTAAGACATTTGTCTTAAGACCTCTGAGGCTATAAGTGGGAAAGTAAAGGATTATATCTGGATCCAGACTTTCATGCTGTTAACAACTGGATGTGTCATTCATTTTAAAGATTAATAGTTAAAAATGTGGAGAAGGTTTGTGTTTCTAAATGATAAATTAAAAAGTTCACTTACACAATTTCCATTTTACCCAGTAATTTTAGATAATGATGGTGGCTACTGATAATGAGTGTTTGGTGGGGATGATTGGGAGAATTTTCTATTGGATTTTCATTTCAAGTAACCAATATTTAGTTGAAACCATAATAACCATTTTGATTGAAATCCCCATTTCACTCATGTCTTTGATTCATGAAAAAGACGTTATAAACCAGTTGGTGATAGATGCAATATAATGAAATATTTTTTTGATAGAATTACCATTGCTAGAGAGAAGATTGCAATGTAAAGCCAAAGAGTAACCAAGATGGTCTGCTATTTTTTTAAAATGTTTATTTATTTTTGAGAGAGTCAGAGTGTGAGTGGGGCAGGGGTAGAAAGAGGGAGACACAGAATCCAAAGCTGGCTCCAGGTTCTGAGCTGTCAGGACAGAGCCCTATGCGGGGCTCAAACTCACGGACTGTGAGACCACGACCCGAGCCAAAGTCGTACACTTAACTGACTGAGCCACCCAGGCACCCCCATAATGGTCTACTCTTAATGGAATACTTTTTTGGAAAAATTATTGATAGTGTAAAACTTTCCTTATTTCACTGCAATGTATGTTGCGATATATACCATTTGTGTCCCAAGCACAACCACACTGGAAGATCTTTGAAAAATGCTTATTGAATGAATGAATGAATTAAAATCTTTTTACTGCTCTTATCAGGGGCATCAATATCCTCTTACTCCTCAGTCTCTGCAGAATTTGCTACACTCTCCTCTTCATCTTCTAAGACATCTTTGATTTTTTTCCCCCTACCTACTTTTATGATCATTTTTTTCTCTGTCATCTTTACTAACTATCCTCTTCTAACCATCTCTTAAACGCAAGTAATTTACTGGTTGCCCTTGATTACTTTCTCCAATCATACTCGCTCTCTCTGGGTGATCCCAATCAATGTTATGGCTTCAACTGTCACATTTATATTGAAGAAACAGAAGTAGGGAAGAGAAGGGGGAAGTTGAAAAAGAAAGGAGGGGAGTAAGGAAGGGAGGGAGGAATGGATAGAGGGAAGGAGGGAGGGACACTGGCTCTGGAAATATCAATATAACTCACAATCATCCCATATCAACATGTCTAAAATAGAATTACTTACTCATCCTGTTAATCCTGATCATTCCCAGTACAGTAAAACCTTGGTTTGCCAGCATAATTCATGCTGGAAACATGCTTGCAATCCAAAGCACTTGTATATCAAAGGCAATTTCCCCATAAGAAATAATGGAAACTCAGATGACTTGTTGCACAACCCAAAAATATTCATATAAAAATTATTACAATACTGTAATATAATACAAAATAATAAATAAAATACAAAATATAAAAAAAATAAACACATTAACCTGCACTTCCCTTTGAAAACTTTTGCAGCTAGTGTGAGGGAGACGAGAGAGGAGGGTTATTGTGTAGGATGACTTTCACTATCACTAATGGAATCACTGCTATCTATTGGCTCAATGGGATCTTTTTCTTTCTGTGCAACTTTAACAAGGAACTTATCCAATGACACTTGCTTTTGTCTCCTTTTGAGGATTTCACGCAAATGTGACATTGCATTGTCGTTAAACAAATTCATCACTTGTACTTCTACAGCCTTATTGGGGTCGTGCTTTTCTACAAAATTTTGCACTGTTTCTCACATTTTACACATCTCACTAATCTCATTTGAAGTGAGGGATTTCTCTGCCTTTTTCTCCTTCTCCTCTACAGAAGAGATGCAAATGTAAACATAAAATCTTGCAATTTTGGCCACTCACATACCTCATTCGTAATTCCTGATTTCCTTCTTAACTTCCACCGTAATCATCTCCTTCTTCTTATCACCTTTCTTTTCAACCTTTTTCTGCATGAGGGCCATTGTATACACTAGCACAGATGTTGACTATAGTACAGTATTTATAAATTCTTGTCATATACTGTATTTAAGGTAACTGGCAATAAGGCAGTAGAGGAAAGGGTCTATATCTACAGGCACCCTGACCTAGAATGAAGCAAAGCATTCCTAAGCTTCGTCTTGTATTGAAAAGCAAAGGATTGTCCATAAATGCTTTGAAGTGACAAAAAATATACACTAGTTCCAGTTGTGGGCACCTTCCAACATTCTGAAAAATCACTGATTTCTGCCAAACATGGTGGCCTGATACTGAGCATCCGAGCATAGAAGACGATCACCCACAATCCCTCAGAGAGAGAGTAAGAGAGAGAGACCATTGGCTCAGTTGTGGTCACGTGATATTTGGCCTCGTGTACTGCTCATATTGCATGACACTGATAATTTATTAGAAATGCTCATCTTGTGGAACACTCACAGAACAAGTTACTCCCAATCCAAGATTTTACTGTATTCTGTATTTAATGAGCATTGTCACGTTCTGTCTTTGCTTAAGCTCAATTTTTTAAAATGTTTATTACTTTGAGAGAGAGTGTGTTCATGAGCAGGAGAAGGGCAGGGAGAGAGGGAGAGAAAGAATCCCAAGCATCCCTGAACTGTCAGTTCACAAACTGGGAGATCATGGCCTGAGCCAAAATCAAGAATTGGATACTTAACCAACCAAGCCACCCAGGCGACCCTTGCTTAAGCTCAAATTTTAAGAATCCTCAAACACACCCCCTTTTCCTGGCTATATATGTTCAATCAATCTCCATTACCTATTAATTTGTTTTCACCAATGTCTCCATAATATCATTGTTTTCCATTGCCTTAGTTCAGTTTCTTAAAATCTTTCAGTTGGAGGATTATTTCTTCCTCCTATATAACTTCCTCCTGCTGATCTCTCCTCATTTTGGGCAATTATCCATATGCTGCTCCCAACAGTTAATATTCTTTACCCAGAACAAGTCAGACCATTTCATTTTTCTACCTAAGACCTTGACTTACCATTACCTGTGGTATAAAGTTCAAAATCTTTCATACAGAGCATTAAGTCTCTTGTAAACCAGGTGCAAGTTATTTCTCTACCCATCTTGCCTCCCTTCTCCACGGTTTTGAGGAAAGCACACAGACTTTCTCCTCGTTCTCTGAACACACAACATGCTTTCAGAACATTGTGCCCTGAATACCCTACCCCACCTCCTCCTCTTGGCAAATTCCCACTCATAATTCATGGCCAGTTGAGATGTATCTCATCCATGGCCTTTCCTCATTCCCTCAGGCAAGTAGTTGTTCTGTTTTCTTCTCCCAAAGGACTCATGTTCACATAGTGATTATATCAGTGGTTACAACTATCATAGTAATTGGTTTTGGTATCTGCCTTCTTCACTATATTGTTTTATTCCGCTGTGCCTCCATCTCTAATATAATAAATGTACCATAATTTAAATTTATGCATGCATACTTACATGCCAAAATTTCACTCAAGTATCCTTTTAAATTTAATCCATATCTCCTTCCAGCATAATGATTTACACTAGTTCAAAATTTTGATAAACCCTAATGTGTTAATTATTTAAAATAAATAATTTATTTAAACACCTTATGTTTTTTATAATGATGATCACTAATATAATCTGCATACCACCTTACAAGCACGTGTAGATTCGTCAATATGAATTCCATCTCTTACCCTAGGTTTGCCGCTTAGTCTTAGTGCTGCAGGCCTTCCTGACTGATCATTAGTTATGGTTTCTCTTGCTCTAAGTCTACAAATTACAGTCTATCCATATATATATATATTTTAATATATATATTTAAATATGATTTGGCTTGAAGACTGTATGTTATAATTGTGCTATAGAGAATAAATATCCCCCAAAGGAGAATCCATTGGCTTCTCTGAGAGAATAAAATCTATGGCTGAGTGATGAAAATTTGCGTAAGACATTGAGGGTATTTCGATGATCTGCTTGACTTCCTTGCAAGGGTAAAGGATATATTCAGCAACACTGAAGTGTACTAAGAACTATTGTAATCAACTTCTATTCAATGGCAATTGCAATATTGTACATAATTTGTTATCATGGTCTTTTAAATTCACTCATTCTTCCAACACATATTTACTCAATTCCTATAGTGTGCGAGAGATGCAGTTAGTGGTAAACAATCACAGACGGCTCACCAGCCTCACAACACTTACAGTCTTCCATCATCAGGTCTCCAGTGGCCAAGAGGTTTGCAAAGCACTGTTACTAAAAATGCTTCATAAAAAATTTCTATAATAAATGATAGATGAAAAGAGAAATCAGTATGCTATGTATAATGAAAAAAAGAAGTTACAGAATTTAGTAGCTAAAACAGCTGATAAATAAGTAGGATGTGAAAGTTTCAAAGAGTATACAGGAGAGATTGGGAAAATATTATTTATGCAATACGCCACCAAATTTTCTAAGCTGAAGAAAGTGCCAATTTCACAAATTCAGCAAACCATATCAGAAATGTGGAAAAGGAAAAGGACTTTCTTTATCTTAGTCTTTGCCCCCAAATAATAAGTGTTTCATAATAGTATGAATATACATGTAAAACACAGCCCAGAACTGTACTACAGAAGCCCTTAAACAAAAGTGTAGATTTCAAGTCAGTTCCAGCGAACAGGATCATCATGCCCCTTCACCCTAAAGTTGGTATTGTTTTGCCTACTGATATGCATTTAGGTACACAGATGAGAAAAAAGAGTGAGGTGGAAAAACAAATGTTCTTAACATGAGCATCATGAACGAGCTTTCGGACATGAAATTATTTGAAGCATTTTTTAATGGAGAAAGAGTCAATAACATTCATCAGATCCTCCAAGGGACCTATAATTACCCAAAAGTTTAAGAACTCAAAAAGCAGGAGAGAGAGAAAGAGAGAGAAAATGAGAACAGAAATGAAATAATCCCAAGGCAGTAATTAAGAGTACTTTGGAGGCCCCCAATTAAAAGAAAAAAAGTTGAAAGAATTCTGAAATAAAACAGGATATGTTAAAAACTTAATTACTTCTCAAAAATGTTGCTATTTTGTTTAGTATTTGGAACAGAGATAAAGAGATAATGGAAACAGAGAAATTTCCCCTATTATTTAGACGTTTCAGTGTTTGCTACAAATGATTTTTGGGAAAGTACTTTTAGATCTACAGCTATCAAAATCATCTTAATCAAGACTGGTCTTTGGTTTATTCATAAAAATTTTACATTGAATTCTGTTCTTAAGGATGCCTGAAATTGTGGCTTGTATTCTTTATTATTATTTGATTTACTACTGAAGAAAACTTATTGTATGCAGATCAATAAGATGTTTCAGAAACAAAAGCAAAGAGATCAAAAGCCAAATATACCCATTTCACCTTGACCTTACTTTTCCAAATGATTAAAGCAGTGTTAGTCGAATTAAATGCAGTGAACGTCTACATACACAGATTGTGAAAGAACGGTGTTTGAATACAGCGTATGTGCCATCCTTTTCAGAGCCTTGAGAGTTTACTTAATAAATGAATTACAGCTCTTCTTTACTGAAGTCACTTCCTGATAAACAGCCAACATGAAGAAATAAATATAAGGCGGTTTGTGAATTCCAGGCTGCTTGGCTAGTCATAATCGGTGTGTTGTTATCTTGGCTTGAGGACAATAATCATAATTTCTTTCCTCTAAATAGCTGAATTCAATCCAACTCAGAATGTCATAAGTTTATGCATCTGTTATAATGAAAATTAAGATTAGTGAAGACGACCAATGCCACTGGAATAACTTTTTTAAAAAACCTTTCCTTCCCCCATTCCTCCTTCTTGTTTCATCAAATTGGAATAACTCCCAATTTTAAAGGACTCACAGACTGAATTGTACTTTCCCAGCCACTGTTTGTCCAGTGAGTTAAACAAACACATATGTAGTCAGAAAACATCTCTCCTTTTGTATATGTGGCTTTTTATGTGTATTAAGATAATATAATTATTCTTTGCTTAAATCTATGATTATCATATCTTTATAAATATATCTATGTATTAGAGGTATAGATTGCTTTGAGTAGTATAGACATTTTAACAATGTTTATTCTTGCAATCCATGAGCACGGAATGCTTTTCCATTTCTTTGTGTCCTCCTCAATTTCTTTCATAAGTGTTCTATAGTTTTCACAGTAATATACATTTATAGTGGATGACAATTTCTAAGACATGTTTAAGTGATGTGATAATGATTATGTCTCACATAAGATCAACAATTTTTGTTCAAGAACTGATTAGATTTGAACAAATAAAAATTGTTGATCTTTATATTGTTCATTTTTCCAAATATTATTAATTCAATAATATAAATTAAAATCATATTTACATCATTAGTTACTGTTCAAAAAGGTCAATGATCCCCGGGATTTGTAAAATTATTCAATTTGTTAACAGAAATTGAAGAAAAAGGCAAGTATGTGCCAAAGTAGAGAGATAGAGAAAAGTCATATAGATTAGGAAGAATCTGAGGACCTTGAAGCCCTCAGCAATGAGCTTGGAAGTTCAAGAATAAGAGAATCTGCAAGTTAGGTGGAGAATTTTTATCAAGAACAAAAGAGCATTGATTTGAATGAAAACTACGTGATGTGACTAAAACTTTCACTAGGGATTATCCTATTGAGTAGATAAAAGAGGACAAATGAAATTAATTTTTTTCTCAGAGGAATACAGAAGAATATTTTGCAAGATTTTGATTATGAAGAGTGAGAGGAGAGGAGATGGGGAAGACTGAAAATCGTGCCCAAGGGCCTGGAAAGATGATGGTTGAAGTCATTCAAGAGAAGGAATAGTGAGAGAACATTTAAAGGAAAACAGATGGTCTAAGGTCAAACATGATAATAGCCATAGTAGAGAGGTTATTAATGCAAATTTTGAAATTGTAACATTGTGTAGTACATTTTGTGTCACCAATGTTTTCATGTGAATGTTACCTCATTTGACTTGATAGACAAGAAGAATGGCCATGCAAAAGCAAGAAGAAAAGATGAGGTCACCCAAACGATAAATTATAATTTGGACTGTTAGGAAAGATTAGAAAATAGCTAATGTCATTTATTTAATGCTACCTTATGTCCTTGACATGTTATGTTTTCCAAAATCTGTTTTTTTAACCTTCACAATAAATTTTCAGAGAGTCACTGAGGATCCATTTTGCAGAAGAGGAAACTGAGATTCACAGAGTTCTTGCAACTTGCCCAAGATCACGTAATTAGGAAACAATAGAACTAGCATTCATCCCAGATGTGACTGGCTAGAAACGTAATTTATTAAGAAATCCTGGATCAATAAATGCTGAGGGGCCTTTCTGAAATAATGACAACAAAATAAAATTTCCTGGCTACTCATTTGCCATTCAACACTGTGATTTTAAACTAAAAAGTAAATGAATAAAAAATAATCCATAGATAGTTATTAAAAAAATTTTAACTGTGTATGATGACAGAATTTAACTAGACTTATTGTGGTGATCATTTTGCAATATACACAAATATTGAATCATTATGTTATACACCTGAAAGAAATATAATATGTCAATCATAGCTCAATTTAAAAAAGTAATCTATAAATCCTATGAATGAAGGAAAAGATAAAGTTAGGTGAATACATTTATTGAGTGTGTTCTACCAGGTACTTTACAACATTACCTTCACAGTTTCCCTGATTTTACAATTTCATTCCCTCACTTGTTCTTGTATTACCTAGCGGCTCAACAACAGAAGTAGGATACATGGTGTACATATTTCCCTTCCCACAGATGGAGGGAAGTGAGAATAATAGCAGCTGACATTAATTGTGTGTAGTGCTTCTATATACCAGGACTATTCTAAGCACTTTACACATATTAACACAGGTAGTCTTCACAATGACATAATGAAGGGAGTACATTATGATCTTCGTTTTATCAATGAGTGAAAGAAGGTTCAGGGTAATTAAGGAGGTTCCAGGAGTTTTCAAAGATAAAGAGGCAACAGATCCAGGATTTGCATGGAGGTCCTCTACCTTTGCAGCCTCTGCTGTTAGGTGATACATTGTACTGACTTTGCGCAAGTTAACAAAGGACATTTAGTGCCCCTACCATGGTTCCAGAAACCTGCAGAGGTCTGGAGTAGAAAAAACAATGTTCACCATTAAAAACAAACAAACAGAAAATAAAAACAGGGTAAGAAGCTGCATTTCTGACCGACCCAGTCCCTACCAACAAAATGAAACAAAACAAATACATAACACAGAACAACTTACATATGTTTATGCTTATTATTTTACAAGTTTTTAGATACGTGGAAGAAAAGAGATTTCACAAATGTCATAACAAAGAGCAGTTAAATTAAGAACATAGATAACTCCTGTGGATATTTTCATATCCAGCACTGAAATGCCAAGGAAGACTCTGAGAATGTCTAATTTTAAACAATCAAAGGGTGAACATACCTGAATATTCAGACAAACAGAAGAGGAGAAGAGGATGATGCTCTTTTGTTCCCTGGTATAATATGAAGAATTTAGTTCTTAAAAATATGAATATCAGTGAAATTAATACTAGCCACAATTAATCATATAAAGTAATTCCAGGATCTTTTTTTCTCATTCTGAAGGCAAAGATATGTGGTTTTATGCTTAACTCTATACTTCTTTATCAACTGATGCTTCTTCCTTGTGTTGCAATAATGATATAAAAATTTTGAATCATAATTTTACTTAGGCATAGATAAAAACCTTAAAAAAGTGATACAATCCTTATAAAAACTGTTTCTGCTAAATATAGGCTGGAAGAATTGAAACATGCTACCTGACATTGTATTTTTGTTGAAAATTACACTTAGGGTCCAAATATCGGACAAAGAAATACTGCATACATTACCCCATTCAGTTCTGTAAAGTTAGATATTCTGAGAAGTTCCTCTGATGCCATTAATTCTATATACAAATTCTCCTTCCCCCTCCTACCCTTTGCACACAGCCACTACACAAAGCAAATTCCATGATAGCATCCTTATTCCCAACTGTCAGAATTTAAGAAAAAATATTTTCTTATCATTAATAATATGGTTGTCAAGATAATATTTAAAAAAATCAGTCGAGAAGGATAAAAATAGTATCTATATTTAATGTGAGGGTGGGGGTTGGATCTCTTTCTCTGTCTCCTAAAATCTACTATGGGTTTAGAGATATTACATTGTGTCAGTATCAAATTTTGAAAGTAATACCAAGAAGATCTCTCATACTCTCTGCTAAATTCCTTAAAAAATGAAATCATTTGCCTAATTTAATTTGTAAATTAATTGACACTTTTATAATGTATTACTCTCAAGATTCTATTTGAGGGGCGCCTGGGTGGCGCAGTCGGTTAAGCGTCGACTTCAGCCAGGTCACGATCTCGCGGTCCGGGAGTTCGAGCCCCGCGTCAGGCTCTGGGCTGATGGCTCAGAGCCTGGAGCCTGCTTCCAATTCTGTGTCTCCCTCTCTCTCTGCTCCTCCCCCGTTCATGCTCTCTCTCTGTCCCAAAAATAAATAAACGTTGAAAAAAAAAATTAAAAAAAAAAGATTCTATTTGAAAAGCCATATTTTGTGGGTTAAATGAATAATTAAAGCATGTCCTACAGGTGTGTTTCATTGTGGTTAATCATTTTACTAAAGATCTGAGGGAAAATGAAGGCCTTTCCTGATATAACCCATTTATTGACTGACTCTTTGTGAATCAGGACAAATATCATTTCCTCAGAACAGCCTTCCCAAACTTTCTCTATAACATATTCTCTCATCCCTCTTCTCCATTGAGTTAATCTTCATTCTACTAGCCTGTTTGGTTTATTTTCTTAAATTATTTTCATCTTTTCATTTATTTGCTTACAAATTAATGGTTTGTTTGCTTCCATGAAAATGTAGGCTCTATAAGGCCAAGGATATTTTATCCTTGCTGACTGCTATCTCCCCAGTGCCTGGAGAGAGACGCTCAGTAAATATTGCTTGAACAAATGAATTAAATCATGGAAATATTAATGATTGGTGATGATGATATGGAATATTTTTGTTTTAGGTATGCAATGTTTCTTGTTTGCTGATGTTGCCACAATTATCTACCTGTTATTTTCAGTTTTACTAGCTATTGGAGGCAACTTATAATGATGTGTCAGTCAAGTAACGTGTGTATAAGCATACTAAAGATTAATATGACAGATGGAGTTATTCCAGTGGTAAGGTTAAACTATTTATCTATCTACACATTTATTGACTCAACAAACATTTATTGAGTGCTTCACATCAGTCAACTTGCTAGGTGCTGAAGATACAGTATGGATAAAATAAACAGAAATATATATAGTGTGTACCATCACAAAGCTTGTGATATGTTTGTGGAGACGTTGAACATAACACAAAAAAATACCTAAAATTATATATTTGTTATAAAAGGAGAAATATGTAATATCTCACCTAGCCTAAGAAAAGAGGAAGACAGGATGGTAAGGCTTCCCTGGGGAAGTCACATTTAGAGAGAGCTCCAAGGCAGACAAACAAGCAGGTGCAGTTAAAGGGATTATTCCCAGAGGAGTGACCTAGATTTGGAAAATCAGTTAAATGTGACACCTACTTTACTACACCACATTTACTACATACCTGTACTATATTAAAATTTTGTCCTCCACATGGTTATGCATAGATACAAATACATTATAGGGAATTAAAATAATTTATCAGTGGTATCTTCCAACTAGCTTATAAAAGTAAAAAGTTTAGAAGTATGACTTAGAACTCTTTTGACCTAATTGTATTACAATGATTTTATAGCCAAAGACTCATTTAATGGTATCTTTTTAGAACACCCAGCATAATTTTACAAGCAGGAGTTTTCCACTCTTTTCAGAAATGTGTCTATTTTTCATTTTCATGAAGGGACAATATTGACATCTGAAATTCCCACAAAATTATAGGGAGTCAGAGATCCTCATTAGGACTGAGTAGTTTATCAAATCCAAACTCATTAAAACAGAGAGTAGAATAGTAGAATGGTCATTACCAGGAGTTCTGGGGTAGAGAAATTGAGGAGATGTTTAGGATACCAACTTGCAAACAGTAGATAAAGTTCTGGAGATGTAATGTACAGCACAGTGATTACATACAACAATACTGTATTATAAACTCAAAGCTGGTAAGAGCCTATATCTTAATTGTTCCCACCATAAAAAGAAATGATAATTATGTAAAGTGGTTGCATGTTAGCTAATGCTACAGTGGGAATCCTAGTGCAATATACAACTGTATTGAATCAACTCAGGTACATCTTAAACTTAGGCAATGTTATGTGCTAATTATATTTCAACAGTTGATTTTTTAAAGATGGATCAGTTTATCAAGAATAATCAGTTGGACAGCAATGGTTTAAGAAGATAGACACTGCCTACTTTATGTAAGTCTCTGAATGCAAATTTCCAAAAAGGACAATGGCCTGGCATGGTGACTTTAATGGGTTCTTTTCCTTTGAATCTACTCCTCTTCTCATAACCAAATGATTCCAAGCAATCAGGAAGTTAATTTTGGCTTTAGGAAATTCTTCTTTTTGTTCCCTGACCAAGAGGAAAGACTTTTAATAAAAAAATAAATATTTTGGGAACAAAATAATATTTTTACTATTCCTAATTATGATTTAAAGTGAACAAGTACATGCTCATTTAATACAAATAATATAGAGTTCTAAATACTTAACTTTCACTCTGAAGTATAGAGAAAAGTGAAAGTAAAACTTTCAAATGTTGCTTTTTGGTCTGATGTATTAAAATGTAAGAGCATTCTTATCTAAAGAAATAAAAAACCTGAAAATACACTATGATTCACTAAGTATAGGTAACATTTTTCTAACACATAGGAGTATATTTCTTTTCAGTTTAAGTGCGGTCACCATTACAGCACAAGAAAACACAGAACTAACTCAAATATTTTAATATCCAAGAATGTAACACGGATTTTTATAAGGAAGATATGGTTCTCTTAAAGGCAGAAGCATCCCATTCCCATTCATATTGGCTAAATGTAATATAAAGTGCTGGTTACTTCAAAAAGTCGCACATGTTATTTAAAAAAACAAGCCAGATCCCTTATAGTACAGTAGAAGGGAAATAAACTTAAGGACTAGTATAATTATGAGATTCCTTTCCTTTTTGTCTTCTAAAGATGACACTGGAAAAAATCTGAAAATCACAGTTTTACTCAAAAAAAGTGTACATATCCCTCTAAATTGTGTAAGAATATTTTTCCTCTTGAGAATACTTTGGCTAGCTTATTTTCCTCATCCTTTATGTTACACGGAAATAGAGGCTTCATAATTTTTGGTTTCCTTTTGGTTTGGAACATTAGGGCACTTTGCAAAGATTCACAGCTGGCCAATTTTTCCCTAGCTTAATGAATATTCATCACCATTTGCAAAGATAGAATGACAAGGAAAACTCAGTTCTCTTAATATATAACAGAGTCTGGCCCACTCCTAATGATTGCTTCCTGTTTTTGAACACTGAATTACTCTAGTAGGGAATTAATGAAAGAAAACTTCTCCGTAAAAGAGGAAAAAAAATTTTAAAAATTTAAAAAAAAAAACGGTTGGAGGAGTAGGAATTGGTGTGATTATAAAAAGCATTCAAGAAGTTTAATCTCAAAAATGTTTACTGTTTCAGTTACTATTCCACTTGCTCTGCAATTGTGTTGTAACTCACAAATACAACTTATTGCATTAATATTAGTATGTGTTCATCTTAATTCACTTGAATGAATTCTGAAGTAGACTAAAGGAATGGTCACTTTGAACTTCAATACAAAAAACTACTACAGTGATATACTATTAATTATTGAAAATAAAACATGCTTCATTGTCAAAACCCTCAGATCTTAATGACATTGAAGATCCCTTTTAAAATTAAAAAAAAATAAAATAAAATAAAAAATGTTTAAGTTTATTTATTTTGAGAGAGAGAGAGAGAGAGAGAGAGAGAGAGAGAGAGAGAGAGAGGCAAGAGAGAGGGGGAGAGAGAATCCCAAGCAGGCTCCTTGCTGTCAGTGCAGAGCCCAGCACAGGCTCTATCTCATGAACCATAAGATCATGACCTGAGCTGAAATCAAAAGTCGGACATTTAACCAATTGAGCCACCCAGGCACCCGGACACTGAAGTTCTTATTTGCGTAATGTAGTAGAGTCTTTTTCAAATAAATTATGATTACTGGAGTGACATCAGGAGATTTTTAAAACACCAAACATGTGGATATTGTATCTAACATCATTCAATTTTTAGGTTAAGAGTATTACTGAATTCAGAAAAAAAAAAGCTCATAAAAACCTCTATTGCAGTAATGTAAAGTACAGTTTCATTTAAAATAAAACAAAAAAGTAAAACAACACAAAAACAAGTACTCACAAGCACAAGCAATTTCTCATTTTATTTCTTTGCCTTTTTCTCATAAAGTCTTTTTCTTTTATATTTGAAAATTGTTGAAAGTAAAGAATCATTATAAAATTGTATAATATACAATAATAACAGAAAACCTTAAATGTGGAAACATTCCCTAGCGGGATATTGGTTCACCTAAAACACACAAAGTATAGTATACATGAAAAGGGAAAATAATAGGAACATTTAAAAGTTTATTTAAAATCTTACTAGATTATTATTAAAAGGAATTACATAAAATGAAGCAAACTGTGTAATTATTGATATAAAAGACAAATATTTAAATCAGGTATCATTCTAACTAAAAACCAATATATTTTCATGTTATTATCATCTCAAACTATTAAATAATAATTCTACACATAGTACTCTACTCCCTGGTGATTCTTTCACAGTGTTATAAGGCTGCTAAGTTTAAAACACACACACACACACACACACACACACACACACACACACACACACACACAAGGTCTTTAGACTTTCCTGAATACTACAACAACAAACTATTTTTATTCAGACACTTTATATGGGAGAAAGCTATTTTTAGGATGAATCACATCCTGGTCTTCAAAAACAATGGGATAAAACTGGGTACTAAATACAGGGGCAATATTTCCACTGTGAAAGGAAATGTGTGTGTATGTGTGTGTGTGTGTGTGTGTGTGTGTGTGCATGCACATGCGCCTGCACACATCTCTCCAAAAAACTATCTATAATTGAATCCACTATATATTTTGTAATCCATTTTATCACATGAATACTGTGGTTTTAAACGATTCCAAATTATTCATTTTTACTTGCTTTTCCTGGGTTCTTCAACAAATAACATTACATTAGTTATTAATGTCTGTATTTTGTTTTTAAAGTAGAGTTATTATTGCCAAATAAAGGATTATTAGGTTTACCTACTGTGTACCTATTTGTCCTCCTGAGTAACACTGAAATTTCCCTTCAAATCTTACAGAAATGTGTCCTTTACCAAAGGAAAATGGAATTCCTGTAAATCCAATGGTCTAGGACAGCTTGCAAACAGATGGGAGAGTCCTGCTGCTTTTGAACTTTTGCCACACAGAGTTAGTATACACAGAAAAGCACTCTTCCATGGTCACTTGTTTGTGTTTTCTCTAAATGGAGGTGTCGGTGTCCGGATGCATATTCTAAATGATCTTTTTGCTTTTTAAAAAAATACAAAGAAGTCTTGCCAAATAAAAAGTCTAAAAATAATACACATTGTAGTGAATGGGTATCTGTTTCTAATGACAACATGACATCTATAATATTTACCTATTTTTTCCTAGTAACAGAAAAAATTAGAAATTACTATGAAAGTTGTGAATGAAAAGAAACTTAAGAACAGTATTTTTGTTTGCTTCAGGTCAATATTTAACTTTCATTTAAAATTATGTTGCAATGTTAAAAATATAGTTCTGAAATTAACAGAAAATATGAATACACTATGTGATGCTCTACAGAAAATTTAGGCATCAAGTATAAAAGATTTTCATTCCAGTTGGAAATGTTTTTTCTAATGTCTAGATATTAGAAGTGGAAATTGTAAGAAGTATTTTTAGAGTACATATATCCTTAATTCACCAACTAAATTGTAGTGCTATTATACTTGAACATTTCATGCTTAAACATACTTTTTATAAATGCACTGTTATTAAAATTGAAATTCTCTTTTTGAAACAACATACAGATTTTGGTTTTGTCATCTGAAAATCTTAATTACATGGCCATTATCCAGATAATTAGTAAAGGCACTGCAGACTTGGTTAAAATAAAATATTAGAAACAAATTTCTTATATACTACAATATTACTTTTTTCAAAGTCTCAGAACTTTGTTATAATAGCTAAAAAGAAAACAAAATTTCCTTAGAGAAACTAGTGAATCTAAAATATACTGTGATATGCTTTTAGAATATAGAGATGAAATTAGACAATGACCTTAGGAGGTTTCTTTTTGGTACTGAAGTGTTTAAAATAACATTTCTTAAACAAAACTTTCAACCATGATATCGGTATATAAGCCTATTGTCCTCAATGAACAAAGGATTGGGTAAAGATGATCTTCAATAATCAATTCTCCTAATTGAGCAATGTTGATTCTTGATCTTTATACCAGTAAGATTTAGAAGTGCTGCTTTACTGGGCACAATACACCTTGATTAAATTTAAGACAGAAGAATGTAAACAAATATAATTAGAAAGCATGGAATGTGGGGCACCTGGGTGGCTCAGTTGGTTAAATGTCCAACTTCGGCTCAGGTCATGATCTCATGGTTCATGGGTTCAAGCCCCACGTCGGGCTTTGTGCTGACAGCTCAGAGCCTGGAGCCTGCTACAGATTCTTTGTCTCCCTCTCTCTCTCCCCCTCCCCTGCTTGTGCTTGCTCTCTCTCTCTCTCTCTCTCTCTCTCTCAAAGGTAAATAAACATTAAAAAAAAAAGCATGGAAATGTGACTCAAATAATTAAGAAGGTAAAGGTAAAGCTACGGCCAAAAGAAACATGTGTTTATGAGGAAAAAGGAAATGATAATTTCATTTTGTAGGAGAAATTTTCTCTCCTGCCTAAAGGGCTTCAAAAAATGAGAAACAGACATTGGGGATGGGTAGGAAAGTGCTCATAATGTGTATTTTTTAGAGTGGACTTCTGATTTTGCCCTTGTGCAAATGTGACTATGTGGCAGAAATTCTTCAGATTCTCTGCGTTGGCAATTTTCTGACAGGCTTGCAGGGTAGATGAGGTTTTGCGGCACCTACTTCCTCTAAGGATGAGGCCACAACTCAGAGAATCCTTCTGCCATTGCAACAGCGAAAGAATTGTGTTCGTTTTGGCTATAATGGTCACCCCAGTCACTACCATTCAAGTGCAAAATTGTATGCTTTGTTGGAGTACTAAACATTTTTAATCTATGTTGGGGAAAGTACTATTTGTACATTTGTTTAATAAAAATTACTTGACAGCCTATGATACTATCCTATCCCTATCCTTGAACAGTTCAAACTCATGTAAAATTGTTGCAGTTTCATCACATAGGAAAAAGGCAGTGGAACTAAGATGGCTAGGTTATGAATACATCATACTGAGCTTTGTTTAATTTTTTTAATGTTTATTTTTGAAAGAGAGAGAGAGAGAGAGGCAGAGTGGGAGCAGGTGAGGGGCAGAGAGAGAAGTCACAGGCTCCAGGCTCCGAACTGTCAGCACAGAGCCCGACATGGGGTTCGAACCCATGGACTACAAGATCACGACCTGAGCAAAAGCTGGATGCTTAACTGACTGAGCCACCCTGGCACCCCCATCATATTGACCTTTAAATGCCATGCTACAACCTTTGGCAATAAAAACAAAATGCCAAAAGATCTGAGTTCCAACAAGACAAATCTGATAGCCATGTAAAGTCTCATCCCGATTCTGAGCACAACAAAGTATCTTTAACTAGAAGGAATGCTATCTAAGACTTCAGAATCCATTCCCAACATCCTTTTAAAGCTATTGTGCATCTTTTGTGGACTTACTCTGTCTCTAATTCTGGCCTTCTGTGACTCTCATTTTGCTTCTGATTCTTAGACCCTGCTCTTGGCCTTTGCTCTTCTGGTTGAAACCTTACTGGCTCTGCCTCTTGTCCATATGACTTGCTCATGTTCATGTTGGCTTGGGTTATCTGAGAGAAGTAATGGCTATATTGCTGCCTGGTAGTTCCCTTCTTTGGGTGTTATTTCCTTCAGGTGATGTGTAGTTATACTGCAGAGAATTATTTCAAAGATTAAAATGTGATAAGGAGGGTAAAAACAATATTGTTTTCATACTTTTTATTTTATCTGTTTTATTGGCTACTGTCCCTGCTACAGAGACAGTCGATTAGTTTCTTGGGTCTACATTTCTCCACAGCTAACTGCTGCACCCACCCTCGCTGGTTCTTTGAGGTATACCCTTCCTCTCCTCTCAGGCCCTTTTATCAAGTTCAGGTTTCTGTCTGGGCTGCACTTTGCTGCCCTCTTCTGCTCTACAGTCATCATAGTTTTGATCTGGCAGAAACGAATCTCTCTAAAATTAACTCTGTTCAGGTTCTACTATTGCCACCTTTTATATTCCTGCCTACAGTAATAGTTGCTATTTCTATTATTTTTAGCAGGCTGAATATATACAATTATAGGGCAAAGCCCTGTAGTTGTCTACCTTTTAATTAATGGTAACAATAAAAGTTAACCTATTTCCATGATCATTTCAAATCTGTCCCAAATTCCAGAAGTGATCTATAATTTAATCAGGATTCAAGATAAAAGCATAAATAGATACATAATAATTATTATAAACATATTAAGTTTCTTATTTGGGGGTTGCACAAAAAAATCCTAAAATGCCATAGATATATTTGTCCATTCATCCACTCAACAGATATTTATGTTTATTACTATCCTGTAGAATGTATAATTTATTCTTTCATTTAACCAACAAAAAGAAAAATGACAAGAGAGTTAGGTGAAAAAACTGTAAAGGACAGTGAAGTAATTGTGCCTACAGAAGTCAGAATAAACTCCATCCTGAATACCTGCAGTGCATTATCAAGGAAGCATAGAAGATATAAAGACAGGATAAAAACATTTTAGGCAGAGACAATGGCAAATTCAAAGATACAAAGTCATGTCATTGAAAGAAATTACTTCTTCATGACTATTACATAAAAAATATTCTTAAAGACATGGGAAATAAGGCTAGAAAAAAAGGCATGAATCAGATCGTGAAGGTATTTGAATTTTTAGTAAAAAGACCTTGATTCAAATCTGTAAGCAACTGAACAACAGGCATCCATTAAACCACTGTTAGTAGAGAAGTGATGTGATCAAAATAGCATGGGGGAGGGGCACCTGGGTGGCTAGGTCGGTTGGGCGTCCAACTTCTGCTCAGGTCATGATCTCACGGTTTGTGGGTTCGAGCCCCGCGTCAGGGTCTGTGCTGACAGCTTAGAGCCTGAAGCCTGCTTCAGATTCTGTGTATCTCTCTCTCTGCCCCTTCCCTGTGTGCATTCTGTCTCTCTCTCAAAAATAAATAAGCAAAAAAAAAGTTTTAAAAAGCACATTGGAATTGTATGTCTGACTACTGTTTGACTCATCAGCTGAAGGAGAGGATGAAGGCAGTGGCAATTAGAATAGGGGTGCAAAAGGCAGAATGATACAGACTTAGGTTGAAGGTAACTTGAATCTTAAATGAACCAATAGATAACATAAAATAAGACACCCGAATTGCACATTTGACAATGCAATAAAACTAGAAATTAATAGCAAAATAATGAACACTCAGATTCAGACCCCTTGGAGATGTTCGGTATCTACCCATCTCCATGCCATTTTGCAAATGTGGAAGACACAGAGAAAATTTCAAACATTTTAAAATCAGAGGACTTTTCTAAAATCTAATGTTGTTTTTTTTATCTAATACCATGACAATCAAATTCTTCATATATTCCCCCATTGTATTCTGAGATTGAGGCTGTGTCTTCAGGTTTCCCTTATGATCTGCTTTTCTTTTACTCTCTTACTACTCTTCCTCATATGTGACAGCCAAAGTGGATTCCATTCTCCCTGTAACGTCACTACTCATGTTCTTAAAACTCTTCTAACTCCATTAATTGAATTTCTATCCATTTTTTTCTGAACTAATTTTACCTCTTTCTTAATCCTTTAGTTCTGCCTGTAAGTACTCTGTCTCTTGTCAGTATCTTCATACTCATTTGCTTATTCTCTAGAACATCTTTAAGCTGTATATATACTTTTTGTTTTTCTTTGGTTTCCTTTTGTGCTTGTCTGAAGCCTCTATCCTTGAAGTACACTTGAACACATAGTTCTATAACTCACTTTGTTTACCTCCTGAATTCCTAGCACAGGTCTCTGTCCAAACACAGTTTTCAGAAAATAATAACAAAGCGAGAGAGAAAAAGAAAAAAGAAATGGAAGGAGGCAACATTGCTAACTTTAAAATAATTATGAATAAACATTGAATATGAAAGGATTGAGAAAATAAATGTCTTTGTTGGCAGGAACTTTTCATTGTTTTGCTAAGACCTCATTAGGCAACTATTTTCTGGCAGGTAAGATCCCATATATTATGTGATTGTGGCTAAGCAGAGTAAATGAAATTCAAGGTGAATTACATAAGATCACCTTGGAAGCAGAAATCTAAAAGTATATGTGTCTCATGAACAGACCATTTATAACAGATTCCATGAGAGCTCAACTTGAAAATACGATGTTTCTGTTATGATGAAACACTATAGCACTACCTTTGTTGAATGAACACAGAAGCACATTCTCATATGAGAACAAGAAAGCCCTAGGGGTCCATCAAGTCAAACTGATGCACCGTTCAGGCACTGTTTTCCTTATTCCCATGATATCTATCTCCTGCATTCTTGAACAGCACTAGTCACAGAAGCTCATTTTGCTAAGACACGTCTTCCTCTCTCAGTCGTTACTTAAGATTATTATAGTATTTTATTAATTTTTTTCCAGAAAGCAATATCCAGTTTCTCATCAGTTCCTCATGTGCACCTCTAAAACCAAGCCCATCTTAAAATAACTAAGTAACTAAATTAATTAATTAAATAAAATAAAAAATAAAACCAAGCCCGTCTTTCAGATTGATAGGAATTGACTGAATTACTCCAAGATTTTATTTACAAATGCTTTACTCTTTTAAGTCGCTAAAATATGACTTAAAATGCCCTTGGGTTTAGAGTTAATCCCATTATAACTGTGGTATATATTTTAACAGATAAGATATAACATACTATGTGGGAAATATTATAAAGCTTTTTATTCAGCTGATCTTTTACATGACACACCAAGTTGTAAAAGTCTGAACTTTTACTCAACAGAAGATATAAATGCATAATTCTTTTTTAAAAGGTGATTTAAACACACATGTTGAAAACTTAACATCCTCATTTATTGTACCTAGGCACTAAGTATGGAATTTTAAAATTAGTATATAAAACAATAAATGCATTCATTTTAGTTTCTTAAATATGTAAAAACTATAACTGGCAAGGGAATGATAAAAGCCAAACTAATTTGCTGCCTATGAGGAGAGAGAAAGGAAAAAAAATCAAGGGACTTTGAGTTACATGTTATATTTTAATTCTTAAAAATGAGACAGAGATCTAAAGCAAATATGGTCCAATGATTTGACCAGTGGAATATTTTGTATTAAAACCGCTCCTATTTATTGAAGTCTCACTAATACCATTAAGTCCTTTATACCTATTATTATAACAACTTATAGGAAAAATACCATATTCTTTCCATTTTATGGGATTAAAACTGAGGCTGATAAGTTTAGTAAGCTTTCCAAAATTATACAGCAAATAAAGGTTGAACTGGGTTTGAACCCATGCATTTTGTCTCTTGAGGCCATGTTTTTAATCACTGCCTTACATAATTTTACTTTGTTCTCTTACTTTTCTGTGTGCCTGAAGTAGTTCATGTTTTCAAACAAATACAAAAACAGAAAAATCAGAATGTAAATGTCAGTTAAACTGAAAAATTCCATTTTTTAAAGTTTATGTGGAAGCTTTGGCAACTTATGTTATGGTGTGTGACTGTTTAGAAGATTAGTAACAGACATCTGTAATAAGTTATTCTCATAACATAAATTAAGCACTCTTTCACAGAAGTATATCTTTAAGAGACGAAGAGTAAGCCTGAGCATTTTCATAAGAAATGTCTGAATTCTGATTAACGTATTGATACAGCCATCTTTTGGACTCAGAGCCTTAGGATATTTCCCCCCCTATGCATCTGTTTTTAGAACAATGGTTTGGGATTTTCTAAGAGGTTGATTTAGGAGTGAGGAGTATGATATTTTGATGTTCTAAATCCAGAAGGGATCAGAAGACTGGATATTCTGAAATATTTCAATGATGCCTAAATAGAAAATTGTTCAAATATACTTTTCCCTGTAGTACATGATTGGTTTAAATACTTGGAGCAAGTTACACAATCAATGGTCCAATACTTCCTACCCTCAGTTCTCCTGTTGTTCTCTGCCAAATTTCCTTTACTCTCCTATCCCACTAATTCCAGCCACTCCAGGACCTGTAAACGACCAATCTCTGTTTCGTCTGGTCAGCACTATTGCTATGCTCTTCTTGGACTCCCCTTCTCTGGGCTGACATCCAGAAAGGACCTCCAGGCAAAAAACAGACTATTCCTGGGATTATCTCATTTATTTCCTTCATCTTAAGTATTATAGTTTTGTAATATTTTTGTTGAAAATCTGAAAACAGTTACATCACATGTTTACTCCAGCTTTTTAATTATATATCACGGGTGGCCACTTGAGCCAGCTATTTACTTTTAGATTTGTGGCGATCAAAAAAGACTCATTCTTGATATACACTCACTATGTGTATGTGTATATGTAACAATTATTAACATTTAGGGAATGATTAGTAGTTTACAGTTTCACAACTACTGTCCATCTTGACATATATTTCTAGTAGTTTTATGCTTTCCTTTCTGTTATGGATGAAGATGCATAGCGCAAAGTAGTTAGTACAAGTAGCACTTGCCCAAGACCACCCAGACAGGATTGGAACCTAAGTATTTTAATACTAATTTCTGTGTTCATTCCAAAATGGTGCAATGTCTCCTTAGATAATGGATAGAAAAAATGGGCCCAGGCTATTAGGGAACATATTACTGTCCACTCAAGCATTGGTAAGCTTAGGCTCCAGTGTATACACTCCTATTCCATCATCATGCTTTAATTCTGACAGACTAAGCTACAGAAGCCATCTGGAAAGAAGAAAAGAACTTTCCCCACCCATCACTTCCTCCCACTGACTTTAATATGACCCATGAATACCGTTAACAAATGCCAGCTGTCTTGACTCCATACAGCATTCAATTCCTATTTGTTTGCCTTAGCTTCTTGCAGCTATTTCGGGATGGAATTCATCACTGAATTCATCATTGACATTCTGAAATATTGAACTACAATAATTACTTAGGTTGACTTTATTTTGATCTGTTCAGTGCCACTGTATTCTTTTTACTTGCAAAGGGTTACAACTCCAACCATCATCATCATCATCAACAACTAAAGTTTAAGAAAACATTTCAGATATGATATATTGTTTAAAATATACTGTAGAATAGATGAAGAAATAGGTGAAGGAGATTAACAGGTACAAACTTCCAATTATAAAATAAGCTGCAGAAATGAAAAGTACAACATATGGAATATAGTCAATAATATTGTAATAACGTTGTATGGTGAAAAACATATATACATACACACAAACATATAAGAGCTGTAAGAGAAGTCATAAGAGAATCACTGAATAATGACAATTTATATTTTCTCTGAGAGTTTTATGTACTAGATTAGGAAAGGAAATTTTTGTCCGCTTGGTGTATATTTGCAATGTTTTTCAAACTGTTTAGAACAGCTTCTTTGTCTGTAAAATGAGTGGGTTGGATCCTTGAAGTCTTTCTGTTCCTTCATAACTTATAATTCCATAGAGAGATATACTTTTAGTGAAAGCAGCATGCAGGCATCAATGCACCTCTCACCTGCCCTTCGGTCTTTCCTCAGTGAACACAAAGAGTCTGAGACTGACTTAAAAAAATCTGAATTGAGATCTCCTCTTCTCAGTTAGGTACTCTTTTGCCCTTGGGAAAATTATTAAATATATATGAAAACACTATAGAGAGATTATATATATCAGTTCCTTCACTGGGAAAATGAAAATACTTTGCAAACTGTGAAGTATTACACAAATGTGAAGAAGTCAATGTGATAATAATTAAGCTCAATAAAACAGAAATAAATCCCTTCAGCTAGACTACCCATAGGTGTGTCTTAGCAAAATAAGTTTCCATTATTAATACCGCTCAAAAATGTAGGAGGTAGACTCATGGAAATAAGGGAAAATATTGCATACCAACAAGACTGTATTGATTTGTCTAGTAGATCATATTTAGAACAGCATCTGCAACTTGATCAATTTTATAATAATTAAATGTCATTTTTCAAGACTTGCCCACCTTTTGCATGTATTTATTTTGCAAGTAATTATTTTGCATGCTAAATAATTGAGTAAAATTGAAATGTGATTGTAATATTTATGAATCTTTCAAGTTTTCAAAGATCGCATTGATTTCTGCAGTTCCACCATAGAGAGAGTATTGTTTTGGCTTATTATTCAGGTAGGAGGTTCATTTCAGAGCATTTTACATGATCTTTTTTTTATAGTAGTTCTTATTCCACAAATCTGGAAGCCATGTGGGTATTTTGCCAGTTTCTAAATATGTGTCTTCCAACAACTCGTCACAGATAGGGAGAACAGCCATAGGTTGTATCTGCTGACCTACTAGATCCATTATGATATGGACTTGGTTCCAATCAACATTTACAACATCATTAATTCCCCTCCTCTGATCAGTGGACTATAAGAATGGCTCAGATTTCCAGTGATTAAAGACAATTCAAAGCTATTGTTTTAGTAATCCCATAAATATCTGAATATTTCCATTTCCCAATGAATGCACAGTAATTCCGAAAAATAGCTATTGGTCCCTTTGGAAAAAGCATGAAGGAAGATTAACAGTACCTAATTGTGGAAATTTCTCATATCCCTTTTCAAGGTGCCTGGCTTTACCTTCATTTAAGAGGTTCTGGGCCTTTGTTTGTCAAATGTATACAAAGTGGGTAAGTTCTTGAAACTGCACCATGCCTATTTTGATGATGTATAACAGGTCTAGAGTTAGTTGTGTTATGTGGGTTTTTTTTAATATAGATATTTTAGAAGGCTGCCCATCTATTTCAGTCACAGAAACTGAACAATTAGTGCTAAAGGAAAAATCATTCTGACACTGATTTCCACCTGTCCCCTATAGCAATGATGCCCACCTTAACTCTTGTCCATTAAGCACAACTTAGTCTTTGCCATTTCCAGAATTTCCATTAAAATCAGGAAATACATTTTTTGACTCAATCTTGCATCATCATCCTCAAATTTCAAGAACAAGTAATGCAAAGATTTTTAAGATTTTTTAATGCATTGCTAAAGGGAAAGTCCTCTGGGCCTCTTGGTGGATGGAAGGGAAAGTCACACATGATAAATTCACTTTAATATTCTTATAGCCATAAACCTTTGGGCTCTTTAATATAATTTTAAAGAGGTATATAGAAGGAATATTCTTGGATCTAAACTTCATTGAATATGAGTTAAAGTTTCATCAGTCAACAGAGCAAAGTATTAGATCCAATTCTAGTTGCTGCTCAAGATAACAAATTGATCCAAGAATCTCTGGTAAGTGCACTAATATTGACAAACTTGACTTACATGTTATGTTTTACTCTCTTTCATCTAATATCTTTAGAAAAATTCCCATTGCAGAAATTAGTGCCATTATCCTGTATATAAACTACTTTTTCCTGGGTTATACTTTAAAATAAAAACTGGCAATACTGTGAATTCAACTCACTTTGTAATTTTTCACCCACAGAATCAAAGTTTGGGGTCTTACTTTTATCTTCAGCAGGCTTGCAGCTATTAGAGTAAAATAATTAAACTTAGAGCAATACTAGAAGTACTCTGGTTGTCTAACAATGATGTGAATTAATTAAAATATTCAGCTTGACATTTTTTAAAATATTTTTTAATCTTTATTTATTTTTGAGAAAGAGACAGACACAGTGTGAGCATGGGAGAAACACAGAGAGAGGAAGACACAGAATCCAAAGCAAACTCCAGGCTCTGAGCTGTCAGCACAGAGCCCGATGCAGGGCTCAAGCTCACGAATGGCAAAATCATGACCTGAGCCGAAGTCAGACGCTTAACCAACTGAGCCACTCAGGCACCCCAACATTTTATTTATATAATCTCTCCAGTTAAGTCAAAGGCCCTTTTTACTCAATTATGATTAAGTGTAACAGACTCTTGATTTCCCAAAATTTTGTCTTTGATATACACTTCATACAAGACAACTGCAGAAAGTAAGTTGAATGACTATCTTCCCACTGCATAATTTTGACTACCAGCCCAGAGTTTTCCACTAGCAATGAGGTCATCACTGCATTTCAATATAAGTAGATCAAATCACAAATCCCAGATGCTTATTTTTGTGGATATGTTTCCTCATCCCATTCCTGATATCAAGAAACCTATCAGTCAGTGTTCAGTCAGGGGAAAAATAATTCTGGAAATTTAGCTGATGGTAATTATTTAGGTAGTGAAATTCATTATAAAGTTTTCAGTAGTGCCGGAAGACCAAGTGGTATAGTGGTATTGGAAAAGTAAAGGGGAGAAAAGGGCTTTCTGAAAAAATCAAGAGGCAGTCATTGAGTCTGAGGCTAAGTTGCTGCAGAGCTGCTATTTTCCATATTTCTCCTGGAAGAACATTAGAGCTTTCCATCTTATAAACAAATGAAAGGAAATGGCTCTTCTTGCCTCCTTCCCATCTTTCATCAGCCACCTACTAGTGTAACATAACAGGAAGGTTGGGAGTATTTAATTAGTTTTCAGTCTTCTAGCTCCCATGACAAAGAGTATAAATGGAAAGTGACAAGAGATGCTATTCACTACATGGAGTAAGTTTTAGATCCTTAGTTTGAATTCCATCAAAATTTCCATTCTATCAAAATCACTATTTCTATATAGTCTCACTAATGTCATGTTCAGAGACTACTATCTAGGTACTAGTACTACCTATGCATATTTAAGGCTCAGAGATGTTTAGCAGTCATGAGTTAGAAGTCATACTATCAGGTGTAATTGCAGCTAATATTCGTGGTAAAAGAGAACTGATGGAACCTAGTTACCTAGGTAATCTGATAATAATGGAAGATCCATTTCTTCATGACTTTGGAGCTCTTTGTAGAGCTGTTAAGCCCTTGCTAGGGGAAGAAAGACTCACCTTAAAATATACATATCTTTAGTATATAGATGTATTCCCAACAATGGCTGCTGTCCACAAGACTAAAGAAGTAATATATAGCAGAAGTCTAGATCATGAGGTTGGGACCAGCATCTTATAGTGATGTGAATTGATAAAAGACACAAGACTGGATGCTCCAAAACTGGTTTGCATTAGATGGTTTCTTGCTTGTTGTTGGTTGTTTTTGTTGTTTATATTTAGATATGACTGAGGAAATAGTATTTTTCTCTGTTAGGAAATAAGGCCCTGAAACTAATGTAAAAAAAGTAGATGACAGAAAAGGATAGCTAAAATTAATCAATACACAGGCATTTAAATTCTGCCAAATGGAAAGATCTTGGGAGGAAATAATGTTTCTTCTCGTTAGATTTTACTGTGAATCCCTAGGTTTGGGATATTCCTATGGAAGCTGCATGAAAATGAGACAGTTTGTGGCTTCCATAACAAAATAATCAGCTTTTTGAATGGAGATTTCTCCTAATGTCATTTAAGCCCAAATGTTATAACTTTTGGACAACTGGCATGGACTGACTGGTATCCCAAAAAGGCAGAAACCAAGAAGCTTTTCACTTTTGTTTTGTTTTTGTCTTACATGTTCTCTGCGTGTCCTGTTCATTCCAAATTGCTCTGAGCCTTAACTGTGGCCTATGACTGATTAAAGCAAGAAGAGATCCAAATTTAATGGTTGCTGGGCTCTGGGTATATTATTCTTTCTTGAAATAATGGAAATAAAGCTTAGATAATACATTTTTTATATTATCTATGGTGATTTTTAAGTTTATTGAGTGTGGGGCTATTTTTATTAAAACTGATTATTCTTGAAATTTTGAAAAAGTGGAACACATAAGAAATCAGATTGAATAAATCAAATCTGGATCTGCTGAGATGTCTACACCCATTCCAGTGAATGTGGGGGCACACTACAAATGCTGTACAAGGGATTCAGACCACCCAGAAATCTAAGTGAAAATCCTTCTGAGATGAACAAACTTAAGACAATAAGAAAGAGGAGAGCAATGGACGTTAGTTACTTTGGAACTTTATCCAGAAATGAAAAGTTTCATTTTGAGTACGTAATATCTCTGTGTGATATTTGGGATTTTTCCCATCTTTTCTATTAAGTTTAGAGTGGTAAAAAGAGGTGATTATAGGTTTTCCAGTTGGGACATAATAACGATTTACTTCTGCAAGTGCTTAGAAATGGAGGTTATTGGCACTGGTTTAGCTAAAAATAAAGTGATAATTTGTTTCCCATTCACTATTATTCTTTTGGCTGCCCTCGTTTAGGAAATGTTATCAGGAGAGAGAAGACTGGCAAAGCAGGATTCCAGCATGTAAAACACTCTCAAATTCCACCAAGTTGCACACATATCAAACAGCTAACTATAAGGGATGCTGCTAAGAATTCAGAGTGATGGAGTTTTGGGGTGATGGTGGGGTTTGGAGCCAGAGGCCAAAAAAGAATACTTGAAGACATCTTTGGTGCAAAAGGTGATTTTATTAAAGTACAGGGACAGGACCCGTGGGCAGAAAGAGTGGCACTGGGGTTGTGACAGGTAACTAATTATATACTCCCAGGCTGGGACGGGGTTAGGGACAGCATAAGTCTCCAAGGAATTTTGGAATCAAGGTTTCCAGGACATTGAGGGGCTAGCTGTTGTTAGAAAAATGCCATTTATTACCGTTTAGTAAAACTTCAGTCATGAGACCCTTCGGATGTATATCTCGGGGCCATAAGCTTGGAGTATGACTCCTAGCATATATCTTGGGGGAGTTGAGATAAAGAAAGTTTCCAAAGGAATTGTTATATGTTAAAGTAGACTTACAGGATCCTGAGGAGTCACGATAATAGTAAGCCAAGATTCCCTTTTGCCCCTAGCAAAGTGTCATCATGGAGGCAGCTGAGCTCCTAGAAGCAGGTCACTCTGCCTGTTTCAAGGACTTGTGAATGGCCTGTAGCCAGTAAGGGAATTTAAATTTTTCATTTGCCTTAGTTTCCCACATCACTGTGCCAAGCACTTAAACCCCAGGAAATTGAGTCTATAGGTTTCTGGAGATTAGGCTATGGATAAGATTACCTTTTTCTTGCACTTTACTAAGTTATCCATAAACTGAAGGAGACTCCTGTCCTGCATGACTGTGATTTCTATCAGTCAACCATCTGCTTTCTTTGCTTTCCCCTGTTCTTGGGCAGCCAGGAGTGTCCAAGGAATATCAAACATATCCCACCTGGGGGTGAGGGGGTGGCTGCTCTTAGTCTGTACTTTGCCCTCAGCTTGCCCCATGCTCCCTCATCAAGAGGATGTAAGTTAAAGGTAAAGCATGTTAAACCTCCAGAAACAGGCACCAACAGAAAAGTGGTAGTAAAAGCCAAATTTAAGAGGGAAACAAGTGACTGTAGACTAGTAAGGGACTTAGTTAAGAATAAAAGGTTTAGGGGCGCCTGGGTGGCGCAGTCGGCTAAGCGTCCGACTTCAGCCAGGTCACGATCTCGCGGTCCGTGAGTTCGAGCCCCGCGTCAGGCTCTGGGCTGATGGCTCAGAGCCTGGAGCCTGTTTCCGATTCTGTGTCTCCCTCTCTCTCTGCCCCTCCCCCGTTCATGCTCTGTCTCTCTCTGTCCCAAAAATAAATAAACTTTGAAAAAAAAAATTAAAAAAAAAAAAAAAAGAATAAAAGGTTTAATAAACTAAGTTTAGGCTTTAGTTCAATAAAAATTAAGAATAAAAATTATTATTCATGAATAATACAAGAATGGTATTTTTAGAAAGCATAAAAGAACAAACAATGTTTTTGCAGGTTGAGAACCCTCAAAGATGCTTTTAGTCTTAGATAGCTAGAAAGTGAGAAGTTGAGGCCACTGCTAAGAAGATAACTGGTCTAATGAATTTGGAAGAAAGTGGGATTAGAGAAGTTAAAACATTAATTAAAATTAAAAAATTAGCATTTTTTTCTTTAAGTCAGATGAAGAGAAAAATTAAAAAAACACAGGGAAATGTTTAAGGAGAAAACAGGCAGTTCCTTTAACAGGAAATTAAATACCTAGTGCATAAGAGAGTTTCAACTTATAGATGTGTTGACATGACCAAGACTTACAAATCAAATTTATTTTATAAATATTATCATATTTATTCTATCCTTATTTACAGGGAATGTTGGAATGGAAAAGGTTTGGATCATGTCTACTGATCTAATTGGTTTTGAGAAGCAAAGCATTAATTCGTACTTAATTCTTATAATTTCTGCTTGGATGCTATACCTACCACAGGAAAGGTTAACAAAGGCAAAAGATATTTGGAGCCAGAGTTTTCATATTATCTTTCAGACTAAATAAATTCCAGTATCCCTTTCTGTAATAGGAACAAATTGATTAAAGATGGTAATAAAGTCAAATCGAACTCATCTCATAAACAAATGGCACTGCATTATTCTCAACAGTCATGTTTTCCAAATTTTCTATGCTTTGAAACAGCTTTGTGCAACATTTATTTTCTCCATGTACAAGCAATATGATTGTGTTTATGGTTTACAAAAAGCTAATTTATTTCAAGCAGAAGATGCACTTGCGATAACTCAGAGTCTTATGGAATAAAAATTTATTTCTGTATAGTATTTAATTACAATAGGTTCTCACAATTCAAACTTAGTTACATTACTGTGAGGTGGGCACCATTATGTTTACAGGTTAAGGAAATTAAAACCCAAAAGTTAAAAGTGACTGGTGTTAAGATTATGCACCTAATAAAGTATGACTGGGGACTTGAAACTGATTTTATGATCCAAATTCAGTATTAATTCTACCCCAACATATGTTTGGAACCACTCAGTACAGAAAAATAGTTGACTCTCTACTTTAATCTCAATCTCTGATCCAATTTTCATGGTGATAATAAAACTAAATAGGAACACCTCTTTTTCTAACTGAGCACATTTGAAAAATGTGGTTGCTCTTTCAGAAGTAAGAGTAATTATCTGAGACTTGAGGGATGAGTCCAGCTAGTCTCTCCATTTGATAAAAATCTTCTAGAATAATTTCCTGCCTCACATCATTTTGAATTTTATCTATCACCATTTACTTGATTTTAAGTCATAAATTAAAATGCTATCTAATGACACATGCTAACTTTACAAGCTAACACATCTTTTGGAGGATAGAAAAGTATCCTGTATTTTTTTGGTAAATTGTATACAGAATTGTCAGGACTTCATCTTGAAAGGAAAGAAAAGAAATTCACTGTACCCAGGAATAATTTTTAGATGGAATGTATTACTTTTATTTTGGATGAAGAATAAGTAAATAAATATTTTTTTTATTATAGGCATGTGAAGAAAACAACAGAAATTACTCATAAAATATTAGATAATGTCACCAGTATGGTACAATTTCAAGAACTACCAATGACTCATTGGGAAAATGAGTTTTTTTTAAGAACAGCAATTGATATTTGCATTCATTAGCCAAAACCCTCTACTTAACTAGGAACTGATGATGGAGACATTTATTTTTCTAAAGTACTTTGAAATACTGTTTCATAGCTACAAATATGAAAAACAATATTACTATTAACACTAACATTGCAAATGTAAGGTCAGCAATACTTTATGTATGAAAGACAGTATCTCCTAGATTTAAAGCTATTCCCAGAGGAGGCCTTTAAAGCCTAAAATCACAAGATATACCCCACTTTGGAACAGATTTCATATTATACTTTTCTCTAAAAAAGAATACTTCCTGCATAAATTTTTCTAATCGCTTCAAGATTTGGTGGTAATAATGTATTTTCTAAAGACAAAAATTAAGACTACTGAAAGATAATAATTCCAACATGGCAGGACCCTTCTGTAAGGTGCTCTTCTCTAATAAAGGGAAAATATTAGCACTAAAAACTAAGGAAAGGGGAAGAATTTGTTAAACATTTTTCCTTTTAAAAGAAAACTGCAGTTCATCTTTAATTAATTTTTTATCACTCATATTAGACCCAAGATATTACATTTTCCAATTTTTAAAGTTGTACATACTTCCCTGTAGAATCATAAAAAATGTTAGGTACTCTGTAATCTTCTAGAGTGCTAAGGCTTTGTAAAATGTGTTTCTCTAAGTGGTCTTCTTTTGCACCACACTTAAAGGCCGGAAGCTATAAATTGGTGCATTATCCTATCAATGATAACAGTTTCTGCAAACCAGTTTCTGATAAACTGATAGTGTTCTGAAAAACACCCCATTTTTGTTACCTTTTGTTGTGTAATAAAACTTTATCTTTTCACTGTTATATATCTTTAGGAACCAGAATGTTACCTTATATATAAAAAAATAAGCAATTTATCTTCTATAATACTCTAAGTCTTTTTCCTTCCGCTCAGCATGACTTTCCATGTTTAGGGATAAAACAAGGATTCAAACAGATGAGTTTCCACAACTAGTCACCACCTTTTCTTTGCAAACCTGAAATGCAATGTCTTGTTCCTCATACAAACACAAGATATTAATAATGTACTTTAGCTATTTTCCTTTGAATTGACTGTTATATGGTAAAATGAAACAAATGCATTTTTTCTAACTTTTTCACTACTGAACTGTTTTCTACTGTAGGAGTATATTTTACATTATTATGTGGGATATATCTCTATCTATCTGACATAAAATATTTTAATACAATTTGCAACTTTTTCATCGGAGATGCACTCTAATGGTTTCCAATCTTTTTAAAAAATTTAAAAGGACATTTGAACACTAAAGTAATTTTAGAATCCATTAAAGAATAACATCTCTATCAGAGCTTGATTCTTCCTGATGTTCATGTGATCAATAATGTTCATGTGATCAATAATGCTGAGTTTAAAATTTTCAAATACCATATTTTTTTGCAAAGTTTCTAAACTTTTTGTATTGTCCCCATTTCTATTGCCATCCCAAACTTAATTTGGAGATACAAATACAGGAGATTATTTTTATCATCAAAATGTTCTCATTTTCATGGAGGATTGATACCAGGTACTGCTTACTTTATTTGTAATTTTTCCTGGGAAGACAGAAGAAGCAGAGTGCTCTGTTTCTTAAAACCTTCCCAAAATACAGCAATAGATTTTCACATAGCAGCCTGGATAGTCTGTTTTCTTGAGATGGAATCTGAGTAAGGACGGTGCTGGTGGGTGCCTTATCCCAACCAGTGGGTCACTCTACTCCTGCATCCCTGTTTTGTTGCATTATTTGCAAAATAAAAGAGACCAGATTAGGTTCCTTTGACTCTCTGCTATTTGAAAAAAAAAATTTTAAGTAACAAAATAAATTCAAAAATTACCAAACTTAATCTGTATCAACTATATTATACATATGAAATAGTTATTAAAACTTTATACTATGGAGCACCTGGGTGGCTCAGTCGGTTAAGAGTCCAACTCTCTGACTCAGCTCAGGTCATTTCTCATGCTTCTTTTGTTGGAACCAGCATCTGACTCTGTGCTGAGGGTGCAGAGCCTGCTTTACTCTTTCTCTCAAAATAAATATATAAACAAAAAAATCTTACACAATGGGAACAACTGAATATGAATGATTTTTATGACTCTTGACTATCTGATAGTCTTAGAAACTAATAATCACAAAATTCATAGGAGTAGAAATAACTGTACTGTGTATAGCATTCAAGTGGATACGATTACCTGAACTGTATTACTTACTACATGATATTGTTTGGTCAATGAAAACTATATATTTAGGAGTTCTATTGGAAGTATGATTTTAAAATTCATCAGACATTTTCAGAAAACAAATTATCAGTTAAAATTATACTTAGTTTAATTTGATGACCAAGCATTTCTGTATGTAAATGCCTAATTATGTTACCAAAAACAGATCTATTTTGAGCTTTTTTTTATATAGAATACAGATTTTTACAGTTCAAGCTGGATGTGGGATTGAACTCAGGAAACATGAGATCACGACCTGAGTCAAAATCAAGAGTTGGGTTGCTTAACCAACTGAGCCACCCAGGCACCCCTATATAAGATACAGCTTATGTAAGTATATTGCTAGGAACAATAAGTGAAACATTAAAATCGGTAAAAATAATCTGAAAACTAATTTAGAAATGATTCTATTTTTAAAATCATTTTTAAAATGTTAAAGCTTATTCCTTCTTGTTGAACTGCTAAAACTTAAGACAATTTGTACAGACTACACCTAGAAAAAAATCCAGGTAGATGAATTACATAGGTTCTTTCTGCCCTTACCTGCTGGTTGAAGAAGCAAAGAGTGACTTTTCAAATTGCATGCGTATCAAAAACACTAATCTGTAACACTCTTCTTCCCAAGAATTCTGTTTCTAGGAATGTATCTTTAGAAATATGAAGAGATGTCTACTATATAGACATATGTATACACACACACACACACACACACACACATATATATATATACACACATATATCTGTATATGTATGTATATATGTATATATGTACATATATATGTGTGTATATATATGTATATATATGTGTGTGTGTATATATATATATGCAGTATTTGTCATACTATATAACATATAGACACATATATATGTCTGTATGTTACTATATAGACATATATATATATACATGTATATACATATGCAGTATTTGTTATAGCATTGTTCATAAGAAAAGTTACCACAGCTCAGCAATGACTTCCACTCTTTTAGAGTGGTAGTAACCTCTTTTCTAGATACATAATCATTGGTTAGTAAAATAGGCAGTTTCTTGATTGAGTATGAATTATGTAATTAGAATTTTCTTTTTTTTTTTTCTCAAAGTTTTTTTTTTTTTTTTTTTTTTTTTTTTTTTTGGGACAGAGAGAGACAGAGCATGAACAGGGGAGGGGCAGAGAGAGAGGAAGACACAGAATCGGAAACAGGGTCCAGGCTCCGAGCCATCAGCCCAGAGCCTGACGCGGGACTCGAACTCACGGACCGCGAGATCGTGACCTGACTGAAGTCGGACGCTTAACCGACTGCGCCACCCAGGCGCCCCTGTAATTAGAATTTTCAAATGACATTTGGAAACTGAGACTGTTTTAGTTTAGTTTAGTTCTTTCCAAAACTCAAAATCAAATCTCATTCATCTCTAAAAATTCTATCTAGAAACTGGCCAAATTAAATTAGAACAGTTTGTTCCAATTTTATTCATTTATTCAACAACTATTCATTGAGAATTTATTACCACATGAGTACCATGCTAAATGTTGAAGATAAGTAAGTTAGAGTACTATGCTTTAGAGAAACAAGAATCTTGTGAGGGATTACAATGGAAGTGAGGAGAAGGCTAGGGAAATTTTTTGTCTTTAATTGCTTTCTATAGGCACATACATCATTTGACTTTGGAATATAGGCACTCTTAGAATGCAAGTACTTTCAAAGAGTATATACACCATTAAGAAATGTCTTTTTTTGTACAAAAAACAAACCTTGTACTATGTCATCTGAGATATGCTGTGCTAAAATCTTTGCCTACTCTCAAAAACAAACATCCATACTGTTTTAGGAAGACTATGTATTCAAAATAAAATAGAAAATAGCTGAATCTTCTGTAACAGTAAAAACTGGACCAGTTAACTTTCTTCATGATTTGCAACTGGCATTGACCTTTTTCACATAATTATTTCTGTACTTTTTATTTTATAATGTTTATACTATTATGAAATCTGTCTATTGGCAGGCATATATATACATATATGTATATACATATATGCATATATACATATACACATATATATGTACATATATACATATATATACATATATGTCACAAAATAAGTATTGCCTATTACACACAAAGAATATTTCTGTCTGACATTGAAATTAAATTCTCATTTTTTCTCAAGCTTTACTAGGGAATTGCGTCTCCCCCCCACTTTAACTTCTTGAACTTATAGTGTAACTTGAACCATTAATTTACTGAAGTGTATATTTAAAATCAGGAAAAAACAGGTCTATTAAATTCTTGCCAATGTTATCAGAAATGTCATCACTGAAATTGCAGGAAAGAAAGGTCTACTGATATAACCCCTACTCACAATTTCCACTCACACACTCTAGAAACACTTTTTCTCCCCTCTCCACCAACATATACCCCTCCCAACATTTAAAGAGAAAGAGAAAAAGAGAGAGAGAAAGAGGGATAGAGAGGATGCTTTCAGTTGAAAAAGTGTAACGTAGCTAGCTACTACAGGAACCAGGACTGAGCCCGTCTCTATCACAAGGAAACAAATGTGAGAAAAAGATAAGAAAATTCAATGAGAAAGCAATGAAAAGAGCCATAGAAAATAGTCTAAGCAACTGAATAGAACAAGAAAAACATACACTTAGTAAGAGGAAGCAGGCCTGGCTCTTGCAAGATGATTAATGACAATTACAGGCCACCTAGGTTTCTGAACTTGGAAATGATGCTTCATAGAATAAAACTTAAAACAGAAGTATCCATTATGAACAAGTCCTCTCCCTCTCAAATTTTTTTTCAGTGTACTATCTACAATACTAATTTCATCATAAACATTGCCTCTAAATCTGTACCTCATTAGAAAGTGCTGCCCACAACCCTCGCCCTAAGTGAACCACAGAGCATTACAGTTTTCCTTGCAACTCCCCGCCTCACTTGCCACCAAGAGAGGATAGTCAGACGCTGACATTCCACAAACACAGGGCGGGGGAAATTGCCTCAGCTACAGATGCCTGCTCTCTAACATACATTCAGTCAGTCTACTTCATGGCTGAGTTGTCCTCATTGCTTTACCCCTCTGTGCTCAAATACTATCCCTCCTATGTCATCAGGCATCTTGCTCTATATACTTAACCCCTCCCCTGCTAATTATTTATTTTCTTAGGGCTTTAACAAAGACCTGTACACCAGCAATTTTATAGCTTCCTTAGCAGTCCAGAAATCTTTTCAGAGTCTCTTCTTTTTCATTATTTTTCCTTTTTTTGTTGTTCTTGTTGACTGTCTCTATTGCTTTAAAGTCCATCACCTATTTTCCATTAAAAATTTTTTAAAAGCTCCCTCAGTTTTATGGTTTCCTATAATCACTTCTCCAATTGTTTCCTTCCCTCATAGTTAAGCTTCTTGAGTTTTCTATATTGTCTGTATTTCCTTTTTCCTACTCATATCAGTCTGATTTCTTCCTCTATCAAAGACATTACTTTCACTCAAATTGCCCTTGACCACCTGGATTCAAAATGTAATGATGCATTAAATCTCTTCTTTCCTTTCACTTCACACTGTTTTTGATACCACTGAACACTAGTACGTGGAGCCCACCAGCCCTTGGCTCCCAACAACTGGTCTCTACTATGTCTTCCTGTTTTGTTGCTAGATAGATCTCTTTTGTTTTTTCCCAGAACTCCTTAAAGACTCCTATTTCCCTCTCCTATCTTTAGCCCTCTTCTGCTAATTACTTCCCCCCCCCCCCGCCCGGCTTTAACAAAGACCTGTGTACTAACAATTTTATATCTTTTTCAGGACCTCAGAAATCTCAGAAATTTAGATCCATATTTCCAACTTCCTGCCGGACTTTAAGACTTGGAAGTCACGTAGGTACTTAAATTCAGCATGGCCAACACTGAACTTATCATCTCCACACCTGCTTCTCTTTCTCTTCTCACCATTTTAGGTAATTACATCATCTAATCATCTAAGTTGGGAATGACCCTCAGTACTCTCTCTACCAAATCCTCCCTTCAATGTTTTATTATTAAGCCTTGGAGATTCTATCTTCTAATTATCTCTCAAACTGGACACTTCCTCTCTTTCATTGTACAAGCCTCATTATTTCTCATTGGTACCTCTGCTACCAGCCTAACTGATTTTATCTGTCAATGTACTGTTAATGTTTTAAAAAACACTTGATGTTGAAGATGAAATGATATGAGCTTTTGTGTAAAATCCTCCTAGGAGTCCTTACAAACTATGAGCCAGCAATTCATTTAATACTTTTGAGATTCTTTGTTGTTACATCTTTAATAGATAAGAAGTATCTTCCTTTCAAGGTTCAATTGTCATGCCTGTAAGTGCCTATTCCTTGGTAAGCACTCAGTGTTGTTTCCTGCTATTATTATGACTCACCTAAGTTTTAAGCCCATTCACAGACTTCCCAAAACCATAATGATAAAATTGGAAATTTAAAAATTACTCTCAGGGTCATTATAATCTAACTCCATTAACTTCTTTAGTCTCATCTTCCTGCACTCTCTGATAGAAGCCCTAATTTCAGTCAGGTGTTTTTTCTTCTCCTTCTTCTTAAACAGTTAATTAATTACTTGAAGACCTAATAAAAATTCACTTCAAAAATGAGCCATTCTAGGATGGCTGAAGGAAAGGGTATGCAAGGAGAGACTGCAAAAGGTCAAGAGAATTTCACAGAATATTGAAAAGTTCTATTTCTTAACTGGGGTGGAAGTTACACAGCTATATATAGTTGTCAGAAGTCATCAACCTGTAGAGTTAATGTGTCCATTTTATTGTACATAAATTATATCTCAGTAAATTGATTAAAAATGATTTCATATGGAAACACTCAGTAACTCCTCTCTCCCCAGGCTGAGATATGTGACCATATGTGAACTTCCACAGTAAATATGTAGTACTGTTTTCATAGCACTTATTCCAATGTCTTCTCCAGCACTAAATATATTATGAACCCCCTGTAAACTCTAGGATACTAATTTTTATATCTATATCTCCAACATCTAGTATAAGGGCCCCAAACACAGGAGGGCTATAAAGAATATTTATGTAATTAGTTAATGAGCTAATTACACATTGAGATTATAATTTCAGATTGGAATTTCATAATATTGTTGAATTATATGATTAAACAGTTCCAATTTTAATGAGTGGTTAGAAGAACATGTAATACTGCATTTATGTCTAATTTATACAGTCAAAGGTTAGAATATGACACACAATTGCTAATAATAGCCATGTAACTTGATCATAAGATTAATGATGTTTATATCAATGCACTGGCATGAAATCTTAAAGTCAGAGTGCATACTGCATACAGGACTTATTTTCATTTTGTGGGAAACCAATAAAGATGAGTTAATAACTGTCATCTATTTATTAAAAGAATCTCTGTGCAGGACTGAGTATGAAGAATATCTTGAAATGGAAAACTATGATAAGAAAATGGGAACACTACCATTAACAGCGTTGCCACTTCTAAACATACCAGCAACGACATGGACTAGAAGGAACCATTATCCCCACTGAACAGAGACACCTAATAAGGGTCACTGTTGACATAGTCTAGGATACAGAATACCAAGGAGTATGACCCTATAAAAAATACATGTCCATCAGCAGGCAAGGTCCCTGAAGATTATACATGGGATGAGGGAATCATCCTATAAAATGTAGAATAGGAAGTCAAACGACATGGCTTTTAGGGAATTATCAGCAGTCAGGATCATTAATAATTTACTTTGATAACCCTACTCACATAAAGTATTCTTATTCTTGGACTAGGAAGAGATACGAAGTGCAATATATTTTAATTAAATTGATAGCTTATGTACATTACATATGAATTGAACTGCCAAATAAGAAAACACCAATGAAAAAAATGATGCATAATACCGAAGCACAGCTCCTTGGTGTCAGACAAAACAGAATCTTTTTTTTTCCATACAACACCCAGTGCTCATCCCAACAGGTGCCCTCCTCAATGCCCATCACCCGCTTTCCCCTCCTTCCCACTCCCCATCAACCCTCAGTTTATTCTCAGTTTTTAAGAGTCTCTTATGGTTTGGCTCCCTCCCTCTCTACCCTTTTTTTTCCCTTCCTCTCCCCCATGGTCTTCTGTCAAGTTTCTCAGGATCCACATAAGGGTGAAAACATATGGTATCTGTCTTTCTTGGTATGACTTATTTCACCTAGCATAACACTTAGCACTGCTAGGAATTTACCCAAGGGATACAGGAGTGCTGATGCATAGGGGCACTTGTACCCCAATGTTTATAGCAGCACTTTCAACAATAGCCAAATTATGGAAAGAGCCTAAATGTCCATCAACTGATGAATGGATAAAGAAGTTGTCGTTTATATACACAATGGAATACTACTTGGCAATGAGAAAGAATGAAATATGGCCTTTTGTAGCAACATGGAGGGAACTGGAGAGTGTTGTGCTAAAATGGAATCTTACGTACCAATTACTGTTCCTTCCAAGCCTAGAGTCTCTCTTAAAGGAAAAAGCTTTAACTCTCCTTCTCATGAACTGTTAACCCATATTTAGACACACAGGACCAAGCCCCTGCCACAAACTGGACCAAAAATGCATCTAGGATCCAAGGGCAGCCAATCCTCAAACTGAACAGTCATTTGTGATATTTGGAATGAAAGGTAGGGTTGACCAACATGATTGTCAGGTTTGGGACCTGAGGGTGCCAAATGAGGATGTAAAGGCATCGATAAATTCAGAAACTGAATAGTCTTAAGAAAGAGAATGCAGAGTGAAGGGCAGGTTGTAGAGAGCTTGATAAACTGAAGTTGTAAGGTTATCAGAATTATAAGCAAACAAAACTAATGAGGTAGAGAAAAGATACAAAGAAGAGGAAAAAGAAACCAAATGGTAAAGATAAGAGCATAGACATGTGTAGCTGTGTCTCAGTTATTGGAAAAAAGAAAAGGCACTAGTACAAAGACCTATGTTTACCTCAACTCCAATAAGTTACTTTGTATCCAGCCTTTCATGGATTCTCTATGTATATATATATTTCCAACACACCTATAGACTCCTAAATTAATTGAGACTTAGTTTCTTGAAACCAAAGTAAACAAAGAAATTAAAAATCTTAACGAAAATGACTTTCTGTACATTTTAGGCAGAACATAAAGTTTCCAGTTAATATTTTACTTACATAAAATATGGGGAAAACAACTGCTTAATAAACAAAAATGTGTTTAGGAGATAAACCAAATTTTATTAAAAAATCATTATCATTATTGCTATACAGTATTACTATATAATTTTGTTTCAGCATAAATTTCTTTAATTTGACTAGAAAAAAGATGACAACAAAGTGAATTAACTCATTATTTCCTTCTAAATGACATGAAAATCTGTGTGTACAATATTATAAGCTGAAAGAGGAATGGCCTACAAAAGAACTAAAGCTCTTAATATAGTCAGGAAAAAAATTCTATGAACACCACTATTCACAATGAAAATATGTCTTAAAAGTATTAAGATATCAAAGAGCAGTAAAACATAGTCAATGTAATTCTGGAAATTTTTCACTCATAATTTTGGAAGGAAAAAATTTCTTTTTTCAAGTTAATTTTTTTATTGAGGTAAAATTGGTGTTATAACATTACATTAGCTTCAGGTGCACAACATAATAATTAGATAGTTGCACACACTGCAAGTGATCACCACATAAGTCTAGTTACTGTCTGTCACCGTACAAATGATCTTTTCACCCTTTTTGCCCACCTCCCAACCCTTTTTCCTTCTGATGACCAACAATGTGTTCTTTAAATATAGATTTATGGGGAGAGAGGGAAGATGGCGGCGTAGGAGGACGCTGGGCTCACCGCGCGTCCTGCTGATCACTTAGATTCCACCTACACCTGCCTAAATAACCCAGAAAACCGCCAGAGGATTAGCAGAACGGAGTCACCGGACCCCAGTGCAGACGAGAGGCCCACGGAAGAGGGTAGGAAGGGCGGCGAGGCGGTGCGCGCTCCACGGACTGGCGGGAGGGAGCCGGGGCGGAGGGGCAGCCTGCCGGCCAAGCAGAGCCCCCTAGTCTGGCCGGCAAAAGCGGAGGGGCCTGACAGACTGTGTTCCCACAGCAAGCGCGACTTAGCGTCTGGGAAGTCATAAGTTAACAGCTCTGCTCGGAAAGCGGGAAGGCTGGAGGACAAAGGGAGGGAGAGCTGCTGAGCCCCGGGACGACAGAGCTCAGTTTGGCAGGGAACAAAGGCGCTCGCCAGCTCCATCTCCCCCGCCCATCCCCCAGCCAAAATCCCAAAGGGAACCGTTTCCGGCCAGGGAAATTGCTCGCTCCTCGCAAACACCCAACTCTGTGCTTCTGCGGAGCCAAACCTCCGGCAGCGGATCTGACTCCCTCCGGCTGCCACAGGGCCCCTCCTGAAGTGGATCACCTAAGGAGAAGCGAGCTAAGCCTGCCCCCCCTGCCCCCGTGCCCCTTGCCTTCCCACCCCAGCTAATACGCCAGATCCCCAGCATCACAAGCCTGGCAGTGTGCAAGTAGCCCAGACGGGCCACGCCACCCCACAGTGAATCCCGCCCCTAGGAGAGGGGAAGAGAAGGCACACACCAGTCTCACTGTGGCCCCAGCGGTGGGCTGGGGGCAGACATCAGGACTGACTGCGGCCCCGCCCACCAACTCCAGTTATACACCACAGCACAGGGGAAGTGCCCTGCAGGTCCTCACCACTCCAGGGACTATCCAAAATGACCAAGCGGAAGAATTCCCCTCAGAAGAATCTCCAGGAAATAACAACGGCTAATGAACTGATCAAAAAGGATTTAAATAATATAACAGAAAGTGAATTTAAATAATAGTCATAAAATTAATCGCTGGGCTTGAAAACAGTATAGAGGACAGCAGAGAATCTCTTGCTACAGAGATCAAGGGACTAAGGAACAGTCATGAGGAGCTGAAAAGCTCCTTTCGCTTTAAACGAAATGCAAAACAAAATGGAAACGACGACAGCTTGGATTGAAGAGGCAGAGGAGAGAATAGGTGAACTAGAAGATAAAGTTATGGAAAAAGAGGAAGCTGAGAGAAAGAGAGATTAAAAAAATCCAGGAGTATGAGGGGAAAATTAGAGAACTAAGTGATACACTAAAAAGAAATAATATACACATAATTGGTATCCCAGAGGAGGAAGAGAGAGGGAAAGGTGCTGAAGTGGTACTTGAAGAAATAATAGCTGAGAACTTCCCTGAACTGGGGAAGGAAAAAGGCATTGAAATCCAAGAGGCACAGAGAACTCCCTTCAGACGTAACTTGAATCGATCTTCTGCACAACCTATCATAGTGAAACTGGCAAAATACAAGGATAAAGAGAAAATTCTGAAAGCAGCAAGGGATAAACGTGCCCTCACATATAAAGGGAGATCTATAAGACTCGTGACTGATCTCTCTTTTGAAACTTGGCAGGCCAGAAAGAATTGGCACGATATCTTCAGTGTACTAAACAGAAAAAATATGCAGCCGAGAATCCTTTATCCAGCAAGTCTGTCATTTAGAATAGAAGGAGAGATAAAGGTCTTCCCAAACAAACAAAAACTGAAGGAATTTGTCACCACTAAACCAGCCCTACAAGAGATCCTAAGCGGGACCCTGTGAGACAAAGTACCAGAGACATCACTACAAGCATAAAACATACAGACATCACAATGACTCTAAACCCGTATCTTTCTGTAATAACACTGAATGTAAATGGATTAAATGCGCCAACCAAAAGACATAGGGTATCAGAATGGATAAAAAAACAAGACCCATCTATTTGCTGTCTACAAGAGACTCATTTTAGACCTGAGGACACCTTTAGATTGAGAGTGAGGGGATGGAGAACTATTTATCATGCTACTGGAAACCAAAAGAAAGCTGGAGTAGCCATACTTATATCAGACAAACTAGACTTTAAATTAAAGGCTGTAACAAGAGATGAAGAAAGGCATTATATAATAGTTACAGGGTCTATCCATCAGGAAGAGCTAACAATTACAAATGTCTATGCGCCGAATACCGGAGCCCCCAAATATATAAAACAATTACTCATAAACATAAGCAACCTTATTGATAAGAATGTGGTAATTGCTGGGGACTTTAACACCCCACTTACAGAAATGGATAGATCATCTAGACACATGGTCAATAAAGAAACAAGGGCCCTGAATGAGACACTGGATCAGATGGACTTGACAGATATATTTAGAACTCTGCATCCCAAAGCAACAGAATATACTTTCTTCTCGAGTGCACATGGAACATTCTCCAAGATAGATCATATACTGGGTCACAAAACAGCCCTTCATAAGTTTACAAGAATTGAAATTATACCATGCATACTTTCAGACCACAATGCTATGAAGCTTGAAATCAACCACAGGAAAAAGTCTGGAAAACCTCCAAAAGCATGGAGGTTAAAGAACACCCTACTAACGAATGAGTGGGTCAACCAGGCAATTAGAGAAGAAGTTAAAAAATATATGGAAACAAACGAAAATGAAAATACAACAATCCAAACGCTTTGGGACGCAGCGAAGGCAGTCCTGAGAGGAAAATACATTGCAATCCAGGCCTATCTCAAGAAACAAGAAAAATCCCAAATACAAAATCTAACAGCACACCTAAAGGAAATAGAAGCAGAACAGCAAAGGCAGCCTAAACCCAGCAGAAGAAGAGAAATAATAAAGATCAGAGCAGAAATAAACAATATAGAATCTAAAAAAACTGTAGAGCAGATCAACGAAACCAAGAGTTGGTTTTTTGAAAAAATAAACAAAATTGACAAACCTCTAGCCAGGCTTCTCAAAAAGAAAAGGGAGATGACCCAAATAGATAAAATCATGAATGAAAATGGAATTATTACAACCAATCCCTCAGAGATACAAACAATTATCAGGGAATACTATGAAAAATTATATGCCAACAAATTGGACAACCTGGAAGAAATGGACACATTCCTGAACACCCACACTCTTCCAAAACTCAATCAGGAGGAAATAGAAAGCTTGAACAGACCCATAACCAGCGAAGAAATTGAATCGGTTATCAAAAATCTCCCAACAAATAAGAGTCCAGGACCAGATGGCTTCCCAGGGGAGTTCTACCAGACGTTTAAAGCAGAGATAATACCTATCCTTCTCAAGCTATTCCAAGAAATAGAAAGGGAAGGAAAACTTCCAGACTCATTCTATGAAGCCAGTATTACTTTGATTCCTAAACCAGACAGAGACCCAGTAAAAAAAGAGAACTACAGGCCAATATCCCTGATGAATATGGATGCAAAAATTCTCAATAAGATACTAGCAAATCGAATTCAACAGCATATAAAAAGAATTATTCACCATGATCAAGTGGGATTCATTCCTGGGATGCAGGGCTGGTTCAACATTCGCAAATCAATCAACGTGATACATCACATTAACAAAAAAAAAGAGAAGAACCATATGATCCTGTCAATCGATGCAGAAAAGGCCTTTGACAAAATCCAGCACCCTTTCTTAATAAAAACCCTTGAGAAAGTCGGGATAGAAGGAACATACTTAAAGATCATAAAAGCCATTTATGAAAAGCCCACAGCTAACATCATCCTCAACGGGGAAAAACTGAGAGCTTTTTCCCTGAGATCAGGAACACGACAGGTATGCCCACTCTCACCGCTGTTGTTTAACATAGTGCTGGAAGTTCTAGCATCAGCAATCAGACAACAAAAGGAAATCAAAGGCATCAAAATTGGCAAAGATGAAGTCAAGCTTTCGCTTTTTGCAGATGACATGATATTATACATGGAAAATCCGATAGACTCCACCAAAAGTCTGCTAGAACTGATCCATGAATTCAGCAAAGTTGCAGGATACAAAATCAATGTCCAGAAATCAGTTGCATTCTTATACACTAACAATGAAGCAACAGAAAGACAAATAAAGAAACTGATCCCATTCACAATTGCACCAAGAAGCATAAAATACCTAGGAATAAATCTAACCAAAGATGTAAAGGATCTGTATGCTGAAAACTATAGAAAGCTTATGAAGGTAATTGAAGAAGATTTAAAGAAATGGAAAGACATTCCCTGCTCATGGCTTGGAAGAATAAATATTGTCAAAATGTCAATACTACCCAAAGCTATCTACACATTCAATGCAATCCCAATCAAAATTGCACCAGCATTCTTCTCGAAACTAGAACAAGCAATCCTAAAATTCATATGGAACCACAAAAGGCCCCGAATAGCCAAAGGAATTTTGAAGAGGAAGACCAAAGCAGGAGGCATCACAATCCCAGACTTTAGCCTCTACTACAAAGCTGTCATCATCAAGACAGCATGGTATTGGCACAAAAACAGACACACAGACCAATGGAATAGAATAGAAACCCCAGAGCTAGACCCACAAACGTATGGCCAACTCATCTTTGACAAAGCAGGAAAGAACATCCAATGGAAAAAAGACAGTCTCTCTAACAAATGGTGCTGGGAGAACTGGACAGCAACATGCAGAAGGTTGAAACTAAACCACTTTCCCACACCATTCACAAAAATAAACTCAAAATGGATAAAGGACCTGAATGTGAGGCAGGAAACCATCAAAACCTTAGAGGAGAAAGCAGGAAAAGACCTCTCTGACCTCAGCCGTAGCAATCTCTTACTCGACACATCCCCAAAGGCAAGGGAATTAAAAGCAAAAGTGAATTACTGGGACCTTATGAAGATAAAAAGCTTCTGCACAGCAAAGGAAACAACCAACAAAACTAAAAGGCAACCAACGGAATGGGAAAAGATATTTGCAAATGACATATCGGACAAAGGGCTAGTATCTAAAATCTATAAAGAGCTCACCAAACTCCACACCTGAAAAACAAATAACCCAGTGAAGAAATGGGCAGAAAACATGAATAGACACTTCTCTAAAGAAGACATCCGGATGGCCAACAGGCACATGAAAAGATGTTCAACGTCGCTCCTCATCAGGGAAATACAAATCAAAACCACACTGAGATATCACCTCACGCCAGTCAGAGTGGCCAAAATGAACAAATCAGGAGACTATAGATGCTGGAGAGGATGTGGAGAAACGGGAACCCTCTTGCACTGTTGGTGGGAATGCAAATTGGTGCAGCCGCTCTGGAAAGCAGTGTGGAGGTTCCTCAGAAAATTAAAAATAGACCTACCCTATGACCCAGCAATAGCACTGCTAGGAATTTATCCAAGGGATACAGGAGTACTGATGCATAGGGGCACTTGTACCCCAATGTTCATAGCAGCACTCTCAACAATAGCCAAATTATGGAAAGAGCCTAAATGTCCATCAACTGATGAATGGATAAAGAAATTGTGGTTTATATACACAATGGAATACTACATGGCAATGAGAAAAAATGAAATAGGGCCTTTTGTAGCAACGTGGATGGAACTGGAGAGTGTGATGCTAAGTGAAATAAGCCATACAGAGAAGGAAAGATACCATATGGTTTCACTCTTATGTGGATCCTGAGAAACTTAACAGAAACCCATGGGGGAGGGGAAGGAAAAAAAAAAAAAAGAGGTTAGAGTGGGAGAGAGCCAAAGCATAAGAGACTCTTAAAAACTGAGAACAAACTGAGGGTTGATGGGGGGTGGGAGGGAGGGGAGGGTGGGTGATGGGTATTGAGGAGGGCACCTTTTGGGATGAGCACTGGGTGTTGTATGGAAACCAATTTGACAATAAATTTCATATATTAAAACAAATAAATAAATATATATATATATATATATATATATATTTATGAGGTTTGTTTTGTGTGTTTTGATTTTTAGATTCCACATATAACTAAAATCATATGGTATTTGTCTTTTTCTATCTGACATATTTCATTTAGCATAATACCCCCAAGGTTCATCCATGTTGTTGCAAATGGCAAGATTCCTTCTTTTTTATGGCTGAGTACTATTCCATTGCATCTATATACCATATCTTCTTATCCATTCATCCATTAATGAACACTTCGGTTGTTTCCATATATTGACTATTGTAAGTAATGCTGCAATGACTATAGGAGTGCATATATCTTTTTGAACAGTGGTTTCATTTTCTTCAGGTAAATATCCAAAAGTGAAATAGCTGAATTAAATGGTAGTTCTAATACTAATCTTTTGAGGAATCTCTATAATTTTTCTATATTGGCTACACCAATTTACACTCCTACCAACAGGGAACAAGTGCTCCTTTTCCTCCATAACCTCTCAAAACTTGTTATTTCTTGTCTTTTTGGGAATACTCATTTTGACAGGTGTGGGATGATATCTCATTGTGGTCTTCATTTGCATTTCCCTGATGATTAGTAATGTTGAGCATCTTTTTGTGTGGCTGCTGTCCATCCATATGCCTTTTTTGGAAACATATTTGTTCAGATCCTCTGCCTATTTTTATATCAAGTTTTGTTTTTTTTTTTTTTTTGGTATTGAGTTGTATGAGTTCTTTATGTTTTTTGATATTAGCTCCTTATCAAATATATGATTTGAAAATATATTCTCCTATTAGATGGTTCCCTGTTTACTTTGTTAATAGTTTCCTTTTATGTGCAAAAACTTTTTAGTTTTATGTAGTCCATTTATTTATTTTTGCCCTCATTACCATGGCCTTTGGGGTCTTATCTAAAATAAAACCTCCAACAACAATGTCAAGGAGCTTACAACCTATGTTTTCTTCTAGGAGTTTTATGGCTTCTGGTCTTATATTCAAATCTTTAATCTATTTTGAGTCAACTTTTGTGAATGGTATAAGATAGTGTCCAGTCTTCCCAATACCATTTATTGAAGAGACTGTCTTTTCCCCATTATATATTCTTGGCTTCTTTGTTGTAAATTAATTGAATATACATGCATGGGTTTATTTCTGGGATTTGTTTTCTGTTCCATTGGTCTGTGTGTCTGTTTTTATGTCTATACTATACTGATTTGATTATTATAGCTTTGATGTATAGTTTGAAATGAGGGAGCATGATACCTCTAGCTTTGTTCTTCCTCAAGACTATTTTGGCTATTTGGGTCTCTTGTGGTTCCATACAAATTTTAGAATTATTTGTTCTAGTTCCATAAAAAATATTGATAAGGATTCCACTGAATCTGTAGATTGCTTTGGGTAGTATGGACATTTTAACAATATTAATTCTTCCAATGCATGGGCACAGAACATCTTTCCATTTATTTGTGTCATCTTTGTTTCATCAGTTTCTCATAGTTTTCAGTGTAAAAGTCTTTTACCTCCTTGGTTAAATCTGTTCTTAAGTATTTTACTTTTTTTGATGCCATTGTAAATGGGATTTTTTTTTAATTTCTCTTTCTGATGTTAGTGTATAGAAACACAACCAGTTTCTGTATGTGGATTTTCTATCCTATGACTTTACTGAATTGATTTATTAGTTTCAAGAGTTTTTTGGTGGAATCTTTAGGGTTTTTTTACATATGGAATAATGTCATCTGCAAGTAGTGACAGTTCTCCTTCTTCCTTTTCCAGCCTAATTTCTTTTCTTTCCCAGCCTAATTGCTCTGGCTAGGACTATCAATACTATGTTGAATGAAAGTGGTCAGAGTGGGCATCCTTGTCTTGTTCCCTGATCTTAGAAAACAAGCTTTCAGCTTTTCACTGTTACATATAATATTTACTAAGGGTTTCTCACATATGGCCTATATTATGTTAAGGTATGCTTCCCTTTATCCTCATTTTGTTGAGAGTTTTATTACAAATAGATGTTGAATTTTGTCAAAAGATTTTTCTATCATCTATTGAGATAACTATAATTTTCATCCTTCATTTCCTCATTGTGACGTATCACGATTGATTTGTGGATGTTGAACTATGTCTGCATCCCTGGAATAAATCCTACTTGATAATGTTGTATTATCCATTTACCGTATTGTTGAATTCAGTTTGCTGATATTTTGTTGAGAATATTTGCATCTATTGGATATTGGCCTATAATTTTTTTGTAGTGTTTTTGACTGGTATTTGTATCAGAATAATGCTAGCCTTTGTAAAATAAGTTAGGAAACACAAGAGTTTGAGAAAGATAAGTATTAAATCTTTTAATTTTTGGTAGAAATTACCAGGTAAGCCATCTGATCCTAGACTTTTGTTTGTTGGAGGTTTTTGATTACTGACTCAATCCCCTTACTAGTAATTGACCTATTCAGATTTTCTATTTCTTCATTACTCGGTTTTGTAAGATATATGTATATTTCTAGGAATTTGCTTCTTCTATGTTGTCCAGTTTCTTGTCATGTATGTTTATAGCAGTCTCAGGATCTTTCATATTTCTGTGGTATAAATTGTAACTTCTCCCCTTTCACTTTTGATTTTATTTTCTTTTTTTTTTCTTGGTGAGTTTGTCAATTTTGTGTATCCTTTCAAAGTACCAGCTTTTAGTTTCATTAATTTTCTATTGTTTTTTTAGTCTCCATTTCATTTATTTCCTCTTTGATCTTTATTATTTACTTCCTTCTACGAGCTTTGGGCTTCACTTGTTCTTTTTTTAATGGTTTGGTTAGGTGTAAAGTTGAATTTTTTATTTGACATTTTTGTGTTGTTTCTTGAGATAGGGTTGAACTTCCCTCTCAGAAATGCTTTTACAGCATTTCATAGTTTTGGGGTTGTTGTATTTTCATTTGTCTAAAGATATTGTTTTTATTTTCCCTTTGATTTCTTCATTGGCCCATTGGTTGTTCAGTAGCATGCTGTTTGATCTCCACATATTTGTGATTATTCAAGTTTTCTTCTTGTAATTCATTTCTAGTTTCATACCATTGTGGTAAGAAAAATGTCTAATATATTTTATTTTATTTTTTTTTTTAATTTTTTTTTTCAACGTTTATTTATTTTTGGGACAGAGAGAGACAGAGCATGAACGGGGGAGGGGCAGAGAGAGAGGGAGACACAGAATCGGAAACAGGCTCCAGGCTCTGAGCCATCAGCCCAGAGCCCGACGCGGGGCTCAAACTCACGGACCGCGAGATCGTGACCTGGCTGAAGTCGGACGCTTAACCGACTGCGCCACCCAGGCGCCCCAAAAAATGTCTAATATATTTTAAATCATTGAGACTTGTTTTGTGTCCTAACGCGATTTATCCTGCAGAATGTTTCATGTACACTTGAGAATAATGTGTATTCTGCTGCTTTTGGATGGAATGTTTTGTGCATACCTATTAAGACCATCCAGTATAATGTGTCATTTAATGGTGATGTTTCCTTATTGATTTTCTGTCTGGATGATCCATCTATTGATGTGGGATATTAAAGTAATATTAATTAATATTAATTAATGAATAAGTAATACTATTTTTTTTTTTTTTTAAATTTTTTTTTTTCAACGTTTATTTATTTTTGGGACAGAGAGAGACAGAGCATGAACGGGGGAGGGGCAGAGAGAGAGGGAGACACAGAATCGGAAACAGGCTCCAGGCTCTGAGCTATCAGCCCAGAGCCCGACGCGGGGCTCGAACTCACGGACCGCGAGATCGTGACCTGGCTGAAGTCGGACGCTTAACCGACTGCGCCACCCAGGCGCCCCAGAATAAGTAATACTATTAATTACCCTTACTAGTAACACTACTATTGTTGTATTGCTATGAATTTCTCCCCGTAGCTCTGTTAATATTTGTGTTATGTATTTAGCTGCTCCTATGTTGGGTGTGTAAATACTAACAATAGCCTCTTGTTGGAATCTCCCCTTTATCATTATGTAATGGCTTGTCTTTTATTATAGTCTTTGTTTTAAAGTCTATTTTTTTTGTGTGTGATATAAGTATAGCTACCCCAGCTTTTTATTTCCATTTGCCTGGATAATCTCTTTCTATTCCTTAATTTTCAATATGTATGTGTATCTTTAGATCTGAAGTTAGTCTTTTAGAGCCAACATATAGATAAGTCTTATTTTTTTAAAGTTTACTTATTTCTTTTAGTAATCTCTAGCCAACTAACCCATGAACCTGAGATCAAAAGTTGCATGCTCCTCTGCCTGAGCCAGCCAGGAGCCCCTTCAGCCACTCTTTTTTTGATTGGAGAATTTAGTCCATTTATATTAATTTTTTTAATGTTTATTTTTTTTTGAGAGAGAGAGAGAGAGAGAGCGCGCGCACAAGGGCACGAGCAGGGAAGGGACACAGTAAGAGAGACACAGAGCCCAAAGCAGGGTCCAGGTTCTGAGCTGTCAGCACAGAGCCCGATGTGGGGCTCAAACTCACAAACCACAAGATCATACATGACCTGAGCTGAAGTCAGATGCTTATCTAGCTGAGCCACCTAGGTGCCCCATACATTAAAGTAATTATTGATAGATTTATACTTAGAGCCATTCTGTTATAACTGTTTTCTGGCTGTTTTTACAGTTATTCTCTGTTCCTTTCTTCTTCTCTTGCTCTCTTATTTTATGGTTTGGTGAATTTCTTTAGTGTTAGGCTTAGATTCTTTTCTCATGATATTTCATGTATCTACTATAGTTTTTCCTTTGTGGTTACTGTGAGGTTCACAACAGTATTTTTTAGCAGTCTGTTTTAAGTTGACAACAACTTAAATTTAAACATATTCTAACAACTCTACATTTTTTACTCTCCCATGTTTTATGGCTTTAATATCACATTTTACATCTTTTTCTCCTGTGTATGCATTGGCTAATTACTGTAGTTATAATTTTACTACTTTTGTTTTTTAATCTTCATACGAACTTTGTAAGTGGTTAATCCACTACCCTTGCTATAATATGCCTTATTTTTTTTTAATTTTTTCAAATGTTTATTTATTTTTGAGAGAGAGCAAGAGACAGAGTATTAGCAGAGGGACAGAGAGAGAGAGGGAGACACAGAATCCCAAGCAGGCTCCAGGTTCTGAGTCTAACGCAGGGCTGAAACTCACAAACCAGGAGGTCATGACCTAAGCCGAGGTTGGACAATTAACCCAGTCGGACTGAGCCACCCAAGCGCCCCTACAATCTGCCTTATAAGAAAGATTTGTAGTTTCTTATGTTTTATTACCAATTAATGCCTTTTCTTTTCAGCTTAAAGAAAAACCTTTAACATTTCTTATAAAGCCAGTTTAGTGGTGATAAACTCCTTTAGCTTTCGCTTGTCTGGAAAACTCTTTTTCTCTTCAACTCTGAATGATAACTGTACTGGGTACTGTATTCTTGGTTGCAAGGGCTTTTCTTTCAGCATTTTGAATATATATCATGCCACTCCCCCTGATATGCAAGGTTGCTGCTGAAAAATCCGCTGATATTCTTATGGTGGGATTCCCTTGTATGTAACATATGGTTTTTCTCTTCCTGCTTTTAAGATTCTCTCTTTAACTTTTGACATTTTAATTAATGTGTGTCATGGTTTGGATCTTTTTGAGTTCGCCATATTTGAACTCTCTTTGCTTGCTGAACCTGGATGTCTGTTTCCTTCCCCAAGTTATGAAAGTTTTCATCCATTATTTCTTCAAGTAAGTTTTCTGCCCCTTTCTCTCTTCTCCTTCTAGGACCTCTATAATGCAAATGTTACCCTGCTTGTTATCCTATATCACCCTATAGGTCTCTTAGGCTATCTTCACTTTTTAAAATTCTTTTCTGTCTTTTGTTGCTCTCTTTAGGGGACTTCCACTGTTCTGTCTGGCAGATTGGTGGCTTGTTCTCCTACCTGATCTAGTCTGTTATTACACCCCTCTAATGTATTTTTAGTTTAGTTCAGCCCTGTCACTCCGTTTGGTAGTTTCTTATGTTACCTGTCTTTTTGTTGAATTACTCACTGTGTCCATCCATTCTTCTTCTGAATTCAGTGAGAATCTTTGTGACCATTACGTTGAACTCTTTATTGAGTAGATTACTATCTGTTTCATACAATGCTTTTTTTAGGGTTTTGTCTTGTTTTTTCATTTGTAACATATTCCTCCGTTTCTTCAATTCTCTTGAGTCTCTGTGTTTGCTTCTATGTAATAGGCAAAAAAGTTACGTCTCCCAGTCTTGAAGGAATGGACTTGTGTAAGGGATGAAACTCATCATTCAACTTTGCCCTAGCTCTTGGTTGCCTCTCTAAGCTTTGTGATCATCTGAGTACCCTGATTTGTTGATAAAACTCAATTGTTGAGGGTATGCCAGGACCTGTTGTTTTCCAAAGAAAATGATCTCAGTCAGCACCTAGACACGGGCTGATTGGACCTCAAGCAGAAACTTTTAAAGTATGCAAGTGTATAGAGTCTTGTGGGACTACAATCATAGACCCTGCTGACCTCCAGACCAGGAGATCTGGAGGTGTCACCCGGACAACAGAAGAATCAGGCCTTCATATAAGCATACAAGCTCCTTTCTGGGAGGTACCAGTAAGCTGTGGCAAGACCTAGGGAAGGATATACAGGCAGTATCTCCCTGCCTACATTACCTAGAGTTCCTCTGTAGCCTTAATATGTGTGGCAAGCTTCAACCTATCAAGGAAACTTAAATGGGTCTCTTTCACATGCAGTATGGGGTATGTTTCAGTCTGCTCTCTGTGTAGTGCCCTGGGTATGGTATCCTGACCAGAACTGTCTTTCTGATAGTTTCAGTCCTGTGGGGCCCAGGGGTGCAAACCCCTCTGACCAACAGAGCCCCACAATTAAGAAGCATGCCTGTGTAAACTGCATTTGTCTACAACTTTGGCAAGGCCTGGCATGAGTATTAGGGGCAGGGCATGTGATGTTGTGTCCACACATGCCTGTCTGTCCTAACGAGGTAGAGGGACAGTGCAAAAAATGGTACTCTCCAGTGCCTCTTTCCCCAAGTAAAATCCCAATTAATCCCTGCCCCTTTGGCAGACACTTTAAGATTAGCAGCTGAATAACCTCTACATGTAACGTAATCACCTCTCAAACTGCTGCATTTGAGCTGGTTTCCAGCTTACTCAAAATGAGTCTGTGAATGACCCCTCAAAAGAAATATCTCAGATTACACATTTTCCCAGGTCCTATGGATACAAGCACTGTTCATTTCCAAAACCACACATTTTTGAGGCCTCATCTCTCTGGTACAGGTCCCAAGGGTTGAAATGCCTGATAACAGGGCACAAACCCCTTGATCCTCTGGGAGAGGATCCAGGATCATGGGATCTCTCTGTATTGCATGTCACCACGCTGGGTGGCGGGGGTGGAGGGGTGGGAGGGGTGGGGGGTGGGGTTGACAAGGCCGTGTCTCTGCCTCTCCAATGTAGCCCTTTTACTTCTCATTGTGGAGGAAGCTGTTCAGTTAGTTTTCTGTTCTCTTTCAATGGGAATTATTTCACATGTAGTTGTAGATGTTGTGACCATGGGAGGAGGTGAGTTCAGGGTCTTACTATACTGCCCTCTTCAACAAAATTTCTAATCACACTTTCACCTAATATACCTTGCATCAGATTAAATCTTTTTTCCAGAAATCTCTGTATACATTTTCAGCTACACAGAGCAAAATAAGTGCAAGTGACCCTCCTTTGTTTAAAGGAATAAATAATCAAGGAACAAATGCTTCTTATATTGAATACTAATTCCACTGTATACATATGTATATCCTGTTTCATGACATAACTGGGTGGACTCAGAGAGTGACACAATAGATTGTAATAATTTTATCTGGCTGTTTTCCTTCAGTGGGCCAACGTTTTTCTTTTCCCATGAGAACTCTCTATAGCAGTAGAGCACCAATGCCTGTTTCTCGTGACTGCAATGCAATACAGTGTAGGACATAAGTAATCCCTACCACGGGAAGGAAAGAGAGACAAAGATTATATCTTCCAGATTTAATGCTTTGTCCCAGATACTGCATTTGTGGTGCTTAGGATGTCTTGCCCTCAATCACTGATAGTTTGGTTTCTAATATGTTAAATATGAAGATACAGAGCCAGATACTATATGTAACCTAGATGCCTGAAAGAAATGTGTCCTCAGTACACTATTTATGACCAATCCTGGGAAAACTGGGAGCTGCTTTCCCAATTCCCCTTCTAATCTTCCCACATCACACCTAGATAAAAGGTATAATCAGTTTGCTCCCGTATTATGCTGTATCTCAGGGAATGTCCTTCTTAATGCTTTTACATGATTTAGAATTTTTCCTTTACTTTTCCAAAGTCCTCTCTTTCCATGTTTATGCCCCCAAAACACAGAGCACTTTCTTAATTTCAGTATCTACTTGCTCTATGGGTGAATCTTCCAGGCTATATGAGTTGGAGTAGCTGCATTATATGGATCTGGAGGACAAAATATTTGGGATTCATAGGTCCTCAAATCCCTCAAACCATAATGCAGGCCATTCTTCCAAGTGTGAATCACTATGATAATAAGGAAATAGGATAAAGAGTACAAAATTGTCTTTTTCTGTCTCAGATAAGGTAACTGAAGCTCTATTGTTATGGCTGATTCTGTATCTCACTGAACTTTTGAACCTACGTATCACTGGGACAATGCTTGGACATTTCATTGGGAAATACTGAATAAATATAATGAGCAAATCATATTCTTCAACCATCAGAGGAACAAAATAACCAAAAGTTCATGGATGTGATAATGCAGATAAAAGTATAATAATTATAGCTGGTAACAGGATAAACATTATGCTAATTTTATGTTTATTTAACATATTTTCAGAAATATGACCCAGCACATTAAAGTTGTGATTTCACAGATATTTTTGCTCATGGAAATTTTAAAGTAAATTATTACTTAAACATATATGTTTTCACAATTGGCACATATTATGAGCAAGTACTCTGATATAATCAAGCAACTTTTAAACCTGAAGGAATTAATCTTATAATAACTGACAGGAAAAAAAGACCAGTTGTCAGATGGATTCTTTGCGCACAAGTCAATGTAAAAGAAAATTTTCATATGTGGAATTTGAAGACCATAGGGGAAGGGAAGGAAAAATAAGTTACAGAGAAGAAGGAAAACCATACGAGACTCTCAAATACAGAGAACAAGGTGAGTGTTGATGGGGGGTGGGAAAAATGGGATATAGGGATTAAGGAGGGCACTTGTTGAGATGAGCACTGAGTGTTGCATGTAAGTGATAAATCATGGGAATCTTCTCCAGAAGCCAAGACTACACTATATATATTGTATGTTAGCTAACTTGACAATAAATTATTTAAAAAAGCAAAGAAATTTCTCATTTCCACCAAAGAATAAGTATAGATCTCAAAATATTTGTCACTGAATTTGTTAATGACTTTTATCTATCAACCCAGAATAAGATATCCAGAAGATATTGGCTAAAATAAAATTTGTATGAAAAAATTAAGGAGAAGTATAAGACGTATCTAACAAACATGCTTAGAGACTTGGTAACCACCCTGCACAAGCGAGTAAATGGAATGACTAGATAGTTGTTTTTATGGATTATGCCTTGGTCATAAAAAATAGAAATCTTTTTTTTTTTTTAATTTTTTTTTCAACGTTTATTTATTTTTGGGACAGAGAGAGACAGAGCATGAACGGGGGAGGGGCAGAGAGAGAGGGAGACACAGAATCGAAAACAGGCTCCAGGCTCCGAGCCATCAGCCCAGAGCCTGACGCGGGGCTCGAACTCACGGACCGCGAGATCGTGACCTGGCTGAAGTCGGACGCTTAACCGACTGCGCCACCCAGGCGCCCCAGAAATCTTTATTTTTTATCAAGTAAATGGTTATGATGTTAGTATTGATGGAAACTTATGTGTTAAATGGAAGGACTCCTAGGTTAGCCACCATCATACCCAGCCTTCTGAGGTCACAGATCTTTTTCTTAATTGCTGACCATGTACGTAACTCGAGGGGGAAAATAAAATTTGTAAACATCAAGGGTACAATTTACTTTTCCTGAGGGGTCACAGGGAAAATGGTCTGTAATAGAACAATGTATAAAAGAGAGAGAGAGAGAGAGAGAGAGAGAGAGAGAGAGAACAGAAACACTTATTTTAAAAAAACACAGTAAAAAAGTATTAGTAGGTTCTCATTTCCCCCTAGAAAATGTGCCTTGAGTATGCTACTATTAATAGAATTCTTGCCTTAAAAATCTATATTAAGAAATCCCCACTTGAATTCAATGAAATTATTGATCTTACTAACTCTGTACTAAGGCAGAAATGTTTGAAATTTTCAAATCTTGATACCTCTAGATAAATGGATATAAGATTCAAACGCAAAAATGTCATTACATATTGATTAATCTTTACACATTTCATATTATCTGATACACTGAAATTCTGTTTTACTAAAACAGCTGTTATAAGCCTAGAAACAATGTCCACATTAGGCAAATATTCATATGCTGCATTTTAGATAAATTCACAGTCATTTGGCTCTAACTTATAAGGCAAAGTTTGGAACATTTGCTGAATATTTCTTGGAGGATCAGATAAACTGTCATACATTTGAATATTTATCCTAACTAGCTGAAGGTTTTCCTTTCTATGTCTACTTCATGAATACAGTGTAAGAGTTAATGAAACTATGTTTTCATGGTTAAAAGATTCAATTTTAAGATATTTATCTTTTTATATTTAGAAATAAATATTTTGATATGTTATATACATGTTGTGCTAACTGTAAAGCATTTTACAAATATAAACTATTAGTATATTACTTTCTACCTACAAAAAATAGCAAAATTATTGCATGCTTCATGTTTAATTGCTTTAATAACCTAAAGAGATTTTAAGAAATTCAATTCATTGAATTCTCTCTATAATAACTCTCTAAACTTTAGTGAGTATAAGTTGCATCTGACAGGCATGTTAAAAATGCACATCCCTAAGCCAGCTCCATAGAAATATAGGTAAGTCATGTCTTCTTTAAGAGTAACAGATACTCATTTCTGAAAAATTACAAAGTAGTTGAACTACAGATGTCCAATGGACCACCAGTTAGAGTCACTTTTTTCATGTAGCAGACCATACAGGAATGCTAAGTAAATTTTCTTTTTTTCTAGCTTTATTAATTAAGGTCTGGTTGACAAGTGTATATATTCAATGTATGCAACATTATTTTTGATATATGTATATATTATGAAATGATGACCATAATCAAGCTAATAAACATATCCATCACTTTGCATAGGTGTGTATATGTGTGTTGAGAACATGAGATCTACTCTTCTAGCAAATTTCAAGTATACAATATATTAACTATAGTCACCATGCTGTACGTTAGGTCTTCAAAACTTATTTATCTTAGAACTGAAAGTTTCTACCCTTGACCCAAATCCACACTTTTTCCACATCCTCCAACTCTTGGCAACCACCATTCCACTCCTGTTGCTATGAGTTTGACTTTTTTTTTTAATGTTTATTTATTTTTGAGAGCGAGAGAGCACACATGTGCGTGCACAAGTCGGGGAGGGGCAGAGAGGAGACACAGAATCTGAAGCAGGCTCCAGACTCTGAGCTGTCAGTGCAGTGCCGGACGCAGAGCTCGAACCCACGAGCTACAAGATCATGACCTGAACTAAAGTCAGACACTCAACCAACTGAGCCATCCAGGTGACCCAAGTTTGACTTCTTTTTAGATTCCAAATATAAATGAGATCATACAGTATTTGCCTTTCTGTCACTGACTTATTTCACTTGGTATAATTCCTGAAGGTCTATCTATAGTGTAGCATATGATAGGATATAATTTTTTTTCAGGTTGAGTAATATTCCATTGTGTAAATACAGGTATATGTATATCTATCTCACATTTTTTTTATCCATTAATCTATCAATGGACACTGAGGTTGTTTCCATATGTTGATTACTGTGGATAATGCTACAATGAACAGGAGACTGTAGATATCTCTTAGGGACACTGATTTAAAGTCCTTTGGATATACACCCAGAAGTAGGATTGCTGGAGGTTCCAGTCTTAATTTTTTAAGGAAATTCCATACTCTTTATTCTGTAATGGAAGTACTGGTTTATATTCCCACCAATAATGTTCAAGGGTTCTCTTTATTCCACATCCTTGCCAACATTTATCTTTTTACTTTTTGGTAACAGCCATCCTAATGGGTAAGAGATGGTATCTCAGTGTGGTTTTGATTTGAATTTACCTAATGATTTGTAATGTTAAGCATCTTTTTGTATGCCTTTGACCTTTTGTAGGTCTTCTTTAGAGAAGTGTATTATCACACACTTTCAATGTTTTTTTCATGGGATTAATTTTACTATTAAGTTGAATGATTTCCTTCTATACTTACATATTAACCCCTTATCAGATATTTGACTTGCAACTATTTTCTTCCATTCCACAGGTTGCCTTTTAATTTCATTGTTTCCTTTGTTGTCTAGAAACTTTTTAGTTAGGTATAGTTGCACATGTTTATTTTTGCTTTTGCCTATGCTTTTGGAGTTAAATCCACAAAATCATTTACAAGAACAACATCAAGTTTTCCTGCGTATTTTCTTCTAGGAGTTTTATAATTTCAGATCTTACACTTAAGTCTTTAATCCATTTGGACTTTTTTGTGCATGGTATAAAATAAGAGTCCAATTTCATTCTGTTTCATGTGGCTATCCACTGTTCCCAACACCATTTGTTGAAGACTTTATCCTTTCTCCATTTTGTGTACTCTTGGCACCCTTGTTAAAGATCATTTGACTGTATTTGCTTGGGCTCTTTATCCTGTTCCATTGGTTTTTATATCTGTCCTTATGCCACTACCATACTGTGTTGATTGCTACAGCTTTGTAGTATATTTTAAAATCAGGAGGTATGAGGCCTCCAGCTTTATTCTTCATTTTCCAAATTATTTTGGCTAGTAGGGATCATTTGTGGTTCCATGTGAATTTTAGGATTGTTTTTTCTTTTCCTGTGAAAAATGTCATTAGAATTTGACAAAAAATTATTGTTTTTTGCAGGAGGACAATAACTGTATCTGCTACTCTATCATTTTGTTGTCACCTCCTAAGTAAATTTTCTATGAAAGTATGTTTTTTAGTATGTTTCAGAAATTTATCAAAGCATAGAACTGAGTCTTAGAAAACCACCCCTAGTGTAAAATAAGTTCCCTGTAATGTGTCAAGTACATTTGTAAATATAAAACACATATAAGAAACTGTGTGTTACTGTTAATTTAATCCCAAACATCTAAATCTTTATAATCTTATTTGGAAAGAAGTTGTATATGTACAAGAAAGAATTATAGCACACTGCAAGATAATATAAAATGAAGTGTTAATTTGGATATAATTAGGGAATAAATTATATAATATGTACAACAAATACTGTTGAATTAAATTAACTTTGTTTTTTGTTTTTTTTTAATTTTTTTTTAATGTTTATTTATTTTTGAGACAGAGAGAGACAGAGCATGAACGGAGGAGGGTCAGAGAGAGAGGGAGACACAGAATCTGAAGCAGGCTCCAGGCTCTGAGCTGTCAGCACAGAGCCCAACGCGGGGCTTGAACTCATGGACTGTCAGATCATGACCTGAGCCGAAGTCAGACGCTTAACCGACTAAGCCACCCAGGCGCCCCTAATTAACTTTGAATCACCAGTGAAGACTATGTAATAGAAATTGATTTGTACTTCAAATAGCTGAATGGTTTTATGTATAAAAAGGCAGAGCTGAGGTAAAGAAAAAAATGAAAAAGGAAAGGTTTTCGAAAAGATCTGGAAAATTTAAAGAAATCACGACTTAGAGTGGAAAGATCAGTAGCCTCTGTGATGAAAACATGAAATCATCCAAGAAGAAAGGAAGCTTACTAATCAAAAAGAGTATTAAGAATATTTATAGAGACCATAAACAGAGTATATATTTACTATATTTGAAATGAAAATAAGACCTTGTTAACCACTGCCCATAATTAATTTTTGTTTTTTTAAAATTTCATTTTTCATCAGTTTTTAAAAACAGAATAATACTGGTTAAATTCAGTACTTTTTCTAAAGGTCTTTGGAGTAGAACTTTTTTTCTCTAATCCTATTTTGACATGCAACATTGAAATTTTATGATAGAAAAAGAATCAATATCTATGGCATATAATTTGTGGATTTAGAAAATATCAGTTTATTGCATGAGAAATTTAAAATAAATTGAAACATTAACTTTTGGCCGTGAATTTTTAAACTTGTAAAATTCACAGATCTATATTATCAATGATGCTGTTAAAGATTTCTTGTAAAGGAACTGTGTTTGTACAGCATCACTTGATCACATTTTGGTTACAACCAAAGTCACATTAATAGTCACCCTGTGTCCATGTCTGCTGAAACATTTAGAGTACACGAAAGCTAGCCTTTAAAATATCCTGAGGTCCAATCACTTTGGCAAAACAAGAGGTGAAGAACAAAGGATTGTACTTCCATTTAGCCACTGTTCCTGATGCCATGTAGCATTGGGAGAGCTGAATCACTTGAATAGACTGCATCATTCTTTGCTCTGAATTTCATTAGGCATCTTATCACAATACACCTTTTTAGTAGATACTTGTTCATTAATTTAGTGCCTAGAGTTTTAATTACCAAATCACTTGATTTTTATGGGCTTGCTTAATTAAATAAAAATATTATTTCCCTCTGACTTTATATGTAGTCTCGCTCAGACTCTACAGTGTAAGAAAGGCTTTGGACATACAAAAGCAAGCAAGCAAACAAACAAACGAACAAAAACCCAGTAAGTTAGAATCCAAAAGATATGATTTCTTACATTTCTAGTATTCATTGACTTTAAGAGTCAGTGGATTACTGCCACCATCCCAGGTCTATAGTATAGACTCTACCCTGAGCAGTTTTAAAGCACAAGATTTGAAGAAACCTGGTTTAAAAATGAAGGTTACAAGATTGTCTTTGGCTGAAATTCCCTAAGACAGTAGACTTCAACGTGAGGGAATGGGGCTCCTTTCAATATCTCAGGAAACATTTTTCTATTGTCAGTAATATTCAAAATATCATAACATTTAAACCCAAAATGTCTACATTTGTGGTTAGAACATGAGTTGATACTTTTTTTAAAAACTTCTTATTTAGGGGCACCTGGATGGCTCAGTCGGTTAAATGTTCCGCTTTGGCTCAGGTCATGATCTCAGAGTTTGTGAGTCTGAGCCCTGCATCAGGCTCTATGCCGAGAGCATGGAGCCTGGACACCTCTTCGAATTCTGTGTCTCCCTCTCTTTCTGCCCCTCCCCAGGCCCTGCTTACTCTCTCTCTCTCTCTCTCTCTCTCTCTCCCAAAAATAAATAAACATTAAAAAAATTTAAAGATTTTTTATTTAAAAACATCCTACAAGGAGCAAATAAGGAAATGATGCCACAAAGTAATGTTAATATGATTTTTCTTACGTATTTTATGCAATAGCTAAAGACAATTCATTTCCATTTAAAGAACATTAACTTCTTTGTTAGAATTTAAATATATATAAGTATATAATGTATATTATATTAATAAAATATATTTATGTACTTTTAAAAATATTTTTACCTTTATAGCCTTAGAAATATTGTAAAATAATCCACTACAATCCTCCCTTTACTGACATTTCACTCCTGCTTTTAAAAATTATTCACCTTTTAGAAAATGTTTTTGATGATGGGATTTCTTTTATTTCATTTCCAAATATATAACCTACAGTGTCATTAATCCTTTAATGCTAAATATATGTTAAAATAAAAAATCAATTTTTCTTAAATACAAATTTGCTTTCTTTTCCTACAGAAAGGGTTTTGCTTTTTTTGTTTTTGTTAAATTTATAAACATGATTACAGTAATTTCTTCATAAAACAACTTTAGAAATACATATAAAGGACCTAGAAGAACATCAAACAATTCCTGAGACTGATGCAGGACTTCAAATCTTGTAAATTATTTATACAAAGCTGGTGAGTTTAATCATACAGGTGGGGAATTTAGTGGTTTGAAGGTCAGTGGGCAGGGAAAGTCAAAACTATCATGAAATAATGGTATTGAAATATTTTTCAAAGGCCTTAAAATCTTAAAGGAGATGAGTTTCAAATTCAAAGTTATTTAAATATACTATATGAAGAATAAGGTCAAATTTCCATTAATTTAGGAGAGAAGCATCTAATTAATATAATCGTCAATAACATTAAGTTTTATTTTATTTTTCACAGTTTCTTGACACTGACTAATATAATTATTTTGGATATAAACCCTTTTAAATATACCATAATGTATGACTTTAAATTTTTTATTTATTCTCCAATATTTGTTGAGTACTTCTTTAGATGTTAAACACAATGACTGATAAAATAGTAATAAGCTAATTCTGCCTTGAAGGAACACTGAATCAGGCAGTGGAGATCAGATGTTTATTAAATAACCTCCAGTCAAGATGGAAAATAGTACTGTTAACTGGATTTAGGTAAAATACTATACAAATTAGAGAAAGAACAGGATCGGAATCAGGAAAGTTCTGTGATAGTGGTGATATCTAAGGTAAGCACTGAAGGAGAGAGAAAAGCAATTGGGGATGAAGATCATTTCAGAGAGGACAAGAGAACTTTAGAAACAGAGGCACAAGAAAAGAGAAGGACAAACACACAGGGAGCACAAAGCAATGTACTTTGGATTGAGGATGAGATGCATAAAATGCATTTCAGTGTAAGATACGATTGGGAAAGTTGTCTGGAATTTTATTATAGATAGGGTGGTTCTTCTATTCTGAGACAGAACACTTTGAAGAGCGAATAGGGTACTACATTAATTATGCCAGGACAACAGGCATAAACCTAGACTAGCTCAGGCACAACCACTATGAACATGCTATTTATAGGAGATCTTTAATCCCAGGCGGGTATGTTTGGATTTAGTTGTATAGACAGGAGGACTAAAGGAGGATTCACCATTATAGGGCACTTTAAAATAGAAATTGTACCTAGTGGGAAACCAGCTAAAGCATGGAAAATAATTAGAAGTCTATGGAAGGTAATTAACTCTTTATGAACATACTTCTAATATATAACACTTATTCCACAGATTTTTTTTTAGCTTCAATGTGTAACAATGAAGACAGATTGGCCAAGAATTCAACGAAGTAGAAATATTTGACTGAAATAATTTATATCGCAACACACATTTAAAGCACAAGGCATATCACCTTATTTTTGTTGTCAGATGCTGTTTTCAGATGAAGTAATTTCCTGATATTTTAGTTTTAACAATATTTCTTACCTTATATAATTTTTCAAATTTAAGAACATATCAAAATGATGAAGGAATTTATCACTACTTAACTCATTTAGTTTGAAGATTGGTCTTAATAGATATAATTAATATCAGTGTTCCAGCCTGCTTTCTTGTTTCTATAATGACATGTATTGTGTTTAAGTGATATATGTATGTCCTTCAAAATTCCAAGGCAGTGAAGCTATTGAATTTCACATTTAATCATCTGTTAATCTATATTTGTCTTTTTCAAAGTTTTCTGGGGCTCTGGGCAGGAGAGTGACATAAATTTGTAGATATCTCAAAGCAAAAGAATTTGAACTCCTTTTGAGGTTAGATGGGCTGTTCACCTCATTAAGAGATTGGGTGGCTAATTCTCATTAGGAGGCCTTTGATCTATGATTAAAAGGGTTCATGGAAAAACCTTAGTAGTGCAAATGTAATTTAAAACCACAATAAATCTCTTCCTATATTTAAAACTAAGCATGGATGTTACATAACACTGTTAATGCATGAAAGAAGAAATATAAACTACCTAAACAACAATGAACTATATCTTTCACCAAAGGGGATTAATTTTGCCATTTTATACATTCTGAAATTTTAATGCAATTATTGACTTTTTCCAAAAGAAATAGCAATAAAGCAATTCTGAGGCTAAATAACTGTAAATTATATACAAGCAAAAGTATACTAAAAGCCAATCTTACAATTTCTTATTCATTTGTGCAAACATGTACAAAATTACTTGGTATTTTGGCGGTGAGAGTGGACATCCTTTTCTTGTTCCTGATCTTAGGGGAAAAACTCTCAAGTTTTCATCATTGAGTTTGATGTTAGCATGAGTTTTTCATATATGGCCTTTATTACAGTCCCTCTAAATCTACTTTGTTGAGGGTTTATTTTTTTAATTATAAATGGATGTTATACCTTGTTAAATGTTTTTTTCTGCATCTATTTAAATAATTATATGGTTTTTATCCTTTCTCTTGTTAATGTGACGTATCTATCACATTGATTGATTTGTAAATATTGAACCACATTTGCAACCCAGGTATAAATCCCACTTGATCTTGATGAATTATTTTTTTAATGTATTGTTGGGTTTGATTTGGTAACATTTTGTTGAGGATATCTGCATCAATGTTCATCAGAGATATTGGCCTGTATTTCTGGTTGTTTGTTTTGTTTTGTTTTTGGTAATGTCTTTATCTGGTTTGGGTACTGAGGTAATGCTGGCCTCATAGAATGAATTTAGAAGCTTTCCTTCCTCTTCTAATTTTTAAAATAGTTTGAGAAGAATAGGTATTAATTCTTTAGATTTTTTTGTAGAATTCACCTGTGAAGTTGTCTGGTCTCCTGGACTTTTATTTGTTGAGAGTTTTTGATTACTGACTCAATTTTATTGTTGGTAATCAGTCTGTACAAATTTTCTATTTCTTCTTTATTCAGTTTGGAGAGGTCATATGTTTCCTCTCCATTTTATCCATTTTTTCTAGGTTGTCCAATTTGCTTGCATACAATTTGTCATAATATTCTCTTGTAACCCTTTGAATTTTTGTAGTGGCAGTTGCTATTCCTCTTTCATTTCTGATTTTATCATTTTTATGAAAACATAAAAAATATGTTTATCATCTTTATAATCATGAGCAGGGGAAGGGCAGAGAGAGGAGACATGGGGCTTGAGCAGACCTTGACATGGGGCTTGAGCTCACAAACCATGAGATCATGACCTGAGATGACATCAAGAGTTCGACGCTCAATGAACCAAGCCACGCATACACCCTGATTTTGCTTATTTGAGTCCTCTCTTATTTTTTTCTTGTTTTTTTTTTTTTGATAAGTCTAACTAAAGGTTTATCAATTTTATTGATTTTCTTTTTGTTTTAATTTTTGAGTCCTCTCTTATTTTTTTTGTTTTTTTTGTAAGTCTAACTAAAAGTTTATCAATTTTATTGATCTTTTCAATTTTTTTAACATTTATTTATTTTGAGAGAGAGAAAGATAGAGAGAGAGCAGGGGAGGGGCAGAGATAAAGGGAGACAGAACCCTAAGGGAGACTGAATAGGGCTTGAAACCACAAACCCTGAGATCATGACCTGAGCTGAATGAAATCAAGAGTCAGACGCTTAACTGACTAAGCTACTGGTGCCCTGCAATTTTTATTGATGTTTCCAAAGAACCAGCTTCTGGTTTTATTGATCTGTTTAACTGGATTTTTAGTTTCTATTTATTTCTGCTCTAATCTTTATTATTTTTTTTTCTTCTGCTGGCTTTAGGTTTTGTTTGTCCTTTTTCTAGCCGCTTTAGGTATAAGATTAGTTTGTTTGAGATTTTTCTTGCTTCTTGATATAGGCCTATATTGCTATAAACTTCCCTCTTAGAACAGCTATTCCTGCATGTTCCAAGATTTTGGACAGCTTTTCTCTCCTTTATATTTTCATTTTCATTTGTCTCCCTGTGTTTTTTATTTCCTCTTTGATTTCTTGGTTGGCCCACTCACTGTTTAGTGGCATGTTATTTAACTTCCATATATTTGTGGTTTTCACAGATTTTTTTCTTGTGGTTGATAGTCTCATAGTGTTGCAGTCGGAAAATATGCATAGTATGATTTTGATCATTTTGAATTTGTTGAGACTTGCTTTGTGGCCTAATATGTGATCTATTCTGGAGAATGTTCCATGTGCACTTGAAAAGAATATGTGTTCTGCTGTTTTAGAATGGAATGTTCTGAATCTATCTGTTAATACATCTTGTCCAATGTGTCATTTAAAGCCACTGTTCCTTGTTGATTTTGTTTGGATAATCTGTCTATTGATATGGTGGGGTGTTGAAGTCCCCTACTATTATTGTATTACTATCAATTACTTCCTATCTGCTTGCTGTTATCTGCTTTCTGTATTTGGGTGTTCTCATGTTGCATACATAAATATTTATAATTGTTATATCTTCATGTTGGATTATTCCTTTTATGATTATATATAGTGTCCTCATTTGTCTCTTGTTAAAGTCTATTTTAAAATCTATTTTGGGGGTGTCTGGGTGGCTCAGTCAGTTGAGCGTCCGACTTCTGCTCAGGTCATGATCTCACACTCTGTGAGTTTGAGCCCCGCGTCAGGCTCTGACAGCTCAGAGCCTGGAGCCCACTTCAGATTGTGTCTCCCCGTCTCTCTGCCCCTCCCCTGCTCATGCTCTGTGTCTCTCTGTCTCAAAAATAAAAACATTTTTAAAAATTTAAAAAAATAAAATCTATTTTGCCTGATATAAGTATTGCTACCTGGCTTTCTTTACACTTTCATTTGCATGGTAAGTGATTTTTCCATCTCTTCAATCTGTATGTATCTTTAGGTCTGAAATGAGTCTCTTGTGGGCAGCATATAGATGGGTCTTACTTTTTTATCTATTCTGTCACCCTATGTCTTTTGGAGTGTTTAATCCATTTATATTAAAAGTAATTATTGACAGGTATGGACTTATTAGCATTTTGTTACTTATTTTATGGTTGTTTTTATAGTTATTCTCTGTTCCTTTCTTCTCTTGCTCTTTTCTCTCCTGGTTTGCTGGCTTTCTTTAATGATATACTTGAATCCTTTCTAATTTTTTGCATATCTGCTACTGGTGTTTGATTTGTGGTTACCATTAAGTTTATATATAACACCTTATGCATATAGCAGTCTATATTAAGTAGATGGTCACTTAAGTCTCAACCCCTTTGTTATCAGAATTCTAACATTATTTAATATTATTTTTATTGAAAAATTACATGATAAAAAATGCACATGGTATGAAAACAAAAGAGCATAAAGTGAAAAAGCAAGTCTTCTGAAGCTTATTCCCCAAAGGCTACCAATGGGCACAGATTATTTTTTTGCTTATTATTCCAGAGATGTTTTGCTCATAAACATATGCCTTTCTATAAACTCAAGTAGGAACACAGTGTAAACCACCTTTATTTTTTACTTAATTTTGGTGATGGTTAATCTCAGTTCAAATAAATATATTTGCCTTAGTCCTGACATAATTTAAATAGGATCAGATTATCTGTTTTAAAAGTTTTGAGAGGCCTAAGCTATGAAATATTTGATCTTAGTGACTTTTATGGATGTAGCACTTTAATGTATTTTTTTTTCTCCATACAATTGTTCAATTTAAGAATTCTCTCTTCTGGGGTCAAATTTGGTCATTTGTGTTTTCCTATAATGAGTTAATTTTTCTAAAATATCAAATATTCTTACTAATAATTGTATAATTTTATTATTTTGGTAATTTTCTTATTCACAATTTGAATTGTGTATGTGTGATTTCCACCTTTGTTTCTTTTTTTTTTTTTAATTTTTTTTCAACGTTTTTTATTTATTTTTGGGACAGAGAGAGACAGAGCATGAACGGGGGAGGGGCAGAGAGAGAGGGAGACGCAGAATCGAAAACAGGCTCCAGGCTCCGAGCCATCAGCCCAGAGCCTGACACGGGGCTCGAACTCCCGGACCGCGAGATCGTGACCTGGCTGAAGTCGGACGCTTAACCAACTGCGCCACCCAGGCACCCCCCACCTTTGTTTCTTGATTGTGATAGATGGTATTTTGTCTATTTCCTCCAATAAAAAGTAATTCATGATATATGTATCAGTATAAGCATATAAGCATACAATTTTTGCTTTTAGCTTATTTCTTTTTGTAGTTTTCTCTAATGGTCTGAATAGAATATTTACTATATTTTTATTCTTCTTGATTCTAAATTATATAGATTAATACCATGAATTTTCCTTTGAACATTCCTACTTTGGCCATATCCCACAGAGTTTGAATTATAATTTTTTAAGACTTCACATACTATAATAATCTGTACTTAATATTATAAATTATTTTCTGGAATACTGTGCTTTGAAGATTTATTCATCTTGATATATAGATAGTTCTAGTTAGATATTTTTACTGCTTTATCATATTCTATTATATGATTATACAATTTTACATTCATATGAATGTAAAAGACCTTTTATTCATATGAATGTGAAAGACCTTTAAGTTGTTTCCAATGTGCCAGATTTTTAAACAAGCTGATATAAGTATTCCTGTACATATTTCCTTGTAAATATGCTGTAGAGTATCTTTAAAGCAAGAGTTTTCATGTTTGAGTGCACACAGGAGTCATCTGTGGATATTCTACAAAATATTAATTTCTGTGTTCACCTTAGATAAAATAAATACAAGTCTCCTCTTGGGCACAGGCACTGACATTTAGAAAAAAAAGCATTCAAATGATTATAATGCACAACTAGGATTGGAACTATTGTTTTTTAGGATATAGGTGAAATTAGAAATCAGGGATGATATTTATTTACTGTTTTAAATAATAGAGCTTTTACCATATGTTATAAATGTTTTTGGATATTTACCCCCTACACTGCTGCTGTTTGATTTCCAATTTTTCCCATTAATTGACTATTTTTGTCATACAAAATTATTTTCAATTCTCTAGTCCTTCTTCACTCAAATAAGGGAGCTATATTTATTAAAATGGTATTTAATTTGTGCATAAAACTTAAGGAGAATTCACATGAAACATTGCCAGTAAATCTGAGACTTCATTTGCAGTTTAACTCAATTCTACACATAACTCAATTCAGCAGTGTGGATAGCTGGTATAAACCACTTTGGTTGTTTCCAGGTCTTCCTCTATATCCTGATATCCTGGAACTATTATGACTCTCCTGAGCTTTGTATTTGTAGTCCTCCAATAGTTTTATTAGCTTCTAATTTCCTATTTCAATCCCTTCCTGTTTGAAACACTTGGAGTAGTTTTCATTTTCCTGATAAAATCATAATGACTACAAACTACAATATATTTATTTACAAAACCTCCAGATGTTATTTCAATAAAGGCATTTATTTTTGTTCATCTTTTAAGTACTTCTAAAGATGGAACTTTCTGAGGTTAAATGTATAAATTACACTACATGATCATATTCCATATGTTTAGAAAATATTTCAAGAATTATTACAATTTATATTTGCCATAACATAACAGAGTTGTTCATAGTGCAATTCTAGAAAGCACAAACCTGTCTAGAATTTAGACTGTCCATTAGTTTGAATTTTTTACACATAATGGAGCAATTGGTTTTGAGTTTCAGATATAAATGATTCATGAATAAAGTGTTAAATTTATAAAATAATAGTATTACACCAGTGAACATACATATATTTGAGCACTTAAAAAAATTGTGGTTTACTGGATGCTCAAATCCTGGAAACTAGTAATGTGGTTACTAACTTCATGAAGACGAAATTTGTATTTTTATTTTCCTGAATGTTTATTGGCTAAGAAGAGGATAGAGAAATAATATCTTTCGTTTGTTTGTAATCCATTCCTTATTCCCCAAATCCTCATCTCTTATTTCCAGGTAACCAGTCATCATTGAATAAGATTAGGTCAATCTGGATGATAATGTGTGGTGTGTTTTTTTTCTCCAGCTAAATTTCAAGAGCTATAGTTCCTTTACTATTAAATAGAAAATAACTGAAAGAATAATTTGTAAGGTATTTATCATTTTAAAAACTCTATTTAAAGCTATTCGTGTTCTTAATTTATAATAAATTTGTGTAAGAAGAAAACTGTAGAAGAGCAAGATAACTTGAAAACTCCATCTTAAGAGAATTTAGTAGGAAATGTTGCTTCACTAAAGAAACTGTTAGCCAGCTTACACAGGGAATTTTTCCTCTATAGTTTTTTTTTTTTTTCAAAAAGTAGAGATACTTATCAAGTGGTTCCGATAAGTGAATATTATTTGAGGCACTGTATTGTATTTTATCAGTTTAGGAAAAGGGAATAAATTGTGGGAGACACAGTTTGCAATAATATGCTGTTCGTTGTAAAAAGAATGAATCATTAATCTCTTCAGTAGGTATTATTCAATGACCATTTCTTTTTGAATAGTAGTGGTGTGGTATTCTCAATATTTCCAACTTTTTTCCTTTACATATATGTCTAAATAATTTTGTCTCCTATACTTAAATTTCTATTGGAAAAACCAACAATCTTCACATTTCTCCCCCTTTTCATTTAACTTGCATTTGAAGAGTTAGTAAGGCAATTCTACTTCTGTGAAAAATCACACACTTACCAATTTTTTTAAATTATGAATAGAGAGCTGGTAAGGCTTCTCCTATAGGCCAGTTTGTTGCATAGTACACCCAGGGTTGGAAAAACAACCTTAATGAAAATGGAAATAATGGGAAAAGATTATGTAAAACAAACAGGGTCTTAACGCCACTCCACACAGCTTTAACATAGCTGAGGATGTTCCCAATGACTCTAGCACTGGAGTTGGGTTGTTGTAACATTGGACAAAAGGTGGGTACAAGGAACAATCACCACAGGTTTCTTCCTCTTTTAATCTGAGATTAGGCACTGAGATGAAGAATAAGGATCAAATGTATTATGGGTGAGGATTTAGGAGAATTGGAGAGCCAGGACACCACTGGCTTTTGCTGTAAATGAAATGAGGAAATGGAAGAGGGAAAAAAATCCCAACTGGAAAAGTAAAATCTCACAGGGGGGAAAAATGTTCCTATGGCCATATGGAAAGGGGCAAATATCAAATACAATTTAGAATAGGCTCTTGTACTTTCTGTTCTCGTAAAATTGAAATATACTGCAGTCATTAGGTTGTCAGTAAGCTATAATGGGGTTAGGGAATTTTAATGCAATACATGAGCTCAATTGAAAACAGAAGTGTCAATTTGACTTTAATTTATGAATATTAAGGAAAGATTCATCTGTAATGGAAGATTAGTGTAAACTTAGTTTTTAAGTTGATATACATATTCAACCTCTGTCAAATTGGACTAGTGTACCCAATTCTCTTCTTCTGAAGAATTAAATATCACAGTTTCTGAAGTGATTGAAAGAAACGGCAGCAATCCTATTTTTCACTCCTAAACCTGAGAGTTATTTTGATCCTACATTTTATTAACTGAAATATTATTCTCTTTAATATTATTTTCTTTGGAAATTCATTTCCACAGTTTCTATTCAGCTACAAAGTCTTTAATGTTTCCGTTCAGCTCCAAATTCCCTTAATGTAAGAGCCAAATAGCAAGGCGGTGCTTTTCTGTTATACATTCACTTGTTCAATAAACATTTATTGGGCATTATTTACCAGGAACTTATTAAGGCTCTAGAGATTCAAAGAAAAATAATAATATACGGTCACATATGTAGGGGGATTGGATGGTGGTGGGGAAAGTGGATTGATTAGAGATGAACACATACTTTGAATATAATATGGTAAATCCAATGATAAAAATAGTGGTTGGTCTCTAAAAGCATAGGTGAAGAGCACCCAACCTAGTTTTGAGTAGTGTGAGGTGAGTCAGTTTTTGTAAGTATAATTTGATTCTTAACAGGTGAATGAATAGTATTGTTTAAACTCCTCAATAGGCAAAATGATAAGGGCTATTCTAGGCAAAAAAGAACTTGAGTAAAGTAAAGGCTTTGAAAAATGCCACAGTGTTTGTGAGGGAACTGTACCAGCTGTTCAGCACTGCTAGCGGACAAATATGAAGAGAGAAAATGATGATAAAGTAGATCATCGAGTTAGGTGGGGGCTTTATCTTGCAGAGCTTCACACGCAAGGTTAAAGCTATTGGTTTTTATTCTGTAGCCAGAAAAAATGTTTTAAACAAGGTCATGACAGGCTTAGACTGGTATGTTAGGTAGGTCATTCTCAGAACTGTGTGGAAGACAGAACTTACAAGAAATATTACAGCAGAAGAAATCAGTAAGGAGGCGTAAGAGCAATCCATGAAAGAGGTAATAAAATCCTGAACGAAAGTAGAAATGATGGAGATAGAGAATCATGTGTGTGAGTCAGGAATCCCTCAGTTCCAAGTCAAAGGGAACCCAACCCAAAATGCCACAGCAAAATGGAATGAAAAGCTCAAGTGTAAGCACAAATTGATAAGGGGCACTAATGATGTCACCATTATGCACTGTCTTGGTTCTATATCCCAGCCATGCCTCCCCCATCTTAGCTCTATTTTCAGGAATTTTTTCTCACATGGTGACAAAGTGGCAATAACCACTCCAGTCTCACAGCCTCATAATTTCAAACCTAGATGAAACAAGAGCTTCTTTTGCACATCTAAATTTCACAAAAATCTTGAGATTTTCTTTGATTACATGAGCAAAAATCACATGTGCAACCCCAAGCAAATCACAGCAGCCCTACTGTGTACAATGGATAAAGGAAAGAGACTCAAGGAGGACCCAAATTTTCTATCACAAAAGATTTACAAAGAATACCAAAAAAGAAGTATGTGGGAATGAAGAGTTCAAAGTAAGATATCTCAATGAACATCCTAGGAAAGTTTGGATACATTAAGATGGACTGAGATCTTTCTTCTAAACAAATTAAAATGTTGTCATTACTACTGATTCTTTTCCTAGCAAAAAAAGACATGTTAATAAATGGAAATTGAAAATTGGAAATAAAAGTCTGAATCTTAGAGATCTAGATTGGAACTATAAATCTGAGTATTATCAAAATTATATGATAATTAAACTCGCATGTAATCACCCAGGAAGGTGTGGAGAATGAAAAGCATGGTATATTGAAGACTAAATGCTGGTTTATAATAATAATAATTGTACATCACTATATACCTGGCTCTCCTCCTACCCTATTAATTTCCTATAATTACCCTGTGGTTCCATATTCAGTGTAAAGAAACCTAGGTGCAAAAGATTAAAAATATTGCATAATTTTAGACAATTTGTAAATACAAGTTCCAAAATTCAAACACAAGTCATCTGAAGCTACAAGTTTCTGTTATACCCACTCTAAATACCATCTGTCCAAATACCTTTGTCACATGGCCAAAACTATTGATTCAACACTTTGTTTGCATACCAGTGAAACCACTAACACTAAGACATTGATCTTCCTGTGTTAATAATCTTTTCTGGCTACAGGATCATTCACATCAGTAATTCAATATATTTTGCTCGTTTTCAAATCCATTTTTTTGTTCTCTTTTTGCCCAGGTAAATATTTATAGAAATACTAGACTTAAATTGTTAAATTATCGGAGGAGGGGAAACAGTCTCAGTTCATCTTATTTGTCAGAAGTCATTAAGACACTGAATCACCAATTCAAATCATTAAGTAGAAAGTTGGGCATATATTAACACAGTAGTCAAACTGTGAAGAATTTTTGATTACTTGATTCAATATCTTTTTCAATAAAATGAAAGTGAGTCAATGGTATCACCTCCCTTAACATTAGTAGAAGCTTCCAGTGGTACTTAAGCAGACATAACTATTCATTCAACAATGTCACTGCCAATTCTATCTATGAATGATGAATTAATAAAATATGAGGGTAGCCATCCACAGGTGTAGAACCCCAAAACTGTTAAAAATAACTTTATGAACGCATTTACCTTTTTCTAATTTTCTAACAAAAGTGTTGTCATCTAAATAAAGTTTTGAAACTCTCACCATTTCTCAATTCTTTGGCTTTTAGGAAACAGTAGAGTTACAAATGCATCGTATTTTTCAGCATTTGTTTCCTCAGTGTTCGTGACAAAACAAAACAAAAATAAACTATGACCATATACATACAGTGGTAATTTAACTTTTTTTTCTCTTAAGGTGCACAAAAGTTGCATACGACATATTCACTGATTTACAATCACCGAATGCAAACTGACTGTAGTCGATTTTAACCAAAGCAAATGTCTTTTCATTTCGGCAATTGAAAACGTGTCGTTTTTTCTTTGCTGCTTTACGTTTCCATCAAAAGCACACTTTCACTCTCCTTGAGAATACTCTATCATTTGTACTTAGTTATGTTAGGAGACAAATCATGTACTTTATCTTCACATGAATTTCCTCACAAAAACTAGTATTGCTTCAAGTGTGGCTGGAACATTCTCTCCATCTCTTTGTATGCTTTTGTTTTCCTACATGAAATTTATGGCTTGAGAGTAAATTTCTTCTTACTTGGCTTGTTTCATACCATACATCACTCATTTCTCATAATTAATAAAATTTACCCTTTGGGATTTTTTCTGTTGTCACTTCAGCATATTTTCATAAGCCACAGCAATTATACTAAAGGCCATAAGAAAATAACAAAATATTAGCTACCTAAATGGGGAAGAACAAACAAACAGAAATCTCTTTCCCTCTATAACTTCAGAAAAACTTCACTGTATTTAACCTTGTCCAGAGAAATGAAATCCGGAACTATGTTCGTTGTAACAAGCCAAGACAATGCAAAAGACAGGAAGCTCCTTGAATGCATGTTTCCTTTCTAAGATTTTTTACCAAATAATACAGTATTCTTGCAAACTTCTCATAGCAGAGCAAAGAATTTCTGTTTCACTTCCTTTATAGGTGACAAAAATAATTTTCAGACTCCCGGTGACTGATTACTTTATAAACTCTCTTATGAATTACGTGTTTAAGCAATTTTTCCTATATGACATGAGTCCTTCAATGTTTTGTTGAATCAAATTTCTTTAATCAAATGTATCTGGGAGATGTGGTACACAGTTGAAAATTCACAGTGCAAATTAGTACTCTAAGAACTCTGAGCTTTTGATTCATATTCAGAATATCATCACTTAAATGCTTTTTAGACAGGAATTCTCAGTTTTAATAATGTCATTCTTCTTAACATCTCCCTAAATTTCACTGTAGTTGATAGAATTCTCTAACAACTCAGATGAATGAGGCCCTTTTATAATCTCCTTCAGAAGGTGGAAGGGACCCATGTATATGATGAGGTATTATTCCTGTGATTATGTTATGTTATTTGGCATGGTAGATTTTAAGAAAGGGAGATTATACTCCCTGGGCCAGACCTAATCAGTATAGTACTTAAAAAGGATAGGCTTTTCCTGCTGAAAGGGATTTGAAGGAGTAAACTAGTGTAGAAGGATTCCACAGGTGGGAGATTCTGTACACTTGGCTTCAAAGATAAAGGAGGTCAAGTGGCAAAGAATGAAAATGCCCTCTAGTCGAGAACAATCCGTAGCTAGCAGCGAGCCAAAAATGGGGCCTTAATTTTACAACCCCAAGAAAAGTTGTTCTGCCAACAACACATATGAAATTGGAAGTAGGTTGTCCCCAGTGACTCCAGCGAAGATCTCATTAGAAATCCCTGGTTTCAGGGGTGCCTGGATGGCTCAGTTGGTTAAGCATCTAACCTTGACTCAAGTCATGCTCTCACAGCTCATGGGTTTGAGCCCCGCGTCAGGCGCTGTGCTGACAGCTCAGAGCCTGGAGCCTGCTTTGGATTCTGTGTCTCCCTCTCTCTCTGTTCCCTCCCTCTCCCTCCACCTTTCTTTCTCTCAAAAACAAACATTAAAAAAAAAGGTTTTAAATCCCTGATTTCAGCCTCATGATACCTAGTTTCCAGCCATACTGTGCTAGACTTCTGACCCACAGAAATGTGAGCAAACAAATTGGTGTTAAGTTGCTAAATTTGTGCTAATTTTTTTTTAATTTTTTTTTCAACGTTTATTTATTTATTTGGGACAGAGAGAGAGACAGAGCATGAACGGGGGAGGGGCAGAGAGAGAGGGAGACACAGAATCGGAAACAGGCTCCAGGCTCTGAGCCATCAGCCCAGAGCCCGACGCGGGGCTCGAACTCACGGACCGCGAGATCGTGACCTGGCTGAAGTCGGACGCTTAACCGACTGCGCCACCCAGGCGCCCCAATTTGTGCTAATTTTTTAGACAGCAATAGGTAACTAGAGTACTCACATCCCAAGTCACCAATTTCTGTTAATTCTGTTTGCTATTTATTAAATTTGTCTATTTCTTTCTAGCTCATCCATCACCATTCCACTTTGAATCACCACCTTCTCTCACCGACACTCCTCACTGCCCTGCAGATATATCCTCTGAACTATCCATTCTTTACACAGAAACTAGAATATTCTTTGTAAGACACAATTCTATTATTATCATCCCTTGCCTGTTATAAAACCTACAATGACTTTTCATTTCTCTAGGAATAAAATTTTTTTAATTGTACCCTTAAGTAAGATATCCCAATGAACATTCTAGGAAACTTGGGATGTTGTTGATAAGATGGACTTAACAACTTTATTAACTTGAATACGTCCTTAACCGAAACTCTGCCCACCTATCCATTCTAATTTCATGACATTTTTTTCCTTTCTATTTGCCAGTCACATTGGTAATTTTTCAGTCCTAGAACCATGTTCCTTTCCTCCTGTTCCCTTTCATGGAGCATTCTGTTCTCTCCTTTGACCCCCATTTCTCCCAGCTAATGCTGAGATGTTAATCAGGTGGAACACTCTAAAATTAGGTCCTCTGGAAAACTTTTCTTACTCCACAGGTCTAGTCCATCTTTTATATAAGGCACACATAGCATAACAGAGCTTACTCTTCCCCCATAGCATTTAATAAAGTCATTTACATGGCATTTTTAAAAAAGTAACATCTATAAGCATTCTTCAGTATTACTGCTACTCAAAACATACTGTCTTAGTTGATCCACATGTGAAAACAGTAAATTCAGAATCTCCAGAGTATTTCACCTGTCTCTTTTCTTCAATCTCTTTCATATATTGCAAAATAATCTTGTTAATAAGCAAATATTAAAGCTTTTCCCACATTCTATAAGCTGTTCAATATCTTCCTGAGGCACAGAACTTTAATTAAGAAAATATGGCAACAGGTGTAAAATGAGATTGTTCTGGGCTAAGCCTATCTATAAGCAAACTGCAGCCAAGGTTATAATTTTATTCCGTGTAAGATTTACTACCTTTTGCAGGAATTAAACGCATTCACATTTATTGTGAATACCAATTTATTTACATTAGTTCTATCCATCCTACTTGATATAGTCTATAGGATGCCTTTTTGTGTGTTTTATCCCCCTCTAGTCAGTTGGAAGTATTCTGCTTTTCGGCTTTAATAGTCCAGAAAAATTTCCATTTCAACTTTCAGTGGTGGTTATGCTCATTTAATCTTAATCACACCCACTTAATCTTATATTTTCTATCAAGATCTATCATTAATTAGTCTCCAACTTCCCATTAAATAAAACAAGTGTTGGGGCACCTGGGTGGCTTAGTTGGTTAAGTGTCCAACTTTGGCTCAGGTCATGATCTCACAGTTCATAAGTTCTCTGTCAGCACAGAGCCTGCTTCAGCTCTTCTGTACCCCCCCCCACACACCGTCTCTCTCTGCTCCTTCCCCACTGGCGCTCTCTCTCTCTCTCTCTTTCTCTCTCTGTCTATCAAAATAAATAAACTTAAAAAAAATAATACAAGCGTCTTCTTGGGCCTTTATATCCCCCACTCCACTCATACCTACACATACTCACTTGTATATGTCACTCTCATGTGGAAACTTCTAGGATCTTAGTTATTTTTATCTATTTTTGCTTTGATATTATGCATCAATAGTAACATGATGCATTAATGACAGATTGTACAGCTTATTTTGTTGTTGCTATTGAGTTCACCACAATTCCAAGAATATTCAGTCTTTAATTCGTCATTTTATTGGGGTGCACACTGATTTAATTATATCAAATAAGGCCTGAAAGTCAATAAACTTTGGATTTATATCTATTTTCCCACTTTTCATCTGAATGCTGTTTTCCTGAGTATAAGAAAGTAGGTCCAACATAGTCTCCCTTAGTATTTTAATGATACTGCTTTGTTGTCTTCTAACAATCAATCCTACTGATGAGACATCATACACAAGCCTGATTTTTCATTTTTTGCAGGTAATCTGATTTTCCTTTCTGAAAACTAAAAGAATTTCTCTTTTTGTTTAGTGTGGCGTTTTGGTTCACTCACTGTCTCAGGACACTGCTCAGTCCCCTTTCCCTAGAGCTGATGCATTTTAATCTGCCTTCGGTTCTGGGAATTTTTTTTTTATGTTTGTTTCCTCTCTATTATTTTTCTCTGTTTCTTCCTTCTGAAACTCCTAATACACGTAGGTTGAAACTTTCAATGATTTCTTCCACTTCTCTTGCCTTTTATGCCACACTGCCAACTTTGTATTTTTTTCTTTTCAACTTATTCTAGGAGATGTCTACAAGTTCAGTTTTTCAATTAACAATTCACTTAACAGATGTAAATATTATTTTAGCCCTTATTTGAACCATAATTTTAATGATTTTTTTTTATTTCTAAGACCTCTAATTGATTTTTCTAACTACTCTTATTTTACAGATGTGTTATTTAGTTTAATATCTTTTATGTTCATGCTATTAAATGAATTGTCTTGGGAATTGGTCCCTGTTGTCTCTCACTACTTTCTTCAAATATTTGGTGATATTGATTTGTTCAATATTACTTTAAAAATGCGTCCCACTCTTTGTGAATACTGGTTTTGTTTACAGGAACATGCCTCTGGTGAGAATGTTGATGACAAGTTGAATATTCTGTTAGAAAATTGAGACAATATTACATCTTCTGGTTTGAGGAATCTCTCTTCCCTCTGGGACACTTGTCTGGAGCACTCCAACCCAGATCTCAAACTCCCTGCTTTAGTCTGTGAGTCGTCTTTCAACATAAGGGTTGGGAGGTGGGAATGGGGGAGGGGGATCCAACTTGGGCTCTCCATATGAATGTATTTGATTCAATATCCTTGTCCTAGGACCATTACTTTCTTCCATTATTATTGTTCTTGAGACATGCCTGAACTGCTCATAAAGCCACAGAAATCCTCCCAAGTCGACATCAATTTATGAATTTAGGGCTCTGATTTCCTTCGTCAATCCATATCTATCTTCAAATGGTGTCAACATTTCTGGCCCAGGAACTTTCTTCCAATGTCATTAGGGATTTATTCTTCATGAGACACATATTTTTTTTTTCTTTTTAAATCAAAGGATTTGGGGTAAGCAAAAGGTTCACATTCTCAGTCAGTTTTGTACTATTATTAGCTATGTCTTCAAAATAGAGAAAAATTGGTTCACATAATAAAGTTTTTATTCAAGGTCACAAAGTAAAACAGTTGCTAAGTGGACTAGAACATGAACACCCTGGCTGCTGGTCCACCTCGTATCCATTAATATATGGCTGCTTTTGAATAGATATTTTGCTGTACTCTTTTTTGAAGGATTAATAGGCATGTCTTTTGTTAAATGTCAAGTGAGTAGATACAGAAATAACCAATTTTGTGCTTTATAAGAATTTCCTTTTTAATAGAAAGTCATCAATGGAAAAACAGTTACTGTCAAACGTTCTTAGAGTGCTGGGCCACTGTGACAAAACCTCAGTGCTACATTAGAAAATCACTAAGATTCCAGGGTAAATCTGCTTTTGTCACTAAATAACTTCAGCAATATTCGTTTAGCTGTCAAGTTTAACAGAAGAATGGAAACTTACTATGTTATTAGCTGGACATTTTAATTATTATCTGCAAGACGTTTTATAAGGAGCTTAACATGTTAATCATTCTTTTCAACAAACTGACAGTCTTCATCTTCAGAATTCTTTAGCAACAATAACCATAGTTAAATAATGCCAAACACAACATTATCCTAAATCACGTACCCTCATTTAACTTCACAATTATGATTCTCCCTTCAGAAGCAGAATGAACAGAATTAAATCACTAATGGCAAGACTAAGCCATAAAAGAATCTACAAACAAGAAATATAATTTTGTTAAACTACCAAGTGCATACTAACAATGATATTTCCATCAAGAGTTGGTTAGAAAACATTTAAAGTATTGTAACATATTAGAAATTTATTCAAAAATATCTTTCTTAGTGCTGAATCCAATAATTTGTCTTCTTCTGGTGCATGTTCCTTGAGGGCTTAGTCCATAAACTTTATTCAAATGTAGAATGCTTGTTAAATGCAACATATTTCATACATACTAAATACAATTAGAATAGTTATTTATTCTAGATAAAAATTTTTAGAAATAATGATATCAACAGTAGCTAGCATTTACTGAAATTGTATTAAGTGCCATACTATGTGATAGGGGATTATTATGTATTATTTCAATTAATACTCACAAAAAGGGGAAGGTCGTATTTATTTTCCGTATTTTTAGAGGTAAAAACTGCAATTTCAGAGGTTAAGTAACTTTCCAAAGTCAAAGAGCTTGGAAGTAAGAGAACTGAGATTTGAGTAGCTACTAGCTTATGAAAAATAGTTTCTGGTTTTTAAGCTTACTGTTCAACTAAGATGGCTGTATTTATTCTTCTTCATAAAAAGAATCAACTAAATAAAAATAATCCCAGTATTCATATTGTAAATTAATGCATAGCACCACCTGTTGGGCACCTGAAGAAAGTGAATAGAATTCCCAAAGCTGATCTATTAAAGTTAGGAAATTAGACCAGGTATGGTTTGTCAGGATTTTTATAGCTTTGGTTCATTCAAGACAAGTGTGTCTACAAAACATACGTATTTCTAAATAAATTGTTTCTAATATATTAAGTCAAGTTTTCAAAGCCTGTACTGATTAATTTTATATGTCAAGTTAGCTGGGCCAAGTAGTGCTCAGCTATTTGGTTAAACATAATTCTGGGTGCACCTGTGTATTTTCAAATGAAATGAACATCTCAATCAGTAGACTGAGGAAAGCCAATTGCCCTCCCCAATATGGGTAGTCCTTATCCAATTGTTTGAAGTCCTGAATAGAATGAAAAGTCTGATGCTCCTCTAGATAAGAGGAAATTTCTACCTCCCTACTTGGAGGTGAGACATGGGTTTCCCTGGTCTTTGATTTCATACGGAAACATCATTTCTTTTTGAGCCTCAAGCCTATTGGCTTTTAAACTAGAACTACACTGTGATAATCCTGGAACTCCAGTTTGCCAACTACATGCCTGAGCCATTTCCTTTTAAGTCTCTTTAAATTTTTTTTTTCAACGTTTATTTATTTTTGGGACAGAGAGAGACAGAGCATGAACGGGGGAGGGGCAGAGAGAGAGGGAGACACAGAATCGGAAACAGGCTCCAGGCTCTGAGCCATCAGCCCAGAGCCTGACGCGGGGCTCGAACTCACGGACCGCGAGATCGTGACCTGGCTGAAGTCGGACGCTTAACCGACTGCGCCACCCAGGCGCCCCTTAAGTCTCTTTATATATGTGTGTATATGCATGTGTGAGTGCATGTGTATGTATATGTGTGTGTTTGTATCCTATGGGTTCTGTTTCTCTTCAGAACCCTAATAGAAAGCCCTTACTTTCATTTATAACTCCACATTTCTTCAAACCAGGAGTATATTTTAACTAAGATTAAAAGACAAGGTTCTGGAATCCATTTTTAAAAGAATAGGCATGATAAATTTTCTGTAATGACTAAGCTAGGCAAGGAGAGTGGGTATACCCTTCAGAACCGCTGGGCAGAATAAACAGAGCAAACGTCCAGGAACAAGAGCCACAGATTGTCATCACTGACTTGCTGCATAATCAAGCCACAAGTCCCTTTGAGTGTGACCTCATTCTTAAAGTAAATTAATTCAGTGTGATGACCTCCAAGACTACCTCATCCCTAAAGGTCTATGGATTATCAATCATGTGTGTTAACTCAACCTTGGTGCTTGAACCCTCCCTTACCAATCTCCGTGTCATTTCACAAAACCCTGACCACGCCCACACCACCATGCTCCTCTCAGGAGCCCACAGCAGCATTCTAAACCCTTGCTACTTAGTTTTGGTCTGTAGATACAGCATCAACATCAGCATCACATAGGAACTGCTGAAATAACCTTTAGGTTCAAGATGGAGCTGTTCCTGCCCTGGGTGCCATGTCAGCAAACTGAAATTTAAAAACTATTGTGCAATGTAAATGCTCCACTTGAAATACAGAAATACAGTATATACAGTCAGCCAATCTCCAAATTCTATGTCAACTCTGGGTTCTAGACTTCCTTATTCTTTCTCACCTCAAACAAGGTTGACTATGTGGCCCCAGCCCATCAGATATTTTCTGTTTGTCTCTTCCTTGTTCTTTATTCTTTATCTTATAAAAGCTTCCTGCCTTTCACCTCGTATCACACTTCTCCCAAAGAAGACAGTCTCCATCATGAAATATCAAATAAAGGTTGTTTGTATCAACTAAACAATCTTTAAGATATTGCCTTATTTAATAATTTTTTAACAGAACTGATTAGATATGCAGAATCTTAGGACCCACCCCAGATCTACTCAAGGCAATCTGGATTATAACAAGGTCTGTAAATGACTTGCATAAACACGAATATTTGAAAGAATTGTTCTAGGGGCGCCTGGGTGGCTCAGTCGGTTGAGCGGCCGACTTTGGCTCAGGTCATGATCTCGCGGTCCGTGAGTTCGAGCCCCGCGTCGGGCTCTGTGCTGACAGCTCGGAGCCTGGAGCCTGTTTCAGATTCTGTGTCTCCCTCTCTCTGCCCCTCCCCTGTTCATGCTCTGTCTCTCCCTGTCTCAAAAATAAATAACGTTAAAAAAAAAAAAAAGAATTGTTCTAGCTCTACTCAAAGTTACTATGCTTGAGTGGAGGAAGCAAAAAGATTTACTGCCCTTAACTAATCTTTGTATTTTTATATTTCATGAAGAACTTTTAGACCATGGACTCTGACAACAACCCAGTTTTCATATCCTGGCTTTGCCACTTACAGCTGTGGGACTCTGACAGCCCTCAATTACCTTCCTGAGACCTAATTTCCTCATCTGTTAAGTAGGAATAATAATAGGACCTAATTTATAAAATCAATTTACTTTAAACTGGTTAATATGTGGAAAGGTTAGAAGAGTGTCTAATTCATGGGAGTGTTAGGTTTTTATTAGCTATTGTTTTATAGACATTCTTCATCTTGCATAACTGTAGTCTTTTCGTATTAAATTTCAGTTATGTAACCTCTTTTTGTAAGAAAATATCTCTAAGTAATTAGTATTCCAATAATTTTCAATATTTCTTCTTTGGACTTTTGTTTCTCTGTCTTGGTTTTCTTCTTTCTCTTTTTGTCCTTTTCTTCCACTCTTTTTTCCTTTCTTCCTCTGTTCATTGTGCAAAGTTGAGTGCTTCTTTGTCCTGCCTTCCCTTTTGCCCACAAACATCCATTGTGGTGTAAACCTCAGAGATACTTTGTAAGAGGTATGGAACATTTGGCTCTGATTTGTAAACCAAAGCAAGAAGCATGAAGGCTATGTGACATCTCAAAAGAAAAAAAAAATACCTTGTGAGTTAAAATTATTGTTCCTTTTAGAATGTACCCTCTCCTTTGACTAGTCTTTGGGGAGACAGCAGAGCAAAAACAGCGATGACCCAAGCTTTAGAGTTGGAAAATCAGTTGTGCAAAGTCTGTTACGAACCATTAGTAGCCAGGTGGCCTGGTTAGTAGCCAGGTGGCCAAGAACAAGTTTTCTAATCTCTTTGAATATTGGTTTATTCATCTGTACCTCTTATAAAGTTATTGTAACTGTTCAAAGAGACAGTACCTGTAAAATGCTTAGCACAATTTCTGAAATATAGTAAATTCTTTGAAATGTTAGCTCTCATGGTCACAACCTTTATTATAACAGTACTACTCAACGAAGCAACCAGATATAAATTACTCTCCAAAGTGCAAAGCCCAAATAAACAATACGAACTCGTATTAAAACTCAGATTTCTTGTATTCTCCTGCTAAATTCTAGTCCTCTCCTGAATCTTTCCCTTAGAACTCTCCATCTTGCACACATGAGAATTTTTCACATTTTCTTTCTTCTTCTGTTTCTTTCTTGTCATAGGTAACTTTCTCTTTTAGTGCAATTCTTTCTTTTACTTTAATTTGCTCTTCCTTCTTTCCACTGCATCCAATGCTTTTAGGGTTTGTTCTTGTTTTTGTATTTCTAGAAAACTTCAGTGAACTTTTACACACATTTTTTTTAGAAAAAAACTAAAATAATTTTAAATGGTATCTGGATTATTGAATAATTTCTTGTGTTCCCCTTTGTATGTGGTATCTTTGCAAACTAGCCATTTTGATATCTTAGTAATCTTTTAAATATTCACCAGGTAACTCATTTCCAGTCAAATGTGTCATTCATCTCACCAAAGGCTGAGAAGTCTGTTTTAATGCTTCTGTGATTTAAAGTTTTTTTACACTTTGTGTCTGATGACACAAAATAGGAAAGGTGAAAAATAAATTTTGGAGCACATTTGGTAGTCTCCCCAATAAGTAATGTTATTCTGTATTCATACATTTTCTATCCATTTGGGTTTCTTTGAGTTGTGTTCAAGAAAATCTGGGTTTTTTTTTAATTTTTTTTTTCAACGTTTATTTATTTTTGGGACAGAGAGAGACAGAGCATGAACGGGGGAGGGACAGAGAGAGAGGGAGACACAGAATCGGAAACAGGCTCCAGGCTCTGAGCCATCAGCCCAGAGCCCGACGCAGGGCTCGAACTCATGGACCGCGAGATCGTGACCTGGCTGAAGTCGGACAATCAACCGACTGCGCCACCCAGGCGCCCCAAGAAAATCTGGTTTTAATCCTATGTAGGTCTAATTCCATTTTTTCAATGCCTAGGATAAACTTTTGATTGAGTTTAAATTTAGTTTACATTTAGTTTGAATTTAGCATTTCTGTTTGTATTTAGATAATTATGGTGAAAATGAAACAGTGTTATTTTATGTTACTAAAAAAAATAAATTAGGGGCACCTGGGAGCTCAGTCGGTTGAGTGTCAGACTTTGGCTCAGGTCATGACCTCAGAATTTGTGAGTTTGAGCCCCACCTCAGGCTTGCTGCTGTTAGCTTGGAGCCTGCTTTGGCTCTTCTGTTCCCCTCTCTCTCTGTCCCTACCGCATTCGCTCACTCTCTCTCTCTCTCAAAAATAAATAAAATGTTAAAAAAATAAAATATGAGTTGAATTTTTATTTAAAATATCATCTCCAATTTCATTAATCCTTTAGGAGAAGAAAAGAGAGTGCCATGTTCTCAATTTATTTTTTTGTTCCTAATAAACTCTTTGGAAACCCCAAAATTAAAATCAAATGGTTTGTGGGTAAGAAAATGTGAGCTGAGCAGTATTGACAAGTGCTGGCAAAATAACTGCACACACACACATAAGAAAAATAGCCTTGAGTTTTTCAAATTGGGTATAGAAGCTCTTCCTCAAGCAATGAAATGCTTCTATGTATTTTTAGGACAATTAGAGAAAAATTCATGTGGGGAGAAATTTCACTTCTCTGTCAATTTTGCTCTCTTGAGTGACTTCTCCTGGCATTTCTCAGACAGCTGAAATTAAGTGGTTGGTTCACTGAATGAGCCAGTGTCTTGTTCATAAGAAAGTCAGAATTTAATATTTAGTATCATGTTTTAAAATCAAAAATTTCTGTTTAAAAATTTGTCAGTCATGATTACCTTTTACCTATTCTGTTTCCACTGCCGCTATTCCCCTCGGACACACCCCGCTTCGCAGGTAACCCTGTTTCATAATCATGCAGACACCATCTGCCAAAAGTCTTGGTTGTTTTTCTTTCTCCTATCTTTCTGAAGCAAAATGTCATGGTAAGTATAGAGGCCCCAACTTAGCAACACTTCCCGTAAATAAAGGAAATGGTGTCTCATCCCAAGTGCTTCAGAGCTCCTGTGAAGGCAGTGGAAAATCTGCAGAGGAAATCTTTTGAAACATAATCAGCAGCAGCCTTGGGTGGGGCCCTGAAATAAGGTCTTACAACTTTCTATATTGATTTCTCAGTTGAGGAATTTAAGATCAAATATCAACTGGAATATTATAAAATGCTGCCCATAGAAACACACTTAGATCTTGCATGTTATCATTAATTATTTGAAAAAGTGTACATTTTATTTCCAGCCTCATGTCCTCATGCACTACTTACACAAAGTAGCAGCAATAGATAATACTTACATTAAAAGTAAAGCATATCTTAGCATCATTTGAGGTTACGAATATTATTCTTGTGTAAAATATTCAAGGGACTCATTTCTCCACCTATAGGCAAATCTTGCAAAAAATAATTATTTATGTATTTATTCTATTTATTACTAATAATGTGATTGAATCAATACAGTCTTGACAAATTAAAGATCTGAGTGAGATAAAGGCCTTTTGTGGTCTATTGGTTCGTTATGATTTCAAATCTACTTGTTTATGGCTTAAGCAAAGTTGCTTTGATCCAAAGGTGAATTTGCTTATAATGCAGAGGTCATGTCAGAATAATGTCATCAAAATTATTGTGCTACTGAGTGCTCATTGACGTGAATATATAGAGAAGTGACTAACCATAAAGTCATGTATATTTAAACTTTAAATACCAAGAATTTGTGAGGACTTACTGAGGGTGTTCTGCCTGAGCAAGGCTGCTCTACTGATCTAAATAGCTCTCCAAAGACCTTTGGACATTCGCTCCTGCCCTGGGCTGGTAGTGGTGAAAGCCATGCAGCAACCCCACGAAGGAGATCATCTCGCCTGCCAACACCAGTGCCTTTGTTCCACTAGCATCGTGCTCTAGCAACAAGGGACTTTCACTTTGTACTGGCAGCTGGATGTCAGCTCCTGGCTGGCTCAACTAACTTTCCTGAGAACCAGCTTGTAGAACGCTAAACCTCAACTAAATCTGGGCTTTATTTGTTTCATCTCTCCTTTGCCTGGAAAATAGTGTAATTAATCTGTCATTGGTTTGGAGAGAATTATTTCTTTATTGGCTTCTTAAGAGACATTATCTGTATGCTTTTGGCTTGTGACTGTAAATTATAATTAAAAATTATATAATTTAAATTTAAATTATAATAATTAATTTAAATTGTACAATGAAAATTATAATTCCCATGGTGAACCTGTGTTAAATTATTGGCAAAGACAATCTCAGTCTCTGAGCATAATGTGTGTGAACAAAACAAAACACCTTTAAAATTAGATTTAAAATCATGTGATATTCCCCCTAAATTTCAAATTGTATAACTTTGTTTGACACAATATTTCAACTGTTTCATGGTGAATATACTACATATAGTGCCTTTATTTTTAAATACATCATTTACGTTGTACCCTAGGATTTCTTTAAAGTCGCATTTATAAATGAGATTTATGTAACTATGGATTATTAGTTTGGAAAAAAAAAGTATAAATCATTCTATTTACGATGGTTGCTAAGGGAATACTAAGCATAAATGTCGATGATCAGGAACCTGAAGTTCACAGGGCAATTACCTAAAAAAGAAAAATTTCTTACATCAAATTGAAAAAAGAGAGTTGTCTAGACTTCAAGAAAATTTGTGTGTGTTTTCTTTAATCTGAAAATGGAAAAATACGTTTCTTCTTTGTCTCGCTGCAATCTGTAACCTAACCAATAAAAACAAACCACATTAATGCAGTTTTCTGCAAAACTCAGAGCTTGTTTGTGTAATAGTTCAAGTCAACACAGTCTACATATTGATTGTAACAACATCTGAAGAGGTTCTTTTACTCAGAATATGTAAAAAACAACAGGATTTGTTGATATTATAGTCCATTCAATGGAAAAAGAACTGTCTACAAATACGTGTAGCTTAAAACTTTTAATAATGTTCTGAAGTATACAATAACTCATAATTTAGTGTTCAATTCTTTCTCTTCATTCTACCTGACCTAGAAGCAGCATTCGGCACAGCTGATCATGCCTTCCTGTTTGTATGTCCTTTACTCAGCTTCTACAGCCCCACACTCCCTTGGTTTTCTTCCTAGTGCCCTGGTTGCTCCTTCTCAATCTCTTTCATGGATTTTTCTTCATCTCTTTATCCTGTAAGTAGTAAAGGGCTCTAGTTCTTACGTATCTTCTAACCTTTTCTATCTACACTAACTTCCCAGGTGACATTTTTTGTTCATAGGGATTTAAATACCATCTGTGCTCTGGCAGTTCTCATATGCATGTATCTGGTTGAGATCATGACTCTGAACTCAAATGCCTACTTGACATCTTTATTTGGCTACTTAATAAGCATGACAAACTCAACTAGTCCAAAATTGAAATCCTGAGCTGTACTTACAAATTTCTCATTTTACAATCTTTTTCATTTAAAATATGGAATCTCCATCTTCCAGCTGCTCAAGCCAAAAGTTTGGAGGGGGTGGGGGGTGGTAATTCCTGACTTTTCACTTTCCTTTGTACTTACATCCAATCCATTAGAAAATCTTATTTACTTTACCTTCAAAATATATCTAGAATTCGAATACTTGTCACATCTCTGACCCAGATCATTTTAATAGTTTTATAATAGTCTTAATAAATTTCCTTTACCCTTACAGTTAACCCAAATAAAGCATGGCTGATAATGCCACTTCCTGCTCAATACCCTCCAGTGGTTTCTAACTTTTTAGACTGAGTTGTCCTAAATTTTATTTCCCAGGTTCATTATCATAGGGCCACATCTTCCAAATAATGTCTCCATAATTCAAAGGTACTATTGATATCCAGCAGCTTTTTTTTTTTACACCAAATGGATCATTGTGCTTTGCCTAAGACTATAGGTTGGTACATAGGTCTCCTTTTATAAACTAAGTTTCTTCTACTATTTTGTATAGATGTTATTTATGGTACAGGGGTGGGATTTGGGGTGGAACATGTTTTTGAATCCTTGCATGGCCAAAGTACAAGTGAATTCCTACATTTATTGTGAAAGCGTATTAGCCTGTTAAGTGTGGAAAAGTATGGGTAAGAGGAGACAAATGAAGAGTCTATAGATAAACATATACTGAAAACTAAATATTTAATAGGCCAGAGAATTTATGTATAAGAGGTTTTTTTTGTCTAGTAAAATAGCTATTTTGACTAGACAAGATGGAGAGGGATATTATCTCTGTGCTTTGAAGGTATACTTCTCACTGTTGGACCAGAAATCAAATTGCTATTGGCTCTTATCAACCACCAAAGTCAGTGGTTGTGAGGCAAAATTGAGGAGAAATGTCAAAATATGATCGATCTAGATTTACTGGCAATTCTCAGTCCAGAATTTGAAACTTTGCCGTATAACCAAGGCATAATACAATCTGAAGGACTTTATACAGTATTCATATTACTTCAAGAATATCTGAAAGGCTATCTCCATTAATAGCACTTAACTGAGGTTGCAGGCACCTAGAGTTCTAAGGGGCATCATAATTTGCACCACCATATTAGAAGGAGCAAGATGAAGAAATGTCATGTTCACTCTGCATTAAGTTCATAGTGGGAAAAGACAAAATTCAGCAGAAGGTAAGAAGTTAATAAGGAAATGTTGAATACAGGGGCATCTGGGTGGCCCAGTCAGTTAAACAAGTAGCTCTTGATCTCAGCTGAGGTCATGATCTCACAATTTGTGGGACTGAGCTGTATTGGGCTCTGTGCTGACAGCACAGGTTCGTTCTCTCCCTCTCTCTGTCCCTCCCCCACTCATGCTCACTCTCCCTCTCTCTCAAAGTAAATAAATAAACATTTTTTTAAAAATAAATGCTCCATACAATTTGATATCAATAAGTTCTCTAGCTTCTGGCTCTGAGGGCAAGTAGATATATATAGTGAGAATACATGGCATAATTGAAGACTACTGTGTAGAACTATGTAGACAATTATTTTAGTTTCTGATACTACAAAGCTTTCTATAGCCAGTGTAGACCTTTAGACCTTTTAGGCTGTTCGTGGATTTGAGTAGCTTCCTCCAGTTAGTTGTAAGACAAAACTGGTCACAGAAAGTAGAGGTGGAGTTTAGTGTACCAGTATCTCAGGATATATGGGTTTCACTGTTTTTTCCCCCTGAAACCAGAACCAATGGGACATACAAATAGTGTGTAACGGACCAAAACAACTACATGAAGTGTATGCATATTTATTTATTTAACATATGTATATTTATTTTGGGGACCTATTGTGTAAGTTGCAGGAGACTTCAAGTTTAAGTGTTCATAATCAGGCTCAACTGGTCTTCCCTATTGTAGATACTCAAAAATATATTTTGAACATGAGAATAAATAGATGAATGTTTGAATGGTTGGATTAGTGAACAAATGTATCAGTGAATGACAAAAAAGACATATCTGTCCTCAATGATCTCCCAGTCCATGAGGAAGACAGAGGCAATATATAAAACAACTGTGTTGTTTTATATTCAAAAGTATATAGTAATTCAAAAGTACATAGTATATAGTAATATATAGTATATAGTAATTCAAAAGTATATAGTGTTACAAAGAATACAGCCTTATTCTTAATGAGAAAGTCTTCATGAGGGTGGATCAGAAGGGGTGATGCTTGAATCATTAGTCAACCCTGTTCACAACTGCCTTAGCATTATTTGCCATTCCCCTTAAACAGCATTATTTCATTTTGCTTCACTAATAGTTTATGTGAACATATCTCAGGCCTGAAGTTTTTTCACTTATTGCTTCATATTTTAAAGCACCAAACATTCCTAATTATAATTGCTCTACCAATTCACTGAAAGTTGTCCTTGAAAACCATTAAATTAAGTTGCCTTTACAGAATGGATTTATTTCTCCATTTACATTTCCAATAATGCTTCTAATTTCTATGATTGACTTCTGAGTTTAAGATGTAAGTTAGTGGAGGATAGAGGCTGGAAGATAGCTGTGGAATAAGAGGACCCTAGGCTCACCTCATCCCATGAATACAGCTTGATAACTATCAAAATCATCCTAAGTACCCCAGAAACTGACCTGAAGACTGGCAGAACAAACTCTACAACTAAAAGTAGAGAAGAGGTCACACTGAAAAAGGTAGGAAGTATACAGACTTGACTTGGGAGAGAAATGGATCATAACTGCTTGGGTGGGGAGGAAGATGCGGTTGTGAAAAAGGGTAAGAGACAGACTAGCATACAGGGGAACACATTGGGAAAACAAATCCCCACAGCAATTGGCTTGGGGGATTGTGAGGAAGGTTGAATTTAGTGAGTTCTTGCAAACGGGGGTGGGAGGGGCTTAAAGTCTGGCATTTTAAAAGTCGGCAGGCTTGGCTCTGAGAGAACTTAGAGGACATGGGGCTGCCCTTAGAGAGAAGGTAGGGAAGTAACTTACGTACATACATCATGGAAACAGAGATCTGAAGAGCACCTGGAGGCCCACAGTGTAGAGGTTATTCACTCATCTCAGAATATATCCCAGAGAGACAGTGTTCACAGAGAGACCCCTCTGGGAACAAAAGACCTGGTTGGTGCCAAGCTCCCCTCTCCCCATCCTTCAGCATAAGAACAGGTGCACCTGCAGAAATGAGTGCAGGGCTAACACTCACTAACTAACTTGCTTACACTAAGTCTCACCCCCCTACATTCCAGGGGAACTGCCCCTCCCAGTCATGTTTGCCTCAGTCCCAGCCCGGGGGGCCCCCTCCCCAGAAGACAGGCTTAACACCTACTCACACTGTGTCTCTCCACATGGGAGTTGTGCAGAGCCTCAGTTCCTGCAGAGATGGTGCCAGGTCTCATTTCACAAACAGACCTAGTTAAAACAGGCCACATTCAGGCCAGGGACCAGACACTGCCCACAACAGGCAAAGAGAGCCCCTGCAGATTACTGACCTGAAGGATAAAGTAGCCAAGACAAAACAGCAGAGCACACGCAGCACACATTGGAGTTACTCCCAGAAGTGCAAGGCCCTAGAGAACAGGGGTACACTAGACAGCAAGGCATACAGAACCTCTTTTTCATAAAGCCGTTACCTTCAAGAACAGGAGACATAGCTGACTTTCCTAACACAAAAAAACAGGCACAGAGATGTAGACAAAATGACAAGACACAGAAATTTCTCCCAAATGAAAAAACAAGACAAGGCTAAAGGCAATTATCTAAGCAAAACAGATATAAGCAATATGTTTGGTAGAGAATTTGAAGTAATGATCATAAGAATACTCAATGGACTTGAGAAAAGAGTGGAAGACAGGAGTGAGATCCTCAACACAGAGATAAGGAATAACATAGTAGAGATAAAGGGCTCAATAAATGAAATGAAAAACATGCTTCATAGATTGAACAACAGGGTGGAAGAAGCAGAAGAATGAATTAGTGACCTAAAGACAGAAAAGGAAAGTAAACAAGCTGAACAAAAGAGAGAAAAAAGAACTATGCAAAACAAGAATATACTTAGGGAACTCCATCAAACATAATAACATTCATATTATAGGAGTCCCAGAAGAAGAGAGAGAAAAGGGGCAGAAAAGCTATTTGAAGAAATAATGGGTAAAAACTTCCCTAATGTGAGGAAGGAAACAAACAGATCCAGAAGGCATAAAGAACTCCCATCAAAATCAACAAAAGTAGATCCATACCAAGACATATTATAATTAAATTGGAAAAAGATAATGATAATGAAAAAAGTTTAAAAGCAGCAAGACAAAAGAAGACAGTAATTTACAAGAAAAAACCCATAAGACTAGCAGGAGAGTTTTCAGCAGAAACTTGGCAGGCCAGAAGGAAGTAGTATGATATATTCAAAGTGTTAAGTGGGAAAAATCTGCAGCCAAGAATACTCTACCCAGCAAGGCTATCATTCAGAATAGAAGGAGAGATAAAGAGTTTCTCAGACAAACAAGGAATTCATGACCATTGAATCAACCCTACAAGAAATATTAAAGAGGGACTCTTGACGGGGAAAGGAGAGACTAAAAGCAACAGTATAAAGGTATGAAACACAAAACCAGTAAAAATGAATATGTCTGTAAAAAACCAAAGAACTCACAAAATAAAAGGATATAAAACATAACATATACCTCAAATTTGGGGAGGAGAGGAGTAAAGAATGGGTTGAAACTTATGACCACCAACTTAATATAGACAGCTATATGCAGAAGAGGTTATATGCAAACTTAATGGTAATTATATATCAAAATAACACTAATAAATATGCAAAGAAAAAAGAGAAAGAGATCCAAACACACCACTGAAGAAAATAAGCAAAATATGAGAGAAACACAAGAACAGATTGGAGAAAATCTTCAGAAACAACAAATAATAAAATGATGATAAACACATATCAATAATTGCTTTGAAAGTAAATGAAATGAATGTTCTATTCAAAAGACATAGGATGACAGAATGGATAAAAAAGCAAGACCCAATAATATACTGTCTTCAGGATGCTCATTTTAGAACTAAAGACACCTACAGACTGAAAGTGAGGTAGGTGACGGGGAAACATCTGTCATGAAAATGGATGTCAAGAGAAGACCAGAGTCGCAATACTTATACCAGACAAAATAGGCTTAGAAACACAAACTGTAATAAGAGACAAAGACGGACACTATATACTAATGAAAGGGACAATCCACAAAAAAAGATATGATAATTGTAAATATTTACGTATCCAGCCAGCATAGGAGCACCCAAATACATAAAATATTTAATAACACACATAAAGGAGCTAACTGAAAATAATACAAGTATAGTAAGAGACTTTAACACCCTACTTACATCAATGGACAGATCATCTAAACAAAAAATCAACAAGGAAACAATGGCTCTGAACGACACACCGGATCAGATGAATTTAGCTGACATACTCAGAAAATTCCATCCTAAAAGAGCAGAATAAATCATTCACCACACCAAGTGGGATTTATTCCTGGGTTGCAAGTGTGGTTCAATATTAGCAAATCAATCAATGTGATACATCATGTCAGTAAGAGAAAGGATAAGAACCATATGATCATTTCAATAGATGCAGAAAAGGCATTTGACAAAGTGCAACATCCATTCATGATAAAAACCCTCAACAAAGTAGGTTTAGAGGGAACACACCTCAATATAATAAAATCCATATATAAAAAACCCACAGTTAACATCATCCTTAATGGGGAAAACCGAGTGCTTTTCCCCTACAGTCAGGAGCAAGACAAGGAAATCTATTGTCACCACTTTTATTCAACATAGTACTGGAAATCCTAGCCACAGCAATCAAACAGCAAAAAGAAATAAAAGCCATCCAAATATGTAAGGAAGAATTAGAACTTCCACTATTTCCAGGTTACATGATACTACATATATATATATATATTTAAAAAAAAACAAAGACTCCACCCAAAAACTGCTAGAATTGATAAACAAATTCAGTAAAGTCGCTGGATACAAAATCAATGTACAGAAATCTGTTGCATAATAATGAATACGAATAATGAAGCAACAGAAAGAGAAGTTAAGAAAACAATCCCATTTACAATTGTACCCAAAATAATAAGATCCCTAGGAATAAACCTAAACAAAGAAGAATTGTACTCTGAAAACTATAAAACACTGATGAAAGAAATTAAAGATGACACAAAGAAAAGGAAAGACATTAGATGCTCATGAATTGGAAGAACAAATTTCGTAAAATTGTCTATACTACTCAAGGCTGTCTACACATTTAATGCAATCCCTACCAAAATACCAATAGCATTTTTCACAAAACTAGAACACACTATTCTAAAATGTGTATGTAAACACAAAGGACCCTGAAGAGCCAAAGCAATCTTGAAAAAGAAAAGCAAATGTGGTGCCCAGGTGGCTCAGTCAGTTGAGTGTCTGGCTTTGGCTCAGGTCATGATCTCACAGTCTGTGAGCTTGAGCCCAACATTGGACTCTGTGCTGACAGCTCAGAGCCTGGAGCCTGCTTCAGACTCTGTGTCTCCCTCTCTCTCTGCCCCTCCCCGGCTCATGCTCTGTCTCTCTCACTCTCTCTAAGATAAATAAACATTAATTTTTTTTTTAATGAAAAGGAAAGCTAGCGGCATCACAATTCTGGATTTCAAATGATATTACAAATCTGTAGTAATCAAAACAGTAAAGTACTGTCACAAAAACAGACATATAAATCAATGGAACAAAACAGAAAACCCAGAAATAAACCTACAACTATATGGTCAATTAATCTTCAATAAAGCAGGAGAGACTATTCAATCGGAAAAGGATGATCTCTTCAATGAATGGTGTTGGGAAAACTGGAGAGCAACATGCAAAAGAAAGAGTCTGGACCACATTCTTAACACCACATGAAAAACTAAATTCAAAATGAATTCAAGACCTAAATGTTAAGATCTGAAACCATCAAAATCCTAGAAGAGAATATAGGCAGTAACCTCTTTGACACTGGCTGCAGCAACTTTTTTCTAGATAGGTCTCCTGAGGCAAAGGAGACAAAAGCAAAAATAAACTATTGGGAGTAAATCAAAATAAAAAGCTTCTGCACACTGAAAGAAACAACAAAACTAAAAGACAATCTACAGAATAAGAGAAGGTATTTGCAAATGACATATCCTTTTAAGATCTTAATAGCAAATCCTAGTAAGTATCTTCTGTTTTATATATATATATATATGTTTATTTATTTTGAGAGAGAGAGAGCGAGCACACAAGTTGAGGAGGAAAAGAGAAAAAGGGAGGGAGAGAGAATCCCAAGCAGGCTCCACACTGTCAGCACAGAGCCCAATGTGGGGCTTGCACTCACAAACTGTGAGATATGACCTGAGCTGAAATCAAAGAGTCAGCTGCTTAATTGACTGAGTGACCCAGGTGCCCCACGGGTACTGTCTTGATATGCTGTCTTGATATATCCAAAAGGATATATTACATATACTGGTCTCCATGATTGGATTTATGTGAATTCTGATCGTCCTAATTTGATTTAGGGAATACTCAAATCTAAGACCACTTCTTAGACTAAGATACCTCTGTAAAGAGATATTGATTTATATTATCGATTACTGATTTATATTATTGATTTAAGTTAGTTTAAATCTCAAGGGGTAACTTCTTCTTGACATTATACCCAAATTCAAAGACCCTGCCTTAGTATATTACATGATACAGTAGCCACGACATTAAAATGGAGTTGAGATGGGATTCAGCTGCCTATACAGAAGATAATACACTCAGGGTGCTTGGGTGGCTCAGTTGGTTAAATGTACAACTTCAGCTCAGGTCATGATCTCATGGTTTGTGAGTTCGAGCTGCACATTGGGCTCTGTGCTGTCAGCTCAGAGCCTGGAGCCTGCTTCACATTCCGTGTCTCCCTCTCTCTGCCTCTCGCCTGCTCACACTCTGTCTCTCTGTCTCTCTCTCTCAAAAGTAAATAAATATTAATTAAAAAAAAAAGACAGCTAAATACTAGCTTTCATGCAATTATTTTGTTGGGAAGCATATTTTAAACAAATAAATTTATACACACAAATTTTCTATCAGTAATATTGTATACTATATAATATCAGATAATTATACAGAGTGATATGTTATCATGATAAACAGAGTACAAAACTCTATCACATGAAAATGGCACTTCACTTTTATGGTCATACTCCCAAAGATTCATAGCCATAATGTATAAGAAAAACATCAGACAAACCCAAAATGAGAGACATTCTAAAAATTCCTGACCAGTATTCCTCAAAACTGCCAACATCATCAAAAGCAAAGAAATTTACAGTCTAGAGGATCCTAACTCTGTCACAATAACTGCCTCAATTTTATAAGGCTAAATATACTGCTTAAATAGGACTTTGGCTGATACATTAATCCTGTTTCCATAGATGCTGCAATGCTGGACCAAAAAAAAAAAAAAAAAGAGAGAGAGAGAGAGAATTGAATCCATTTTTTTTTTTACATATTTTAAAGGCAGTGTTTAATAATCAAACGCTTTTAACATTTAAGACCCTTGAATCAGCACATTTCAGGCAATAAACTCAACATCTGCAAATATTGCTTAATCCCCAAAGAACACTCTCTTTTAATCAATTAAACTCATTATATTTGAATGTTCATTTCCATCTTTAGTACACTATTTAACTCATTATGTCAAAATAATGTGTTTATGATTACCAGAGCCATTAAATAACTTTCTGAAAATAAATCTCCTAGAGAAATTTTAAAAACATATTTCTCAAGGGATAAACTAGACCTTTTGAAAGGATTTCCCACTATTTCCCTAGGATAGGTGGTCAGAAAGGACAACACATAAGAAGTGACATTCAATCTGCAATAAGAGTGATGAGGAACCTGCCATGTGAGGAACTGGGAAAAGGAATTCTAAACACAGAAAAGGACAAGTCTGAAGATGTAGAGACTTAGTAATATTAATTCCCTTTCAAAGTACCCTTTATTTATTTATTAATTTATTTATTCTATTAACTATTAGTAGTTTACAGTGTCCTAGACATGGGACTCTACTTTTGAAATGTTTTTGTCTTACATGTACTGGAATCACGCTCATGAAGCAGAAAGAGGCAAATCATGGAATCAGAGTTGTAGGGCCCGTGGAAGTCATGTCTAATTTTCACACTCTGTTAATGAGACTAGCAAGGACTAGAGTGGCTAAGGGACAAAGGTTACATAGTCGCTGGCACACAGAACCGGATTATTTCACCCTCCCATAAACAACATTGAAAATGAATCTACATGATTTAGTCTTAAAATTCTCACTTTGAATTATTTAAAAGGCATTAGGCTAAAACAAATTTGTAGCATGTTTTCCCAATCAGGTTCATTTCCCACATGGGTTTGTTACCAGTATGTGACCCTCACTGAAATTTGCATTTAGAAAAGGATTAAACAATACTAGGTTTGTATTCACTGGTCCATTCTAAAAAAAAGTAAGAGGAGATCCGGAAAGATGGCGGCATAGGAGGACGCTGGGCTTACCACGAGTCCTGCTGATCACTTAGATTCCACCTACACCTGCCTAAATAACCCAGAAAACCGCCAAAGGATTAGCAGAACGGAGTCTCCGGAGCCAAGCGCAGACGAGAGGCCCACGGAAGAGGGTAGGACGGGCGGCAAGGGGGTGCGCGTTCCACAGACTGGCGGGAGAGAGCCGGGGCGGAGGGGCGGCTCGCCGGCCAAGCAGAGCCCCCGAGTCTGGCTGCAAAAGCGGAGGGGACTGTGTTCCGACAGCAAGCGCGACTTAGCGTCTGGGAAGTCATAAGTTAACAGCTCTGCTCGGAAAGCGGGAAGGCTGGAGGACAAAGGGAGGGAGAGCTGCTGAGCCCCCGGATGACAGACCTCAGTTTGGTGGGGAACAAAGGCGCTCGCCAGCGCCATCTCCCCCGCCCATCCCCCAGCCAAAATCCCAAAGGGAACCAGTTCCTGCCAGGGAACTTGCTCACTCCGCACAAACACGCAACTCTGTGCTTCTGTGGAGCCAAACCTCCGGCAGCAGATCTGATTCCCTCCCGCTGCCACAGGGCCCCTCCTGAAGTGGATCACCTAAGGAGAAGCGAGCTAAGCCTGCCCCTCCTGCCCCCGTGCACCTTGCCTACCCACCCCAGCTAATACACCAGATCCCCAGCACCACAAGCCTGGCAGTGTGCAAGTAGCCCAGATGGGCCACGCCACCCCACAGTGAATCCCGCCCCTAGGAGAGGGGAAAAGAAGGCACACACCAGTCTGACTGTGGCCCCAGTGGAGGGCTGGGGGCAGACATCAGGTTTGACTGTGGTCCCGCCCACCAACTCCAGTTATACACCGCAGCACAGGGGAAGTGCCCTGCAGGTCCTCACCACTCCAGGGACTATTCAAAATGACCAAACGGAAGAATTCCCCTCAGAAGAATCTCCAGGAAATAACAACAGCTAATGAACTCATCAAAAAGGATTTAAATAATATAACAGAAAGTGAATTTAGAATAATAGTCATAAAATTAATCGCTGGGCTTGAAAACAGTATAGAGGACAGCAGAGAATCTCTTGCTACAGAGATCAAGGGACTAAGGAACAGTCACGAGGAGCTGAAAAACGCTTTAAATGAAATGCAAAACAAAATGGAAACCACCCCCGGTCGGATTGAAGAGGCAGAGGAGAGAATAGGTGAACTAGAAGATAAAGTTATGGAAAAAGAGGAAGCTGAGAAAAAGAGATATAAAAATATCCAGAAGTATGAGGGGAAAATTAGAGAACTAAGTGATACACTAAAAAGAAATAATATATGCATAATTGGTATCCCAGAGGAGGAAGAGAGAGGGAAAGGTGCTGAAGGGGTACTTGAAGAAATAATAGCTGAGAACTTCCCTGAACTGGGGAAGGAAAAAGGCACTGAAATCCAAGAGGCACAGAGAACTCCCTTCAGACGTAACTTGAATCGATCTGCACGACATACCATAGTGAAACTGGCAAAATACAAGGATAAAGCGAAAATTCTGAAAGCAGCAAGGGATAAACGTGCCCTCACATATAAAGGGAGACCTATAAGACTCGTGACTGATCTCTCTTTTGAAACTTGGCAGGCTAGGGGCGCCTGGGTGGCTCGGTTGGTTAAGCGTCCGACTTCGGCTCAGGTCATGATCTCACGGTCCGTGAGTTCGAGCCCCGCGTCGGACTCTGTGCTGACAGCTCAGAGCCTGGAGCCTGTTTCAGATTCTGATTCTCCCTCTCTCTCTGCCCCTCCCCTGTTCATGCTCTGTCTCTCTCTGTCTCAAAAATAAATAAACTTTAAAAAAAAAAAAATTAAAAAAAAAAAAAAAAAGAAACTTGGCAGGCCAGAAAGGATTGGCACGAGATCCTCAGTGTGCTAAACAGAAAAAATATGCAGCCGAGAATCCTTTATCCAGCAAGTCTGTCATTTAGAATAGAAGGAGAGATAAAGGTCTTCCCAAACAAACAAAAACTGAAGGAATTTGTCACCACTAAACCAGCCCTACAGAGATCCTAAGGGGGACCCTGTGAGACAAAGTACCAGAGACATCACTACAAGCATAAAACATACAGACATCACAATGACTCTAAACCCGTATCTTTCTGTAATAACACTGAATGTAAATGGATTAAATGCGCCAACCAAAAGACATAGGGTATCAGAATGGATAAAAAAACAAGACCCATCTATTTGCTGTCTACAAGAGACTCATTTTAGACCTGAGGACACCTTTAGATTGAGAGTGAGGGGATGGAGAACTATTTATCATGCTACTGGAAACCAAAAGAAAGCTGGAGTAGCCATACTTATATCAGACTAACTAGACTTTAAATTAAAGGCTGTAACAAAAGATGAAGAAGGGCATTATGTAATAATCACAGGGTCTATCCATCAGGAAGAGCTAACAATTACAAATGTCTATGCGCCGAATACCGGAGCCCCCAAATATATAAAACAATTACTCATAAACATAAGCAACCTTATTGATAAGGATGTGGTAATTGCAGGGGACTTTAACACCCCACTTACAGAAATGGATAGATCATCTAGACACATGGTCAATAAAGAAACAAGGGCCCTGAATGATACATTAGATCAGATGGACTTGACAGATATATTTAGAACTCTGCATCCCAAAGCAACAGAATATACTTTCTTCTCGAGTGCACATGGAACATTCTCCAAGATAGATCATATACTGGGTCACAAAACAGCCCTTCATAAGTACACAAGAATTGAGATCATACCATGCATACTTTCAGACCACAATGCTATGAAGCTTGAAATCAACCACAGGAAAAAGTCTGGAAAACCTCCAAAAGCATGGAGGTTAAAGAACACCCTACTAACGAATGAGTGGGTCAACCAGGCAATTAGAGAAGAAATTAAAAAATATATGGAAACAAACGAAAATGAAAATACAACAATCCAAACGCTTTGGGACGCAGCGAAGGCAGTCCTGAGAGGAAAATACATTGCAATCCAGGCCTATCTCAAGAAACAAGAAAAATCCCAAATACATAATCTAACAACACACCTAAAGGAAATAGAAGCAGAACAGCAAAGGCAGCCTAAACCCAGCAGAAGAAGAGAAATAATAAAGATCAGAGCAGAAATAAACAATACAGAATCTAAAAAAACGGTAGAGCAGATCAACGAAACCAAGAGTTGGTTTTTTGAAAAAATAAACAAAATTGACAAACCTCTAGCCAGGCTTCTCAAAAAGAAAAGGGAGATGACCCAAATAGATAAAATCATGAATGAAAATGGAATTATTACAACCAATCCCTCAGAGATACAAATAATTATCAGGGAATACTATGAACAATTATATGCCAACAAACTGGACAACCTGGAAGAAATGGACAAATTCCTAAACACCCACACACTTCCAAAACTCAATCAGGAGAAAATAGAAAGCTTGAACAGACTCATAACCAGCAAAGAAATTGAATCAGTCATCAAAAATCTCCCAACAAATAAGAGTCCAGGACCAGATGGCTTCCCAGGGGAGTTCTACCAGACGTTTAAAGCAGAGATAATACCTATCCTTCTCAAGCTATTCCAAAAAATAGAAAGGAAAGGAAAACTTCCAGACTCATTTTATGAAGCCAATATTACTTTGATTCCTAAACCAGAGACCCAGCAAAAAAAGAGAACTACAGGCCAATGTCCCTGATGAATATGGATGCAAAAATTCTCAATAAGATACTAGCAAATCAAATTCAACAGCATATAAAAAGAATTATTCACCATGATCAAGTGGGATTCATTCCTGGGATGCAGGGCTGGTTCAACATTCGCAAATCAATGTGATACATCACATTAATAAAAAAAAAAGAGAAGAACCATATGATCCTGTCAATCGATGCAGAAAAGGCCTTTGACAAAATCCAGCACCCTTTCTTTTTTTTTTTTTTTTTTTTTTTTTTTAATTTTTTTTTTTTCAACGTTTATTTATTTTTGGGACAGAGAGAGACAGAGCATGAACGGGGGAGGGGCAGAGAGAGAGGGAGACACAGAATCGGAAACAGGCTCCAGGCTCCGAGCCATCAGCCCAGAGCCTGACGCGGGGCTCGAACTCACGGACCGCGAGATCGTGACCTGGCTGAAGTCGGACGCTTAACCGACTGCGCCACCCAGGCGCCCCCCAGCACCCTTTCTTAATAAAAACCCTTGAGAAAGTCGGGATAGAAGGAACATACTTACACATCATAAAAGCCATTTATGAAAAGCCCACAGCTAACATTATCCTCAATGGGGAAAAACTGAGAGCTTTTTCCCTGAGATCAGGAACACAACAGGGATGCCCACTCTCACCACTGTTGTTTAACATAGTGTTGGAAGTTCTAGCATCAGCAATCAGACAACAAAAGGAAATCAAAGGCATCAAAATTGGCAAAGATGAAGTCAAGCTTTCGCTTTTTGCAGATGACATGATATTATACATGGAAAATCCGATAGACTCCACCAAAAGTCTGCTAGAACTGATACATGAATTCAGCAAAGTTGCAGGATACAAAATCAATGTACAGAAATCAGTTGTATTCTTATACACTAACAATGAAGCCACAGAAAGACAAATAAAGAAACTGATCCCATTCACAATTGCACCAAGAAGCATAAAATACCTAGGAATAAATCTAACCAAAGATGTAAAAGATCTGTATGCTGAAAACTACAGAAAGCTTATGAAGGTAGTTGAAGATATAAAGAAATGGAAAGACATTCCCTGCTCATGGATTGGAAGAATAAATATTGTCAAAATGTCAATACTACCCAAAGCTATCTACACATTCAATGCAATCCCAATCAAAATTGCACCAGCATTCTTCTCAAAACTAGAACAAGCAATCCTAAAATTCATATGGAACCACAAAAGGCCCCGAGAATTTTGAAGAAGAAGACCACAGCAGGAGGCATCACAATCCCAGACTTTAGCCTCTACTACAAAGCTGTCATCATCAAGACAGCATGGTATTGGCACAAAAACAGACACACAGACCAATGGAATAGAATAGAAACCCCAGAACTAGACCCACAAACGTATGGCCAACTCATCTTTGACAAAGCAGGAAAGAACATCCAATGGAAAAAAGACAGTCTCTCTAACAAATGGTGCTGGGAGAACTGGACAGCAACATGCAGAAGGTTGAAACTAGACCACTTTCTCACACCATTCGCAAAAATAAATTCAAAATGGATAAAGGACCTGAATGTGAGGCAGGAAACCATCAAAACCTTAGAGGAGAAAGCAGGAAAAGACCTCTCTGACCTCAGCCGTAGCAATCTCTTACTCGACACATCCCCAAAGGCAAGGGAATTAAAAGCAAAAGTGAATTACTGGGACCTTATGAAGATAAAAAGCTTCTGCACAGCAAAGGGAACAACCAACAAAACTAAAAGGCAACCAACGGAATGAGAAAAGATATTTGCAAATGACATATCGGACAAAGGGCTAGTATCCAAAATCTATAAAGAGCTCACCAAACTCCACACCTGAAAAACAAATAACCCAGTGAAGAAATGGGCAGAAAACATGAATAGACACTTCTCTAAAGAAGACATCCGGATGGCCAACAGGCACATGAAAAGATGTTCAACGTCGCTCCTCATCAGGGAAATACAAATCAAAACCACACTCAGGTATCACCTCACGCCAGTCAGAGTGGCCAAAATGAACAAATCAGGAGACTATAGATGCTGGAGAGGATGTGAAGAAACGGGAACCCTCTTGCACTGTTGGTGGGAATGCAAATTGGTGCAGCCGCTCTGGAAAGCAGTGTGGAGGTTCCTCAGAAAATTAAAAATAGACCTACCCTATGACCCAGCAATAGCACTGCTAGGAATTTACCCAAGGGATACAGGAGTACTGATGCATAGGGGCACTTGTACCCCAATGTTTATAGCAGCACTCTCAACAATAGCCAAATTGTGGAAAGAGCCTAAATGTCCATCAACTGATGAATGGATAAAGAAATTGTGGTTTATATACACAATGGAATACTACGTGGCATTGAGAAAGAATGAAATATGGCCTTTTTGTAGCAACGTGGATGGAACTGGAGAGTGTGATGCTAAGTGAAATAAGCCATACAGAGAAAGACAGATACAATATGGTTTCACTCTTATGTGGATCTTGAGAAACTTAACAGGAACCCATGGGGGAGGGGAAGGGAAAAAAAAAAAAGAGGTTAGAGTGGGAGAGAGCCAAAGCATAAGAGACTCTTAAAAACTGAGAACAAACTGAGGGTTGATGGGGGTGGGAGGGAGGGGAGGGTGGGTGATGGGTATTGAGGAGGGCACCTTTTGGGATGAGCACTGGGTGTTGTATGGAAACCAATGTGACAATAAATTTCATATATTGAAAAAAATAAATAAATAAATAATAAAAAAAAAAGTAAGAGTAACCTAAAGTTAGCATCTGGTCAAGAGTGAAAGCAGAAATAAATAGATCATTACAACATGAAACCCAAATAAAGGCTAAAGTAACAAGCAGAAGCAAAAGTATTCAGGAGTAAATCAGACTTTCTCACATGAAATAGCACCTATTAAACAAAGATTATTATTGAAAATTTTCTAAGGAATTGGAAAAGAAAAGGAGAATTTGAGTCATCACTATGCCTGGAGTGAGGAATAGTCTTAAACTATGTATCACAAACAAGTAGTATCAAAGAGGAAATACTTTGTAGAAATTACAGTAACACTGGAGTAGTCTCTGATCCCCGGGCACTTCCTACCATTGTCATGATTTATAGTCAGCTCCTCAATAGATCAAGGCTGGTCAAAATGTTATGATGAGACACACGTCTTTTTGAACACAGTTACTGTGTAATTGTTTTTTCAGGCACATTTTTCATATAGTTACATTCTCAATTTTTTTTTTTCCCTAAGAGAGACTTACTTGAAAAGTTGAAAACGAAAGACCTTTCTTTAGTGCATATTTTAAATTGTGTTTATTAGGGTCATGTGCACAGTATATTTAAGTTTAATTTTTTTATAGCACTGGGTCATGGAGGGACAATAATTTGGTTCAAAATAATGCGACTTGGTAATTAAGACTAATGGATACATTATAAGCATCTGACTGATAAAATTCTATAAAAATATTAATCATTGTGTGCAAATGAGTTTTAAAGGAATGTATTTTTGAATCCTGTTGTCTCTACTTCCTCTCAACTCTTCCCTTGACTCCTATTTGATTTACATCCTCATTAATCTATCACATTTTAAAATAAATTAAATATTTTGTCTCTTCTGTCCCCAAACTCATAGCATTTATTATTACTTTTCTTTAACCTTACCATGAACCATGAAATCTTTTTTTTTTTTTTTTTTTTTAAGAATGTCAGTTTCCAGGGCGCCTGGGTGGCTCAGTTGGTTAAGCATCTGACTTTTGATTTTGGCTCAGGTCATGACCTCCCAGTTTGTGAGTTCAAGCCCCGTTTTGGACTCTGTATTGAGTGTGGAGCTTGTTCTCTTCCTCTCTCTCTCTCTCTCTTTCTCTCTCTCTCTCTCTCTCTCTCTCTCTGCCCCTCCCTTACTTGTGTTGTCTCTGTCTCTCTCAAATAAATAAACTTAAAAAAAAAAAAAAGAATGTCAGTGTCCTGCCAAACATCCTTGACATTGCTCCTCAGCTAATCTTATTCATTGACCTTTCTTAGTTTGGTGTCAGCTTCACTCCAATACATTCCACATGTTTTCTATGTTTGAGGGCTCCATGGTAGACTTTCTACTCTGCTTGGCTTCGTATTTGTATTGCGGAAAATTTAGGGAAAGCAGATATAAATTTTCATATAATTCAGCCAAGATGTATCAGTTTGTGGAAAAATTTTGAAGATCTGTGTTGATCAAATATACCAGATAAATCCTGTACACTTCACTCACACTGTTTTGGAAAAGGCAAAAGTAAATCTTGTAAACAAAGCATTCATCATGTCTCCTAGAGGTTACCAAAGATTTAGATCAGAAGGCGACTTTAGAGTCTTCTCAATAATAAGTAGCACCTTGTGGAAAAAGCTCCCAGAGATATTGATAGAGTATTAGATCTTCAAAAAATTGAAAACTTAGATGGATGTACATGGGCTGTTTCCTATGTTTAAAAGTTGCAATATTATTTGAATAACTTGTCCAATGGATCTGACTAAAATGGCAGTGCGAGTAATTTGAGTGATTTTAGATTTTCTTTCTTTAACATATTGCTAGTTAGCTGACTTGACATAATCAGAATCACTTCAGAATCTGAAGGTGCTTTGGTTTGTTTGTTATTTTAAAATGTATTATTTAATGAAGCTAGTAGTTTTGCTCCACAAAAATGCTTTAGGCAATTTCTATCCAAAGCATTTGTAACCTCTGAACTTTGTTTATATTTAATTTCTACTTACAGCAATTCAGCAGTTCTAAATACTCAATAAGGCAGCAATAAAATAAATTTGGCTTCACTACATACATTCTGAATTATGAGATTTCATAATGCAGTCTCATAAATCAGGAAACCTGAACAAGAATCCATTAATCACTGGGAGTTTATGAATTAGAAACCAGAACCTCAAAATAATACCATAAATAAAATCCAAACTACAAAACCGATAGTCCTGGTTACTGATAAAGAAACCAGGGGTGCCTGGATGGCTCAGTCAGTTAAGCATCCAACTTCAGCTCAGGTCACAATCTCATGGTTTGTGAGTTTGCGCCCCACATTAGAGCTTACTTTAAAGGTTAGCTTTTTAACTTTTTACTTTAAAGTAATTTTAAATTTACAGAAAGATTGCAATAGTCCAAAGCATTCCTATACGGTTTGCCAATCATTCATTAACATTTAAAATAATGTAAAATATTTGATTTCTCTCCCTCTCTCTCTCTATACATATATATACATACAGATACATATATAATATATACATATGTATACATATATATACATACAGATACATATATAATATATACATATGTATACACATATATACATACAGATACATATATAATATATATATGTATCTGTATGTACATACAATTTTTATGTAGTATATAATTTTTTTCTAAACCACTAGAATGTAAGCTGCAAACTTGAAACTTTTTTACTGCTAAAGATTTCAATAAAAAGTTTCCTAAAGACAAAGATACTTTCTTATATAATCAGAGTACATCAACATCAGGAAACTAAATCCGATACAACACCACCATCAGTCTACAAACTACAGTCAAATTTTGGCAACAGTCCCAATAATGTCCTCTACAGAAAAAGAAAAACAAATAATATCTGTAGTCAGAGACCTAGTGCAAGATAACATGTTGCACTTAAGTTGTCATGTCTCCTTACTGTCCTTCAATCTGGTACAATTTTTCTGTATTCCTTATGTTTTTTTAACCTTGATGTCTTTTAAGTGTATGGGTCAATTATTTTGTAGAATTTTGGGTTTGTTGGATGTTGACTCATAACTAGATTCAGGTTATCCATTTTAACTAGACTATCCCCAGAAGCAGTGCTATGTTCTTCACAAGAGAGTATCAGAAAGTCACGTTACTGGTAACATTAACTTTGATCACTTCAAAGTGATAAGTAGTATCTGCTAGGTTTCTCCTCTATAACAATATCAAAGTATCTGCTAGGTTTCTCCTCTATAACATTATTATATTTTTCTTTACAATTAATAAGTATCTTGTGGACAAATACTTTGAGATAATATAAATGAACACTCTTATATTTTCAGGCATATTTTAAATATAGATTATATTCTCAGTGTTCATCCATTAGTTCTGGAATACATTTATAAGTCTTGCTTGAATCAGTTACTATGTTTGCCTAATGATGATTTTTTTTTGTTATTTCTTCTCCATTTGTTTTCCCAACACACTTTATTGAAGAGACTTTCCTTTCCCCGTTGTATATTTTTGACACCCAAGAATGGGTGTTTATTTCTGGTCTCTCTATTCTGTTCCATTGGTCTCTGTGTTTGTTTTCATGCTAGTACCATATAATTTCGATCACTATAGCTTTGTAATATAGTTTGAAATCAAGAAGTGTAATGCCTCCCACTTTGGTTTTCTTTCTTAAGATTGCTTTAGATGTTGAGGTCTTTCGTGGTTATGTATGAATTTTAGGATTGTTTTTTCTATATCTATGAAAAATGCCATTGGAATTTTGATAAAGATTGCATTGAATCTGTAAACCACTTTGGGCAGTATAAACATTTTCACAATATTAATTCTTCCGATCTAAGAACACAACCTATCTTTCCATTTATTTGTGTCCTTGTCAATTTCTCTCATCAATGTCTTAGAGTTTTCAGTCATAAATACATTCTTTCTCTCATACATGTTTTTCCCCAACCTCTTCCCACATCAGTAGCCCTCTGATTCCTCACTCCTTGTAATTTCTACTTTCCCTGAACATTTCCAATACTAAGATACGGCATTTGCAGTACTTTACTTACACTGTTACTCTTATTTTCTATTCACAACCAGTAAAACTTAGCAATCTTACCACTTCATTATGCCTGGTGTTATCCATGTTCATATAAATGAACATTCATACAAGTTCCATCTGCTGTCAGGGATGAAGTCCTCATTGCCAGCTAACCAACTGGGGATCCACCTACAAAATTCCCATTTATCATCTATTTCAAACACTACTCTTGATACCATCTGCCATAGTTCAGGCTCCTAGAAAACTGACTCAGAAAAATATGTGTGGAAGTGGTTTATTGGGCAGTGTTAGCAGGAACTACTCCTCTAAGAAATGAGGAAAGGGGACTTGGGTAAGGGAGACACTGAATATACTGCAATACACTTCCAACAGGGAACATGGCTAAACCCAGGAAAGCTCTAAAGCTAAGGTGTCTCTTTAGAGAAGTCTCAGATTGAAAAAAGGCAGCCAAGCCTTCAAAGCCTCTTAAATGTAGACTGCCCCTGTAAAGACGGTCTTTGTCTCTTTGACCAAGAATGATGAACCAGGAGCAAACAATACTTCTTGCAGCTGGAAGACCTGAGTGCCTCAGTGCTGAAGGGGAGAATCTGGTCACATACTGTATCCATAATACTACGGTTCACTTTGTGGAGCGCCCCATTTTATGAAAACACCACAGTCTTAGAATTAATTTTGTCGGGGCACACTTGGTTTGCTTCCAGTGTTTGTCATTTGCAAACTGTGCTGCTACAATAGTCTTGTACATGTCTTACTTATAAAAAGGTTTTTCTAGGAATCAGTCCAAAAGATACTTTTACAAAGTGCTCAATTGTTTTGAAAATAGTTGGACAAATTTTGACTCGCAACAGAAATTTTGATCCATATACTCTCCAACATTTGATACTATCAGACTTCTTGAATTTTCCACATCCAGAGGGCATAAAATGATATTTCCTTGTGTCTTTATTTGCTTTTTCTTTGTAAATCAGTTTTAGTTATAAATGAATTAAATTAGAATTGAAGCACTCCTACTAAAGATAGCTTCTAAAAAAGGTAATATATTTTAAAGCAACTAATTTAAATGAGCACTCGTTACAACTACCTGATCTACAACCAGCTGGATAGCTCTGGGAACCTGAGTGGAAGGGTATTTGTTTTCAAAGTCATCGAAGTATTATGAGCTCCTCAAGAACATATTACCCTAAATGACATATTTTCTTTATAATTACCTCAGCATGGGTTCCCACATGCCTGTTTCATCGTGGGTAATGCTCTGGCTACACTGAAAATGTGTTTGGTTTATATAACTCCATCTCTATTAATGAATATTGACATTGAATCTTGAAAATGATATTAAAAAGGCAGAGGCTTTCTCTTTTCTTTTAAAAAAAAAACTAATTTCCTTCACTGACTGAAGCAGTAGTTTAATGTCTACTCTTAAATATAGGAGTAAACTGCAATTATTTAGGAAATGGAGTTGCTTTGGTACAATATTTGTGAACACCTCTGGGTTTCTTTTCATTTATTCATTCATTCATTCATTCACTCATTCATTCTTTCAACTATGACTTTGGGTCACAAGATAGGGTTCCTCTTCTACAAATAATAAGTGTATAAATGAGTGAAACTTCTTCACACCTTCCTGCACCCAAACAAGGTGCAAGAGATTGAGCCAAGCATGCAGTTTAGACAAGTTTCATATCCTATTATCACATAAACAATCTTATTTGGTATACACACATAGCAACCACTAATTGACCATAATAATCACATACTCCCCATAAACTATTTCTAACAAATAACACTGTGCGTATGATACATTCAGCTCATCACATTACTCACTCAAACCTACCTCCCAACAACTATATCCTCAACTGTAAGATTTGCAAATACTCATTGTGTTGCTATCTTACACAAGTCATCTGGAATTTGCAAGAATAGTGCCTCCTCCCCTCCCCCACCCCACTGCCTGCCTTTCTCAACTGGCTTTTTAGCCTTGGGAAACTCTATTAATTATATTACCTTTTCCTTCCAAATAGAATATTTTCAACCCAGCTTGGTAATTTAACTCTTTGCTGCTCTTTTTTTTTTTAATTTTATTAAATGTTTATTTATTTTTGAGAGAGAGAAAGAGAGAATGGGAGTGTGTGAGCAGAGGAGGGCAGAGAGAGGAAGACAACATCCAAAGCAGGCTCTGTGCTGTCACTGCAAAGCCCATGTGGGGCTCACAAACCATGAGAGCATGACCTGAGCTAAAGTTGGATGCTCAGCTGAGACACCCAGGTGCTCCCTCTTTGCTACTCTTTAAGTCTAATTTTCACTTTCCCTTATTCTTTCACCGCCAAGATTATCTTGTGTTCCTTTATTTCTCCCTCCCTCAGTTTTCAAGTACCTTTCAACATTCTCCTCTTCCAACGTGTTTTCCTCCCTTTCTTTACATTATACGTGAAGATACTTCTGGGACTACTAATTTAAACATAAACACAGTAAATCCATATTTAGTAATGTTGAGGTATTCCAACACTATCTATTGTTTCTTACATTCTATCTACTACAAACATTTCTGGAAACATCAGTTCCAATACTGGAAATGTATTTCATTTTGAGAGGGCATCTTTTTACCTTATAAAAGATATAGAGTACTATGAAATGTAATATTTGATTTCTTCCTTTACCAAACATAATAATACATTTATTTAAAATTTAAATTTGTTGTGACTTCTGATTTATTGTGTATATTTATTAGCAGTTACGGACATACAGAAAGCATTTCCTTTTTTGTTTTTGATATGGGAATATTGATTCTCAAGGGAATTTTTTCCTTATAGTGTTCAAGTTATAATGCAATAAAATGATATTCTATTGCCTCTGAAATAATTTTTAGCATTTAATATGTATGCAGGGTTATTAGATTTAGCAAATAAAAATATAGTATAATAGGTATATTTCAATTTCAGATAAACAGCAAATAATTTTTTATTATAAGTATGTCCTATACAATATTTGGAATACAGTTATATTACAAATTATTCATGATTTATTTGAAATTCACATTTAACTGGGCATCCTATAGCATATCTGGCAGCCATAATATCTCTCAACTTTTAAAAAACCAGTTTTATTCACATATTTCAATAATTTAACAAATAAAGGCCAATCTCTACCCAATTAATCACCACCACCAATTTCAAACTGAAAATATGTTCCTGATGATACTGGTTGTTTAACAAATTAGCATGACATTAATTAAACTAAGAGGAAAACACTAATTCCAATAGAAATAGAGATGGTATGAAATATTGTGAAAATATGTTTTTTTTAATTTTTGTTTTACATTTATTTATTTCTGAGAGACAGAGAGAGATAGAGCGTGAGTGGGGGAAGGGGCAGAGAGAGAGGGAGACATAGAATCTGAAGCAGGCTCCAGACTCCCAGCTGTCAGCACAGAGCTCAACGCGGGGCTCGAACTCACAAACCATGAGATCATGACCTGAGCTGAAGTCGGATGCCCAACTGACTGAGCCACCCAGGTGCCCCAAAATATGTTCATTCTTAATGAGGCTCTTCCCACTAGAGAGCACGCTTTAAATGAATTTCATCATTCAACTTACAGTCATATTTCTTTTCTTTGAGTTATTAGGTTCATGGAAAATTTTCTCTTTTCACATTACCCTGGACTAATATTTGTTTTCTATGTTGAACATTTCAGTAATTCCATTCCAGCAAAAAATACTAAGTCTTATTTCATGCTCTCTGGAAATAAATAATCACATCAATGTTTTAGATTTATTTCTTTTTCAAATTTACATTGAATAATCAGGACAATGTAGTAACCAGCCCTTTACCTTTTCTGGGTCCTGGATACTTTTTTACAAGCTGATGAAAACTAAAGACTTTTTTCCCCTGAAAACTACATGTATACACAGACACACAACAGTTTTTATTAAAACTTCAAAAAGTTTACAGATCCCCTGAAGACTGACCAAACACATCAGTGAAGGACCTAGAAAGCACTAGGTTGAGTAGCTGATGCACTTAACATTAAATAATGACTTACACTTAGTGTTTTATAATATATTGAAATTCTATTTTCATCTGATTTTTAACCAATAAACAATTCCAAATATAATGTAGCTCACATATTAACACACACACATACATCATGTCACATTTCTTTTATTTTGTATTTTCCCAGTTTAACACACCTTACCTCATAGATGTATCTCACAAGAAAGAAGAGAGAGTAGTAGATTTCCTCTTTTGTACTTTACTAATTACTAATATATGCATATTTTACCTAAATATAAAAAGAGTAAGTTTTCTGAAAGCTGGATTCATACTTCATTCATTGGTACATTTTATGCCTTTAGTTAGCACTGGAAAAATCACCTTAGCTAATTTAGGGAAGTAGTTATCAGCTGAAGTTTTGATCTTCATAACCTACAGGGTGATATAGACATTTAAATTGAGACATTTGGTTCCTTAAAATAATGCTAGAAACAATAATGCTTGGAAATAGCATCAGGAACTAATCTTATTAACATAACTTCATATCATTTCAAAATATACTTATATTGCTTTTAAATTTTTTAATTGCAATTTTGGGTGAAGTTTTAGAAACGAGCTCAAAAATAGTCAAATTCATAGTATCAATGAATGGAATGGTGGTTGCAAGGGGCTGGGGGAAGAGAAAATGGAGGAGTTACTAGTCAACAGCATATTTTCATGTTAGATGAATGACCTCCAAAGATTTTTTTACAACATGGTACCTCTAGTCTACAATGCTGTGTTGTACAATTAAAATTTTGTTAAGAGAGTAGATCTCACGTTAGGTGTTCTTTTACTAAAATAAGATAGAATTTTAAAAGAATACTAAAAATTATTTTTTATTTTCTCATTTCAATGTGTTTTTTTAATTTAAATACATATTATTTTGTTATTTGATGGCACTATGCTTACTTTTCCTTTTTTGTCTTTCTAAGATAAAAACATAGCTCAATTGGTCTTAGTAGGGTGATATATCTAAAAGTACACTATCATAAAATAACCTAGAAAGCCTATCATGCATTCTACAAACAGGCAATCTTTTTCTATGTTTCCATAAGATTGGCATAAGGAAGTAAAAGATGAAGCTGAATATGGCCAATCTTATGCAGAAGAAAGTGCCTTCAGTTTGCTTCTATTTTTCAGAAGACTTTTCCGCCTTTTGTAGCTGAAACTACTGTGTTATGATAATAGTGTTGCTGTTCCTAAATGTAATTCATAGGTACAAAAGCTGTAAGTACCCCCAAGATGATGTCTGTTCCCTTGTTCAGGCATACAAATATTCATCATTATGATCTGCAGGCTTCAGGTGGTCTGGAAATCTTTACCATTGTACATAAGATGATAAAATGTGTGTATGGGAATGGCACTGTGAGAAACTTAAAGGCGCCTGTGACCTGGAAAATATGCAAACCAAATGCTTTCTAGTTTTCAAGGTAAATCTTGGGAGGACTGAGTTCATTTACTACAGAAGGATGCTAATGAAGTGTTATGTTCTACAAACCACACAGACATTCTGCTACTGGGACAGTCTCTCAATCAAAAGTCATTCACTGATCATTTCATTTTGAATATTTCATATCATGTGTACTCTCCAGATAGTCTGTTTTTAAGAGAATGTTTTAGAAACACCGCCCGAAATGATATTTCACATTTAACGTACAGAATGAAAAATGGAAACCATTAAGCCACTGTATTAACTGTAATGTATATTTTCTGCCATGTAAAATTGCCTGTAGTTTTATGCAAAGTCTTCATCATCTCACATTAAATTTCTGTTACAATATACAATACCCAATGAGACTGAAATACTTGGAAAGCAAAACATCAATGACCTCCCAATGAACTTGTTAAGGAAATCATGTTGTGAGTCAGTATGAAAGTTGATGACTGGATATGTATTTGGTGAATGAAGAGGAAAAATTATTTAAATTGGAAAAGTTAAAATTTTTTAGTACAAAGGGTCAAAAATTTATTTTAAATAGGATAAAATTGGTCTTCCCTAAAATTGAAAAGGCTCTAACATTTAAAAACAATATTTGTATATCTACATTTTATGCCATATTAAAATATAAACTAAAAAATCTAGTCTATATACATGCTTTAATACAGTGAAAGTAAAAATTGTTTGCTTACTTGTGTTTAATCAGTGTTTAAAGACTATTTGTAGAACTATGTAGTCTGTGCTCTACTTGTTGGTAATTCAAGAAAATACAATTCCAGTTCACATTTCTATTACAGTCAAAAGAAATCCTGTTAAAATCTATTTTTTCAAAGTGAATTATAAAAGCAGTCAAAGGTAAATATCCAGATGTCTCTTATTTACAACTATAAAAACCAGATCTCTACATTTAAAATTTTTGATATTTACAGCCACATAACTTTACATATGTGTAATGTGCCTTGTCTTTTTTCAAATAAGTAACTGTAAACTAGATAATTGTCTTGTATAATGCCAACCATGAGTGGGAAAACAGCAGTCCATTACACAGCGATATAGAAGCAGGTAAGATAATTACAAAGGAAAAAAAAAAGGAATTCTTAACACAGATAAAAGCTACTCTATGTAATACAGGATAACTACTTTTTAATCCTTTCATTGCACAGTTGTCTGTGGAAGATGGCTACCATTCATAAAGGGTAGAGTCATAAATCACAAGAAATAGGAAATGTGCCTTCATACCACTAAAACAATATGGTTATAATAATAATCTTTTAAGAATGAATGATCCAGCAATTTTTTTAGGTCATAAACAACTGGAAGCATTAACAGGTATTCCTGCAGAATTTCCAGTTAAGATTCCAGCTGGCAGCTATGAAAAATGATTAAGTTTGTTCCTTTACAGTGATTAACTCTGATATTCAAAGGATATATGTATATATATATACATATATATATAAGGATATATATATTTTTTTAAGCCACCATAGGATTTCTGTGTTTACATAGAAAATACGGTGAAAAGGTACTGTCCCCTGTGCACCTGGTTGTTGTTTATTTGCAGAGTTTCCTTGCCACTGGATTAAAAAAGGTAAACTAGGGGGGCACCTGGGTGGGTCAGTCGGTTAAGCATTTGACTTCAGCTCAGGGCATGATCTCACAGTTTGTGAGTTTGAGCCCCGCATTAGGCTTTGCACTAATAGTCTGGAGCCTGCTAGGGATTCTCACTCTCTCCTCTCTGCCCCTCCCCTGCTTGCACTTTCTCTCTTTCTCAAAATAACTAAAAACTTAAAAAAAAAAAAAAGGTATATTGGATATCCTACAAGTACTATAAATTCAATATATTCAAACATATTTAAACTGGATAAGGTATTGTTTTCTCAAACATGTTTCTCAAACCTGTCAGTCACAGAAACCAAAAACTGGGTAGTAATATTATGAGTTGATAATTATAAAAGAAACGACTGTCCCATAATGAATTACCAAAAATGAATACCATATATGGAGCATGAAATAAGGCCATTTCCACCTGTCCCACCCCATAGTGATTCTTTCATTCTGTAAATTGCTTCTGTAAACAGTAAGTTGTAGTAAAAATACCCTAGATTTGGGGATGAGATTTGTATTTCAATCCCAGGATTTTCATTCCATAGCTATATATTTTTGGTAAACTACTGAACCATCTCAGGTTTTAATTTTCTCACGTACACACTAGAAAAACAATACTAAATGTCGAAGGCAAATTAGAAATGATTATAAACCACCTAGCAGAGAGCCTAACAGCATAGTAGGTACTCATTAAATAGCAGTCATCTCAAGTATTAGTCCAGGTATAATAATGTGGTCTGTGGTGGTCATGGCAGCTTAGAAATCTGTGTTGTAAGTGAGAAACATAAGTATAATGAGAGAGTTACCTGTCAGCCTTGGATGTGAGTAAGATGTGATCTGACTACAGACGGGATACTCATTTCATAAGATAATTACATTGTGGCTTTATTAGCTTTTTGGGGTGGAAAATATGGTGTGTGATGAAATTATGGATTCATCCCATTGATTTTTAAAGATCCTAATGTGACTCTAATAATAGCTTTTGGATTTTTATTATTTTTATACTGATTTTTTTTTTTTATGTGGGCCACTATCCTACTGTAAAAAAGGAACCATTACCTTGGTGTTTTCCTGATTTCTTTTTGTCAACTTTGGTTTGAAATAACTAAAGTTTTCTAATAGCATACAAGGGTCAAAGAAATAGCTCCCCATGAAAAAATATTGCTGTAATTTGAGCAGATATTACAGAAGCTTTTTCTGATGACTCCAGATGCCCTGGCCACATACCCAGCCATGCTCTCCAAACTAAATCTAACAGGAACTTCTGACTATTGGTTTCATCCAGAACTGGTACTTCATTTAACAGATTTCATTGGTATATTTTTCTTTCTTTTTCTCTCTTTTTTTTAAAGCATAACGGAGATTTCTTGAGTTACAGTAGATATTTTAGTAACTATGAAAAACAAATCACTTGCAAACATATTGAGATCATGATTTGAAAAATCACATAAAGTTTTTTTTTATCTGGCTTGGAGTTTCCTGGAAGAAACTTCTGAGAGATGTTTGACCAAAATGAGCAGTTTTGTTTACTTTGAACATGTGAAATGACTTTATACTGACAGTGTATATGGTTTCACAGAAAGAAAAAACAAGGAAGATAAAGAGAGGTGTAATGAAGAGATACTCAAGATCAAAGGTTAATTGCTATTCTAGGTCAGTACTACACAGAGAGCTCCTAGACAGGCAACAGCTGGCATATAAATGTCAGAATGTAAGTGAGAAACATTTTTGCTTTTTTTCCTAGTTACATAAGCATCTGAAAAGACAATCTTCATTTTTTTTCTTCAACATTTATCTAAATTTTTTAATTTTTTGAAAATAAAAAGTTTTCCTATGTTTGCTTTGTTGCCTAGGGAGATGGCTGGAAGAGGAGGAAATGTGAACAAAATGAGGTTTGTGGAGAAGAGAAAATGGTGCTAATTTTTTTCCTGTTAATTCAGAAACCTAAAAATACATGACAAAAAAAAAATCGAAGTTCAAGGGGAAGGTCAAATTATTACCCAGAGGATGTAGCAGCAAAAAGAGACCTGGATGAAATTAGATAGTATCAAATACTAAATATACACTCCTTTTCTGTCCACTGAAAAATTAAGTTATAGAGACTTAATGCTTGGAATTATTTTAGACTTTTATTTCTAATATCTAAAACATGCATTATTGTTAAGTATATTTGACTGTTAAAATTCTCTAGCAATATACTGATAATGGGAAGTCTAGGGTACGATTTAAAAGCAGTGAGTTTATGATGATTATGAGCCAGTCAGATTGCATACAATCATTTTACTGTGTGAAGATTGTTGTTTACATTTAAACACAAGAAAATTATTTAAAAAAAACAAAAACAGCATTGGTGCAGACTACATTTGAGAGGCATTATAAACCTAATAGTAAATAGATTCTTTTGAATTAAGATAGACCTATGACATAATCCTGATTCTGTTCATTACTACCTGTATGAGGCTGGATAACAGACTTACCCTCTCTAAACCTCAGTTTCCTCCTCAGCAAAGAAAAGTGTAATGAAATGTACCTTGAGTTGTAAGGATTGCATGAGGAATATTAGCACAGTTTCATAGTCATTGCTCTATTAATCACTGTTGTTATTAATACTGTTATTGTTGCTGTCCCTAGGTCTATCTGATTCCAGCATTCTTTCTTCTATCACTCTGGCATTTATTCAAATGCAGTTCCTGAATTTATATTTTGATATTATGTTTCTGTACTATACCATTTTACCATAAAATAAATTTGCTTCTTGAAAAAAAAGTAGGTAGAAATCTCCTTGATCACTGTTCAGAGATAAATCTCACTGTGCTGGTCTACAGATATGAAAAGAAAACAAAAGATATATATATATATACACACACACACATGTATACATATGTGTGTATACATATACATATATATGTGTGTGTGTATATATATGTGTGTGTGTGTATACACACACACACATATACACACACACACACACACACACACACACACACACATCACCCTTATTTCAACTTAGGGGCCATGGTAGCTAGCAAAGCTGGTTCCAGATAAAATTCTGTAAAACAGTGTTTGTACAGTTATCCCTTATTGTCTGATAAGAACTGAATAGGCACCAAGAATTTGTTTACATTTTACCATGATAAATACAGTAACAAATACAAAAGGAAAAAAGAAAATCCTGCCTTCAAAAACTTTAAATCTAGAACATGAAATAAATGCATACACATGCACTCCCCAAACACACACACATGAAATAAAGCATTGCAACAGCTCATAAGTCATTTCATCAAGTGCAAGGTAAAATTTCATTTGAACATCATTATTTTATACAATGAATTGTCTTTTCCAGATAATGTTCCATACTACCACTATTATTTTGATAGGAATAAAATAAAGTCTAATTAACTAAAAATGCATGCATAACATACAAAGTGCACAGAGTTTTAGAGTCAGGCAAACCTGAGCTCAGACCTCAGAGTTACTGGTGAGTTGAGCAAGTTACTTGTCTCTCTCAAAGATTTATTTTCACCTGTAACTATCTTAACTTCATAGGACTGTTGAGGAAATCATAGATTCACAAAACACTTTGGGCATTTAGGAAACAAAGCAAGGACCCAGTAAATGACTGACATAATCATTGTGACTATAGCTATACTATTTATTTCAGAATACCACACACTAAGCACTCTACTTAATTGAAGATTTACTCCTAATCTTGCCTCTTCCAATCATCCAAACTTCAGTAAGGACTTTTACATGCACTGTCTTCAAGTGGGAGTAGGAAAAACAAAGAAATAATTCACATTTGAATTGACATTTTTATTGTTGAAAAGTTCATTTATAAGCTTTTACTAACATCTATTTAATTTTCTTTTCCTTAACAATTATGTCTAGATTACTCATGAAAATTTCTTGAGACATTAAACAGCTAACCGTCTTAAATTATCTTTCTTGCTGACAAATTCTGTAACAGAGGTAACATGAGCTTATTTGACTTTTAGTAAACATAGGTAGAATAAAAGCATTATATGTACTGCTGATAACGCAGAATAATGCCTGTTTTAGTTAAACCAACAACCTTAAACTAGTTATTGAATATTATCTTAAATCATGAGAACTTGAAAAATATTTAGGTTAATTTCTGTATTTCTGAGCATATACTTGATTTATATAAATTCTTGATTTTCTTTTTTTGTTGTTGTTTTTGTTTTATTTATTTTGAGAGAGAACATATGTAAGTAGGGGAGAGGCAGAGAGAGGGAGAGAGAGAATCCCAAGCAGGCTCCATGCTCAGCCTGCGGCCAGATGCAGGGCTCCAGGATCTCTTGACCGAGAGATCATAACCGAGAGATCACCCCTGAGCCCATATCAAGAGTCTGATGCATAACCGACTGAGCCACCCAGCCACCCCTAAATGTTTAAGCCAACTAAATAGAGCTCTTCACAAATTGTTTGGACAATACCATCTCAAGGTATAAAAAAAAATAACACATTTACAACATGCATACATAGATATACATCATCATACAGACAGAGGTAAACAGAGATCTTTACCTTTTGTTTTAAAATTTTAGTTATGAGACAGGTATGATAAAGCAAAACTCAGTAGTTTATAAAAGAACAATTGCTGAATTTAAATTGTGTTTCTAACAGATGAAATAAGAATACCTGTCAGATGGCTTGAACTAATATTTGTGGAGAAGATTAAGGTTTACACCTAATTTCCAAACTTCCTTTTCCCCCTTGTTTCCTTCTGATAAGAATTACCTCCTAAGTCTGCATTTCAAAGAGATCGCCTTGATGAGTTCCTAGAGAAGGCCAGGTAGAACATTTACATCTCAAAGGCACAGGGACCCAAGTTCTTCCAAGAAGGACTTTTGTTTCCTAAGGCCAGAATTTTTATAATAAGTACAAGCTTTTTGACATGAATAGGGGCGGTTTTATGATTGGCAAAAAGGATAGTGGGTTTTGAGTTGCATTTGAGTTGCAAATCCAGAGCTGTATTTTTGTTCTTTTAAAGACTCAATATAAGACAAGGAGAGTTGTTTTTAATTCCTCCAAGACTTGGGTAGCAACCCAATTGACATGAAGGGATTAATCTACCCATCCAACTGCATTTTCTTCAATTTGCTACTTTAGATGAGAAAGAAAATCTTCAACTAAGATTAAATTAAAAGGTCCTTATGTCCTAGATTTAGAGCTTTGTCTTTGGAATGTCTCCCCACCCCACCCCCCTCTGGATACATTTAGCTTAGGGATGAAGGCATTTTAAAAGTTCCTATCAGGCTCTGAATATTGGCTTCCAATAAGGTCAACTTCTGACCATAGAGCTACTCTAAAAACATATTTCAATATCTTGTCAGGTTTCAGCAGGGACAAACTACAAATATTTCTGGCAGTACTGAACAACCTCAAGGTCCGAAAAAGTGTCAAAGGGGTACAAAAGATATTACCCTCCCAAGATCCAAAGCCACTCCCAAAGATAGTTAAAAGAAACATTGAGACAATTTTGTAAGACCTAGTAATAGTTGGTAGGACCCCCACTGCAACTGCAGTGCCACCCACACTTCTGCCCAGCCATGTCTAGCAGCAAATGGGGTACAACCCACATTTCTGTCTGATGATATTTTGGGGCCCCTGACCCGATGGCTGTCAAGCCAAGTTCTTAGGACACAAAATTAGGCAATAAAGAGGGTAACAGCTATTTATGGGAAGGAATGAATTGGCAACCAATGGGTATAGATTTGGAAAGGAAGAGACAGGTGAAATGTCACTTTCCTCCCTGAATTGGACAGTATAGACAGAGATCTGAGATAGATGACTCTGGTAAGAATTCTCATTCTTTTTCTGGATTCTGACAGTTTTCCCAGGGTCCCATCTTCAGACTCTGGAGCAAGTAGAGTTTAACATACAAAGTGTAGCTCCAGTATCTACTAGAATTTGGCTAAGTTTTCTATTAATTTTAATTTCTCCTTGGCTATTTAAAGAATTAACTGGCAGTTACTGGAGAATCTCTGAGTGGCATCAACCCTGCAAGGGGTTCATATAAGAGTCCTTTTGAAGGTGGATATGAGGGTATCTGTAAGGCCACTAACTTGGCAGACTTTTTGTTTACAGTCTTCAACCTCTTCCAAGTGGAAAGACAATTCAGATGAGTAGACTGTAAATATTCAGGCAAACAAGGATGGAGGGGTGTAATGGGAGACATGTCAGTCTTACAGTCTTTTCTTTTGGATACTTGTTGTGTCCTCTTCACTAACCTTTTGCAGTGAAACTTTCAATGAAGCTATTTTGGAATCTTGAAGCTTTTTTGGAGCCTCTGCCTGCCGATTAAAATAGGTATTCCATTGTGTTTGTTTGATTTGGGATGCTTTACTATAAAGAGCTCTTCTTAAATGAATGATCTGATCTAATTGGAATATTCTCTATAATTACCATTCTAGGTTGTCTTAGTAAGATTTTTCCATTTTTTGTAGATATCTACAGCTTCCAGGATTACAGCTCTTAGGCACAAAATTAGCAGGTGTGCCGGAAGGAAGAACACTTAATTCTTTCAAATTTAAGGAGCCCCTTTCTTTAGGTGAGCCTTGTGCCTCTTGGAGCCAAATTAATACCTAAGAGCAATGTGCTTCTGGGTTGGTGACTTTGTGGTGGTTTACAGTGTACTTTGTTGCATAGACATTTTCTTGAGTCTGGTGGGTGACTTAGTGTCAATCTAATCTATATTGTAATCAATGTATCCTAGCACGGCGGTCATAGAGTTCGATGGCAAGCCCTCTATCAGTAGTTAAGTGCTCAACCAGTGCCCACCAATTTTTCAGCTTTGGCTTCCAAGATTCCCATTAGCAGTAGATCTGTTATTCCTTTCGGATTTCTTTGTAGTGACAGACACCATAATGGCTTTTAATAGTCTGACTTGTGCCTGCCTAGGTTTTGACGAGATATTGGTCTAAAAAGTCTGAATTTCTTAACTTATTTCCTCAAGTCCCCCAGTAGTTTATGCTGTGGACTTACCTTAAGTCCCCTTGTGAGTCCCCTAACAGCTGCCATCTTGCTTTATTTTAACTGACGCACACCCATTATTTTCCCTTGAAAGAATACTGCCAAATTCAACCAGATTTACTGTTTCTGGCTGTCTGTGCACAGTTCCAAAGACCTGGAAGGACCTCCCAAAGGCATTTACCTCGTAGACAAGGTTGGCCACAAACCCAAAAGTTGTGGCCCACTAAATCTCACCATGAAAAATCTGGACTCTCTCATACCACAATTTCCTATCTAGAAGTATTAGAACAAACAAAATCAAGGAGCTCAATTTGCAATATAAGCAGAGTTCAATCCAATAGAGGCTTACCAGAGATCCTGGAGAGTGCTGAAGAGGCCACAAAGAAATAAGGCTCTGCAGGCATCTTCACTTGCTCCTAGGAGTCATCTTCAGAATCTTTAGCAGCTGACTTCAGGTACCATTTTATTGCCAAAACTGCCAAATGACAAAACAAAAACAATTTAGTAACAAGTTTGATATCCTTCATTCAAGGGAAAATAATCCATGGATTGGGAAAGTACAGTGTCTCACAAACAGTGGACCACTATTCCCCCTGAGCTGACTTTTATAAAACTATAGCATACGCAATTTTGAAAGTTCTGGGTTCCAGTTAAAATAACAGATGTTAGAGAGAGGAAGGCATTGTTTGCATATTGTTAGTAATTTCAAAAACCTGACTTTAAATATCAAGAATGAAAGTATATGTAAACATAGAACATACATAGAACCCATAATATACAAAATAGGAAGAATAAGTGAGGACATAAGAACTTTTTCCTTGTCTTAACATGGTAAGATTTGAACAAGTGAGCAAGGAAGGGGAAATCAGAAAGGAATCAACTGGAATTTAAGTATTGATGAGTCTCTAAGAATGAGCCTAATAACCTAAACTCTAGGCTAAGCTCTGGCAGTTAATTGGGATAATAGAAACCCTTATGCATAGATTGCTCCCTCATATGGTTATAAGAATCCAGAGCAGAAGGAACTGTAACCTAGCATCCCAAATTTCTCAAGAGATTGTATTTTTAGAGCAAACCACCATTTACACCATAATTCCTAAGTAGTAAAATTGAAAAGCTTAGATAAGTATAAAACTAGAAGAACCTCAAATGGTTTTACCCTCTCCAGGATAGCAAGGAATCCATATCTTTAATTTCCTTCTTCTCTCTCCACCCAAAAGCACATAATGGCTGAGAGGATTAATGGGCAACAAAAGATTTGATGAATATCTCGTGGAGGCATTTGTTAGTTCTATAACAGTATCTGAGAAGGGAGAGAAAAACAGAAAGTACAGCTGAGAGGCTAAGAAGCTGAGAAAATTTTTTTGGCCATTTCATAATGCTAAAGACAAAAATTAGATCCCAGGATCAACCAAGACAGAGGGATCCTATTGTAGACCCTGAGTATTTAGTTTATATTCCCAGAGGGATACATTCCACTATAGGAGTAAATGTGAGAAATAAACTGGCTCTTAACAGAGATTCAAGACCAACTTTGAATCAGCTAAAAGTCTACTTGGATAAAGCTGCACCAGCTACAATTTACCTAAGAGAAGCAAAAGAAAAACGCTCTCTGAAAAAGATAATGTAAACTAAAAACAATATCACATAGGGGTGCCTGGGCAGCTCAGTCAGTTGAGAGTCTGACTCGGTTTCAGCTCAGGTGATGATCCCAGGGTCATGGGACCAAGCCCTGAGTTAGGCTCCATGCTGAGTATGGAGCCTGTTTAAGACTTTCTCTATATCCCTTTGCCCCTCTCCCCTTCTCATTTGCTCTGTGTCTCTCTAAAATAATAATAATAATAATAATAATAATAATAATAAATTTTAAAAATTAAAAATAAATAAAAATAAAAGCATAATATCACACCTAAGAGTTTTCATATATAATATATGGTACTCAATAGAAAAAAAAAAAAAGAATGGGCAAAAAAGAAAGAAAAGAATTAACTGAAAATGAAATGAAAAAAAACAGCCAATAGAAACAGACCTACCGGAGACCCAGATAATAGAATTTTGATAAAATAATTTCAAAATAACAGAGAATAATATGCACAGATATTAAATGACAAAATAAAGGATTTTAGCCAAGAATCAAAACTAAACTAATCAAATAATAATTTTAGAACTGAAAAGTGAAAATATTCAAAATATGTAAGTTTTCTAAGAATCAGAAAATTCTAGGGGCGCCTGGGTGGCGCAGTCGGTTAAGCGTCCGACTTCAGCCAGGTCACGATCTCGCGGTCCGTGAGTTCGAGCCCTGCGTCGGGCTCTGGGCTGATGGCTCAGAGCCTGGAGCCTGTTTCCGGATTCTGTGTCTCCCTCTCTCTCTCTGCCCCTCCCCCGTTCATGCTCTGTCTCTCTCTGTCCCAAAAATAAATAAACGTTGAAAAAAAAAAAATTAAAAAAAAAAAAAGAATCAGAAAATTCTAAAGAGAGAGGCAGTAAACTGGAATGTAGCTCAAAAAAATATCTGATCTGAAGCCTGAAGCACAATGAGATAAAAAATGGAAAATAAGAGAAATATAGAAATATATAGGAGTCATAGTGAAAGGGTCCATAATAGGTATTTGGAGTCCATAAAGGAGAGGAGAGGAATAATGAAATAGAGGCAATATTTGAATAGAAAATGGTCACAAAACTTTAAAAACTGATAAACACTCTAGAAAGCACTATAAACCACAGCAAGCTACATTTAAATAAAACCAGTTCTTGGACCATTATGGTTAAAATGGCTGAAAGTCAAATACAAAAATAAATGTGAGCAAACAGGAGGTACAAGAAGAGAAAGAATAAAAAACAAAGAAATGCCTGGTTAACAGAAAACAGACAAGTTGGAAAATAAAAATTAGTAATTTCAACATATATCTTGAATATATCACCCATTAAAACAAACTCTGTCTGAAAGAATTAGAAAAAATCCTTTACACACTCTATCAAACACATACTTAAAAGAAATGTTACATAGAAAGTGAGAAAGGGAAGATCTACCAGGAAAATAATAATAAAAGTGAAACTGGGACAGGGCAAGCAATATTTTATGAGAGAAATTTAAGCAAAATAAGTTTAAACTGGATGTTTTTGAGTTACAAAATAAGAGTTTTGACCTATCACACCAAAATGTGTGTTCTTTTTCAATCACAGGGAAATTAAGTGGTGTAATTTTAATAGGATTCTCAGTGAGTGTTAAAGGTAAAAAGAGAAGTAATAAACATACATTGGAGGAGAATTAGCATTCTGCATTAAATGTAGGCTGAATTTGAACAGAAAGACCATTGGCAGCATTTGCATTAAACATTCAACAAATATTCCTGTTTTATCATTGAATATCTCATAGGTTTCTTGAGGATCAAAGAATTAATACCTATAAAGCACTTAAAAGAGTGATTTTCTTCTAATATGTGTTCAATAAGTATTATGTATTACTATTGTTTCTAGAGTACTGTCCCCAGAATAATATTTTCTAGAAAAAATACTCCACTCCCATTGTCTTATTCTACTTCAATTAAGGATTTTTAAATATTTATGGTGAGACTTTCTCATCACAACTTAAGTTATTCTCCATGTATTGTAAAATGTGATGAGAGCTCAGTTTCATTCAGTTTAGAACAGAATACTGAATAAGATGTTTCTTCAAAATGAAATAATTCTTAAAAATAAGCCCTTCAAATCATTAAGGCAGGTATTAGAATCCCCATTTTTCAGATAGAGAAATTCAGACTTAGAGAAGTCAGGTGGGTGACTTGTCTAAAATCACATACAAAAAAGTAAACCAGGACCTGAACTGATATTTTCTTTTTTTAAATTTTTTTTAATGTTTATTTATTTTGGGGAGAGGGAGAGAGACAGAGCACAAGCAGGGGAGGGGTAGAGAGGGAGACACAGATCTGAAGCAGGCTCCAGGCTCTGAGCTGGCAGCACAGAGCCCAACATGGGGCTAGAACCCACAAACTGAGATCATGACCTAAGCTGAAGTTGGACACTTAACCAACTGAGCCACCCAGGCACCCTGAACTGATATTTTCTAAGTCCAGTGGTCTTTAAGTATACTCATAACTAAATAGACAAGTTGGGGCTCCTGGGTGGCTTAGTTGGTTAAATGTCCAGTTCTTGATTTCGGCTCAGGTCATGATCTCATGGTTGGTGAGTTCCAGCCCCACATCAGGCTCCATGCTGGTAGTGCAGAGCCTGCTTGGGATAAGTGGTTATTTATAGAAAATTGGTTAATTTTCTATAAATTCTATCTGAAACCAACAATGTAATCCAATTAGAGTTCCTGCTTATGGAAACCATTTTTTACATTCACTAGCTCATTTCACTTGATAGCCTTTTATCTCACTCCAGTCTGTCTCCCACCTTGTGCATCTAGCATTTCCTAAGCCTGCACTGAAATCCATATTAGGTTCTCATCAATGATTCAGATAACAAAGTTGGAGGCTCAGAGTACATTTATCTGGAACATCACAATTAAAATGCAAATAAGAACTCAGCATTGTCTCATCAGATTTTTCTCATAATTATTCTATCCTTTTTATCCTCACTATTTGCCTTACCCTTATACTGGATCAGGCCCTTTTCAGTCTCCATTTCGTCAAATCTGTTCCATATCCCATTTCCAGATTAATATTCCCAAATTAACTGACTCCCCATTGTCTAGCCAATAAAAGTCTCCTCAGTCTAGTGACCATGTCTTCTCCAAATTGCACTTCTAGCCAAAACTCCACAGTGCCCCTAACATTTTAGCTACAGCTGCTTGGTTCTAAGAGGAATCCTTCACAAATATCACACTTTTTGCCTCTGCTTGAGCTACTCATTCTGTCTGGAATGTTCTACTCAATCATATTTTCCCATAAAAACAGAGACATAAGAGTTTATAGTATTACCATGTTGGTCAGTTGCAGAGACAAGTTTGTCTAACTAGTTTAAAACCAAAGGGATTTATTACAGTGTACTAAATGGCTTATAGCATTCTTAGGACAGCTGAAGGAATGGGCTCCAGGTTGATACTCAAACCAGCACCATTAAAAAAGACCATAAACCATCTTTTTGATGTGGAAACCACTGGTTCCAGATACACAGTGCCACAATGAACTACCAAAATCAGGAGATAGCAACTATCAAGATGCCAGCACCATCTCAGCAGGCTTTGGCACCACACTGAGACAGCTGAAATAACAAATTTGATTCCTCATACTCTATCTCTCAAACATACCCACCACTGAGGCGGGTGGCAAGATCCTGGGATCTCGGCCAACCCTCCCAAGGAGGAAGGAAAATTGTTTCATGACTGAGCTTGGCAGCAGAAACAGCATAATCAGGCCCTCCATTTCAGTGTTGTCTTCCAAATCTTGCATGCAAGCGTAACATTGGTCAAAGTTAAATTGTATAAGTTCTGCGGTGTTTGGGTAGCTCAGTCAGTTAAGCATCTGACTCTTGATTTCTGCTCAGGTCATGATCTCACAGTTCCGTGAGTTCTAGTCCTTCACTGGGCTATGCACTGACAGAGCAGGAGCCTGTTGGGATTCTCTCTCTCTCCCTCTCCCTGCCCCACCCCCACTATCGCTTTCACACTCTCTCTCAAAATAAATCAATAAATTTTTTAAAATTGAATGAGATACTAGTTGGCTTCTGAGAAATGTAGTTTTTACCTTTCCAGTCTCTTTGTTACAGGAAACACATTAGTAAAATGAGTGGTATAGATGTTGAGGGTTAAGCAACTTCCACTGCAATTCTCTCTTCATGGTGCCCATAATAAATATACTAAGAATGTTCTCCAAATGACCCCTCCCTTCTTTATGCTCTCTAGTTTCTATTTCTGCATATGTGCTCTTCTTTTCTAAGTATGTATGTATTCATGTCCTCGATTATAAATTCCTTGAGAACAGGACATTGTAGCTTTCTACACATTTTTGGACTCCACAGTGTCTTCCAGAATGTAAAGGTTGTTTCTCTACGAGACTTTGTATACTTACATATTTAATAAATGTATGCTGAAATGAATTAACAAATATGAACATACTTAGGACCTAAGCAAAGAATAGGTCCCTGAAGCAAGATAAATAACGATTTTTAATTTTTTTTAATGTTCATTTTTGAGTGAGAGAATGAGAGAGAGACTGAGTATGAGCCAAGAAGGGGCAGAGAGAGAGGGAGACACAGAATCTGAAGCAAGCTGCAGGCTCTGAGCTGTCAGCACAGAGTCCAACATGGGGCTCAAACCCACAAACTGTGAGATCATGACCTGAGCCGAAGTCCGGTGCTTAACTGACTGAGCCACCCAGGTGCCCCTAAATGATAATGATTTTTAGAAGGAAAAATGGTACCCAAGACTTTGATGGCTCAAGATGGAAAAATAATAGATTTAGGGTGTAAAACAACGAAGAAAACAGAAAATTCACACACAGAAAACAGATTTCTCTATATAAAAATTATTCTAGAATAAATCCTTTATATTAAAAAGACTTCTGTTTTTGGCTTCATCCAACAACAAGAAAGAAAAATATGTTAAAAAGTCTCCTTTTCTGGGATTTTCTAAAAATAATAAAGAATTAAAAGAGAACTACAAGATGAAAAAGTTCTGGAAAATCTAATATACAACATGGCGGGCGACCATAGTTAATAGTACTGTATTGTACTGACATTTGCTAAGAGAGTAGATCTTAAGTGTTCTCACCACACCAAAATAAAATAATAATAACTATGGGAGGTAATGGATATTTTAATTAACTTGACTGTGGTAATAATTTCACAATATATATATGTATATACCAAACCATCACATTGTACATCTTAAGAATATATACTTTTGTCAATAATACTTCACTAAAGCTGGGGGAAAATTGAAAGGTATAAATTAACTAATACCTGATGTGACTGGGAATCATGTGGCAATTTTCTAAGGGAAGAAGATCAATGCAACCACCCCTTCACTTTATAGTTAACCATCTGAAAAAAATACAAAGACAATTTTGGTGGTGTTATATAGGAAGTGGGTGATGTACCATACTGTAGACAGTATTGCTGATTAGCAAAGAGAGGCATTTTGATTTGTGGGTTTGAACAGCATAATTTAAAGATGCTCTTTTAGTATGAACTCTAGAATCTTATGTGGAATGCACTGGTTGTCATGGACATCTTTATTTATTTTTCTTTATAAACAAACCCAGCCCAGTTGTTCAACCATGATTTATAGACAACTTCTCAGATTACTCATTCGTTAATCTGAACTCTTAGGAATATAAAATTCTCAAATGCCATTGTTGTTTTACTTTCAGCAACAGACAGCTGGGGAGTAGGAAAGATTTCTCCAAGTTCAACTTTTTTCTTAATCCATTCTATTAATATGTGATTTTGACTAACTTTTTAAAAACTCCATGAGGGCACTTTGTGAAAAATGTGTAATGAATAATGGATTAGTACAAAAATCACATTTAACTTCTGAAAACATCTTAATGATTCTTGTCACTGTTTTAATGTAGCATTGCATTGTTCTTTGACTAATATTAATGAGATGCTTTGGTTATTACTCATTCCATTGTTAGTTGAAGTGGAAAAATCTTCAAATTAACAGCTGTCATATATTAACTTAATCATCAGTATATGTCACTAATTTTTAACGCATGTCTGTGGCAAAATCTACTATTATTCATCAAATGTCTTTCTTCCCTTGTTTCATAAGAACCAACACATAATCACCTACACAGAATAAAGATATTCCCTATCCTGTCTGTTAGGTGTATCCATGTGATTAACTTCCAGCTAGTGGGATGGAAAAGGAAATGATGTGGGCAACATCAAATCACATTCCTAAGAGAAGGGCCCTTTTCCTCTGACTGGAATATGGTACTGCTAGTGAGCCATCATGACCACAAGGATGAAGGCAACAGCTAGAGCTGGGCTGGAGCCAAAACTCGTTAGAGCTGATTGTTAAATTTTCGGGAATTTTGCAAGCCAGTGGTGAAGCCGTTGATAGTTTAAAATCGGCTAATACGGAGATTTGCACTACAAGAACCAGCAAATACACAAATCAGGGATGTTTTCCCCCCCAGAGAACCAGTTTGCCTGCATACCTCTGTCAATAACAAGGGATAGGGGCGCCTGGGTGGCGCAGTCGGTTAAGCGTCCGACTTCAGCCAGGTCACGATCTCGCGGTCCGTGAGTTCGAGCCCCGCGTCGGGCTCTGGGCTGATGGCTCAGAGCCTGGAGCCTGTTTCCGATTCTGTGTCTCCCTCTCTCTCTGCCCCTCGCCCGTTCATGCTCTGTCTCTCTCTGTCCCAAAAATAAATAAACGTTGAAAAAAAAAAAAAAAATAACAAGGGATAGGGAGAGCAGTGATACATACAGCGTCTGGGCCATTATATAATCATGGTACCATATCTGGATTCTTATGTCTAAACTATTACATGAGTGAGAAATAAATTCTAAGTTGTTTAAGCTATTGTTACTTGAGTATTTGTTACAGATGCTGAATATTCTACGTAATCAAAATGACTATAATGCCTTCAATTATATATTTAAAAAGTGTTTTAAGAGCCTATCTAGTCTGAGAAAACTATGTATGTTTCACACTTAAAAATCAGTCATATGTAAATTATTGATCCACAAATACATAATTTCAAATACCCAATTTCTAAAAAACTAAAAGACTATATTAAATATATATATAGGTCTTTTACAAAAGCCAAAAACTGTGTGGGAAGAAGGAGTTGCAAATACATTTACCATTGAGGTTGATTTCATTGATGTGATTTAGCAAGAAACTTAGCCTGAACTTTCCAGAAGTCCCTGCAAACAGGGAAACACAAGGGGAAAGTTAATCCTTATCAACTTAAAAAAGATGAGTTGGTTTCTGCTTAAGTAAAAGAAAATTTACACCAGCATTACATTTACAAAAAGAGTACTTTCATGAGCTCTTTTATAAGAATAACTGATCATTTGTTTTAAAGAAATTTTAAGGAAATTGTATGCAAATTAAAGCATTCTTAAGAAACTCAATTTTACCAAACCGTGTTAAAATCTGGCACTGTTGGGGCGCCTGGGTGGCGCAGTCGGTTAAGCGTCCGACTTCAGCCAGGTCACGATCTCGCGGTCCGTGAGTTCGAGCCCCGCGTCGGGCTCTGGGCTGATGGCTCAGAGCCTGGAGCCTGTTTCCGACTCTGTGTCTCCCTCTCTCTCTGCCCCTCCCCCATTCATGCTCTGTCTCTCTCTGTCCCAAAAATAAATAAACGTTGAAAAAAAAAAAATTTTAAAATCTGGCACTGTCAATAAGATATGCTTCAATGAAGGTATTTCTGAATAGACCTATCTAAAACTTGCTTTCTGCAAGTCTAATTTGATGGAAAGATAGAGCTCAAAATACATGATGAAACATATAGTTTAATTATTTTATAATGCCACCATTTTAACAAAAACTGAATTTTCCAATTTGATGACCTAGGTTTTCACCAAATGACTTAAATGAACATGAGGTATTTTTCTAAGTGAAATCTTTAATCAAAATAAGATGTTTCTGAGACTAAATTACTGTTAACCTTGTGTCTCAGACTCAGATAATTTCAAAAGTGGAGTAGTAGTAAATTTGACACACTCATTATTCAGAGTATGCATTTAAAATTGCATTGGGGCACCTGGGTGGCTCAGTCAGTTAAGCATCTAACTCTGGCTCAGGTCATGATCTCACGGCCTGTGACCTCGAGCTCTGCGTCAGGCTCTGTGCTGACAGCTCAGAGCCTGAAGCCTGCTTTGGATTCTGTGTCTCCCTCCCTTCCCCCACTCATTCTCCCTCTCTCCCTCTCTCTCTCTCTCTCTCTCTCTCTCTCTCTCTCTCAAAAATTAAACATTTAAAAAAATAAATAAAATTGTATAAACATTATGTATAAGTGTTCCATCATTTTATCTATCTAGAAAATACTGAAATTTATTTAAAATGTAAACTTTACAAACTTTATTAATGTAGATTTTATGAGTAAATAAGTTTATTGGACTAAATAATTTTACTCATAATATTCCTTTTTATTTGCTTAAGGTAACTAACAGTGAGATAGGTACAAAGGTTGAAGTTTGGTTCTGGTTTGACCTAGAGAAATTTACTTTATAATTCATTGTGGACTTCCTAGGTAGCCTCAGCAAGATCATAATGCAGTTAATTATTTTAAAACCTAAAATAAAAATAATCTGTAAAAACAACTGTCATTTCTCTTAAGAGCTAGACTTTCCTGAATGTAGAATTCACTTTTGAATAGGAAAGGAATTTTGACACTCTAATACAGTCAAAGGGCCAATTGTTGTGATGGAATTACACTGTGACTCTGTCAAAAGTTTCTCATCAATATGAAAAGATTGCCAAATATTATATAATTATCCTATATTATTACATGGCATTTAGGGCTATAACTATAGAGCACTTTCGGCCCATAGGAACATGTCAGAGCCTGAGGAGTGTGAAGAGGTTGGTTGTATGAAGGTGTGTGTAGAAGTGGTATTAGAGCGTGATTTAAGTGAAAAAGGTGTTAGTGGATGGGTAGCAGTAACAAGGATGAGAAGGTGGTTACATTCAGGGGTCACTGGCCTAAGAAGTTACTATAGTGAGGATAACAGAAGACAGGTTTCTCAATGTCAGAAAAGAGTTTCAAATATGAAAAGGAAAAACAAAAAAATCTAGCATGAATCCTGCAATGTTGAATTAGTATTGATGTGAACTTACAGTGTTGGGTAGATGTTAAGAGATAGATAAGGAGACAGTTCACTAAATTGTGTGGGTGTATAATATTCTTGTACATAACATATATTTGAATATACATATTTGTATACATATTTATATGTGCATATATATAATTTATGAAACATATATAAATTAGTCCTTTGTGTCCACTCAGATGGCTAAGGAGCAGTAATATCTGAAGAGTAAAACACCCTCTTGACATCTAATCTTGATTTTCAAATATGATTTCTGTCAAAACAAACAAACACCAAACAACCAACAACCAGAAAAACAGGGCTCTTTAAAGAAATGGTGAATTCCAGGGTTGGGACAGAGAAAGCACAAATGAGCCTTTACTTTAGGTGAAAGGAGCACGTGCTCCAAGAAAATAGGGTCATATCAGGAGGATGTAGAAACCACTGTGAAGGCACTCTAACTGGTCAGATCTGAGAAAATTTGAGGATCAAAATAAGCATTAACATTAATGGATCATAATTCGTTAAATAAAATATAAACCCACGACTCCCAACTTTAGTTAATTTAGTTAAGGTGAAAAGAGAAAGCTTTTGTCTTACAGAACAATGCCAACCAATAAATGTGGAAGGAATGATGGAATTAAAAATTATCATGTGGCAAGCATCAGAATTAATTCAGCTGAGAAACATCAATGGATGCTAAAACAGGTTTGTGAAAGCTTCATCAGGAATGGGGTATTTACATGCTCTCAAAATACCTCCCCTATAAAACAATTATAAATTACAAAGGGAAAAAAGAAAAAACTTAGAGGAGAAATCTGACAAACACCAATTTAATCAAGTAATAAAAGCAGTAAGAAAACAAATCAAAACTGTGTACCACCTGAGTGAAAGAAGTATAAACTCTCACATTTGTGATATTCCTGACAAAAATGCATTCCCTGAATCTAAAAGGAAGAACTATTAGTTAAATCAAAGTGTGGAACATTCTACAAAATAAATGGCTCGTAAAAAGTTGCATGCTCATGAAGTCAAGGAAACACTAAGAAACTGTTCCAGACTTAAGGTGGCTAAAGAGACACAACCACTATTGACACACGCAGTCCTTGACTGGATGGTTTCAGTATATGGGATATTATTAGGACATCTGGTGAAAGTTTAGTTGAGTCTGAGTATTTCACAGTAATAATGTATCAGTGTACACTTGTTTCCTGATTTTGATGGTTGGATTGTGGTTATGTAGGAAAATGTATCTTTTTTTTTTGTAGGAATTACACAAATATTCTTGGGTAATAGATCATCATGTTAGCATATTACTCTCAGGTCAGGAAAAAAATCTTTTATACTTATTCATGTAACTTTTCTGTAGGTTTGAGATCATTTTAAAGTAAATATAAAATAGGTTTGAATTATTAAATTCTTGAGCTCTAATAGGTGAATAAAAATCTGGAAATCCTGTGGCTAAACTATTGCCAAAATAATCTACAAAGAAAATGTGTTTATAGTACTTTATAATATTTTATTTTTAAGAAAATGAAGAATATTTTTTGACAAGATTATGGCTAACACAAGCAGAACCAAAATCTCACATTAGAAGTCAGAATAGTAATTACCCTTGGTGAGAAGGCAAAACTGACAGGTGGCAAAAGAGGACTTCTCAGATTCACTACAGTCTCTGCCAAAATTCCAACAGTCTTTTACACAGAACTGGAAAAGACCAACCTTCAAATTCTTATGGAATTTCAAGGTGCCCTGAGTAGCCAAAACAATCTTGAATAAGAAGAACAAAGTTGGAGGATTGCACTTCCTAGACTTCACAACTCACTCCAATTAATTAAAGTAGTATTGCACTTGCATAAGGAAGACATACAGACAGATGTAATAGGATAGAGAGACCAGAAATAAACTCATCATATATATATATATATATATGATATATATATATCGTTATTTATATATATGTCAATTGAATTTGACAAGGGTTCAGAGAGCATTTAATGGGGAAAGACAGTCTTTTCAATAAATGATGCTGGGAACACCGGATATCCACATGCAAAAGAAGGAAGCTGGACCTTTATCTTACACTATGTGCAAAAATTAACTCAAAACATACCAAAAACCTAAACTTAAGAGCTAAAATTATAAATATCTTACAAGATTTTTTTCTCTGTCACTGGGTTTATATGTAAGTGATGAATCACTGAGCTCTACTCCTGAAACCAATACTATACTTATGTTAAATAACTTGAATTTAAATAAATTATGTACTCTTAAAAAACTAAATAAAGACTGAATAATATATATTATGCATATATACACCATAAAAAATAAAATAAAAATCTTACAGAAAACTTTGTGGAAAATCTCCATGACACTAGATTTGGCAATGACTTCATGGATATAACACCCAAAAGCACAGATAACAAAAGAAAAAAATAGAAAGACTTCATCAAAATTAAGAACTTTTTTGTATCAAGTGATATTATCAAAAAAGTGAAAAAAAAAACAACATACAGGAAAAATATTTGGAAATTATATGTCCAGAAGTGATTAAGATCCAGAACATATAAAGAACTCCCAAAATTCAGTAACAACAACAAAAAACCAAACAGCCCAATTTAAAAAGTGGGCAAAGGACTGAAATAGACACTTCTCCAAAGAAAATGTACAAATGGCCAATAAACACGTTAAAAGATACTCAACATCATTACTCAGTAGGCAAATGCAAATCAAAATCACAATGAAATACCACTTCACACCTACTAGGATGAATAAAAAAGAATGGAAAATAACATGTTAGCAAGGATGTGGAGAAATTGGAACCCTCAAGCATTTCTGGTAGGAATGTAAAATGGTGCAGCTGCTGTGGAAAACTGTTTGCTGGTTTCTCAAAAGGTTACACATAGAACTTCCAGATGAGTCATCAATTCCATTCTTAGGTATATACCCAAAAGAATTGACAACAGGGATTATAAAAGATATTTGTATGCCAATGTTCATGCATTATTCACAAGAGCCAAAAGATAAGAACAATCCAAATGTCTATAATCAGATGAATGAATAAACAAAATGCAGTACAATGGAATATTTGGCTATAAAAAGGAAATACATTTTTATATATACTATAACATGAATGAATCACATGAACATTATGCTTAATGAAATAAGCCAGACTCAGAAGAATATATATAAAATATTTTATGATTCCTCATTTATGACTATCTAGAACCGACAAATTCATAATTCAGAAAGTCAAAGTTTCCATGCAGTAGGGGGAATGGAAGAAGATGAATAGTTGTTTAACATGGCATTCCCCTGTATGTGTGGGGTAGGGGGTCCAAATTTCCCCTTTCACTAAGGGCACCAGTCATACTGGATGATGGGCCCACCCTACTCCAATATGACCTAATCTTAGCTAATCATGTTTGCAATGACCTTATTTCCAAATACGGTCACATTCTTAGGTACTAGAGGTTAGGACTTCAACATACAAAATATGAGAAGGCAAAATTCAATTCATAAAAATTACCATTCTCTTGAATTATGTTTATTTATTTATAAAAGTCAAACAGTAGACATGGTAGAACTTCTTAACTTATCAACATATTTTTCTTGGTAACATTGATATTGCTGAAGTCAGTAAAAACCGCAGGGATGTCGATGTATTTGGGGCATATTTTTACATGACATCTTACATTTTTCTAGAAGTTTCATTCTGAGCTTTATCTTGTTTTCAATGGATTATAAAGTTTGTATTTCCTCACACTAAAGTAAATTGCCCAGATTTACTGCATTGCCCAGATTTAGTGTATTAGTTAATAAAATAAGTATTTGAAACTTAATAAATTTCAGGAATTGTCTCTGCTGTAGGCTCTGTTTTCATATACTGGAATTTTCTCTATGAAAAGTCATGAAAGGCATCTTTCTTTTGCAGGCATGTCAGGAATTACATGAAATGTTTTAATATATCCTCTGATAGTTACCTACCCATTCACCACCCTTCAAGTAGAGCCAACATTCCAAGTGATGGGGGCTACCTCATCTGTTTTATTGCAACAGCAGTTGAAAGCCTTTTTTCTACAATCAGTGTTAAAAAGAGAGAACTTCCAATAACCACTGGAAATCATTCTAGCACACATGCTAAATACATTACTCAGTAATAAAACTATTTAAATTTTTCATCCCTGAAAATTAATCTAACAATTTTGGAGGCCATGTGGTACTCTCAGGATAAGTGCAAAATTCTCTTTGATGCTAAGGCACACTGATAAAAATAATTAATCACCCTACAAATATTGTGGTTTGATACTTTGAATCCTCTCCATAGAACACTTACTTTTTGATAAGAGAAATCATATTTTTGTTAAAGAGAATGATAATAACCATCTGTTGAGTTAAGTAACTGCTTGGACTTCACACTAAAATAGAATAATGTCATATCTCAAATGCATCAAAGGTATGATTTAGAGAGAGCTAGCCCATGGTTATAAAATCAGCAATGAAATAATGACACATTCTTTCTTCTATACTTTATCAGAAAGTGCCATTCCAAAGTACAGAGTGTCCTTTCCACCCCTCCCAGAATGAGACAGCTAGGGTTTATACTTCCCAAAGTCTGGCAGAACATTAATGAGCAAAATTTCCCACTCTGACTTTATAAAAGAGATAGTCTGTAACCAGGACCAACAGGGTAGAAAACCACCAACTTTGTTTGGGAAATTTGAGGGGGAGAAAAGTGCTCTTCTGGCCCCAGATAACTTTTGCACTTCTAGTCCAGAGAACCTTAATATTTTGAAGTCAGGAGTTATTTCCAGGAAGCCACAGTAAAAAAGGATTTGCCATAAAGCGCTAAAAAAGTAATAAAGCATTATCAAGGATTTGTTAGCCAAATTTTTAATGTAGCTGTGGGAACTGAGGAAATGAGACAGGGCAAGTATATCCTGATGGGTAATTAAGGAGGAAAGGCCCAAAGCACTCAGCTCAAAAGGACAGGCTGTGGGTGGTGCTTCAGAGGCAGAGTCTGGACTCTGAAAACCTGGGGACATAAGTGTGGGTGCTTGCAGAATAAGGAGAGAGAGAAGGACACAGGGATTTCCTCTGTGTATTCCATGAAGCTCACTGTGTGTGTAGGCCAGGAAATTAAAATAAAACTTGGAACTAATACAGATAATCTCCATAAAGCTTATTATTTGTCATGTGAAACATATTCACTTTTCACATACTGAAACAGAAGTTTATAATAAGTATTATGTTCCCAACCAAGGTAAAATGAAGGGACAGGAACTAAAAAGAAAAGGCAGCACCTGACATCCAGAAGCTGGCACAGTACTGACAGCAAGGCCTTGGTGTTCTGTTAAACATAATCTCACAGAGCATCAGTATCAGACAAGGGCACTCTGTAATCATGATGGATCAAGGCAAAAACAAGACCACTCCATAAACATGGCAGAACACAGACAAAACACGAACACTGTCCAACCAGAAAATTCTAAACATTCCCTACTCCCAGCCAAAATGAGTGCTTCAGCAATCCCTCCTTTACCCTTGCTCTACTCTATCCTCCCTAAAGATAAGATTTATTTTGAGCTCAATCATAGAAGTGTCCCCTCTTTCTGATAATAGCCAATCTATAGCAAACTCCCAATCTATAGCACTCTTCACCAAATCACCCAAAGCCCAAAACCTCCAATAAGTCCATTTCAGCATCTTCTTACCAATGTACCCCATAGTCCCTCATGGTGTATATTCTCTCACTGTGATGAGTAATAAACTGAAGTTGCTCAACTGCAGATGTATTCCTGGTAATTGCTGGCTAGGACATTAACAAGAAGTGCTGAAATTTCCCCCAAATAAAATTAAATAAAATAATTGAGGATAATTTCTGCTACTGAAATATAAAGCCTCACTTATTGCATCTGTATAATACAGTAATGGCAAAAACAGAGCTTTAATTTGGCCTTAAATAATCTATTAACTACCTCAATTCTCCCCTCTCTATATAAATTGCTTGACAAACCAATTTTGACTTCTGAGTACAAAATTAATATGTACCTTGAGGGGCACCTGGGTGGCTCAGTCAGTTAAGTGTCCAACTTCAGATCAGGTCATCGTCTTAACAGCCCGTGGGTTCGAGCCCTGCGTCGGGTTCTGTGCTGATAGCTCAGAGCCTAGAGCCTGCTTCAGATTCTGTGTCTCCTTCTCTCTCTGCTCCTCCCTCGCTTGTACTCTCTCTCTCTCAAAAATATCTTTTTTTAAATTAAAAAAAAAAAGACTACTAGGTACCTTGAAACGTAGTTAAAAAATAACTTGTACCATACTGACTTCTGTTATAGAAAAAAAAAAAAGACCATGAGAGCAATTATGTAAAAAATAAATTTCAAAAATGATCATCAGAGAGTATCTGTTTCTCTGAGTTATAAATACATCTTTCCCCAACTTGTAGACTATTGATGGACCTCTATCGAATTATCCCTCCAGTTCCTGCTCCAGTGTAGTATTTCCCCAAGCTGACTCTGGGTTTGGCCATGTATTTTGTTTTGCCCAATGGGACATTAGCAAATGTTAGTGATTAGATTGGGTCCTTCCAAAATTCACAGGTTGAAGCCCCAAATCCTAGTGTAATTGTAATGGAGATAGAGCTTCTGAAGAGATCATTGAAATTAAATGAGGTCATAAGGGTATGGTCTGAATCCAGTGGGACCTGTATCCTTATAAGAAGAGGAAGAGACACCAGGGATACATGTACACAAAGAAAATGCCACGTAAAGGCATAGTAAGAAGATGGCTATGTAAGCCAAGGAGAAAGTCCTCATGAGAAACCAACCCTGCAGGAGCCTTTTGAATTTCCAGCCTCCAGAGAAATGTGAAAATTACATCTCTGTTGTTTATGCTGCCCAGTCTGTGAAGCCCTAGCAGGTCAATACTGTAAATACGATGAAAACTGAGTTTTGATAAGTGCTTGTATATTAAAACCTTCCTGGGACCCTAAAACCGCTGTGAAGAAGTTAGAGAGAGTTAGAGATCATGTAGATGAGAACCAAGAAACTCAGCCAACATTCAGAATGGAGGCCAGAGACATATGGGCCCAATCAAGCCATCTCTACCATCTGCCAGCCATTTGAGCCATCCTAGCTGAGGTTCCAGACAACATGGAGCAGATATTATGCCTGTCAAATTGTATGACAAATAACTATATCAAATTCTTTGACACACAGAATCATAAGCAAAAAAAAAAAAAAAAAAAAAAAAAGGTATTGTTCTCACCTCCTAAATTTTAAGATGGTTTGTTAACATACCAATAGATAAATAAAAGAAATTGGTACTAGAAATGAGATGCAACCATACCAAACAACTAAAACATGTAACATTGCCTTGGTGACTGGATGGTGGGTGTGAGGTCTTGCATTATTGTTCTCTAGAGAAAAAGGCCTGTTTTCACTGGAGGAAAAAAGAGATATATGTACATGTACATGCATGCACACACGCCTCCTCTCCCCAACTGCCACACACCCCACATACATCAGAGACAGAGATTTCAAGGAATTCTCTCATGTAATTGTAGGAACCAGCAAGTTCTAAATCTGCACAGCAGGCTAGCAGGTTGGAAATGCAGGAAAGATTTGATCTTGCAGCTCAAGTTTCAAGGCAGTCTAGAAGCAGCAGTCCTTCATTGAAGGATTTTATTCTTTTTTTCTCTTAAAACTTTCAATTGATTGTAAGGAACCCACCCATATTATGGACAGCAATATGCTTTATTCAGAATTTACTATTCAAATGTTAATAGTATATAATAGAGCACAAAGAACACAAATAGGAAAAAAAGCAAGGAAAAGATAATAGAACAGAGCATCCAAGAACTGTGTGACAACATCGTATGATGAAAAGAGAGAACAGAACAGAAGAAAAAAAATAGGAAAAATAGAATCTGAGAATTTTCAAAATTTAATGAAAACAACAAACCACAGATAAAGAAGCCTAGAGAACTCCAACCAAGATAAACATTCTTTAAAAACTATAAGTAAAAGAGCAAACTATACCCTAAGCAAGCAGAAGTGATGAATAATTAAGATAAGAGTGACAGTAGAAAAAGTAAAGAAAATAAAAGCTAATATCTGGTTAATTTGACAAGACTAAAACATTTGATAAATATTTAGTCAAGAACAAAGGAGAGAAGAAAAAAATTATAACTATCAAGAATAAAAACGGAGAATTGCTTCAGATCCTCATACATTAAAAAGGATAATTCAGGAATATGTTGAAGAACTTCATATAAATAAATTTGAGAACTTAGATTAAAAGGACAAATCCTTTGAAAGACACAAATTACCAAAGCTCACTCAAGAATAGAGAGCCTGCATAGCCCTATATCAGTAGTCACCAAATTTTTCATCAAAGGATGACATAATAATTTTAGACTTAATAGACCACAGAAGGTCTGCTCCAATAACTCATCTCTGATGTTGTAGTGAAAAAAACCATAGACAATATACAAACTAATGGACATGGCTATTGTCTAATTAGAATTTACCAAAATAGATGACTGGCCTACAACCCATAGTTTGTCAACCTCTATCCTATTTCAAACAATTCCAGTAAATGATTATTGAATACCTAGAATATAATTGCATCATGTGAGATAAAAATACAATGCTGAACAAAACAGATTCTCAGCTCTCAGAGTTAATGGTCTACGGTCTAGTCACTGATATAAATAAATAATCAGACAAATAAAATGTGATAACTGTAACAATGGAGGTAGTCCAGTATTCTGTACAATGTAGGAAAGATACTTAACCCAGATTGTAAGGCTCAAAAAAATTACCGGAAATAAGTTAGACCTCACCAGAAGATGAAAGGGAGATGGTATATCGAAACAACAACAACAAAAGTGTAGGTACAAAAATATTAAAAAGAAACTATGGGAAATCTTGGAAACTGAGAAAAACTTCAGTATAAATGAAGCTTGGAAGGCAAGTGGTAGAATAGCACAAAAGGAACAGTATCCACCTGTGCTGAGCCATTGCTATACTTTAGGAAAGAAATATTCTGACCGATAGTAGTGGTGGACTAGGGATGGCAGGAAGTAAGTAAATTCAATAGATAATTGGAAAGATGTGGAGTATAAAAGAGAACCAAGAAATCCAGCGTTCTGGTGTAAGTTGGGTATTGATGTCATTTTTCTGATAAAGGAACACAGAAAGAATAATGAAACTACATATCCTCAAAAATGTTAGGTAATTCCAGTTATAAAACAAATAAACCCTGGGAATGGGAATGTAGGGCATGGTGAGTATAGTTAATATTGTATTGTAGATTTGAAAGTTTCTAATTGAGTAGATCATAAAAGTTCTCATCACAAGAAAAAAAACGTGTAACTATGTGTGGGATAGACGTTAACTAGACATTACAGTGATCATTTCTCAACATATATATTCAGTCATTATCTTGTACACCTGGAACTAATATCATTTTGCATATCAATTATATATCAATAAAAAATTTTTCAAAATAAGACAAAAAGTTAGGTAATTCAACCAACATATATTGTCTATTATAGAAACTATGTTTTATACGTTATATATAGCCCAGTTGTCTGCCATCTCATAAGTCCAGTGTACAGTGTTTGTATTTGTCTTTTCTCCTCCAGTAAAAAGTGAAATTCTTAAAGAAATGTGTTTTCTATGTTTTTATATTACAATCATTGACTAGCTGGTGTTTGGCATCTAGGAGTAGACTACTGCCAGCTTCGATGATGAGACCCACTGAAACAATATCAGTCTATACTTCTTACTCAAATACATGCCCTTTGAAGAAAAATTTTATAGTTTATTATTTAAGTCTCTTCAATCTCATTATTTATACGGACATATCACTGGATGAAGACATTTAGTACTGAAATTTAAAGATGTAAGGAATCATATATCAACTTGTTCAGTAATTCAAAACACATGCAAGGAAACTGGTGACAGTGGCATTTGTTGAAGTTTTATATAGAGGAGGCTTAGGAAGAGGTTAAGATTAGGAGACTAATTTTGATGCTGCATGAGCATAATATTTTACACAGGGGGAGGAAAAGTCAGTTGTCTCAATTGATGGAGTCATGTCTGGGTGCATATGTGTGTGTGCATGTGTGTGGGGGGAACAGCGGCGTGTTGCCCCTGGAAATTAGGAGGACACTGAAACTCCCCTAAGGCTCATCTCAAACTTCTACTGAGTGGCCTTATTTCATTTTGGTTTGATTTTAGAAACAACTTTACATAGTTTTATTTTTGTTGTGACAGGCTTTTGGGTATCAGAAAATTACAGAATTAGTATCTTTACTAAAAGATCATCAGACCAAAATTTAAACATTTAAAAAGAATTTTGAACTGTAAGCAATAGCTGAGAACAAGCTACAAACACTGTAAAAGCATGAAGACTGTGGGTTAGCTGAGTGATAAAAAGCTGACTTAGTTGGACAAACCTCTTAGAATATCTTTCAGGTACAGAGAACCAAGGAATTATAATCTATTTTGTTAAGGCCAAAAAGGAAATAGTTCCCCCTCCCCTTTGTTATGTTTTTCGTGAATGGATAATAGTTTTAAGAATATAGCACTGAGTAATGATGGGATAGTTCACAGAAGAACCAAAATACCACTGGCACTGATTGAATGGCTTTTTTACTGGTTCTGTGTGACCTCTGAAAGGTGATTCCTGTCACCACAGTAAGCATGGCACACAACAGCTAAAACAAAGGTAGAACAGCTGACTCTTTTAAATGGAGCAAATAGAATTTCATGGAAAATTTGAGTACTGGAAAGACAGGCTCTTTAAAATAACGTCAGGCTGTTCCTAAACCAAACAGAGGGAATGAGTTACAGTGATTTCTAGAATAACATAGCCCCTCAAATAATTATTGAGGAAAACAATATGAGTTTGATCTGAGTATTAACCTTGATCATATTCACTCTAACACTAATTAGAATCTCTTCACTAAAGCATAACTTTAATGTCACAAATAAAAATGAGGAAAACAAAAGGGCCTAAGCTAGCTACTCTTTCTGAAAGGAAGTAAATATGCCCCAATAACAAGCGTCTCAAGTGTGCTGTTGAACCTTGTTTCAAAAACAATTTTTTTAAGGAATGGATAAATAAATAAATCTTCAAAACTAAGCTCTTAGCTGTAGAATATAGCAATAGGAGATGAGAACTCATTAGCTGAAAATCTGCAGAAGCTGGCCTTGCCCAAAGAAAATCCAATTATGAATATAGATCTCTATCAATTAAAAGTTAGTCTGCTAATTGAAGGAGTAAGATGATAGCATATTCTTGAGTTGAGGCTAGATGAATCAAATGACCTGAAATGGGTTCTAGAATTTTATTTCATTTTCAAATAGTACAATCTTTAGGAATTAGAAAAAATATTTTTATAATTAAATTTTCCCATGGACCAAAAAAATCATTTGTTCTGTTCTCCAATTCGCTAATTCAACATGTTTTAAATTACTCTTTATCCAGTATTTCACCTACTGGATACTTCACGTCACATACTCAATATGGCCTGTTTAGATTACATTTCTGAAGAACCTAGAAAGCAGACAATGTGCTAGAATAGGAGAAACTATTGCTAAATAAGTGCTCTATAAACACAGCCTGAATTTAACTCTTCTAGACATGTAAAATATCATAGTAGTAAGAGATTCCTTGAGAGTTGAGGGCTAATAAGAAAACCACATCAAGAGATTCTAATCAAGTTTTTATATCATATAAACAGAACTGTAAAATGTCTACCATAAATATAATTTCAAATTTTATAATTTGCTGCAGATTCAAAAATTGCAGCTATTCTTGGAAAATTAAAATTTCTTCTGATTATTTGACTAGGATTAGTCAACCACAGGGGAAAAAATTCATCATTTATTTCTCAAAGTGTCTTCTCCCAAGGTAATAGTGTTAGCCCTAGGAGGAGAAGATGGAGATAGCTAGCTATCTATGAAGAAGGCACCTAACTCAAGATGTCTCCCATTTCTCAATATTAAAATCCTCCCCTTCTTTTGATCACATCTAGTGAAAGGCCTTATAATATTTGGGGGGAAATCACTCCTACAATAGCTAGCCACAATTACTTAATCCTTTACTACATAATAGAACTATGTATATGTAACTTTTTTCTTTCTAACAACTGCCTCACTAGGTAGTATTATGTTCACCAATAAACATACGAGAAAATGGAGGCTTGAGAAATAAATTAATTGGGCTAAATACCCATGATTTTTAGCTGCAAAGTAGTATTACAACTTACATTAGTATTTCTGAGTCTGACTCCAAACCCCACGATCTTTATTCTGTGCTTCCTCCTATATAGGTAATACCAAAGCAAAGATTAGTGCATCTGGCTATCTTATTATGCATCTTGCCTTGGCAGAGACTTCAAGGGGTTTGAATAAAAATAAGGAAGGTATTAAAAGATAATGTGACACCACTAGTAAAGAACTCAACATGGGCTGTTGCTGCCAAGATCTAAGAATGGCCAGCACAAGAATTCTGAACTGGGCCAGAGCCTGCCTCAGAAAGACAGGAGCATAAAGATAAACTGTTCACTCAAGAAGTTCATTTAGGAAACTCCTTAGTATAGAAGTAAAACCTATAGTCTCCTTTCTGTAATAATTATGTCTTGATCACTTATTTGTCAATAGGATAGTATGAAGACAAATTTCAGGTTTTTGGTTTTTTTCTGCAGCAAATATTTATTGAGATACATGTATTAGAGGTGATTCTGATGTTACACACTGGTGAAAAGACATACAACCACCCATTTCTGCTGAATTCTATTGGTTACAAAAGTCACAAGACCAACCAAAGTTTAAAAGAAGGAAGTAAGACTCAATCGAAAAAGCAGAAAAGAATTTGTGGTCATATTTTATCCAATGAAATTTATTTTGGTATACTATTACTTTTCATGTTTTCCTTATGAAATCTCTAGAAAGAAGTTAATTCTCTGGCAATAATAGTTGTTCAAAATTAAATGGCTCTAGATTTGTTGTCTATAAAGAAGTTTATATGTTTAATTAATGCCTTTAACTAACCTACATTAATTAATCACACCAAAACACAAGAAAACTAGCCTTTTTGTGTGTGACACAGAATATTCTTTGGAGATTATTTATAATCACAAGGGGAAACTCAACAAAATTATTCAAAACAGCTATTAAATCAATAGAAAAGGTGCATATAATTTTACTGTCATACTGGAGAATTGTCTAACAGGATCACCCAAAAATAATGTAATTTCCTAGAGTATATGCCTTTTTGCTTTGCTTTTTACTATTTTTTTTAATTTTATTTTAGAGAGCATGAGCGGGGGAGAGGGACAGAGGGAGAGAGGGAGAGAAAGAGAGAGGGAGAGAAACAGAGAGGGAGAGAAAGAGAGAGAGAAAGAGAGAGAGAAAGACAGGGAGAGAAAGGGAGAGGGGAGAGGGAGAGAGGGAGAGAGGGAGAGAGAGAGAGAGAGAGAGAGAGAGAGAATCTTAAGGAGGCTCCATACTCAACCTGACATGGGGCTTGATCCCACCACCCCAGGATCATGACCAGAGACCAAATTAAGATTTGGACACTCAACAGACAGAGCCATGCAGGCACGCCACTTGCTTTTTACTATTGATTAAAACCAAGAATTTGTGAAGTTCCATGTTCACTTGCAGCTATGAAATATTGGAGATGTAAATAATTTCTTTCTAGAAGAAAGGCAATCCCAAAGGTTGTAATTTTATTGCCCTGTAGAATATTAACCTGTTTTGTCCCTAACTTGGCAAATCTACTTCAGCATGTCTTTCTTAACAGACTATAACAATCTCTGTTCTTTTTTTTTTTTTTTCCAACGTTTATTTATCTTTGGGACAGAGAGAGACAGAGCATGAACGGGGGAGGGGCAGAGAGAGAGGGAGACACAGAATCGGAAACAGGCTCCAGGCTCCGAGCCATCAGCCCAGAGCCTGACGCGGGGCTCGAACTCACGGACCGCGAAATCGTGACCTGGCTGAAGTCGGACACTTAACCGACTGCGCCACCCAGGCGCCCCAACAATCTCTGTTCTTTAAGTGCTCCTTGAACTAGCTTTACCTTCTTGCTGATTCCCTCATTAATGATTTTAAAAATGTTTGGTATGTGCTCACTTGATATTTGTAAAGAAGTTTTGTTTCTAACTTTAAAAATTATCCTTTGAATGGATCTAGAAAGTATAATACTAAGTGAAATAAGAGAAAGACAAATACCATATAATTTCACCCATATGTGAAATTTAAGAAACAAAACAAACAAAGAAAAAAAACCACACTTTTAACTATAGAGAACAAACTGACAGTTATCAGAGGGAAGGCGTGTGGGGAGGGTGGGTTAAATAGGTGAAGGGGATTAAGGGTACACTTATCATGATGAGCACTGAGTAATTATAGAGTTGTTGAATCACTGTATTGTACCCCTAAAACTTATAGAACACTGTATATTAACTACACTGGAATTAAAAAAAAAAGTCCTTTGATTTTTATCAGTGCAGGTGCAAAGAAGTAGTGTCTGAACTTCCTGATGGATTAGAGGTAAGGACTGAAGAAAAGAAAAACATGAAATATAACTTGCAAGCTCTCAAACTTTGAAACAATCACTTGTGAAAATAACACTATAAAACCTGAACGTCTCTAAGGGTAAGTTTTATTTTTTTTTTAATGTTTATTTATTTTTGAGAGAGAGAGAGAGACAGCGTGAGTGAGGGAGGGGCAGAGAGAGAGGGAGACACAGAATCCAAAACAGGCTCCAGACTCTGAGCTGTCAACACAGAACCCAATGCAGGGTTCAAACTCACAAACCATGAGATCATGACCTGAGCCTAAGTAGGATGCTCAATAGACTGAGCCACTCAGGCGCCGCTACGGGTAAGTTTTAAAGCTATGGATGAATTAATCTTGCCTGCTTGAGATCAAAAGGAAAGAGTATCTGCCCTGTCTCAAATATCATTCAGCAAGTACCATAGGAGCATTTAAAACATTATTTTAACATTTTCTAAGAGAATAACTCTGGGAAAACTATCATTTAGCCATGAAACAGTTGGATCAAGTTTTTAAAGGCAAATAATGTACTACTCACATTTTGGCTAGAAAACAGAAAGAGTAAAATCTGGTTTTTTTTTAATTTTATATAGCTTTATCTTTAGATTTGGGGCATATAAAAATCTTGCCAGGGATTAGTTGATTTGATTTATATAATTTTATTCCTTTATAATGCCGTATTCCTGTTCCTATTACTTTATTTTTGTCCCATACTTTAACAACTGTTAAAACTTGTTATCATATATAAGTACTCAAATTTAAGATCCCACCTCTTCTAAATTTTTCTCTCCAGAGAAAATCTGGTGCTTTTACTTTTATAAATCTATATTTTCTTGGTTTCGAAGGAATACCTAAACCCATTTATTTAACAATAAGATCACAGTTTAGATGTTTAAATATCTCCCCCAGCAAGACATTCGTTTTTTTCTCTATGCTTAAGACATTTGAACTGTAAGTAGTATAAAGTTTTTAAACCAGTAAGTCTTGAAATGAAATATGTCAAAATAGTATGATTTTTACATAAGGATTTTACATAAGTATGATTTTACATAAGGATATATAACCTTGTGTAAATTGAAAGAGGGCCTAGATGCAATATTTTGTGAATTGAATCTATTCAACTTTGCCTGAAGATACTGTTTAGTAATTCTCAAGAAATAAAATGCTTTGAGCACAGGCTAAAGTTCATTTGTATGTTTTTGAAGTTGATGTTTCCAAGATCATTTGATTTTGCTGATCAAATCTATTTACTTGAAAAATAAAATTAAATTTGCCACAGTGAATGCTTTTGGATGACATGCGCAATAAAATTGAAAGCATGTTGTATTCTTTATGTCCATGATTGTGGCTAAATTTGGATCCTAATTCATGCTTTAGAACATGAGTTTAGTGTTCAAAATAACCATGAAGGATTGAATAAAAAGATCTACATCAATGAAATTTAGTAAGGAAGAGTACATAGTGTTTACTTGGGCTTCCTATGCAGAACAAAGTCAAATTTAATCTAAGTTTATCAAGAAGTAAACCTTTATAGAACCACTGACTCCATTCCTCTGATCTTTTTTGCATAGGCCTGGTTATAACCATTATCTCAGCTGTGTTGATTATCTCCTAGGAGGTCTCTAAGCTTCTGTGAGATACTAAGAATTCCAATAAGAAAGGAGTTATCTTTAGAACTTGTCAATCCTTTCCTGTAATCATCTGGCTAATAGCCTTTTCTGCAGCTGACAAATAACTTTTTAGAGAATCTAATCCATGTTAGGCTCTGTGTTATAAACTTTAAGTATGTATTATTATTCAACCCTCACAGTTCTGTGAGTAATATTAACCTTGTATTAGAGGTAAGGATAAATAACTTGCTCAAGGTCACCTGGCTAGCAAGTTGCTGAGCTATATTATTTCTTTTCAAAACCTGTAGTCTTTACACTTGAACTGAAGATGAACCTCGTAAGAAGGGAGGTTTTACAACATTAGTCACATTCATAGCAGAGAAATCTATTGTCAACTACTGGGCAATTACAAATGTTCACAACAGCTGGGGCAATAAAGATATATGTTATTTGGTCTAGAGAAAGTTCTTGTATTAGACATTCTATAACATAATCTTTCTAAAAATTATTAATATTTAAAAGTTAAAAAAACATCAAAAATTTGAAAATTATTACCTCCGAGAAAAAGAATACTTCACAATCAATGTCATATATATGTATGTGTGTGTGTATATATATATATATATGTATATGTATATATGTATGTGTATAAATGTATATGTGTATGTGTGTGTGTGTGTGTGTGTGTATAGACTCCCTATTTTCTCCAGGCCATTAAATTCTTAAATAATTATAAATGAGCCAAGTGTCTTTTCTTCTCTCCTGTTATCCCATCCAAATCTTGTTTCCATGAATAGCACACTCATAATAGAAATTTCAAATTCCAAGTGTAAAGCTGTTCTCTGCAAATCAAGAATTTTGGAAAGATTCAAAATACAACAATAACAACAAAAATTATTTTAATAAGACATACAACCTTTCAGGAAACTTGAACTATGTTTTCTAACAGAACCACTGAAAGAACTTACAGAGCAGTTTTCCTGGACCTGCCTTCAGAGACACTGAAATAGTGGTCACACACAAATCTATGTTTTAATAAATTTCCCTAGTGATCCTGATCCAAATCCTGAATTGTCTTAAAAAGGTTAAATCTGGAAAGTGATGGTCACTTAAAGAATAGTCTTTACATTAGAGAGTAAGCTGTATTTAAGAAAATGTATGAATGGCCTAAAAACACTTAGTGGTGCCTTCCCTCTATCTCCATAATTTTCCTAGATCTATTTTAAAGATCTTCCTTCTTCATAGCAATTATTATTTCTATTTGAATTTCTATTTGCATTCTATCTTCAGTGGCTTGACTCTTTATAGAAGGGTAAGTAATGGTCACCCAAAGATGTTAGGTCCTAATCCCTGGAATTTGGAAATGTTACCTTATTTGGAAACAGAATCTCCACAGACTGATTAGTTTATAATTTTGGCATGAGCAGATTATCCTGGATTATCCAGGTAGGCCCTAAATGCAATCACATGTGTAGACACAAACCAAGAAATGTTGGCAGCTACCAGAAACTGGAAAGGACAAGAAATGGATTCTCCCTTAGAGCCTCTGGAGAGAGCATGGCCTTGCTGTAACCCTGATTTTGGACTTCTGGCCTCTAACATTGTGAGAAAACAAATTTCTGTTGTTATAAGCCACCAAGTTTATGGTAATTTGTTATACCAGCCATAGGAAACTAATATACTCCCATATGAGGGAAAAAACTTTATCATTTTCATGTTGTATCTCACCACCTAGAACATTGTTGGTTCAGAACAGTGGTTCTAAATCTTGACTGTAATTCAGAATAATCCACAAAACTTTTAAAAATTACTAATGCCCAGACCAAATCTCCCACTACAGAAATTCTGATTGAATTTGTCTGATGTGTTAGTTACTTTTGTTCTGGGTTTTTTGTTTTTGTTTTTAATTCTGCAGTTATTTAGTATGTAACCACAGTCAAAAAGCACAGGAATCAAGAAAGACTGAATGAAAGCAGAGTTATTTAGAAGGATGTAGTAGCTAAGAGCAATGGCTCTGGAATTAGACTGCTAGGGGTCCAGTCCCAGCTCCAGCATGTGCTAACCATGTGAATGAGGCCACATTGCCTAATCCTCAGTTTCTTCATTTTCAAAAAATTAGATAATAAAATTTTCTTCATCATAGGGCTATTGTGAGCTTTAAATGAGATAATGCAGATTTTAATATAGTGCCTAGTCCATTGTAAATTCTCAATATGTTATACTTCAATGTTAGAAAAAAAATCTTTACTTCACAATCTTTAGCCAGTCATTATTTTGAGTTAGGTTAATTAGGGAGACTAAGGATTTTAATTAAAATATTTAATATTACATGAAACAAATCATAAAAATTTTGGTTCAATTGCTTAAATTTACTGAGCTCCTTAAGTTCTTAAATAAAATTCATTACCAATAAACCCAGAGATCTGCCAAGCAACTTCTTTAAAATCCTACAATTAAATTCCTTCTATCAATTCATGCAATATGTTCTTTTTTAATGTAATTACATTAGAAGTCCCCTTGTTTAAGTTAAAATTTGTATTGCTCTGGGTGGTAAAGAATGGAGCAACATTTTGTATATGTATATAGTAGAACAGTGCCAATCTTTCCAAAAAAGTCCCCCGCTTTTTTTTTCTTTCCCAAATTCCCATCTGTTTTGCTGATGTGCCAATATCCAGGGTCTGTTTTTCATAATGTCATTTTGTTTGTGAGGATGTCTGTTCCTGAGAGTTCACGAGCTGGCTGACAATGAAAAAGTGATCACAACGAGGCCAGGAAATATCCTGAAAAATAAAGCAAAAGCCAAGAAAGCCACTGCGCCCTGCTGGCCAGTTCCACGGAGGGCTTAGGAGAGCAGAGTCAACAAGTTTCAGACATTACTCTGGAGGATCTCCTTGGTGGCTAAAGAAACTTCCAAAAAGGGTCCACTGAATATCAGAATCACATCACAGCTGCTGAATTTCCCTCCAGAATGGTTTAAACAAAATAATTTTGTGTGGAAAAACAGTTTCATTTTACAAAGAAATAAAGCAAACAAGAAAAATGGCAAATGACATATTTTTTAAAAATCCTCTCTCTGAAACATCAAGAAAATGAAGTGGGGGGAGGATTTTAAAACCTAAATACTTGTATAAAGTATACTTTCATTTTGTTTCCATATTAACTAAAAGAAGACAGTTTGAGTAATGACTGGAATATAATTCCATGTTTCCCTCACTAATATTTTTGCTTAACTGATAATCCCAATTTACAGTGAATAGATAAATACATCAAAAGGAGTTTTTTTCCCCTCTTTTAAAAAAAGGAGCATCAAACCCTAGGCAATTTATCTTTGTTAGGATTTTACATACAATTTCCAGTATGATGTGTGGGTCAGTTTTGTTTAACAGACTATGTTGCAGATACTAGGAACATAATCATGCAATCTTTAAAGTTCTACCTACATGTGAAAATTGCTAATGAAAAAAATTATGTTAATAAGACTAAATCCCCATCTTCTTGATAATAAAAAGTATCTTTAATTTTATGTCATTTTCCATTTTTTATGTTGGGTAAAAGACATAGATACTATATTTTTATACTGGCATTAGATCAAAGGTCACCCTTGATTTAAAGGCTATTTTCATACTGATGGAAAATGAGATAAGTCCTTTTCTGTTGGGTAGTATGATAGTGTGATTTTCTTATAGGAGATGGTGGATAGAGGTTTGAAAAATATCTATATGGTAGCCTGTGGAAAATCCTATGGTAAAAGATTACTAGGAAGAATTTCTAGACTACTGTTAATTATTTTTTAACCTCCCTTTTATCAATAAATACTAAAGAAAGGACAAATTTGACAGAGTGCCTGAGAAATGTACAAATGCTCTCTTAAACAGCCCAACCCAGACTATACAGTCAGCCATCAGCTGGACAGCCATTGAGCTAGGCTTTCGTTTGTAATAGGAAACTAAAGGAAAAACAAAGAATAAGATTCCTCCTCAGCTCTATTTCATCATTTTCAAGTAAAGTAACTTAGAATATTGCAATGTATTAAAACAAATAAAGAAGTAGGGTAGAGGAAGAAAAATATAAACCTAACTTTGGAAATAGTACATTTCCTAGTTAGTTCCAGGTCTATTCATATTAAAGCATCCATTCAGGAATTAGCTGTAAGTTTCTAAAACTTTTTTGTAAAATTCCATTTTCAGTGGAGATGTCATAATGTGCTACATCCCTTTCCCCTCCCTCTGGCTTTAATTCAGGTGATAGACAGGAAAAGGAGAGTTCCAGAATCCCGCCTTTTCCCAGCGAGGCACAGCTTTTTCAGCTTGAGGTATAACAATTGTAGGAAATGGTGAATGATGGAAACATTTTCCTAGAAGGGGAGTTTGAAACCTAGGAGAGCCACTCCTATCTGAGCCATAACTACTTACAGAGGCATGAATCGGAGGAAGCTTGCTACATTGAGAAGGCCTGTACAGATCAACTTGACAGAGGACTAGATTGTCACTTCCTGAGAGTGATGGAGTAACACACTCCCAGGATGCACCTTCCTCTGACATTTCCTGAGCGTGGCCTCGTTATTTATCTACTCCCAGGATTCACTGAAGGGATTACGACCTACCTTTGTTAAAGAATACATATAAAAAGCAGCCACTAATACTCTGAAGCAACAAACCATATAGGTATACATCTTTCCCTGTGTTAGCATTTCTCACATAAGGCCAAGTTACAAAGAAAACAACTTAAAGATAGCCTTGCATTATAAAGTGCCAAAAGAAAACTGAGCTGATGGGAGACTGAGAAAAAAAAATCACCCCAAAAAACCCCTGATTGCTTGTAGTTTGAAAACAAAGCATTCCCATTCCTCATATGTGGATTTTTCAGTGTTCAAATAAGCAAATCATTCAGTAATTGTGACTGTTTTCATTTCCCCCAAAAGTAAAAGTAAATTGCTTTGGTTGGTCTCTTTCAGATATTTGTCTTACTCTTATAAGTAAGATAAATGGGAAGTGATTTGGATTCAAGATGACTTGAAAATTAATATTGTCATTCTACTAGGCAAGGATGTCATTTATAGAGTGGAGGTAGAGAGATTTTATATTGCATTTTGCTTTAAATACCATTGTAACAAATTACCGTTGCCATATTTTACAATTAAGGAATAAATTAGTATATACATTTTATAAAGTATTTTAAGATTTGATTTCTTTCTCCCAGAACAGGGGTTTGGGAGTGGGAGGAGGGGATGGATATTAGGTCAGAGAAAGGCTATTTATTACTGAGGCCTCAAAAGTAATAATTAGCAAAAGCTTAAGGAGTTAGTAAATTTAAGTAAGGAAATTTCAATTAAACAATGATGATGAGGATACAAGGAATTTCCTGAGAATTTATCTTTGATTGAGAGAAGTTGTTGAAAGCATTTGGCCTTTAATTCTAGGTAATCCTTAATCCCCAGGAAGTATCCTCAACTTTATTGCTATTTAAATACACTAAAAGCTTTCAGAGAGAAAATGGCAGATGACAGTTTTTGTTTTTGCTTTTGTTTTTATAAGCATGATGTAGCTCAAAGACACTGAGATCTCTTTAACCATTTCTCAGCATCCCATATACTTCCATGTAGCTTGTAGTATTACTACATATGATATAAGATTTATAGTGTAATGGTTAAAAGTAAGCTTTCTTCAAAACAAACAAACAGAAAAAAAGAGAGATACACCAAAAAAGACTCTTAAATAAAGAGAACAAACTTATGCCTACCAGAGAGGAGGTGAGGGCGGAGATGGGTGAAATAGGTGAAGGGGATTAAGAATACACTTAATATGATAAGCACTGAGTAATGTATGGAATTGTTGAACCACTATATTGTATACTTGCAACTAACATAACACTGTAGGTTAACTAGCCTGGAATTTAAAAAAAGTAGGCTTTCTTAGCCATACAAAATACCTTTGAATCTTGGCTCCAAAAGTACTAACTATTTGACTTTGAACAGATTACTTTATGTTTCAAGTAACCATTTCATAAACTGGAGCATGGGGATAATACCTTCCTAACTAATGATGACTAAATTAAATAATAAAATAACGTGTGCTTAGTACAATGCCTGGTGCATAATTTAGTTCCCTCGTTGGTATTGCTAAGTTTTCCAGAAATTTAAAAACTACAAAAGAAGTTGGATTAATGTTTCCATTATTTAATAATTGCTTTTTTGCATGTTTTTTTTTCTCAAAAACTTGTTGAAATAAGCATTTACCTATTCCTACATTAAAATTCTCTCAAATTAGGGGCGCCTGGGTGGCGCAGTCGGTTAAGTGTCCGACTTCAGCTCAGGTCACGATCTCACGGTCCGTGAGTTTGAGCCCCGCGTCGGGCTCTGGGCTGACAGCTCAGAGCCTGGAGCCTGTTTCCGATTCTGTGTCTCCCTCTCTCTCTGCCCCTCCCCCGTTCATGCTCTGTCTCTCTCTGTCTCAAAAATAAATAAACGTTAAAAAAAAATTAAAAAAAAAAAACTCTCTCAAATTGGCATGTTAAGAACTCAGATTATTTCACTAGTACAAGTATGTCTAGACAGTCACAGAATGCACATGAAAATAATGTGTGGTTGCCTCTGAATTTTGCTGTGTCCATCTCACAATGAAGTGTCTCTAAGGTCCCAAACCTCCAGAATCTCCTTGACTTACACCTTCAATCTGGACTAAGAATAAAAACAAATTGTGGTGTTGAGCTCTTATGTATAGTATGCAATTTGCCAACGCAAAATAAAAAGTCTGGCAAAATCATATTAGCCCACAGCTAATATCATCCTCAATGAGGAAAAACTGAGAGCTTTCCCTCTGAGATCAGGAACATGACAGGGATGTCCACTTTCACCACTGTTGTTTAACATAGTGTTAGAAGCCCTAGCCTCAGCAATCAGACAACAAAATGGGGAAAAAAGGCACCAAAATTGGCAAAGAACAATTCAAACTTTCACTTTTCACAAATGATGTGATACTCTACATGGAAAACCTGAAAAACTCCACCAAAAAGCTGCTAGAACTGACCCATGAATTCAGCAAAGTCACAGGATACAAAATCAATCAATGTGCATAAACTGGTTGCATTTCTATACATCAATAATGAAGCAACAGAAAAAGAAATCAAGAAATCAATCCCATTTACAGTGTACTGAAAATCTAAGAATATCTAATAAACCCAACCAAAGATGTAAAAAATCTGTATGCTGAAAATTATAGAAAACTTATGAAAGAAACTGAAGAAGACACAAAAATGGAAAAACATTCCACGCTCATGGATTAGAAGAACTACTGTTAAAATGTCCATACTACCCAAAGCAATCTACACATTCAATGTAATCCCAATCAAAATTGCACCGGCATTCTTCTCAAAGCTAAAAAAAAAAAAATCCTAAAATTTGTATGGAACCACAAAAGACCCCAAATAGTCAAAGTAACGTTGAAAAAGAAAATCAAAGTGGGAGGCATCACAATCCCAGACTTTAGCCTCTACAACAAAGCTATAATCATCAAGACAGTATAGTACTGGCACAAAAACAGACAGATAGACCAATGGAATAGAACAGAGAACCCAGAATTGGACCCACAAATGTATGGCCAACTAATCCCTGACAAAGCAGGAAAGAGTATCCAACAGAAAAAAGACAGTCTCTTTAGCAAATGGTGCTGGGAGAATTGGACAGCAACACGCAAAAGAATGAAACTGGACCACTTTCTTACACCATAGACAAAAATAAACTTAAAATGGATGAAAGACCTAAATGTGAGACAAGAAATCATCAAAACCTTAGAGGAAAAAACAGGCAACAACCTCTTTGACCTCAGCCGCAACAATTTCTTGCTCGACACATCTCCAAAGGCAAGGGAAATAAAAGCAAAAATGAACTATTGGGACCTCATGAAGATAAAAAGCTTCTGCACTGTAAAGGAAACAGTCAACAAAACTAAAAGGCAATGGACAGAATGGAAGAAGATATTTACAAATGACATATCAGATAAAGGGTTAGTATCCAAAATCTATAAAGAAATTACCAAACTCAACACCCGAAAAACAAATAATCCAGTGAAGAAATGGGCAAAAGACATGAATAGATGTTTTTCCAAAGAAGACATCCAGATAGCCAACTGACACATGAAAAAATGCTCAACATCACTCATCATCAGGGAAATACAAATCAAAACCACACTGAGATAATACCTCACACCAGTCAGAGTGGCTAAAATTAACAACTCAGGCAACAACAGATGTTGGCGAGGATGTGGAGAAACAGGAACCCTCTTACACTGTTGGTGGGGATGCAAACTGGTGCAGCCACTCTGGAAAACAGTGTGGAGGCTCCTCAAAAAATTAAAAATAGACCTACCCTATGACCCAGCAATAGCACCACTAGGATATACCAAAGGATACAGGAATGCTAATTCATAGTGGTACATGTACCCCAATGTTTATAGCAGTGCTTTCAACAATAGCCAAATCATGGAAAAAGCCCAAATGTCTATCAACTGATGAATGGATAAAGAAGATGTGGTTTATATATACAATGGAATACTACTTGGCAATGAGAAAGAATGAAATCCTGCCATTTGCAACAACGTGGATGGAACTGGAGGGTATTATGTAAAGTGAAATAAGTCAGTCAGAGAAGGACAGATATATGTTTTCACTCATGTGGAATTTGAGAAACTGAACAGAAGACCATAGGGAAAGGGAAGGGGAAAAAATAGTTTCAAACAGAGGGAGGCAAACCATAAGAGACTCTGAAATAGAAAGAACAAACTGAGGTTTGATGGGGGTGGGGGAGAGGAGGGAAAATGGGTGATGGGAATTGAGGAGGGCACTTGTTGAGCTGAGCACTGGATGTTGTATGTAAGTGATGAATCACGGGAATCTACCCCGAAACCCAGACCACACTGTATATACACTTATACACTGTATGTTAGCTAACTTGACAATAAGTTATATTTTAAAAAAAAAGTCTGGCAAAATCACATCTTTTCTCTTTTATCAAAAAAACACAAATTTACATATTATTTACATAGAAATAATTTCTTATAATTATCAACTCTGACAAATGAGGTAGTGGATATGGAGAAATTTATAATTATTTCTAAATTTGGAAAACAGAAGCAATGTACAAGGGTATATTTCATTCTCCACTAATAAAGTGAAGGGCCAGATTGATAGATTGAAATTAAAGAAATAGAAAAGATGAACAACAACAGAAGCAGCCTCAACAGGGAGGATAAGGCAAAGGGTGATATACCATTCTTCCTTCCCTAGTTTTTATTCTTCCCTGAAAACATGCAGTGAGCTTCTACTATAGGAACCAGGATGCAGGTTGAGGGGGAGATAGAGTAAAAACTTAGACAAATGAGACCTCTGTCCTTGAATAATTCAGATTATGGCAAAGAAGACAGATGCTCAGTGAAATAAGCACACTGTAATAGAAGAAGCATTATAATTAAAGAAAGCTATAGAGTGGGCAAGTATGCAGAAGAATGAGAAATATGCTATAGGGAACCAGAAAATCTTCATAAAAAGAGCTGCATTCAACCTGAATCTGGAGGAATAAATGAGCATATTCTTAAAGGCAGTAAATTGGGAAAGGTCTTCCAGGACGTGGAAAGGTCTGCAGTTTTTACACAGAGATGTGAAAGAGCACGGTGTGTATGGAAATTATGATACACAGAAGAGTTGAAAAGTGCAGTGTCAAGATTGCAATGCAGAATGAGGCCCAAAGAAGAGCCTGAGACACAATATAAAGCCCTTATATGTCTTGTCAAGGTTAGACTTTCCTGTTACCAGTGAGAAGACTCCAGAAAGTGTTAAACTAGAGAGAGAAGAGTGCTGCAAGAGACTAGCCAGAGGAAGGCTAAGAGGTAATGACTGCATTTGTCCAAAGAGACCTGCCACTAACATTTGTGGCATAGGACAAGCATGTGAATGGAGGCCTAGGCTGATCCCCTCTTCTGTTCCCTCCTCTAGCTCTCCTATTTACCACAAGGGACCTCAGACCAAAACCATCCACTGTCACTACCACCCACCTGCATGACATCCAGAAAACAAAGAATGGTTGACTGAAACTCAATCCTGCGAGTCCCCACTCAACCCCTTGGAAGACGGAACCAGCAAAGAGGCTCTTGAAAAGTCCTGGGTTCCTGGAGTATGGTCTAGAAGGGTGGGAGACAAAGTTAGAAAGGTACATTCCCCTTAGCTCCATAGATGATTCACCCATGGTGGCTTGGCTCGGAGAGGACCAGAGGGTGTTCCTCTAAAGAGTACAGTTCAAAACAGAGGTCCTCTCACTTGGCTGGTAGTTGTACAAAGATGAGATGATTCAGGCCCAAACTAACTGAATGACAGTGGAATAGAGAAGAAAGGCCAGTTTCACAACAATGAGATTCAAACACAGCAATATGATGTCAGGCAATGTAAGGCAGAAGTATGTGAAATGGCTATGAACTGAGAGGTGTGAGTGAAGAAGAACATTAAAATTCCTGGGTCAGTAGATACAGCAAATACAGCCAATAACAATTATTGTAATGACTACTACTATTACCACTGTACTACTGTATAGTTACTACATACTAGGCACAGATCTAAATGATTTAGTCACGTAAGGAATGTAGGAAGAGAGTGAAAAGGAGTCAGAGGGAATGAAGAAACGCTAGGGAGGCTTATAAGGAGTGTGGCTTTCACAATTTTGAGTTTGTGTCATTTAAAAACATACATACCACTGGGATGTTTGGGTGGCTCAGTTGTTAAGCATCTGATTTTGGCTCAGGTCAGGATCTCATGGTTCAGTTTGTGAGTTTGAGTCCCACATTGGGTAAGCTCGTGCCCCAAATGCATCTGGTGAACACAAGCCCCACTTTGGTGAGCCCCACTTCTCTCTTCCCCTCCCCCTCCTGGTATTCTCTCTCTCTCTCTCTCTCTGTCTCTCTGCCTCTTGCTCACTTTTCACACACTCTCTCTCTCAAAAAAAGAAAAAAAATATATATATATGTACACACCTACCACTAATGAGGTTCGATAGGCTTAAAAAGGGTCAGTAGACCAAGCACTTCTATGAAGTACATCTAATTTAGTAACCAGTTACAAAAAATAATTTCATTTAAGGCACATAACTACACAGATTAGAAACTAGATTTTATTTACTTACTCATTCATGTGTCACTTTGCTTTCAAAAGAATGTGATATGACTCAGAATTACGTATAATCTAAAATCAAAGTATGTAAAACTTAAATGTGAAATTATCTTATTTTCCAATAACCTTTGCCAGCAAAGTTGCTTCAAACCACCTTTTATGCTGAACTTCCTTAGAGACATGACAGCTCAATTTTACAAATTAAAAAAAAAGTTTATCTCTTTATTTTGAGAGACAGAGAGCTGAGGGGGGTGGGGGACAGAAAGACAGAGAGAGAGAGAGAATCCCAAGTAGGCCCTGTGCTGTCAGCATAGAGCCCAATGCTCAAACTCACTAACTGTGAGATCATGACATGAGCCAAAATCAAGAGATGTACGTTTAACGGAGCTGAGCCACTGAGCCACTCACGTGCCCCTATAACTTTTGTTTTTAAAAAAGGCTTACTCTACTTGTTTGGACTCAGTCCTCTTCACTTAAAAACTTTAATCTCACAGTCAATTCAAAAGAAAAAAAAAGTATCTGACATGGTTGCTTGTTGGTAAAGCAGTAACCCCAACTGTTCATCATTACTACTGATCTACTGCCTGACTGCCAACCTGCAGATATCAGTTGGTACCTCTTACCATCTTCCCACACATACAACTAAGTTTTTATTGAATACCCTTATTGCTCAACTAGATTCTCATTTATTTTTCAATTATTAGAGGGAAACTTGTATAGAACCATTTCAATTTAATTCATCAAATCAAATTTTATTCGATCATTCAACTTATTTGATTTTCATCATATATAGATACATAGACACATATTAATGTCCATACTCATGCACTCATATACATAAGCATATACATGTAATTTGGCCACAACACATAGTACAAAATGGCTCTCTCTACACAGTCACCATAGTATTCTTTTTGCTAGATAAATTAAATCACACCAGACACCTTATTTAAACTGTAAAATGGCTTTCCATAGTATTTAAAATAAAATCCAAACTCCTCACCAAAATCTAACATTACCTGACCCAAAATACTACTTCTACCTTTTTACTGCCACCTCCCTTTTGTTCACCATGTTCAAGCAATACTGGATTTATCCTTGTTCCTTGGTACCAGTTCATTTGCATGACTTTTGGCACTTAATCTTGCCTCTGCAGGGAAAATGCTTATCAAGGTCTTTACCTGGCTGGATCCTTTTCATCTGGCTCCGATAAAATGTCAATCAAATACCAACCCATTCCAGTGATTTGCTATTTCCTTCTTTGGCTGTTCTTATACTTACTGCTATCTAAAATCATACACTTACCTGGTTATTGGTTTATTGTCAACCCCAGCAGAATATAAACTCCACAGCTAGGAGAATCTAATGGTCTTTATCACAATATTCATACTACCCAGGGATGTGCCTCACACATAGAAGGCACCCAGCCCATAATAAGTATTCAGTAAATCTGTTGACTGAAAAATGTTTAAGAAGGAAATGAACATTACATATTATGTAATCTACTTTATTTTACAGCATTAAAACTGAGACTGATATTAAACTTTATTTCTAAAGATTTACTATCTAGTTAGTGCCAAAATCAGCACATAAGCCCTGATTTCCTTATTAAAGTTGTTTGCACTGTCAATACTTTATGCTTTCAACTGGAGAATATTGGATTAAAAGAGTCAATACTATTTTATAAATTGTTAATTTAATACTACAGAACTTTGGAAATTGCTCTAAGCCCATAAATAAGTATTCTGATACCTTAGCAGCCCATTTTAATGAACCCCTACTTTGAGTCTGAGACAACAGCAATCACAAAATAATTTCTCAGGTATTGCCCATCAGGGTTAATAGTCAAGAATTTCTATCACATGTCCTTTATTCCTCAGTAAATGGTCCATGTGTCTACAATTATTTACCAAATCTTCTCTCTGCCACATCACTTGTAAAGACCCTATAAAATCAGTCTACATGATTGGTATTTACATTTTCTAATGACCACCAAAATAAATCTGAAGAACTAAGAGGAATGCTTTTAATGACTAGGAGCTGACTTATTAAGCTTTTAAATATTCCTCATTCTAATTAAAGTTAATTATGATTCTGTGACACATTCCCAAAATCTTTATGGTATTTTTATTCATCATTACTATTAATAAAAACTCAAAATAATATAGTTTTACAGCCAATTCAGTGGATATTCTTTTTTACCTTAACTTCCAGGGCAAACTTATTAACAATATAATTGATGATATTATAAGTCCTTTGGCACTTCTTCCTGGGTGGCTTTTTAAAATGTAATACTTCTGTTTATAATTCTCCTGGGATCACTGTGAGTTCAATGGAAAGTCCTAAATATTGCCATTCAATATAAAAGTTCCTATAACTTAACCCAATGCCATTAAAGTAGCATTTGCTTTTAGATATGCTTCGTTACCCTTATGCTACTAGAAAATTTTGATCAAAATTGTATTTAAATTTCATGTGGAGACAATGCAGGTTTGTGGAAGGAAGGTAGTTCACTGCCTAACTTCATCTTAGCAATTTTGACTATGAATATTATGCCACAAAATATTTAATAATTGTATTAAAATGGTAAAATAAGAAAGATATCATTTTACCACTGATATGAGGACTTATTTTATGGAAGCCAAGAATGAATGCTATGCATAAATGAGGCAGATTATTATAATAATATTTGCTGTTTGATGTTCAGACTTAAAAAGAATATGTATCTCAACCTGAAACTACAAAACATTTACAAAATTATCTAAGTTTGTAATTAACATATGCAAATATCATACTCATAACATACCTACACAATAAAAATTGTACTTACGAATAAAACAAACAGATTTAGAGGGGTGTTTCTAGCTGATACATTGCCAATTGCTAAATACATTTTAAACACCCAAATTCACTGTGAGAATTTTTAAGAAGAAACACAGTGCTCCTACATGCTTCATGCTATTTTCAGAATATAAAGTTTAAGCTATTACATCTGTTAAATACTAAAATAGCCAAAAGGAATCCCCAAAGACATAGTCTGCTTTTTCAGGCAGCAACTTTTCCTTTTAGCCAAAGGTTTATAATCAGAGAAGTTTTACCCGGTCCAGGTGTGGCCTTGAATACTGAAGCACAGCTGCAAAGAAGTTAATCTGATTTTTTTCTCTCTCTCTTTCCTTTCACTCCCTAAGTAATGCAGCAAGTATTGCCTTTTCCTCTCTTGAGGGGAATTCATGGATTTATGTTTTGAAAGATCTTCCTCTTTCTGTTGCCTAGCAAACAAGCTGCTGTGGTCAAATGAAAAATATATGCAAGTGAAAGCTAGGAGAGCTCAGGATATGTGTTCATGATATGGCCAAATCTCAGGATAAAATAGATAATTCACTATATATAGCATGGATTTTTATGACTTATTATCATTTTACTATGTTTTTTAAAGGAAGATCTTATGACAGTTTAAAGTTATGAATTATGCATAAAAAAGATGTTTACTATTTTTTTAAAAAACCATGCTAAAAGCTACACAGTTTGAAAAACACATGAATTTTGGACTCTTCATAAGCTAATGGTGAGCTCATTTAATGGAATAATGATGTCTTCATTGTGTTCTTTTTGAATATCCCCAAATGCTGGCTTTCTAAGTAAAAAAGGAAGCACAAATCCCATGTGTGTCTTTATCAACAAACATTTATTCAATAAACATGTATTGACTAGCTACCAGGTTCCAAGTTCTGTGTTATACGTTTGAAATTCTGAGACAAATACCCACATTGAGTTCATAACCCACTGGGGAAGACAGGCATGTGAATAAATAAAACCCAGTAATGAGATATAAACAGAGTTCTTTAAGAATCTAAAGACAGTAGCCAATTTGCATTTGAAGAATCTTCTGTGGTACTTGTTGAAGTAATCAATTCTTGGCCTAGACTTCAAACCTACTGAATCACAATCTTAAGGGTGCACATAGGAATTTATAGGGAATTTTGTAAGCACCCCAAAGTGATTTTTTAATGTACAATTAAGGTCTACTGAAGAGAAATTCACATTTCTGAAGGTGTTGAAAGCTTCTTCAAGTAGCTAATTGTAGGAACTCAAGAGGGGTACACCAAAATACTACTTTTCTTTGTCAGAGTTCTGCTTGTTGATAGAGAACCAATTTTACTTTTATTATTCATTCAATATCTGTTTAACAATCATTCGATCACCTATGCCAGGTGACTTATATACGCAGTAACAACAAACTTAGAAATACTGAGCCTCAGCATTAAGAAAATGAGAGTAGTAGGCCCTTTCACCACATGGCAGAAAGAATAAACATACCCTTGTTATAGGCCAGCTCCCACAAAGAGGAGATGAAGGAGTGGAACCATGCCTGTCTGGTTGTTCCTCCCAAACTCACCAATCTGAGAGTCTTTCCACTTATGAGAAGAAAAATAGGGAGAGCACATAAAAGTCATACTTGTAGAGATCCTTCCATATGGAAGGAGTCAACATGTGTAGGAAATATTTCCCTTCCTCCTCGATGGTGACATTTGAACTGGATCTTGAACAAAGGGTAAGAGTTTTCCAAGTCATGGGCTGTTGTAGTAGCAGATAAGAAAAATAAAGAAATGGTAAGCATATTCTAATCGAAGCCCATGTTTGGAATCACCACATGAGACAATGAAGAGCTTTCAGAGGATTTTAAGTCAGTGTATAAAAAAAGCAGCTTTGTCTATTTAAGAAAATGGTTCTGAGATCAGTGTACAGTCTGGAATAAAAAAACGACTGGTATTAGGGAAGCTAGCTGCAAGGATGTTGTAATAATTCAAGATGGAAATTGGAAAGGTCTGGAAGAAGAGCATAGCAAGAGAAACAGGAAGCAGCAGACATATTCTGTAGATAGCTCTATAAGATGATGGATAGGAATTAATGGCTAATTGTGTACACAAGGGAGGTGAGAGAAAACAAAATTGAAGTTGAGTGTGAGACTCTAGTTTAACAGATTTGGTATAATACAATATTACATCAAAACATAAGATTGTCTAGGGGTAAAAGATGAGCTCTGTTTTACATATTATTGGGTCTTTGTATAGCTAACACCTGAAACCCAAGACTTCATCCTAGGTTCAGGCTGAAGTTGGCTGACTCCCTTCTTGTCAGCATCACTGAGAACTCTAATACTTTTGTTTTCTCCTAGACAGTACCACAATCCTTCCTATCTTGTGTGGTTCCAATCTATGGAATACCAACTGCAAAAGAAGACATATTCTTCTTAACATCATCTTTCCTCACTGTTTCCTTAAACATCCTTTTTATTTGTATAAAGCAAATAAAAATAACAAAAAAACACACTTGTATCCTTTCTCATTTTAGGGATATTAAAACCTGTAAGTGTGTCGGCAAACTCCTTTGAGACTACTCAGAGGTAATAAGCTAAGGGGGGGGGGGTTCAGTCATGTCTCCATTCAAATACCATCTTTTAAAGAAAACATCCCTTACAATATTATGTAAAATGCCAATGCATCACATAACCCTAGCCACATAGCATAGATCTCCATCCCTTTAACCTGCTTTATTCTTTTTCATAGCATTTGCTACTACCTTCATTGCTGCACTTACTATCTTTATTCTTTTTATCATTGCCTTTCTCCACAAGGATGCAAGATCCGTAAGAACAATTTATTTTTATTTTTGATCCATACTATAACATCAGAGGCTAGAACAGTGTTTGGCACATGGTAATACAATAATATATATTATTTAAATGAGTTACCATCAGAATTATAAATTATGATTTGCCAGTGGTGATAGGCTGACAATCTTACAAATTAAAGATATCTCCTCTGCTTCAGAGTTCATAGCCTTTGCAACATTACTCTTAATACTGTTACGGTCTCCTCTAAATGTGATTGCATCCATGATGCATGACTCCATCATCTACAGTTGACTGAACCTAAGGACATCTGGTGTAATGCCAAAAGAGGAACTGGACCATTCAAATCTCTTCTCAGAATTTAACATGGGAAAGAGAACAAAGCAATGAGCAGCAGGATCTAAAGCCAATGAAAGATCTGAAGAAGAGTTAAGGCCATAAAAATTGACATAGAGTTAGGAGCCATGGAGAATTATGAAAAAAATAATGTTACTAAGTGGCAGAAACCATGAATAGCCAGAAGCAATGAGGAGAAGAAAAATTAGATTGATTAGAAGGAAAAAATCAGGAACCAACAAGCCAGTGGTAATGGGAAATTAGAGCAGAAAGATTGTACAGAAAGAATGGTGTAGACACACAAGAAAAAGGAGAGAGATTTAGTATTGCCCATGAGATGGAGACAGAGTTGCTTGTCTCATCTTTAGACCTAGCACAGCTTCTAATGACTTTTAGGCTCCAATAAGCCCATATGTACCTTGTAATAAATCTTTATTTAATATAATTTGAACATATAGTTTTACGTGTTCATAATTCATCTGTACTAACTATAAATAAATGCCAATATCCAATGTCAATATACTTTATAAAGTACCATGAAATATTTAATTTCCTACAAAACACAACATTGACATCACTATTCTGATGCTATTAAATGAACCTACATTGAGTATTTACAGTAACCTACAGTGGAAGGAAAAGGAAGAAACCAAAAGCAACAAGCTAAGAGAGATTCTTTCTATGAGGTTACGCAGTTGGTATTACTTGTCCTCTATGACTTCTTCCTAGTTGTGACTATCAACTATTTCTTCTCCTTTGCCTCTGTCTTAATCCAACCTGGCTGCTATAACAAAATACTTCAAACTGGGTAGTTTAAAACAACAGAACTTTATTTCTCATGGCTCTGGACCAGAAGTCTGAGATCAGGGTGGTAGAATCAGTGGGGGAAGTCTCTCTCCCAGGTCACATGCTTCTCATTATATCCTTCCATGGAAAGAGAAAGGGATCTCTCTGGAATCTCTTTTAACAAGTGCACTAATCCCATTTATGAGGGCTTCACCCTCAGAACCTAATAGTTTCCCAAAGTCCTGACCTTCTAATGCCTTTACATTATTAGGGTTCCAGCATATGAATTTGGGGGGCACAAACATTCAGACCATAGTACCCTCCTCACAAAAAATGAAAATAGGGTAAGTGTTATTTTCTATTGTTTAAGCATAATGCAAGAGGGAAGGGGGAAGCAAAACTAAAGGATCTAATTCAATCTATTCTTTCCCCAAGTTTATATTAGAATCCCTCTTTTCTGAAAATTATGATCTAAGATTTAGAACTTAGTGCCTTCTTCATGTGACTATACATTGCAAGTGGAAATTGCTAGAATCAAAATCACAGAATCAGAATTTAATTCATAAAAGAGGCTTTTAAAGTGCTCCCATTATACATGCTTTATTAGCTGTGGAACTTAATGTTTAGAATTAAATTAACCTCACACTTGTTTTTAAAAAGCACATTTCTCTCAGAACTAAAACATAAAAATTGCTTCATACAAGTCTTCTTTGCAATGAGTTTTAACTTCGTGGAAATATAACTTAATCTATGTGATAAATTGTACAATAAACTGCTCTCAGAAACTTCTGGATAGAACTCTTTAAGATGGGATGACAACATCAAAGCAAAGAGGTTTGGAGCCTTGATTTTAATTTCATTGGGTCAAACTAAGAAATATAAATCAAGCTTAATATCGAGTAGCACATCTCTTCCTAAAAAGGCAAGATTCATCAATTAAAAAGAAAATATAGCTAGGGACAAAATATAAAAATGATCTTTATTATATCTTTATGAAGTAGTAATTTCCAGTTCTGGAAGTCTCCTTGCTTTGAATTCTTTCCTCCCTTTTGAAATATGAGCATCTCTTCTAATCACATGATTCTGAAACTCTCCATGGAGGGCAAACTGAAATACGTAGGTTAGAAAGCATTGGAAACTGTGTGAAGAAAATTAAAATCAAAATTTGCTGGGAGTCTAAAATGCCTCATTTGTGAGTTTTTTTAATTAAAACTTTCCGATGTACAAGTGTTAAAAATACAAATGAAAGAAATCCATCTCTGGAAGAGAAGCTTTTTCCAATAAAAATAGATCATGTATTTTTCAGCTAAAGCTTAATATGAAAAAAAAATTGCTAGCTTTTTTTTTGTAAATAGAATGACTAACTAGAAAGAAAAATCCCATGATAGATATAGCCATTGTGTGTGTGTCACATCATTTCTATGAAAATTACAATTTAAAAGTTTGATGGTTCTTATAATTAACAGTGAGGAGTTAGTCCATTGAAAACATCTGTCTGGATTTTCAGTCTCCTTCACGGTTTAATTGTAAGCAAATTCCAATTTTACGGAGGCCAGTTGAAATTGATTAGTAGGAACACTGATTATGTTAAGTGAGGTGAAGCCCTGTGATCCTGTACCATCTGTGTTTAGCTAAAATGTCTGTACTGCTCAGGAGTCTTTAATACCATAAGTGGACCTATCCGTGCAGAAATGAACTACAGTAAACTCACTGATGTCAGAGGTGAGCCTGGCTGATATCACCAGGTGTGACAAAGACATCTCAATTTGTGAAACTCTAAATGCCATTCTTTTAGGAATAATGTGTGCATACAAGAACATTTCATAGTACCCATTTTTTCTAGAAAGAAATCTCAAAGAAAAAGTACAAGATATGCTCATAAAAGGTAGGCAGGGTTGTATCTGCTAAAGGAAATAACTCTTAATAGGGCACTTGTTTCCATTCATTTGAATGTCTTCATTCTAACATCAGTCACTCACTCACTTTATGTGTGTGTGTATGTATGTATGTATTCATTGAAGAAATATTTTACAAGCAAAAACTAGCACCAGATGTATCACAGATAAAGTGATAAAAAGCTTGTTTGCCTAACATAGGCAAGACAAACAGGTTAAAAAAATCATTTGAAAATTATCAAATGGAGGATTACACAGAATGCTAGTGGTGCTCACCTGAGATAAGTCTTCACAAGGAGCTGGGGGAAGACAGAAAGACTAGCATTTGCAAAAAAAAAAAAAAAAAAATACAGAGGAAAGAAAGTTTAGGAACCTGCACCTATCCTGGAGTAACAAAAGCCCAAGGGATATGTGGAAGGATGGCAGAAACAAACCTAAAGAGATGGGGCAGTGGCAAATCACAAAGTCTCCCGTTACTAAGTTAAGGAATTTTTATTTTATCCTGAAGTTGATGAACTTTTAAAAACTTGCAATTCTTGAGGAGTGAGGTCACAAATACCTCTCAGAAAATGAACTTTCTTCTTTTTTAAAATGCTATTTTCCAAATTTTTGGTAACAGTATTATAAAGATGTTCATTGGCTATATTATTCATAGGCTATTTTAAATGTTAACTACGTACCTGTGTATTCTCACCACAAAAACAAGGAAAGACTACATCCTAGTTTCTTTGAAACTTAAAGGCTTAAATCTTTCAGCAGCTTAACAGCCTTAAAACACCCTAGAATAATATTCTTTCTAATTCTTCCTCTTTCGTCTCTGAAAGGAGTTGGTTGAGAGGGGAAAAAAAATGCTGGTTTCAAAGGGATGTCAGAAAGGAGAACTGAAGAGATAAGAAATATTAACAATCTTTTATCACCTTATACCATTTTCTCATTTTCCAAGAATTTTAACATCTTTTACATGTGACAGAAGTGATACACACTTCTAATCCAATCACATCATAGTCTTTATTCATTAAAAAAAAAAAAAGATATTTACTTAGAAGTCAGACATCATGGGAGTAGGGCAAATACAACACTAAACTGAGAATTTTGGATTCCTTGCTGTAAACTCAGGTTCTGACACTAAAGAATGACATAACTCTCAACTCATTTAAAAAGGAGAATTAGATTAGGAAATCTTAACATTGTATCTGTAGCCAATACATAAGAATTCTATTAGCGCTGAAAAATGTGTAAACTCATAATTTGATATTGTGTCCTACAATTTCACCTTGAACTTGAAACAAATAAGAAATAATATATGATCATGTATAAGCCATACACATAAATTATCCACCCTATTAGGTAAGTAAATATATCACTCATGAGAATAAGGTGTCTCTCAAACCCAGTAAGCTTAGTACTGAAATAATATAAGGGCTGTATTTTGACTGTTTATAATATTCTCAAGTCAGTATTGGCTTAAATTATTCATTAGAGCTAGGTTCCTTCATAGAAAGGCAAAACTTATCTGCATTTATTTTTAATTCTGGTACAATTTATATTTAAATTCTATTATGTGTGTTGACATGTTGTTAGAATTTATTTGGGAAGAAAAAATTCAGTGATGCATGTAGCATATTTCAAAATAAATCAGTGATTCTAATAGTTATATAAAAATGATCAGTTGTTCTTCTGACTAGTATATTGCTTCAAATAAATCAATCTGATGCATGTTTTCCATCTTGAATTTCTGAAATCTAAATCTAAATCTAGTTCACTAAAAAAAATAAATGACCCCCCCCAATTTTTTTTCACAAAACAAAATTCACTCTAAATTTTTAGATCCATTTTTTGGTTTCCTTAAAAAGTGTCCTTTTATTCTCCCATTTGAAAGAAAACAAGTAATAAAAAGAAACTGCATAGGAAAATATATGTCATTAGAGAATTGAGGATCATCAAAATGTACATGTAAATAATAGTATTATTTTATAGGGCATTTAAGGAAGACTATGTTCATATATATATATATATATATATATATGCGTGTGTGTGTGTGTATTCTTGCATATATACGTCTTTGTTCTATCTATAAATATCTATAGACAGAAGATAGAAGAGAGATACATATTTTCTATATATATCTATAGATAGATTCTATATAGAATATAGAATCAAGATAGATTCTATAGATTCTATAGGTTATAGATAGAAGATATATATCTATATATAGATAGAAGAAAGATATAAAGATAATGCCTTCCAGAGTTAAAATGACCAGATTTAAGAAACTGAAGTGAGTAGAGATTGAGTGTGCTGCAAGGCTCTTAAAACGCTTATTGGAAAATATTGAAAAAATATGAGACTTAGCAACATGGACGTGCAAAGTGTGGAAATGGTTTACAATATCTGCAAAACTGCTAATTTGAAAAGAAAAGATAGAAGTGGAAGAACAGAGAAGATATGTTTAATAGCTGGGCAATTTACAGATTAGTTTAAATAATTTATTTTGGCTTATGTTTCCATTTCTTTGTTGTTGTTTTAAATTCGAGCCTTCATAGTTTAACGTGTAACCAGTTTACTGAATAGTTTCAAGTTATCAGGATATATGCATAATATGATTTTAATTTTCCCAGTAATTGCCTTCTAGCTATGCTATGTTCCACTTGGTGATATTTTGGCTAAATTCCATCATTTTCTTGTTACATTTGGCTATTATCATGGCCTCATTTTATTTTTAAGGCTCAGTTCTACTTTTTAAAAAGTTCATTCTCAAACTTGAATCCATGTTTAATGTCTTCTCATTAAAGGAGATGTGACTCCTGCTTACTAAGAATGAGAAGGTGCATAATTAGCTTGACTCATAGATAGCTCCTTTTTTGTTTTCCAGGCACTAGTTTCACTACTGTTGAAGGCACAAAGGAAGATAGAGAAGACAAAGAAAGATGTTACTGCTCACACACCAATAAGATGTGTTCCGTGCATCACTATGATTCAGTCTGTTCTGATACCAATGTTCTCTACTGATGGAATGATCTTCACATAGTTGGTGCATGTGGTTTTCTTGGGGCAATGTTCAGCATCACCCCTACCTTCCTTGATGCTGGGCACAAAAACTCCCAGCTGAAAGAACAATTGGGTAATTAAATCCAGTACCCACTCAGTTTCTCAAGGCTGTGTCAAAAGCACCCAGAATGGTGATTTAGTCTATTTTGCACAAAAGCCTTAAGCGGAGGACTCCTTCTGGGTCTGCCTTTGACATACCCTTAATGCTTTTGCTAAACTGGATGTGCCATCAAGTTGCCCCTTAGTTTCTGCTCCTCATGTTAACATCTTGATCCTTCACGTGAAGCTATGGGAAGAGATGGGGTCCTCTTTCATAATGCAAGGTTTCCTAAACTTTTCCAAATGTATTTGTTACTCTACAGTCCTTCAAGTCCTGCTCACCTTGATCACTCCAAACCCTGTTCAAGAACCCTCTCCCTACCCAACTTCAGAAAACATACAACACAATCCCCTTTTATTTCCAATAGTAAAGGGAGGGAACTGGAAAGGAAAACACCTTATATTCCTGGAATCCCCAAATTATCTCCCAAGGACTCTCTCACTACATACTCTGATCCTGGAATGACATCATTGTGGACCTATTTGTATGCAGCTTATCATGCTTCCAACTAGAGAATTAGATGCTACTCTCTTTGTTCAGATACCTCTAATCCCTATTTTCTGGTATTTTCCTTATGTGACTACACACTATTAAAAGGACCTTCACCCTTAGAAAATAAGGAATGGGCTTCCACGGAAATAATATTCAACCCACAAGGCCAATGTTTAATCACCTCTTTCATGCTATTTCCTATGTGACTGGGAAGAAAGATGGTAAAATACTGTTGGGATTTGGCCAATTCAATGAGTCTATGCAGGGGGTGGCTATTTCCAATTGAATGTTGATTGCTGTATTTTTATGAACGAGTGTTCTCTTTTGTTCCTAAATTTGGGCCTTAGCCAATTCAGTAATAACAGTAAATATTCTATTTGGCACACAATGGCTGCCTCAATTGTTATAAATTGTGATAGTGAGTCACATTATCAGTTTTAGCTTTCCCAGTTCACCAAAGCACAAATTTATTCTTCCTTAAACAAAGTTCTTCATATATTCTTGATACAAAACTTTCCATTTCTCTACAATACACCTGGAATAAAATCCAAACTCTTCAGCATACAATGTTTACCCTTCTACAAAGTCTCAGCTATCTTTTTGTCTTTCCTTAGTATATCCTCCCAGGCCCTGATGGCTCTACTTTCCCGTGCTACCCACCATCCTAGTACTTCCCACATCTGTTTTTCTCAATCCATGTGCTTTAGACAGACTTCCTTTCTCTTTCTTTCCCCAAAACCAACTTATTGAAAATGTCCACTGTTTTCAAAGACAAGCCCTAATTCTACCTTCTCCTTGAATGCCCATCATCCCTGCAAGAATCAACTCTATGAATTACCTTAAAAACTAGTTTAGGTCCCTTACATCACTATTTCCGTGAATCCTTGCTGAATAAGTCAATTAAAAATATCCTCCAGTAAATTGTAAGATCTTTGAGGTAGGAATTATGTTATATTTTTCTTTAATGCCTCACAAAGAATAAAACAATGTGAACTATACAGTAAATATTCAATGTAATGTCCCATGAATTAAATTGAAAACTAGAAGTGGTACACAGAGAAGAGACCATGAGACAATAAGAAAGTAACCAAGATATCAGTGATTCCTCATTATGTTTCCATTTGCATTGGTAGGCATAAAACGGTGCACTGGGTTTTTGGGAACATTAGGAGTAAAACTAGAAGCCTGTTAAGACCTTTCAGATGGTGTAGTGTAAATAGGGATGCACTTTCCCTAGACACCATGGGGCAGCTCTGGCATCATGAAGATGCAGCAAAGCACAAGCAGCTTGGGAAGCACCCATTAGGAGATTTCAGTGTACTAGCATCGTGGCAATAGTGCACAAGGGAATGAAGAAGAACCTAGTGAATTCTGGAGAAAGACATTGCCATGCATTGTAGCCTTCAGAAACGATGTACTCTAGGGGATAATCACATTGTCCAGAAAAAAATTAATGCCAGGAGTGCAAAATACCCAAAATGATTGGACTCATTCCTCCATATGTTTGATTCAACCCATTGAGATTTCCCGAAGTCCTTGAGAGGCACTTAGTGTGAAATTCTGTGTGAACAAATGAGACCTCCCATATGAGTTGATGTAAACCCATCTGTACCCCCAATCAAATGAAGAAGAAATTTTAATTATTTACCACCACCCATCCAACAGCCAGATGGCTAGAGATGAATTCCTGTGCTCTCTTTCTGTCGCTTGATAAACATAAATGTTCGAAATTTCAATAGATCAAATAGAAACCATTATAACCATGCTTAGAGTATTGTCCACCCAATCTAAAATTTATATTAATTTTATTTTTAACAATGCAACTTGATGCTGTAAGATATCATCTTTATTTTTCTAATAGTCAAGTTTAATATTTTTAGAAGAAATAAGCTGCTCTCCTGGGAATTAAATGTTGTTTACATTCTTTTTTCAAAAGGAACAGACTTTGTGGCCAGGTAACATCATGCTTTAAAAAACATGTTTAATATATTATACTTGGAATAAATTATAATTCTAATAGTATTCTTGTCATGTAAATGAACATTAATCAGAGTTCTGAAAACAACTTAAAGAAAATATGCTAGGGTTTCCATATTCGTGCAGTACTCCTAAATTATCACTTATATAAATTTGATTTACTGATAATTTAAAGAACTACAATCCAATGTAATGATCAATTAAACGTCGAGTACTATCTATGCAACCAAATGACTAGATTAATGCACAGTAAATAAAGATATTTTAAAGATTTTAAAGCCTAATTCCAAAATGATTTGGATGTTAATATTATTACAGATCATGAGAAGTTCAGTTTAATGTACATGTTTAGAAATGGAGACACAGAATTCGAAGCATTTTCCATTCTCTGAGCTGTCAGCACAGAGCCCAATGTGGGGTTCAAACCCAGGAACCGGGAGACCATGACCTGAGCCAAAGTCACACGCTCAACCAACTGAGCCACCCACGTGCCCCTGATTCCACTTCTGTGTCTATGTTCATGTTTGTGGGAAAATCATCTAATAGGATTCTGTGAGATTGGAGAAGTGATTATCCTCAACTTTTGCCTAAGGTAAAATAAGCATGCCCAATTTGTTATAAAAAAGAAGAGCCATTGTCAAAGACAGGAAAATAGAGCAAGAAGAGAAACTAAAGGAAGAGGGTTGGTAGTAAATCGTCCAATAAAATATGAAGGCAAAAATTAGGGCTGAGTATATGGTCAGAGTGAAAAAGATAAGATCAGAAACAGCTGGGAAGTGATAGGGAAAAAAAAAAGGTTCTGTTTTAAAAATGCAGGGATGCTAGTGACCATTGAATGTGCCACCCTGGTAATTTAAAGGAAAAAACTATGTAGAACTGCAAAGCTTATAAGCTGCTCAATGAAAATCAGAATTATAGAACATAACTCAGAAGATTATCAAGCAACAATGGTATAAAAAAAATCCAAAAACTTCATATCATCCTCCTCCCAAAATATGAAATTTTGATGATTAGAAGTTGGACTAATAAGTTGGATTAATAAATTGGAATCTAAGAAGACACAAAGGTCTTCTAAACCATCATTCAACTCCATTCCCTAAGAATAGGATGTTAATTGAGATGAATCAAGTTCAGGGATAGGCATTGTGAAGCCAAGGGCTAGACTTTCTTAAGTAAGATGCACCCTATTTAGAAGAATCCTGGTATACAACATAGATAATCTGTGCTCTGATCATTGGGCAATGTTCCTTTGTCTTTCTTTCCTTGGATTTATTATTCCTTACCTTCTTAGTAATAATTTTTAGTTGGTCAGTTTTATGGTATGAGTATGAAAGAAGAAATGCCCTGAAATGCTATTCAGTATGCTAGTAGGATAGATTCTGGGCCAGAAGTGCAGGCAGCAGTTGGATTCTTTCCAGGTCCACACCCCAGCCCCCTTCTCTAAGAAACTATTGAGTATATTATTGCTGCTAAGAATCACAGCACTGTCTTGTTTTTTGCTCTTCCTAAGGAGTAGTTGTTCAAATTTTTCTTGGATCCCATGAAATAACCTAATAACCTGTTAATAAATTCCACCAGGTTTTAAATAAGATACTTTGAGTTTTTATTCCTTGTAACCAAATTAAGAAAATCTCCAAAATGATTCCATCAATCACATTAAGGTCAGGCCTTCTACTTAGAAGTTTAAAGCTAAATTCAGTTTTAATTAATTATAAATATACATTTGGTTCTTTCCTCTCTGGATTCTGTGGTAAAGAAAAGAAGTTCATGAATGAACTGAGGATGGTCCCATAGCTATCTCAATAATAGGTCATGACAACAAACATAATAAATTTAGTGCTGTTAAGAGGAGTTCTTTTGAAAGCTTGTCTAAAGAAGAAAGCAAATAAACATGAGCTAGGGAGATTGTCCTCTTAATACACTGGATTTCCTGAACTTCTTTGTTTAAAAATATTCCTACCTCATCAGCAGATCTCTCAGAGAAAATTTATAAGCAAGGGATTTCATGAAGAACACATTTAAAAAAAAAAAGTGAGAAGTACTTACTTGCTTAGAACTATAAGCATGGGTTGTTTTTTTTTTATTTTTTTAAAAAATTATTTTTGAAGGGTGGGGAGAGAGAGAGAGAGCAAGTGCAAGCGAGGGAGGGAGAGAGAGAGAGAGACAGAGACACGGAATCCAAAGCAGGCTCCAGGCTCCCAGCTGTAAGCAAAGAGCCCAACCCAGGGCTTGAACTCACGAGCGTTGAGATCATAACCTGACCGGTCTCACACTTAAACGACTGAGCTACCCTGGCGCCCCTGTAAGCATGGTTTAAAAGGTTTTTGGCTTTTCTTCCTTCAGCTATCTATTCATTACAAAGTGGTTCTGTGCCAAATTGGTATATAAACTTCCCAAACAGAAGAGAACTGCTTATTTTGAGTGTAGGTGGAAAAGTTAATATGACAGCATTGACAGAACAGCCATTGATTTCATTGTTGTTGTTGTTCTTCAAATATAGGTTGATCTATTTTTTCAGTCCTTGCTTTATTTTTTCCAAATGATTATAGAAATAGACACAAGAGGATCTTTTGTAGCAATCCTCTAAAGCTCTCTCACTTCAGCTATAGAACATCAGCCCGACACCATTAACAGATGCGATCTGCCATGTATTGTGCATTTAACTTTCTACCAATATATATCTTAAATATTTACATTTAAAAATGTACAAATTGTGGTGTCTGGGTGGCTCAGTAGGTTAAGCAACCAGCTCTTGATCTTGGCTCAGATCATGATCTCACAATTTGTGAGATCAAGCCCCATGTCAGGCTCTGTGCTGACAGCTCCAGAGTCTGCTTGGGAGTCTCTCTCTCCCTCTATCTCTGCCCCTCCCCTGCTCACACTCACTCACTCTCTCTCTCTCAAAATAAATGCATAAACATTTTTAAAAATGTATAAATTGCCTAGGGCAGACAGTAATAAATAATATTATGAAAAGAATCTCATGATTTTGATAATTTCCATGTTTCTCTGGTTCATTCTGTACTTGGTAAAGTACCTAACACATAGGAAGGACTTGGTATACGTCTGTTAACTAATTGGAAAATCAACTGAGAAAGGCCTATTCTGCCATTATACCTCACACATAAAAAAATAGTATTACGAAGTAAATCAAAATAGAAATAAAAATAATTTGTAATTTGTTTTCCCTTCCAGGGTCAGGTTTTACTCCATGTTTTACTGTCTTTAATCCCCTCAAATAAAGTGACTATATTAAGAATAATCATTATTAAAACTGAAAAGTTTGCTGTAATAATTAAATATTAACATAACTTACTAATAATTAAATCCTAAAAAGTAAAGAATAATAAATGTGTTTCAATAGTGGAAGAAAACTGTTCAGTTGAGGTTATAAAAATATTTTAGAACATATTTTAATATTCAAAATTACTGCTCTGGATGCTATTTGTGCTTTGGAGCTTCAATGAATAGTCTATATACATTATTTTACAAGAGACACTTCCACTAACCAAAGAAGAACATCATTTTGCTTTGCCTTCTAAAACACATCTATTTTCTCTTTGTTCACTGCCAGATGGAAATTGTATCAGGAAATGAAAACATAGACTCTCAGTAGCCATGTTAAAATTAGACCCAAATTTGCTAACACAACTCCTATTCTGACTATTGAATAATATGCAGAACAGTTTCTCAAATGCCTATATTCCAACGTCCACTAGGGATCAAAGGAATGAATTATGAGGAGGATGACTAAGGTAGGATTTGTACGTTTGGTAATGAAAGCTGAGATAAAGGTCATGGGACGAAATTCTAGGGAAGGAAAATACCATCCATTAATTAGTTTAAAACTTTGAAGCATTATTTTAGAAAATATATTTTGTAAAACCAATGGAAGTAATTTTACAAAACAGAATGGCTGAAAAGAAATTTAAGATGTAAAATATCAAGAAACAAATAGAATTTACAAAAGTAAACAAAAAACCATCATTCAAATCAACTCCAAATCCTTGTGTTCCTAATCACATTATTTTATAAAATATTTATCTAGTTGGGGGAAGGAGGGCAAGAAAAAGGATAAATTTAAATTAAAAATTGAGGGTTTTGTTTTCACCTGATAGAAATATTAGCCTGTAGCATTACAAGATGTTTATCTTAATGACCACTTGTTTTTATGTAAAAAAACATAATGTAACAAAGACTTTATAGCAGAGATATAAACATAGAAATAACATTTTTACATACAAGGACTAAGGATTAAATCACAAGTTTGCCATAAATTCTTACAAACATCTCTTTTTACACACCAGTGGTTAGTTGTTTATATCTTCAAATGTTGACTTTAAAGTCAATTAGTGGACATCACTCCATTCAAAAATCTTTCTAATATGTTCCAAGGTTGTCACCGAGTAAAATATCTCCTTTTCTTATAATAATCCATCTGGATTTGTTTATGCTTTCAGTTATATAAAGTGTAATAGCATCAACCATCTTTAATTGGAAAAATTGGAAACAAAGAGAACTAAGAAATCAAATGCATTTAGATAGAATAACAATTGTACATTATGCCTGGCTTCCACTCCTATTTGAGATTTACTAGCCACTCGGAAACAGAAAGTTACTGTCTTAGCTCGATGCTGGGAAAATAGAAACCTAGTTACATTATGTGCTGTTACATTTTTTTAAAAGGTCATAAAGCATACAGTACCAGGCACCGAAGCACTAGCTGTACCTCTCTGGCTGTTCTAGTTCTGTGACATAGCAAAAGAAAAGAAACAAGAAAGATAAACAATCATATCTTTTTATGAATTTGTCAGGACTCTATTACACTGAGCTGATGGAGTATTCAAAATGTGTTTTGGCTTCCATAACTACTGTAATAATCTTGTTAAAGACTCCCAACAATTTTTTAAATGATAAATCCGTGGATTCCTTCAACCTTTATCTTCCTAAATCTGAATGCATAATACTCTCATAATACTGACCACTCCCACTTCTTGGATGTCTCTCTTGCTCATGGCTTCCATGACACTACTTTTTCTTTTTCCTACTGTCATGACTACTCTACTCCTTTTCAGTAACATTTTCCTCTAATTTTTAGTGTTACTCATGATGCGAACCTTGCAGGTTTACTCTTCTCCATACAGTGTTTCAACTGTTACATGTTCTTTAATGACTTCTATCCTAGTCAGTGGCTTGTCCTGTGGTCTAGAACCTTATGTATAACTGTCTTCTGGATGTGTCCACCTGATTATCCCTCAAATACCTCAAGCACAGGATGTGAAAAACTGAATTTGTTACCTTTCCCCCGAAATCTGCTTTCTCATTCTTCACTGTTTATTATTAGCTTGTTAGTCCATCCATTAGCCCAAGCCAAGAATCTAGACCACTTCTTTACCTTCATCACCTTCATTTCATGTTCTCAGATGTCTGTCATCTATCCCCTAAAACATCTAAAACATCTTCCAAGTATGCACCCTCCCCCATTCCCTTTACCAGTAATATAGTACAGATTTTTATCAACTTGTACTATGGCTATAAACTTGTCTTCTAACCTTCAATTCCATGCAGCTTCAATTAAGGCATACTGAAACCAGTACAATGTTTCTAAAAGAGAAAATGTGAGCATATTTCTTCACCACTTAAAATCTGGTAAGCCTGGGGCACCTGGGTGGCTCAGTCAGTTAGGCAACCAACCTTGGCTCAGGTCATGATCTCACAGTTCATGAGTTTGAGCCCCACGTCAGGCTCTGTGCTGACAGCTCAGTGCCTGGAGCCTGCTTCAGATTCTGTGCCTCCCTCTCTCTCTCTGCCCCTCCCCTCTTGCACTCTGTCTCTCAAAGATGAATAAACATTAAAAATTTTTTTAAAAATCTGGCGGGGCACCTGGGGGGCTCAGTCAGTTAAGCGTCTGACTTTGGCTCAGGTCATGATCTCACAGTTCATGAGTTTGAGCCCCGTGTCGGGCTCTGTGCTGACAGCTCAGAGCCTGGAGCCTGCTTTGGATTCTGTGTCTCCCTCCCTACCTGCTCTTCCCTCACTTGTGCTCTGTCTGTCAAAAATAAATAAATGTAAAAAAAAAATCTGGCAAATCTGTTCCTCAACATAAAACAATCCTTAAAATCCTTAAGTAATGCAAACAGTTTTCTCTCCTTCTTTTTCACACACACACACACACACACACACACACACACACACACCACATCTTCTTTATCCAGTCATCAGTAGAGGGACATTTGGACTCTTTCCATAATTTGGCTATTGTTGATAATGCTACTATGATTTCACTTACATGAGGAATTTCGGAAATAAAAGAGATAAACATGGGGTGGGGGTGGGGAGGAAAAAATAGAGGCAAACCATAAAACAGACTCTTGGCTACAGAGAACTGAGGGTTGCTGAGGGAGAGGTGGAAAGGGGGGTGGGTTACATGGGTCATGGTATAAAGGAGGGCACTTGGTGTGATGAGCACGGGGTATTACATATAAGTGATGAATAAGTAAATTCTACACCTAAAACTAAATTATACTGTAAGTTACTTAACTGGAATTTAAATTAAAATTTGAAAAAAAAAAAGAAAATAATATTATCTGTTCCAACATTAGAAGAAAAAAGTCATCAAATTGACACATTCTGAGTACTTGTAAAAACAAGAGCAGACTTCTGGTTTCTAGTCCAGTATACAAGAAGCTGGGAAGTCACCACTCAATCCGAACAAGTAAAAAGCTGAAACAAATTGAAAAATCAACAATTCTTCTTAGATCTGTAAAAGAAGTAAGGTCATAGGGCAAACTGCTGCCCCCAAAATTGGAGAGACCAACAGGCAAATACACAGAATCACAACTTAATAGAGCAGAAATGCACAAGCAGAAACCACCACAGAGTAACAGAACCAGGGCGAGGGTAGGAAAACCTAAACAGTAATTGATAAATTTCTGGAGGCCCAATGCAAACAACTCAGAATCAAAAGCTCCAGGGGAACACAGTCAAGGCAGGCAGAGGCATATTTTTGTGAGTTTCACCTCCAGAAGCTTGACCAGGTTCTCACAGTGAATATTGGAGAAATTCCAGTCAGGGAAGGGGAAAAGTAACCATTTTGAAACACAAGAGGGCATTCTGTTCTTAACATGTCTTGCCCGCAGGAGAAATTAACCAGACCCTATCCTGCTGGGACTTTATCAGAGCCTAAATGACCTGGAGGAAGGGAATACTCAATTCCAGCCCACCCTTAGTCATCCTATCCTGCCCAAGGAGAGAGGGGATACTAACAAGCACTTAGGAAGTCCAAAGGTACAAGCTCACTAAAGGACTGAGACCTACTCATGAGACTATAGCATTCTTCCTCTCCCCATCCTCACCTTACTACTACATTACTAACAGCCTAAAAACAGCAGTTATTTTACCTGGGATATCATGCCAGCTATCAGGGGAAAATTACAAGGCATACCAACAGGGAAAAGAGACAGACACAGAATAAGCATCAAAACCAGAGGCACAGGAATGTTGGAATTATCAGACTCTGAATTTAAAACAACTATGATTAATATCCACTTATCCAATGGATAGAGTAAACAGCATGCAAGAACAGATGGCTAGTGTAAGCAGAGAGATGGAAATTCTAAGAAAGAACCAAAAAACAGTATTATATATCAAAAATACTATCATAAATGAAGAATGCCTTTGAGGTACTTACTTGTCAACTGGTCATGGCAGAGGAAAGAATTTCTTAGCTTGAGGATATCTCAGTAGAAACCTCCAAAACTGAAAACCAAAGGGAAAGATAAAATAGAATATTCCAAGAACTGTGGGGCAACAGTTATGTGTATGATATGTGTAATGGTAATGCCAGAAGAAGAAAGAGAAAGGAACAGAGGAAATATTTAATGAAATCATAACTAAGAATTTCTCCACATTAGTGTCAGACACCAAACCACAGATCCAGGAAGCTCAGAGAACAGCAAGCAGGATAAATGCACAATATACACTGAGGCATACCTCATTCAAACTACAGAAAATCAAAGATACGGTAAATGTCCTGAAAGAATCTGGAAGAAAAAAAAAATCATACCTATGGAGGAGAGCAAAGATAAGAATTATATCTGATTTCTCCTCAGAAACCATGCAAATAAAAGGACAGTGGAATGAAATATTTAAAGTGTTGAAAAAATAAAACCCCACCAACCTAGAATTCTGTACCCTGTGAAATTATTCTTCAAAGATGACAGAGAAATAAGACTTTCTCAGACAAGCAAACCTGAGATATTTGTTACCAATAGACTAGCCTTGTAGGAAATGTTAAATCCTTCAGAAAGGAAGAAAATGATATCGGCCAGAAACTTGGATCTACTTAAAGGAAGAACACTGGAGAGAAATAAGTGATGGTAAAATAAAAATTGTTATTTTTCTTATTCTTAATTGATGAAACACATAAGTTTGTTCAAAATAATAGCAACAATGTATTTGAAAATGTATACATATAATGCTTAAAATGAAAGGCAGCAAGTATACAAGATATAGGAGGGAAGAATTAAGATTATTTTGTTATTTTAAGGTACTAACATTACCCATGAAGTGGTATAGTGTTATTTGATTAGCTGACAATGTGTATTGCAAACTCTGGGGCAACCATGAAAATTTTTTTTTTTTAAAATTATAACAGATATGCTAAGAAAGAAGTAAAGTGCAACTATATAAATGCTCAATTAAAACCACAAATGAGGGACGCCTGGGTGGCTCAGTAGGTTGAGTATCTAACTTCAGCCCAGGTCCTGATCTTGTGGTCCGTGAGTTCAAGCCCCGTGTCAGGCTCCGTGCTGACAGCTCGGAGTCTGGAGCCTGCTTGGATTCTGTCTCCCTCTCTCTCTGCCTCTCTCTCTCTCTCCCTCTCTCAAAAATAAATAAACATTTAAAAAAATCTAAATAAGAAAACCACAAATGAAAGAAAAGTTTGAAAGAAAAAATGAGAAGACAAAGGCATCAAATAAAACCAGTAACAAATGTGGTAACTATTATCAATAAACACTTTGAATATCAATGGTCTAAATACACCAATTAATAGAAATTGTCAATGTAAGTAAAAAAACAGAACCCATTTATATGTTGTCTACGAGAAATTCACTTTAAATATAAAGACACATATAGATTAAAAGTAAATGGAGACAGATATACCATGTTAACACTAATTAAAAAAAACAGAAGTAGCTATGTTAATTTCAGAAAGAACAGACTTCAAAGCATGAAAGTTTTCAAGAATGAAGACATTACATAATGATAAAGGGGTCAGGTCTCCAAGAAGATATAGCAATCCTTAACACGTATGCACTTAACAGAACATAAAGATATTTGAGGCAAAAACTGTTAGAATGGCAAGGAGAAATAGATGAAATCACTATTACAGTTTGACACCTCATCACTACTCTAACAGAAATGGACATACCCAACAGCAAGAATATTAACAAAGACATAGCTGAAGTAAAAAGCACCATCAATCAACTAGATATAATTGACATCTACAGACTACTTTATCCAACAACTGCAGAAAACACACTCTTCTCAAGCTGACATGGAACATTTACAAAGATAGACCACGTTGTTGGCCATAAAATACACTTCAACAAATTTAAAAGAATATATATCATATCAAGTCTGCACCCAGACCACAATAGAATTTAACTAGAAATCAATAACAGAACGATAGTTAGAAAATCCCCAAGCACTTGGAGATTAAATAACACACTTCTAATTAACACATAAATCAAAGGAGAAATCCCAAGAAAAATTTTAAACTATTTTTAACTAAATGAAAATGAAAATACAACTTATCAAAATTGGTGGGATGCAACAAAGGCAGTACTTAGAGGGAAATTCACAACATTAAATGCATGGATTAAAAAATAAGAAAACTCTTGGGCACATGGGTGGCTAAATCAGTTAAGCGCTGGCTCTTGGTTTCCTCTTGGTCCAAGGCCCATATCAGGCTCTGCACTGATAGCATGGAGCCTGCTTGGGATCCTCTCTCTTCCTCTCTCTCCGCCCTTCCCCTGCTCTCTCTCTCTCTCTCTCTCAAAAATAAACAAACTTTAAAAAATAATAAAAATAAGAAAGTTCTAAAATAAATAACCTAAGTTTCTACCTTAGGAAACTAGAAAAAGAAGAGCAAATTCAAAGTAAACACAAGGAACAAAACTTGGAGAAGAAACCAATGAGATTGAAAAATGGGAATCAACAGAGACTGTCAACAAAACTTTGAAAAGATCAATAAAATTTATAAGCCTCTAGTCAAGCTAAGGAAAAAAAAAGAGGACACAAACTACTACCATTAGAAATGAAAGAAGGGACATAAATACTAATACCATGGATATCAAAATGATACTAAAAGAATATTATGAACAACTCTACGCCCATAAATTTAACAACCAAGATGAAATGGATCAATTCTCGAAAGACAACCTGCCAAAACTCATACAAGGAGAAAAAGACAATCTGAATAGGCTTATTTCTTTACTTTTTAAAGTTTATTTATTTAATGTAAGAGAGAGAGAGAAAGAGAGTGTGGGGGAGTGGCAAAGACAGAGAATCCCAAGCAGGCTCTGCACTGTCATAGCAGAGCCCAACACAGGGCTGACCTCATGAACCTTGAGATCATGACCTGAAGTCAAGAGTCAGCCACTTAACTGACTGAGCCACCCAGGCACTCCTGAATAGGCTTATTTCTATTAAATAAGTTGAATCAATAATTAATAACCTCCCAAAACAGAAAGGACCAACACGCACTAGATGGATTCATTGGTGAATTCTATTAAACATTTAAGGAAGAGATTATACCAATTCTCTACAATTGTTTTTTAAAGATAGATGTAACACTTCCAAACTCAATCTAGAGTCCAGAATTACTCCAACATCAAAACCAGACAATGACATTACAATAAAACCATAGGCCAATATTTATCAGAAACATAAATGCAAAATCCTCAACATAAATCAAATCTGACAATGTATAAAAAGAATTATTCAAAGCTGCTGAAATAGTCCAAAATCAATTAATAAATATATCACATCAACAAGCTAAGAAGAAAAATAAGAACATATGAATACCCGCAGAAAAAGTATATGACAAAACCCAACAGCCATTCATGATAAAAATTAGTGGCACTAGGGAGATAAGAGAACCCTTCTGAACCTCATAAAGAATACCTATTTTAAAAAGCCTGCAGCTAACATCATACTTAATGGTGAAAAACTATAAAATTTCTCACTAAGATCACGAACAAAGCAAAGTCTCTTCTCAGTGCTCTGTTTCAACATCGTACTGGAAGTCCTAACTAATGTAGTAAGAAAAGGAAATAAAAGGTACACTGTTGTAGAAGGAAGAAACAACTGTGTTTGTTTGCAGATGAGATGACTGTCTATGTAGAAAATCTTGAAGGAAAAAAAACAAACAAAAACAACAAAAAAAAAACTTCCTGAAACTAATAAACAGCAAGATTGCAAAATACAAGGTTAATACACAAGAGTCAACACTGTCCTATAAACCAACAATGAACAACTGGAATTGGCAATTAAAAACGATTCTATTTACATCAACACTCCCCAAAATGAAATACATACTAAGTTATAAATCTAACAAAACATGCACAAATCTGTATGAGAAAAACTGCAAAATTCTGATGAAATAAATGAAAGATATAAATAAATAGAAACACATTCCATGTTCATGGGTAGGAAATCTTAAAATTATCAAGATGCCAGTCTTTCCGTTTTGATCTTAATCAAAATCCCAGAAAGTTATTTTGTGAATGTCAACAAGCTGATTCTTAAGTTTGTATGAAGTTGGCAAAAGAATAGCCAACACAATATTGAGGGATTGACACTATGTGATTTCAAGTTTACTATAAAAGCTACAGTAATGAAGAGAATATGGTATTGTTGAAAGAATAGAAAAAAAACAGATCGATGGAACAGAAATAGCCCATAAAAAGGCCTATATAAATACAGTCAACTGATCTTCAACAAAGGAGCAAAGGAAATACAACGGAGAAAGATAGTCTTTTCAGAAAACGGTGCTGGAACAAGTGGACATCCACACACACAAAAATCTAGACACGGACTTTACACCCTTCACAAAAATTAACTCAAAATGAAGCATAAATCTAACTGTAAAATGCAAAACCATAAAATTCTTAGTAGATAACATAGGAGAAAATCTAAATGATCTTGGGTTTGGCAATGACTTTTTAAGTTAAATTTTTGAACACAACACCAAAGACATGATCCGTGAGAGAAATGATAAGAAGACTTCATTAAAATTGACAGTTTCTGCTGTCAAAGGCATTGTAAAGAGAAGACAAAACACCTAATGAGAGAAAATATTTGCAAACGACACACTGATAAAAGACTGTTATCTAAAACATACAAAGAATACTTCAAATTCAATGATAAGTAAACAACTAATCTGATTTAAAAATAGTCTGAAGACTGTAACAGATGCCTTACCAAAAAGACATACCAATGGCAAACAGGCATATGTAGAGGTGTTCCACATCATCTGTCCCAGGAAAATGCAGATTGAAACAGTAAGATACTGCTACACACTTAATAGAATAGCTGAAATCCAGAACTAACACCACCAAATGCTGGAAAGGATATGGAGCAACAGGAACTTTATTTCATTCCTGGTGGAAGTGCAAAATTATAGAGCCACACATTGGAAGGATTTTGAGACTTTTTTTATAAAGTTAAGCATACTCTAACTATGCAATCTTTCTCTTTAGTATTTTCCAATGGAGGTGAAACTTACGTTCATGCAAAAACCTGCACATATATGTCTATAGCAGCTTTATTCATAATTTTGCCAAACATGAAAACAAACAAGATATCCTTCAGTAGGTGAATGGATGAACTGTAGTAGAATCAGACAACAATATTTTTCAGCACTGCAAAGAAATGCATATCAAACCATGAAAAGACATAGAGGAAACTTAAATGTGTATTACTACATGAAAGCAGCCAATCTGAAAAAGCTACATTCTGGATGATTCCAACTATATGGCATACTGGAACAGGCACAAGTATGGAGACAGTAATGGTATCAGAGGTTACCAGGGGGTTGTAAAGAGGAAGAATTAAATATGTGGAGCACAGAGGATGTTTACGGCAATGAAACTATTCTGTAAGATACCATAACAGTAGATACAGGTCATTATAAATTTGTCCAAACTCATGGGATGTACAACACTAAGAGTGAACCCTAATGTAAACTATGCAATCTGCATGATAATGATGTGCAGGTGGGATGTTGATAATAGATGAGGCTACGCATGTATAAGGGCAGGAAGTAGGAGGGAAATATTGCACCTCCCGCTCAATTTTGCTGTAAACCTAAAACTGCTCTAAAAAATAAAGTCTATTTTTTAAAAAGAAAAAAAGAAAAACTACAGACATCTTGCATGGAGAAATTGAGCTTCCCACACGTGCAAATAAGGAATGAACAAAAGCTAGCATATTCCAAGTCAGATGACTTGGAAATATCCAAATACTGTCTTGGAGAATATATTACAGAGATATTTGTTAATATGGTGTTTATACGTCCAGGAATGTGTGGTCTCAGTAGTATTATAAAAGATTTTCTGAAGGTAACAAAAGGATGAGAGCAAGACACTGAGAATAAGGCACAGGAAAGGTAGTATTGGAGGACCCTGCGTCACCCCATACTGTATTGCCCCCTTCCTCATGTCCCTTTAGGTCTTATCACCAATTATTCTTGTATTGGAAAAACCACAGAGTGCTTGTATTTAGTGAATAATGAAGGATTGCCAAAGCCAGGAAGGGAAGCATGAACTATAAATCAGGTCAAGGTAAGAAGCAAGGTTGACTGCTACTGCTGCACCATATGGTATCAGACTAGGTCTTGACATCACTAACCAAAGGTGGAACCAGATCAGAAACTAGAAATGGAGTTGAAATCCAAAATTCTCATCAGAATTAAGGACATTTCCTACTTAGAAACGTGTTACATTGAGGCTTAGCAAGAAAACAACTTAGAATTCTATGGTCTGGAACTGGTGATTTTAACGTTGTGACCCTTTTGAATAAGCCAGGCTATGAATTCCCAAGATACTCAGTCTAAATTAAACTTTCAAATCTACAAAGTCAGGGGAAAACCTTTCACATTAAAAGGAAAATTTGATCTTGTAAAAGTTATTTTTAACATAGAGACACCAATATAAGGCTCTTTAATATGGATAAGAATTTATGGAACTCCAAATACATAAATATGAAAAGCAACTAAGAAGTGGAACATATCCAACATCACCCCCAATGTAGGAATTCTTTCTGCAACATTTTCAACCAAAATTTATACAGTCTCTGTCTATACATGCAGTGGCGATGAGAGCACTCCTTTTGTAGAAAGTTTAATGTATTCATCTTTGGTCATCTACGACAATAAACATTTTCTGTGAAAGCTCTAGGCAAGAATTATACAGCATGTATAATAAATATATTCCTTCAGATAAATTTAATTCCATCTCTTTCTAACTTCCATCGACTGGTCTTTATTTATTCCTATAGTACTGCACAGAAGCCCTTAGTGTTTCTTTTCCCAGATAACCATTCCAACCTATTTCAACTACTCTTCATAGAAATGCCCTGCAGAATACGCTTAATCTGGATAGCCTCCATTTGCTGCTCTTACAGAGTGATATCCTGAACTAATGACAATATTTCAGATACTGCACAGGCTCTTTGGAGCAAGGTAGAACCAATACTTTCTTCACATGGAATATAGTTATTTCTGACATAGCTATATAGCCTTTTTAAAAAAATATTACAGAATTTGGTTTGCGATCTGTTTAATGCATTCTAGTGACAGAAAATTAAAATGATTCAAATATCATAAGGCATTATCCTAATATTAAAATAAATTGAAGGTGAAAAAATTTTTTAAGGTCAAAAGCCCTGTGGGGCATGTGGGTGGCTCAGTCAGTTAAGCATCAGACTTCAGTTCAGGTCACGATCTCCTGGTCCGTGAGTTTGAGCCCTGTGTCAGGCTCTGTACTGACAGCTCAGAGCCTGGAGCCTGCTTCAGATTCTGTGTCCCCCTCTCTCTGTGCCCTTCTCCCTCTTGCGTGCACACTCTCTCTCTCTCTCTCTCTCTCTCTCTCTCTCTCTCTCTCTCTCTCCCCCCTCTCTCTCTCTCTCTCTCTGAAAGATAAATAAATATTTAAAAATGCACTGTATAAATAAATATAAGGCACTAGTTATTATCAGATTCAATTATAAGGCTTTATAATATAAGGACTGAACTTATAGAACATGGCCACATGCAAGGACTACAGATGTACATGCAAGAATATTTTTCATGTGGGTGACACCTGGGCCCATTTGAGTGTTAATAGTCTCATAGGAGTGAATGTTGAGAGAAAAGAGTCTTACATTTGTAAGGTTAATTTGCCAGGCTGGCTAAGGTAAATAAATCACTGCACTTTAAAAGCCAAATAGGTATGGGCACCTGGGTGGCTCAGTTGGTTGAACGTCCGACTTTGGCTCGGGTCATGATCTTGCAGTTTGCGAATTCGAGCCCCGCCCCGCATTGGGCTCTGTGCTGACAGCTCGGAGCCTGGAGCCTGCTTCAGATTCTGTGTCTTCCTCTCTCTCTGTCCATCCCTCCCTAGTACTCTGTCTCCCTCTCTTTCTCAAAAATAAATAAAAACCTTAAAAATTTTTTTTAATTTTTTTTTAAGGTCAAATAGGTATATAAAAGCCAAATAGGTATATAAAGTTTTGACAATAATTTCTTTCAGTTTTTGTGGACTTTGTTGTTCTGAATAACAAAAATGTGTACTTTGGCATGTTATTCTTTACCCAAACACTCTGCGAGGTCCTGGACTTCAGGAAGACTATGTAACAGAGTTCTCAGTTTTAATTGACCAGGAATTCTCCTGGGACCCTTGAAAAATTATTGGATGGGAAACATTTTCACAAGTGAGAATTCTACTCCACAAGAGACAAGAAACATGATATTCTAATAAGATAGTAGAGAATCTCAACAAATGCTCATATTTCTTCCACTTGCAATTTTCCCCCAAAGTATCTTGGAACTTGTTAAAAATCGGAGTTCAGAGGCAGCAATAGGGCCAGTTGGCTGATCACATAGAAGTAGATTTTGCTAACTGCTAAGAAAGAGAGTGGTTCATCCATGAGAATACAAAATGATGTATATTGAGAATTTGTCAACATTTTCAAAAGCCAAGGAGAAAACATGGGTCAAACAGAATTTCAAATATAAACAAGTAAGAATTTATATTCAAACCAATGAGAATTAGTTCTTAAACACAGAATGCTATATTAGAACAAATAATTATCTAAAATATTGCTCTTCAGGGGCGCCTGGGTGGCGCAGTCGGTTGAGCGTCCGACTTCAGCCAGGTCACGATCTCGCGGTCCGTGAGTTCGAGCCCCGCGTTGGGCTCTGGGCTGATGGCTCAGAGCCTGGAGCCTGTTTCCGATTCTGTGTCTCCCTCTCTCTCTGCCCCTCCCCCGTTCATGCTGTGTCTCTCTCTGTCCCAAAAAAAAATAAATAAACGTTGAAAAAAAAAATTTAAAATATTGCTCTTCAGAGATCACATGTATCAAGAAGTTTTATTTTGCTCTTTGGACACATACCATAAAGTAAATAAAACAATAAGAGAACATTTTGATTAGTAAGCAGGTAGTTTGTGATGATCAAATGTAAATGGAGAGGAGTAGTGGCAAATAATACCAAATAATTAATCAATTAAAAAGTCATTTATGCCTGGCCTTTGGTGTGCTTTTGCTTTAGAAAATAAATAATGGCATGTCCAGGTTTCTAGATATCCTCAGTACTTCAAATAATATAATGCAGACACACTTTGATGATATTTCACAACCAAACAACATTCTCTTCTCATCCTCTGCCTGACACTGCTGATCTTCCTTACCTCCCATATACTTTCTAGGGTTAGCTTTTACAAAGCATGTGCTTTCTGGAATTCTTTAATATTACTCTAATTATAATTCAATAGTGAAAATAATTTATGGCATTTTAGTGTTACAAAAAGAAATTAAGAGATAGTTCTTTTGCCGATTTCTCTCCCTACTTATTAAATACTTGTTCAACCACAGATGGCTTCCTACTCAGAGGATGCTGTACTCAACTCCCAAGCAACATCAAATTCCTGCCCCCATCTACATTTCACTGTCTTCTATACTTTGTCATGAACTTTTGTTTTATCTTAGGACCAGTGCAAAGAATAGTAAACAGATATATCCAGAATGGTCTGAAATGGGTCTGATGAACACATGGTTTAAGTCAACTGCAAGGGAAATGCATACATTTAAAATATGTTCCTTTTCAACTTTATTAAACAATTAGCATATATATACTGACAGGTATTTTTATTTGCCTTTCTTCTCCCATATTTTCTAAACTAATTCTCCCTTCTGCAGGCAAATCTAAAAATAATATTTAGATTCTGCTCTCTTGAATGCTGATAATGTCTCACTGAATCTAACCCAACTCTCTTATGGGATTTAAACTTTCTATCAAGTGACAAAACACATATTTTCATCATATCCTGTTAAAATTCTAGTACATGCTCTGCCCCCCATAAGCCAGATTTAGACAATTTAAGATCTACGACAATTTCATTGGCTAGTAGGAAAGATAAGCATACACTGCAACAGATATAAAAATAAAAATGCATCCCTCTATGGGAAAAAAAAAGCTTAAAACATCCAAAAGAGACAAATCTTATTTAATTCATTCACTCTACATATAATTCATGTTTAGCCTGCTCTGTGCCAGGTACTCGTCTAGATGCTGCAGATACACAAAGAAAAAGAGGCACTCTATATTTGAAAAGACTTTTTGCCACTTTACAATTATGTTTACACATTCCTGCTGAAGCTGGAGCTTCTGAAATATCTCACCAAAAAAATTAGCCTCAAAGAAGGGACTGACTGCCATTGAAGTTGTACACACAATTCTACAAATTGCTATCTTGAAGGTTTTAACCCAGGGTTTAATTTTCATTTGACAATTCGCTTAAACAAATAAGAATTCTACTTCCAAAATATTTCCCTCAATTTTTAATGTCTATTTCTGTCTTTAACATATTTGCTTCACAAGTTGAATTTGTATACATTAAAAACTACATAAAAATACATAATTTCCTATGTAGAATCTAAAAAAGTTGAACTCAGAATCAGAGAGTAGAGCAATGGTTGCCAAGGGGTTGAGTGGGGGAGGGAGAAAAGGGAGAGATGTTAGCCAAAGTGTAAAAATTTTCAATTATAAGATGAACAGGTTCTGAGGATCTAATGTACAGCATGGTGAATATAATTAACACTGCATAATATACTTGAAATTTGCTAACAGAGATCTTAAGTGTTACCACACAGAGACACACAGGTAACCATGTGAGGTGATGGATGTGTTTGATTGTAGTAATCAATCACTACAGAGTAAATATACACAGTTTTTATTTGTCAGTTATACCTCAATAAAGCTGGGTGGGGAGGAATCTACGTGCATCCCAAGCAAATGAAAGAATCAGTAAGTAAGATAGAACATATTCTGATTACATCTTGTTTTCTCTGGGAAAGTGAACTAGCTATGGCACAATTCCCTTTGATAGAGATTGTTCCAAAGTTTTTTTTGAAAAATTGGCTTTCAATGTTATGTATCAGTAATGTCTATTCAACAGTGAAAAATCACCCAAATTATGTCAGCCATCTGGATTTTTTCCACTTTAATCCCCAAATAATACACTGTGAAACACAATAAAGGCATGACTGCTGTCTATCTCAGTATTACACAATAGGTATTGCTTGATTCACAGTTTATAAAAGTATACCTCTTGAGAAACATTAGGAACATAAAAGATAAAGCACAGCATCTTTGAGGATACTTTTTTCTGCTCTGAGTAAAATCTTTATAACCTTGAAAATGGGCTAAGATGGGCTATACTTGTGCAGAATTATTGCTTCCTAATTTTATAAATTTCCAATTTTCTGTGTACACAGGTGAGTAATTCTACTATTTTTATTTTTTTATGTTTATTAATTTATTTTGAAAAGAGAGCTTCAGTAGGAGAGGGGCAGAGAGAGAGAGAGGGAGAGAGAGAATCTCAAGCAGGCTTCATGCTGTTAGCACAGAGCGAGACATGGGGCTTAATCTCATAAACCACCAGGTGAGACCATGACCTGAGCCAAAAGCCAGAGTCATCTACTTACCTGACTGAGCCACCCCAGGCACCCCAATTCTACTATTTTTAATTTCATCCAAATAAAGGAGACAAAATATATATTTTCTTGTTGCGATGTAACTTTTGGTTAGTACAAATAAGGAGAGTGCTCTGCATTGTTTAAACACAAGGACATAGCAAACAAATATTAGGCTGTCTTTGTGTGCAAGGCTGTAGGCTAGGAGCTTGGAATCATCTCAGACATATTGCTGCCGTTTGCCATAATTTCAATAAATAACCACAGTGTAATGGTTAATATAAAAATCTCTGAAGATGCAAGGTACAAATATTAGTGCTTCCAGTTATTAACTAAATAATAAAAGATGAATTATTTTCTTGTTCTTCTGGTTATTTTTCTCTAAAATTAAGATAATAATCGCACCTACATCACAGCTATAAGCACAAGCTGAGTTTTACATGTAGAGCATCAGAACAATATCTGAGAAGTAATAAGTTCTCAGTAAAAGTTAGAGAAAAAAAAAAACGCTTAATTAGATACAAGAGTGTACAAGACTGTAGCTGCTTCAAGAACTGTTAGAATACACAGTAATTTCCTGCCAAGAGTAACTAATATTTTCCTACATAGACAAAGCTTAATAAAATTGAATCTGGGTTCCAATAGTCATATCTGGTTTTCAAGATACCATATCAACTTCTAGAGAAATTGTTTTCCACCTTTGAGAACCACACTTTCGATTTCTCTTATTCTTTTTGTAGTTATTGAATAAGCTACAGACAATGTTTTATTTTTATAGTAGGAAAAAGCACATAAAATTATTCCTAGTGACCTGTTTATTATTTCATCATACAAGAATGTCTGGATGTGGCAATGCATCTGAATGTTTGTGCCCCTCCCCCAACCAAATTCAAATGTTGGAACCCTAATCCTAATGTGGTAGTTTCTGGAAATGGGGCCTTTGGAAGGTAATTAGGTCATAAGGGTGGACTTTCATAAACGGGATTAGTGTCCTTATAAAAAGAGGCCCAAAGAACTAGCTCACTCTCTTGTCAAGTGAAGATATAAAAAGTATCAGTTTGCAACCCAGAAGAGGGTCCTGACATATAATTCAACCATGCTGGCCCCCTGATGTTGTATTTCCAGCCTCCAGAATGGTAAGAAATAAATTCCTGTTATTTATAAGGCACCTAGTCTCTAGTATTTTGTTATAGCAGCCAGAATAAAGATGGATCATAACTAAATTTTGAAGATGTTTGGAATTGACAGACAACATTTACTGGGAGATGGAGACTTGGGGTCATCTCAAAGAGACTGCCATTCATCATTGAGTAGCCACAACAGAGATTTATAAAGGGTTTCTGTGACTATATAGCATTTCTCCCACAGCAAAGTAAAACACCTCAGACATAGAAATCAATGTTTTCAAGCATAAACTATAAATAAAAGGTAAAAAGAATATTCAAACCTGTAAGTGCTGATTTTTCTAGAGCTGCCTCTCAGTTTCCTCCCTGAAAATTTATTTACCCTTTTGAGCAACTTCAGAGGTCACCATGTTATAAAAATAATGAGGGACTCCTGGGTGGCTCAGTCGGTTAAGCATCCAACTTGCACTCTGTACTCGGGTCATGTTCTCAAGGTGTGTGGGTTTGAGCCCCACTTTGGGCTCTGTGCTGACAGTGCGGAGCCTGCTTGGGATTCTCTTTCTCTCTGCCCCTCCCTGACTTCTGCTCCCCACCCCTCTCTCTCAAAATAAATAAATAAATTTTAAAAATTATAAATGAAATAGACACTATTACCCATATTTTTAACCTCCTTATCTGTATTATTTTTTGTTACAAGCCACATCTAACATTAAAAGGGCGTATAAATACAATCTTCTTCAGTTCCAGAGAAGCAGTTAATATTGATGAACAATATTAATAACTCTCACAACCAATCCTCTCAAGATAAATGCCACCAAGCCTTTCCACATTACACAGAGAGGCATCCATACAGGTGTTATTCTGGATTCCTATAACTTCACAGAAAACTTTCACAGCGTCCAGAGCCCTTGATGTCCTGCAAATAAAGGAGCAGGATGCCCTCAAATTCCTTTTATCAGGAACCCATTTGGGTGGCACAAACCTTGACTTCCAAACGAAACCATCGTCTACAAAAGGAAAAGTAACGGCATTACCTCATAAATCTCAAGAGGACCTGGGAGAAGCTTCTGCTGGCGGCTCGCGTTGAAAACCTGGCTACCCTCAGTATCATACCCTCCAGGAGCACTGGCCAGCCAGCTCTGGTGAAGTCTGCGGCTGTCACTGGAGCCACTCCTGTCGGTGGCCACCTCGCCTCGGAACCTTCTCTAACCAGACGGAGGCAGCCTCCCGGGCGCGGGAAGCCAGACTTCCGCCGTTATTGATCCCAGGGCTGACCCCCAGCCTCTGGAGAGGTGTCTTATCTTAACCCACCTCTGCGAGGTCTGCGCCGCGTGGCCACTGCCACCCCAGAGCAGCCACGAGGGAGCTGGCTCCGCGGGTGTGACGCGGGGGGCGCCGGGGAGGAAGTTCTGTGCGCCCACGGCCCCATCTCCCTGAGCCGCCCCGCCACGGAGGGTCACGCCTGGTCTCCACCGGCACTGAGATCCCACAGAGACTGAAAGGGAAGAGCAGGACGCCGCTGTGAACCAGGAGGAACCTCAGGTGGACCGGCCGCTCCAGCTCCCAACCGGCGGCCTCTCGGCACGTGCTGGCGGACCGGCACGAGGTGCGGGCGCCCTCCGAGCCTGCTGGGGGCTCCCTCCTGAAGCCGGAGCGGGAGCCCGCCCCCAGGACCCGCTGCAGCCCCGGGGACGCCGCGCCGGGTGGGCAGGGACCACCACGGGGTCGCAGGCGCTTCTACACACTCGTGGACAGAACGTGGCAACAAGGTCAGCAGAAAATAAAGTCTCATAACAGACACGGCTTTAGATATCTATGCAAACGTATTTGAAAACCTAAATTAAAAGTCTAATTTCGTAACTGACTAGTCAGAGAAAGGAAAATATATGACTTCACTCGTATGAGGACTTTTAAAATACAAAACAGATGAACATAAGGGAAGTGAATTAAAAATAATATAAAAACAGGGATGCGGGCAAAAACGTGAGAGAGACTTAAATATGCAGAACAGAGGGTTGCTGGAGGGGTTGTGGGAGGGGGGATGGGCTAAATGCATAAGGGACATTAAGGAATCTACTCCTGAAATCATCATATGCTAACTAAGTTGGATGTAAATCACAAAAAATAAATTAAATAATTTAAAAAATAGGTATATATAAAAGTCTAATTTCCTAGATACAGAATTTTACCAAAAAATCTAAAATTAAATTAGCCATTCCTTTATTCTTTTAAGGAATTACAGTTTGCTTGATGAAATTCTATGGAATTATTTAAAAAGATGACTAAAAAGATGACAAATTATATGGAATATGCTTGTAATATGCTACTTTAGAATTTTAGAATTTTTTTATTCCTTTCCTCTGAAAATAAAAAAATATATATATAAATGAAAAGCTCCTCCCCTAAAGTGCCATAATTTCAATGTAACTTTTCTGTGTAATATAATCTCTCTCCTGGTAATTAAAAATATAAAATATAAGTATAAAATATAGTATTTATAATCAAATGAGATCCTTTATGCTGAATAAACTATCCTCTACTTTTTTTTGCTTAAAATAATCTCCCATGGGCTTTATTCTCTCACTACCAAAGCAAGTTTTCAGGGATAAATTTTTAAATCCTTTTTATTTTTACATTCTGGGGTGATCTTTTTAAAATGTTTTTCGGGGCGCCTGGGTGGTTCAGTCAGTTGAACATCCGACTTACACTCAGGTCATGATCTCATGGTCTGTGAGTTCAAGCCCCGCGTGGGGCTCTGTGCTGACAGCTCAGAGCCTGGAGCCTGCTTCAGATTCTGTGTCTCCCTCTCTCTCTGCCCCTCCCCCACTCATGCTCTCTCTCTGTCTCTCTCTCTGTCAAAAATAAACATTAAAAAAAATTTTTTAATGTTTTTCAACTAGTATAGCACATGATATTGTCAAAATCACTAATCAATTTAGCAGATAATGGCTGTTAACAAACAGTATGGTTATACTGACCTATACGGGCTCATCCTCAGCACAGCCTCCATATAGGGTAACCATACCTTTCTGTTTACCCCTAGACAGTTCTAATTTATACCTGTTCTGGCATACTTTATAGTGTACACTTTCATTCTCAAAAGTGTCCTAGTTTACATGACAAATTCTATTGTCACCCTGACTTACATATACTGACATAAATGATTCCCTGGAATATAAAGTACCATAGCTGTACTTTCATTGAGGACTAGATGGCAAATATTTCCACTTTAGCACCCTAGTACATGCCAGTGATCAAAATTTCTATTTTCTTTTTTTTTTTTTTTTTTTTTTTTATTTATTTTTGGGACAGAGAGAGACAGAGCATGAACGGGGGAGGGGCAGAGAGAGAGGGAGACACAGAATCGGAAACAGGCTCCAGGCTCGGAGCCATCAGCCCAGAGCCTGACGCGGGGCTCGAACTCACGGACCGCGAGATCGTGACCTGGCTGAAGTCGGACGCTTAACCGACTGCGCCACCCAGGCGCCCCAATTTCTATTTTCATTAACACAAAAAAACCCTGATGTGTATTCTTGCCCCGGCCATAAATTACTCCATCTCTATAATAGGAAAACTTGCATGCAGGGCCTGCAAGAATCTTGGAATACCGTATTTGAATAAGGAAGGATGTAATTAAAGCCTTCGCCTCCTGACCAAAAGTGTGAAGACATAACTTGCTCAGGGGATTCTAAGGACAGACATCAACCAGTCATACATTCTTCCAAGAAGAAGAAATCTAAAGTGACTCCCGAGGAACTTTTGCTTGTGAGCAGGCAAACGTCTCCATGAGCCCCGCTGACTGTGTAATCTCTGAAATGCACTCCTCCCAGACAGCTGAAAGTAGATGGAGAGCCCAGAGAAGGCATCACAGAAGAGGCAAAGTTTGAGCCAGGTTTCCAAGTGTAGATGATGTACACAGTGATTGCAGGGGAGTTTGCCAGAAGCAAGGCTGGCTTCCTCTCAAGAGGCCACACAGGGTAATATTCATTACCTGGGTAGATTCATTGTGGCCCGTGAATTGGCCTGCAGCTTTATATGTCTCATAACTTGATTTTGTCAGCATACCAAAAGCAAATCCACTTCGCAAGAACAGGCTCACATTATCCAAGCTCCTGAGGTAAATAAAACCAGAATGTGACTTAATTTACATTGTGAAATAATTGTTATAGGAACTAAAATTTTTGAAGCTCATATGAACAACACATTTTGTCCTTGTAGGCAAAAACATGGAAAGACAATAATCAGAAGGTTGTTTAATAAATGTGGAATCAAAATAAAGAAGTTAGATGAATCCAATTTTTAATGGCATTAGGCTCAGACAGCTGATTAATTCATCTTAAAATAGGGATAGGCTTGCCAAACGAGTCAGGAGTCTGTATACTCAAAGTCTGTTGGCTAAGTGTCTTTTTCTCCTGGGTAATGCTTGGATGGAAATTGCCAAATTTGCCTTCATGGCTTCTTTTTCAAAGACTCCCATGACTAACCAACTTGCATCAAATTGACGTTCTTTCTTTATATATCTTAATGCTCTGCATCAAATTGCACTCATTGCATAGCCAGTAAAGCCTTGTTTCTTTTTTGATTAAAATTATATTTTAGGGACACCTGGGCAGCTCAGTCGGTTAAGCGTCTGACTTTGGCTCAGGTCATGATCTCGTGGTTCGTGAGTTCAAGCTCTGCGTCGGGTTCTGTGCTGACAGCTCAGAGCCTGGAGCCTGCTTGAGATTCTGTATCTCCCTCTCTCTCTCTCTCTGCCTCTCTCCCGCTCATGCTCTATCTTCTCTCTCTCTCTCTCAAATATAAATAAACATTGGGGCGCCTGGGTGGCGCAGTCGGTTAAGCGTCCGACTTCAGCCAGGTCACGATCTCGCGGTCTGTGAGTTCGAGCCCCGCGTCAGGCTCCGGGCTGATGGCTCGGAGCCTGGAGCCTGTTTCCGATTCTGTGTCTCCCTCTCACTCTGCCCCTCCCCCGTTCATGCTCTGTCTCTCTCTGTCCCAAAAATAAATAAACATTGAAAAAAAAATTAAAAAAAAAAAAAATAAACATTAAAAAATTATATTTTAAATTGTGTAAATTGTAAAATACCTAATCTTTTAAAAGGGGAAACGTTCAACTTTTTCCAAGTTCCACTGCCCTTCTCAGAAATGCACACACATGCATATATGCACATATGTATACAGGTGTATAAGAAACTCTACACTGGATTCTTTCCTTAAGATTAAATTAAATCCTAATCCCAATTTTCATCCATTTAGGCTGGCAGGATATTTAATTCTGGTCATGAACGCTTGTCTATCCCATTCCTATCCCAGGACTCTTGACACATTTGGTCTCTGCTGCCACAGTCATTTCCCATGGCAGCCACTCTCCAAAGACTGTCACATCTTCAGGATTTTGCAAGAAACTTAATTGTGTACTGTCACACCATTGCAAGTCTCATTCCACCAGGATTTTCAGTTCACTGCCCTGCCTCCTTTCATTCTCCAATACCATCTTGATTTCCCCCACTTCTTTCCCACCTAGCTTGGATGCCATGATTCATCATTTTAGCTATTCTTTGCATATCCTTGGGATTTTCATATCTGTTATCTGGACTCCATTCCATCTCACCTGGAAAAACTCCATCTGTGAAAAGTCACCCATTATGTTAGGCAGTTAGTTAGGCATGAGTGAGGAAGGATAAAGCAGATGCTGGCCACCCTTGGTGCCACCCTTGAGGGTTAACAGCCACACCTTTAGAGCCACCTCTAAGGACTAACAGAACAGGAAAGGGCGAGCCACAAAGCTGGCTCAAAAGCCCACGGGGTCTTCCAAGAGCTGAGCATGTGCACAAAGAATACAACTTACCCTTAAGTTATTTTAAGGTCATAGCAAAAGCATTAGAAACTCGTAATTATACAATACATAAATAAATACAATCATAACAGAATGCATCATGGGTAGGTGCATGTGCAGTAGCCAAAATATTATATAACCACTAGCTGTCAATCAAAAATGTCAATCAAAGCCAATAACATGTAGAAAGCAGGCTTAAAAGGATGTGGCTAGAGCTTCTTGGGGCCATTGCCACTCTTGCTCTGGCAGTGGCTCGCTTTCTCTCTTGAAAGTGTCCTATACTTATCTACTCAATGAAATCTATCTCCCCATTTTGGTCTCTGGGCTCCAATTCTTTGGTGCATCTGGGACAAGAACCAAGCATCCCAGTAACAATTCTACCCCTGAAGCTAGCTAGGTAACTGAGCGTAGCTGAAGAAAAGCAAACTTATACTAGCCTACATAATTTACAACCACAAACCCCAAGTGGTCTGTTAGGGCTCTCTGGTGACTGTACTGCATTTCTTTAGTTAATTCACATTTCCTTCTGCCAAAATTACTATTTCACCCCTTTTTTCTCTCAGTTTCAAAACCCTATTATTACTACCTTACTCTTAACTTATTGCCTTGCTTTCATTTTCACTTAGAAAATATAAAATTTTGGGGCGCCTGGGTGGCGCAGTCGGTTAAGCGTCCGACTTCAGCCAGGTCACGATCTCGCGGTCCGGGAGTTCGAGCCCCGCGTCAGGCTCTGGGCTGATGGCTCCGAGCCTGGAGCCTGTTTCCGATTCTGTGTCTCCCTCTCTCTCTGCCCCTCCCCCGTTCATGCTCTGTCTCTCTCTGTCCCAAAAATAAATAAACGTTAAAAAAAAAAAAATTTAATAAAATAAAAAAAAAAAGAAAATATAAAATTTTAAGGGAAATTTCACATCTTCCACCATTAAATCTACCAATTTGCAGGTCCTTAAGCCCAAACTATACTTTTCATTTTATTAAAGTGATAAAAAGTCCCAGTGGGCCACCTGAGTATTTGTTCTCATTTCTCTTACAACTATAAACACCACTTTTTACCATTCTCCTCTCTCTTGCATCATCATGTTTTCCTCCCTGTGGATCATTTCCATCAACAACAACAACAACAACAAAATGCCCCATTTCTTTGTTTCCATTTTCAGGAAAAATAAACAAGCAAAAGATAGTAAGTATTCTTTATATACACCGTTTTCACTTCCTCTCTTAGCTGCCCCCTCTACTGAAACAGCTGTTGGAATTTCAAAGTTCTATACATATTCAACAGTCAGATCTCAGTCTTCATCCAACTTGACTTCTCAGTATCATGTCACCACTGATAACTCCCTTCTTGCATTTCCCTCCTTCACGTGTTTTCAAGACACTGTGTCCCTAGCCAACAGTCCACACCAATTATTTCTCCTGTCAGCTTTCTTTGCTGGATTTTTCTGCTCTTCCTAACCCCTACATGTTGGAATGTTCCAGAACTTACTCCCCACGCCTCTTTTTTCTCCTTTTACAGTCACTTTCTGGGTGATCTCATCAAATCCCATATTGTTTAAATCACACATGCAGAGTCCCAATTTTTTTTAAATCTTTCTTTCTTTCTTTCTTTCTTTCTTTCTTTCTTTCTTTCTTTCTAAGAGAGAGATTTAGTGCAAGTTGGGGAGAGGGAAAGAATCTTAACCAGGCTCCACGCTTGCACAGAGCCTGACACAGGGCATCATCTCATGACCATGAGATGATAACCTGAGTTGAAATCAAAAGTCTGACTCTTAACCCACTGAGCCACTCAGGTGACCAGGAGTCCTAAATTTTTGTACATAGGCCCATTCCTGCTGCTGGATTCCAGACTCAGATATCCAGTCTCTAACTCAGCATGCTTACTTGGATATCCACAGGAATCACAAGTAAATATCCAAAACTAAATTTTTATTTTTCATACACAATCTGTTCCACTTCAAGGGACTCCATCTCATCTTGTTAAATGGTAATATCATTTGCCCAGATTTTAGCCCAAAACGTTACAATCATCTTTGATTCCTCATTTTCATACCAACATACTATCTGAAAGCAAGTGCTATCAGTTCTATTTCAAAACATATACAAAATGAAATAACCTACCACCCTCACAAGTATCCCCATGGTTTAAAGAGACAACCATTTCTTGCCTGAATTATCATAAGAAGCTGTAGGATTTCTTCCAACACAACCAGGTTTGTTCCACCTTCAAGGCCTTTTGCAATTGATATTCCCTTTGCAAGAATGTTCTTTCTTCCCTTATGTTGGCAAAGTTCATTCCCTCATTTCACTCAACTTCCTAATCTTATTTCACCTGCTCGGACAGACCTTCCCCCTCACCTTTAATAGCAGGTGCTGCCATGTTCATAACCTTGGTGTTCTAGATTCCCAAAGACAGATACAATAATTCCTCACATGTAATATGCCCTTTTGTATATAATTTGGCCACTTTTCCCATCAATAGGTAAAAGCTATGTCACTTTCCTATAAATCTGGACTGGCCTTGGGACTTCCTTGATGGAAGTTATGCTGTGTGACTTCAGGTCTAGGTCTTAGGAGTTGCTCTGTTGGTTCTCTTGGAAGCCAGTCACCATGTAAGAAGCTCGGAATATAATTCTGAAGGATGAAAAACCACATGGACAGGCCACATGGAGAACTGAGTTACACTAGCCAGCAGTCAATGCCACACTCCAAGACTGTGTGTGTATGTGTCCAGTCCCAGAGTTTTCTTGCTGAGTACAGGCATATAAATGATCCCAGACATCCTAAAAGATTTTTCCCTGATTCTAGGTTGTGCTTAATCTATAAACAATAAACCACTCTGTTTATGAGTAACTAAAATAATTTCAAAAGAGCTTTTGTGGGGGAGTTTAGATCCTTTTACTTCCAGAGAGTATATTGTGGGGTTGGAGTAATAAGAAAATCTCTTCCTTCAGTTGAGAAAACCCAGTGCAATCAAAACTGTCAATCATTTCATTATCTTGGCATCAAGAGAAAGATAGAAAAGATTTTGGCAAATATAATAGAGAAAAAAGTATTCAAAATATAAATGATGATAGATCATTGATGATAGATCAAGAGAAGAAGACCACATAGATTTTAACTTTATTTCACATTATGTGAAATGAAATTTACATTTATCAACTAAAAACCCCACAATTATATTTTTCCAAAAAATGTTATGTCTGTGTAGGTTTATGACACCCTATGAATTTTGACAGTTCTGTTGAACAATTCCTGTTCAAACATAAGCCACAATTTTTGTCATTTTTAGAATTTAAAATATCTGTACAGCTGGCAATTTTTACTGAGAAAAACCATGTCAAATTAGTGAAATAGTTTGCCTGTTTATTCCATTAAAATCTCACTTCAACTATTCAACTTATTTTAGAACTTTAATTATAAGTTAACACTATAATTTCATGAATCCATTCATTATATGAATATTTTTATGATTTTTTTAATTTAAATATGTCCTTGAACTTTTTTATATCAGCACATGACTTTGTCCCTTGCTATTTATTTAGTATGAAGTATTTCCTAGCATGTTGACTGTGCAGATTGGATTACCCAGAAAGCAGACTCTGAGATAAACTTTAGCATGCATAATTCATAATAAGAAGTGTGCTTGGAACCAACACTTATGCAGAAGTGGGAGAGACACAGCAAGATTAGGCAGAGGAAGAAGTTGAGCTGCAATGCAGTCCTGACAGCGTCAGCTGACTCCGATGGCAGTTCTCAAATGATGAAGAACTTTCAAAGGTGTCTGGTGTTGTGCCAGAATGAAAGATATTTATATTTGTGCACCTGTTTATCATTATATGTGAATCACAACATTCATAGGCCCACTTTTACACCTCCTTCGGTATAAAATAGGTCCTCTGGATGGATACATCTGATGCTGGTAGATCAAACACGATGTAAACTGAACTTAGACAGTAGTGCTGGCTGGGATCCTACAAGTAGGAAATGCAAACCCACCCCTGAAATGTCTTATCAGAGCTCATCACTGGCATTTTCATGGAAAAGGAAATGATCCAATGTTGCTTACTTGTCACTAACTGGCCAGTTCATCCCTTAAAGAGGTGGTGCCATATCCAGAGACTTAGTCTTGGCCTTTGTCATCAACAGGGTGGACATTTTTTGGCAGTAGTAAGTAGACCAGTCTCAGTAAGCTGGAGCCTATGCATTTGGATTCACACATAGCCTCCATCATTTACTTTATTCATATGTGCATTTTGCCAGCATGGGAATGGCTGGTAACAAAATCTGGCTCCTGTCCAGGTCTTTAAATGTACTTTGTTCTTTAGTGCCTCTTACCTTATAGGTGTTCTCTGATTGGCATTAACATTTGATATGAAGATTTTGGACTTCATATCTACTTCTATGTACAACCAAATGCCTCTTCCTCAGACCTCTTGATCTTCAATTTTCTAATTATTCTCTTTCTGGGCTCCTGAACAGCTAGCCAAGGCATTTTCCACTGGCTACACACACATACACATACAAACTCCTTTAAACTATGTACATATAGTATGTATAGGAGTATGTATAGGAATCTGTACATATCTAACCTGAAGCCACTTCTCTTTCCACACAAATTGGATGAACAGGTGCATTATCCAAACCTCTGCCCACTAAAAGGCTTCTCCTTATGTACTGTCGAGACTACCCCTCAGTGGGGCTGTAATATAGGGCTATCCAGTTGCAGCTTAACACCCGTATCCTGTTCCAATATCTTAGACACGGGATACCTCTAAAATGGCTCCAGTGATCATTGTCTCGTGATATTCAACCTCTGGTATAATTTCCTTCCTTGGGTGTGCCCTTGGATGTTGGCATGAACTATTACTTCTGATCAATAGATATGACAAAGGTGATGAGATGACATGACACTTCTACGATTAGGATACATAAAAGAGTAACTTCTCTCTTGCTGGATCACTCTCTTTTTCTGGTTTTAATTGAAAGAAATTGGCATGTTAAAGAAGCCCCCATGAAAAGGAATTAATGGTAGCCTGAGCCAGCAAAGAACTGAAGCTCTGATCCCAACAACCATCAAAATATGAAATCCCACCAAAAACCACACAGTTTAGAAATGGATCCTTCCACAGTTGAGCCTTCAGAGAAGACATCAGCCCTGGGCAATATTTGTAGTCTCATAAAGATTATGAGGAAGACTCAGATAAATCATGCCCAGATTCCCAAACCACACAAATTATGAGGTATTAAATGTGTATTATTTTATACTGCTAAATTTTGGGGTGATTTGTTTTGCAGCAATAGATTATTAATATACCATCCATGAATTAAATAAGACTATTTTAAAAATAACTTAAAATCAGAAATTATCTTTATATAAGGAAGTATAAAATATAGTGGAGAACTTTCAGTTATATTCTGGGTTTTTGTCTCTAAATTTGGTAGGAAATAGGGGCCATTAAAGACTTTGTTACCCAGGAATTGGGGGGATTTTTTCCCCAGTGGTTTAAACTTTGGGGAGGGGGGACCCACAGTATATTGAAAGAATAAAGGTGAAAACAGAATGGCATCATGCTTGTATAGACAAGGAAAAATGAGGGTTTTAGTCAACATATAGCAATAAGAATGTAAAAAGAAAAGCTAAATGAAAGATTGTCTCAACATTCAAGTGGCAGTATTAAATGTGTGAGATTAAGGAGGGGGAATAGTTTGCCACATAAGGCATGGATTACTGAGAAATTGCTGGCCTAACGTAATGAAGAAGGTAGTAAGAGTTGTTGGCTTAAAATCTTAAATATTGCTTAATTTTAAGGAACTAACAGGATATAGAATTTTTTTCAGAAAACCAGGTTAGAAATTTGGATATGGACCCTAAAAGATATTCATTTAGTTGATATCAATGTAGCAAAAATAGTTTAAAGGAGAATCTAGAGAAAGAAGAGATTTGTTTAAGGAAATGATTTTGGAGAATTAATCCATGTGGAAAGACAAAAAAAAAAAAAAAAGGTAAGATGTGAAAAGGGAGTAGTCAAAGACTATAAGCATGAAGGCTAAGGTGTAAAGGAGAATTAAGAAAGTAGAGCTAAAAATTAGATGGACTGAAAAAAGTTCATTTGCCCTGGAATTTAAGACATAACAAAAGGATTAATTTCCAAAGAGCAGTATAGGAGGTAACTGGATCATAAGAGGTCGGTGGCGAGTGGGAGGCAAAAAGTTGTGACAGTAAATTTAATTTATCTCAAAGAGCAGTTTGATGGAGTAACAGAGATTAAGAACAAGAATGTGGGATAGGAGTCAGATAGGCAGAGGGAAAAGGAACTTTGAAACCAGCAGACAGGAAGTTGCATCATCACTTATCAGATGGCTCCCACTTCAAAGCCATAAATTACAAGAAACTGGGTGAGGCAAGGTTGGAGTTTAAGAAGGGTGGAAACATTTAAAATAGTCACTCCAAGGAATTTAAAAAAAGGAACATTTAGAACATCCTTAACAGTGATGAGAATCCAGCTACATTTAAACAGCACATGTAACTTGCTCAGTTATGGCTGCAATCTCACCATTAGATGACCGCACGATCAAATAGAGTCCAAAAAGGACAAGATTTATGTGTTTTATCTGAGCCCCCTTTTGTTCATCCAAAATCCACAATCAATGGACACATGAGAATCCTTACTGTGATTTCTTTAGCTCAAGCATATTACATTATTTGCCATTCTTGGCTCATACCATGCCTCCACACATTCCCTTATGTAGCTCCCTCTGCCTGAAGTGAGTCTGCCTGTATATTTTAGGTCCTAGCTCAAACATGATATAGTTTATGAAGACTCCCTGAAACATATTCTCAAACACTGTAAAGTTGACCATATTCTTCATTTCGTTGTACCCTACACTTCTATTATATAAGATCAGCTAGAGAAATCCCTGTTTTCAAATGTAAAGTATTTTATACAACATATAGTAAAGTCAAATGTGGAAAAGTCAAACGGACTGATAAAGTATAAAGATGCAGACAACCCCAGATAAATAATATATTCTAAATTACTTCTTTTTAGGTAACTGGTTCTGAATTCCCAACAGGTGTCATAGTGCTTATGCACCGATTAAAAGTCAATTAATTAATCAATTAAAGCTTCAACAATTTTTGTCTGGAATGTCACAATAACCTCCTAATCATTCTCATCAGTCTTTTCTAATTTCAATGTTTTGTTTTGTTTTTGTTTTTACTCACACATCACCTTTCTATAAAATGAGATGAATCAGGTCCTTTCCCTATTTAAAACCCCATGGTCCAGTATAGGAGGTCTTTCAGTGCAATTTGGCTTTTGGACTCCTCTTCCACCAGCATTCCAATCAGGATATGCCCCTACCCTACACCCAAAGCCAAATATCCCTTCACACCCAGGTCTAACCTTCTGAACCTGGAAAAAAATTATAACTCATCATTAAGACCTGGTTCCCATGTCACCATGTCAATGAATTTATTCCTAAGCAATGTTAGTTGTTCCTTCTTCTGTGTTCCTTATAGTAGGTGATCTTTAACTCTGAAAGAGTCCACTTGCATTGTAATGGTGTACTATAATCTTTTGGCCGTTTTCCCCCAATAGACTGGACATATTGTAAATAGTCAACAAACACATTTAGTAATTGATTCAAATTTCCATGTTATTAATAAGAATCACAGAATAAAACAAAGTTGATCATGGTAATTTTATTTATTTTGTTCAACTGAACCCCAACTTTGTGCCTAGCTTAGAAGTAAAGACAGGATATACTGTGGTGAAACCAAAATATGTAGTCTTTATAGAACTTAGAGTTAAGTAGGGTAGAGTTGGCACACAAACAAAAACAAACAAACAAAAAACCCTGTATGGGATGACAAGTTGTTTTTAAATGTTAAGAAAAAGCATAACGGAGCTTATATTAGTTTTGATAATCAAAGAAACCTCTCTGAGTAGTTGATATTGAAGCTAATAACCAATAGCGGGTGCCGGGGGTGGGGGGGAATTAGTTGTGGAGGAACTAGTTGTGGGTTAGAAACTTCCAGGCAGAAAATAACATATACAAACTCCTAAGGTAGAACAAAGCTTGGCATGCAGAAAAGAGAAAAGGTGTGGCTAAAGAATGGAATATGTTGGGGAGAGTGGTATGAAATGAAGGCATGGAGAGGTAACCAAAAACCATCTTACTTACTAAGGAGTTTGTCTACCAAAATAAGAAATTTTTGCTTTATTCCAAACAGATTGGAAAGAATAGTAAAGAGTATTATTCACTAGATTGACATGTCCAAATTACAATTTAAAAATTTGCCCTACTAGCATGTGAAGAATGCAATAGGGGGTGGCAAGAACAGAAGCAGGGAGAAGGAGGAAAATATTGTGGACGTCCAGGCAAAAATGAGGTCATAGAAATGAGGGTCATAGAAATAACAGCAGTCTGAAGTTATATTGAGGTGTGCTTTCTAGAGAATAGAGAAATTTTAGTAATGGATTGGTTGGGGGGTTAAGGGAATCAAGTTAGATCTCTAACCATCATTTATCATTTCTTCCATTATGCCTTATGTAGGACTTGTAGCTTGCCTACAAGCTCTGCCAATAAATAGAGGGGAAAAAAATAATCAGTGTATGTAGACAATGCTTTTCTCAAAAGAAAGGAAAAAAATAGCCCCACATTCACCTCCCTCCATGCAACTCTCAATTTTGTAGTCAGGCAAACTTGATGTATAATTCTGACTCCACCTTTCCATGACCTAACTAGCTAGGCAAGTTACTTCTCAGTTTCTGAAATTTCTCATCTGAAAACAAATGCAATTATTTTGTATGTGCCGGGGTGTTGCCAAATTCAAAGGAGACAATATATGTGAAAAACATAATGCAGTACATTGCCTGTAATAAGTACCTATTACAGTTCTTTTCAGTTGCAGAGATTTCTTTAAAAGGTCCTTTTACATCATTACATATGCATGTACAAGGAACTTCAACTCCTCCAGGAAGGCCAAACAAATTCAGTACATGTTCAGAAATACCTGGTTTGTCCATTATTAGAAGACTCTGACAACTGCTTCAAATAATGATTTCACATTTGAAAGGCAATGGACTATCAAAATACATACTGGCATATTTTACACTGTATTAATTGTTAAACATGTTACAGGGGGTATAAATTGCCTTGGAGACATAAAGTATTTCAATAGAATATCTTAAGACTGCTTCAGCTCTTTCTCAAATATGTTTTCTCTCTGTCTATGAAATTGCCAGGTTATAAATATTCCCATTGTACCTATATTTTTGGTACTGTATTCATCCTTTGGAACTGGCAGAAGTTTGAAAGAAATATCAATCTATGCTAGCACATAATCCTAGCATTTGTCAACAGGTAAAATAGCAAAGATGACAGCATTTACAATAGGGACGGGAGCATTTTAGAATCTCCCATTGCTCTTAAAATCTTGAATAGTATTACACAAAACTGTCACATTCCCATACAACGCCTTCAAGGTTTTTATACTTTAGGAAATCTAGGGTGTCAGTAAAGTCTGAAGATTGATTGCCATTATGATGAAAAGAAGGAATGCAGGCTAGTTCCCTCCTTTCCTCTTTTGCAAAAAGCAATTCATGATTTCGAGAAAATCAAAAAGTAAATGGAAAAGAGAGGCTAGTATAAAATGATCAGGCTCAATTTCCATGTGAGTAAATGATGTAAATGTCCAGGTGTCAGTTCCCAGGGCAAGATAAACAAATGCCCTCCCTTGAGTGTCAGCCTCTCTCAATAATCTGTACCCTCATTTGGATCATAAGTGATTGGATTTGCACAGCTACCCAGCTTCCTGGTGAGGTGTTGCAGCCTCTTTCCTGGTGAGGAGCTGGCAGCTACCTCAGCTGAATAAAGAGGAGTCCAAGGCAGTGAACTTCTCCATTTACTCATATAATAAACATATTCTCAAATAGCTGTCATTGTCACATTTATGTATGGGACCCTGCATCCTTGATTCCTATTCCACTGTGGTTGCCTTCAGAAATGTTCAACTTCAAATATATTACAGTTTTTAATTTGCTTTTTCTTTTCTTCACAAATGTTTTACATTTACTTTATTCTTTTGTTGAAGTCTTATTAACGTACCATGTTATATTAGTTTCAAGTGTACAACATAGTGATTCAACAATTCTATACAATACTCAATGCTCATACATTACTCAGTGTTCATCAGTATAGTCACCCTCCTTCACCATACATTACTATAATATTATTGACTATATTACCTATGCTGTACTTTTTATCTCCAGGACTTTTTTTTTAATGTTTACTTTTGAGACAGGGAGGGAGAGACAGAGCACAAGTGGGGGAAGGGTAGAAAGAGAGGGAGACACAGAATCCGAAGCAGGCTCCAGGCTCCAGACTGTCAGCCCAGAGCCTGATGTGGGGCTCGAACCCACAAACTGAGATCATGACCTGAACCAAAGTTGGACACTTAACCAACTGAGCCATCCAAGCACCCCTCCATTACTTATTTTATAAGTATTTTATAGTATAAGTATTTTAATCCCCATTATTTCACTCATCCCCCCACCATCTCCCCTTTGGCAATCACCAGTTTGTTGTCTGTATTTGAATCTTTTGTTCACTTGTTTTGGGTTTTTTTGTTTTGTTTTAAGGAACAAATAAATTTATATTACAGTGGAGAAAGAAAACTGACAGTTTTGAGCTAGTTGTCAATTTCAATCTCACTAATTTCCTGACCAAATAACTTATGCACAAACTATCGTTAACCTGCATATGATTCTTATATGTGATCATAATCACATTTAAACAATGATACCCTTTCACATAAACAATGTACATATGACAATCTGTGGCTTCCACTATTATAAAAGTGATTCTGAGGATTAATGTGTCAAAATCCATTTGGGCTAATCAAGGTCAAGTCCCCATTATGGGTTACAATTTCTTCATCTATAAAATTAAACAATCAGATTACATGATCTCTAAAGTCCCACCCAAACTTAAAGATTTAGAAGTTTAATTGCAAGAATGGGAGTGAAGGAATCCCACCTGTATCTCTGACCATGACACTAAATTACACTGTGTTCTTTTGACTTTTTTTGTCCCCCAGAGGACTTATCTCTAAAGAGTATGCATTCATACCCAACATGCTACTCACAGTAACAAAAAAGTGAAAATTAAGGCGCTAGATTGCTCAGTGTAATATTTCAATTCTTAGAGACCCAAAGACAAAAAGCCAGCTTCCTACTGATTGGAATTAATCCCACTTAATAACAGTCATGAAAAACATACACAGAATGGTACCTTTAACTCCATTAAATCTCCGTATTCAAAGCATTACACATGTTATTTTAAACTTGGCTGGGGAATGGTGATATGAGATAGCGTTAGAAGGAATCTATTAATATGAACATGTTCTTAATACACCAAAAACTGTGACTGATCTCTTTCAGATTGTAATTGGCCTTCTGTCACAGCCTGGTCTAGAAATAAAGGAAACACTGCAACAGGATAGAATGAAACCCAAGAAGGCTAAGACATTCAGAAGGCAATTTTTTTTCTTTAATGTCTGGGACTTGGGAAAGCAAGTATTGTTTTTCTGATTCAATTATTACAAAATAATTTAGAAAACATTTAATTATTCATACAAGTAGAAGCACTAACAATTTATATTCCCTGATAATTCTAACTCCTTCATTTGTTTCCAGGTTCTCATGCAAATCACATCTAAGCTTTAGTCAAGTGTCAGAATTCACCTTGATTTAATCAGTTTCATCTGCCATTGCTCCCCTTAAACTGGAGTTACTTATAAATATGAGCAGAGCAAGTAGAAGAATTGAAGGGGACAAAGACAAAAATAAACACGGATAAGGTCTCTCTCTTCTTTCTGGCCTCAGAGAGACCTCACATTACAGCACATAGCTCATTCCCCCAGTGGCTAGCATAATTCAGGTGTTCGCCACATAGGTCATTAATACCTGAGAGTAGACCCAGTTCACATAGCACTTGAAGCAACAGAAACACGTTTAATATATCAACAATCGGTGGGTAGTATGTGTCATGAACAGCCTGGATTCCAACCTGCAGATTTTTCCCTCTCAGCTTTGCTGTTTCCTCAGGACTTAGAGCTAGATTTTGCTGTAAATTTCTAACTTTACAACCTCTTTTGACACTGGAATTCTACATTGAACATCAGCCTATCTCATGGATATTACAACATTTTGTTTTATTCCTGCCAGCCACACCACTTCCAGGGCCTAGCTCTAGCCAATGGCTGTGCACGTTCCAGGATCTACAAGTCTGACCATAGTAATAGGATATTGAATGGGGCGGTTTCTGACTCAAGTTTCTACTGAGATCCAGGACAGTAAGTGCCAACTACTTCAACATTCCCATGTGAAATACTAGCAGGACTGCAAAAGGGCAGTCTGTGAATCAGTTTTCACTCACTCTAGATTTTCACTCATCTCTGGCTTTTAAAGGGGGTTAGAAAACAAGAAGAGGAGACCGTTGCTAGTGAGCTAGAGGGGGCATGTGCAGACACATGGTGAGTTTGCCCCTAGTCCCAAGTCAAGTAAGCAAGGCTTCAGAGAGACCACTCCTTCAGGAGTTTGACATAATCCCCTGGAGTTTGGGGATACTCAGTCTAGTTTCCAACTCAAGCCTGATTATAAAAGGGGCAGGAGGCCAGTCAAAACAGCCTGTGGCAGTAGAGGAGAGAGCTAGTTAGGGAAGCCACTGGCCATCTCACAGTGGGTTTCCAACAGACAAGGTATATACGGTCACATGGGAGACAGAGCCTCCCATGCCTAAAGAGGTTTTGAATCATGTCCAAAAGGGCTTTCTGCGAGGGTCAAGGCAATCTCACCGAGAAAGGCTGGAGGTATACAGCCAAAGACAGAAACTGGGTGGGAATCACTACTGGACAGATTAAAGAAAATTACTATCCATGTGGAGAGGGCTTCAGGAAAGTTGGAGTAAACACCCTGAACACTAAACCCCCAGGAAAGAATCACCTCAAAACAACAGCAGAGGCCAGAGGAAGTCAACATCAGATACAACGTAAGCTCTTATAAGAACAATCCTGCCACTTATTCCTCATACTTCCCATAGTCCCACCCTGGCGAAGGCAGCAAAGGTCCAGGAACAAGACAATCATACCAGTGCTAAGAAGATAGCCATGAAGGTAAAGAAGCCATCTACCTTCATCTCTAATGCAAACTGCCAGCTGGAATGTACATGAGCAATGGGGGAGGGAGGATTTAACTTACAGTGAAGTTTGCCATTTTGCCCATTATGTGAGATTGGATATTTTCTTTTTAAAGTTTTTATTTATTTGAGAGAGAGAGAGAGAGAGAGAGAGCGCACATGAATGGGGGAAGGGCAGAGAGAGTTGGGGAGAGAATTCCAAGCAGGTTCCTTACTGGCAGTGCAAAGCCTGACGCAGGGCTCAATCCCACAAATCATGAGATCAGACCTGAGCTGCAACCAAGAGCTGGTCCCTCAACTGACTGAGCCAGCCAGGTGCCCCTGGGATTGGATATTTTAATTATTGAATTGAGTCTTTGTGGTTAGGAGGGAGCACAGAATTTTTTGCTACCCAAGATAACTATAAGAAGCACGAGGCTGGTCAAAAATCTCATCCAGAGGCAGGGGAATTACCAGGGAATAGAAGAAATTTAAACAAACAAACAAACAAAATGACATCAAAGATAAAATCAGTTTCCAATTCCACCATATTATTTCACATATTGAGTATACCATTAATAAGTATTACCTATCCTTCCAAGTGTTGTAGAAAACACGGACACCATATCTTACTTCCCATATCAAAGCCAATTAAATGTGCATTTGTTGGGGTATTATAACATGTTTAACAACTTTTCTAGAGGAGCAGCAGCTCTATATTCTAGTTAACTCCCCTGTTAAGTTTTGTACTCCATTACTCTCCACTTCCATTGAGGTATCAGCATGTCTTATAACTGAATCCTGTGGTAAATTTAAAAAACAAACTGGTGACAGGTGTTACCTAGAGATTGATAATTAGAGCTGTTTCTCTGGTAATCATTTCAGAAGTAAATACACAGGCCCTTTGCTTTTCTTTGCTTACAGCCTTTCTTTATCAGTACTCTTTCCTTTTAATGTATTTTTTTAGTAAAATGGACTTGGGAATTAAATTTAAAAAAATTGTCAATTGATTTGTTTTTCATACCAGTAGCTGAAACCTTAAATATAGCAGGAGGATAAAATATTTAAAGTGAGGTTCAGAGATTATCTTTGTTACATCTGATGGCATATTTGGCCTACAAGCCAAAGACTGAAAAAAAAATAAAAATTCAACACTTTGTAAACTGATCCATAAGTCTCAGCACATGTAGATATGCATACCAAGATAAATTATAGCATTGTAAGCCATGGCATAAAGGAAAACAACAGCAATAACGAAGAACGAGAAACATAATTATTTCTCAATGAGGAATGGTTGAATAAATTATACTATAGCAACACTATTGAAAATTTCAAAAAAATAAGGATTGGATTAAACCAATTGCCCTGGAATAAGGCCCACATTACAGCCAAGTGCAAAAAGCAAGGTTAATTTCATTTTTTGCCAACATTAATTAATTTAGTTTTAAGAATAGCTGTATATGTGATATGCTTGATTATATTTGTACAAAGAGAGCAAAAGTAGAGAATGACATGCAACATGACATTGAGAATGAACAATAGCTAAGAAAGAAAAATTACTGAGTTCATATATGTATATAAGCTATATATATCTTTTAATTTATAGATGTGACCATGTACTCTATTTTTATGGTTGAAAAAAGTCTAATAACATTACATTTTAAAATACATATGTATACATACTGCATTAGTTTCTTATTACTGCTGTAATTATGAGATTACAACAAACTAGTGGCTTAAAACAACACAAATTCTTCTCTTACAGTTATGTAAGTCAGAAGTCTGAGGCAGGTCTTCCCTTCTGAAGGTCCTAAGGGAAAATCTATTTCCTTGCTTTTTCCAAATTCTAGAAGGTGCCATAATGCCTTAGATCATTGCCCCATTTGTCATTTTCAAAGACAGCAATGCCCTAGACAGTCAATTCTTCCTTATATATCGTCCCTCTAACACTGTTTTCTTTTGCCTCCTGCTGCTTCTTTTAAGGACTCTTGATTATATTGGGCCCACCTACAGTTATTCAGGCACTCTCCCAGTTTTGAACTGTTTGGGAAAATTTGCCTGATAATTCTCTTTTGCCCGGTAATAAACTATTCACAAATTCTGGGAATTAGGTCATCTTTCTGCCCACTCCACCACGGCTACCCCTACCCCCACTACCCCCAAAACACATGATATTGTTTCTCTGTTTAGTGGGAAAAGCTTGGTAAATGTCTTTTTACATGTCAAATGTCAGATAATGCTTCCTCATGTTAGAAATGTATCCTCTGACTTCCCTTTATTAATCAGCATGGTTACCATTTGTCTAAGTAAACATTCTGTGAATTTTATTTTAACCTTCTCTAATGACAAGTTTCTTTGTATTTATTCCTATGCACTGGATAAAGTAAAAACAACCTTTATTTATTCTAACACTAATCCCTACAAATGAAATGCATAGGCTTCAACAAGGAAATCAAGTTTGTTCTTTCCCTAGTTCCTTCTCCTTTGAATTTCATGGGAAATCTGCTTTTGGCAGTAGAACTGAACTCCATGTATTTGCTACAAGTAGGTGCTTGTATTGAGTTTTTAGTGAACAATTTTATAGATGGTTGGAAAAAGACTAGGTTCACTAGTGAATTAGAGTGAAAGACAAAATCAGGTGTTACAATTTGCCTGGGGTTAATGGTATAATAAAAGTCTCACAAGGCTGGATAGCATGGTTGGGGTGTGTTTGTTTTTCTTTCTCTATTTCTTTTTCTTCCTTTTCTTAAATAGAATTCCCTGGAAGCAGGGCCTGAGATGGGAATTCAGGCATTTATGATTTATTGGGGAAGTTGTCTTTAGGAAAAACCTATATGAGACAAAGGGAAGGATAGGGAAAGGGAAAGAGCCAGCAAGCATGTGAATTCAGTCCAAGGCTAGTCCTAAGTGTAAATTACACAGAGTTGTCTCACCTGGAAGCAAGAGGGCTGGGATTTTTGTACCATATTTTAGTCAGTTATTGTCTGCCCTAAATATAGGGAGGCACGTAACCTCCCAAATAGTAGCAGATGAGGTTCAAGTCAGCAAAGGACAACTCTCAAGAGTTAGTCTCGGGGCGCCTGGGTGGCGCAGTCGGTTAAGCGTCCGACTTCAGCCAGGTCACGATCTCGCGGTCCGGGAGTTCGAGCCCCGCGTCGGGCTCTGGGCTGATGGCTCAGAGCCTGGAGCCTGTTTCCGATTCTGTGTCTCCCTCTCTCTCTGCCCCTCCCCCGTTCATGCTCTGTCTCTCTCTGTCCCAAAAAAAAAAAAAAAAAAAAAAAAAAAAAGAGTTAGTCTCAACATTTGCACAGCTAGGGGATGGCTTTCTGATCAAGTAAAAAGGATATAGGAAGGACACCAACAAAATCTCATACATAATTCCTTTGATACTACATCACTTCCTTCATCCTGTCCTTTCTTCCTTTCTGTTTTCCCTTTAATACTTGCTTTCCTCCACAATGCTAAATTTTCAAATATTCAGGTCTTATTGGAAATGTTCACCTATAGTCTTTAAGCAATGGAAAATTTAAAATCTTTGTGATTAAGCTGATTAACATGATTACTGAATCTGAATAGGTCCCCAATTGATACAACTGCAAAAATTTTATTTCATGTTATAAATACAATGTAGAAAAAAAAATTAATTAGAATCAAGTCTTAGTGACACAAACATAACACTCTAAAATGTACCCTGTCATCTATGATTTCTGTCTGATCAATCTGCTGGATTCTATCTGTCTACAAAATGCTACCACAATTTTGACACCTTTTCACTTAAACCATGCATGGTACCAGGTTGGCATAGCCTTGATGATTTCATTGCCTGAAAATTGTAGTAATGAAGTGTCAGAATATTTCTACTAAAAGGCATATTTATCCAAGGACTATAGGTTATAATCAAATTTTGAGTACTTTCTTCAGATACTGTAAAACTTGAGCCTAAGCATCTTTAAATTTGGTGGACAATAAATTTAAAACATAATTTAGTTGTATTTTACAGGGAAAAACCCATATTGGAAATCAAGAAAATCTGGTAGATCTACAATAAGTCATGAAAGTTTTTTTGCATATTTCATTTCCTCATCTATAAATGGTTAACAAAATGACCTAAAGAATACCTTTCAGAATTAAAATTCTATGATTAGATGACTCTTTCTTTTTTTTTTTTAAGTTTGCTTATTTATTTTGAGAGAGAGAGAAAGAGAGAGAGAATCCCAGGTGGGCTGTGCTAACAGCACGATCCCATGACCCATGAGATCATTACCTGAGCCCAAATCAGGAGTCAGATTTTCAACCGACTGAGACACCCAGGCACCCCTAAATTTCTAATTTGAGATAGTGTACAGAGTAGTACTCAGAGTTATAACATAATTCTTTGGCTGCATGGTGTTTCAGCTGTTTTCATTCTGAAATAAAAGGATAATGTAAAACAAATGGGCCATTTTCCTCTTAAAAGGGGCTGAAAAATCTTATGAAAAAATAGACTTTCTGTAACCAATACATCAAATTGTCACAATACATAATGCACAGAAAAAATTAGAGATTCTCATAACTGCTCACTTCATTTCTTTTACTGACATAAAATATTTCATAATAATAATTATAATTCATTGTGGCTCACATTTCTTAACCAACTTCACAAACATTTTCTTTTCATAAAAATTCTTGGAATTTTAATCCACATTTTACATACACACTGGGATATGAGAGACCAACGTCAGATAGTGTATCAGTAGTGCAGTCAAAATTGGAAACTATAATTCCAGATTCATGTGCTTTTTATACGATAGAATGCCCTTTTATCACCAGCCATAGTTTGACTTCTTATAATAAACAGATTTCATTGCCATCACAAAACGAAACCAAGTATTATGCCTACATTCAATCATAAAATTTATAAATTTTATAAATATTTTCATTACTCATGAGCCAACTATAATGTTCACAAGTGAACTATAGATTTATGGCCAACATTATCACCCATATTGCTGAATGGGAAATATTTTCAAGTAACCTAAGTTCTTAGATTCCTTGCATTCATCTTTGGATATGCTCAACTCCACCTCTCATCCCTCTTGCTGACCTTTGATAATCACTTTGGACTCCCATCAAACTTTATCTTCCCCATCACTGATTTGATTAAAAGTAAAAATAAGAATCATGTGTATATTCAATTCTTACTGTGACTAAAAGACATGAGCCCAAATGACCTTTCCCAGTAATGCTAAGATTATCAAATTAAATCATTGTCTCTGTATAGTTCATTTTTTCATGTTTCCATTTTTCTTCACAAATTCAATATCCTTGCAAAAAAAATTACTTTTCATTTACTCATCTGATAAGTACTGTTAAATTAATCAAACAAGGAAGCCATTAGACTGAGGTGATTCTAATACCTTAGAAGCCTAGGTAAGCAAATCAAAAAATATGCCTATAAATGCCTAATGGTTAAGAAATCAAAACCTAAGGACAAGCAATCACAAACAGCCAAGTAGGCTTTTCCAAAAAAGGCACACATTAAGCCAATCAAATAATTTTCTTACTTTGCTTCCACCTTTTCTTTATAAAAGTCTCTCCCCAAGCTCTTACAGTGAAGTGCTCCTAAACATTTCCTGTTTGGTGCTTCCCAGTGTGAATCAATTTTGCTCAAGTAAACTCTTAAATTTTTAATACGTCTCAGTTTATCTTTCAACAGTTCAAATGATAGTGCTACACCATATACGCAGTGGAATAAATTGAGGCAATAAACAGAAGTGAGAGAAAGTGTATTATCTAACAATTTCTGATATCTACAGGGGATCGCTACTCTTAAATTTCATTTCTTCACTGTATTCTACCCTTCGAAGCTTGTGGAACATTCTCTAGCTTTACATCTAGGTTCCCCTATCTGCAAAGCATGCAAATTAGCAAAAATCTCATTGTTTCTCGAGAGGTTTGACTGAGTCCTCCATGTCTATCCTCAATCTGTCATTGTAGCCAGGAAAATGCAATGCATTGATCGTGTTAGGACTGGTTCACATGCTTCACTCCTGAGATATCGTGGAGCCCCACTTAAGCATATGGACAGAAGAGGCGATGTGGAGTTGATTCTCAAATAAAATTGGCACTGTTGCCAAAGGAACAGGGAGTGGATGCTGGGAATAAACAGCAAATTTTCACTACCATAGAAATTCCTCAGCTTTTATTTACCATCCCTTGATTCTCATATAAATATTCTGAAATGTCAAAAAATGTCAAAACATTTTTCTAATCTAGTCACACTGCAATTCCTATTCAAATGCCAACCCTTAGAATCATTTCCTAAGCATGTAGGAATTCTTTCCTCCCATAATAGTTTGCCCTTTTTTTTAGTAAGTTATTTCATTGAACACTACTTTATTATATCTGTTTAATCTCTGCTGGCATTCTTGACCTGGTTTTCAGGTAGATTATTCCATGACTACATGGTCTTATTTCAAATATGTATTTCCAATAGTGCTTCACACATCTTGACAGGCACTTGTTGAAATGAAATTGTCAATAAAAATACCAAGAAACATACCCAGGGAACAGTTTTTTAACTAACCACAATGAGATACATTGAAGAAAATCACACACTACCATGTGAAAGGGCATTTCAGTCAGTATTAATAAACAGAGGTTTTTGCACTGTCATAGAGTAAAATTCGTTGAACTTTAGGATGCTTAGATTCAACAGCATCAAAAGAGGAGAGACTACAATTTAGACAAATGTCCCAGGGCTGCAACAAGTGTTCCCCAACTGCAGCAGACCTGTTACACTGGAAGTGCTCCGAATGGCAGTGCCAGGATCTGTGCAGTACAGAACATGCGTGACTAGACACAGCAATTCTGCATTTTTACTTTCCATCATAGTCATTTTAAGCTATAAAGCACACAACTTTTTCATCAGAAGAAAAAAATCATAAAAATCTAGATGAAGAGAAAAGGTATCTAAGGTATAAGAGATCATTGATTCAATGTTTGTAATAGAAGTAATGCTGCACAACACAAGGAGAACACATGTTTTGAGTTATATTTTCGGATAAGATGACATGAATTTCTCCTTTTTTCAAAATTTTATTTATCTTTTTTTTTTTTTTTTTTTTTTTTGGAGAGAAAGAGCATGAGCAGGGGAGAGGGGCAGGGGAAGAAGGAAAGAGAGAGTCTCAAGCAGGCTCCATGCTCAGCGCAGAGATCAATGTCGGGGCTCAATCCCAGGACCCTGGGATAATGACCTGAGCCGAAATTAAGAGTCAGACATGCAACCGCCTGAGCCACCAGGTGACCTGAATCTCTCTTTTTCTACTCAGCACACTTTGGTAATTGACCTTTAGTAATTATTCACAGCGAAGTGGAATGAGCTAGATTGTATTTATGGACATAGAGGTTAATAAGCTGCTCAAATAGATCTCATAAACATGACTTTAACTTCATTAATGGGAGTTCTCCAACAGTTTTTTCACCTCTTAAGAACACTCCTGAGAGATGAACTCATTTAAACAGTTTGTATGGGTTTATGGGTACACACAACTAAAGATCAATGGTTCTAAACAGTGGGTCTCAACCCAATGTGGTTTTCCCTCCACACCTGGGTAGGAGGTGAGTGGCATTACTGACATCTAGGGATGCTGTTAAACATCACAGAATGCACAAGACAACACCCCCACAATAAACACTTATTCAGCCAAAAAGCCAAAAATGTGAATAGTGCCCAGAACGAGACACTCTGCTTTAGAAATAAAATTACCTTGTGGCCTTTATCTTTCACAGATCACTGTTACTGGGAAACACTTCAAACTGATATAATGACTCATGATAATGAATAGGGTCTCACAGAGGCCTTTTGAGCTGAACACCTAATGCATTCTTAAAATGTTACAATACTGACAACACTAATCTAAACTTTAAATAGAGATTTGGTTAAAAATATGATGGCATATAATGCAGTTGTTAAAAATAATATTTTAGGATAACTTTAAATGGTATTTAAAAATGACCATGACCTGATAATTAAAAAGAATCCATATTTTTTAAACGTAGATTATAACCCCAGTATACATACTTGGTAAATATAGGCATGTCAGACTATGGTCATACTGTCCCTGGTATAACATAAGTTTTATGAGTTACCTATTTTAGTTAAGTATTTTGATTGTCAAATTCCTGAGGGGAAGCTGAGAGGGAGTAGGTAGTGTCTATTATACACTTTTTAAAAAAATATTTATTTTATTTTTGAGAGAGAGAAAGAGAGAGACAGAATGTAAGTGGTAGAGGGGCAGAGAGAGAGGGAGGCACAAAATCTGAAGCAGGCTCCAGGCTCCAACCTGTCAGCACAAATCCAGGTGCAGGGCTTGAACTCATGAACTGTGAGATCATGACCTGAGCTGAAGTCAGACTCTCAACCAAATGAGCCACCAAGGTGCCTCTATGTCTGTTATACTCTTAAGAGGAATCTTATGAGGGGGTTTGCTTCAGTCAGATGCTCCCAGCATTGTTCCAAAATATGTGTTTTTACCTCCACCCAGAGACCTCAGGTCCTAACCTTTCCCTCTCTGCCCATTTTATCCTATCTTTCCCTATCACACAGAGACTCAGCTTTAGAAGTCCTGCATGCTTAACAAATACTTCTAGGTGGTTCAGGACATTAGGAATGCAAGTCACAACCCTTAGCTCTCTGTAGCGTTGTCTTCTTGGCTCTCCTCCTCACTGCCCATCCCAGCTCTGAATTCCCCTTCACTGACTGCCAAGCGCCACCTCTCCCACCTCCCCTCCCCCCCCCTGCAGTAAGGACTCCAGGAAGTGCTTTGTTGCCTGAGCTCACTCTTTTGCCAGATATTGCAGCTGTATAGTGACAGTATGAAAGGAGAGGAAACCTTTATATCCTAAGGATGGAGAAGAGAAGGGGACAAAGCCACTCTGAGTTCTGGCCTTAGATTACCAAATCTTTGTATGGCAAAAATCAATATGCTAGTGAATATTTTAGATCTTAGTATGTTGAAAGAATTGCTGTCTTCTATCTCGGATTTAGAGATTATTAAAAAACTCTGTCTGAAACTTTAAACATTATATGTATCAGGCTCGGGAAATGATAGAAACCCTCAAAATGCATTCGTCTGAAGATTTCTTTTCTTTTCATAATAAAATCTACAGAAAACAAAGGTTGGAAAACTTGTGCAGGTTGATCTCGATTTTATATTTTTCCTCTCTCCACCTAACCAAGAAAGAATCTCAACCTGTGAGGCTCTTTCCCTAAAAGAAGTGGGTGGGATAAGGTAGAATGATTTGTAAGATTTTCATAATAATCAAAAGAGGATGTGTGCTATAGACTGAAGAGTTGTGTCCTGATAAAATTCATATGTTGAAACCTAATGTCCTACTAGGGTGTGGACCTGTGAGAGGTGATTAGGTTAGTAGGGTGGAGCCCTCATGAATAGGATTAATGCTCTTGTAAAAGAGGCACCAGAGAATTTTCTTGCCCCTTCAGCCATGAGAGGACCCAGCATAGATGACCATCTATGAGCCAGGAAGCAAGACTTACCAAAACTCAACCATTCTGCCCCCTTGATCTCAAACCTCCAGCCTCCAGAACTGTGAGAAATAGATTTCCATTGTTTATAAGCCACAAAGTATATGGTACTTTGCTATAGTTGTCTAAACTAGACATCAAAAGAAGGTGTGGTTCAACAATTTTAAGAAATGCTGCTTGAGAGGACAACAAAATGAAGTGGATAATAGAGATAATTGCCTAAGTGATTGATCAAAGGCACCAAAACTTCCATTCAGGAGATTTCAAGGTTTAAAACAACAACAAAAACAAAAAACCCAGATTTAACTCAAAGTATATTCAATACCCCACTTCATTTTATCATGTAAATGGCTTCATCCATTTTATTGCCTTATGGAAACAAAGTGTAATTGACTTTATAACTGAAAATATTTTTATATTCCTTATAAGACTAAACACAGTGGTAGGGAGGCTTCTTGAGTATGAAATCCGAAAATACAAAAATAAAAACAAGTTTTGAAAAAGCAAAACAAACTTAAGCAATCCCATCTCTCCTATGCTCTTCCCAAAATAGGTCAGAATATTTATGCCAGATCTTGAAAATTCCCTTCTGGAAAAAAAACCCACTCAGATCTATAAACTGTCTAAGACGAGAAGCTAGACTTGATGGCAAAGCAGATACCTTGAGAACTGGGCTCAACATGTCTCCCAAAAGAACATCTTGAGTTGGGGACACTGTGATCTCATATTTCTGCCAACAGAAAAAAAAAAAAATCTAAAATTTTTAATTTGCAATTATATTGGGAAACATTAGGAATAGGAGTGGGGTTGAGAATAGGAATAAAATTATTTTCGGTGCTTCCTAATTGTCTTGCATTTAAACATACTGTATTAGGCTTCTCAGGAGAAATAGAAACAATAGGATGTATATATAATATAAACAGATTTATTTTAAGGAATTGGCTCACATGATTGTGGAGGCTGGAAACTAAAACCTGAGTGGGCTGTCAGGCTGGGGACAGAGCAAAATTGATGTCTGAAGGTAGCCTAAAGGCAGAATTCCCTTTTCCTGAAGGCACACGACCTTTCTCTCTAAGGTTTTCAATAGACTGGCTAAGGCCAACCCACATTTTGGAGGATGAGCTTCTTTACCTGAAGTCTACTGATTTAAATGTAAATCACATTTGGGGCACCTGGGTGGCGCAGTCGGTTAAGCGTCCCGACTTCAGCCAGGTCACGATCTCGCGGTCCGTGAGTTCGAGCTCCGCGTCAGGCTCTGGGCTGATGGCTCGGAGCCTGGAGCCTGTTTCCGATTCTGTGTCTCCCTCTCTCTCTGCCCCTCCCCTGTTCATGCTCTGTCTCTCTCTGTCCCAAAAATAAATAAAAAAACGTTGAAAAAAAAATTTAACAAATGTAAATCACATTTTAAGAATGCCTTCACAGCAACATCTGGACTGGTATGTGATGAAGTAGCTGGTACTGCAGGCTAGACACATTGACACATAAAATTAACCATCACACATACCAGTATTATATTCACTTTTTGTGATCCTAATGACTTGACTAACTTCAGAGGAAAAAATAATTAATATTTTGAACACTCATTTAAATTGCTTAAGGAACAGCTGTATTTTATTAAACTTAACTGAAAATTTGGAAATGGTTAAAGTTTCATTTCAACACTTAAATATTTCAAAGTGCTGCATGCTTCACAAGGTAGTGATTGTGGCTTCTACATTTGGCTCAGTCAAGTTTCTGGTTATTAACAGGTCCCTGCACTGAGAAAATAATTTAAAATTGTTAAAATATTGGGTGAATGGGGGCACCTGGGTGGCTCAGTCAGTTAAGTGTCTGCCTTTGGCTCAGGTCGTGATCTCACCATTCATGAGTTCGAACCCCGTGTCAGGCTCTGTGCTGATGGCTCAGAGCCTGGAGCTTGTTTCAGATTCTATGTCTCCCTCTCTCTCTCCCTTCCCCTGCTCATGCTCTGTCTCTGTCTCTTAAAAATAAATAAACATTGAAAAAATTTTTTAAAAATATTAGGTGAATGTTCTGCAAAAAAAAAACGTTTATTTCAAAGCTCATTGGCTGATGTTGGACTGCTACTCACTAAACTTCTGAAATTTAAAACCCACCTAGGGGCACCTGGGTGGCTCAGTTGGTTGAGCCTCCAACTTTAGCTCGGGTCATGATCTCACGGTCTGTGAGTTAGAGCCGTGAGTCAGGGCTCTGTGCTGACAGCTCAGAGCCTGGAGCCTGCTTCAGATTCCATGTGTGTGTGTGTGTGTGTCTCTCTCTCTGCCCCTCCCCTGCTCATGCTCTGTCTCTCTCTGTCTCAAAAATAAATAAAAACATTAAAAAATTAAAAAAAAAAACCCCACCTAGTATGTGGTTATATTCACTACTTGAAACCTTGGCTTCACATGGTATTCACCTAGAGAATGTTACAGATACTGAGGGCTGGGCCTCTCCTCAAAGGTTCTTTAATTGGTCTGGGATGCTGACTAGGGATCAGGGTTTTTCAAAGTTCTCTAGATGAAGCTAATGTACTCCCAGAATTGAGAACCACTGCATATATGATAGTTCATCAATCCAGCCTGAGTGTGTACAGCTCATTATCAGTACAAGTTCATAGCTGTGTCTACACTCATTCAGTAGAGAAAAATGTTTACCCTTTTTTACATTTAGTGTGTTGATAACACAGATAAAAGTTTTTTTAGATAATTCACTCTAATTATTCAAATATATATTTTGAATTTACTAGATACTTCATATTCATAAATCAAATTAGTCCTTGGTTTTCTTTTTTTGCTTAATTACTCAGAGCTTGGTATTAAAATGTTAGGAGAATTTCCTTTTTTAAAAAATTATTTTTTTGGAAATAGAAAAATGAAATTGTAAACGTACAAGGAAAAATAACATCTGGAGGGACAGAAAATTTAAGGACAGTTTGCATAGGTTGGAGGATATGAACATTTAAATTTTCTGCCAAGAAGTAATGATAACTTTTAAGAAAATTTCTGAATTTGCTAAGGAGGAAAAAAATTATTCTTTCTATGGGACAAAGAAGGTTGGGAAAAGATGTTTGAAAGAGACTTCCAACATCAGGGAGCAGCTGGAGCAAACACCTGGGGAGAGGAGAGTGTTCCTGGAACAGCAAAAGCCAGGAGGAGGGAGGAGTATGCTGTGTTCAAGGAGTAATGAGGAGGTAGACACAGAGGAAGAGTGGGTGGTGTCCATTCAATGCAGTGGGCAGCTAGCTGATCACGTGGGTGAGTACCTAGCAGGGCTGGAGACTTTAAGACTGGGGCCCTGAAAGAGGAGTTATACACCCAAATTCTCACAGAAAAGCCCTGTCGGGACCTGGATTTGAATTTAAACAATTTCTGCAAACTGGCCTTGATCCAAGAGCCATTTGAGGTGAATCTTAATGGATGCATAGTTTACTACACAGGAAGTCACTGATTCATTCTGATACCCTCATTACCCAGCCTTATGATGGGTATTACTGGGCTCCTGAAAGGTCTACAGCTTTGTGGGATAACAGGGAGAACAGGGGATGGAAGACTCCATGGGGAAACAGCTGGAGCAAAGGGCAGAGGTGGAAGAGATCCTGTGTGTTTTGGCAAATAATTTTATATGGCGGCAACGTGAGGGTCACTTGAAGGAAATGAAGCCAATTTTGCAAGACAGAATAAGATAGGGAGGTTCCAGGACTCTTTGGAAGGCAACAAGGAGCCACAGAGGGTTATGTGAGCAGGAGAGGGTGTGGCTGGATCTGAGTGTCAGATGGCACCAGAGCCATGAGTGAGACTGGACTGGATGGTGGGAGCGAGGGAGAATTGCCCTTTATGTCTATGTTTTAGAACAACTTAAAAGCATCAGGGTGTTATGTGCTTTGAAGGTTTTATGTAGTGTGTGACTTAATAGATGTGTATATATTTTTTACATTGTTAAATTTTTAGTTTTCAATAACTTACTCAATTTCTTAATGGCATTTAACCTTAGGTTTTTATTTTTCTTCTGGTGTCTTTTTGCAATTCATATTTTTCTAAAAAAAATTATGTCTTCCATCTCAATTTTTAAATGTATTGACATAGGTCTGCTGGTTATTAAACTAGTGTCGCTCAGCTTGAAATCCACCGTTCCATACCCACCATATGCGATGCTGGGGCCAGGACAGGGCAAACCCATTTCCCCTGTACACAACCTGCAGGGTTGGGCCAATAAGGAGAATTTCCTGGAGGGACTCTGGAAAACTGGAGGAGACCAGGGAAATTTGACCTTTCATTGCTTCCTGTTCCTGTCTGCATGTCTAAGGTATTAGATTTGTACCATAGCAACATCATTTGGTTCAAGCAGGCACAGCTGCTTCAGTTCACGATTTTCCCAAATCTCCAGGAACCAGGTCCATTGGGCCTTCTCGGAGATAAGTGCAAAAGTCACCTGTTGCCCCAACTCAGATCTCTGGGTCTTATCCTTGATGGGCCCCTTCTCCAAGCCTCTACATTTTACTAATCTCAATTCTTCCTTTTGGTCCCTCCAGCTCCAGGATGGGAATTGTTTCCTATGTTTGATACCTCTGTGATACTTCGGTGACCTTTTTTGATTTTCAGTATTAAAATCTGGTCTACCATTCTTTACGTTACATTTTCTCTGTTAAAAGCAAAAACAAAAACAAACAAACCCCACAACTGTGGTTTCTGTTTCCTAATTGGAAAACTATTCAGACTTATTCTCTCATAATTTGTTTCATTTCCTCAATATCTGTGAGTATATTACCATTGTCCTCAACATAGAGCATTTTTTCTTTATTTTTTTCATTTTTTACTGTTATTTATTTTTAATAAATTTTCTAAAAATTTTACATATATTTAACCTTACATGAATGAATGGAATAATATAATACATGTTAATTTTTGGAGTACAACATTTTTATTTAATTAGTTTTGCTTGCCCTTATTTCCTACCTCTCCTACTCCCCTTCACCCACAGTAGCCCCACCCACATCCAATATGGGCAAATAACATGAATGAACAATCTAACATGAAAGTGTAATTTTCTCCATAACAAAAAAGTTCAAAAAAGTTATGAACACCTACCTTCACTTCATACATGACTCTAATTAGGGATTTTTTTTTATCATATTTTAAAATGTGTTGGGACACCTGAGTGGCTCAGTGTGTTAAGTGCGGACGTTGGTGGAGGTCATGATCTCTGGTTTCATGGATTCAAGCCCTGTGTCAGGCTCTGTGCTGACAGCTAGAGCCTGGAGACTGCTTCGGATTCTGTGTCTCCCTCTTTCTGCCCCCGCTCCCTGCTCACACTCTGTCTCTTGAAAATAAATAAAAAGTTAAAAAAATAACATAAAAATAATAAATAAATAAACAAGTAAATAAATAAAATGTGGTCATGGGGTGCCTGGTTGGCTCAGTCAGAAGAACACGTGACTCTTGATCTTGGGGTCATAAGTTAGAGCCCCACATTGTGTGTAGAGATTATATAAAATAAATAAAACTTTTTAAAAAATTTAAAAGATAAATAAAATAAAATAAATTAAAATGTGGGCATAATAGGCTTTTTACTTTCTTACTTAAGAAGACCATGTAAAATTATTTAAAGTTAACTTGTATAAGTTTAACTCACTTTTAAAAATTGCTATATAGAATTAAGGTATTTATAGCTTAACTTATTATTCAAACATTTCTTTTTCAGTGGACATTAACTTTGTTTCCAGTTTTTTCATATTGTGTACAAGGTATCAATAAACATCTGTATTATCCTTAAGTAATAATGAGGATAAGTTATCATGTTCTATGGGAAAGATTTTTAAGAGTGGAATTGCTGAGTTAGTGATTTTCTTAATAGATGCGATCAGAATACTTCCCGGCCCCCCAAAACATTAATACTTTATACTTCCACAAGTAATATGTGAGAGTAGCTTTTCTCCTGAATCCATGAGAACAGCAGTTCTTTTTAATTATCATCAGATGGGGCACCTGGGTGGCTCAGTTGACTAAGCATCCAACTCTGGATTTCAGCTCAGGTCATGATCTCACAGTTTGTTAATTCAAGACAGCATCAGGCTCTGCTGACAGCTTAGAGCTTGCTTCAGATTGTCTCTCTCCATCTCTCTCTGCCCCTCCCCAGCCCATGCCCTCTATCTCAAAAGAAATAATAAACTAAGAAAAATCACTGTCAGAGTAATGGATTTAAGTAATATCTAATTTAATTTTATATTCTCCTTGCCTGCTAGTGAATTTGAACATCTCATTTGTTGGGCATTTGGATTTTCTCTTTTATTTTATTCATATCATTTAGTAAGAGTTTCTTTATTATAGATACTAACATTCTGTTCTTTTCATTGCAAATATACTTTTGCAAATCCATTATTTGTTTCCTGACTTATAACAGTGTTTTTCACCTTTTAATTAAAAGCATCTATCACTTTTTTATAGTTGTGGGTTTCTTATCTTTATTAATAAGATCTTCCTCATCCCTAAAGTACCATTTTCTTGCAGCATTTCTGTTGCTTTAGTTTTACATTGATTTTTGTATCTGGTATAAGATATAGGTTTAGTTTAATTAAAACCCAGATAGAGGGGCGCCTGGGTGGCGCAGTCGGTTAAGCGTCCGACTTCAGCCAGGTCACGATCTCGCGGTCCGTGAGTTCGAGCCCCGCGTCGGGCTCTGGGCTGATGGCTCGGAGCCTGGAGCCTGTTTCCGATTCTGTGTCTCCCTCTCTCTCTGCCCCTCCCCCGTTCATGCTCTGTCTCTCTCTGTCCCAAAAATAAATAAACGTTGAAAAAAAAAAAAAAAATTAAAAAAAAAAAAAAACCCAGATAGATAGTCAGTATAGCAACACCACTTACGAAATAATTATCATTTTTCCATGAACTGAAACATAGTCATGTGTTAAATTCAAGTATATACTAGTGTCAGTTTTGGTTTAATCATTTGTTTTTTTATGCCAGTGCCAAATATTGTTTTCATTTGACAAAGCCTCTTCCTTGACCAAATTTCAGACAGTCTCCTTGGAGCTCTCTTCTGGACTAAGCCTCAACTTAGGTGCCCATCCCCGTTGGGCCTATGTAGCCCAGTTTTAGAAAGAATCCTGCTAAGTCAGTTTAGACAGACACACCCTCCCACCCACGCTACCAATATCTGGTTAAATTATTCATCCCCACACTTGATATCTAATCAACCTGGCCAGCCTTCAGGAAAAATCTAGTCTTTAAGTTGGTTTAGCAAGAGTCTCCTTACCCTTGAAGTCAGCTCTTAGTAATTTTTCATCTACCACACCCTCCTCACCATGCCTCTGGGCTATAAATCTTCACTCTTTCTTGTTATATTCAAACTTGAGCCTGCTTCTATGCTGAGATCCCTTTCCTCCTATTGCAGTAGTTCTTGAATAAATCTGTTATTACCACTTTACTGTCTGGCTCTGGTTTTCTTTGACACATTACAGTTAATTTACTGATAAAAGCAAGTCCCTTTTATGCTGAATACTTTTTTCATTTTTTTCTTGGATACTGTTCAGGCATACTTTAGGCATAGATACTTTTAAATGACATTTAAGATAATTTTAACCAATTCTTTATATATATATATATATATATATATATATATATATATATAATATTATATCTAGTGAGCTCTTATCTATCTCTATATCTACATCTATATCTATCTATCTCTTTATCTATCTATCATCTATCTAGCTATAGTAAGCTGTATTTGGAATGGAATTAAATTTGAAAATTATGGGAGAACTGGTATTTTATGTCTCTCTATGTAAAATGGATGGTATTTATTTGGACAATCCTTTTTACATTTCCCATTTTCTCAAATCTCACTTTATGCTCTCTAATTAAATTTTATGATTATTATGTGTCATGACCTTATTTTTATTTTTTATATTTTTAAGTTTATTTATTTGTTTTGAGAGAGATAGAAAGAGAGCAGGGGAGGGACAGAGAGACAGGGAGAGAGAGAATTCCAAGCAGGCTCTAAGTTGTCAGTGTGGAATTCATTCATAAGCATTTTTATAAGTTTTTGCTAGTGTGAATGAAAATGTTTCCCTCTTTCTGCTTTTAAGCGTTTATCAGATTATAGACAAAAATCTCTATTTTGTATATTATATGTGCAGGTGCCATACCAAATTATTTTAATTTGTCTTTATTTTTTAACTAGAAGCTCTTATGTTTTCTTGTTGTGAAATGTACTATCAGCAAAAAAAAAAAAAAAAAAAGTTTCAGCTCTTCTTTGACAAAGTCTGCACAAATCATTTTTCTTTTCTTAATGAATTTGTTAGAATCTTCAAAATGAATACGAATGATAAAGTCTACATCAAGAGTTTCTTTGTGGTGTTTATTGTTATTTAAATGGATTAATGTTTTGCTAATTAGAATACTATTTGCTATAGATTGTGCAGGATAGCTTCTATTAAAACTGTTTGTTTCTGGGGCGCCTGGGTGGCGCAGTCGGTTAAGCGTCCGACTTCAGCCAGGTCACGATCTCGCGGTCTGTGAGTTCGAGCCCCGCGTCGGGCTCTGGGCTGATGGCTCAGAGCCTGGAGCCTGTTTCCGATTCTGTGTCTCCCTCTCTCTCTGCCCCTCCCCTGTTCATGCTCTGTCTCTCTCTGTCCCAAAAATAAATAAAAAATGTTGAAAAAAAAAAAAATTTAAAAAAAAAAAAACTGTTTGTTTCATATTATTCCTACTTTACTTAGGAATAGCTCTTCATTTTATTAATACCTTTTTAACCAATTAATATAGCCACAAGATACACATTTAAGATATCCTATGTATGCAGCTTATGTATACATGGGAGGTATATAAGATAACATATAAGATATGTTCATATTGTAAATAGATTAGGGAGATTTTATAAATAGTTTCTGAGGTTTTAAATGGTTTAATGTTCCAATTCCCTATTTTTTAAAGTTAGAACCACCTGGTTCTCTTTCCATTTCCAACGATAGGTTAAGCAGTCTTCCAATCTTATCATCATTGATTGATTCATTCAAGATTTTCAATAATCTTTATTCCTTTGTTAGTTTGTATCTTGCTAGCAAACAATTAATTTTATGCTTTTCAATTTTTTTCATAGATTTACATACCATACTGTCTTAAAACCCTTTTAATAACTTCAAATTCTGTGGCTATGTACCTTTTCTAATATATTCTTGTTTTTCCTTCAGATTTCTACGAGGTCATCTACTTTGTTGGTTTTCTCAAAGAATAAGCTTTTAGACGGACTTAATCTTTATACTTAACTTTCTTTGTTTTTCATTTCATTAATTTCTACTTTTATATTAACTACTAGTTTTCTTTGGATTAGTGCATATGTGTGGAATTTTATGTTTCTAATGTAGATGAGTTTCTCTGCTGGGTTTCAATATAAATATTTGTTTTTTCTTTCTTGTTTGCTAGATCATTTATGATTTTGAAATTTCCATTTTTATCCATGGATTACCTAGGAAAATGATTACTAGTTTTCAGGTAGTTAATATTTCAATAATGTTTTATTTATTTCTAATTTTATATTAATATGATCAGAGAAATTGCCTAATAAAACTCTTCATAAAATATATTTTAATAGCCAATATATATTCCATTTTTGGTCAACTCATAGAAAAATGAAAAAACATAATGTCTAGGGATTTAGAGATCTTATAAAATTATTAAGCCAAGTTTTTAAAACAATTTAATTAAATTTTCTTGCTTATATTTTCTTACTAGTCATTCCTAAGTCTCAAAAACTAACAAAATTCTCTCAATTTAATTGTTTTATGAGTTTATCCTTTTATTTCTAAATGTATTGATTATCTTTACCTGCTATTTTTTGTGTATTCTGTGTTTATTATTATATTTTTCATAAACTGCATTTTTCATTATGGTATTATGTCCATCTCTATCCTTATTTATTGCCTTTATAGATAAGTAATAGCCTTTCTAATATTAATACAGTCATTCCTGAATTAGTTTTGCTTGTGTGCCTATTATCTCTTTGCTTATCTCCCTATCACTTCAATTTTTTCTTAGAAATATCATGTATCAGTTTTGCTTCTTGAAGTAACCTGTCTTTTAATTAGTAAATACAATTCATTTACCTATAGCATACTGACCAATACATATGCATTCTATTCCATCCATTATACTTTATTTCCTGTTGTTCTTTATATTCTTGTTTTCTTTTTCCTTAATTTTGCTGATTTATCTAATTGCTACTTATTTCATTTTCTTTCTTTGTCCTTTTTAAATGCTATCTAATTAGGTTATTACACATTTATTGGTTCTCTTCTTTTTTTGCCCCAGCATCATAGTCAGAAGCATATTTTTGTACTATTTGAAAGAAAAAAAACAATTTCCTACATTAATAAACTCTTTTTTCCATAACTTCCTACTTGCTACACCTCAATAAGATGATGAACTCTTAAAATACTTCTTATTTTACTCCTTTTTATCATTGTTTTTTCTGAAGTAATATTATAGTATTCTTTGTAGCATGTTCCTCCATTTCAAGGATTCTTATTTGGACTTATTATTATGCATTCTCAGTCCATGACATTCAGCTGTAACTATATACATATGTATACCATTCATCATCTAACACTTGCTTCCTCTGCTCATTCCTCACCCATGATGATAAGACTGTTTTCATTGACTTGTTTAATTAGAGTATTTCCTCTGTACTTTGCTTTTCAGGATCACATGATTTATATGTATGTGTGATACACAATAAGATGTTTTTATATTCTCAAATATCTTTTGTTCTGGCAGATAAATGTAAACTTGGCTTTGGTTGAGCTTTGGTTCTTCTCTCAGAAGTCTATAACTTTTTTAAAAATCATATTGTAATAGCTGGGGTTGCAGATGAGGAACTGTTCTGATTTGTTTTTATTCTTCTTTACTAGTGAAATTTTTAACACCATTTAACCCATTTAATGGGTAACTTTCACCATTGAAAATGTAGATATTTGTCATTCTTCAGTTGAATGAAATTTTCTTCTATTAATTTTTACATTATTTTTTCTCTTACAAATGTTTTCATTTTTATTCATGGAGCCCTATTTACATTTTATGTTTATTATTTACTATTATTTTGTTATATACTCTTTATTTTACTATTTACTATTTTCTTCAGATTTTTTTAAAGTAATATCAATGACCAAAGTGGGGCTTGAACTCATGACACTGAGATCAACAGTCACATACTCTAACAACTGAGCCAGTCAGACACTCCTATTTTTATTCAGATTTTTTGCTCTTAAGTTTTCTCTGTGTATTGAATTACTCCTGTCACTATTTTGGATCTCAACTTTAATCATATTTTAATCACCTACAGAATAATTTGCTACAAACATTCTACTTTTTAAACAAAAGTTCTTGAGAACACTTTTTTCTATTTGTAGCTACTGCTTGAAAGGAAAAAAAAAAATTTCCCACACTAACACACTCTTCTTTGCATAAGTTCTTCCTTGCTACTTTAATTTTATTAAAGCTTCTTTTGGTTTTGGTTTTGGAGAGGAGGTGAGGGGTGGAGTGTTGCTTGACTTGTTTTCTGTTACCAGTAGTGCAATTTCTCTGGAAGCCTATATTGTAATGGAAGGCATAGGAGGCCTCACTCCACTGTTCAGCTTCTCCCCAGGGTCTTATGGGCAGACTGACATGCTTTGTGATGGGTGTTAGTCTTAGCCCAAGCCTTGGGCCAGCTCTGTCTTTCAGAATTCTCGCAGGGCCCAAGGCTCAGGCAAGTCAGCTCCCTGCCATCTCCAGATGCTCTGAAGGAACAGATGGATTAATTATCAGAGTAGAAGGGATGTAGGAAATGCTCACATAGGGACACCGTCTTTACTTTTTGATTTGTTTTACTTTATTAGATTATTTATTGTTTTGTTTTTCAAATAAACAGCTTTTAAACATATTTATTATTTGTATTCTTTGTTTCTGCTTTCTCCTTTTATCTTTATTGGTTCTTTTCTTGCTATCCTTTTTTGGTTGTCTTTTTATTTTATTTTTTTTTTTCACAATTTCTGTCATTTTTTATTTTTATTTTTTTTTATTTTATATATGAAATTTATTGACAAATTGGTTTCCATACAACCCCCAGTGCTCATCCCAAAAGGTGCCCTCCTCAATACCCATCACCCACCCTCCCCTCCCTCCCACCCCCCATCAACCCTCAGTTTCTTCTCAGTTTTTTTTTTTTTTTTAATTTTTTTTTTTCAACGTTTATTTATTTTTGGGACAGAGAGAGACAGAGCATGACCGGGGGAGGGGCAGAGAGAGAGGGAGACACAGAATCGGAAACAGGTTCCAGGCTCTGAGCCATCAGCCCAGAGCCCGACGCGGGGCTCGAACTCGCGGACCGCGAGATCGTGACCTGGCTGAAGTTGGACGCTTAACCGACTGCGCCACCCAGGCGCCCCTGTTCTCAGTTTTTAACAGTCTCTTATGCTTTGGCTCTCTCCCACTCTAACGTCCTTTTTTTTTTTTTTTCCTTCCCCTCCCCCATGGGTTCCCGTTAAGTTTCTCAGGATCCACATAAGTGTGAAACCATATGGTATCTGTCTTTCTCTGTATGGCTTATTTCACTTAGCATCACACTCTCCAGTTCCATCCACGTTGCTACAAAAGGCCATATTTCATTTTTTCTCATTGCCACGTAGTATTCCATTGTGTATATAAACCACAATTTCTTTATCCATTCATCAGTTGATGGACATTTAGGCTCTTTCCATAATTTGGCTATTGTTGAGAGTGCTGCTATGAACATTGGGGTACAAGTGCCCCTATGCATCAGTACTCCTGTATCCCTTGGGTAAATTCCTAGCAGTGCTATTGCTGGGTCATAGGGTAGGTCTATTTTTAATTTTCTGAGGAACCTCCACACTGCTTTCCAGAGCGGCTGCACCAATTTGCATTCCCACCAACAGTGCAAGAGGGTTCCCGTTTCTCCACATCCTCTCCAGCATCTATAGTCTCCTGATTTGTTCATTTTGGCCACTCTGACTGGCGTGAGGTGATACCTGAGTGTGGTTTTGATTTGTATTTCCCTGATAAGGAGCGACGCTGAACATCTTTTCATGTGCCTGTTGGCCATCTGGATGTCTTCTTTAGAGAAGTGTCTATTCATGTTTTCTGCCCATTTCTTCACTGGGTTATTTGTTTTTCGGGTGTGGAGTTTGGTGAGCTCTTTATAGATTTTAGATACTAGCCCTTTGTCCGATATGTCATTTGCAAATATCTTTTCCCATTCCGTTGGTTGCCTTTTAGTTTTGTTGGTTGTTCCCTTTGCTGTGCAGAAGCTTTTTATCTTCATAAGGTCCCAGTAATTCACTTTTGCTTTTAATTCCCTTGCCTTTGGGGATGTGTCGAGTAAGAGATTGCTACGGCTGAGGTCAGAGAGGTCTTTTCCTGCTTTCTCCTCTAAGGTTTTGATGGTTTCCTGTCTCACATTTAGGTTTTATCCATTTTGAGTTTATTTTTGTAAATGGTGTGAGAAAGTGGTCTAGTTTCAACCTTCTGCATGTTGCTGTCCAGTTCTCCCAGCACCATTTGTTAAAGAGGCTGTCTTTTTTCCATTGGATGTTCTTTCCTGCTTTGTCAAAGATGAGTTGGCCATACGTTTGTGGGTCTAGTTCTGGGGTTTCTATTCTATTCCATTGGTCTGTGTGTCTGTTTTTGTGCCAATACCATGCTGTCTTGATGATTACAGCTTTGTAGTAGAGGCTAAAGTCTGGGATTGTGATGCCTCCTGCTTTGGTCTTCCTCTTCAAAATTCCTTTGGCTATTCGGGGCCTTTTGTGGTTCCATATGAATTTTAGGATTGCTTGTTCTAGTTTCGAGAAGAATGCTGGTGCAATTTTGATTGGGATTGCATTGAATGTGTAGATAGCTTTGGGTAGTATTGACATTTTGACAATATTTATTTTTCCAATCCATGAGCAGGGAATGTCTTTCCATTTCTTTAAGTCTTCTTCAATTACCTTCATAAGCTTTCTATAGTTTTCAGCATACAGATCCTTTACATCTTTGGTTAGATTTATTCCTAGGTATTTTATGCTTCTTGGTGCAATTGTGAATGGGATCAGTTTCTTTATTTGTCTTTCTGTTGCTTCATTGTTAGTGTATAAGAATGCAACTGATTTCTGGACATTGATTTTGTATCCTGCAACTTTGCTGAATTCATGGATCAGTTCTAGCAGACTTTTGGTGGAGTCTATCGGATTTTCCATGTATAATATCATGTCATCTGCAAAAAGCGAAAGCTTGACTTCATCTTTGCCAATTTGGATGCCTTTGATTTCTTTTTGTTGTCTGATTGCTGATGCTAGAACTTCCAGCACTATGTTAAACAACAACGGTGAGAGTGGGCATCCCTGTCGTGTTCCTGATCTCAGGGAAAAAGCTCTCAGTTTTTCCCCGTTGAGGATGATGTTAGCTGTGGGCTTTTCATAAATGGCTTTTATGATCTTTAAGTATGTTCCTTCTATCCCGACTTTCTCAAGGGTTTTTATTAAGAAAGGGTGCTGGATTTTGTCAAAGGCCTTTTCTGCATCGATTGACAGGATCATATGGTTCTTCTCTTTTTTTTTGTTAATGTGATGTATCACGTTGATTGATTTGCGAATGTTGAACCAGCCCTGCATCCCAGGAATGAATCCCACTTGATCATGGTGAATAATTCTTTTTATATGCTGTTGAATTCGATTTGCTAGTATCTTATTGAGAATTTTTGCATCCATATTCATCAGGGATATTGGCCTGTAGTTCTCTTTTTTTACTGGGTCTCTGTCTGGTTTAGGAATCAAAGTAATACTGGCTTCATAGAATGAGTCTGAAGTTTTCCTTCCCTTTCTATTTCTTGGAATAGCTTGAGAAGGATAGGTATTATCTCTGCTTTAAACGTCTGGTAGAACTCCCCTGGGAAGCCATCTGGTCCTGGACTCTTATTTGTTGGGAGATTTTTGATAACCGATTCAATTTCTTCGCTGGTTATGGGTCTGTTCAAGCTTTCTATTTCCTCCTGATTGAGTTTTGGAAGAGTGTGGGTGTTCAGGAATGTGTCCATTTCTTCCAGGTTGTCCAATTTGTTGGCATATAATTTTTCATAGTATTCCCCTGATAATTGTTTGTATCTCTGAGGGATTGGTTGTAATAATTCCATTTTCATTCATGATTTTATCTATTTGGGTCATCTCCCTTTTCTTTTTGAGAAGCCTGGCTAGAGGTTTGTCAATTTTGTTTATTTTTTCAAAAAACCAACTCTTGGTTTCGTTGATCTGCTCTACAGTTTTTTTAGATTCTATATTGTTGATTTCTGCTCTGATCTTTATTATTTCTCTTCTTCTGCTGGGTTTAGGCTGCCTTTGCTGTTCTGCTTCTATTTCCTTTAAGTGTGCTGTTAGATTTTGTATTTGGGATTTTTCTTGTTTCTTGAGATAGGCCTGGATTGCAATGTATTTTCCTCTCAGGACTGCCTTCGCTGCGTCCCAAAGCGTTTGGATTGTTGTATTTTCATTTTCGTTTGTTTCCATATATTTTTTAACTTCTTCTCTAATTGCCTGGTTGACCCACTCATTCGTTAGTAGGGTGTTCTTTAACCTCCATGCTTTTGGAGGTTTTCCAGACTTTTTCCTGTGGTTGATTTCAAGCTTCATAGCATTGTGGTCTGAAAGTATGCATGGTATAATTTCAATTCTTGTAAACTTATGAAGGGCTGTTTTGTGACCCAGTATATGATCTATCTTGGAGAATGTTCCATGTGCACTCGAGAAGAAAGTATATTCTGTTGCTTTGGGATGCAGAGTTCTAAATATATCTGTCAAGTCCATCTGATCCAGTGTCTCATTCAGGGCCCTTGTTTCTTTATTGACCATGTGTCTAGATGATCTATCCATTTCTGTAAGTGGGGTGTTAAAGTCCCCAGCAATTACCACATTCTTATCAATAAGGTTGCTTATGTTTATGAGTAATTGTTTTATATATTTGGGGGCTCCGGTATTCGGCACATAGACATTTATAATTGTTAGCTCTTCCTGATGGATAGACCCTGTAACTATTATATAATGTCCTTCTTCATCTCTTGTTACAGCCTTTAATTTAAAGTCTAGTTTGTCTGATATAAGTATGGCTACTCCAGCTTTCTTTTGGCTTCCAGTAGCATGATAAATAGTTCTCCATCCCCTCACTCTGAATCTAAAGGTGTCCTCAGGTCTAAAATGAGTCTCTTGTAGACAGCAAATAGATGGGTCTTGTTTTTTTATCCATTCTGATACCCTATGTCTTTTGGTTGGCGCATTTAATCCATTTACATTCAGTGTTATTATAGAAAGATACGGGTTTAGAGTCATTGTGTGTCTGTATGTTTTATGCTTGTAGTGATGTCTCTGGTACTTTGTCTCACAGGGTCCCCCTTAGGATCTCTTGTAGGGCTGGTTTAGTGGTGACAAATTCCTTCAGTTTTTGTTTGTTTGGGAAGACCTTTATCTCTCCTTCTATTCTAAATGACAGACTTGCTGGGAAAGGATTCTCGGCTGCATATTTTTGCTGTCTAGCACACTGAAAATCTCGTGCCAATTCTTTCTGGCCTGCCAAGTTTCAAAAGAGAGATCAGTCACGAGTCTTATAGGTCTCCCTTTATATGTGAGGGCACGTTTACCCCTTGCTGCTTTCAGAATTTTCTCTTTATCCTTGTATTTTGCCAGTTTCACTATGATATGTCGTGCAGAAGATTGATTCAAGTTACGTCTGAAGGGAGTTCTCTGTGCCTCTTGGATTTCAATGCCTTTTTCCTTCCCCAGTTCAGGGAAGTTCTCAGCTATTATTTCTTCAAGTACCCCTTCAGCACCTTTCCCTCTCTCTTCCTCCTCTGGGATACCAGTTATGCGTATATTATTTCTTTTTAGTGTATCACTTAGTTCTCTAATTTTCCCCTCATACTCCTGGATTTTTTTCTCTCTCTTTTTCTCAGCTTCCTCTTTTTCCATAACTTTATCTTCTAGTTCACCTATTCTCTCCTCTGCCTCTTCCATCCGAGCCGTGGTGGTTTCCATTTTGTTTTGCATTTCATTTAAAGCGTTTTTCAGCTCCTCGTGACTGTTCCTTAGTCCCTTGATCTCTGTAGCAAGAGATTCTCTGCTGTCCTGTATGCTGTTTTCCAGCCCAGCGATTAATTTTATGACTATTATTCTAAATTCACTTTCTGTTATATTATTTAAATCCTTTTTGATCAGCTCATTAGCTGTTGTTATTTCCTGGAGATTCTTCTGAGGGGAATTCTTCTGCTTGGTCATTTTGGATAGTCCCTGGTGTGGTGAGGGCCTGGAGGGCACTTCCCCTGTGCTGTGGTGTATAACTGGAGTTGGTGGGCGGGGCCGCAGTCCGACCTGATGTCTGCCCCCAGCCCACCGCTGGGGCCACAGTCAGACTGGTGTGTGCCTTCTCTTCCCCTCTCCTAGGGGCGGGATTCCCTGTGGGGTGGTGTGGCCCGTCTGGGCTACTTGCACACTGCCAGGCTTGTGATGCTGGGGATCTGGCGTATTAGCTGGGGTGGGAAGGCAAGGTGCACGGCGGCAGGGGGGGCAGGCTTAGCTCGCTTCTCCTTAGGTGATCCACTTCAGGAGGGGCCCTGTGGCAGCCGGAGGGAGTCAGATCCGCTGCCGGAGGTTTGGCTCCGCAGAAGCACAGAGTTGGGTGTCTGCGCGGAGCGAGCAATTTCCCTGGCCGGAACCGGTTCCCTTTGGGATTTTGGCTGGGGGATGGGCGGGGGAGATGGCGCTGGCGAGCGCCTTTGTTCCCCGCCAAACTGAGCTCTGTCGTCCGGGGGCTCCGCAGCTCACCCTCCCTTTGTCCTCCAGCCTTCCCGCTTTCCGAGCAGAGCTGTTAACTTATGACCTCCCAGACGCTAAGTCGCGCTTGCTGTCGGAACACAGTCCGTCAGGCCCCTCCGCTTTTGCAAGCCGGACTCGGGGGCTCTGCTTGGCCGGCGAGCCGCCCCTCCGCCCGGGCTCCCTCCCGCCAGTCCGTGGAGCGCGCACCGCCTCGCCGCCCTTCCTACCCTCTTCCGTGGGCCTCTTGTCTGCACTTGGGTCTGGTGACTCCGTTCTGCTAATCCTCTGGCGGTTTTCTGGGTTATTTAGGCAGGTGTAGGTGGAATCTAAGTGATCAGCAGGACGCGCGGTGAGCCCAGCGTCCTCCTACGCCGCCATCTTCCCAGAATCCCTTTGGTTGTCTTTTTAAATGTTCTTCAGGTGTATTTATTTCAAATTGAGGCATTTCTTTTCATTCTTTCTTGTTTCTAATGCAATTATTATACTATGATTTGGGGGGATATACAAACTTCAGTCTTCCTAATTGAGTTACTTCAGTTGATCTCGTAGATCATAATATGTCATTTTTCTTAATTGTTAAACTTTAGATGTTTTTACCATTTTGATAACAAAAATCATTATATTCTGGATTTTTGTAGATCTATCATTATTAACTTTAATGTTATCATACTACGGCCAGAAGACTACACCATACTATTTATTAATGTTCTCATTCTACTGAGACTTGAATTGTGACCCAAAATTTGATCAAATATGATATGTTCTATATCAAATTAGAGGAATCCTGTATCAGACAGAAATTGGTTGTCACTAATACCCTGCTGTGATCAGTCATTGCCTAGGGACAGTCTGGGGCTACCTGGCCTCAGATTCAGAGGGGTGGTAGTCCAAGCTACTGTCATTATGTTCCCACAGCAGCTTCTTGTAGGAGATCTGAATGGTGACTCTTCATGACCATAATACACAGCCAAAGTTTAATTGAAATATAAATCTTAAGACCTTACCAATAGACATTCTAAGAGAAGAAATGTCTCTGAATAGGGTAAAAACATCAGCAATAAATGAGTTATTTAGTTATTTCCTTATAAAGTTTTGGTCCCCATTCCTTTATAGTTATAGGTGATTTTTTAAATTAAGTTGGACAAAACTTGGGAAATTATTCTTCTGCTGAACCTTATAAAGTCTTTGTAAAAATCTCTCTCAGGCTTGAGGTATGTTCAGAGTAGAATATTACTTGACTTTCAAGTACATAGCATATGGCCAATAACATCATTTGGAATTCTGACAGGGGCAGTTAAAGAAGGGTTGATTGCTAAAGATTTACAGGACCCAAAATGGCAATGCTTCAGATCTACAAGAAAACAATACAATGTAACAGTAGCATAAAGAATGGATATGCATCTTTGAGTAAGGTATCCAAGGCAGGGGCTTTAATTGTCCTTCCTCTGTAAAGGCCATAACAGATACATCTTCACTCTCAGATCAGGCATCACTGATGTATGCATGTAATATCTCCAAACCAAGGAATCCAAAAGGGTATCTCAGCTTAGGTTTCATATATTTTGCTGGTTATATAGGTATATTCTCATATAACCAGCCACAACAGCAGAGCCTTACAGTGTTTCAGTGAGACCAGATGCAAATCATCAGTTTCAAAGTAATCGATAAATAACGCTGACAAACTGATACAATTCCTCTCAGATTCAAGGTTACAAAGCAGTACTATAAATCCATATGCAGAGGTATGGTTCTTATTTGAGTAGAAATCTCAGGATGATTCCAAGCTGTTGGAATTAACTCTTACAGTGTAGTCCACTCTCCTGCCCTGTGGTCAAGGCCTTTTAATAAAACAAAACAATCACTTGAATCTGAGTCTTATTTAAATCCTATGGAGAATGTTGATATTTTGTCTTAGCAGACAACTGAACTAATTAAGTTCCAACCTACATTCTGTGGTCTGTGGGTCCAGTATCAGTTCCATTTTCAAAACCGTCATTGTGCTGTTAGAATTTATCCCACATGTATACCACCCAATGGACAGCATGGGACCTGGTCCATCGTCTGTTTGCTTAGTTCCCCAAATCTTTGGTATGCTCAAGATCTGTTCGTGCACATCTCAGGGGTGAGCTCAGGAGCATGTATACAACTTTACAGGATCACTTTCCCAAGCTCCTTCCTCTCCATGATCTCCTGAGTATTTTTCAGTTCCCTGGGGCTCTCCCTAAGCAGAAAGTTGGGTTGTTGGTTTTACCTGACTCAGCTGCACACTGCAACAATTGTGCCTATGTCCCCAGGGCCAGTTGTTTAAGATTTGTCAAATAATCACAAGTTACACAACAGGAAAAGAATGTCAGTACTGAGTTGTGACATTAAAGCTATTAAAGTACATGATTGGTTACATTCTCCAGTTAAAGAGGACTAAAAGCAAATAAAGACAAACTGACTGCCAAATTTTGATCTTCTTTCCAATCTGTCAGCTGTAACCAGTATAGATGGTTCTCGACTTACAAATGTTCAATGTAATGATTTTTTTATTTTACATTGCAAAAGTGATACACGTTCAGTAGAAACCATACTTCAAGTTTTGAATTTTGATCTTTTACCAGGCTAGTGATAAACAGCACGGTACCCATTCAGCCATGCAATCATGAGGGGAAACAACTGATACACTTAAAACCATTCTGTACCCACACAAGCTTTCTGTTTTTTGCTTTCAGTACAGTATTCAATGAATTACATGAGATATGCAACACTTGTTTATAAAATAGGCTTTGTGTTAGATGGTTTTGCCCAACTGTAGGCTAATGTAAGTGTTCTGAGCACACTTAAGGTACATTTAAGCTATGATGTTTGGTAGGTTAGGTATATTAAATACATTTTCAACGTACAGTATTTTCGACTTAAGATAAGTTTATCAGGACATAAGCCCATTATAAGTCAAGGAAGATCTGTATATAAATCACATTCTGCCTTCTGCCCAGATTTTAAAGCAGTGTTCAGTGAGAAAGGGCAAGTGTGCTTACTCCGTCTTACCTGGAATTGAAAATCCAAATCTTTTCCTAAAGAAGTAAAACATTATGGGGCACCTGGGTGGCTCAGCCGGTTAAATGTCTGAGTGTAGCTCAGGTCATGATCTCACAGATTGTGGGCTTGAGCCTCACCTCAAGGCTCTGTGCTGACAACTCAGAGCCTGGAGTCTGCTTCAAATCCTGTCTCTCCCTCTCTCTCTGCCCCTCCCCCCCCCCACTCTCTCTCTCAAAAATAAACATTAAAAAAATTTTTTTAAAAGAAGTAAAACATTACAGATACTTCTGAAATCCATTTCATACCATTCTCCTTGTTCTGACACAGGTAACCAGTATCTGAAATGAGGGTTTTTTAATTTTTATTTGAGAGAGAGAGACTGCACGTGTGCAAGCGGGAGAGGGACAGAGAGAGAGGGAGAGAGAAAGAGAATCCCAAGCAGGCTCCATACTGTCAGCACAAAACCCAACTCAGGACTCAATCTCATGACCCTGAGATTGTGAGAGTCAGATGCTTAACCAACTGAGACACCCAGGCACCTCACTATCTGAAATTAATATGTATCTTTTCTGACCACAATTTTATATTTTAATTGTATATGTATTTCATAAAAAACATATATAGTGTTATTTGCATTGTTTTATAACTTTACCTAATTTTGATATATTGTATGGATCTTTGCCATTTGATTTTTTTCTATAAATATGATTTTGAGATGTATTTATGCTGACATATATATCTGGTTAATTATTTTAAATATAAGGGCTAACCAAAGAAAGCCTGTGTCACTGTCTAAACATCATGCTAAAGAAAAATAGTCCTAATTAAATACCAAGACAGTTAAATATTTACATGAAATCTCATAACTAAGGAACTACAATAGCAAAGATATATAAAATCTTTTTAAAAAGTAAAACATACTTTGATGGGAGAAGGTATAAGGAATGACTGAGGCCACTGTGTTATAAAACTGAGAGGAAAATGCACCAAGATTATGGGAGAATAAAAAGCATTTCCAAGACAAAGCATGTAACCAAGATGAAGAATCTGGGGTGAACAGGTATTGTATACAATACCGTCTAACATATTACAATATCACTCTTTCCTTTAATAAATGAAACAGAATTCTGATGCGTTAACATACTTTGCATTCAGTTGCTATAACTTGATGGCTAAAAATCAATATGATGGAAAAAAACTGCATTTGAAGCAGTGGAATTTCTTTTTATACTGAATCATTCCTGCGTTTAAAATCACATATGAACTAATTTGCACTAAAAGTATACATTATATCAGGATAGACTAGACTATAATTTTATCTAATTCACAGTTCTTAAATACTAAATTATATGGCTCCCAATAACTTTTTAATTGTCAATTTTTTCAAGTAAAATTGTGAATGAGTATAACATTCAAATTACTATTTGCACAGAAAACACTGATTTTTTTTTTTTTTTTTTTTTGTCTGATGGTTGGCAGAGAGGAGAGTGGGTAAGGGTTTGGGCAAAAGGGGTGAAAGGGAGAGGGAGATACAAACTTCCAGTTATGGAAAGAGTAAGTCATGGGAATAAAAGGCACCCATAAGGAATACAGTCAACGATACTGTAATAGTAATGTAACAGGACAGATGATAGCTCTACTTGTGGTGAACATAGCATAATGTATAAAGTCGTCAAATCATTAAAAGAAAAGTAAGTGTCGGATAGCGGGCTATCAGATTTTAGACATATAATCAAATATACGGATGATAGATATTTTAAAATCTAAGCAAAAACTTAAAGCATTTCAGTCTTATTCCCTTTATTTTAATAAAAGAAATCATCTGTTTTCACTAGATGTTGGAATGCTATTTGATCATGCCAAGAATCTGGTCTTAAAGTTGACAAAAAGGAGCAAGTTTAAGGTTATAGCCTATAGGTCACAATAGCATTTATAATGAAAAATATCCTAATTTCAAACACAGATGTATGACCACTTTTATAAAGATGGGCATTCTGAAACTGCCACCTCCAGAGAGTTCAGCCAACTAAATAATTCACCATGTAGTTTTCCAGAAACTTATTATAAGAAAGATTTTTGAGGGGCACCTGGGTGGCTCAGTCAGTTAAGTGCCCGACTTCGGGTCAGGTCATGATCTCACGGTTCATGGGTTCAAGCCCCGTGTTGGGCTCTGTGCTGACAGCTGGGAGCCTGGAGATTCAGATTCTGTGTCTCCCTCTTTCTCTGCCCCTCTCCTGTTTTCATGTGCCATCTGTCTGTCTCAAAAATAAACATTAAAAAAAAACTTAAAAAAAGATTTTTGAAATGTAAATAACCTAGCAAGTATAACTATTCAAAATAAGAAATCTAACATTTATTTTATTAATCCTTTGAGGTAGAGGAAGTATCTTCTTGGCAATTATTATATTTTCAGAGGAGCTACATGGGGAATCTTGGTGCAGTTAGAAGCAAAGAGTATTAACAGTTCTGCTATATTCTATGTGAATGAACCTTGAAAATACTATACTAATGAAATAAGTCAAACACAAAAGGATAAATATTATGTGATTTCACTCATACAAGGTACCCAGAATAGTCAAATTCATATACAGAAAGTAGAATAAAGAATACCAGGGGCTGATGAGACAAAATAATGGGAGTTACTGTTTAATGGATATATGGTTTCGGTCTGGGATGTTTTGAAAGTTCTGGAGAGGGGTGATAGTCGCACAACAATACGAATGCACTTAATACCATTGAAGTGTACACTTAAAAAATGGTAAATTTTATGTTATGGATATTTTACTACAATAAAAAATAATAAATTTTTAAAAATTCATTAACATATATTAAGAAATGAAAACTACTCGGTTTATAACTGGTCTATTCACAGCCAACATCAGATTCAGAATTTTCTGTGGGGATGATTAGAATGGGCAAGGGGAGCCACATGAAATCATTCTGGCTTATTAATGAAAGTCATTGGTACCACAATTTATTGATTGGTTGTTTGGCTGATTGACTCTCCTGAGCATTTGAACCTTTTGTCAGACCTTTCTTTTTTGAACCAGACACACAGCCCACTGGTTGATGGATCCTTTTGAAACCTTTAAGAATAGATACTAGAAAGAAATAATAAAGGTAAGGCAGGGAGGAAGAGAGCAACTCATAAATAAGTCAAGGAATCAGAAGGCAGACCAAGTTAATATGTGCCAAGGGTGCGTGATGTCCAATCACACAGATCAGAGAGAAGACAGAGTTTTGAGCTAGTTAGTCTGGAACTGACTAGCTGCACAGTAGAACGAGGATGATAATCAATTTTTCAACTTATTAAATAGAAAATAAAAGTAAATTATTTAGTCATGTTACAAACCTCTTACTTTTCTAATTCAGCCTGCTCTCTGAAATTTTTCTCTTTTTCTGACTTGTGTTCCTCTGAGGCCAGAGACTCATTTAGCTTATCTTCAAAGACAGAATCACTAAGAGTGGTTTATCATACTCTTGTGCTCTGAAAAACTGAATCTTCATGTGTTCATTAGTCCTGTCCCTTTGCTTGAATCAGATACTTAAAGTTCTCCAAAGCATCATAGGGCCTTATTATTTCTTTCTATCTTGAGAACATTTTTAAAATCTTAATGTAGGATATATAGTTGAGCTATTTTTCAATTTCTAAAAAATAAAAAGGTAGTATTTTTGACAATAGTAAATTCTTCACAAGCATTAAGTCAATGATACCTGTATTCAAATTGAAGATCCATCACTTACCAGCAGTATGATCACAGAAAAACTGTTTAAGATTTTTTAAAGTCTGTTTCATCTGTAAAATGGTAAGAATTATACCTACCTCATAGTTTATTGTGAGAAATAAATGAAGTTTCACAAACAAAACATTTAGCACAGTGTCAGGTATACTATGAGCATTCAATTGATGTTAGCTAATAACTTTTAATGCGAATTGGTTATATAGTTTCCCTTGTCTTTCATTACACATTGAATTGGCAAGTCATTTTAGCCAAGGTGGTGAAACTGATATGGGCATGTAGTTAGAGTCAAGGGTTGCAGAGAGAGGCAGTATTGAACTTTGGGGGGGTCAAGCAAACAAAGGACAGCTGAAGTCTAACCTTTGCTCACAAGGACCTCAGCTTCAGATTCTTATGTTTAAACTAAGAAACATCTTTGTCATCAATATTCCCTGATGACCATATTATAAGCAAACATAATTATTTTTCTCTTTCTGCAGAGAAATTGACATCAAAAGTCAAAGGAGATGTGTTAACCTAAGAAAATAATTTGAGAAAGCAATTCAGTGAGTGTAAAATCTTAATAGGTTTGGGGTTTCTGTCCTGCATTTAGTAATATTCAAAATTCCTTTTTAGGAAAATTATGAAATTTCATTAAAAAGTGGGTCGGCCACAGCTCTGACTGGTAATTAATAACAGTAATAGTCCCAAATATAAAAATAAGTTCTCACATTATCTGTAATAAACTTTAATAGGAATTGCAAGATGCAATCTAAGCCCAGATCTTCGTATTTTATCAAAGTTTTATCTTATTTTTATCAAATAGCAAGATCTCTCAACTACCAATGTACTCTTTTTACTTTTTATTATGGAAAATTTTTAAAACACACAAGTAAAGAGTATAATGAAATATCATGTACACATTACTGATCCTTAACAACCACCAATTTAATGATGCTATCAGTAGTTTGCCCCCAAAATTAATAGTAATTTCTTACTGTTGGCAAATTTCTAAACAATGTTTAAGTTTTTCACTTGTCATATATGTACAGTTCATTTGAAATGGGATTCTAATAATGTCAATACATTTTCATTGGTTAGTACGTCTCATCTATTTTTATCCACAGACTATCTCACTATCTGTCCCTTTTTTTCCTTGAAAGTTATTTAGTGAAGAAACCAGGCATTTCTTGTTGTAGAGATTTTCCAGTTAGATTTTGCATGCCCCTCATAATAATTTACTTTTATTTGAAACACCAGGAATAGTCTTCATTGCCTAATCTTCAAATACACATATTAAATGAAGATAAACTTTTATTTCAGTCAGGTATGTGGCCATGCATTTAAATTTCTATGAGTTTCTTAATATATATTAATTGGCCAGAGAGCAAAAATATAAGGTCACCTACCCATATATTTCAAACTGTAATAAATTGGAGTGCCCACAGTCTAAATGCAATAATGTAAGCATCTTTACAATGTTTCCTAGATAGTTTTAGAGTCCTTGAAGATGCTTTCCCCTTGCACTTAAAAGCAGAAGCTATTCAGGCTCATTTGTCTCAGCCTTTTCTTACGACATAAAGAACCACTGTTTCTTGTTTTTAACAGCTATGGTACCACTGACTTCCTTCAAGATGCTCCTACTTCTGGGGTGCCTGGGTGGCTCAGTCGGTTAAGTGTCTGACCTTGACTCAGGTCATGATCTCACGATTTAGGAGTTCAAGATCTGCATTGGGCTCTCTGCTGTCAGCACAGAGGCCACTTAGACTATCTTCCCCTCTCTCTCTGCCCCTCCCCCATATGAGTGGGTGTGCCTGTGTGCGTGAACTTTCTCTCTCTCTCAAAAATAAATAAACATTAAAAAAAAAAAAGCTGCTACTTCCATCATGCTGTTTTCCAAATATGTGAAACTTTGGATGATAAGGAGAAGATAATGCTCTCCTCTTTTCTGATCAATTCTCTAGTGTGCAACAGCAGTTCAGAGACCGAGTTGCAACTTTAACAAGATTTTACTGAAACTTCTGCTATAAAGGAAGCCAGACAACATAAAAAATAATTTAAATTGTTACCATGTATAATTATTCTTAGGAATTACAAGTCATGTTGTCAGGCTTTCTTTAAAGATATTCCCTGCCTGCTTTCAGTCTATTTTTAAGAGTTTGGCCCCTACCTCACACCGTATACAAAATTAATTTGACGTGGATCATACATTGAAACATAAAAGACAAAAAATCATGAAGATTTTTAAAGAAAATATAAAATATTTTTGCAAACTTGGAATAGGCAAAGACTTCTAAAGAGAACATAAATAACTCAAACTATTGAAGAAAAAAGACAAACTGGATTTTATCAAAATTTAAAATGTCTACTCATCAGAAAATAATGCTACCAAGAAAATTGAAAATCTAGTTACAAACTGGGAGAAAATATGTATGATGTAAATAGCTGGCAAAGGAATTTATCTAAGATATATAAATAACTTTTATAACTGAATGACAAAAAATCAAACCACACAATTTTTTAAATGGACAAACCCTAATAGACATTTTACATAGAAAGATATATGAATAAACAATAAGTACATGAAAAGTCACTCAGTATCATTAGTGGATAGGAAAGTATATATTAAAACCACAATTAGATAGATAATCATTTATGTCTTAAAGAATTGTTTAAAAGTTTTAAAATATAGGTTTGGAGGCACCTGGGTGGTACAGTTGGTTGGGCATCTGGCTCCTGATTTCGGCCTAGGTCATGATCCCAGGGTTGTGGGATCGAGCCCTGTGTCAAGGCTCCATGCTGAGTGTGGAACCTGCTTAAGATTTTCTCTCTTTCCCTCTGCCCCTACCCCCCACTAATGCTCTCTCACTCTCTCTCTCTGTCTCTAAGAATTAATTAATTAATTAATTAAAATACAGCTTTGGTAAGAATGTGAAGTGACTGCAAGTTTTATTCATACATTGATGAATGATGGTGCAGAATTATCAACCACCTCAGGAAATGTTTGGAAGTATGTTACAAAGTTAAATGTACAACTACTCAAATTATCTAGCAATTTCATGACTAGATATTTACCCCAGAGAAATAGAAACATATTTTCTACAATAAGACTTGTAAATGTTTCTACTAGATTTATTCATTATAGCCCCAAACTAGAAATATTCTATAGGTTCACGAACAAATGAATAGATTAAAAAATTGTGGTGGATTCATACGGTAGTACCACTTGAAATGAAAAAAAAACATACTATTATACAACAATACTGTGTGTCGCTCTCAAAAACATGGTGAATGAAGGGAGGTGATGACAGGAATACATACTTAATTGTTGTTATTACAGACCAAGTTAACTCAGGATTGAAAGAGATCAGAAGAGTGATTGCTTGGATTGGGGTTGGGGGAGTATTGCCTGGAAAGAGACAGGAAGGTACTTTCTGGAGTGATGGAAATACTCTACACCTTGACTGGGGTAGTACCTACACAGATGTATAAATTTGTCAAACCCCATCAGACTGTACTCTCAAAATTTATATATTTTGGTATTGTGTAAATTATACCTCAATAAAAAAAACTTTTTGGAGGGAAAGCACATATTATGTGCCAGATAATATGGAAATCATTACAACAAACAATGGCAAATAAGACAGATGCAGTTCCTACTTTCATGCAAGTTCAAGCTCAATCAGGAGATCAAATATAGCATTAATATGCCCATAACACGAGTTTCAGGCACAATACCCAAGTCTAAAAAAAAAAAAAAATTCATAGCTTAAGTTCTCCCCCCCCCATTCTTTATTTTCCCAATTCAAAGTGAGCCACTTTTTATGATATTTAACAATTACAAAGTCTGCCTCCAAGAAAAAAGCAGAAGTCATTGGGTATGGCTTACCCCTCTCATCCAATAGGAAATTTACATCTGAACATAACAATCCAGCATTCAGCACATATAAATAATTTGGTTTTAAATAATAAATACTATTGACAAGTGAACAGTAGTCCTGTAAACATGAAGACATGCCATGTCCAGTCCAAATCGATTTTTACAGTCTCTCTTAAAGCATGATGTCATTCTGCCTGACCTTCCCAGAGACTCCTGTCTCAACGCCTCTTCATTTTTGAACCACAGGCTGGGCATATTTAGAAATGCAGTGCTTTATTAAAGGATATGTGACTACCCAGCAGTGCAGTGTCTGAGTCCAAATTTAAGGACTTACCTGACACAAGCTATTTATCCTACCCCTAGAACAAGGATACCTCTAATAGCCATTCACTCAGTACTAAACAATCCACCTAGAATATCGAAATTGCTTGGGAATCCTGGGGTAAAACCTCAGCTGTGCATGGAGGGACAGTGCGTCCCCAGCTGCTCTGAGAAATTCCATAATCTTGTGTAGATGATTATATACCCATTTTTCTGTTTATGTCTTACTTAATGTGTGGCCAATAGAGTAGAAGTGAATCTTCAATATATTAGCCATGAAATGGCTTTAGCAATGCATTATAAGTACTTTGTCTAAGCAATTTACAGAAGCAGATTAAAGGGGCAGTATAACCTGTTTATTCATACATACTGCATAATAGTTACAAAAATTCTATAAAGATCCCCAGTTATTCTAACCAAGACCAATTTTAGCCTACTCCTCAGATTCAACAAAAATAAAACATCACCACACACATACAGAAAAATTAACACCATACAAGGAAAGGAAATATTTTCCCAAAGAAGCAACAACTGTAGAGAGCTGTGACATTGATGTAGATATAACACAACACTTTATAGTGTCATCAGGACTTCTAGCTTTTCAGGCTAAAATATATATATTCAAGTTCAAACTTTTCCCACAGGCAATGGGATGTGTACTTCATGTGCATTTGTTTAACTGAAGGTGCTCAGGAGTGCTGTCCAGAAGTAAGCTACCTGAACGGTACATTCAAGCCTTCACATCCTCCATAGTTTGCAGCTTTTAAAAAGCAGTTGAGTTGATTTGGGTTTGGGGTTTTTTTGGGTTTGTTTGTTTTCTGTTTTTGTTTTGTTTTGTTCTTTCAGCTTCACCCCATCAATGTTTGGCAGAAAAAAGAAAAAGAAACACAGAAAAAAATGAAGACCACATTTTGAGTTAGCACACCCTGTTAGAGAAAAATAAATAAATGAGATTCCCTTGAAGAACATTTGGTTCTCTGCTGAAGAGTTTTCTATTCAATGGAAACTTCATTTTTAGTTTTAACATCAAAACTTTACATCAGCTGACAAAACACAGAAAGAAAAGGAAAGAAATCTTTGTTGCATTTGTTTTGGCTTTTTTCTACTTATTAAACAACAGTCGCTCTCAGTATATCAAAACGGTGGGAAGAATATTCTCTCATTTATAATATTGCCTCTGGAAGTCAGCAGGGTATTGGAAAAATAGAGCTTTGAAATGAGAAGTGAATTCAAACTCTGAGTTTTCCCTCAATTAACTGTATATTTCAGTCATATTCTATCATTTTTCTAAGCTTCAGGCCTCTCATTTGTTAATTGGGGATAATTATACCTGACAATCGCTCTGGTAAAGAGACATAATTGAATACTGATTCTGAGTCAGATGGTAGCTAGCTTTCTGATATATTTTTTTTTATTTATGGTCTTCCTATGATGCCATTTTTTATCTATGAATTTTTAGAATTATTTAAACCTTCAGCTCTAACAATTCCAAATTATTATGAAGATAATCAATATTTTTATTAGCATCTTTAGGATTCCACTGAAGACTTACCCAGATAGCTATCTATCTGACAGAATCATTCATCCTAACCCTGAACTAAGCAATATTCTTATTTGCAAGTTTTATACACCTTAGAATGAAACCTTAAGCTATAAAATTCTAGAGATAAGAGGTCTAAAATAAGAATTAAAACTCTTCTTCAGGGGGCACCTGTGTGGCTCAGTTGGACGTCTGACTTTGGCTGAGGTCATGATCTCAAGGTTCGTTAGTTCGAGCCCCGCATCAGGCTCTGTGCTGACAGTTCTGAACCTGGAGCTGCTTCTGATTCTGTGTCTCCCTCTCTCTCTGCCCCTCCCCCACTCACACTCTGTGTCTCTCTCAAAAAATAAATATGAAAAAAAGAAACAAATAACTCTTCTTCAGGAGTTTTCCTTCTTCAGGAAAGGCCAAGAAAGACCAAGTTTATTCTTCAAATGATTCTTTTTCTGTGTAATTATTATTTCAACTAACCACTGAAAAGTTGTGGCACTTTCCAACTTCCCCTGAACGACTTCTCCAGGCTAGATTGCAAGTAGATAGTTTGCAAAGAGCAAACGTTAATTGCATCTCAGGGATGCTTTTAACAAAAAAATTTTACTGAGTGAAACACTGAATGCAATAGAAGGCAAGGAAACATAGTCTAAAAAACACTAGGTTTTACAAATTCTGACAAAACCCTTTTCCAATAGAAGTCATATTGTATTTACAGGTAATAATGATTATTGTGGTCCACTCTAACCAAATTCTTACAATGACACCATCTAAATCCTCTGCTCTTCCTTCTACTGGCAGTGCTCACTAAGGCTATAGCTCACAGCACTCTCCCAGTTTCTGTAACTACTGTAATAATGATTCTGATGCACACAAAGTATGTTCCTCAGATCTACACCTCTCACTGGCATAATTTCCCTCTGGACAGTATCCTTATTTTTCCAGATAAAGAAAGAGACTTCTTTATATTCCAATTACATATAAATAAATAAATAAATAAATAAATAAATAAATAAATGCTGAGGTCATAATCTAGCCAATTTAAACAATTCAGGGATTTTCAACCGGGGAGAAGGGATAAAGAGAAAGAGAGGGTGGTTATGGTATCTCTTTTCACACATTCATGTATCTACCCAGGAGGAATATGTCAAGAGTTTCAAAAGGCTATATTCAGTACTAATATTTGAAAAAATATGTCCAATATTAAACTTGAAAAAATTTAAAAAGAAATATTTAATACTAAATTTTGTTTATTTGGTGATGGTATTTAATACTCTTTTGATATTGCAAATAATATTAAAAGAAGAAAGTGGGGGGTTTTAGTATGAGAATATTGAACGAATTTAATACCTAAAGTATCTATTTTTAAAAATTGTTTTTGATGTTTTGTTTATTTTTGAGAGTGAGATAGAGCACGAGTGGGGAAGGGCAGAGAGAGAGGGAGACACAGACCCCAAAGCAGAGTCCAGTCTCTGAGATGTCAGCACAGAGCGTGACTTGGGGCTCAAACTCAGGGACCATGTGATCATGACATGAGCCGAAGTCTGACGCTTAACTGACAGCCACCCAGACGCCTCAAGTCATATCGATTTTTAACGAATAAGGAAGGTAATAAATCAAGAGTCTAGGAGCCACGTTTTAGTACTCTAAAAGAAAAAAGCACTCGTAACAAATATCTACTTAATATACAGAATTTATGGTACAAGACATCATTATTCAGCATAGAATATACCTAGTCCATTTAAAAACAAGCATAAATATTAATATTTTCTGATGAATAGATCCAATATACACTTAAATGTACTAATGTTACAACATTGAGAACAAACCTAAGCATATGGTTTTTAATCAGATCAGTCTGTTTGCTTTGCAACATCATTTATAAAAGTGCTATGTCAAAATACATAAAAATTACTAATGGAAAATTATATAACTTTTTGAAAAAACTAAATCTTTGTGTATTTGGTACACTGGGAGCCAACTTTTAGTCCTGTAAAATGAACTATATCAATATTGGTTTTATCAGCACTTGTATAGATTGCAAAATAATTTGCATCAGATTGTTTTAATGCCAAGTGATGGCAAAGTCTAATTTTTTAGGTTCTGTAGAAATAGGCCACTTCAAACTAATGATTTTTATTAGGTTTATTTTCAAAATAAAGATAAATCCACATCGATTCAGAATTTTAGGGTGAATAGATAGCCCAACTATGTTATTTATTCCTTATGTGCAGGTATGAATGCATATAAAAAACTACTGTTGACCATGGCCATGGTATGTGGTATTATGCTGGCCTTTGATTGGTGAAGACCAACAGTTGAGTGCCTAATATTTGGGAGGACTTATATGTAGAAAGCAAAACTTTAAACTGCCTGTGTTTTAACTTATTAAGATTAAAAATCTTTAACCTAAATGTTTCTTAGTCTTTATATCAATGCAAAAAAAATCTTAAATCTATTTAAAATATTAATGTCAAGTTTTACTTTATCATTTTCAAAATTTAGTATAGCTAATGTTCATCTCTTTAAGCTTCTGGTAAGTCAGACTTAAATGCTATTATGGATTTAATTGTGTCCCCTTTAAATTCATATGTTGAAGTTTTAACATCTAGTACCTCAGAATCCAATCTTATTTGGAAATAGTGTCACTGCTGTTGTAATTAGTTAAGATGAGGTCATACTGGAGTAAGAAGGGCCCTTAATCCAATATGACTAGAATCCTTATTGAAAGAGGAACTCTGGACACAGACATGCACACAGGGAGATCACTTTGTAAAGATGAAGGCAGAGAACATGGTGACACCTAAAAAGCCAAGGAACACCAAAGATTGTCTGAAAACCACCAGAAGCTAAGAGAAAGGCATGAACCTTCAAATTTTCAAAGGAACCAACTCTATTGACATCTTATTCTTGGACCTCTTGCCTCCAGACCTGTGAGACAATCAATGGTCTGCAGTTTAAGCCACCAGTCTGTGGTACTTTACTACAGCAGCCCTAGCAAGCTAATACAAATGCCTGAATTGCAAATTATTTCTAAGTATTTAAGTAACTTTTGTAAATGTGATGAACCAAACATAAATGTAAATCTGGCTTTTCTTAAAATATACAGACAAAATTCTCCTACACATTTCAAATTAAAATCTTGCCAATATGTCTATGTTTCTTATGTGTAATTGTCTTTCAAGTGTATGTTCACATTAATCAATGTATATTCACATTATCATGCTGATGTTAAAAATTAAATATCAAAATATTAATTTTATGGGATTCTTTTACTCCATTAAATATTTACTTATTTTTACATTTTTTCTAAGTTTCAGTGTTTAGCTTACCTGACCAAGGGTCATATTTATCATCTCAGACAGGCTAACTTTACCATCATCTTTTCATATCATTCGATGGTCTGCTTTGCATTCATGAGATTATGTACTCCCCCAACTCAGAATTATAAACACTTTACTGTTTTTTTAAGTTCTGAATCTTTATTTGTCCCTTAGCCATTATTCTATTCTTCAGCTTTTCCCACTATTCTGTTATCACTTTATTGGCAAAGGAGTCCTCCTATTTGCTAAGAAACGTGGTTTATGAAAATCAGCTTAATAACAAGCAGGTTTGGGAGGACACCCATGAGGGTATCTTGACACTACATGTCTCAGCTGTGGACAGTTGAACACCTACTCAGTTGGTAGACAAAATCCCAAGCTACTGAATGAGCTTGAACCTATTCAGCAATTGGGTAAAGTTACAGGAGTGACCAAGACTTGAATTGTCCCTTTCAAGAGGTACTTATCCTAAGCCAGGCTTGGGCTCCCTTTCAATTCTCAATTTAAAACAAAAATAACAAAAATACAGAATCAATATCTGCTACAAGAATAGAGTGATCAAGGGGGAGAAGAAGATGACCCAATACATGAAATGAAGTCATGGGAAGCCAACTGCATAGGGAGTGTAGGCCAGTGTGGGGAGTTGGACACAGGGGTAAAGTAGTGTGACTTAAAATCGTAAAAGATCATGTTTCTGGTCCATTGCTCTAGACAGTCCGCTAGAGACTGAGCATTCACCCTTTTCTCAATCCTGGTTTCTGATTAATGAAATTTCTTCCCAGCAAAGGAAGAAGATAAGAAAGTATGGATTTTGGGGCACCTGGGTGGCTCAGTCAGTTAAGCGTCTGACTTCAGCTCAGGTCATGATCTCACCATTTGTGAGTTCTAGCCTCGAGGCCCGTGCCTGGCTCTGTGCTGACAGCTTAGAGTCTGGAGCCTGTTTCCGATTCTGTCTCTCTCTCTCTCTCTCTGCCCCTCCCTCACTTGTGCTCTGTCTCTCAAAAATAAATAAATGTAAAAAAGAAAAATTAAAAAAAAGAAAGTATGGATTTTAATTGTATAATTTACTAACATCATTCTCACCAAAGTCAGTGAGGAAGTAGGAAGCACCTGAAGTTCCCTAGAGCATTTCAGTTTTAACTCTACCTGATTAAACTTCCAATCTGCTTGTGGTTGCATCCCTCTTGTGATTAAAAACTAAATCCTTCATTCTGTTCTTGTTTTGTCCCTCTGTTTCAATAAGGTCTCTTTTCTCGGTATCTGATTTACTTGCATAGTTTTTCCTAAATGTATTGATACCAGTCTTTCTATTATATCTGGCTATCCTAACGCATGTTTTTCCCATCTATACCATGTATTCACAATTGATTAGTACTTATCAATATGTCAAGATGGTATCTCCACCATTACCCAAGGAATTTCATAACAAATAGCCAGCTTGTTTAAAACTATATCCTGGCAAACAAATTAGAATATTCAAATCAATTATTTCTTTAAAATCAATCATTATGATAATAAAACTACATTTTATTGATTTGTTGTACTGTTTAAATAAGACTCTGTTGGGGCGCCTGGGTGGCGCAGTCGGTTAAGCGTCCGACTTCAGCCAGGTCACGATCTCGCGGTCCATGAGTTCGAGCCCCGCGTCGGGCTCTGGGCTGATGGCTCAGAGCCTGGAGCCTGTTTCCGATTCTGCGTCTCCCTCTCTCTCTGCCCCTACCCCGTTCATGCTCTGTCTCTCTCTGTCCCAAAAATAAATAAAAAACATTGAAAAAAAATAAAAATAAATAAGACGAATGAGTGAATGAATGAATGAATGAATAAATAAATAAATATTGCCCAAGTAGGAATTTGTTTCTGGTAAAGAACACAGGAAAATATATATTCTATAGTTTTTTTTAAATTATGAATATAACTACATGTGCCAGCCCGTGAATATATGCTGGGGTACACAGAGCTCATAGATCCCTTGTGTAACCCTACTACCTAGTGAGGAAGACAGAAGGGTAAACACAAAACTAAAACACAGTATTTTAAATAATATGTCATTCATCCATTCAGTAAATATTCATCAGGTCCATACTTTGCTCCTGGCCTTAAGCTAGGAATACAAGAAAATAAATTAACTGACCTCAAAAAGCCTATATGCAGGCAGAGGAGAGAAGAAGTCATCAAACCAAGAATTAGAATGCAATGTGTAGCATGTAAATTATTCGTTCATTCATTCAACACTTCTTGACAATTACTTTGTGCCAGATGATGTGGCAGTTGCTTGAGATATAAAGACATAGTAATTCATGATTATTTCCTGTAGAGGCAACCCATCACCTCTAACACATTTTGATGCAACAGTTTGTGCAAAACCATAGGAGTAAGAGAAAGCAAGGCATGTTCCAGAAACTGTAAGAGGCAGATTAGGACTGTGCATGGAGTACCGATGGAGAAACAGTAAAAATGAGGCTAGACAGGTAGGAGCAGATTTTAAGAGGACTGACTCTAAAAGACTGTGTTTATATTCTCCAAACTCTATAAATGTTTCCAGAAACTTTTTCTCACTGCACTACACAAGTATTTTTTTTTATTTTTATTATTTTTATGCAAATATTTACTATGTAATATGTATAGATATTGTGGAGCGTCAAGAAATGGAGTTTACTTTCCCCCTGAAAGCAGAGCCCAAAACTAGGAGTTGTGCGCAGGTAGTTTACTTCGGAGCCGATTCCACAAGAAGTAAGAAAGAGGGACTGGCTAGAGGAGGAAAGGAGGAAAAGCCAAATTGAGGGTGCTCTCCTGGGTTGACCACCACTGTAAGCAGCCAGGTCTCAGTACCACCTAGACTTTTTCTGAGGAGGATTTCGCAAAATATTCCATGCAAGGATAGAGACGTAAAAGGCATTCATCAAGCAGCTCCTCTCCCCGCATTATTTTTTTTTAATATATGAAATTTATTGTCAAATTGGTTTCCATACAACACCCAGTGCTCATCCCAAAAGGTGCCCTCCTCAATACCCACCACCCACCCTCCCCTCCCTCCCACCCCCCATCAATCCTCAGTTGTTCTCAGTTTTTAACAGTCTCTTGTGTTTTGGCTCTCTCCCACTCTAACCTCTTTTTTTTTTTTTTCCTTCCCTTCCCCCATGGCTTTCTGTTAAGTTTCTCAGGATCCACAGAAGAGTGAAACCGTATGGTATCTGTCTTTCTCTGTATGGCTTATTTCACTTAGCATCACACTCTCCAGTTCCATCCACGTTGCTACAAAAGGCCATATTTCATTTTTTCTCATTGCCACGTAGTATTCCATTGTGTATATAAACCACAATTTCTTTATCCATTCATCAGTTGATGGACATTTAGGCTCTTTCCACAATTTGGCTATTGTTGAGAGTGCTGCTATAAACATTGGGGTACAAGTGCCCCTATGCTTCAGTACTCCTGTATCCCTTTCTCCCCGCATTATTGACAGGAGCCTTAATGTCACCCACCACGCACTTTGGTTTGACATGCGCATGTCTGTGCGGCAAGCAGGCTCCCGCTGGCATTTCTCACCTCCGAGCGCCCGTAGGCCAGAAATCAAAAGTTGCTTGCTGGACGTGAGACATTGTCACTGCAAAGTCAACCGTGCAATCCTGTGAGGAACTAACTGTCCCCCAAGTAGAGACTAGAACCAGATCTGAGGCTGAGAAGGGTATGAGAAGGACCCGAAAAGTGTCTTGAGGTACTCATTTATATTATGATACACAATTGACTTTTAACAATGTGAGTTTGAACCTTGCAGTTCCACTTACACGTGGATTTTTATAGTACACTACTGTAAATGTATTTTCTCTTCCTTACGATTTTCTCAGTAACATTTTCCTTTCTCTAGATTACTTATAGTACTTAATACAGATAACATACAAGATATGTGTTAATCGACTGTTTATGTTATTGGTAAGGCTCCCCGTCAACAGTAGTGATGTTTTGGGGGGGCTCAAAAACTAAATATGGATTTCTGACTGTGCATAGGTCAGTGACCCATGTTGTTCAAAGGTCAACTGTATTTCAAATGCCCCCTATACATGTGATGGTGATTAAAGACTGACCTCTCACCCTAAGAATTAATATGTCTTAAGGTTAACCTGTTTAGGTACACACTTTAGGACGATCTCTTGAGTAGCGGTTTTCCACCTGGAAAAGTTTGATGATAAGGAAACCAAAGTGATTAGGGCTTATACAAAGCAATGGAAGAACACAGAAAGGAATAAGGATCAGAAAGCTTCTTTAGGAGATAAGATCGGTAAGCTGGAGAACATAGGAGAGAGACAGCACCTCTTAGGATGGGGTTTCTCAGACATTTTTAATTATAACCCACAGGAAGAAATACATTTCACGCCAGGAAGACGCACCCTCCCTCTGGCCTTCCTATACACATACACTTTAATAATACAAAAGTTGTACAGATAATACCTACCTTTACTATGTGCAATGCTCTCTAATACTTTTTTATATTCTACTGCTTCTATTATAAAATATTGGTTTCATGTTGTTGAATCACTATATTGTACACCTATATATAACACTGTATGATAACTACATGAGAATTAAAATTTTAAAAAAAGAAAAAAACAAACAAATAAATAACTAAATAAGTAGATACTGGCTGCTTAAATTGGTTATATTACCATAGTTTTAAAATACTGATTTAGGGTAATTCCCAGCTTTCTAGCTTGGCAACAGAGAAAAAAACTGATAGCTATATCATCAAAATGGGAAGTACAGAAAGAAGGAGGAGAGAGTTTTGAAAAGAGTTTAGCATATGTTCAAGGTATGTTAGAAACTTTCACATGTAATCCTTCATTCAATTTTTATAATTACCTTAGTAGGAAGTTGGTATTCCAATTTTAAAGATAGAGAAATTAAGGCTTATAAAAGTAACGGTAGTTTTCAAAAATTGTATAGGCAGAAAATGGAGGAAAGTTATGAAGCAATTTTTTATTCTCCTATTAAAATTAGTTTGCAAGATTCCCCTTAAACTTAAATAATATGAACCTTGCTTTATATTTGAAAGCTAAAAATGTAAGTAATAATACCTTTAAACTTCTGACTGACCCCGTGGTCTATTAGGAGTAGTATTTTGTTAATTTATTTTTTTGAAATAAATGATTTTCTGGTGTTTATTCATGTAACAACCACTCTTTGTAAGGAAAAAAACAAACCAAATTATAATTCTGTTTGTTTTATAAATGAAGGAGAACAAAAGGCCTGAACTAATTTTTTCTTTGCACTGTCCATTTAAATAGAATTTACATAGAAATTTTAAACAACAGATGATACTGTAAGGATCATCTAGAAGAGATATCCAATTCCTTTATTTCACAGATGAGAAAACTGATCTCATCTATTTATTGGCAGAATACAGTATGTAGGAAACCCTACTAAATCATGTGTTCGGCCATTTAAAGTTTACAATTATTATTCAACTTCCCTCTCGGCTCCCCTCTGCAAACATTCTAATTACTCTTTCCAGAAAAATAATTTCCCAAGTGTCCAGATCACAAAATAGAACACAAAGAAAGATTCAAGCACAAGGAGGAGGAAAGGGTGGAGTTGTTAACATCCTCCTTTCTCCAGTGGGTTCAAAGCTTTTTTTTTTCCACTTCTACTTTTGCACACACACACTGACCATGTGTGGAGGTTACACTTTCATCTGCAGGTCCTACAGAAACTAGAAATTTCTTCTCTTTCTTTCCTTTCTTTTTCTTTTCTTTCTTTTCTTTTTTTCCTTCCTTCCTTCCTTCCTTTTTTCTTCCTTTCTTTTCTTTCTTTCTTTCTTTTTCTTCCTTTCCTTCTTTCTGTGTTGAGGGTTGACAGCTGACATCCCCAAGTTCTACTTTCCCCTTCACTTTTCTCTTTTCCTTCTCTTTTCCTGCTCTATAAAATAGCCATTAATAGACCACTGCATGTTCATGTATGTTACAGCTCTGGTTCCACCAGGATGGCCATTTGTCAAGAAGGGCCTGTTCTTCCCTTCCCCCTGTTCTTTTCATGTATATATCATAGAAGAGTGGAAAGCTACAGGGAAAGAGGCACATAGAGAGATTCAAGGTAGGCCCTGGGGAACTGTTTGTGCACTTCAAAACCCAAATGTGGGAAATTCTTTTCTAATACGTGCAGTAAGTAGAGTTAAATTATTTGGGGCATAAAAACTCTCCTGATTGCCCAGTATGGCTTAGGTGTTTGCAAAATTTTGTATGTATATTTAGGATATGTTAAAATGGTTGAAATACTTTGATATTGGTAATCACTTAATTCAACTGGCTAATAGCCAGCTATATTACTCTAGGTTCTCCTGAGAAGCAGAATGAGTAGCATGGAGAGAAAGAATGATTGAAAAAGAGATCAATTGATTTTAAGAAATTGAATTACATCATTTACAGAGGCTGGCAAGTCCAAAAGCCATGAAGCAGGCAGAAGGCTGGAAACTCAGGTAAGACTTGATGTTGCCCTCTGGAATCTAAATGTCACAGGACAGTATGCTGGAAACAGACAGGGTTTCTTTGTTGCAATCTGGAGGAGAATTCTTCTTAAGGATGCTCTTAAGGCCTCAGCTGACTGGATCAGGCCCAACCCACATCTGCTTTACCCAGTGTCTACTGATTTAAGTGCTAATTACATCTAAAAAATATCTTCACAACATCTAGACTGGATAGCTTAGCTTCTCACAGGCAGAATAAGTATTTAAAATTGTAATATAATGGTAGGGCACCTGAGTGGCTCAGTCGGTTAAGCATCCCACTCTTGACTTCATATCAGGTCATTATCTTGCAGTTGCTGGATTCAAGCCCTGGGTCAGGCTCTGTACTGACAGCACAGAGCCTGCTTGGGAGTCTATTTCTCTCTCTCTGCCCCTTCCTCACTTGTGTGCATTCTCTTTATCTCAAAATAAATAAATAAATAAACTTAATTTAAAAATATTTTTAGGGGCGCCTGGGTGGCGCAGTCGGTTAAGCGTCCGACTTCAGCCAGGTCACGATCTCGCGGTCCGTGAGTTCGAGCCCCGCGTCAGGCTCTGGGCTGATGGCTCGGAGCCTGGAGCCTGTTTCCGATTCTGTGTCTCCCTCTCTCTCTGCCCCTCCCCCGTTCATGCTCTGTCTCTCTCTGTCCCAAAAATAAATAAACGTTGAAAAAAAAAATTTAAAAATATTTTTAATTATAATATAATGGAATTATATTAAATTTGGAAAGCATCACTGTGGAGTAACATGCATAACCATTTTAACTATTTTAATTGATTTGAGTGCCTAATTAATTTTCTCAATAATCACTTAACTTTATTTAAAATAAAAGAATAATTTGCAGAAGTTTTTGTTTTGGACTTTGGTGTGTGTGTGTGTGTACGTGAGAGAGAGAGAGAGAGAGAGATGGCACTATTACCTGATAAAAACTAAAATTTTATTTTGTGTTAGTTGTCATTTCAATTTGGCATTTATATTTTGAAACTCTCTAAGTCAAACATATGTACAGAAACAAGATAATTTAAAGATTTAACTTCAACATCAATATATTCCCGAAGTTATATGCTTTAAATTATACCAAATAAACTAATTCTGAAAGAGAAAATAAAACTACCTCCATATGATTTTATATTAGCATGTGATTTTCTTAGAAACAAACAGCATTTTTCTTACAAAAATATATTTTGCAAAAAACTTTCCTTCTTTCCCAGAGGAGAAAAGTAAGTATAAAAAATAATAGCACGATGCGCCTAATTTCTATAACAGGTTCATAGTTATATGAGTTAGTGTGAGCAATCTTGCAGGTTCTTTTCTTTTCTTTTTAATAATTAGTAATAGCGGCAACCTCCCTCTTGGTTTTGACCTCTCTAGTTTATACATTCCCTCTGTGAGGTTCAGCCCAGGTTCACTTGTAAAGTCAGCAGAAATGTGAAACTCTTTGCTGGTTAATGCTATCGTTAATAGAGCTATTCATCACTCAGCACAGAATACATAGAAAGTGGCTATGGTTTTTTTGTTCATTGACTTTTACATTTCTCCCCTTTTAATGAATTATCTCAGAGATTTAGGAATCGGTTCATAGCCAACACCCAAATTTTATAAATGTTAAATTTTTTACTGTTTCAGAAACTTTTGGAAAGAAATGAAAAATGACAGATGCAGAGGAAGTCTCTTAACACCTTACTCAGTCCTATAGCCTGAATCACTCCTTGGACCCTCCTACCTGCCTCCTTCCCTTTTCAGAGAAAACCAATATATTATAGATTGTGTAACCTTCCTATTTTTGTTTTTATTACTTTTCCCATATATGTATAGCACCATCAAACTTATAGGTAACATTTTACATTATTTTAATTTTGTATGATATAGATTTACAACTTAATTTTTAATTTACCTTTGTGCTTTCAAAATGTACCAAAGTTAATACATGTAGATGTGCTTCATTTATTTTGACTGCTAGGTAGTATTGTATATTAAAAATACTGTAATTTAACTAATCACTTCTTTATCAATAAATATTTAGATGGTTTCTTAATTTTTTTCTTTTATCAATAGTGATGCAAGAAATAGTCTTGTACATGTCTTCTCATGGGCATATACAAGTGTTTCTCTAGAGCATACTCCTAGCGGTGGAATTTCTGGAAAATGCGTTACACTTGTAGTCTATTTTGCTTGACTATCTAAGTATTTTTTTCAAAGTGCTTGATCAATTTACATTACTGCCAGCCAGCAGGGTATTAGAATTTGTTTTCCCACTCCTCCAAAAGCTGGGTATTGTCAGAGGTCTCAGTTGTCAGGGGTCTGCCAAAGCTAAATGTGAAGCAATATTTCATTTTCAAACCGATGAGAATTCTCCCTCCACTGTTCAGATTTAAGATCTTTTCTCCATTCTGCCATTCTAGCTGCTTCTTCCATAGGCATTTCAGTCATATTATTTGTCCACTTTTCTTTAAAAAAAATTTTTTTAATGTTTTATTTATTTTTGAGACAGAGAGAGACAGAGCATGAGCAGGGGAGGGGCAGAGAGAGAGGAACACACAGAATCTGAAGTAGGCTCCGGATGACAGCAAGAGCTGTCAGTACAGAGCCCAACGTGGGGCTCAAACTCACAAATCACAAGATCATGACCTGAGCCGAAGTCAGACGCTCAACTGACTGAGCCACCCAGGTGCCCCTATTTGTCCACTTTTCAATTGGGTAATTTGTCTTACTTATTTTGAGACATTTTTACTATACTAAGATACCAGTTTTTCTGTTTATATGTGTTATAAACTGTTTCTCTCAAGATTATTACTTTCTATTAAATTTTTTGAGGGTATCTTACAGTACAGAACCTTGCAGTTTAAACAAGATTATAGATGATTTCCTTTCATTTTGTGCTTATTATGTTTTTGCTTAAAAGTAAGGTATATTTCCTTCCAAAAGTTTTAAAGAATTTTTTCTCACATTTGGGTCTTCAGTTCACCTGGACTTTATTTTTAATATGGTACAAATTGAGAATTCCTTTAACAAAGAATTAATTTTACTTAGCACCATGTATTAAAAACTTTGCTCTTTCACAACTAATTACTCTGCCGCCACTAGAGTTCTTAAATATGCATAAATCTTTCTCTGGGATTTTTATTCCTTTCCATTGGTTGGTTTGTTTAGCCCAATACAAATAGTAAGATTGCTTAAAGATAAGTTAATAAAAGTTATTCATTCTAAATACTAGGGAGAAAAAGATTGAAAACAAAAATGACTAGAATCTGTTGGGTCTGAGGATAATATGATAGTAATATCAAAAGATCTATTATTTGGAGTATATGAAGTAGGGAGGTGGAGGTTGCTGCAGGAAAATATTTGAAGACATAGTGACTGAAAAAAAAATTCTGCATGTTTGATGAAAAAAAAATGACAGAAAAAAAATTTAAGAATTTCAGTAAATCTCAAACAGTCCAAGTTCAAATAAAAAAGAGAAATTATACCAGAGGGGAAACTTGTAACTTTGGGAATGAAAAGGAAAGCAAGAGCAATGATACATATCTGAATAAATATAATTTACTATTTTTCTTTTCTCAGCTCATTAAATTATACTACTTTTGAAAGTAAAATTTATAACATTTTCTGGGAAAGTTTAAGTGTATATACATGTTAATACATATGACAGAGCAAGGAGACAAAATCATCAAGGGTGTAGAAAACCTGAATAACACTATCAACCAACTTTACCTAATTGACATGTGTAGAACATTCCACCCAATAACAGAATATACATTCTTTTCAAGTACAACATAAAACATTCACCAAGATAGATCATAAAACAAACATTAACAAACTTGGAAGAGTTCAAATTAAACAAATTATGTTCTCTAAACATCAGTAACAGAAAAAGTGTGTGAATATTGAATAACCCATGAGTTAAAGAAGAAATCTCAAGAAAACTCGGAAAATATTTTGAACTGAATGAAAACACAAATTAACAATATAAAGAATGTAAAAGATGATACTCCTACAGACTCCATAGATATTAAACGATAATGAAAGTATACTACAAAAATCTATGCCCATGATTTTGACAACTTAAATGAAATGGATCACTTCCTTCAAAAATACAAATTACCAAAACCTGCTCCATAGTAAATAGCCTATATCTGCCCCTATAAGGAAGTTGGATTTGTAGTTTAAAATCTTCCAAAAAAGAAAAATCTAGCACCAGATGGTTTTACTGGTGAATTCTACCAAGTATTCAACAAAGAAATAATACCAATTCTACAGAAAATCTTGCAGAAAATGGAACGGCTGGGAGAGAGGGCAGGAGCACTTCCCAACTCTATTTATGAAGTCAGCATTCCCTTGATTTCAAAAACAGCCAGAGATACTAAAAGAAAAAGAAAATTTAAAAAAACACTGTCTCGATGAACATAAATGTAAAAAATCCTCAGTGGTATGGTCTGAATATTTGTGTGCCTCCAGAATGCTTATGTTGAATCTTAACTCCCAAAGATGATTACATGTTAGTAAATGGAAGTCTCGGGGAAGTGATTAGGTCATAATGATGGGACCCTCATGAATGTGATTAGCACACTGTAAAAGCATTTCACAGAATCCCTAGCCCGTTCCACCACATGAGGGCACAGCAGGAAGGTACCTCTTATAACCAGGAATTGAGCCCTCACCAGCCACCGTATAAAACCTACAAACACCATGATCTTGGACTTCCAGGCTCCAGAATTGTGAGAAATAAATTTATCTTGTTTATAAAATATAGCTAGCATTTTGTTATAGCAACCTGAATGGATTATGACACAAATTGAATCTTGAAGTATGTAAAAAAGATAACATGAAAATAAAAATCATGGGGTGCCTGGATGGCTCAGGTGGTTAAGCATCCAACTTCGGCTAAGGTCATGAACTCGCGGTTCGTGACTTCAAGCCCCATGTCGGGCTCTGTGCTGACGGGTCAGAGCCTGGAACCTACTTTGAATTCTGTGTCTCCCTTTCTCTCTGTTTCTCTCTCTCTCATCTCTCTCTCTCTCTCTCTCTCTCTCTCTCTCTTTCTTTCTCTCTCTCTCTCTCTTCTCTCTCTCTCAAAAATAAAAAATGATTAAAAAAATTTTTAAAAAAGAAAAAAAATAAAAATCACAATGAGATACCCATACACATGTACTAGAATGCCTTTTCTACAAAACTTGACAATACCAAGTACAAGAACAAAAAGCAACAGGAACTCTCACACATAGCTGGTGGGAATGCAAAAGGCACAGCCGCTCTAGAAAATAACTCCTAAAAGTTGAACATACACTTACCACAACAATTACCTAGCAATATCACACACTGGCATTTGCCCAAGTAAAATGAAAACTACATTCATACAAATACTACAGTAATTTTAAAACAATTTTGTTAGTATCACCAGAAACCGAAAACAACATAAATGTCATTGAACAGAATAGATAAATAAATTGTGCTACCTCCATATAATGAAACAGTACTCTGCAATAAAAAGGATTGAACTACTGATACATGGGAGAAATTGATGAATCTCAAATGCGTTATGCTAAAAGAAAGAAATTTTTCCCCAAAGGCTATATTCTGTATAATGCCATATGTGTTACTGTCCAGAAAAGGCAAAATTACAGAGTTACAAGACCAGTCAGTGGTTGTCAGACATTAATACCAGGGGAAGCGTTTGATTATAAAGTGTTGTATGAGGTTATTTCTTCTGGAGTGATAGAACTGTTCTGTATCTTTATTATGGTGGTGTTTATACTACAGTATGCATGTGTCAAATGCATAGAACTCTATACCAAAAAGAGCAAATTGTCCTGTATGTAAATTTTTAACATATTTTTAAAATATTCGATAGGTGTTTGGAAATAATTTGTCTCCCTATTTGTTGAAGGTAGTGCTTTAGATGCATCCTAATTTTTGATATATGCAAAATCTGTCATTTTCCAGAAAAGTTGTATCAAAATCTCCCAATAAATGGATAATTATCAATTTCAACTTTAATCCTATTAACATTTGCTCTATGCACTTTTCAAGGCATTGCAGGTTTTCCGGTATATATACATTCAGTGATGTATCTTTCTAGTGAATTATGGTGTTCTTTCACCTAAGTCCTTTTTTGGTTCAAAGTTTATTTTGCCTTTTATTAATATTGCAAAAACAAATTTAGTTGGGTTCATCTTTGCTTTGCTTGTATCTGTTTTTCCATTTCAGTATTTCCTGTATCATCATATGTAAGTGTATTTCCATCAACCCAGAATTTTAAAAATCTAATTTGAAACTACCTATCTTTTAAGAAGTAAATTTAGACTTAAATCTAAATTTATTTAAGTTTAGCTGGTAGTTTACCATTTATTATTACTGCTTCATTTTAACTTACTTAGTAGCTTATTTTTTAATTTTATTTCTCGTGATATTTGTTTGCTTATATTCTTCCTCCTTCCTTTATTGAACAGCAGAAACTTTTATTGATTTGTTATTGTTTTACACTCTATTGCTCTACATACAGTGTTTATCCTTAAATAATCAACATGCAATCTTGACCCAGCAGATAAAAATTTAGTCAGTATTACTAACTTCTCCAGAAAATCGAAGGATCTGAAAAAGCTTGAGCTCCAATGATTTATTTGATTTTCCATGCACTTTGAGCCCTGTTTTTAAGGCACTCAAAATTAATCATCATCATTATTTTTATTATTGTTTTTAGCATTCATTGCTTACTTAGATTCATCTATAGATTAATCAGTTTTTTACAAACATGCTCATCTACATGTTAATCACTTTCTTTGATTCTTGCATCCTGTTCTTCTTTGTTCCCTGTTCTTTGTAAAGTGCATCATTTGAGGGGTGCCTGAGTGGCTCAGTCGGTTAAGCATCCAACTTCGACTGAGGTCATGATCTTACAGCTAATAAGTTCGAGCCCTGAGTCTGTGCTGACAGCTCAGAGCCTGGAGCCTGCTTCAGATTCTGTGTCTCCCTCTCTCTGTGCTCCTTCCCCACTCACGCTCTCTCTCTCAAAAATAAATAAAAACATTAAAAAAAAATAAAGTGCATCATTTGATGTTCCCTTTAGTGGGTCTGAGTAATGATCCTCAGTCCTAAGTTTTCTCAGTACGTTTTTATTTTGTCCCTACTCTTCTACGTTTTTATTTTGTCCCTACTCTTCTATAACAAGATATTATTTGGTTCTGGATACCAGATATGGATTCTAAGCCTTACAGTTGAGGCAAAAGCCCTAACAAAGCACCTCGAGTCTAAAAACACTGCTTTTCCAGCTATTGATGTCACCCACGCATGAAAGGATTGTTCAAAGGCAATTTTTCTGCAAAACGAATACTCCAACCCCGACTTTTCATTCAATATAAGAGGAGGTTTAGGAAAATGGAATGTGAATTTTTGTGGGATACACAATTCATGAAGAAAGTTTTTATTTCTCCTCACATACCCCTCCATGTAGAAGAAATGCGATGTTTTTCCTCCCTGAAGCCAGGAAAGGGAGAAACAGAATTACTAAAACAAATTGGGGTTATCCAAACTACTTATTTTCCTGTAAGTCAGTTAATCATGAGTATCTCTCATCTAAACTTATCCAAGCTATTCATTTGGCTGGAGAGAGCCTGATGTTTTTGTGATATGGAAACAGGGACCAGGAAAAATCATGCTAAAAGAAAAAAATGTTAGTGAAGCAGCCAGCACTTCCACCATTTGGCTTCACAGGGAGTGAGTTAGTTTCTCAGAATTTTCTAAAGCCCTTAGCTGTCTTATCAGTACACGGATTATAACTAGAGCTAAAAAGGAAAGCAAGGACTAAGAACCGAAGCCAGATTTCTACATCAGAGACAACACAAAGGAAAGACACTCACAGGACTCTCTGAAGAACCAATTAATGTGTTCCATAAAAATAGCACCCATTTGTATGGTTGCAACTGTAGAAACTGGAAGGCTGTCAGTCTCTGGATCTTCAGAAGCCAATGACAAGAAATTATTAAAAAATAAAATGTTAATATCCCAATGAGTTGTTGCTTCTCTACAAAACCAATAAAACCTAAATAACATTTTAGAAAGGGATAGAATTGCAAGTTTTTATTTTTGTTTCTGCTGAGGTCCCAGGTAATTTCTTAATTCAGGGTTGTGTCCCATATAGGATGTTAATGTCCAAGTCTGGTTTGGATTGGGTTCTCAGTTTCTCTACCTTAACTTTGTTTTTCTTCTTAACCCTAATTTTTAATAACACTACTCCTCACTACTTCCTTAGACTAGTGGCAAAGTTTGGGTAATCTCTGTTTCATAGATAGAGTAGACCTTAACAGGTTCTGTCTTCGTTGAAGCCCTACCTCCAAATCTCCATTTAGATGCTAAAATTCCAAACCTTCAGTCTTTAAGGTCCATATATACTATTTCAGCCCCATTGCCACATAGACGACTATGACTTCAGCTGTTCCTTATTGCACTGGCTTAAAATTTTCCTCTCATTTCTGCCATTTGAATAATTATTTTCTTTGAGTTAATCACATATTGAAAAAAACAGTTTATATTTGTCCATCATTTCTATGTAGTTCAGATCAAAATGTCCAACATTAAAGTATAGCTTTTATCTGTTAAAGCCCTATATCCTTTTTATATAGGGTAAAACCAATATATTTAAATAAATTCATATACCTGTATTTAACTTTTTATTAGTGATCTGAAAGCAATGACACTGTTGAGACACTTCCAAATTTTAGTCTCTGCTGTGGTCTGAATGTTTATGTCCCTCCAAAGTTCATATGTGGCAAATCCTAATGCCAATGTGATGGTATTAAGAGCTGGGCCCTTTGGGGGCACCTGGTGGCTGAATTGGTTAAGCGTCTGACTTTGGCTCAAGTCATGACCTTGCAGTTCCTGAGTTTGAGCCCCACGTCGGGCTCTGTGCTGACAGCTCAGAGGCTGTAGCCTGCTTCAGATTCTGTGTCTCCCTCTCTCTCTGTTCCTCCCTGCTCGCATTCTGTCTCTCTCTCAAAAATAAATAAAGATTAAAAAAAATTTAAAAAAAGGAGAGAGATGGTGCCTTTGGGAGGTACTTAGGTTATGAGGGTGGAGCCCTCATGAATCAAATTAGTGCTCTTATAAAAGAAATGCAAACAGAGATCCCTCATCCCTTCCATCATGTGAGAATACAATGAGAAGTTGTGACTTGGAAGAAGGTTCTCACCAAACTACCTTGGCATCCTGATCTTGGAATTCCAGCCTCCAAAACTGTGAGAAATAATTTTCTATTATGTATAAGCCACCCCCAGTCTATGGTACTTTGCTATAGCAACCCAGACTGACTTACTCAGGTTCCATAACCAATCTTCTTTCTTTTTTTAAAGTTTATTTATTTATTTTGAGAGAGATAGAGAACCCCAAGCAGGCTCTGCACTGACATGAGGCTCAGTCCCACAAACTGAAAGATCATGACCTGAGCCAAAATCAAGAGTTGGACACTTCACTAACTGAGTCACCCAGGCACCCCAGGTTCTGTAACCATCTTCTTAAATCACATATCTAGGATGGAAAATCACATTTTGGGGTGAAATGAGCTTTGTTAGTAAGAAAAATTAAAATATTATTTGTAATCTTATAAATACACATTTGCATGTACACACACACACACACACACACGCAAACTTATAACTAGTTTCTAGTACGGTTGTCTCCAAGATTGGGTCCCTGCTCTCTTGCTAACTTTCACTGAATTTCTTAAAGAAAATGAGAATATATCAATAGTAGCTAAAGCTATGTTCTAAACAAGCAGGTTTCAACTCCTGTTATTTCATCACTGGACTCCTCCCAAATAGAGTTTGGCAAGAGTCATTCTGAAATCAACACGGAAAGTCACAGAAGAACAAATTGGGGTCATCTGACTCATTCCACTTGTGACTTAAAATGCACTTGAACCCACATTTCCAGAGGGGAAAGTTAGTTATAAAGTATCCCAAATCAACTAATGTCACGTGTTTCAGTTCCATTTAAACTTTGAGTCAGGAGGAAGACAAGGTGGAAAAAGAAGTAAAAGGAGAATGAGGATATTTTAAGTAGAACATTTCCAAATTGCTGAAAATGATTGTTTTTATATCACAAATTTATAAATAATTCAAAGAAAAAGATTATATGATCCATAAACTTTACTGTCATTTTTAATAAAATATTTAAATCATACTTCTAAAATAAAAAAGTAATTATTTTTATTAAAGCCCATTTCTGACATTCCATTTCTGAGTTCAAAATATTTCACAATGCAGAAGCTCTAAAACTAAAGTATTATGCAGTCAAACTTACTTATCCTTCCTTTTTTTAGATAAAACCTCATGTTTTTAAGTTTTAGATAATTATATTCTTAGTAAACTATGGTTTTAATTATAATACACAAAAATATTGTAGTGAAAAGTAAAATGATTGTTGATACCAGCTTTTTGTTTCATAGGAGTTATTTGGGGACTTAAAAGAGAAAGAATGTCCTTCTCTATGTTCGCCTCACTACTACACCACTGCGTATAAGAAGGAAGGATAAGCTTTTCTTACTGAATTGGCTGCCACTGTAAACATTAGTAGAACAATCGATTCTATTTGTCCATCCTAGTCTTAAACTCTTTACTCTTGTTTCCTTTTTTCATCTTTAACCCTGCTGAGTTAATATTTATTTTCCTTCCTTTTGTTCTCTGTATCTTTTCCTATTCAATCAATTATTTTGAGTGCTAGCTTAAAGACCAACACATCATGGTGTTGTACTAACCATCTCTTTTCTAACAGATTCTTCTTTTAAAGAAAAGCACTGCCTCTGAATGACTAATGGGTGTGAAAATGCCAATTCAGCTATGCTTGGAGTAAAGCTGATGAAATTCTTCACTTACGACGTATGTGTATCTTTTTTAAAAAAATGAAGCTATGTTTTATAGGTTCCTAAAAGTAAAGTGTTCCAAGGATGATCAAGGATTTTTTATAAAAATCTTGTTATATATTCTCCTAAGGAGATTATAGGTGCATATTAATAATGCACTTGTCATTGCTTCATTATGATGTTCTCTGAAGAGGCATTTTATTATTTTATTTTATTTTTATTTTTTATTTTTGAGAGAGAGAGGCAGAAAGAGAGGGAAAGAGGGAATGCCCAACAGGCTCTGTGCTGTCAGTGCAGAGCCTGATGCAGGGCTCGATCTCATGAACCGTGACATCATGACCTGAGCACAGATCAAGAGTCAGATGGTTAACCAGCTGAGCCACCCAGGCACTTCTGAAGAGGCATTTTAAATAATCTTTATTAGTGGACTAATAAGCAACAACATGTAATGCTGGGAGAAGAGATCAACCAGTTGTGAGAATAGACATGTTTTTTTTTTTTTTGAGAGAAGTGCCATAAATGACAATAGTTGGGCCATTCATTGGCCCAATAATACTCACCGTATTCTAGTCTCTTAGCTTAACATTACTGTACCTCATCCTTCCAACCAATCTTGCTTCTAGTCAATCTCCAACCCAAAATACTCTGGGTATTTCTATCAAGACTTAATAGATGATGAGATAGAGCCATAAATAGGTTATGTAAATTCTCCATGATCACATGAGCAATAAATGGAGATTCAAACACAGATCTGTCTTCAAACATGATACTCTTGAGTGTCAAGCAAAGCTGGGAAATGGAGAACTAAATCCATTTTATAAAAAGAGCTATGTGAATATAGATCATCCTGAAAATTGGAAAACCTGAAAAATAAACAAACCCCCCAAGAATGCTGTAGAAATAGGTATCATTAAATTCTTGACTGGTAGCAAAAATAATTTGTACATAAAACTAAAACATAAAAATCAGAATTCTTCATGAAGATGTATAGCTTTTATTTAAAATACCTATCCTATATAATAAAATGATCACATCTTCCCTTTTCTAATTCAAGAGCAATTATTTACTTTTATATTAAAGAAGAAAAATTGGAAGTTTCACTAAGTGCTCAGGACTTTAAATTTCACTAAGTAATAGATTTCTGCGCATTCCTTACACAAGATTTCAAAATTAGGGGTTTTATATGTAAGTTTTGAAGCTCTAATTGTAAAGAATATATAACTGCTAGTCAGATGTTACAGTAAATTTCACATTTTCCTATATTTCAATGTGCTTTTTGGGAAAAGTAATGTAGCAATAACTTCACTAAGACACAGTTGCAAAAATGCCCATGGGTGTTACTAACATATCAAAAAAGTACTGATTTATTATCATGTAAAATACACAAACTAATGAAAAGGAACATTTCCTATATATATTTATTTAAGCAGAATCTAAGGGAGTCTTTATTTGTACTTTCTTGAGATTGAAATCATCCAGAGAACCTCAGAGTAACAATAGAAAGAATGGGACTCTTCCTTTAAAGATAATGTTCTCCCATCAGGAAATTAAATGTTTCTCCTGGCAGCAAGTGAAGTACACAGAGGAATGCAGTCTCACACGTATACCTCTTTAAAGCTTATCACAGACCGGGTTACCCAAGGTTCAGACTAAAGGGGTGGGGGTGGGGGGCAGTCTCACCCCTAGATATTATTTGAACATATAAACTAGTTTAGAAGTGTTAATTAAAACACATTTGCTTTTCTAGTAGACTTTTATGAAAGAATTAAATGCAGTAAACTATAACACCTTTATATTACAAGAAGGGAAACAACTAGCATCTGCCTTAAAGATGCCCTAGGTTATGCTGTGTGTGTTCAAAGCTGTAATGTACTTGACCCATATATATAACAAAGAATCCTCTAAAAGTGCTCATCCAGGCAAAGGCAGTTTTATGGAGAGGAAAAAGCAAGTGGATTTGGAATCAGAGAATCAGTGAGTGAACATGGGGTCAGTGACTAGTTGCTATGTCAACTTATCAATGTTCTGTAACATTTGGGGCCTGTGTCTCCAACTGCAAAAATAGAGATAATAATAATACCTGGCTTACAAAACTGCTATGAAGAATAAAATAGTACATGTGAGAGGGTTTTTAAACTTTCTACTGCTATACAAGTATAAAATAATATTATCAGTCAGATCTGTAAATCAGAGGGCCATGACTAAAATTTTGCCACATGAACATATGGAATCTGAAAGGATACACATTATAGAAAATGCCCCTGTCTCTTCAGGGCCAATACTGGGTAAATAAATGTCTCCTTGCTGTGGAATCCAGTGTACTCTAGGCTGAACTAACACGTAGAAGTAGCAAAGTGAGACTGGCACTAGAGAGACATCTAGTGTTTGAAAGAACAGGAGAGTAGATTTGAGATTGAAGCAATTTTGTTTAAAAAAAAGAATGAAATGGTCTGTGTCCACATAAAGGTATACAAAAATTAAATCAACATAATAATATTCCTACACCATTTTGAATCCTCCAGAAATGTGAAACTTTTTATTGAATTTTCAACTTATACACTGGCATTTTTAAGGAAAACCAGGAGTCAAGGAAGGTAACTCCTGGAACTTCCCTCTTAGGACATTTACCACCTCCCTGGGTAAAGTTTGGTTCAAATGGGAGAGAAGATAGGTCTGGGGAGAAGATAGATGAATAGCAGAGGGAGATTATGTTTGGAAAGAAATCAGTGGGGGCACCTGGGTGGCTCAGTACATTAAGTGTCTGAATTCAGCTCAGGTCATGATCTCACAGTGGGTGGATTTGAGCACCATGTCTGGCTCTGTGCTGACAGCTCAGAGCCTGGCCAAATCCTATCTCTCCCTCTGTCTCTGCCCCTCTCCTACTCATGTTCTGTCTGTCTCTTCTCTCAAAAATAAATAAACGTTAATTTAAAAAAAAAAAAGAAAGAAAGAAATCAGTGAGGGAAAAATAATTAGGGGCTCCTCTGTGGAAAAGGTGAGCACGGGCTATGGGAAAAGACCAGACAAGAAGATTCTACATTTTTAGTAATAATGCACCCTTCTAAATATATTGTTGACTATTATTTCATTAGCCCCACATATGTGGTGATGCATTGAAAGTAATTCAGTTTACAGGTTTTAATAACTAAACATCAACAAAAGAATTACTGCAGTTCAAATAGTTAATAGATATTTATTAAATGATTACAATGTGTCAGAAATCTTCAAGATATTGGGAATGTACCAACTAACCAAACGTAAAAATTCCTAGCCTTGGAGCTTACATTCTAGATAAGAAGAAAGACAATAATTAACATGGAAAAATAAGTAAAATAGAGACTGTCTGAAAGGAGGGAAGAGGGAATGAAATTTTTGCTAAAGTAACACTATTACCTAATCTTCCTCACCAGAAAATCAAAAATGATTTTGGAGCCATTTTTAAGGCATATATTAGTTTTTTCCCCTTCCAATGTCAATAAAATTTGATAGCCACTGTTCTATGTTAGCTATTCAAGCTCTTGGTTGGAATAAAGTAAGTAGTTGAAGCAGCCATATTTATGTGAAAATGTGAAATTACTTAGTTTTCCATATCTCAAAGTTCTCATCTAACATTTTACTTTTTTTTTTTTAAGATTTTATGTTTAAGTAATCTCTACACCCAATATGGGGCCTGAATGCACAACCCTGAGGCCAAGAGTCACTTGCTCCACCGACTGAGCCAGCCAGATACCTCTCATCTAACATTTTTCTAATCACTTTTGTTTCAATTTGTAAACCTGCTAAAGTTCCCTGCCACCACTAAGATTTCATAAATGGCTTTAAATGATAATGGTAACAAGAAATACAGAGCCTCTTCTTTTTTTTATTTACATGCTTGGATAATGTCTATAGAAATATTTTTCTAAATATATGAAGAAACTATAATATTAGTTTTTTGTCCCTAAGTTCTAAGAATCACTAAACTCTAGTAATGCCAAGCTTCTGTTTGGGATAAAGTACTCTTGTCCCCAAGACTGAGATTTATTTTTTTTAAGAAATAAATGGTAAAATGCAATGCCAAGCAATTCAGGTGTTTAAAAAACTCTTAGAGACCTTTGATGAAAGCATGTTATTTTCTTTTAGATCTAACTACCAAATGGGTTAGACATGATATATTTAAGGGACGGACGTAAGTACATCATTGTTATACATACCAAAATAGGCAAATATTCTCCAGGAATTTTCATGTTGGTAGCCTTTTTTCTGAAACTTTTAAAAAATGTTTATTTATTTTGGGGTGGGGGGTAGGGGGCAGAGAGAGAAGGAGAGAGAGAATCCCGAGCAGGTTCTTCTGCACTGTCAGCACAAGCCCGACTTGAGGCTCAATCTCACCACCATGAGATCATGATCTGAGCTGAAATCAAGAATCAGGTGCGTAACCAACTGAACCACCCAGAAGCCCCATGTGCTGCAATTTAACAGCTCTCTTAACTCTCAGAACCTAACAATACATATTACTATGTTTTGATACATAATTTGGTGTGAAATGACATGACTTGTTTGTTTTTTAGTAACATTGTGCTATCACAATTCTTTAATAATTCTCAGGAGATTTAAAATCCAATATGTAAATTTCTGTGTTCAGAATCTTTTGTAACTAAAATTTGCCAAAAGTGTTATTTTTCCTTTTATTATGATAACATTTACTAATATAACTTTAGTAAACTTTAGAGATTTCTCCCCAACGTATCTATATGCATATTCTCTATGGAACCAAAAAAAAAAAAAAAACCTATGGTATGCATAGAAGTTCATACAGCATCATATTCTTATTTTCCTTATCCAAGAAACCAGATTTCTTGATTCAATATCCTTCACTATATACATTGCTTATGGTCTTATATTGATTATTTCCTTCTGGTCTGCTTATGTAATGGCCATATTTAAGCTTCAAAACCATAGTGAGAAATGCTTATTTATGTGATGAGAGAAGAATTTAACTCCTTGCTCACTTTCCATTCTGTTATTAGTGACAATTATCATCAAACATTCTAAATTTTTCACTCAATAGAGAGTCCTACTTATAATTTCAAACCCTTTAGCTGAAACACATACATGCATACACACATAGAGACAGAGACAGAAAGCCGGAAAGAAGGAAATTGTTGGAATAGAAAGATTATATAAAAGTCTTTTATTAATTCACATTATCTTCATTACTTAATCTGAAGGAGGAGGTTGATTTTGAATGTTACTTTATCTTTAGTTCCACTGAGTGGTGATGTCACTTATAGAAATTTGTATCTTGTTTAAAAGGTACCACAAAAATACTGACCTTTCCATGCATCTTGCTACTATGAGACACTTTGTTATGATTACACTCATTTTGCCATGTAAGACTTTGAGATGTTGTAGAAAATGACTTATTTCCTAGGTGTTATCCACATAGAATCCATCCAATTATATGGCAATGTGGGATTTTAAAAAGGTAACAATCCTGAGATGTAACATTGAAAAACTCAATCCAGCACAGTGTGGTTTGGGAGCCATCCCTGTCTTCATAACAGAGTCTATCCAAATCCTTATATGAATTTTCTCTGGCTAGTTTGATGGTACTAGAATCCCACCGACTGGTATAGAGACTCTCTTAAAGCAGACTAAGGGACAGGAGACATCTGCCTGCTATCATGGAAGCGAGTAAGGCAAAAATGTAGCCCTCCTTTTGCAGTGTTATTCAGCCTTATGCCAATGAAAGGATCCCTTAAATAATCAGAGAGCTGTGGATCACGTAAAGTTGGAATTTCGCTAGACCAGGTATTTTTCACATAAAAGCCCATTAATAATAGTTGTATAGCCACTGTTTGCTTCATAGTTGGATACTTACAGATTTGGCCAAATTAGAAGATTAAAAAAAATGGAAAAAAATTGTATTCATATGATTTTCTGGTTTCAAGTCTGTGATAAAACTGCATCATAGATACACTGGAGCACATTTTCATCTAACTATCATGTATAATTATAAAAACAATAGCCATAGCTATTAGCAAGTAGCATGAACCAGTCAGGATGTAAAGCCCTTTAAGTGAAATAATCTAACTTCAGTCCTTACAAGGTAAGGTATGATTCCTTGAGGTAGATATGATTCCTTTTATAACAGATGAGGAAACAAGTTTCCCAACTAGATAATGTTGGCTGTAATTCATTCTAAGCCTATTGTCTTCAAAGCCTATGCCCTTAAACACTATGCTTTACTGGTGTCTGGAAATGAAATCAACCTAAGTATTTAAAACTCAATATCTAAAAACTGGCACATGAAGTTTAACTTTGATCTTATGTCTATAAGAGGTACGAAAAGTTAGAAAACAGAGGTGCCTGGGTGGTTCAGTGGGTTCAGCAACTGACTCTTCATTTCACTTCGGGTCATGACCTCACAGCTTGTGAGATCAAGCCTCACATCAGGCTCTGTGCTGACAGCACGGAGCCTGCTTCAGATTCTGTGTCTTCCTCTCTCTCTGGTCCTCAGCTTGCTCAGGCTCTTTCTTTCAAAATAAATAAATAAACATTAAAAAGAAAAGAAGCTACAACTGGGTGTTATATGTAAGTGATGAATCACTAAATTCTACACCTGAAATCATTTTTACCATATAAGTTACTAACTAGAATTTAAATAAAAACTGGAAATAATTATTTTTAAAGAAGCTACAATGGTTTGCCCCTAGGTTAAGATGGTATCCACGGACACATATTTACAGTAAACAATAACTACCTGAAATATTCATTAAAGTTATGCATCAAACAGCAGATCTTATCCTTGTTCTCTGGGATACAGTGCACAGTGGAAAGAGCACCACATTTAAAGTCAGACAAGTCGTCTCTCAGCTCCAAACTTAGCAGCTGTGAGATCTTAGTCACGAAACTTAAACTATTTGCCTCCATTTCCTCAGGGAATAATAAAACCTATTTCCTATTTTGTAGTGAGCATTCAGTGACACAATGTACATAAAGTTGCTGACACTCACAAAGTGCTATGAGTGTTTTCTAAAACTGACTTTCAAAGTAAATGATGGGAAAATTTTATCCTAAAAATTAAACATTTAAAGCATTGAATTTTGAAAACATGCAAAGTGTTTTTTGAAGCCATACATATTTTTTAACTCTTGTATGTATATATGGACTAAAATTGGGTTAATCAATTTTTCCATCACATGTAATTAAAAAAAATTTTTTTAACGTTTATTTATTTTTGAGACAGAGAGAGACAGAGCATGAACGGGGGAGGGGCAGAGAGAGAGGGAGACACAGAATCTGAAACAAGCTCCAGGCTCCGAGCTGTCAGCACAGAGCCCGACGCGGGGCTCCAACCCACCGCGAGATCGTGACCTGAGCCGAAATTGGCCGCTTAACCGACTGAGCCTCCCAGGCGCCCCTATCACATGCAATTTTAATAATATATGGCAACAACCTTAACAGGCTACCTATGTTAGCAAACTACAAAGGGGAGCATAGCTTGATGAGGATATTTGAACATGTTTTCATCTATACAGAGAGCCACTATGGTAAAAGCTCCTAAAATATTATTCACTGAATGACTATATATTTATAGTAATTTTGTTTCAAATATGTCTTACCTTTAGAAAATTATTTTATGAAAACTTTTGATTTGCTCAAAAATTGTTTTCTGAACCACAAAATTTTCACCAATTCTGCCTTTCAAATTAGAATCTCAAATATAAGCAAAAAGTACCCCCCAATCCTTTACTCCATTCACCAAATTTTTACAAAGAATGAAACATCAACCTGAGGCAAAGTGACTTGTTCAAGGTCTTACTGTGTTTCTGATTTTTGATTTAGGGCCATTGTCATCAAATAGGCTCCCTCCTGTTTTTTTTTTTCTTTTGTTACTATTTTTTTAAGTAATCTCTACACCTAGTGTGGGATTCAAACTCACAACCCTGAGACTGAAAGTCCCAAGCTCTTCTGACTGTGCCAGCCAGGCACCCCAGGGTCTCTCCCTCTTTAGATGGCTTAAAAAAAATTTTTTTTTATTTTGAAGTAATTACACATTCAGAGTAACTTGAAAAAAACAGTCTCGTGTAACCTCCACCCAGCTTCCCCCCAATGGTGCCTTTATAGAACTGTAGAACAATATCAAGACCAGGAAATCGACACTGGTATGATGCTGTTAACTAGACTAGAGATGTTATTCAGTTTCACCATTTTTTACGTGCACTCATCTCCATGTATATGTGCATGTGTGTATAGTTCTATGCAGTTTTATGCCACCTATAAAGATGCTTTTGCTAACGCAGTGCGGGGCAGGAAGCTCCTGTAGCTAGATGATGGGCAATGACAGAATGCCTCGACTGCTTGTTTTCTTATTATAAGTTTTCATGTCTCCTAAATCAAGTTCTTCTGGATTTGACATAATTTCTTTTCTCCCCGATTGGATAAGCCTGAGCAAATAACTAAAGATTTTGAATGTCAAGTTTCCATTCCATGAATAAAGAAATTAAAGCAAATGAGCTGAACTTAATAGTAGAAAATTGGTCACATTATTTAAGGCTATCATCTATATTATGCAAAGGAAAGCAATTAGATGACGACATCTTCACACATGCTTATACCTCCAGAAAGAGGTCTGCGCGTCAGGCTTTTGTGGAAAACACACTGTGCCAGCTACTTATGACCTAAGATCAGTGTCTACTTCACTCAGCATAAGAGAACAGGTGGGTCTTTGATGGCCTTGCATGTCATGCTTAATACACTTGATAGTTTCCCTTGTGTTTCTTTCTGCAGATGTGTCATAAGAAGATTGAGGCAATCTATGTTTGGCTCTTGCTATAAATATCTAAACTGATTTTACGAAGGCACATGTTGGTAATAAAATACTAACTGCCTCTTACAAGCACTAGAAAAAAGTTAAAGGATTATTTTAAGAAATGTATTTTTACAGATTTGATCAAATGTTTAAATTGCAATATGTTTTATTACTTAATAATTACTTACAGAAAGGATTTCTGAGATTTTCCTTTTCTAGACGTATCATCTAGATTCTAGATAAATTAAAAAATCTTTGCAGTGTTGGTTGCTATAATGAATTAACAACCAAACTGAAGATTATGCATTTATATTATACATAAATATGTAAATATATATAAACATATATATTTACATATTTAATACATACATATATATATGTATGTTTATATATTTACATATTTAATACATATATATATGTATGTTTATATATATTTACATATTTTAATGTAAAAATTGACCAGTTATTTTATGTCGTCTCAAACATTTAAGAACTGCTTAAACACAATGCATGGAGTCTAGGGAATTGTGAAGCATTTCCAAGGCATTAATCTAAAAAACCACTTTTGAGACTTTATCTCACTGAAATACAATTACACAACCATCCTATTAAAATATAACTTTTTACTGCGTTTTCAGTAATGGTGACTTTTTTATTAATATTTAATTGTAATAAATTCAGGAAATACATGGAAAACAAGTTCAGAGAAATCCATACCCTCAAACAAAGAGAAAATCTGATAAATATAGATTTCTTTTTTCAAATAATTAATTTTCATCAATTAACAATAATTTTAACAAAATCAAAGATTTAGCATACCATTCAGTGAGAAAATGGCTTCATCATGAAGGGTATTTTCATCCAGATTTTGCAATTTAGAATGGAAAGCTATTACCAATTCTAATGTTTTTCTAAAACTTGCATTTGTTCCTTTACGCTTTAATTTAAAAAGTATTTATTGCATACCTACTACAAACCAGGCATTGGGCTGATTCAGAGGATACATGCTAAAGAAGAAGACAGAGCCCTTCCCTCAAAAAATTTTAATCTAGTAAGGCAAAAAGAGAAGAAAACATGGACCCATAGTATAGGGTTTGACAACATTAAAATAAACATTTATTTTCAGTTTGTCCTTAATTTTTTTGAGATTATTAACACAATTCTTTAAATTTCTTGGAAATCCTATATCTTTAAGAGCACAGTGCTTTTTTTGGGTGCCTAGGTGGCTTAGTCAGTTAAGGGTCCGACTTCAGCTCAGGTCATGATCCCATGGCTCCTGAGTTCAAGCCCTGCGTCGAACAGCTCAGAGCCTGGAGCCTGCTTCAGATTCTGTGTCTCCCTCTTTCTCTGCCCCTCCCTAACTCATGCCCTGTCTCTCTCTCAAAAATAAATAAACATTAAAAAAAAATAATGAAACAAAAGAGCGCAGTGCTTTTAAGCAAGTTTTTATTTCCTCTGTGATCTTGCAATGGCTATGAAATTTTCTATCAGTTATTTCTATTTCATTTATGATTATCAAATATAATTAATTGATATATAAGAATTTTAAATATTTTGGGGTGCCTAGGTGACTCAGTTGGTTAAGCATTTCGACTCTTGTTATGGGCTCAGGTCATGATCCCACAGTTTGTGAGATCAAACCCTGAGTAGGGCTCTGTGCTAAAAGAGTGGAGCCTGCTTGGGATTCTCTCTCTCCCTCTCTCTTTGCCCCTCCCCTGCTTGCTCTCTCTCTTTCTCTCTCTCTTAAAATAAATAAATAAGCATTTAATTTTTTTAATTTAAAAATTTTTACACTTTGTGCCAAAAATGGCTTTAAGATTAAAAGTCTATACATTTTTTTTCTTATTTTCCAAAAACTGTATTTTCCCTGAACTTTATGTTAACATTCTATCTTAATAGTGATAAAGAAGAAAGTTCCTCTACAGAAAATTCTCCTCCATTTCACTTCTTCAACTCTTTCTCTTCCAAAACACTCACTTGAAAGTTTGATCTATGTGTGGAGAGGATATGAACCCTTAGTAGACATAATGAAATCTGAGGTCATGCACATTTAAAATGATATCAAAGACATAATAAAGCATATGTGTATGCGATGCACATCTAAATACTTCTTTTGATTGTAAAAGCATGCACTTTGTCTTAGATCAGAGCTTCCACTGATAGTACCTATGACTTCACATCAGATGAGGAAAGGTTGGTAAATGGAGAGAGTGATAAAGTTAAACAACTAAACACAGGAGAAATTTTCCAATCTGATGTAACTCATCTCTCTTGAGAATACTGACCCAGTGCTGAGCCATTCACCCAACTGGAAAGCACATCATTGCTTTCAGGCAGCCTTATTTATCATAAGGATGAATAGACTTGGTTCTTTCACTCAAAGGTGTTGTACATTGAAATTTAGGCTCTGATAAGATAAAGATTAAGAGGGCTTAATGGTCTGATACATTAACAAACCCCATAAGCCATCATATTTCTTCTGACCTCAGAAATTTTAGGCTACCTTTGTCCTGTCTTTTAATCCTGCCTTTAACCTAATTGATAATGACTACTCAGCCCTGTTTGCTACTTAATTTCTTGCTTTTGTTTCCTAACCAACCATTTAAGTATGGAATCTGACCTTGTTATTTATTTTTGGACCATTTCTCTCTATCCATTTAACATTAAATATTAGATTTCATTGTAAGCGTATCCTTTCTTATTTATGATATTTTAGACTCCATCTTGTGCCTAAGGATGTAAATATTGCTTGTCTGCCTTCTCTCTTATATCTTAATTATCAACCTATAAATGACATAGCTCTAAGTATGATGCAGGAAAATGTTATCATGTCTTGTCATCTGTGATTTCACAAAATACTAATAAACAGAATTACATCCTTAGCTACCTGCTAAGACATTTTTGAAGATAGGTAGAAATCCTAAAAGAAAATGTATTTTAAAATATTATTTCTGATAACCTCAGTTCATCCTGCAGATTGTAATACTGAGCACATAATAAGAAAAAGAGAATTTATGATAAATCTTCACATATGTATACTACATAATATATACTACATAAATACTACCTTTATATGTCATTCATCCACTAATTAAAGTTTTGTTTTGTTTGGGTAGTTTGAACTTGGGTCCCTCTTCTGAGAAAATGTTTGTTGCTATCTCTAAACACCATTGCCAAAGGAAGGGAAGGAAAAGAAAGAAAAAAACCTTTTAGATCCAGGTCTTGTAGCCATTAAATTTTTTGTTTAAAATTTCTAGGATCTAAATTTTGCTTAAGGGCCATGCTCTTAACATTATTCTTTTCTGAAGAAGTGTCATTAATTATGACACATATTAACCTTTCAACTCAGGTCTTTATAAGTAAGACATTTTGGGTAATTTTTATTTCTTGTTAGAACAAGTCATGTGCTTTATGGCTTTTCTACTTGGTCCGGATAATAAATATAAACACTGATTTTTTCTAAACTTTTTAATTTGTTTTCTGCAAAAGAGAACTTTGAAGCTTAAACTCATATTAATTTTCCAGTTCACTAGGAAATAAAAGCATTTAGTCACAAGTTTTAGAAATCCGCATATTCAGCATTAGAGAAGAAAGAGAGGAGTGGAGGGTTGAGAGAGAGAGAGAATATGGATTCAAGTCAAGGTATTGAATGATTATGAGTTATCTGAACAACCATAGTATATAAAAAAGTAAACTGGTAAAATTCAGCAATTGAGATGATATTATAATAAGTGATATCTTTTTAATGAAACCAATTTTTTTCTTGAACATTTCCTTTCTCCTGTATTTGTTTTACTCCAAGTGCTACTCTTCTTTCCCTCTTACTCTCTGTCCCTAACTACCCTTAACTTCCCTGTCCTCCAGCCTCACAAAAGCCAAAATGGCTATTAAGGATAGAGATGAGGGTGGGGAAAAGCACTTAAGATAACGTACCCCCACTTAAATATCTTATTCATTGAAGTATTCTTATCAGCTTAATATTTTATAAGTATATAGATAAATATTACATCGATTTAGCTCAAATAATCTAACTGGAGATGTGCCCAGCTAGCCTCCCAAGAAAAGAAAGCACAATTTCCATCTATGCAAAGATAGATGAGATGTCACAAACATTTAAAATTTCAGAACCAATGGGACACCTGAGTGGCTCAGTTGATTCAGTGTCCCACTTGGGCTCAGATCATGACCTCACGGGTGGTGGGTTCAAGCCCCTTGTTGAGCTCTGTGCTGACAGCTCAGAACCTGGAGCCTGCTTCAGATTCTATGTCTCTCTCTCTCTGCCCCTCCCTTGCTCAACATGCTCTGTCTGTCTCTCTCTCTCTCAAAATAAATAAACATTATTTTTTTTTATTTCAGAGCTGAAAAAATAATTAATTAGGTCAAAAGGGAAATATCCACTGCTCTGTCATATAATATTGATGGGTATATAATTGTTATGATTTTCTTGAATCTGTAGTTACAGATTCAGGCATAGATTCAGAAAAAGATATTGATGATAATGGCACAGACATAGATTTTAAACTCAACTTACCCTGTGCCCCCAAAATTCCACTTCCAGGAGTTTATCTTAAAGATATGAGACTAACAAGGTTAAATGTATGTATTTTCATGGAAGAAAAATTTATATCAGGAAAATTAACCTAATATCCAAGTGGGGTGGATAAGTTAAAAAACATTTATAGCTGCACTGAGCAATAGTGCAACTATAGAAAGTGTTTATGTAGTTCTGTGTTTTTATACATTTGTATTGTCTCATTTTTTTTTTAATTTTTTTTTCAACATTTATTTATTTTTGGGACAGAGAGAGACAGAGCATGAACGGGGGAGGGGCAGAGAGAGAGGGAGACACAGAATCGGAAACAGGCTCCAGGCTCCGAGCCATCAGCCCAGAGCCTGACGCGGGGCTCGAACTCACGGACCGCGAGATCGTGACCTGGCTGAAGTCGGACGCTTAACCGACTGCGCCACCCAGGCGCCCCTGTATTGTCTCATTTTTAAAAGCTCTAAAAGAATATATGTAAATTGTATCATTCCAGTTTTCTTTTTAAAAAGATATTTATGGGTTTATCTGAGTGCATGCATTGTGAAAATACTTTGAAATAATGAATATCAAAATTCAAATGATAGTTATGTCTGATTTGAAGGTTGAGTGATTATTTTCTTTCTTTTTATGCTTTTCTAAAACTCTGATTTCTTCAAAGAAAAAACATTTGAAATTCACACTGAGGAAAAAATCAAACAAATGCAAGCAAAGGCAGTGATTTAGAAAGCATATGTTCTCATTTTGGATTATGGATCTAAGTTCCTTTCTAATTTTTATTATTCTAAGATAATTAAAATATTTTACCACTCATTAATCACGAGTTGACTATAACATATAACTATAACATATGCATATCTAAAAGTCATACTTATAAAAAGGTAACTTACATAAATACTTATAAGTCCTTCTGATATTTGAATTTCTTAATAATGAGGCAATTTCTTCAAATCATATCCTATAAAACACATCTAATTTTTTCTTCCCCTTCATTTGTATTCTTCCTCCTCTTTTCCCCCTTTTGTCTCTTTCTTGACTATTCTGCAAATCCCATAATTATCTATGATTTCATAAAGTCCTCAATGAATCTCTAAATTTATGGTATACAAAGACCCCTGGAATTATGCAATTTATATGCTATCAAATTGAGGATGATAAAATAATTAATAACTATACATCCTTAAGGAATGTGAAAATTCAATAATATTTAATATTAATATTTTACTTTTTCTTTAAATATTTAAATTATTATATACTTTTTTTGATAATTATAATGCATTTCTCCAGAGTAATTTTCCAAAAGAACTTTTCATCCAGTAATCACACTCACAGAACATGGCATAATTCTTATTTAATGCAAGTTTCTTAATGAAAAATTATATCACTATTACCAGTTCTTAATTATAATAACTAGATATTTGCTATATACCAAATAATTTGCATTCATCATCACATTTAATCCTCTCTCCCTTACCTTAAAACTAAGGAAACTAAGTCTCAGAAGAGTTGTATAATTTACTCAAATTGGATAGTTGAAAATAAAAAAGTCATATGTAATATTATTATGAGATTATTTTGGAACAAATATTATAACCCAGGTGTCTGTAACAAAAATTGTCAGAATTCCCTTCAGGATTCTATTTGAGAATAAAAGGAAATGTTAAATACTCATATTTTAAACTTTAAATAAAGACATGTACAGGGGGAAGACCATTCTAAATAGCTTCTCCTCTCTATTTTTGAATAAAACCGTGACAGAAAGTAATTCTTACTCACAAAATAAGTTTGAGTAATTTTATGTCAATTTAACCCATATCTTAGAATAGGAACAAAAAGTCTGGAATGCTTTCCTTTTCTCTTACCAGCGGTGCTCCCGAGGCTGCCACGTTTAGTGAAAAAAAAAAAAGTGTGGAGTTGCTTGGAAATGTAAAGAGGAGGCAAGCATGCCTATTAACTGTAATGCTCACAACAATGTCAATATCATGTCTTTTAATTTCTTTGGAAACTGAGTAGGACACAACTCGAGGGATGGGTCAACCATGTGAGATTAGGAAAGATGCACAGAAAGGTTTTTATACACAAAATCTCACATGGACGCAGTCTACAAATTAGAGTCTTATTTGGACTGGTAGGTTCCTCTTCTATAATAAAAGATTTTCCTGGAAGAATAATTCTACCAGTTATTCCCATCTTAATTTCAATTACTTAATGTATAGTTGAGATAAACAAATCTGGGAAATAGGAATATGATAATTAGGGGAAAGAGTGGTTATAATTGAGAATTATAGAATATAATTGAGGTAATAGAAAAATATTACCAGTGATTACCTTTAAAGAACTAAAGAACTCGATAATAGTGATGGAGGAGAAGGTCTGGGAATAAATGGGTAAGCTTGATAAGGCATGTCCAGAAGATAAATGGGATTTTACCAGTAACACTTTTCCAACATGCAATCTTGCTTAGGGTTCTGGTGGTGGTTCCCTCATTTTATCCCAATCTCAAAAAACCTCCAACTATCTGTCCAGTTGTTTATTCTTTAAGAATTTTTCCCAACTGTATTTCTTTCTCCTCTAAATAATTAATATTTACTATTAATTTTTATCATTGGAAATACCACCATTTGATATTCTTGAATAGTTGCCTTGTACACAAGTGGGAGCCACAGCCCTAGAATATCAGGGTGGGAAAATTGGGATGCTGGTAAGGGATGAACACTCACTCCACTAAAAATCATAGGGCCCAAACCATGGTGACTAAGAACAAAACCCTGGAGAGAAGCTGAGCAAAGGCCAAGCCGACTATCCAAAAGAGTCATTAATCCTGATGGCTTGGACAGAAAAAGAAACTTCCTAAGTCAGTGAAAAGGAAATAGCCTGGGCATCCAAGGAAATAAAAAAATTCATAACAGAGAGCGATCCAGGACAGAGCTTTGAGAGAGACCCTGAAATAAAGAGATTTGACACAGTAAAAAGAGATCACTTTGGTCTGACCACTTAGTTACTGTTACATCAGTTTTGCTCTGCTTCTTCTACTAGATTGCCAGAGAATATTCCCTGTGAGTCTTACTGAAAACTCCTGCTATTCTTTTCCTAAGTGTGAGGAAGCAGAAGCTGAGCAACATTCAGAAACCACTAACACCAGTGGTAAACCCAGAAAAGGAACACACCAGGAATGTAATCAGCGCCAAGTGTTCCTCTGACCTAGTCTTTTGATTTATAAGTTTCCTTGTTTTATAAATTGCTTCTTCCACCAGAACCACATGGTTGACCTTTTAATAATGAGAGAACTGATAGAAATTCATTGCTATGTCCCTTTTCCTTCTCTGAGCCTCCCCATCTTCCCCACTGCCCACCCAGTAAGAGTTTTCACTACTCAATTGGATAAAAATTTCCACTACAAATAGAAGATGTAGAGGTACGAAAGGAGGAACAACAGAATTAAGAGACTCAAGGCAAAACTAACATGAGAAATCTGGAGGAGCAATCAGTTAATGCAGTCCCCTTATTTTACATGAGAAGAGCTTGAGGGAAATTAAGGTGATATGATTAAGTTAGATTCTATATATTTTGGATCCTCCATTTAAAAAAATTGTCTCTAAGAAGTTGTTTTAAAATGTTGGTCACCAAAAACCATTTTCACTTGAAACAAATTAAGTCCATAATGCAAATAGATTGAAGACATTTTCTATAAAAGTAATGGCAGAACCATTGGTACATCTCGGGGACCAGTTATTGTTCATTATGTTGCCAGGCACACACACCACTTGTTTGGCCCCTTAGAGTCTAACTCTTGCATAAAGGCGGGGGGGGGGGGCGGTTAATGGAGAATAGAATTACTTGAGATGAAGTAATTTGGTTCTGTTAGATGCATACCACATAGATGCACCATTAAAGAGATCTAGAAGTAAAGAGATCTCACTGGGACAATTTCAGCTGAACAAACTATAAAAGCTAACGTCCACAAGCAACCTGCCTATGGGGAAGAAGGGAAGGGGAGAAAAAGGTCTAGATCAGCCCACCTCACACCTCAGATGACAGAGTAGTCTTTCTTGTGAATTATTTTTTGTCCCAGTTAGTTCACCATTTGCACCTTTTCCTTCTGAAGTGCTTGACGTCAAGAGTGAGTTTCAGCCCTGCACCACTGAGGAGAGGCTTAGTCTGCAGAATAATATGTGACTTCACTCTTCCTAGTGCTGAGTTTATCACACCCTTCCTCAAACGGCTGCCAAGTATTTGTGTCTTCCCGGCAGATCCTTGAGGACAGAAACAATGCCCATCTTGTTCAAGACTACTGTCACTATTATTTACTAATATTCATAGAGAAATTTACATCTCAGAATATGTACAGACACATAGAAACAACAATATAATGAAATAGGGAGGGATTTGTATCACCACCTGAGGAGCAGACCGAGAGACTAATGTGTCCAAAGGGTGTGATGGCTACCCAGGACAGGAACCAGGATTAGAATACAGATAGCTCCCTCCTGATTCAGAGTTCTGCCTCTCCTCAGGCCAGTCATAGACGCCTGTACCAGGATAGAGAAATAAATGCTGTTCATATTACATAACACCACAGAAAACTAAAGGAATGTAAAAGGGAAAGGAAATCATTTGTTAAGAAAATCAATGGTGTTTCTTCGCTCTTTTTTTCTGAATGATTTCTAGGATTAAATTACTCAGCTAGGTAGAATGATTTAAAACTTGCAGGATATTGTCTAACACCAAGTAATTCTATACAAAATGGGGACCCATGGAGTGCTTTAACTCATGCTGTTTTCCCAGTTTTCTCACCCTTAATTCAGGAGCAGACAGAATGACTTATGTCAAACCATAATAAAGTACTTCTGAAATTTTATGAAGTATTCTGACAAATCACCTCACTCGCCCCAAACGGTAGCTGCCTCCAAATGCAAACGCCACATTTATCTAAAGGATCCAGATATCTGAAGAATAGTAAAGGTCTGCTCAGCATTTCTTTCACTGTAGGAAACTGTAAAATTCCACAGACCACCATACAATGCGGTCTTATTTAGAAAAGGAAGAAAAACCAAAGGCATGAGACAATATATTATTTGTTTTTAGTGTTTCTTCCACTCAAATTATTTGACTTCAGGCTACACGAAGCAAAGAGAGATAACCCCATATGAAGCTCCTCCTAAACTTCAAAACTCTGTGAAGGATTTGAAGACAGATGTAGGATGTCTGCTGGCTTTGATAAGAAACTGTACAAGTAAAGACAGAGCCTTAGGAAGTGGAAAGAAACACAAGTGTATTCATTACCCAACTTAGTAAGATTATGATAAAGAACAGTTGCACTGTTTGTGTTAGCTAAAACTCTGAAATGCAGAGCATATATCTTTGTTACAGCAGCAATCTAGGTTTTAATAACAGGACAAGTAGATGGGCTTTTTAAAAATGATTTTTATCAAATTAAAGAGCTATAAACCTAACTTGTAATGTTATTAGTATTTAATCATTGAAAGAATAAATTGTGTGTAGGGCAAGCTATAAAAAATGTCATTTGAGGCTTTCTTTTATCAAAAAGAGACATTTGTAAAAATAAACTTCTCACAAGGGATTATGCAAAACATGCACTTCAAAGCCTGTTTCTCTTTGATGACAGCCAGAGACAACTCATAATCTAATTGTCAAGGGTTCTTGGAATTCATTCCTAACCCATTCATTAATTTACTAGAAATATTTATTGAATGACTACTATGTGCCAGGAGCAGTGATTGTTATATAAAGACCAAAAATATGTGTCCATGTTACAGTTCTGATCTCTAAAACTTTCTCTGTCAACTTTTGCTGTAGCTCTGAATTCCTGCCACTCTTCACTCTACATTGATAAGCAAGTGGGGAAGAAAGCAGCAGGATTTATCTATCCAGAGAACTTGTGTAAATTACTTAAAGTTGTGGCAGCTCTCTTTCATATTTCCAAATTACTTAAGGCAACAGCCTAGAACAAGGTCAAGGTTTTGCTGCTCCCTGTGTGTTTGATTTGCCTAGACAGTAAATAATTCTCACTTCTAAAACCAATTAAACTATATGACTTTGAGAATTTTCTACTTTACCTGAGCATGTTAGAATTGCACATGGCTTTTCTTATTATTACAGAGCAATTTATTTGCTTCATTGCTTTCATATTTTGATTACTTCTTTGAACTTTATAAAAATTACAGTTTTTATGAACATGAGATTTATGTGCCTTATTGCCTTTAAAGAGAAAAACAAATGCTAAATATGTCGTTAAATATAAATAGATCTAAAATTTAAATTTAACTATAACTTTTAAAAAATGTTAATGTTTATTTATTTTTGAGAGAGAAAGAGGCAGAGCACAAGTGGAAGAGGAGCAGAGAGAGAGGGAGACACAGAATCCAAAGCAGGCTCCAGGCTCCAAGCTGACAGCACAGAGCCTGACGTGGAGCTTTTACCCAGGAACTGCGCGATCATGACCAAAGTCAGATGCTTAACCGACTGAGTCACCCAGATGCCTCTAAATTTAAATATAACTTTAATGCATACTTTTATAATATAATTTAAAGTATAGCTTTTAAATTACATTAGACTTTTAAGGGCATAGCTTAAGTTACTTGACTTTCTAGAATTTGAACTAACTTTTTGCTTTAACTTAAATATTAAGTCAGTGGCTCTACTAAAAATGGTATAAAATCACATTTCAAATTAAGCATCTTAAATCATTGACCTAGCAGTGACCTAGCAATCAGGTTAGTAATTCATTAACTTGGAAATGCTTTTAATATTAATTATTCTAATCACATGTGTTTAGTTTAAAAGCTTTAGGTTCGTAGACTTATAAGACAATTGCAATAGATCTGAGTGCTACAATATACTTTAATTTCATTTTTGAAAAGTGTAAAATGGAAATATAGAAATAATAGACTTCCTAAAGACCCTTCTGGATTAGTGGGACTAATTAAATGTGTAAGCTTCACCGTTTTTACTTACATTTTCTTTGACATGGGTTCGTTTTTTAAAAACCCCTCCAAAGAGAGATATAAGATATTTGGTTTGGAATAGCAAAAAGCAGAGTTCCAGAGTCATCAATGCATGGTTCTGGAAGGGACAGACCAGAACCAATTATGGCCATAAATTTGGTTTCAGAAAGGAAAAAAAACTTTCGTAATGAAGACTTATGTTTAAGAGAAGAATTCTTTGAGAGAAATTATGAAGAGGAGAAACTCTGTAGGTAGAGCCCATGTTTTCTAGGAAGCCAGAATCTATTCACCCAGACCTGTGCCAAAATAGAACCTCTGGTTTCTAACCTGTCTTATGACAGCTCCAGTTCTTCCAAAGAATTTAGGCATCTCACTTGCAGAAAATGCTTCAGTTATGGAGTCTAAATTAGAGACGTGTCTATGATCTTTGATTTTCCTTGCATGGATAAAAAGTAATTGCTAAAGAAATGCTCTACTATTCATATAAATTTAATCTTCTCAGAGTATCAACTAGCCCTTTTTCTCTCCCATGACCACCTAGAATGGGGACAGAAGCCTGAGGCCAGAAGGACCTAACATAATAAATCAGACTTCTTGACAAACACATCAACAGTCACAAACCTTGACTCTCTTTGTGCAGTTGATTTAATTAGTGGACACTTTAACTCACGTCAGTAGAAAAACTTAAGAGTCTCAGCCCATATGGTTCATGTATACATGTTCACAGAGAAGTTAGTTTGGAACAGTGAAGGAATAAGGAATAGAAATGTAGCTTTTTGTGTTAGTTTTGTAACAAGAGCTCCAAATTCTAATACCATCTTCCACTGAGATACCTGAGGGAGGCACTTACCAAGAAACAAAAATTTTAGACAGACGTTTTCACAAAAATTTTAATTTTGTTTGTTGTTCAAGTTATCAAAGCTAAAAGTTTCTCTCTGAAGCATCTCTGTGTTAGTCCCTAGATAAACAGAGAAAAAGGCAAGTGGCTAATATAATGCAAAAATAAAGGAAACTAATGTTAAATCATGAATAAACAAGTACTATTTTAGAAATTGTAGCAAGAATATAATCCCAACTTTCATAACAGTATTATGATTATCAGGGACAGTAATAGGTAAATTATTTACATATTTACACATCTCAGGTGTACTTATGTTCCATCAGATCAATATAAAGCATCCAATCTAAATAATCAGAAAGATTATTGCCAATGGCACGCTAGAGAGTCATTTGAATAGCTCATCTCAGTAAGAAACTAACCATATCTCAGTTTTTTTAATATAAAACTCAAAAATTGCCGTTATTTTAAATTAGGTGTTGAAATCCATTGGAAATTCTTTCGAAGTGTGAATGCCTAAAGGTACTCTAATCCAGGCAAGCAAACTTAACGTGCTTCAGTAGTTTAAACACAAGTTAAAACACTGAAGTTTTCCTATGCACAACTATAAAGTATTTTGTTACATAGAGAAAAATTAAACATCTTCTTTAAAAAATAAAGTCCTAAAACACTTATCTATAACTGAACTGTATATTTTAAAAACATATTTTGAAGTATATAAATGAATGACTACATTTATAAATAGAATTTGAATAAACGTTATTTCATATGCAAAGTAATTGAAAGTATATCATTATGAGAAGATTATTTTATATGATTTTGTATTTGTTTAGTTAGTTAATTAACTAGTTAATTAGCTATGTTTCTTCATTTAAAAAAATTATGTGCAAAGTCTTAAAGATATCAAACCCCTCCCAATTGTGAAATCAGATAGACCTGGGTTTGAAAGTTTCTCCATAATATATTATGTAACTTTAAAAAACTACTTAGATTCTTGGGGTGCCTGGGTGGCTCAGTTGGTTGAGTGTCTGACTTCGGCTCAGGTCATGATCTCGCAGTTCGTGGGTTGAAGCCCTGTGTCGGGCTCTGTGCTGACAGCTCAGAGCCTGGAGGCTGTTTTGTATTCTGTGTCTCACTCTCTCTCTGTCCCTCCCCTGCTCATGGTCTGTCTCCACCTCAAAAATAATAAATAAACATTTAAAAAATTTAAAAAAACTATTTATATTCTTTTAAATTTTTTGTCAACTGTTGAATGGAAATAATATCTATCTCACAGAGTGGATTATGTAAGATAGGATATGAAGCACTTAACACAATACCTAGCCTATGGTGAACTGAATATTAGTTAATATTAGTAACTGTCATTATCAACCATGCTATGCCAAATACACATGGGGTTGGCAGACATGAAAAATTACCTAGAGGAGGTAGAAATTTAGCTAGACCTTTAAATGCAGAAATATTATAATAGCTGTTTAAGTTTATGCACATAAAATATGCTAAATCAACATTTTCTTAAATGGCTGGGTTAACCTGGTGCTTTGTGGAATAATAAAAACTGTCCTCCAAAAGAAGCCAGTCACAAAAGACCACGTATTTTATGATTCCAATTGTATGAAATGTCCAGAATAGGCAAGTGTAGAGAGGCAGAAGTAGATTAGTGATTGCTTAGAGCTGGAGGAGGGAGTTTAAAGGACAATAGCTAAAGGGCATGAACCTTCTTTTCAAGGTAATGAAAACACTCTAAAATTGATTGTGGAGATGGTTGCACAACGTTGTGAATATACTAAAAACCATTAAATTATACACCTTAAATGGATGAGTTGTACTATATATGAATTACATATCTTTAAAATAAAGTTGCTCCAAAGGAAAAAACCTGTTTACCAAAGGCTCTTACTTTACTGTTCTTCCACAATATGGACAGTTTGTCAGTATAGGCTCTCCACCTATGCTGAGTGGAGTTCCTATTCCTATGGTGTGGCTCAATGAGGAGGAAAGAAGGAGCCTCACAGGGACCATAGCTGTCATCCTTCTGCCCTGGAATTCCTTCTTCAATAGGCCCGAGAGTTTTTCTGAGCATCTGCAGTTGAAATGCATCAGCTAATAACAAGATATCTTAAAATGGTAGAAGGTATTGGCACAAAAGAAAAACAAGTTCTTTCTAGGAGAGGTGATGTGTTAAAGGCCTTTGAAGCATGCATGTCATTTAAGAGTGACCAAAAGGTTTAGAGCCTAAGGAGAAAAACTACACTAAGATTAACAGAAACTGTGAGCTTGAAAATAAGAACCAGAATAAAACATAAAATTTAACTCAAAGACTTGTTCAGTAGCTCTTAGGACTTAAACTGCTTTCAAATGCATTAAATCTAAACTATTAAAATTCATTGAGTGGCAAACTGGTAAGCTAATACAAAATGTGCCTATTTGTAGGCTGTGAGGAAGGTCACCTTTCACTTTTTCCTATCTTAACTGTGACCCTTCTCCTATCTTAACTGTGACCTTTCTGTCATCTACTTATATATGTAAACCATTTGGCTTATTACTAGAGACATGATCAATTCATTTCTCATTCCACAGCCAATAATTTATTCCTTTTAATGATTTCCTTATTTAGATTATATAATGTTGTATTTACATCCTAATGGTACATATTAATAACACAGACATACACAGAGACATACCCAGATGTTTACATATTGCCAATATAAAATAAGAGGAAAATTTATGGGAAGCTTTGTGTTCTTATTCCATAGAATAACTCATGAAATACTCCCAATGGATAAAGCATTATGCAGAACACTTTCCAGTCCACTACCATAGAATTAAGAATTTACTCTGATTCCTAGGCAGCTAGACTGTGGTCAATATCTGGCCAGATGGTTAAAAAAAAATGGTGACATTGAAAAATTGGAGAAAAGGAGACTTGGAATGGTATGTGTGAATGGAATACTTGGGAAAGGCCCAGATCATGAAAATGTTTGTACCCCATATGGAGTCTAACAGTCCCATTCCTCATAAATAGATCTTTAATAATTCAGATGTATAAGCTGAATATGGATGTGAGTCATTCTCCTGGTTGACCCAGGACCACAGGCTTTTAAAGTTGTTATGGGGGCAAGGATGGAAGTTACACATGAGTTCAGCCAGCTGATGCTATTACTGAATGTCCAGTCTGCCAGCAATAGTGGCCAAACATGGTGCCTTAAGGGAAATGGCAGCCATCTGGAAACTGCTCAGTTGAATTGTGGCCTTTTCATTGCCAAGGAAGCAATCCGTAAAATACTACCTTCAATCAAGATACCAGTTTCAAATTTTAAAGCAGCAAACTAATGCTCAAAAGCAATAATCCTTATGGAATAATCAGATTCCTTATTGAAAACTTTCCTATACTACCAATTTGCAAACAAGACTGTAACACTGAGGTGCTAACTTGCAGGATGTGATATTTGTTCTGAACAAATGACTAACACACATATATGGTTTTGTTTCTCCAAAAATGTGCAAATCCTAGTATAATGGGAGAGAAGTGCAGATGAGTCTTCTAAAATAATATTCAATAATCTTGATAAATGTATTGCTTTTTAGACCAAGAATTCGCTTTTGTATAAGTATTGGTACCCAAGAAAGATATGTGTATACCATTGACACAATAATAGTTTCTCTGAATTAAAAACAGAAGAAGCTGCATCCTGATTATTTTGGTTTTATCCTGTCTTTAGGTAAAGACTTAAAAATTGCAGCTATGCTGTCGTTTGACATTGATTATCAACAGTAAATAAGATTTCTGCCCTACAATGGGACTAGGAAGAGTTAGGATAGAACCTAAAGGAATGCTGTATGATAAAGAAAAATCAGTATGCTTCAAGCCTTTATAGAAAGGACCACTAAGTCCTACAAAAAATGAAGGATTAGATCACATCACTAAGAAAACAGCACCAACCAGCTAGGATTCTGTCCAACCACAAGGGAAATATGGAATCAGTAGTGGAGAAAGGAAGTGAAAATTACCAGATATGCTATCTGCAGAAATGAGAACTCTAGTCTATACATATATTCTTCACTTTCTGAGTATATACCTTGAAACGTGCATGCATGTGTGTGTGTATCTGTGTGTATGCGAGCATGTACGTAAGTGTACACACAGTTTCATCCTCTTAACTTTCTTTTCTTTTGGGGCGCCTGGGTGGCGCTGTCGGTTAAGCGTCCGACTTCAGCCAGGTCACGATCTCGCGGTCCGTGAGTTCGAGCCCCGCGTCAGGCTCTGGGCTGATGGCTCAGGGCCTGGAGCCTGCTTCCGATTCTGTGTCTCCCTCTCTCTCTGCCCCTCCCCCGTTCATGCTCTGTCTCTCTCTGTCCCAAAAATAAATAAAAAAAAAAAAAAAAAAAAAAAAACGTTTGAACTTTCTTTTCTTTTATAGTATTATATGGAGAATATATTTGCAATGGTTGAATTTGACACTTATACCACAGGTTGAGAAACATTAATCTCTTCCATTGGTTCTGTGAGTAATGATTTATCCTTTCAAACATGTCTTTTTATTTTTTTATTTTTTATTTTTTTTCAACGTTTATTTATTTTTGGGACAGAGAGAGACAGAGCATGAAAGGGCGAGGGGCAGAGAGAGAGGGAGACACAGAATCGGAAACAGGCTCCAGGCTCTGAGCCATCAGCCCAGAGCCCGACGCGGGGCTCGAACTCACGGACCGCGAGATCGTGACCTGGCTGAAGTTGGACACTTAACCGACTGCGCCACCCAGGCGCCCCTGAACATGTCTTTTTAAAGTTAAGGTCATAAGTCAGTTTTGACTACTTATACCAAAGAAGTCAAATAGCAATTATATATATTAATTTCAACCATGGATTTATAGCCCATGTGGAATAAAGACAAAAGCAGGAAAGTCCAGAAATAAAATCACTGTTCAGATTTTTTGAATATTAAAATTTTTTAAATCTAGCCAATTCTTTGCCAACAAAATTTCATGGACTCCATTCCAACTTACTTTTAGTATAAGGGTGAAGTATAAGATAATGTTATTAACTATCATGTACTGAGTATCTACTATGTATCAGGCTATGATACATTCATTTAACACTCATGAGTTATGTATTTTAATTATACAAATATTGCTAATGGGAAACTGATATTAAATTATCCAAATATCATACCATTAGTAAGTAGCAGTGTTATGTTCTTAACTATCGTATTATATTACCTCCTTAAAAATCAGTCTGTTCAAGGTATTTGTGAAGAAGCCTTGGCAAATGCCTTCTGGGAGAGGGGCATAAAATAATCTATGGGTAGTAATCAAAAAATTCCCAGCAAGCAAAAGTCCAGGACCAGATAGCTTCACAGGTAAATTCTTCCAAAGACTTAAAGAAGAGTTAACACCTATACTTCTCAAATTATTCCAAACAATGGAAGAGGAAGGAAAGCTTCCAAATGTATTCTACAAGTCTAGCATTACCCTGATATCAAAACCAGATAAAGAAACTACAAAAAAAGAGAAGTATAGGCCAATCTCTCTGATGATTGTAGATGCAAAGTCTCATCAAAATATTAGCAAACCAAATCCAACAATATGTTTTAAAAAAACTCATTCACCACAATCAAGTGAGATTTATTCCTTAGATGAAACAGTGTTTCAATATTCACAAATCAATGTGACACATCACATCAATAAGAGAGAAGATAAAAACCATGTGATCCAGGAAGCCAAGATGGCAGAAGAACATGGAAGTTATTTTGCATCTCGCATCCATAAAATACAGCCATATCAACACTAAACCATCCTGGACACCTAGAAAACTGATTTAAGGATTAACAACAATCTGCACAACCTGATCCACAGAACTCAGCAGGTACGTGATGCAGAGAGGTGAACTGAGGCAGAGAGAAGCCGTGGAGGGCAGGGAGCTGTTTTTGCGTGTGGAGAGAAGACAAAGACAGAGGGAGGGTACAGGAAAAGCACCCCCCACACACACACAAAAGCAGCTGGAAAGTGGGAAAGTGGAAACAGCCACAGGGACTGAACTAAAAAGGGGAGAAAGGAGAAAGGAGAGGGTTTAAATTCCATTAAGACTCTATATACAGGAGGAGCACAGAGTCTGAAACTCCACAGCTTGATACCTGGTGGTGCTCTTGTGGGAAGAATGTATCCCCAGGAGCAGAGTGAAGTCCAGGGGGTCCTGAGGCGACATGGAGAGAGGCAGTTCTCCTGCTGGGGGGACATTTGGTAGAGGCTGTGAGGCCACCCCACAGGCAAAGATCCCAGTAGACCCAAGAGAACAACCACCTTCACTGGTGCCGTAACAAGGATGTTAAGGGTGAAGACTGGTGCCCAGATGTGTGTTATGATTTTCCATAATCCCTGTAATGCTGCTGCTACACAATCTCATGAACTTTTTCTGGGGTGGGCTGGCACCCAGCTACAGTCTCTGGGCATTGGGAACAGCGCAGTCCCATGAACATTCCTGGGTGCAGCTGGCACCCAGCCATTGCTTGGTGAGACCCTCCCACAGAGGGTCAGAATGGGTAAAGCCTCAGTCCCTCAGAAATGAGCGATCAGGAAACACAGCCCCATCTGAAATAAAACTCAGGAGGGAGGTACCACCTGGCAACCTGATGGCTTGCTCATAGACAGTGTAAAAGCAGGGTGTGGACAGAAGCCAGAGGCAAAGGCCAGGTACACTATTGCCGATCAGGGAGATCTGGAGTTCTGAAACCAGACACCGGGTAGCTGGGGGATGCCATTTTACACCCTTCCCATGCATGTGCATACACACCTACAAGTGCCACAACAATCCACCCCAGTAAGGTAAGCAGCGCCATCTAGTGGAGAATGGAGCTGTTATACTAAGCCCCACCCAACTGGGCCAACCTTGTTCTTCAGGAACACCATAAGTCTATCTTCCTGCTTAGTTTACAGACTATAAAGTGCTTCATAGTTCCACTTCTAGGGAAAAATGATGTAATTTCAAATATATTTCAGTCTGTTCGCTGGTCCATCTATTTGATTTATTTCTTTTTTTTCTTTTTCATTTATTTTCTTTTTCTTAAATAAAGAAAAATTTATTTTCAATTTTTATTAAAAATATTTTCCTTTCCTGCAGCGGGTCTGACTCCCTCCTGGTGCCACAGGGCCCCTCCCGAAGCAGATCACAGAAGGAAAAGCAAGCTGAGCCTGCCCCTCCCACCCCCATGCACCTTGCTGATCCACCCCAGCTAATACGCCAGATCCCCAGCACCACAAGCCTGGCAGTGTGCAAGTAGCCCAGACAGGGGCCACACCACCCCACAGTAAATCCTGCCCCTAGGAGAGGGGAAGAGAAGGTACACACCAGTCTGACTGTGGCCTCAGCGGTGGGCTGGGAGCAGACATCAAGTCTGACTGCGGCCCCACCCGCCAACGCAAGTTATTCAAGACAGCACAGGGGCCTGCAGTTCCGCACCTCTCCAGGGACTATCCAAAATGACGAAACAGAAGAATTCCCCTCAAAAGAAACTCCAGGAAGTAGCGACAGCTAACGAACTGATCAAAAACGATTTAAACAATGTAACAGAAAGTGAATTTAAAATAAAAGTCATAAAATTAATCGCTGGGCTTGAAAACAGTATAGAGGACAGCAGAGAATCTACTGCTACAGAGATCAAGGGGCTAAGAAACAGCCAGGAGGAGCTAAAAAAATGCTATAAATGAGCTGCAAAATAAAATGGAGGTGACCACAGCTCGGATTGACGAGGTAGAGGAGAGAATAGGTGAACTAGAAGATAAAATTATGGAACAAGAGGAAGCTGAGAAAAAGAGAGATAAAAAAATCCAGGAGTATGAGGGGAAAATTAGAGAACTAAGTGATGCACTAAAGAGAAATAATATACGCATAATTGGTATTCCAGAGGAGGAAGAGAGAGGGAAAGGTGCTGAAGGTGTACTTGAAGAAATAATAGCTGAGAACTTCCTGGATCTGGGGAAGGAAAAAGGCATTGAAATCCAAGAGGCACAGAGAACTCCCTTCAGACATAACTTGAATCGATCTTCTGCACAACATTTCATAGTGAAACTGGCAAAATACAAGGATAAAGAGAAAATTCTGAAAACAGCTAGGGATAAACGTGCTCTAACATATAAAGGGAGACTGATAAGACTCGTGACAGATCTCTCTGCTGAAACTTGGCAGGCCAGAAAGGAATGGCAGGAAATCTTCAATGTGATGAACAGAAAAAATATGCAGCCAAGAATACTTTATCCAGCAAATCTGTCATTTAGGATAGAAGGAGATATAAAGGTCTTCCCAAAACAAACAAAAACTGAAGGAATTCATCACGACTAAACCAGCCCTACAAGAGATCCTAAGGGGGATCCTGTGAGACAAAGTACCAGAGACATTGCTACAAGCATGAAACATATAGACATCACAATGACTCTAAACCCGTATCTTTCTATAATAACACTGAATGTAAATGGATTAAACGCACCAACCAAAAGACATAGGGTATCAGAATGGATAAAAAAACAAGACCCATCTATTTGCTGTCTAGAAGAGACTCATTTTAGACCTGAGGACACCTGTAGATTCAGAGTGAGGGGATGGAGAACTATTTATCATGCTACTGGAAGTCAAAAGAAAGCTGGAGTAGCCATACTTATATCAGATAAACTAGACTTTAAATTAAAGGCTGTAACAAGAGATGAAGAAGGGCATTATATAATAATTACAGGATCTATCCGTCAGGAAGAGCTAACTATTATAAATGTCTATGCGCCGAATATGGGAGCCCCCAAATATATAAAACAATTACTCACAAACATAAGAAACCTTATTGATAAGAATGTGGTAATTGCAGGGGACTTTAATACTCCACTTACAACAATGGATAGATCACCTAGACACACGGTCAATAAAGAAACAAGGGCCCTGAATGATACATGGGATCAGATGGACTTGACAGATATATTTAGAACTCTGCATCCCAAAGCAACAGAATATACTTTCTTCTCGAGTGCACATGGAACATTCTCCAAGATAGATCACATACTGGGTCACAAAACAGCCCTTCATAAGTATACAAGAATTGAGATCATACTATGCATACTTTCAGACCACAATGCTATGAAGCTTGAAATCAACCACAGGAAAAAGTCTGGAAAACCTCCAAAAGCATGGAGGTTAAAGAACACCTTAGTAAAGAATGAATGGGTCAACCAGGCATTAGAGAAGAAGCTAAAAAATATATGGAAACAAACGAAAATGAAAATACAACAATCCAAATGCTTTGGGATGCAGCAAAGGCAGTCCTGAGAGGGAAATACATTGCAATCCAGGCTTATCTCAATAAATAAGAAAAATCCCAAATACAAAAATATTTTCCTTTATTTTTTTCTACTGTATTTTTTTATTTTTGTAAATTTTTCCTTTTTTAAAAAAAATTTTTAATGTTTATTTTTGAGAGAAAGAAAGAGCATGAGCAGGAGAGGGGTAGAGAGAGAGAGGGAGACAGAATCTGAAGCAGGCTTCAGGCTCTGACTGGTCAGCACAGAGTATGATGTGGGGTTCAAACCCACAAACTGCAAGTCGTATCCTGAGCCAAAGTCAGATACTTAACCAACTGAGCCACCCAGCAGCCCCTGTAAATTTTTCCAATTCTATTTTACTTCCATTATTTCATTTTATTCTATTTCATTCTATTCATTTTTTCAAATTTTCAAACATTTTCCTTTTTTTCTCTAATCCTTTCAACACCCAGACCAAAGCACACCTAGGATATAGCATTGTTAATTTGATTTGTGTGTCTGTGTGTGTGTGTTGTTTTTAATTTTAATTTTTTTACATAATTCCTTTTCTTCCTTCAAAATGATGAAACAAAGGAATTCACCCCAAAAGAAAGAGCAGGAAGAAACGACAGCCAGGGACTTAATCAACACAGATACAAGCAAAATGTCTGAACCACAATTTAGAATCACAATGATAAGAATACCAGCTGGGGTCAAAAATAGATTAGAATCCCTTTCTGTGGAGATATAAGAAGTAAAACCTAGTCAGGATGAAATAAAAAACGCTATAACTGAGCTGCAGTCTCAAATGGATGCCACAGCAGCAAGGATGGATGAGGCAGAGCAGCGAATCAGCGATACAGAGGACAAATTTATGGAGAATAATGAAGGAGAAAATAAGAGGGAAACTAAGCAAAAGAGCAAGATTTAAGAATTAGAGAAATCAGTGACTTATTAAAAAGGAACAACATCAGAATCATAGGGATCCCATAAGATGAGAGAGAAAAGGAGGTAGAACGGTATGTGAGCAAATCATAGGAGAAAACTTTTCTAATCTAGGGAAAGACACAGTCATCAAAATCTAAGAAACACAGAGGACTCCCAGTAGATTCAACAAAAACCGACCATCAAGAAGGCATATCATAGTCAAATTCACAAAATACTCAGGCAAGGAAAGATTCATGAAAGAAACAAGGGAAAAAAATTCCTTAATCTACAAAGGAAGACAGATCAGGTTTGAAACAGACCTATCCCCAGAAACTTGGCAGGCCAGAAAGAAGTGGCAGGATATATTCAATTTGCTGTATCGAAAAAATTTATAGCCAAGAATTCTTTATCCAGCAAGACTGTCTTTCAAAATAGAAGGAGAGATGAAAAGTTTCCAAGAAAAACAAAAATTAAAGGAGTTCATGACCACTAAGCCAGCCCTACAAGAAATTTTAAGAGGGACTCTCTGAGGGGAGAAAAGGTGAAAAAGAAAGAAAGAAAAAGACCAAAGGCAACAATGACTAGAAAGGACCAGAGAATACCACCAGAAACTCCAACTATATAAGCAACATAGTGGCAATAAGTTCATATCTTTCAGTACTCACTCTAAATATCAATGGTCTAAATGCTTCAATCAAAAACGTAGGGTAACAGAATGGATAAGGAAACAAGATCCATCTATATACTCTTTACAAGAGACCCACTTTAGACCTAAAGACACCTTCATATTAAAATTAAGGGGATGGAGAACCATCTATCATGCTAATGGTTGACAAAAGAAAGCTGGAGTAACCATACTTATATCAGACAAACTAGACTTTAAAACAAAGACTGTAACAAGAGATGAAAAGGATATTATATCATAATTAAGGGGTCTATCAACCAAGAAGACCTAACAATTGTAACCTTTTATGCACCAAATGTGGAGCACCCAAATATCTAAATCAATTAATCATAAACATGAAGAAACTCATTGATAATAATACCATAATAGTGGGGGGCTCCAACACCCCACTTACAACAATGGACAGATGATTTAATCAAAAAATCAACAAGGAAACAATGGCTTTGAAGGACACAATGCACCAGATGGCCTTAACAGATATATTCATAACATTTCATCCTTAAGCAGCAGAGTATACACTCTTCTCCAGTGCACATGGAACATTCTCCAGAATAGATCACATACTGGGACACAAATCAGTCCTCAACAAGTACAAAAAGATTGAGATCATACCGTCGATATTTTCAGAACACAAGGTTATGAAACTAGAAATCAAGCACAAGAAAAAGTTTGGAAAGATGAAAATACTTGGAGACTAAAGAACATCTTACTAATGAATGAATAGGCTAACAAAGAAATTACGAAGTACATCAAAACCAATGAAAATGATAACACCACAGCCCAAAACCTCTGGGGTGCAGCAAAGGTGGTCTTCAGAGGAAAGTATATAGCAATCCAGGCCTTCTAAAGAAGGAAGAAAGGTCTAAGATGCACAACCTAACCTTGTGCCTTAAAGAGCTGGAAAAAGAACAGCAAATAAAACCCCAAACCAGCAGAAGACAGGAAATAATAAAGATTAGAGTGGAAATCAATGCTATCGAAACCAAATAAACAGTACAACAGATCAATGAAACCAGAAGCAGGTTCTTTGAAAGAATTAACAAAATTAATAAACCCCTAGGCAGTTTGATCAAAAAAAAAAAAGGAAAGGACTCAAATAAACAAAATCAAGAATGAAAGAGGAGAGATCACAACCAACACTGCAGAAATACAAACGATAATAAGAGAATATTATGAGCAATTGCATGCCAATAAATGGGCAATCTGAAAGAAATGGACAAGTTCCTAGAAACATATACACTACCAAAACTGAAACAGGAAGAAATAGAAAATTTGAACAGACCCATAACCAGTAAAGAAATCGAATTAGTAATCAAAAATCTCCCAAAAAACAGAAAGTCCAGGGCCAGATGGCTTTCCAGGGAAATTCTACCAAACATTTAAGAAAGAGTTAACACCTATTGTCTTGAAGCTATTCCAAACAGAGTAATGGAAGGAAAACTTCCAAACTCTTTCTACAAAACCAGCATTACCTTGATTCCAAAACCAGACAAAGACCCCACTAAAAAGAAGAACTACAGACTAATTTCCCTGATGAACATGGATGCAAAAATCCTCAACAAGATATTAGCCAACCGGATCTAACAATACATTAAACAAAATTATTCACCACAACCAAGCGGGATTTATACTTGGGATGCAAGGCTGGTTCAATATCTGCAAAACAATTAACGTGATTCATCACATCAATAAAAGAAAGGACAAGAACCATATGATCCTCTCAATAGATGCAGAAAAAACATTTGCCAAAATACAGCATCTTTTCTTGATAAAAACCCTCAAGAAAGTAGGGATAGAAGGAGCATACCTCAAGATCATAAAAGCCTTATATGAAGGACCCAATGCTAATATCCTCCTCAATGGGGAAAAACTGAGAGCTTCCCCCTAAGGTCAGGAACAAGACAGGGATGTCCATTCTCACCACTGTTATTCAACATAGTATTGGAAGTCTTAGCCTCTGCAATCAGACAACACAAAGAAATAAAAGGCATCCAAATCAGCCAGGAGGAGGTCAAACTTTCAGTCTTTGCAGATGACATGATACTCTATATCGAAAACCCTAAAGATTCCACCAAAAAACTGCTAGAATTGATTCATGAATTCAGCAAAGTTGCAGGATATAAAATCAATGCACAGAAATAGGTTGCATTCCTATACACCAACAATGAAGCAACAGAAAGAGAAATCAAGGAATTGATCCCATTTACAGTTGCACAAAAAACCATAAAGTACCTAGGAATAAATCTAACCAAAGAGGTGAAAAGTCTATACACTGAAACCTATAGAAATCTCATGAAAGAATTTGAAGAAGACACAAACAAATGGAAAAAGATTCCATGCACCTAGATAGGAAGAAAAAATATTGTTAAAATGTTGATACTACCCAAAGCAATCTACATATTCAATGCAATCCCTATCAAAGTAACACCAGCAATCTTCACAGAGCTAGAACAAATAATCCTAAAATTTGTATGGAACCGGAAAAGACCCCGAATAGCCAAAGCGATCTTGAAAAAGAAAACCAAAGCAGAAGGCATCACAATCCCAAACTTCAAGCTATACTACAAAGCTGTAATCATCAAGACAGTATGGTATTGGCACAAGAACAGACACTCAGATCAGTGGAACAGAATAGAGAACCCAGAAATGGACCCACAAACTTATGGCCAACTAATCTTTGACAAAGCAGGAAAGAATATCCAATGGAATAAAGACAGTCTCTTCAGCAAGTGGTGCTGGGAAAACTGGACAGCGACATGCAGAAGAATGAACCTGGACCACTTTCTTACACCATACACAAAAATAAACTCAAAATGGATGAAAGACCTAAAGGTAAGACAGGAAGCCATCAAAATCCTCGAGGAGAAAGCAGGCAGAAACCTCTTTGATCTTGGCCGCAGCAACTTCTTACTCAACACGTCTCTGGAGGCAAGGGAAAACAAAGCAAAAAGGAACTTTTGGGACCTCGTCAAAATAAAATTTTCTGCACAGTGAAGGAAACAATCAGCAAAACTAAAAGGTAACCGATGGAATAGAAGAAGATATTTACAAACGACATATCAGATAAAGGGTTAGTATCCAAAATCTATAAAGAACTCATCAAACTCAACACCCAAAAAACAAATAATCCAATGAAGAAATAGGCAAAAGACATGAATAGACCCTTCTCCAAAGAAGACATCCAGATGGCCAACCAACACATGAAAAAATGTTCAACATGACTCATCATCAGGGAAATACAAATCAAAACCGCAATGAGATACCACCTCACACTTGTCAGAATGGCTTAACATTAACAACTCAGGCAACAACAGATGTTGGCGAGGATGTCAAGAAAGAGGATCTCTTTTGCACTGCTGGTGGGAATACAGACTGGTGCAGCCACTCTGGAAAACAGTATGGAGGTTCCTCAAAAATTAAAAATAGAACTACCCTACAACCCAGCAACTGCACTACTAGGTATATATCCAAGGGATACAAGTATGCTGTTTCGAAGGGACACATGCACCCCCATGTTTATAGCAGCACTATCAACAATAGCCCAAGTATGGAAGGAGCCCAAATGTCCATCGATGGTTGAATGGATAAAGGAGAGGTGGTATATACATACAATGGAGTATTACTTGGCAATCAAAAATAATGAGATCTTGCCATTTGCAACTACGTGGATGGAACTAGAGGGTATTATGCTAAGCAAAATTAGTCAGTCAGAGAAAGACAAATATATGACTTTACTCATATGAGGACTTTAAGATACAAAACAGATGAACATAAGGGACAGGAAGCAAAAATAATATAAAAACAGTGAGGGGGACAAAACATAAGAGACTCTTAAATATGGAGAACCAACAGAGGGTTACTGGAGGGGTTGTGGGAGAGGGGATGGGCTAAATGGGTAAAGGGCATTAAGGGAATTTACTCCTGAAATCATTGTTGCACTATATGCTAATTTGGATGTACATTTAAAAAATAAATTTAAAAATATGTGATCATTTTAATAGATGCAGAAAAAGCATTTGGCAAAATACAACATCCATTCCTAGTGGAAACTCTCAACAAAGTAGGCTTAGAAGGAACGTACTTCAACATAATAAAGGCCATATATGAAAAATCCACAGCTAACATCATATTCAATCGTGAAAAACTGAGAGTTTTTCCTCTAAGATCAGGAATAAGACAAGGATGTCAACTCACACCACTTTTATTCATCAAAGTACTGGAAGTCCTAGCCACAGCAATCAGAAAATAAAATAAAATAAAATAAAAGGCATCCGAATTGGTAAGGAAGAAGTAAACCTTTCACTATTGCAGATGACATGATTCTCTATATAGAAAACCTGAAAGGCTCCACTGATAAACTACTAGAACTGATAAATTATCATTAAGGTAGCAGGATACAAAATCAGTGTGCAGAAATCTATTGAATTTCTATACACTAATAATAAAGGCAAAAAAATTTAAGAAAATAATCCCATTTACATGTGCACCAAAAATAATTAAATACATAAGAATAAACTTAATCGAAAAGGTGAAAGATGTGCTCTAAGAAAATTATAAAACATTGATGAAAGAAAGTGAAAATGATACAAATGGAAACATATTCTATTCTAATAATTGGGAGAACCAATAGTGTTAAAGTGTTCACATTACCCAAAGCAATCCTTATAATACCAACAGCATTTTTCACAGAACTAGAACAAATAATACTAAAATTTGTATGGAACCAGGAAAGACTGGTTCCATAGGAAAGACTAGGAAAGACTAGCCAAAGCAATCTTGAAAAATAACAACAAAACTGGATGTATCATAATTCCAGCTTTCAATATGTACTGCAAGGCTGTGGTAATAATTATAAGGGTATGGTACAACACAAAAACAGACGTATAAATCAATGGAACAGAATAGAGAGCCCAGAAACAAACCCATGATTTACAGCAGGGAAAAGACAGTCTCTTCAACAAATGGTGCTGGGAAAATGGGACAGCTAGGTGTAAAGGAATGAAACTGGACCACTCTTTTATACCATACACAAAAATAAACTCCAACTGGGTTAAAGACCTAAATGTGAAACTTGAAACCAAAAAAATCATAGAAGAGAGCACAGGCAGTATTTTCTCTGACATCAGTCATAGAAACATTTTTCTGGACGTTTCTCCTGAGACCAGTGAAACAAAAGCAAAAATAAACTATTGAGACTACATCAAAATAAAATGCTTCTGCACAACAGCAACAACAAAAAACAATGAATAAAACTAAAAAAAAAAAGGCAACCTATGGAATGGGAGAAGATATTTGCACATCACATATCCAGTAAGGGTTTGGTATCCAAAATACGTAAAGAACTTATACAATTCAACACCAGAAAAACCCAAATAATCCAATTTAAAAATGGACATAAGACATGAACAGACATTTCTCCAAAGGAAACTTACAGATGGCCAACAGATACATGAAAACATGCTCAGCATCACTGATCATCAGGGAAATACAAATCAAAACCACAGTGAGATATCACCTCACACCTGTCAGAATGGCTAAGATAAAAAACACAAGAAACAAGTGTTGGCAAGGATGTGGAGAAAAAAGAATCCTCTTGCACTGTTGATGGGAATGCAAACTGATGCAGCCACTGTGGAAAACAGTATGGAGTTTCCTCAAAAAATTAAAAATAGAACCACCTATGATCCAGTAATCCCACTACTGAGTATTTACCTAATAAGTATAAAAACACTAATCCAAAGGGATACATGCACCCCTATGTTTATTGCAGCATTATTTACAATAGACAAACTATGGAAGTAGCCCAAGTGTCCATGTATAGATGAATGGATAAAGAAAAAAAAGTGGTATATATATGTATACACACACACACACACACACACACACACACAATGGAATATTATTCAGTCATGTAAAAAGAGTGAAATCTTGCCATTTGCAGTGACATGAATAGAGCTAGGGAGCATAATACTAAGAGAAATAAGTCAGACAGAGAAAGGCAAATTCCATATGATTTCACTCATTTGTGAAATTTAATTAACAAAGCAAATGAACAAAGGCGAAAAAAAGCCAGAGAGAGACAAACCAAGAAACAGACTCTTAACTATAGAGAACAAACTGATGGTTACCAGGGGAGAGATGGGTGGGGAAATAGGTAAAATAGGTGATGGAGATTAGAGTATACTTATCATAATGTATGAAATGAAATGAAATGATAAAAAAATAAATTTAAAAACTTAAAAATGTTTAAGAAGCTTAAATTAAAAAAATCAATAACCAATTGAGAAAATGAAACCCAAGAACAAGAGGTACTCTCCCAAAATGTGGAGATTACAGCAAAAGTAAGAATAAAACATGCAGAATAGTACTTTAAAATATGTATTTTATATCCTCAGAAAAATATGAAACAATACTGCTTTCATTAAAAAAGTATCACCTAAAGAACTTAAATATTAAAAAAGTAAATTCAACAGAGAAGCTTCAGAGAAAAAAAACTAGCAAACACTACCTTGTCCAGTTAATCACCTCACATAGTAAGAAGTCATGTTGATAGTCAGCATCGTCTGATAAGATGATGAGAAGGGTATTTCACCTCTATCACATTCTTTACAAAAAACTATAATTCTAATAATGAGAAAAAATCATACAAAGTGAAGACATTCTATAACATCCTTAATCAGTATTCCTCAAAATTCTCAAGGTCAAGAAAAACAAGGCTGAGAAATTATCACAGAGCTGAAGACGCTAAGGAAGCATGACAGCTAAACACAATGTGGTACCATGGATGAGATACTGGGATAGAAAAAGAACACTAGTGGAAAAAAGTAGTGAAATCTGAATATAATCTGGAGCTTAGTTAATAATGATGCACCAAAGTTGATTTCTTAGTTTTACCATGGTTATGTAAGATGTTGGCAATAGGGGCACCTGGGTGACTCAGCTGGTTAAGCATCCAACTTTTGATTTCGGCTCAGGTCATGATTTAACCATTTGTGAGACTAACCCCATGACAGGCTCTGTGCTGACAATGCAGAGCCTGCTTGGGATTCTCTGTCTCCCTTTCTCTCTGCTTCTCCCCTACTCATGCATGCATACTCTCCCTCACCCCCATCTCTCTCTCTCTCTCTCTCTCTCTCTCTCTCTCTCTCTCTCTCTCTCAAAATAAACAAATAAAACTTAAAAAAAAAAGATGTTGGCAATGGAGAGAATTGTATAAAGGTAGACAAGAATTCTCCACTATCATTGAAACATTTCTGTTAACCTAAAATTATTCCAAAGTTGAAGTTTTATTTTAAACACTCAAATCAACTGAGTAGCAGGACAGTTAAGCAGAAGGACAAGAGAAATAATGGTATAACATTCTGATTTCATCAATATGATTAAGACTAAAAATTCTAAAAGGCCTTCTGCTAAAAAACACCCAGATGCTGGATCAATTACTATAAACATGCTTTTAAATACTTTTAAATAAACTGAACTCTTATGAGTTCATAAAAATTTAAGAGAAATTTTCCTGAGGGCAAAAATAGAAACAAATATTTTCAGTCTTCAAATATTAAGCTAAAACTATAGTGGTAAATTTTACCACTCAATATTGCCGTAGGTGATTAAAAGCTAAAAAAAAATAGTCCTTTCTGAGAATTTGTAGCAATATACTGCTTTCACATGAGTTTATGATTTGAATTTATATTACCATCCCAATCAGGGAATTCCCAGACAGGATTAGGTAAACTTACTCACAGGCTGATATCAACTGTTGGCCCCCAGTAAAAGTAAAACAAAATCCTACCATGAGATAAAGATTTTTCCTCAATCAAGCACGTTAAGTGTTTCCACAGATTAATTCTAGGCAAATATGGTTCATATCTAAAAAAGAAACTACGTCATTATCATCATCATCATCATCATCATCATCATCATATAACACACTACAAAACAAGCTGCCATCAGCAAGAGTGAGTAAGAACAGGTTAGCATTCATCATAGATTACAGTCCAAAAACTTCAGATACAGGAATCATCAAATAAAGATTATAACAATTATGTGTGAAATGTTGAAAGAAAAGTAGGAATAAATAAAAGTATGAATCAGAAGATTCTCAAAAATGATCAGAGAAGATTTGACTGTAATGAAATATAATTTATCAATCTGAAAAGCATGATTTTTTTAAATTAAAAACTCAATGAGTAGGTTAAACTGCAAATTGAAGAATGGTAAAGAAAGAATTATAGAACCTACAGATAGATGTATTTGAAGAAATTATTCAAAATGTGAGGAAAAGGAGATAAAAAATATGAAAGAGAGGTTAAAGTTATTGAAGGATAGACTTAAAGCCTTAACATGTGTCTAACTGGAGTTTCAAATAAGGGTATTAGAAAAAATTCTGAAGACATAAACTACACGTCTTAGAAATAATAGAAAAAGGTAATGACTAAGAATTTTCTAAGACTATACATACATATGAAGCCACAGTTCAAAGCAAATACTAACCAAAAAAAATCCTTAAAAAATGAAAAACAGGAGAGTGTTTTTCAGAATCCCATTCCTACTATTGTGGTTTTTTAAGTAGATAAAAGCATTCAGAATAAACAACAGATCAAATTGTCAGTTTCATTTCTCTGGCCTAGACATTATCTTGTGTGCAGTTGTGGCCCACAAAGCCACAGTTGTATTGGGTTTAGCATGGTGCATTGTGCAATCGCATGTCACCAAACAAGTTGTATGAAGGAATATCTGGAACGAGTATGCGATTTACTCTGTAGAAGGGAGAAACTCCTCCGTCCTTATTATACCATAATGTGCTCATTTTGTCTACAGGGAGGGAGATTGCAGTGCAGGCTGTGAGTGTACATTAGATTTATCATTGAACCCAAACCATTGCCTGCCAGCTTATGGAAGCTCTGGCACTGACAACAGGAGTCATTAACTCTGAGTCATATATCAGAGATTACATAAATGATATATTGCATTTGGATTATACCTTACTCTTCTTTGTTTCAAAAAATAAGAGTAACCAAGAGCAGTTTTTCATGGTTTAGGAGGGAAGCTGCCTGTCCCACTCAAAGCAGAGAAATACAGAGCTAACTGCCCTTCCATCCAAATCTGTTCTTCTGGCTGAAACATTTCTAGAAACATCGACCTTTTCAAGTGCATGACTCTAAGACTTAAGTGTTGATATGTCTGATTGGATATCCTGAATAAAATCTTGAAATCTTATTACACAAACTAAAGCTGCCAACCAGAAAACATAATTTTATCCCCTAAGCATGAAGCCCATCAGCTAGCGAGTGTCAGGCAAATACATGAAATCAGAGGAATGATTAGTTAATCACTCTGACAATTAGTTAACATAGTATTGCTGATCCTAAAAAACAGCTGATAATTGCATGGAAAATTCTTACGAAGACCACAAAAATCTCATGTAAAAGACCAAGTAAACAGCCACACGATGCACAGGATAAGATAAAGGGAGATAATTCGTTTCAGTTCATATCTATCTTCATTTTAGACTTTTCTTTAAACCAAACTTTTCCCACACCTTCATTTGTCCTCCCTGTGGCCCTTACATACAAGATTGTTCTAATCATTGTAATAATAACACTTTCATATTAGACAAAAATTTATTATTAAGCTCTTACAACTTCCAGAAGCTTTTGAATTTTCTTTAGATAAGCATCTGGGGAGTGAAAACAGTGGGAAAGTAGTGATAATCCCAATTCCGTATTTGGAGACTTAGTGAGAGCTGGAATTTATCGAGGGATGTTAAAGGATGCCACATAAATGGATGACTTCTGGGGCACCTGGGTGGTTCAGTTGGTTGAGTGTCTGACTTTGGCTCAGGTCATGATCTCATGGTTTGTGAGTTCGAGCCCCATGTCAGGCTCTGTGCTCACAGCTCAGAGCCTGGAGTCTGTTTCAAATTCTGTGTCTCCCTCTCTCTCTTTCTGTCCCTCCCCCCCCCAAGTCTCTCTCTCTCTCTCTCCCTCTCTCTCTCTCAGAAATAAACATATAAATAAATAAATAAGTGACTCGTGCATACATTGTTCCTGGAAGGAAGGCAGTGGTATAGCAGTCAACTTTCTGAATCTCAACTATATTTTCTATTCAAATAAGGACCTGTCTTGTCCTTAAATTTAATAATTGCTTTAAAAGTATCTTATTTATTTCACTATGATATAATTAAAGTAAGTATATGAACGTACTTTGTAAACTGAATAAAAATTATTTTAACAAATTTAAAAATATTTTCTTATTAAAAACAGTAACAATACTAATGAACTATAAAGACCTCTTTTCATATTTGTCATTATTAAAATCAAATCTAAGAATGTGGATCTGGAATATGAAATCTATTCATATTGTACTTAAACCAAAAAAAAAAAAGGAGTTTATAAAAGGTCACAAAATAACATTATTTATGCAGGAAGAGTTTCTGAACAGAAAAGTGGAAGTCTATTGTCTACTTAGCTTCCAACTCCTAGAAATTCATAACATTCATCCAAACAATAAATCCTTAAAGCTATAAAATGATGTGTGTGTGTTTTTAAATATGAAATTTATTGTCAAATTGGTTTCCATACAACACCCAGTGCTCATCCCAAAAGGTGCCCTCCTCAATACCCATCACCCACCCTCCCCTCCCTCCCACCCCCCATCAACCCTCAGTTTGTTCTCAGTTTTTAAGAGTCTCTTATGTTTCGGCTCTCTCCCTCTATAACCTCTTTTTTTTTTTTCCTTCTATGTGTGTGTGTGTTTTAACAACATATCTTATTTGGATACAAACAATATTTAATATCCTCTTGTATCACTAGATACAGAATAAAAATGTGATATAGTTTAATAAATTTCTAAAAGAATTTTAATAAATTCCTAATAAAATTAGGACTCAAACTTTATAACTTGTAAAATCTAAAATCATCTTGACCTTTCAACAGAATCTAATCACAGTTGATTCAATTTATTTAATCCTTGCCAAGATGTAACACTCTACTGGAGGAAAAGATTTTCCAGAGGAAGGAACAAGTTTCTAAAGGTTATCAAGCAACAGAGTAATTTTTCTAAACTTATTTCTGAGATGTTTAATTAAATCAAAACACAGTTTTAATTTTCATCATGTTATATTTAATTCTAGTTCTGTGAAAAGTGTTGGTATTTTTATAGGGGTTGCATTAAATCTGTAGGTTGTTTTAGGTAGGTAATGTGGACATTTTAAAAAAAAAATTTTTTTAACGTTTATTTATTTTTGAGACAGAGAGAGACAGAGCATGAACGGGGGAGGGTCACAGAGAGAGGGAGACACAGAATCTGAAACAGGCTCCAGGCTCTGAGCTGTCAGCACAGAGCCCGACGCAGGGCTCGAACCCACGGACCGTGAGATCATGACCTGAGCTGAAGTCGGACGCTTAACCGACAGAGCCACCCAGGCGCCCCATGTGGACATTTTAATAATATTCATTCTTCCGACCCATGAGGATGGAGTATACTTCTGTCCATTTTTGGTGTCATCTTCAATTTCTTCATCAATGTTTTATAATTATCAGAGTATAGGTCTTTCACCTCCTTGATTAAGTTTATTCCTAGGAATTGTATTCTTTTTTGGTGCAATTGCAAATAAGATTGTTTTCCTAATTTCTCTTTCTGCTGCTTCATTATGTGTATAGAAATGCAAAAGATTTCTGTATATTAATTTTGTATCTTGCAACTTTAATGAATTCATTTATCAGTTCTAGTAGTTTTTTGGTGGAGTATTTAACATTTATTTTTGAGAAGGGGGGGGCAGAGACAGAGGATTCCCAAGCGGGCTCTGTGCTGACAGCAAGCCAGATGTAGGACTCAAACTCACAAACATGAGATGATGACCTGAGCCGAAGTGGGATGCTTAACCAACTGAGCCACCCAGGTGGCCCTTGGTGGAGTCTTTACGGTGTTCTATAGATAGTATCATGTCATTTGCAAATAGTGAAAGTTTTACTTCTTCCCTACCAATTTGGATGCTATTTCTTTATTTTGCTTTCCTAATTCCCAAGATTATGACTTTTAGTATGTTGTTGAATAAAAGTTGTGAGAATGCATATCCTTCCTGATATTAGAGGAAAAGCTCTTTTTCCACCATTGAATATTCTGTTAGCTGTAGGGTTTTCATATATGGCCTTCATTATGTGGAGAAATATTCCCTCTAAACCTAATTGTTGAGAGCTTTTATCATGAATGGATATTGTGCTTTGTCAGATGCTTTTTCTGCATCTATTGAAAAGATCATGTGGTTTTTATCCTTTCTCTTGTTAATGTGATATATCACATTGATTAATTTGTGAATATTAAACCATTCTTGCATCCCTGGGGAAAGTCTCACTTGATTATGATGGATTTTGTTGTTGATACTTTGCTTTTTTTAATCTTTATTTATTTGATTTCTAGAGAGAGAGAGAGAGCACAAGTGGGAGGAGGGGCACAGGGAGAGAGGGAGAATCGCAAGCAGGAGCTTGATCCCATGAAACATGAGATAGATCATGACCTCAGCCAAAATCAAGAGTTGGATGCTTAACTGACTGAGCCACCTAGACACTCCTGTGGTGAGTATTTTTTAATATATTGTTGGATTTGGTTTGCTAATATTTTGATGAGAATTTTTGCATTTATGTTCATCAGAGAAATTGGCCTGTCCTCTTTTTTTGTAGAGTCTTTCTCTGGGTTTTATATCAGGGTAATGCTGGCCTTGTAGAATGAATTTGGAAGCTTTCTCCCCTCCTCTATTTTTTGGAATAGTTTGAGAAAAACAGGTATTAACTCTTCTTTAAATGTTTGGTATAATTCACCAGTGAAGACATCTGGTCCTAGACTTGTTTTTTGGGAGTTTTTTATTACTGATTCAATTTCATTACTAGCAGTTGGTCTGTTCAAATTTCCTATTTCTCATTGGAAATAGATTCAGTTTGGGAAGGCGATGTTTCTATGCCAATTTTTAGGCATATATTTTTTTCATAATACTCTCTTCCTTTGTATTTCTGTGGTATTGGTTGTTATTTCTACTCCTTTGTTTCTGATTTTTTTTTAATCCTCTCCCTTTATCTTGATGAGTCTGGTTGACGGTTTATCAGTTTTATTGATCTTTGCAAAGAACCAGCTCCTGGTTTCATTGATCTGTTCTATTAGGTTTTTTTAGTCCATATTTCATTAATTTTTTCTTTAATCTTTAATTAATCCTTCCTTCTACTGCCTTTGGGCTTTGTTTGTTCTTTACTTGCTCTGTTAGGCATAAGTTAGGTTGTTTGTTTGAGATCTTGCTTGCGTGTAGAGATAGGCCTATAGTGCAATGCACTTCCCTCTTTGATCAGATTTTGTTGCATCCCAAAGATTTTGGACCATTATACATTCATTTTCATTTGTCTCCATGTATTTTTTTATTTCTTCTTTGATTTCTTAGTTGACCCATTCATTGTTTAGTAGCATGTTATTTAGACTCCATATATTCATGCTCTTTCCAGTTTTCTTGTAATTGAATGCTAGTTTCATATTTCTGTGGTAGAAAAGAAGCATGATATGATTTCAATATTCTTAAGTGTATTGAGATTTGTTTTGTGGCCTAATATGTGATCTATCCTGGAGAACATTCCATGTGCACTTGAAAAAAAATGTGTATTTGGCTGCTTTTGAATGGGCTATTCTGAATATATCTGTTAGGTCCATCTGGTCTAATGTGTCATTCAGAGTCAGTTTTCTTGTTGATCTTCTATCTGGATGATCTATACATTGACATAAGTAGAGTGTTAAAGTCCCCCACTATTATTGTATTACTGTCAATTTCTTCCTTTATGTCTGTTAATAGTTTCTTTTATGTTTTAGAGGTGTCCTTGTTGGGTACATAGGTATTTATAATTGTCATATCCATTTGTTGCATTGTTCTCTTTATCATTACATAGTGTCCTTCATTGTTGTTTGTTACAGTTTTTGTTTTAAAGTCTGGTTTGTCCAAAATAAGTACTGCTATACTAGCTTTCTTTTCATTTCCATTTACATGGTAAATTATTGTTCATCCTTTCACTTTTAACCTGCATGTGTCTTTAGGTTTGAGCTAAGTCCCTTACAGACAGCATACAGATAGGTCTTGCTTTTTTTTTTTTTTTTATCAATTCAGTCACCCTATGTCTTTTTATTGGAGCATTTAGTCCTTTTACATTTAAAGTAATTATAGATACTTATATGCTTACTGTCATTTTGTTACTTGCTTTATGTTTGTTTTTGTAGTTCTTCTCTGTTCCATTCTCCTTTTGCTGTCTTCCCTTGTGGTTTGATGACTTTCTTTAGTTTTATGTTTGGGTACCTTTCTTTTTATTTTTTGTGTATCTCTTAATAGGTTTTGATTTGGGATTACCAGTAGGTTTGTATACAACATCTTATGAGTAAAGCAGTCCATATTATGTTGAGGTTCACTTGAGTTTCAACCCTTCTTAAACCACTAAACTTTTACTCCCTTGTACATTTTATGTATGTGATGTCATACTTTACATCCTTTTATTTTGTGAATCTCTTGACTGATTTTTGTAGACATAATTGATTTTACTGCTTTTGTGCTTTAATTTCCATTAGCTATTAATCTTTTGTCATTTTTTTGCATTTACCTGTGAAATTTTTTCCTTTCACAATTTTCTTATTCCTGAGTATGTCCTTTTCTTTCCACTCAAAGAATTCCCTTTAATGTTTCTTGTAAGGCTGGTTTAATAGTAATTAACTCTTTTAACTTTTGTTTGTCTGAGAAACTCTTTATCTCTCCTTCTGTGCTGAATGATAACCTTGCAAGATAGAGTACTCTTGGTTGCAGTTTTTTTTTTCTTTTCAGTACTTTGAATATATCATGCCACTCACTTTTGATCAGAAGTTTCTGCTGAAAAATTAGGTAATTGCCTTATGGGGTTGCCCTGGTATATGACTTTTTTCTTTTCTCTTGCTGATTTTAATATTTTTCTTTATCATTACTTTTTTCCATTTTATTTATTATGTGTATTGGTGTGGGCCTCACTTAGTTAACTTTGTTGGAAGTTCTCTGGATCTAGATGTCTGTTTTCTTCCCCAAATTAGGGACATTTTCAGCTGTTATTTTTTCAAATAAATGTTCTGCCCCCTTCTCTCTCTTCTTCTTCTGGGATCCTTATAATGAAAATGTTATTATACTTGTAACGTCACTAAGTTCCCTTAACCTATTATCATTTTTTATTATTTTTTTTTCTTTTTGCCATTCACCTTGATTACTTTCCATTACCCTGTCTTCTAGGTCACTTACCCATTCTTCTACTTCCTCTAATCTGATATTGGTTGCCTCTAGTGTATTTTTTTTATCTCAGTTATTGAGTTCTTCATCTCTTGACTGGTTGTTTTTTAATATTTTCTATGTCTTTTAAAGGTCTCACTGAGGTTTCTCACTCTTTTCTCAAGACCAGTATCTTTATGACCAATACTCTGAATTCTTAATCAAGCATATTGCTTATCTCCACTTTATTTAGCTTTTTTGCTGTGGTTCTATCCTGTTATATCATTTGGAACATATTCCTCTGTCTCCTCATTTTGTCTAACTCTCTGCATTTGTTTCTACATATTAGAAAAGTCAGCTATATCTCCTGATCTTGAAAGTAGTGGCCTTGTGAAGAAGAGGTCCTGAGGTTCCCTGCAACACAGTGTCCCTAGTTCATCAGAACCGGGTGCTTCAGAGGTACTTCTCCCATGTGGGCTGCATGCACCCTACTGTTATGGCTAAGCCACATTTGCCTTCAGTCCAGTCAGCTGCAATGGTCCACTTTGCCTGTTGTGGGCACACCAAGTATCATTTGGTTTCTGTGATGTTAAGTGGCTAGTCTAGGGCCACCACAGGCTTGTAGTTGATTGGGACTGGCAGACAGAGCAGGTCCTTATGCCCAGCCTATTCTCTGGGGCTACAGTCACACTCATCAGCAGGGCACTCTCTTTACATTGCTAGCTATAAGGTTCAAATGCTGGGACTGTAGTCACACTAGTATGTGTGGTTATCTTACCCTCTTCCTAGGGCAAGAGTTACTTGGGGCGCCATCAGTCCCTGCTAGGGTTGCTTTCAGGGTGTGTCAGGGCAGAAGCTTCTTTGGAAGGACACTTGCTAAGTGGGGCAAGTTTAATGGGGCAGATCCACAGGAGAATGTAGAGGCAGGGCAGGTGGTGCTACAAATTAGATGGGGAGTGTTTATGCTTATTCCCTCAAGTGTCCTGCTCTGTAGGCTAGAGGGGTGAAGAGAAATGGCAACCACCAGCACTTTTGTTCTTAGTGAAGTTCCCTAAAGATCCCCTGGCCTCCAGTGCATGTTCTGAGATTAATAAATAAATCTCTTTCACATATACCCCAGGTGCTTTTCAAACTGCTGCTTCTATGCTGTATCTTAGATGGTTTACTTACTATGTGGCTCTTTAAGGGTGAAGACTCGGTTTCTTATCCCTCCTGGTGCTCCCAGAGCTAAGCCAGCTATAAAGTACCTGGAATTAAGCCCCACTGATTGTAAAAATTTGTAAAATTAAGCCCCACTGGTTTTTATAGCCAAACGTTATGGATACTCATCTTCCCAGGGCAGGTCCCCTGTGCCTGGGGTGCCTGGTGTGAGGGCTGATCCCCTTACTTCTCCATGCTTGTGGTGTCCTTCCTGTCTGTGGTTAGTCTTGCTGGAAGTTTGACTCCTGACCTGGTCTCTGCCTTTCCTACCCTTTTAGATGTGGCCTCCTCTCTATAATTAACTGTGTAAAAATTTTCTGGAATCTTCAGGTCATTTTCAAATTTAGTTGCACTAATATAATTGCCACTTTAGTGTGTCTGTGGGACAAGGTAAGCTTGTGATCCTTCTACTTTCCCAGCTTCCCCAGAGTTCCAAAACAAACAAAACACTTTAAAAGAAAAATTTGGCAGGAATAAAATAAGCCCAAGTTGACATGATAAAATAGCCAAATAGAAAAAAATGGATATTAGAAATGAAAACACTGTAAAAGTTCCAATGAAAGAATAAACTCCAGATTGAACTCAAAAAGATCATCAGTAGATTATAAGATAATTACTAGGTCATGCCATTGGTCATGTTATCTAATTTTGCTGCTATTTAAACTACTGCTTCTATTTGAGCTGCTTTACCCAAATTTGCTATTATTTAGTCCAAGACAAAGCAAATCTGGCCAATCTATTTATATCCAGTCCTTCCTATGAAAACTGAATAGCATTAGATATGAATAAATATGTTCCAATAAATTAAATATGCCATCTTCCTGTTTACCTAAAACTTACGCCACTAAGCAATTATGCTGACTTATAACCAAATTCATGAAATAAAAATAAGGGAGAACTGAATTGAAGAAGAAAATTTGAAGTGAAATAAAAAGAGACTTGACTTTGTGATGATATGCAATCTCCTTGGTTTCTGTACTGAATTATTGGTATATTAAAGACAGAAACCACACAGAAGATTTTTAAGCCAGTGAAAATACTCTGTATGATATTATAATGATGAATATATGTCAGTATACCTTTTTCCAAATCCATAGAATGTACAACACCAAGAATGAACCCTAGGGTAAACAAGGAACTTTGAGTAATTAAGAAGTGTGAATGTAGGTTCATCCCTGGTTTAAAAAAAAAAAGTACCATTCTGATCAGTGATGAGGAGTTGATGAGGAGGAAGCTGTTTATATGTGGGAATAAGAGATATATTTGAAATTTCTATACCTTCCTTTCCATTTTGTTGTAAACTTAAAACAGCTCTAAAAACTTTGTCTTAAAAAAAATAAGAAATGAAGACTGTAAACTACTTGGTGATGAAAAAGAATGAAATCTTGCTATTTGCAACAATATGGATGGAACTGGAGGGTATTATGCTAAGCAAAATAAGTCAGTCAAAGAAAGACAGATATCATATGATTTCACTCATATGTGGAATTTGAAAGACTTAACAGATGAACATAGGGGAGGGGAAGGAAAAATAAGATAAAATCAGAGAGGGAGGTAAACCATAAGAGACTCCTAAATACAGAGAACAAACTGAGAGTTTATGGGGGGTGGGTTAAATGGGTGATGGGCATTAAGGAGGACACTCTTTGAATCACTAAGTTCTACTCTGAAGACAAGACTACACTGGGTGTTAATTAACTTGAGAATAAATGAATATATAAAAAAACAAACAAACAGACTGTAAAAAAAGTCTTTTAATATGACTGGAAATGCTTACTGTTTTGTTTAAAGCAATAAAATGTTTTCTATATTTTGAATGTGACTTAACCTAGAAAAAGTTTAAATGTAATGGCTGCAGGCTCAAGTTCATTTATGAACAGGGAAAATCATCAAATTGTGTTACATCTCTGAATAGTAAAAAAAGATTAGACAGAAACCACGTGTTATTCTTTGTGGCCCACAATCATTAACACTGACACAAAACAAAATCCATTGATTAACCAAGCAAACCATTTATCTAGGAATTTCTTCTGCATTATATCCCAGGTTTAGTTTGCACCTGCAGTTGCCTTTTCCAAGATCTATTCCTACTATTTGATAACTCTCATCACAGTAAAAACCTGACATGACTACATGGCATACAAAACTTTTTGACCTGGTACTTGCCGGCTTTGTCTGACTTTGTCTCTTGCCATTTCCCATACTCCATATCCTTCCCCAGAACACACTCCACTCTCCAACAGTTCTAAACAATTCTAAGGATATTCCCAACATGCCAGCCTCTCTTCCCATTCCTCACCTTCACACATATTCTTCCAGCTCCTAGAATCCTTTCATCATTCACCGCACCTGACAATCCCCTACTTGACCTTCAAATCCCACTCAAATGCTGACTTCCCACGACGCATGGGTTGCTGTTTCTCCTTTGTTCCCCCTGAATACTGAAGCAGTCCACCCATTGTATAAATCACTGTACTGAATTACAGTAATTTCTTGATCTTTGTCTATAGACAAAGATACTAAGATCCTCAAAGGCAGGAGACTTGCCTTTGTTTCTTTGTGTTCCCAAGACCCCACCAAGGGCTTTGCACATCATGGCACACAAAAATGTCTATTGCACTAAGACAGCTCTTAGTGGGAAAAATTCAATCTATTCTTTCACCTTGTTGCATCTCTTAATTTTATACTTGAAGGCTCTCTGAAAACTTTGCCAGTATTCTTTAATTCTTACATAACAATGCCTAGTGGTCAAGTCCACTGTCTGTGAAACCCAAGAGCTCAGATTTCCTATTCTAATGCCAACCTTTATAAAACATATAATCTGAAATAAGGTATCTAAACTATTTAGTCAGTGGAATAGGGAGAATAATAATTGCCAACACTTGAGCATTTACTATGTTTTTGGCATTGTTCACACAAGAAGTCATTTATCCTCCCCAAAATTCTGTGGAATATAATTTACCCTTATTTACATGTAAGGAAACTAAAGCACAGAGAGGTTAGGGAACTTGATCAAAGTCACAGAGCTAATAAGTGGTAGAGTCAGAATTCAAACTCAAGTCACTGGGCTCCAGAACCCATCACTTACTTATGACCTTTAACTGCCTCTACTATAATATTGCCATATGTGAGGATTAAAGAAGATGATGGAGGTACATAGATTAGCACATACTAAAACTTCTGCAGATGGCAGTTATGCTTGCTGTCATAATAACAATTCACCTTTGCTTCTTAGCTCCAATACCAGGTATTGATAATTCTGCATTTTTATACAATGCCAAAAATGATGAATTAGAAAAATGCTTATTATAAAGTTGACCTTAAAAGGCTTGATACTCACACATGCACAGCATTATAACTATGTTCAATTAATATGGTTCAATTAAACCTTAATTTAAATTAAAAAAAGCATAAGTCAAAGTATGGGTTGGTTCTGTGTTGGACTTTTCTTCTTTTCTATAAGGTAACAAGGTCAAAAAGTAGTTTCTCATAGTATCTATTAACAATTTAAATTTTGAGGTTTAGAAGTATTTCAACTGACTGGCAGTGTTGAATCCATAACTTCCTCTCTAAGTTTATTATTATAAAGTTTTTCCAGAGTTAATTTTAATGATGGGTCAAACTTAGAAGGTTCATGTTATTCAAGGTTAGAGGTGAGATAATTATCTAGGATGGCGCATTGAAAAACAAGTGTGGCTGGAAGTGCAGCAGGATGGGGAGCGCTCTTTAGCTACATTACCAAAGTCCCTGGAGAAATCAAGCAATCCAATAGCCTCATCTAATATAATTGCAGCTCTGAAGTGTCTGCCCAGAAGAGTTTTATTCCCACACTCACAGGGTGTGCCCTCTTGGAACTAAATATATGAAAGCAAATGGTAGAAATAGCACCAGGAATCCCTTTCACAAAAATTTTTATGGTAAGAAGGAAGATATGAAAGATAGAAGTGTTACTACAATCTCAGATTTAAACTCCTGACTGCAATCAGATTATCAGTACTATTTCAGAGATTAAAAGCAAAACATTTCAAATATTTTATGTAATAGAAGATACGCAGATAACTAGTTATTGTGTGAGCAATGTATAAATGAATTCTCATATGAAAACAAGTTACTTGTAGATAAAAAGAGTAAGCTACTAGGGGCGCCTGGGTGGCGCAGTCGGTTAAGCGTCCGACTTCAGCCGGGTCACGATCTCGCGGTCCGTGAGTTCGGGCCCCGCGTCGGGCTCTGGGCTGATGGCTCGGAGCCTGGAGCCTGTTTCCGATTCTGTGTCTCCCTCTCTCTCTGCCCCTCCCCCGTTCATGCTCTCTCTCTCTCTGTCCCAAAAATAAATAAATGTTGAAAAAAAAAAATTTAAAAAAAAAAAAAAAAAGAGTAAGCTACTAGAAGAGCTGTATAAAGGTTTCAAGTTTTTCTAGACGAAAGTCATTAAAAACAAGATTGAACTTTTAAACAGTTCCATGTGACTTATCAAAAAAATAATAGCCAACATTTATTGAGCATTTACAAAAATCCCACGTTGGTTATATAGTTTCAATAAAAATATATAAAGCAAGTGAAGACACATAGTTTATAAAAGAGCAAAGCAGGAAATTTCCATTGGAAAAGTCTGTGAAGTAAGAGCCACTTACATTCTGATCCCAGCTATGTCACTTAAAAGTCTACCTCCCAACTTAGGCTACAAATCATATTTTTCTCTCCACTTTTTGCCATTTAAAATGAACTAAATATTATTGTATAATTTTAATGCAAAATTCACATTCAATAAACAAATTACAATGCCCTAGTAGATACTTGTTTTGAAACCCCAGCTAAATAATGTTCAAACTAATAAATGGATCATTTATGGATGGTGATAGGAGGTCTGAGCTCTCATTTTATCACTCCCACTTCTTATCATCCCATTTTTGCCATTTTATTCCACATAGCTTAAAGTACTTAGACAAGAAAAGCAAAGAATATGCTAAAACTATTCAGTTGTTTGAAAATTATAAGTCTCATAAAGATTTAAGAATATCTTTTTGAATTTCATAGGTTTACTATCAGGAAGAAATATTTATTTTCTAAACTGGGTTCTTCTATCTTATCTTAGCTGGTGGTGCCATCATTAACCCACTTAATCAAACAAACTAGTATCACAAAGGAATCATCAACTCCTCCCTCTCCATTATACCTCACAACCAAGCGGTCATCACCTTGTCATTTTTTTATTCTAATTCTTAAATAGGTTATTATTCTTGTTATTCCCACTGCCTTAGTTAATGTCTTTACCATATCTCAATTGTATTACAGCAGCAGCAGCCCCACAGTGAATTCTCTTTCTCTGAGTAGATCTGCCTTACACAGCTACCACAATCATTCATCTAAAACACAAGTCTGACCCACTCAAATCCCTGATTTAACTAATGTGGATAACTTCCCATTGTCGACAGGATAAATTACAACCTCTTGAGTATGCCACTAAGGCCTTCATGACCTTATTCCAGACTGACTCTCCATGACGAATGATGGAATCCACAGCACCCAGAAAAATTTCTGACAAATGATAAACATCACTTAATATTAAGCAAATAATAATCATCAGTTAATTAATAGTGCTGACTAAATAGATACATAAATGAATAACTGTTGGTCTCATTTCCACTAGCCCCTATTTAGCAATTTGTCCTCCTTTGATAGCAACATAAAAGGGCATCTAATTCCCCATGCAATCAAGGCTGTTCTACCCTGTGGTTTCTTCTCCTTTGGTTACTTCCCAATCCTCCTTTAACATGCCACTGGAACACTGGCTGCTCCTAGAAACTTTCCCCAAATCTTCCTCCCTTCATATGGGTTCCCAAAATATAGTGTGAGAAACCTTTAGAATTGAACTGCAGAGTACAAGATGTTATATATAAATTGCGTTCCTATTATTAGCACTTGCCTCATACCGAGCACACAAAAGATGCCTAGCAGATGTTAAGTAATAAATGAATGAGTAAATCTAATCCAGTATGTGCCTAATCTAATATACATATATATACATATATATGAATATAACTTCTTCAGTGTTGGAAAGTAGCTAAAATGCAAAAAAAAAAAAATCTGTTTCTTTATAAAGTTGCAGCATTTAGGGGCGCCTGGGTGGCTCAGTCGGCTGAGCGTCTGACTTTGGCACAGGTCATGATCTCACGGTTCGTGAGTTCGAGACCTGTTTCGGGCTCTGTGCTGACAGCTCAGAGCCTGGAGCCTGCTTCAGATTCTGTGTCTCCCTCTCTCTGCCCCTTCCCTGCTCATGCCCTGTCTCTCCCTGTCTCTCAAAAATAAATAAACATAAAAAAATTTTTTTATAAAGTTGCAGCATTCCACAAAATATAATCAAATACATAAACTCTGATTTAACATCTTCAAATACAGTTCTCAAGGCTTTGATTTATCACAATAGATGTGAATCAAAAGTTCACCATCTCCATTTTGGTCAGTATTCTCTGAACAATCTATCTACAAGGTACTTACATCAATTAAAAAGAGAAAATTATTTTTAAAATGCTATAAAATAAAGGCAATACATTAAATTATTATTGCTATTAGATCTTTCATATGTATTTCATGTATTAAATATGTGAACGTGGGGGGGCCTGGGTGGTTCAGTCGGTTAAGTGTCCAACTTCGGCTCAGGTCATGATTTCATGGTTCGTGGGTTCCAGCCCCACGTCAGGCTCTGTGCTGACAGCTTGGAGCCTGGAGCCTGCTTGGGATTCTGTGTCTCCTTCTCTCTCTCCCTCTCCCCCGCTCGCTCTATCTCTCAAAAATAAATAAACATTAAAAAAAATTTTTAAATAAAAAAAGTATGTGAATGTGATCTTTATTTGGCCACTCTGCCAAGATTATTCTAGTTGCTAACTACTGATTAACCTAGATACATGTTTTCTATGTATTCTAAGATATACATAGAGTATTAATAAATTGATTCAAGTTTAGAATAATAATGAAGCTTCTTAATTTTGTAGCAAGGTGATAATGTTTGAAATGTCTGTATACATACAAACTTACAAACACACAATAGTGATAGGCATAGAAATCACAGACCTCATAGGGTATTTCCATATGTAAAAGAATGCATTATTTTTCTAGTAAATTTAAACTTAATATGAATTTCTTTCATAAGTAATCATCAAACATAATATTAGTAAGGGAATTTTATATATATTTAATAGACATATATTTATGCAATAGAAAACTGAAGAGCGTAAGTGCATTTTAATATTGTATGCCCACAATACCTTGACCTCACCTGTATCATAAACTTACTGTGTTGTATATTAATTATGTATTTATGTGTCTGTCTCCTTAGCTAAATTACAACTCCTTTGAGAGCATGAACTGGGTCAAAATAATTTTTTATTAAATTTTTAATTTTAATTCCAATATAGTTAACATACAGTGTTATATTAGTTTCGGGTGTACAATATAGTGACTCAACAGTTCTCTACATTACTCAGTGCTCATCATGATAAATGTACTCTTTAATCCTCTTCACCTATTTCACCCATCCCCCCACCCACTTCCCCTCTGGTAACCATTAGCTTGTTCTGTATAGTTAAGGGTCTGTTTCTTGGTTTGTCTCTTTCTCTTTTTTTTTCTTTTGTTCATGTTTTCTTTTGTTTTATTTCTTAAATTCAACATATGAGTGAAATCATATGGTATTTGTCTTTGACTGACTTACTTCACTTAGCATTATACTCTCTAACTCCATCCACGTTGTTGCAAATGGCAAGAATTCATTCTTCTTTGTGGCTGAGTAATATTCAATACAATATATATGTACCACATCTTCTTATTCATTCACCTATTGATGGACACTTGAGCTGCTTCCATAATGTAGGTATTAAAAATAATGCTAAAATAAACATAGGGGTTCATGTATCCCTTTTTGTTTTTATTGAGTAAATACCAAGGAGTGCGATTACTGCATTGTAGAGTAGTTCTGTTTTTCTCAAAATCATTTTTGAATCCCCAGTGCTTAACATATGACTGCAAGAAAGTGTAACTCACTGAAAAATGTCAAGGCTAGCATTTAGTAAGTTTGTTAAATTACACAGTATTGTATCTATGAGAACCCAAAGAAGGAATACAGTTTGCTCTCAATATTATAAATAGTTGTGCTTTTCTAAAGAAATTGGATTATTTTTATCTTACAAGGAATAAAATTTATGTGTTTCCTTCTTTCCCATTAGCTGTTAGAAAAAAAAAAAAAACAACAATACTCTCCAATAAAAAATGCATAGAATGTCAGGACATTTATTTTGTATTAAATACTCAATTCCTCTTTCTATCTTATTTTTGACTTCATTATTTCTACTTTCTTCATCTCCTCTACTAATTTCAAACCACTTTCCCTTCCTCCATTACTTACATTTATAGAAATCTCCATAAGGCCATTTTAAAACAAACTGGATTAAAATGATTAAGCAAATGGCAGATGTTCAACAAATATCTTTTCAATAATTAAAGAATGGAATACATTGTTGAATTTAAACTTAAATTGAATTTACATGTATACTTTTCTTTTTAAAAATCTCTTGCCTTACATTAGGTAAATTCTTAAGTGTTCTTTAATTTTCTATTATCAATACATGTTCAATAACAAAAAGTTATAATACACAACAAACAGAAGTGCTAGAACTACTCTGCATAGGTATTGTGTTCTACATTTGTAAAATAGCTCATGTAATGAAACTTTTTCCATAAGATAATTCTAATATGCAATTCACTAAATAATAAAATGAGTTTAGATTTGTGCTATTAAAATAAAAGTATAGCTTGTAAAATAAGCATAATCTAAATGCTTTGTGGTTATGGTTTTAAAGTCATTTCTTTTGAATTTTACTTACAAATGACCCTTAGTATTCATACTCTCATCATTTTAAGCCGTGTGACAAAAAAACAACTGTGGGAAACTTTAGGAGTAGTGGGTGGAGCGGGGAAGCACTGTGTTTCTTCAGGATTCCCAGAAGTTTGCGTGGAGTCAGCTCGCACTTGTAATAGCTAAGGCATTAAAAACAATAACAAGTGCTTCTTTTGCAGTTCATAAAGTTTAAAGATGAAAAGTAGGCAGCAAAATTCTTCAGATGGATTTAACTAGAAATGACTTGTAGCCAAGCCCCACATTTTTATTGAATAATTTCCATGGGTATTTCAAAGAACAAAATTTCTAGGTCAGTTAGTATCTATATATTTAACCAAAAATAAAAAAGGATTAATGTAGTAAGCTACATAATTTACTTCATATTAGTAAATGTCTTGCTCCCTGTATGTCATCCTTGTGAAAATTTCAAATTGAGGAAAAATTTGGATTTTTAAATTCAATTTTTAAATTCAATTCAAATTAAAATACACTATAGCTTATATTAAGCCTAAGAAAATATGTTGTAGTATGAGTTTATCATAATGTCTGTCCTATATTTATGAGGCAAATTACACACATGACCCTGATTCAATACTAAGTTTGGGGAGTTCTTTCCTTAAATAACCAGCAGATACTTAGGTACTTTTATATGAAGTGGTAAGAAGCAATCTTCAGGGGAAATTATATTCATTCTATCAACGAATATAAGACAAGAAGCCATGTGATCTTTTGGAGACCTAAACTCTAAAGAGGAAGTTGTGGAAATTTTTACTTCTTAAGAACTTTTTCAAAGGTCAGCAATGTTGCACTTTCAGTAGAAGACATCTTAAACTTTTACTCTAAAAACTACCGAATAATCTGTGTAATTATCAAGGTACCTTAAATGATTGAGTGCACTTTAGCCCATAGCTTTTTAAAGAAACTGATAAAATCAGAAAAAAAGGAAAACAGCAAATTGTCATAGGTTACAGACATTCTAGGAAAGGAATTTCAGATTTTGCTCTAAAAGGTCTTCTACTTTTGCAACATATTTCATCATTGTGTTGCATCATTATCACTGAAACACCACTTTGTTTGCAATCACTTAAATGTTGAAAACATGATGGTTGACTCAGGCATATTAGTCAAATAGTGTTTAAAAAATTACATTCAGGCCTTTTCAACTGTGAAAATGATCCTTTATTAAACATAAAGATTCTAATATTTTTATAAGTTCAGATTTTATTATTTGAATACAATGTCATATCAGGTCAAAATTAAGAGGTCACTGAAAAATTCTTAGACTGATTAGGGAAAAAAGAAATCATTTTGTCATTAGAACACGAGGGGATTCTCTTCATACAACTTATCCTGAAAAAGTTTGAAAATATGTAATTTTTAGCAGTGTTCTTACTCCCTCTTGTGACCAGTAAATGAAATGTAAATGCTGCATAGAAGTTTCAATGGGGCTTTTAATAAAATTCCCCAAACCTACCTAGATTATACATGTTCTTTAGAATTTATTTAATATCAAATACATTGCATATCTAAAAATAATTAATTGAAAGCAAAATTCATCATGACTAAGTGACAATATCAAAAACTTATTTTTCGGGTGCTTTCTCTTATTTCAAGATGCGTATTTTTACATGTCTAAATTTCTTGGTAAATAAAACTAAATTAGACTAGAAGATAAAAGGCAGCAAGATTCTCTAGATGGATTTAACTAGAAATGACTTGTAGCCACAGCCCACGTTTTAATGGAATAGTTTCCACAGATATTTGTACTTTGATATGGCCAAAGAGAGGTGGCAGGAATAAACGATTGTTGTCTTAAAAACATCCAACAGCCTGGACTCACAGAAATGCTCCAGTATGCAGAGACCTGGAGCCTCAACATAACTGTTCCCTTTTAGGTCCGCAGAGGCAGACAAGCCTGTTAAAACTGCCCTAATTAAAATAAAAAGAAATTGAAGCTCACCTTAGATTCACTCTTCTCTGTTCAATGGCACTGCCCTTGCCTCACCACTGAGCTTTTATCTCCCTCTTTTCCATGAATCCAATGTCCTCTAGGGGCCTAGGATGAACCTGTATGCTTACACTGCCCCTTAGTCAAATGTCCTGTATTCCACACTTATCACACCATCCCTCACACATGTCAAAAGTTCATATGGCACCCTATTCATTCCTTTCATGACTGATTTTTACTATTCTATTATCTTACAGATGAATACACAAATAGAAACTAAAATGTAAATGTTTGCCTTTCACATCATATATTTGCATTTAACACAGGATTCCCGGTGACATGATCCTTTAACCCAAAATAATATAGCATTTTAGGCACCATTATAAAAGAAGTAAAAGTATTGAGCACCTACTTTAGCAGGTACTGTGTTGGCATTTTATATGATATCCCTGTGATTCTGGTTTAATTATCTTCAATTTATAGATGAAAAAAACAAGACTTACGAAGTAACTCACCTAGGGTGCCTGGGTGGTTCTGTTGGTTAAGCATCCGACTCCTGTTTTCGGCTCAGGTCATGATCCGTGGTTTCACAAGTTCAAGCCCTGTGTCAGGCTCTGTGCTGGCAGCATGAAGCCTGCTCGGGATTCTCTCTCTCCCTCTCTCTCTGCCCCTCCCCTGCTCACACTGTTTCAGTCTCTTTCAAAATAAATAAGCTTACTAAAAAAATTTTTAAAGAAGTAACTCACCCAAAGTTACGTGGTTAATAATGGATCCAAGTTGCACAGCAGGTTGTCTAGCTCCAAAGTCTGTGTTGCTTACCTTTAGCAAATAATGACGTATTTTTGGCCCCAAAGATTTTTTAGGTGATTTTTCAGACCTCAAATAAAGGTTATTGTCTTCTCCATCTGTTTAGTGATATTCTGGTGTGTTGTGAATCATGCTCAGTGCATCAAATATGGAAAAAGTTCTCAAAACTAAACATATGAATATGAGATCACTAAACTAATTTTCACTCAAGTCCCAGGATTTCCATTATTATTATTTATAGTCCTCTATTGGGTATTTTATTGCATTATGAAATTCTGTGGAGTCCTAGTTGAATTTTATTGTACATCATTAAAAGCATTTGAACATTCGCTTAAAGTTATCCAACAGTGATTTATTGAAATATTTTATGATTGAAACCCATTACATATTATACTATGTTATGTCATAGTAAAACCTATGGTAATGGTGAACGTGATAATCATGGACTCTCCTGTTATAGTTTAGTGGGGAATACTTATAAGACCACTTTCAAAGCATGGAATAATTGCTGTGATGGAGGCAGAAGAGCAAAGAAGAATGAAACAAAGAACAGGAGCCAAAAATCCCAGACAAAATTAGAGAATCGCTTCCCAGAGAAAATGATGCCAGACTTAGCAAATAAAAGAAGGGAGGAAACAATGTTTCAACAGAGGGAACAGCACTGAGAAGTAGGCAAATATTTAAGATATGTAAACAACAGAATTTTGTGAGATGTTTGATATGAAGCGACAGAGAAACCTAGAGGGCAGATTGTGGAGGATCTTCAAATTCAGAAATTAGAACTTTATCCTGAGGGCAACCCTGATAAGCAAGCAAAGGAGAGACACAATCTGCTAGGCATTGAGACATAATCACTCTGAAGAACTGCTTGGAAAAAGGCCAGAGTGGAGGGAGACCTAGTGGAGACTGTTTCAACAATCAAGAAGAGAATAAGGGGTGCTTGACCTAAGGTCAGAGCTATAGCAATACTAAGAAAGGGACCAATTGTAAAATATATAAGTCACAGAATTTTTGATATATTTGATATATAAAGGGAGAAAAAAAGGAGGATTGAGAGATGTTCATATTTCTGCCAATTGAATGAATATCATGTTTGTGAGCTACAAAACAATAAAGTTTAGCTGAAGGAAGAAAAAATGAGAACTTTTGATATTTCAGTAGAAAGGAAGTTTGAATTCTTAAATTCTCAGATAACTTTGAGTCTGAGAAAAGTGAAGCGTATTTTGAACAAGTATTGTGGAGAATGGAAACATGAAATGGCTGGCAAAATAAGGCAGACTTGTCTGGCATCCCTGAGAACCGCAGTGCAACTGACAAGAAAGACAGTGCTGGTAACATCCTGACCTCTGATGTGATTTTCACCATCAGGGTGGCCTGGAGTGGACCATTGGGTTGATGCAGGATTGATGCTGTGCTAGGGAATGAAACAAAACATCGGTGGGGCACGAAGGCAGGGAATGTGGATTGGAGACAGCTGAGGAGTCAATGTTTCAAAAACAGGTGTAGTAGAATAACTGAACGGAAAAGTTAAAACTGTGGTTCTCAACTGTGGTGGCATATTGGTGCCACCTGGTGAGCTTGAAAACCTGATCTCTTGAATCACAACTCTAGAGATTACAGAAATTCTAATTTAATTAATCCAAAATGTGGCCTAGGCTGGGGCATCAGGATTTCAAAAGTTTCTCCAGGTAACACTAATGTGCAGCCAAAGTTGAGAACCATAGAGCTGAAAGGATTTAAGATTGAGAACTGTTTATTGTTGTTGTTGTTTATACTTTAACATGTGAAAGGGGAAGAAGTAATGAGTGATAAAAAGGTCCAGGATATGGCTGAGGGAACACTTGTCTGAAGTGCTGTGGAAGTAAAAGTCACCAAAGATGTAAAAATCAAGGACCTGAGCAGAGAATCAGATGGGTTATCGACATGGACACTGTCACCTAAGGAAATGGCAGATCTTGGAGCAGCAAAGGTTGTGAGTCAAAAGCTTAATTTAAATTATTTTTAGACTTATAAGACAAGTAGAAACCAGGTGTTGAGGATTCACATTACAAATTATATAACTCCTGAAATGAACCTAAATATTATTATATATGTATTTATAAAGTATGTTTACATATTTTACATAGTTTACATTTTTATGCATAAAATATAAAATAACTTAATCTGTAACACTAAACCTGTGGAATTAATGAAATAAATTCAGATGACTTCATTGACTTTTCCAGAAGGGGAAAAGATATTGTATTTAAATCAGTGTATTATATCAGTAACCTATAAAACATAGTATATCAGGGTGCCTGGGTGGCTCAGTAGGTTAGTATCCGATTTTGGCTCAGGTCATGATCTCACAGTTGTGAGTTCGAGCCCTGCATCCATCAGGCTCTCCCCTCTCAGTGGAGAGCCCACTTTGGATCCTCTGTCTCCCTCTCTCTCTGCCCTCCGCTGGGGCTCACGCATGCTCTTTCTCTCTTTCAAAAATAAATAATCGTTTAAAGAACAAAAGAGGGGGGCACCTGGGTGGCTCAGTTGGTTAAGCGTCCGACTTTGGCTCAGGTCATTATCTTGCGGTTTGTGAGTTCCAGCCCGGCATCGGGCTCGGTGCTGACAAGCTCAGAGCCTGGAGCCTGCTTCAGACTCTGTGTCTTCCTCTCTGCCCCTCCCCAGCTCATGCTCTGTCTCTGTCTCTCTCTCTAAAATAAATAAACATTTAAAAACATTCTTTTAAAGAAAAAACAGTTTTCAGTATAAGCGAATGTCCTTCTATGAGTCTGAATTTTAAAATGAATGAATATGCCTACCCTTTCTTTCAGTGCTTATATTCACCTAATAAGAAACTATGCCTCTTCCCTAATGTATACTTATCTCAAATCACTTTTAAGGTTACCAGCAGGAAGGCAGATAATTCTAGCAATTTTACCTGATTCTAAAATATATCCTAGTTTCCTCTGGTTGGTCCAAAGGAGAAAAAAAAGTATAAAACACTAGATATTATTTGACAGTATTACAATAGCAATTTCTCATACACTAGGCAGTTCTTTACAGGACCATCCGATTCAGCAAGACTATCATAATAAGTTCCTCTAGACATTTCAGTAAATTCCTTTGGTTGTGGTTCAAGACTGATTCATCTTATACCAATATATCTATGTCATTGAATAATTTTGGAATTTTATCTTTAAATTTTAAGCAATGTACCTTTTGCAATTATAGTAGATATATAATGTCTGCTTTGTTTTCTACACTACACATATTTGTTTTCTGACATAACATGAACATTTTCCCCTCTTTTCAGAAGTTTTTGGCAGTTTTGTCAATTCTAATATATTTATTTATTCACTGATAGCCTGCAGACTTGACTGACTAGAAACATATTTCTGGCAATTGGAGAATCTAATTTCCCAACTATGTTTTCACTGTATAAATATAGTTATTAAGAACTAAATCAATACGGGAGTGGTTGTGGGAGAGGGGATGGGCTAAATGGGTAAGGGGCACTAAGGAATCTACTCCTGAAATCATTGTTGCACTATATGCTAACTAATTTGGATGTAAATTTTAAAAAATAAAAAATAAAACAAGTTAATAAAAAAACGAGTTAATAAATAAATAAACAAACAAACAAACTAACTAACTCAATACAAATCTTACCCTGTAGTGGTGAAATGTAACTTTTGTTCTTATATTCACTGTTAATTGCAATGCATTTAAAGAAGCTAGAAAAAGACTTGATTATAACTCGAATAAATGTATTTTTAAAAATATAAAGGGGCACCTGGGTGGCTCAGTCGGTTAAGCATCCTACTCTTGGTTTTGGCTCAGGTCATGATCTCATGGTTCGTGGGTTTGAGCCCTGCATCAGGCTCTGCGTTAACAGTGTGGAGCCTACTTGGGATTCTCCCTCTCTCTCTCTCTGTCCCTCCCCTGCTCATGTGTGCTCATGTGTGCACACGTGAGGAAAAAAAAGGAAAAAAAATGTTAAATCATGAAAAGTATATCAGTAATATAACCAGAAAGACAAATGCTAGCACTGGCCTACCTAAGTTGTGTTGAGTAGAATTTATTTCTATTGTAGAAATGCCTCTAAATCCTCAGATCAAATATGTCACTTATTCTGATTTCATGTGCACCAAGTGTATCTCTGGTTATGTTGCAGAAAAAAACATTCTGGCTAGAGGATAGGAATGTTGGGTTATGTTGACTGTTATATTTCTTATTGTTAAATAACACACTGGCTTTCTGATTTATATATTTCAGTCTCTTGTGAGTTTAGTCAGTGTGAGTCATCCAACACATCTCACTAATTATAGGGTATTGACAAGATTGAGTCTTTGAAACTCGTAAGCTGGACCAGAGTGAAATCACCAATGTTGTAATTCTACTTTGAATGACTTTTTGGCCTCTTGAAATTTGACCAGCTGGCTTCCCCAAACTCAACACTTCCAAGCCTCCACAATGGAGTTCTTTGTTTACAGGAAGAGATTAGCTGTAACACAAATAACAGATAAGCTTTCATCTGTCAATCAAGGTGTTTCCACATTTAAATCAAGACTTTCTACTCCCATGATTCATTTAATAGGAAAAACTCAGAAGAAATTACCATAACTACAGATTGATTTTTTTATTATAGCAATGTCTTTACAATAAACAAATACTGTGCTTTCTAAAAGTGAAAGCATTTCAATCATAATGAAAAAAGGGAAAGACAATATAGTTTACTTGAATCAAAGTTTTTAAGATGCTTTAATGCTGTTATACCATATATCCAGGAATGGACAAATTATGCACTGCGCAGCATCCTTCCTCCTGTGGTTGGGAGGCAGAGGGAGAAGGGAATCAACACAAGGACCAAGGGAGAATGAAAATCAAAGGATACTTTATTCATATCAGAGCAAGCATGGGATCACTGTGCTCTGCTCAAAAGGTCAAGAATAAGACTGACGAAAAGGCATGAACAGTCTACTTTTCCTTACCATGATCTTCATCTTCTATTCCCTCCACTCACAGAAACAAACCTGAATATAAATTTGGGACCTCAACCACTTTCTGGATAGCTGTATTGATAAAGAAAGTTGAGAAAAGAAGGAATTTTCCCTGGATACAATCACTGTATGACTATAAAATGGAAAACCAGAGAGAACAGAGTCTCAGTGCCTTTTAAAGTACAAGGATCCTTCCTACTTGATCATGGCCAATCCAAGTGTGAAAGTGAAGACTGGTCAAAGGTAGAGGCAGGGTTGACACAGAGTAAGTAAGCCAAAAATTCCCTTAAGGCTGTAGTGTAAAGAGGAAAACCATAGACTTTGGAATCAGATAAATCTGAATTAATTATCAGTTCATCCCTAATTAGCTACAGGGCTTCTATATGATCCTTAATTTCTAATTTGTGAAATGTGGATAGTAATTTTTACTAGGGATATTAGGAAGATTAAACAAATGACTAAAAATAGTTACTGGCACAGAGTAGGCACTCAATAAATGATGGCTATCATTATTAAATATTATGGAAAATTTATTTGTGGAGCATATGCACTTTGTTTAAAAGAGACTTTATCTATGGGCACCTGGTGGGTTGGTCGGTTAAGCATCCAACTCTTGACTTCTGCTTAGGTCATGATCTCATGGTTTGTGGGTTCAAGCCCCACAGCAGGCTCTGCACTAATGGGGCAGAGTCTGCTTGGGATACTCTCTCTCTGTCCCTCCCCAATCCCCCCCCAAATAAATAAATAAACTTTAAAAAAAAGAAAGAGAGTTTATCTAAAATATAAAGAGCTAGATCCCTGCAATTTGTTACATTTGGTAATCATTTATTCAGCATTTTCATCTATAGTAAAAAGAGCTTTAAAATATTTCACTTAAGAATAATTTTATTTCTATGACTTACTATCAAAATTATCTAAACTAATAAGGCCTTCATTTCTGTTTATCTAAGGAATGACTTGTTCTCTCACATACATCCATTCCTATCAATACTTAAGTGTTTCTAGGAACATTCGTTTCAGATCAACCTACATAATACTAAATGTCTAGTCAATGTACATTTGTTTAGATACATGTTCTTAGCCTTAGTGACTAGATCATTTATTTCTTTGTCAAGGTAATATATATCTGGCTTTTTTTTTCATTTTCTGAAAATTAATTTTATTCAACATCTAAATCCCCTGGGATTTAGAGTCATGCCAAAGGTTGCAAAGCATCAGATTATTTCATCATGGAATTGTGAAATGAAAAATTGTTCTGCCAGAGGTTCTTGGTAGACAGTAAATGTTGAAATCCAATACTCTCTTACTAATGTATGTACTTAGAAGCTTGTTTTTAATACAGCAGTACAGAAGTTTACTATGTGGTTAAACTTGAGTAAATATTAATTCACATTTAAGTTTTACCTAACTTCCATTCTTCTTTTTTTAATTTGTTTTACTGATATATAATTGACATATAACATTGCATAAGTTACGTAATACAACATATTAATTTGATACATCTATGTATAGCAATATGATTACCACCATAGCATTAGGTAATACTTCCATCACGTCATATGAATATCATTTCTTTTTTGTGACAAGAATAATTAAGATCTAGTCTCTCAACAGATTTGAAGCTTATAATATAGTATTGTTGTCTATGATCACTATATTGTTCATTAGATCTCTAGGGCTTATCTATCTACTAGTTGAAAGTTTGTATCCTTAAACAACACATCCCAATGTCCCCACCTTCAGGCTCTGGTAACCACCATTCTACTATTTTTATGAGTTTGAATTTTTTTTTAATTTTTTAAATGTTTATTTTTGAGACAGAGAGAGAGACAGAGTGTGAGCGGGGGAGGGGCAGAGAGAGAGGGAGACAGAATCTGAAGCAGGCTCCAGGCTCTGAGCTGTCAGCACAGAGCCTGACGCAGGGCTCGAACCCGCAAACCATGAGATCATGCTCTGAGTTCATGTTGGACGCTCAACTGACTGAGCCACCCAGGCGCCCCAATGAATTTGGATTTTTTAAATTCCACATATAAGTAATATCACAGAGTTTTTGTCTTTCTCTATCTGACTTATTTCACTTAGCATAATGTCCTGAAGATCCATCCATGTTGTCACAAATCCTTCTTTCTTGTGTTTGAATAATATTCTATGGATACATATACCACATCTTTATCCATTCATCTATTGACAGACACTTAAGTTGTTTCTGCATCTTGGCTTTTGCAAAAACTGCTGCAATAAATGTGGAAGTACATACCTCTCAAATATCCTTTTTTTTTAAATTTCCTTTAGATATATACCCAAAACTGGCATTGCTGGATAATATAGTAATTCTATTTTTTATTTTCTGAGGAATCTCCATTCTGTTCTCCATAGTGGCTACACCAATTCACATTCACACCAACAGTCTACAAGTGTTCTTTTTTCCATATCTTCACCAAGTCTTACCTTCTCCATGGTTGCCATTCTAAAAGGTATAAGGTAATACCTCATTGTGATTTTGATTTGTATTTCCCTAATGACTGGAATGTTGAACATCTTTTCATATAACTTTTGGCCATTTGGACAAGTTATATGAGTTCTTTATGTATATTAGATATTAACTCCTTCTCCAAGACATGGTTTCAAATATTTTGTCCCATTCCACAGATTATATTTTTATTTTGTGAATGTATCTTTTTCTGTGTTTTTTTTTAGTTTCATGTAGTCCCATTTGTTCATTTTTGCTTTTGTTGTCTTATTTTATTTTATTTTTAAGTTTATTTATTTTGAGAGAGAGAGAGAGAGAGAGAGAACAAGTGGGGAGGGATAGAGAGAGTGGGGGACAGAGGATCCAGAGTGGGCTCTGTGCTGAGAGCAGAGAGCCCAATGTGGGGCTCGAACTCACAAACCGTGAGATCATGACCTGAGCCAAAGTCAGACACTTAACCAACTGAGCCACCCAGGCGCCCATTTTGTTGTCATATTTTAAAAAATCATTGCCTAGACCAACATCAAGGAGCTTCTTCCATAAGTTTTCTTCTAAGAGTTTTATAGTATCAAGTCTTAAATTTAAGTCTTTATAACCCATTCTGAGTTAATTTTTAGTGAGTGGTGTCAGACAGGCTCAATCTCATTTTTCTGCATGTATTTATCCAGTTTTCCCAGCACTGTTTGTTGAAGAGACCATCCTTTCCCCATTTAATTGTCTTGTCTCCCTTGTGAAATGTTACTATGGGGGGAAGAGGTTGCTTCTGGATTCTCTAGTCTGTTCTATTAGTCTATGTGCTTATTTTTATGCCAGTACCATACTATTTTAATTACTATAGTATAGTTTGAAATCAAGAAGTGTGATGCGTCACACTTTGTTATTCTTACTCATGATTTCTTTGGCTATTCAGGGGATTTTGTAGTTCTATACAAATTTTGGGAGTATTTGCTCTATTTCTGTAAAAAAAAATGCCATTGAAATTTTGACAGAGATTGTGTTAAATCTATAGATGGCTTTGAGTATTATGAACATCTTAACAATATAAATTCTTTCGATCCATAAACATGGACTATCTTTCCATTTATTTGTATCTTCTTTAATTACTTGTATCAAGCTCTTATAGTTTTCATTTTATAAGTATTTCACTCCTTCGGTTAAATTTATTCCTAAGTATTGTTTTTTTTGTTTTTATTTAAGTGAGATATAATTGATACATGAAATTGTATTAGTTTTAGGTGTACAACTTAATTATTTAATATATGTATATATCGAAGAATGATTACTACAATAAGTTAACATCCATCACCACAGTTATAATTTTTTTTCTTGTGATAGGAACTTTAAGATTTACTTTGTTAGCAACTTCCAAATATATAATACAGTATTGTTAACTTTAGTCACTATGTTGTGTATTACATCCCAGGACTTACTAATTTTATTATTGGAAGTTTGTAATTTTTGATCACCTTCACCCATTATACCCATTCCACCCAATCCCCATGCCCTCCTTTTGGCAACCACCAATCTGTTCTCTGTATCTATGACTCTATTTTTAATTTTTTCCCTTTTTTAAATTTTTTTTTCAACGTTTTTTATTTATTTTTGGGACAGAGAGAGACAGAGCATGAACGGGAGGGAGGGGCAGAGAGAGAGGGAGACACAGAATCGGAAACAGGCTCCAGGCTCCGAGCCATCAGCCCAGAGCCTGACGCGGGGCTCGAACTCACGGACTGCGAGATCGTGACCTGGCTGAAGTCGGACGCTTAACCGACTGCGCCACCCAGGCGCCCCAATTTTTTCCCTTTTTTAAATTTATGTTTTTAATTGAGGTATAGTTGACACACAATGTCACATTAGTTTTGGGTGTACTACATAATTCAACAAGTCTCTGTGTTATGCTATGCTCATCACAAGTGTAGCTACTACCTGTCACCATACAACCTATTCCAATACCATTGACTATATTTCCTGTACTAAACCTTTTGTTTCCATGACTATTCATTCCATAGCTGGAAGCCTGTATCTCCCACTCCCCTTCTGGCAACTATCAGTTTACTCTCTGTATTTATGGGTCTGTTTCTGCTTTTTGTTTGCTTGTTCATTTGTTTTGTTTTTTCAGATTCCACATATATATTTGAAATTATATGGTATTTTTCTTTCTCTGACTAATTTCACTTAGCATAATTCCCTCTAGGTTCATTCATGTTGTTGCAAATGGCAAGATCTGATTCTTTTTATAGTTGAGTAATATTATATGCTATATTATTTTTATCCATTCATCTATTGATAAACACTTGGGTTGCTTCCATATCTTGGCTAATGTAAATCATGCTGCACTAAACATAGAGGGGCATATATCTTTTCAAATTAGTGTTTTCATTTTCTTTGGGCAAAAACCAGAGGTGGAGTTACCAGATCATATGATATTTCTATTTTAATGTTTTTGAGGAATCTCTATACTGTTTTCCACAATAGATGTACCAATTTGCATCTGCAAAAACAATGCAGGAGAGTTCCTTTTCCTCCACATGCTCACCAACACTTGTTATTTCTTGTCTTCTTGATGCTGGCCATTCTGACAGGTATAAAGTTATATCATTGTGGTTTTGATTTGCATTTCTCTAATGATTAATGATGTTGAGCACTTTTGATATACTTGTTGGCCGTTTTTATGTCTTTGGGAAAATATCTATTCAGATCCTCTACCCATGTTTTAATTACATTGTTTGGTTTTTTGCTATTGCATTATATAAAGACTTCATATATTTTGGATATTAATTCCTTATCAGATAAGATTTGCAAATATTTTTTCTCATTCAGAGGGTTGCCTATTCCTTTTGTTGGTGGTTTCCTTTGCTGTGTAGAAGCTTTTTAGATTGAAGTAGTCCCACTTGTTGATTTTGCTTTTGTTGCTTTTGCTTTTGGTGTTAAATCCAAAAAATCATTGTTGAATTATAAAGGAGTTTCTCTGTATTTTTTCTTCTAGGAGTTTTATGGTTTCAGGTCTTTGGTATAAGTCTTTAATCCATTTGAGTTTATTTGTGTGTATGATGTAAGAGACTGGTGCAGTTTCATTCTTTTGCATGTAGTAGACCAGTTTTCCCAACATCATTTATTAAAGAGACTATCCTTTTCCCATTGTATGTTTTTGCCTCCTTTGTGTAACAATTGAACATATATGTGTAAGCCTATTTCTGGGCTTTTGTTCTGTTCCAATAATCTGTTTTTATACCAGTACCATATTATTTTGAATACTGTAGCTTTGAAATATAGTGTGAAATCAGGATGTGTGATGCCTCCAGCTCTTTTTTTTTTTCCTGCCTGAAAATTACTTTAGCTATTCAGGGTTTATTGCTCCATACAAATTTCACGATTTTTTGTGTTCTATTTCTGTGAAAAATGCCACTAAAGTTTTGATAGGAATTGCACTGAATCTGTAGATTGCTTTGGGTGGTACAGATAATTAATAATATTAATTATTTCAATCCATGAGCACAGAATATCTTTCCATTTTTTTCGGTCTGCTTCACTTTTATTCATCTAGTTTTCAGTGTACAGGTCTCCTTGGTTATATTTATTCCTAACTATTTTATTCTTTTTAATATAAATGGGATTGTTTTCTTAATTTCTCTTTCTGGTTAGTTCATTTTTGTGTATAGAAATGCAACACATATTTGTGTATTGACTTTGTATCCTGCAACTTAACTGAATTTGTTTATTGGTTCAAATTTTTGGTGGAGTCATTAGGGTTTCCTATATATATTGTCATGTTATTTGCAAATAGTGATAGTTTTATTTCTTCCAATTTAGATGCCTTTTTCTTTTAACCTAATTGCTGTGGCTAAGACTTCCAACATAATGTTGAATAAAAGTGATGAGAGAGGGAGCATCTTTGTCTTGTTCTTGATCTTAGAGGAAGAGCTTTTAACTTTTCACCATTTAGTATGATGTTAGCTGTGGGCTTGTCCCACATTGGCTTTCATTATGTTGAGGTATGTTCCTTTTATTCCCACTTTGTTGAGAGTTTTATTATAAATATATGATGAATTTTTTCAAATGCTTTTCCCACATCTATTGAGATAATTATATAATTTCTACTCTTCATTTTGTTAATGTGGTGTATCACATTGTATGAGTTGAGGATGTTGAAGCATCCTTGAAATGCATCCTTGATATACATCCTGGTTAATCAAGGTATGTGATTCTGTGATGAGAAAGTAGTTATTTGGAGTTATTGCCTAGTCATTTTACATTATTACAACCCTACTTACACCTAGAGTCTGGACATTAGATAAAGAGCCAAGCTTAGGATTCCTGCCACAAGTTTCTACTTCGCTTTCACCCAGGGCACTTTTTATTTTTATTTTATTTTTTTTTCAATATATGAAGTTTATTGTCAAATTGGTTTCCATACAACACCCAGTGCTCATCCCAAAAGAGGCCCTCTTCAATGCCCATCACCTACCCTACCCTCCCTCTCACCCCCCATCAACCCTCAGTTTGTTCTCAGTTTTTAACAGTCTCTTATGCTTTGGCTCTCTCCCACTCTAACCTCTTTTTTTTTCCTTCCCCTCCCCCATGGGTTTCTGTTAAGTTTCTCAAGATCCACATAAGAGTGAAACCATATGGTATCTGTCTTTCTCTGTATGGCTTATTTCACTTAGCATCACACTCTCCAGTTCCATCCACGTTGCTACAAAGGGCCATATTTCATTCTTTCTCATTGCCACGTAGTACTCCATTGTATATATAAACCACAATTTCTTTATCCATTCATCAGTTGATGGACATTTAGGCTCTTTCCATAATTTGGCTATTGTTGAGAGTGCTGCTATAAACATTGGGGTACAAGTGCCCCTATGCATCAGTACTCCTGTATCCCTTGGGTAAATTCCTAGCAGTGCTACTGCTGGGTCATAGGGTGGGTCTATTTTAATTTTCTGAGGAACCTCCACACTGTTTTCCAGAGTGGCTGCACCAGTTTGCATTCCCACCAACAGTGCAAGAGGGTTCCCGTTTCTCCACATCCTCTCCAGCATCTATAGTCCCCTGATTTGTTCATTTTGGCCACTCTGACTGGCGTGAGGTGATATCTGAGTGTGGTTTTGATTTGTATTTCCCTGATGAGGAGCGACGTTGAGCATCTTCTCATGTGCCTGTTGGCCATCCAGATGTCTTCTTTAGAGAAGTGTCTATTCATGTTTTCTGCCCATTTCTTCACTGGGTTATTTGTTTTTGGGGTGTGGAGTTTGGTGAGCTCTTTATAGGTTTTGGATACTAGCCCTTTGTCCGATATGTCATTTGCAAATATCTTTTCCCATTCCGTTGGTTGCCTTTTAGTTTTGTTGGTTCTTTCCTTTGCTGTGCAGAAGCTTTTTATCTTCATAAGGTCCCAGTAGTTCATTTTTGCTTTTAATTCCCTTCCCAGGGCACTTTTTAAAATAACCACTTAGAGTTGAGCCCATGAAAAGTTACTGACTGCCACCCAACCACCTTATAAGTAATAGGTGCTTACTACCCTGCTCTCTATCATGACACAGAATAGAGAAGTGCCCTTCCTCCACCCTCATTGCACCTCCCATCCTTTTCTGGGATCTATCAGCAATGGCTTGTGACTGGAATTCCTTTTCATGAGTGTGTTGAAACTGCACCTTCAATCAAAACTGCCCTGAAGTTTTTTTTCACTTCCCCAAAGTGGGAACTCACATGCTGAGAGAGCTACCTGCCAACCCCATGTGTGTCTGGCTTGTGCCTCTTCATTCAGTAGGTCATAATCTGCATATTCTTAATTTAGCACATCAGCTACAGGCCCCCCAACACAGTTTCTTTAAATGTATTGTTAAATCCTGTTGGCAAATGTTTCGTCCAGGATTTTTAGATCTATGGTCATCAAGAGTATTGGCCTATAATTTTCTTTTCTTTAGAGTCCTTATCTGATTTTCATATCAGAGTAATGCTGGCCTTCTAAAATTAGTTTGGAAATGTTCTTTTTTCTTTGTAAGAATTTGAGAAGGATTGATATTAATTCTGAATATGTCTGGTAGAATTCACCAGTAAAGCCATCTTGTCCTGGACTTCTGTTTGTAGGGAGGTTTTTGATTACTGATTACCACCTACTGGTAATTATCTGTTAAGCTTTTCTATTTCTTCATGGTTCAGTCTTGGTAGATTGTATGTTTCCAGGAATTTATCTATTTCATCTAGGTTATCCAATTTGTTCATGTATAATTGTTCATAGTAGTCTTAGGACATTTTGTGTTTCTGCATTGACATTTGTAACGTCTCCTCTTTCATTTCTGATTTTGAGTCCTCTCCCTCTTTGATGAGTCTGGCTAAAGGTTTGTCTACTTTGTTTATCTTTTCAAAAACTAGCTCTTATGTTCATTGATCTTTACTATTGCATTTTTAATCTCTATTTAATTTACTTCTGCTTTGATCTTTGTTATTTCCTTCTCTGTATTAATGTTGGACTTTGTTCTCTTTGTAGTTCCTTGAGGTGTAAAGTTAGATTGCTTATTTTAAAACTTTGTCTCTTAGGGACTTCTGGGTGGCTCAGTCGATTAAGCAACCGACTTCAGCTCAGGTCATGATCTTATGATCTCATGGTTCATGAGTTCCATCCCCGCATCTGGCTCTGGGCTGGCAGCTCAGCGCCTGGAGCCTGCTTCAGATTCTGGATTCTGTCTCCCTCTCTCTCTGCCTCTCCCCTACTCATGATTTCTCTCTCTCTCTCTCTCTCTCTCTTCTGTCTCTCAAAAATAAATAAACATTAAAAAATACTTTAACTTTGTATCTTCAAATGAGCATTTATCACTCTGAACTTCCTCCCTAAAACTACTTTTGCTGAGAGGTGCCTGGAATGAAACAACCCATTTTCATTTAGAGTTATTATTGATATGTAAGAGACTTACTAGTACAATCTTATTAATTACTTTCTGGTTGTTTTATAGTTCCATTGTTTCTTTTTCTCTCTGTTTCTGCCTACCTTTGTAAATTGGTAATTTTCTATAGTGATACGCTATGTTTCCCTTTTCTTTATCTTTTGTGAATCTACTCTAGGTTTTTGCTTTGTAGTTACCATAAAGTTTACATAAAACATTTCACAGACAAAACAGTCTGTTTTAAGCTGAGAGCTTAAACTTCCATTTCTTACAAAAGCTTCATGATTTTACTTCCCCATTTTATATTTTTGATGTATTATTTTTTAAATATATATATTTTTAACGTTTATTTCTTTATTTTTGAGAGAGAGAGAGAGAGAGAGGGAGGGGCAGAGAGGAGGACAGAGGATCTGAACCTGGCTCCACGCTGACACTAGAGAGCCAGATGTTGGGCTCAAACTCATGAACTATGAGATCATGACCTGAGCCAAAGTCAGATGCTTAACCAACTGAGCCACCCAGGTGCCCTGATGTATTATTTACCTCTTTGTATGTTGTGTATTTAACCAAACTATATTAGCTATAATTATTTTTAATACACTTCCCCTTTAACTTTCATACTATAGTTAAGTAGTTAACACACCATCCTATTACAGAATTTGAGCTTTCTAAGTCTGGCTGTATATTTATTTACCTTTACCAGTGTGTGGTATACTTTCATATGTTTTCATGTCACTACCTAGCATCTTCTACCTAGCATCTTTTCATTTCAACTTGAAGAACTCCTTTCAGCATTTCTTGCAAGTCAGGTCTAGTGATAATGAACTCCCTCAGCTTTTGTTCATCTGGGAAAGTCTTTCTTTCTCCTTTGTATTTGAAGGATAACTTTGCTGGATAGAGTATTCTTAGCTAGAAATTTTTTTGTTGTTGTTTCAACACTCTGAATAGGTCATTCTACTCTCTTGTAGCCTGCAGGATTTCTGCTGTGAAATCTTCAGATAGCCTAATGGGGGATTCTTTCTAGTTCTCAATATTTCTTTTATCTGGCTGTTTTTAAGATATTCTGTTTAACTTTGATTTTTGACAGTTTCACTTTAATATGTCTTGGAGGTTTGGGGTTTTTTTTGTTGTTTTGTTTTTTTTTTTTTTTTTTTTTTTTTCATTTAGGGAACAGGATGACCTGTTAGCTTCGTGAACTTAGATGTCCAAGTCTCTGCAGGTTTGGGACATTCTCAGCTATTACTTCTTCAGATATACTTTCTGCCCCTTTCTTTCTCTCTTCTCCTTCTGGAACCCTGATACTCTAATTTTTTAATGGAGTCCTATACATCACATCGGCTTTCTTTGGTCCTTTTCATTCTTTTATCTTTGTTCTGCCTGACTGTGTAGTTTCAAAATTCCTGTCTGCTCCCTTATTTCTCCTGTCTTCCTTTTGCTCTACTCAACTACCAGTGCTCTCTGCTGAAATTTTTTCATTCATTGAATTCTTCAGCCCCAGAATTTCTATTTGTTTCTTTATGATTTCTATCTCTTTGGTAAATACCTCATTTTATTCATTTTTTTTTTCTGACTTCATTGAATTGTCCTACTAGTTTTCTTATAGCCCATTGAGTTTCTTCAAAACAGCTATTTTGAATTCTTTACCAGCTAGGTCTCAAAATACTGTGCCTTTGGGTTCAGCTATAGAATTATTGTTACCTTTTTGTAACAACCTGTTTTTTTTATTTTTCATGTTTCTTGTAGTTTTGTGTCATTGCTTTTGTGTCTGATGTACCAGATGCCTCCTTAAATATTTACTAATTCTCTTTGAGTTAGATACTTTTCATTGTTGCTGTTATATCTGGGTTTTTCTCTGCATTTTGGGTTTCCCAGAAGGGTTGCACTATAGCTTGTGTTTGCAGTTTCTCCATTACCCACAGATTTTATTCTTTGTTTTTCTAATTGCACTCCATTTGCTGGACTTGATTTTGCCACTGGCCTCAGGATCACACACAGGAAACCAGAGTATAAGAAGGTGTGGGTTTAGTCCTCAGGGTACTGAGGGTGCTGTGGACCTCGTGGAGAGATCCTCAGGTGACAAACTCCCAAAGGCTCATAGACAAACTTCCTGCTAAAGTCTCAATGTAGTCAACAGGAACCATATTGCTTTAATGCCTTTTGTTATTCTTATCTGCCTTTTTCTTGATCTCCTTCTTCACCCCAGTATGGAGGTCCCACCTAGTACTGAGTGCTTCTGGAAGGAAATGGACTTTTTCAGACAGGTACAACTTAACTAGAGTAGCCAGGCCCTCACTTACCACTATCCTTTTTCCCCACGGGAAAGATCACCATTGGGTGGATAGCTCAGCCCAGTGCAGAGTTGCCTTGAGGGTAGGGAAGGACAGTGCAGGGAAGATTCCCCTTACTATCTCCATTGCAACCAAATTCTCTTTTTTCCTCCAATGAGATGTTAGAATTTCCCCCTTGGGAAGGCTGGACTCTTGCAAATTCTCTCTGTTCTGTGGATATCTGTCCCAAATCAGCACTCTCCAAGTTTATTGCCCCAACTGGAATGAGAAAGGTTGAGGCAAATTCTCTAGCTCTGCTGGTTCCACAGACAATACAGAGGTCTGTCTGCCTTTTACCAGATGCACAGATGGGCAACACTTCATCCAAATTCCCTGGCATATGATGCTGGATCCCACAATTCCAAAGGTGCTTCTGTGTGTGGATGGATCTTTCATTTGTTGTTAAAAGGGAAAGACAAAAAAGAACATCTTGCCATCACTCCCTTTCCATCCTTTATCATTGTTATTTTTTTGCATTTGCATTTAACACAGAGAGATCCCAAAAGAAAAGGAAAAATCTATATAGTGGGGGAGATAGGGTGAAGATCACAGGATTTATTTTAAAAATTAAACAAAATTTTTTTTAATTTTTGAAAGACAGAGACAGAGATAGAGCGTGAGCGGAAGAGAGACAGAAAGAGAGGGAGGCACAGAATCCGAAGCAGGCTCTGAGCTCTGAGCTATCAGCTCAGAACCCGACGTGGGGCTGGAACCACAAGATCATGACCTGAGCCAAAGTCGGATGTTTAACCAACTGAGACACCCAGATGGCCCCACAGGATTTTTAATCAGAATATATGGTACTCACTCTGTGATTCCAACAAATTCCAATTTTATAACTTTGGTCAAGTTACATAGATAATACTCAGCTTCTCTCTCTCATCTGTAAAATGTAAGTAATGTAAACGTTTAAGAGCTGTGGGGAAAATTGAATGAAAGATCTATAAAGAGCCTAGCCTGTATTAGGTACCCAACAAATGCTAGGGTTCATCGTTCCTTCTTCCTTTCCTACTGTCTTTTCTTGCCTTTCAGTAAGAATAACAACTTCCTTATGTATTTTACAGCTACTTTTAGAATATGAAGAACAAGGTCAATTTAAAAAAATTTTTAATTAAAAGCACTTTTGCTAATACCCATCAATTTTCATTCACTTACAACTCTAATATCTGTCTTTATTACAGAGAGTATTTAGAGATCTCAGATGGTTGTGAAAATGAGGTGAGCACCTCTAAAATACAATTTTAAGTTATTTGAAGCATCTTTGAGTCTGGCATTAATGAAGTGATCAATAAATATTTGTGTAAAGAATGCTATTAAAAATTTAATGAGACAAATAAAAGTAAATGTTCTTGGTAAGTTTTATTACCCAAATACACACACATATTCATTAATTCTTTTTTTAATGTTTATTTATTTATTTAGAGAGAGTGAGAGAAAGCATGGACCAGGGAGGAGCAGAGACAGAGAGAGAGAGAGAATCCCAAGCAGGCTCCGTGTTGTCAGCACAGAGCCCCAAATGGGGCGCAGTCTCACAGTTTTTGAGATCATTTTGACCTGAGCCAAAATCAAGTCAGTTGCTTAACCAACTGAGCCACCCAGGCACCCACAAATATTCATTAATTCTATATAAGTCAAGAAGTAAATCTATTTGGATGAATCTTCCTCTCTTATCTGTTTCCCTTTTGGTCTGACTTGAATAAGTTCATAGAAAATGAAAAGTTATCTTAAATTACATACACAGTTTCAAATAAGAAGACCTATCACTAATGAACTAAATCTTTAAGTACCACTCCAAAACCACAATTGTGGTTTTCCATTTGTCAGTGACAAGACTATTTTAACAGAACATGAATTGCTACAAGAATATCTGAAGCTTGGCTGTGAGTTAATCCCCCTGCCTATGCGTAGCACTTGTACTCTCAGAACTCAGTACTGGCTTTACTCTGGGGGTGGCCAGCTCCACCTTCCTCCCTCTCTGCTTGATCTCTGCTGGCCGGCTGCACAGCTTCCAGGTGTTTTCACGAGCACTTCTGGTCAGATGGGGCCCCAGGAGCCACAGTGGGTGGGACTATGTCTCAGCTACCTTGCCTGGGCAGAAAGGGGAGGCGTTGTATAGGCTACTTTCAATTTCCCAAATAATCTCTCTAGTTGGGAAGGGCTGGGAGCTACCCTCAGCCTTAGCTATGGATTAATGGCCCTGCCTATGCATATCGCAGGGTAACTCTCCATGCCCAGTACTGGCTTTGCTCTCCGGGTGGTCAGCTCTTCCCACCCACCTCTCAGCTCAAATTTGCTGGGACACACAGCTTCCAGGTATTCCCACCAGCCCTTCTGGTCAAATAGAGCCAGGAAACACTCTCCCCAACAGGTGGGATTGTGACTCAGTTCCTTGCCTTGGTGTAGGTAAATCAAGCTGTAGAGCCAGCAAAATGCCTCATTTGACAATTCAATGAGGTAGATCTAAATTCCCTAGTCAGAGTGTGCCCCCAGCTTTGTTCTGCAGATGAGCAAAACCACTGTTTGGGATTAGTTCTTGGGCAGTGCAGGTATGAACTTGTTCTGCTAACATCCATGTGCTGGTTGCAAGCCCCTTCCCCTTCTCCATCATAGTCAAATTCCCATTGGTTGAGCCCCACAGATTTCCCTGCAATCCCCCTGGTGCAGATCAGAGTAGGGACTCCCATAAAGTGACAATGCTGAGGGGTGCTGGTTGTCACCCCCTGTGTTTTCTTTTCCCACTAGAGGAATGGAGGCTCAGGGAAGACCTCTTTGGGTGGTGCTCTGCTGGCCTGGGGGAGGGACAATGTAGTAAATGTGTACTTCTCTTACCCTTCTAATGCCATCTGTCTTAGTGTCTGTGGTGCAGGGGGTGTTTCAACCTTACCCTCATGTTCTAGGATTTGCTCAGTGGTGTCTTGTTCGTGAATACTTGTTAGTTGTTCTTCTTGTGAGGGGGAGCAAAGTCAGGAACGGCCTACGTCACCATTTTGTTGATGTCACTCTCCAAAAGCTTGACTCATAGTCATAAAATTAGAATTCTATTAGATTAAATCATATCTACCACAATAGCTTCATAAATGTCATTGATGTTCCTGTTAAGTTTTTGATTGTTCTTATTACTATATTCTACTCTTCCTGGCAAAAGACCTTAGAAACTCAATAGCATCATTGCATGTTAAAATTTTAATCTGATTGTGAAGTCTCTTCCTTAACTGGGAGGAGGAGGAAGAAGAGGAAGGGGAGGAGAAGGCAGCCAGCAGACTCAGTGATAATAAAAAATAAAGTCTTTGGATCTAAAAGAGGACAGAATAATGTTCCTGGAGACCATGAGAGCTACTCTCTAACAAACTGTTCTTTTAACTTGCAAGATTAACCTTGTCCTCAGGATCAAGTCCTTCTTTAAGTATGTTGAAACAACTACTCCATAAATCAAAGAAAGTTAGTGGCAAGGATTATTAGGAGTGCTTCAAAATGTATTTTTAAACAATGAATAATATGAGGGGCTTTTTCTACATTTACAATAATCAACACTCTAATAAAGTGTCTGTAAAATTGAATTTAAAAATTAATATTGCAGAAATGGAGACTTCTTTAAACTAACAACTGAGTTTGAGGCTCTTCTGTGGTAGAAAACTATTGATATAACATTGGTCATTAGATACCTAAAAAACAAGTGAAACATTTGCAAACTACCTGACAGCCACAAGCTTACATATGTATCAAACCAAGAAAAGGCAAGCCCTATTTTAACATTAGGGTGAACAGATCAGGTTACCAACTACTAACCTCAAGGGATTACTTCTGAGGTTTCTCAGGGTGGGGGCGGGGGAAGAAATAGTGTACCATTGACGGTCCACCATCAAACCTAAGAGCTCTGAGTATAAGCACTCCACCCACACACAGCTGCATGGCCCAATTTAAGCATGTGATCTTCACAGGGAAAAGTTGGAAAAAAACAGAGTCAGAGATTGCACAATTCAGGAGATTTTTGCCAAAGTGCTCCCTAGCTTGCCTGAGACACCCTGGATCTGGCTCTCAGACATGCTGAAAGGGCTTTCCTTGATCTCCACAAAGCCAGAAGCAGGGTCCCTCTAGCAGCCAAGTGATTCTCCTGGGTCAGTTAAACCCAAGTTCAACAGCCTCATAACATCTGGGCTGCAGCAGAGAAAGACTCATTCTTCTCTTTGTTGTTGTGTCCAGCATCAGCCCAGCACAAAACTAAACTAGCTAAATAATGTCTGTCTTTTGATATTTCCATGTGTGATTTTCCTAAATAAAAATAAGGCAGAGTTTGTTTTTTAATCAAGCTGTGATAGTAAGCTTATTTTTTTTAATATATTGTGGTTTTTCAAACACAGTTCCTTATGAAAAAAATGAAATAGACTTATTAAATGATAAACTATTTGAAATCATGGCCATAAATAAGAAAAATGGAATATTTCAATATAAAAACCTGATAAGGTCAACAGAAAGTTAGAGATATAAATGTAATTATTAAAACATCACTATTCCTATGAAGGTAAAAATGACCCTTTATTCCATGATAAGCCCTATAAGGCAAAAAGGTACACAATTGCTTCAATGTATTTGATCTCTTAAAAATCTGGTTGTCAAATCCATCCCCTTAAATAAAAAGAATGGGCTGGTGGGAAGAGAAAGAAAGAAAAATTAGGGGGAAAAGAAGATATAACACAATAATAAAATTTTCTTTCTTTAGTGTCGGAGGCCATACAATAATGTTCCATGGTGGGGGGCACCTGGGTGGCTCAGTCAGTTAAGTGTCCGACTTGAGCTCAGGTCATGATCTTGCAGTACATGTGTTCGAGCCCTGCATTGAGCTCTGTGCAGACAGCTCAGAGCCTGGAACCTGCTTCATATTCTGTGTCTGTCTCCCACTCTGCCCCTTGTCCACTTGCACTCTGTTTTTCCCTCTCAAAAATAAATAAACATTAAAAGAAAAATTTTTTAATAATAATGTTTCTGTGGATGATGACAAGTACTCTGATAAAGTGTCGTTTGCTTTAGGACTTTTGTATTTGGCTCTTCAGAAGCAATAGCCAGAGAAGACAATCAATGTATGGCTATTAGAATTTTCCTGGGGTCCTAATTAGTATTCTCCTGGGGTCCTAAAAGCAAGTTGCACAACCAGCATAATTTTTCCAACACAAATAGATATAGAGAATCACATATGGACCTAGTGTGTTTTGTAACACATCCAAACAAAACCATACTTTAAGACATTTGTGTTACTTATTAACCCTGATTTTGTCTCAGACATGAGTTTTTTCTATCTGTGCTTTTGCAGTGGACTACCAGCTTAATTCTGCTCTAAGATTGGATGATAGACATTTTAAGCCTCTTTAGAAGTCTAAAGGTCTTTAGAACTTTTCCTGCTCAAAACCAAACTGCAAATGGCTCCTGCCATTGTGTACATTTCTGTACACAAGTGTACGGAACTACAACACTTCCTACACAACACTTTCTTTTTTTTTTTTTTTTTTTTCAAAAAATTTTTTTTTCAACGTTTATTTATTTTTGGGACAGAGAGAGACAGAGCATGAACGGGGGAGGGGCAGAGAGAGAGGGAGACACAGAATGGGAAGCAGGCTCCAGGCTCTGAACCATCATCCCAGAGCCTGACGCGGGGCTCGAACTCACGGACCGTGAGATCGTGACCTGGCTGAAGTCAGACGCTTAACCGACTGCGCCACCCAGGCGCCCCCTTACACAACACTTTCTATGCAACTTCCTATGCAACAATTAACTTAATGTTTTAATATTTAATACTTTATGCTAAGGACAAGTGCATTACAATTGGTCCATTAAATCCAACAGTTTTATCTACATAACATGGGCCTTCCTCATAATGGCCGTAAGAAGAAACAAGATATAGGGAGGCACTGTCCCTATGATAACCAGAAGAGTTGAAGAGTCCATCAAAGAAAGATATTCATACACCCCATACAAATGTTCACTGAATAAATAAATTATGTCTTGCTTAATCATGAAAACTTATGCAGCCATTAAAACTGAAAATTCTAAAAAATACCAACATAAACATGAAAATGTGTGATGTAATATTGATTTTTACGAAAAAGTTATATTCAGAATTATAAACACATATATACATTTGTGTGTTTGTACACACATTTGACTGCAATCTTGAAAATGCATTGAAAAATATACATGGAGAGAAAATGAATCAAAATGCTGATAGTGATTGTCAAAGTTTAAGACTATGTATTATTATTGTTGTTTTCTCTTCAAAAGTTTTTGTAATCCATTTTGTTTATATTTTTAATTAATTAATTAATATTTTTAGGGAGAGAGGGAGAGTGTGTGTGGGGAGAGAGAGGGGCAGAAGGAGAGAGAGACAGAATATTAAGCAGGCTCCATGCCCAGTGTGCAGCGCAACATGGGGCTGGATCCCATGACCATGGGATCATGACTTGAACCGAAATCAAGACTCGGTCGCTCAATGGACAGAGCCACCCAGGCACCCTGTTTGTAATCTTTTTAAAAGAAGGGATTTGGAAATCATTTTGCAAACTCTTCAGATATTTTTTTTTAACAAATTCAGTATGGTACATAAAACTAGGTATCACTAGAATATATCCACCATTAACAAATCCAGTATGGTACATAAAACTACATTGGTAGATATGACTAGAATATATCCACCATGACTCTTTAAAACCAGATGCATACCCCAATTAAAACTGACAACATAAAATCCCTGAATGAAATGAGTTCTTTAGTTTCCAAAAGGCATGCATTCTTTATTTGTGACTAAATTTTACCCACAAAATGGAAATCCCCATTTTTTTTTTGCAATAAGGGAATACAATTGGAATTTTTATCATACAAAGCAGAGAGGAACAATTTTTAAGTTTTAAGAAATTGTGTAATTGTATGTTTTGAGAAATCATGTCATTTCCTGACTTTTCTGTTTTAAGTGTTATTTTACTATTTTTAAAAAATGGGGTCATAATTCCAAAGTGGGGAAGATAAAATGGCTACTTTCTATATAGCTTTTGACTGTTTAAGGATTTCTAACTACTTTATGCTGAAATCTAATAACATATCTCCGGTTCTATCTGAAATATTATTAGCATAATATTCTCTTAGCAGAGCTCTACCAGCTTTTAACCTACCTGACACTTTTCCTGTATTTGTGCTCTGTTTAACACAAGCAAGCCCGCAGCTTCCTGTGTGATGGTGATAACATATGCCTGACTTTGTTGTTGGTTGCTGGAGTGAAAGGGAAGACAATGCCCTTTAACCTGTGTCAAGTAGAATAAAGCTTATCAGATCCTCCCCAGATATCATTAAAGGAAATGGGCTGAGAAGGCTGCCTCTGGTAGGAAACATATATTTTAGAAAACTGTCACTGCTAATCTTTTTTGTTATGGCACTAGAAAATCACCTCTAGAAATTTCAGCCCTTCTAGACAATGAAATCCTACCAAGATAAACTGAAGAAAGTAACAAGAAAAATGTAACAGGCAATAAATTATCTTCTTGCAACCACTATGACAAATGCCTTTCACCAAAAGAATTACCTCACTATGATTATTGGAAATTGAATCTGAAATCCATTAAGTGTTCAAAAGATAAGAAGTAATACAGAATTTTATTAAGCTTTCTTATAAAATACAAATGTATAAAATATTACTTACATTTAAGTTGCAAAAGGTTTATTACCAACTAAGTTAATTCAGTCTCTTGGGAAATTCTATCAGGCATAATACCGATAGTCGCACACTCAAATCTCCTTGCCCCCTCCCCGTCTCCATTTTCACATACACAAGAAAACTGTTAGACCTAATAAACAAATGCAATAAAGTTTCAGGATACAAAACCAACAGACAAAAATCATTATTTTCTACACACTAACAATAAGCAATCTGAAAGAAAATTAACAAAACAATTCTGTTTATAATAGTATCAAAAGGAATAAAATGTTTAGGAATAAACTTAACCAAGGAGGTAAAAGACTTGTATACTGAAAACTACAAAACATTGCTGAAAGAAATTAAAGGAAACATAAATAAATAGAGATCCATGTTCATGGATGGAAAACATAACATTGTTAAAATTACTATACTACCCAAAGCAATCTACAGAATCAGTGCAATTCCTTTCAAAACTCCAATGGCATTTTAACAGAAATAGAAAACACAATCCTAAAATCATATGGAACCACAAAGAACTGTGAAAAACCAGACTCTTGAGAAAGAATAAAGCTGGAGACCTCATACTTCCTGATTTCAAAACATAAATACTACAAAGCTACAATAATCAAAAGAGCATGGTACTGATATAGAGACCAATGGAACAACAACAAAAAAGCCTAGAAATCAATTCATGCATCAACTGATCTTCAACAAGGGTGAGAAGAGTACACAATGGGGAAAAGATAGAGTCTTCAACAAATGGTGCTGGGAAAACTGGGTATCCACATACAAAAGAATGAAACTGAACTCTTTATTTTATTCCATCCACAAAAATCAACTCCAAATGGATTAAAGACTTAAACATGAGACATGAAATGGTAAAACCCAGAAAACAGAAAGTAACAGATGTTGATAAGGATGTGGAGAGTGAATCCCTTGTGTACCTGTGGTGGGAATGTAAAATGGTGCAGCCATTATGCAGGACAATATGGAAGTCCATCAAAAAGTTAAAAATGGAATTACCATATGATTCAGATATCCTACTTCTGTGTATTTATCCAAAAAATTGAAATCAATATCAGAAAGAGGCATCTGTACTTCCATTGTTCATTACAGCTATGTTCACAATAGCTAAGAGGTAGAAGCAATCTAAGTGCCTGTCAACAGATGAATGGATAAATAAAATATGGTTTATACACAATATGGAATATTATTCACCCATAAAAAATTCTATGACATGCTACAACATGGATGAACCTTGAGGAAACTATGCTAAGTGAAATAAACCAATCATTGAAGAAAAAATACTGTATCATTCCACTTATATGAAGTATCAAAAATAGTCAAACTCAGGGTGCCTGGGTGGCTCAGTAGGTTAAGTGACTGACTCTTGATTTCAGCTCAGGTCATGATCTCATGGTTCGTGAGTTTGAACCCCACATTGGGCTCTGCACAGTGCAGAGCCTGCTTGGGATTCTCTCTTTGCCCCTCACCTGCTCATGCTCATTCTCGCTCTCTCACTCTCTCTCAAATAAATAAACTTTTAAAAATAGTAAAAAATAAAATAAAATAGTCAAAATCATCAAAGCAGGAAGCAGGATGATGGTTGTCAGGAGCTGAGGGAAAGGAGAAATGTGGAGTTGTTATTTAATGGGTATAAAGTTACAATCACTCAAGATAAAAGAGTTCTAGAGACCTTTTGTTATAACATTGTGCTTATACTTAGCAATACTATACTGTATACTTAAAATTTTTTTAAAGTACAAAAAGTATTATACTTGTACAACACACAAATCACTTCACTTGATATGGTTGCAATCTAAAGATGTAATTCAAAGAATAATCATTATAGTATTTACCAATATGTCCATTTTTTCTTAAGAATTATCCAGGTTTTGATCACCTTACATGTGTCAAATACTAGTGCAGCTCTTACTAAAAATCCCATACAATGGACACATCAGTCCACTCCCATCTCTTAGATTGCAAAACAGTTTAAATTGTGAGCCCAAATCTATCCCACATCCATTCTCAGAATTTCTACATTTTCAACATTATCAGGTTATTTATGGATCCTCATTCTTCCTATCGTGGCACTGTTTCTGTAATCTATACCTCTTACCTCCAGGTAGAGATGGCTTTGCTAAGATACTACCTTGTCTGCTATTTTGCATGCTGTGTAAATAGCTCCAGTACCCTGTTGGTAAACTTCTCTGCAGTCTCTACTCACAGCTCCTAATTTCCCAACAACTAGTAAAACCTTGTTATTTTGTTTAACAAGCAAATAGCTTATGTAAAAAGGTGGAGAAGGAGGTATAAAATGAATATCACAGAATCACAAAGCACAAAGAAAAGCAGACCTAGAAACCAGAAAGTTGTTAATATCAGGTTGCTCTCCATATCTCTGCTTCTCTCACTGCTTGGGATTCTGGGTCCTGAGTCAGACTACCTAAGCCTAAAATCTTGTTCCACCATTTGCTAGCTATATCACTCTGATTAAACCATTTACTATGTCTAAGCCTCATTTTCTCCATCTGAAAAATTGGAACAAAAAAAAGTACCTTTCTAATAAAGATATGGTGACATTAGAGAGTAAAGTTCTTATGCAGTATGTAGTAAGTGCTCCATACATGTAAGCTGTCAAATTATTCTCTTTACTTCTTCGTCTACACTGAATCACTCAGACTCAACATGGCTGCTGCCCAAACTCTGGGCATCATCCTATCTGAGAATGCAACACAGTGATATGGCTAATATTGGGTCAACTGTCCTCTGTGGTTTAAATAATTGTTGCCCACAGCCAGGATTTTGAGACATGGCGTACACTTCGCACTTCTTAGACATGGTTCACTGTCTAAGAGACCTGAACATGCTAAATTTACACAAGCAATAGAATCTATCTTGGACATTGTATCCTGAATCTATAAACTATATACTCTTGGTTAAGTTACTATTTATAGGTACAGTCATTTTTCTGCTGCTGTTTCCAAAAAAATTGGTGGCACATATAGGGCTAGGTCCAAAGAGGACAAATTCCTGCTGAAGAACTTTTCGCTCTATCTTATGCCTCCAAATAGCTATTTTATGCTAAGCAATTTATTTCACCTCTCTGATCACTCAGTTGAGATCACAGTTGTCTCAACTGTAATAATGTAAGTTATATTTGTCAACTGTAATAATGTAAATTATATAGAACAGTGTTTCTCAAAATCTATCCGCATGCAGCTCACAAGCTAACACTCTCCAATGGACTACCACAAATGAGATGGATAGTAGAGTATATGAGAAATTCCTAGAACTTTCTCTGTAACTTCACCTCTTTTCCTCCAAATCAAAAAACATATGTATGTATCAGTGAGTAAATCAGGGTACTTGAAACAGCCTAAATAGATGATCTCTAAAACCTCTTAAGTTCTAAGACTTACAATTCTAAGACAATCTTAAAACTAATTCAAAGAAGATCCTTTAGATAATCTAAAGTAACACAAATTTGCTACATTTCTCCACTAATTCTGTAGCCTTATTATATGAGATGAACAAAGATTTCAGTATGTTATTCTCAAGAATGAGTGTTTCATATGCATTGGAAAAAAAGCAAAAATGGTTGTCCCGTAGACTGGTTGAAGAGCTTATAAAATTACAAAATCGTTCTTTATCTATTAACATTTGCAGAATGATTTATGAAATATTGATGAAGGCATATGGAGTTTATTATTCAGTTACAAACATAGCCTACTTTCTTATTCTTAGCAATAATTCATGAAATATATAAAAAGAATACTTCATTTCTAACATCTTTCACATTTATTTTGGGTGTGCAGTTAAATATGGGCATTTCCTTCAGTCAAAAACTTTGGCCATATTTGCAAAAGTGTTTGGCATAAAATAGGCTTAAATCTAAAATTATCTTCTAAATTACTAGGATAAAAATATTTTATTAACAACAATATTTCCAAGTTTTACATTATCTTATACCAATATTTCTGCAGGGCCTATTGCCCTCTCAGGTTATTCCCAGTGGTACTTCTCTTCATTAATGGCAGAGAGAACAATTCTTTCAGGATAGGATTTCCCGTTCAGTGGCTATAAAATTACAAGGATGTTAGTTTGGAATAACTTTGATCTAAGTACTTAATAGTAAGTAATAACAGCATATATTTGACAGACCCCAAATGAAGATGTGGGCCTACCTACAGAAATAATTTTCGTTCACATTCTATTTTGTTTTAAAGACATCAACTTGTGTTCCTTTAATTCCCTAAAGTAAATTATGTATTCTATTTTTTGAAGATTAACCTAATATAATAATGTTTACCAGTTGAGCAACTCTCTATCAACTATTATGAGACTACAATAATGGGTAGCATTCCTATCAAAACTCATTAAATTTTCTGGTTAATTCTCTCCTCTTTTTTAGAGAATAATCTGAAAATCATGCTTACATTTTACTCTAGAAGAGTATTGTAATATCGTAATCAATGAACAATATAATTTTCATAATTCTGCAACCATCCAGAAAATATTGGAGCAAGGCTAGTAGTAAGTGGATTCTAAGGTAAATTATAATGGTGTAGAATTGTAATTGTTTAAGTGAATTGATAGGTTGGACTTCTCCAGAAAAATGTTTAGGTGCCAATCTAATTCATGTACAATAGGGAGTTACTATAGAAAGTAGTAGTGGAGATTTACTAACCATAATAGTTAGAATTCTAAAACTGTGAGCCCCAATTCCAACCTGTACCAGCTTCCAGATTGGATGACAGTTTCGCAGCAAGGAATATTATTGACTGGAAACAACATAATAAGATGGCTTAAATAACAAACACATTCAGTCATTATGCATACTAAGAAATCTGAAGGTGGGCAGTTTAAAGGTTTGTTGGCAAGCTAAAAATGACAGGGTTCTGGGATTTTCTCTTTATAGTTCTTTTGGCCTTTCCTTCATGTTTGCAAAATGTGTTCCACAGTTCTAGACATCATTTGTCTAAAGGCAAGGATCGGGAAGGGGGAAAGCTGTGGGACTAGAGTACGATAAATCTGTGTTCCTTCCTCTTTTTTATAAGTAAGGGTTAAATCTTTCCCAAATGTTCTCCAACAGAGTTGTGACAGTTCTGTCAGATAACCATTCCTGGGTGCACAGGATTATGGGAAAGAGACCACTTGGCCAAGGAAAATGTGATTGCCAGACTACAAATGATTGGTTCAGATCACTTTTGAGTCTGCACAAATAGATTTGTGATTCCATTAGCATTAAAAGGAGACCAATCTCAGAAAAAAAAAAAAGGAATAAACTACTCATACATGCAATAACATGGAAGAATCTCGAAAATGTTATGCTAAGTGAAAGCATTATGCCAGACTCAAAAGGCTCCATACTGTATGACTCAATTTATGACATTCTAAAAAAAAAGGCAAACTATAGGGACAGAAAGCAGATCAGTGGTTTCCCAAAGTGAGAAAGGGATTGATTACAAAGAAGCATGAAGGAGGGGCGCCTGGGTGGCGCAGTCGGTTAAGCGTCCGACTTCAGCCAGGTCACGATCTCACGGTCCGTGAGTTTGAGCCCCGCGTCGGGCTCTGGGCTGATGGCTCAGAGCCTGGAGCCTGTTTCCGATTCTGTGTCTCCCTCTCTCTCTGCCCCCTCCCCCATTCATGCTCTGTCTCTCTCTGTCCCAAAAATAAACATTGAAAAAAAAAAAAAAAAAAAACAAAGAAGCATGAAGGAGATTTTTAGATAATGGAAATCTTTTCTGGCTTGATTGTGGTGTTAAACTACTCTATAAATTTGTCAAAATTCATAGAACTGTACACCTAAAAAAGCATTGCTTTTTATTAAATATTAATTAATTTATTTATTTATATGTAAATAAACAAAAAAGTTAGAGACTTCTCTGGCAAAAGGCAATTAGTAGTATATATTACCACTCCCTCTATTACTGTTTCTCTCTGAGACCTTTAGCATATTCTGAAACTCCTCATGGAGATCTAGAATTAAATCAATTCATTTTAAAACTGTAGCCCAAAAGTAGACTAGACCTGGAAAAATCATTTCAGTAGAGACTAGTTAATTAAGAAAAAAACTCCAGGTGTGCCAGAAAGTTCCTGGAATAATCTTAGCATCTGTTTTGGCAAAAATCTGTTTCCCATGGTCAGCAACAACTTGTGGAGCTGGACTTTGCCAGAAAATATTCCTCTGGCTGCTCTCTATTTGCACAGCATTCAGAACTTTGTGTGCCTGCAGAGGATGGCTAATTAACATAAAAGTGTGATCAATTACACAGAACAGCAGTTACATTTCAGTGTTAAAACTTTTAGGAAATGCTAATCTTATAAAATTTCTTTACATAGAAATTTCTTACATAGAAAACTTTATTTTATCCTCTTTCTACATCTTCACCAATAATCTATTCAAGAGAGTAAAATACAAAACATTAAATATCTTCTACAATAGTTGAGCCCCAGTTGTCAGTGTTGTTAAAAGGGACACTTTAACTTCTCATTTTTAGTGTAGATAATGCCTCTGAATTAACCAAAATTTTATTGGATGAAATTCTAAACATATTTCTAAATGCATATTAGCCATTGGTCTAATGCTTAAATAAAAACAGTATTGGCACTATGAGAATTGAACAGAACAATCACTAAAACTAGGCAACAGGCCTAAAAAGCTTATTGATGACTTTCCCTACAACATTACCCACATACATGTGGCCTGGTCCACATGGCAGTGTTTTTTTTTACATAGTTACTAACATGCTAAGTATACACAATAGCAAGTTAGAATAAAATGTGAGAAATTCAATCATTTCTATGATTTAAAAAATCCAGATGTTTAAAATCACGTAGATCAAACATTCGAACATTTGAATATTCCTTCTTAATTTTATCCAAATGTTTTGACATTTTAGAGGAGGAAAATTAGGAGTAAGAAATAATGGGACTAAAATGAACCAAGCAGAATTTTTATTTTGAGTAGATCTTGAGGAACAGTTGATAAGCATTTGAGTGAATATTTGTGCTTTTTGAAACAATGGACAATCTCCAGTATCTACTCTAAAATTTGAATAGTGATTTCCTACTACCTTGCCTCCAGTCTTCTAATGTGGTTAATCTTGGGAGGTCATTTAGAGATCAAGAGTACTCTGTTAGTTTAGCTGTAAAATGTATCACAACTCCCACCAAATTTCCCAAGCTTGACTTCAGTGGGATATGTGTTTCCTAGTTGCAGAATCAAACATAATACCCTTATAAACACAGCAGTTCTGCTGAGTAACCAAACTTAACCTCTCAAAACAAAGCATTTCTATTAAAATAACTTGTTTGGCACATCATTAGGGTTGTACTATTATTAGTTCCAGGCAAACAGATGTCTTCCTGGATGAAATCCAAGCCAGGCATCTTTTTTTCTTTTTCTTTTTTTTTTTTTTTTTTGGCAAGTGGGTGATAGGCTAAATTATATTTTTTTCCAGCTCAGTAAGCTTTTAGCATTAGAAAGAGATACAATCTTGCAATTCCATTTGACTTCAATTTTTAATTTATTCTTTTACAGTACATACTACAACAATTTGATTCATTACAAAAGCAAGATAGTAAATTCCATGTTTTCTGAAAATGTAAATATACTAGCCAATGACATAGAAAAGTTCAAGATGAAATTCATAATTTTAGAGCATCATCTCTTAAAAGTAAAAAAATGTGTTAATATTATTTCTAAAATATGCATTGTAATATCAAACATTAAACCATCCTTCAATAGTACCGCCATTTGTAAAGGGCTTCTTTTTTTTTTTTTTTTTTTTTTTTTTTTGCATGGAGCCCAACATGGGGCTTGAACTTATGACCCTGAAACCAAGACCTGAGCTGAGATCAAGAGTCAGATGCTTAACCAACTAAGCCACCCAGGCACCCCCATTTGTAAAGGACTTTAAAATGTACCAAACACTTATCCTGCAACTTTTTCTTTTATTATGAAAGTGAAAATTCTCTTTTCCCTTATGTTTTCCATAGTAAAAGTAGTTTTTAAATTTTCCCCAATATAAGTTTGTACATCTCAAGGTTAAAAGAAGTAACTGTTGCAGAGACAACTACTTTTCCATTTATACATATTCACCTTCTTCTTTTTAGTAATAGAATCCCTGAACACACTGTTACCCAGAAAGATGCCATATTTACTAGATTCCTTTGCCACCACAAATGGTCATTTGACTATGTTTTGGCCAATGGGATATGAGCAGAAGTGATAGGTGCCACTTCTGGATCATTTCCTTAAACAGAAGTTGCTTCCTCTTTTTTTAATTCTTCTATGTCCCCTTTATCCCTTCCTGGGGACTGCTGCCAATGAGCTTGCTTTAGCAATGGGAAACAAAACACAGCAAAATAGAAGGAACTGGAAATTGTAACTGACCTTAAAAGCCACTTTATATTTAATTCTTCCTTACGGATATTTAGCCTATTTGATGCCTCCATTTTTATGATGTGGTTAACTGATACAATATATATGCAAAAAGATTTTAGATGTCATATTATCTTGTCTGGTAACAGTCTGTGGGGATTTTCACTCCATGCAGTTCAGGTAGGGAATACCTCAACACCAATCGTTTCTTTTTATTTATGTTTTTAATTTTTTTAATGTTTATTTTTGAGAGAGACAGAGCACGAGTCAGGGAGGGGCAGAAAGAGAGAGAGACGCAGAATCCTAAGCAGGCTCCAGGCTCTGAGCTGTCAGCACAGAGCCTGATGTGGGGCTTGAACTCACCAACCGTGAGATCATAACCTGAGCCGAAGTTGGACACAACCAACTGAGCCACCCAGGTGCCCCATCACCAGTCTTTTCTACAGGGATACAAAGAATCCAGATCTGATCACTCAGAGTATTACATTGTGCTGACCATCATGAATGCTCCATGGCTGGATTCATGACCTATACCAGGCCCATAAAACCTCTCCCAGCTTTCTTTGCTAAAACTGTCAGCAAAAAGACCCATCTTCTCCTTCAGAACTCAAAAGCACCAAGTGCTAAACAAATTTGGATTATTGATGCTCTCTTGGCCACCCAAGTAGGGAAAATCTGCCTAGAAATAAATGCAACACAAAGAAAACAAAGCCAAGGGAGGAAGAAAGAGGGGGATCTTGATTATATTATTTAAGCTCCTGCATCCAGCTGTGCTAAAGCTATATACATTCTGGGCTTCCCACTTTTCTGGGCCAGTAAATTCCCACTTACTGTTGAAACTAATTAAAGTTGGATTTTTATAATTTGCAATTATATAACTCTAGTTATAGCAATTAATTATAGTCATTTTAATTGACAGAAAATATCAAGACTTTTAATCTAAAAATATTCTTAACTTCAAAGTCATCCCCGTGTTCCTAAGAATATCAGTTGGAGATGTTGCTAGTCTTCTTATTTTACACGATCATTCTGGCTTATTAAAAGCTAAATCTGTGACATTTTCAACTCCATAATACCAAGTCTGATATGAAGTTTTAGCCTATTCTCTGCTGTCAGCCAAACATACAAATACTCTTTAACACATGTTGCCATATATGAATAACTTAATTATGGTATATGTAATGTAATTTAATAATATTACCATTTGAATTATACTTTTTTTAGTGATATGTAGCACCTGTATCCCTCATTGTAGGTAATGAAAGAGATAGGAGATTTATTTGGAAGAGAATTTTCAAACTGAATTATATAAACACAAATATATAATTGGTACCTATTTTTGTTCCAATCCAAATGGAGTGAACAAATAACATATAAATTAAAATAGGCTCTATTAGAAATTGGTAAATCAAATTAATTCCACTAAGTTAAGACTTGGGAGTCTTGGCTACCTCCAACCACTGACAATTCATTCAACAGAAAATATTTTAGTACCCTATGCCAGGCAGTGTTCTAAGCATTCAGAATATTGTGAAGAAAATAGTCAAGGGGTGCCAGTCAGTTAGGCGTCCAACTCTTGATCTTGGCTCAGGTCATGATCTTACAGTTCATGAGTTCCAGCCCTGCCTCAAGTTCCATGTAGAGCCCCCTGTAGGGCTCCATGCTGACAATGCAGATCCTGTTTGGGATTCTCTCTCTCCCTGTCTCTCTGCCACTCTCCTGCTCATGCACACACACACACACACACACACACACACACACTCCCAAAAATAAATAAATAAACTTTAAAAAAAAATAGTCAAGTTCTTATTCCATAAGTGGTGAATTGATTTTTCTTCGGTATATTGAGTCCCCTCATACCATCTGATGGGAGGGTTCTCTTCAGGATCCATCCAATAACAGTCAATGTTGTCTTGAATTTCTAAATCATGAATCCTGAGGAAGAACTAGTGCTTGCTTTGGCAACACATACACTAAAATTGGAACAATACTGAGGAGGAACTAGAGTTAAAGATAGTTGGCCTTGTTGGACCTCATATCACCTGAGGCCTCTGTCAGTCTCTGCTTAGAACCTTCAAACCTGAGAAACTAATCCCATTATGTCACTGTTTTTCTAGTCCAGTATAACATCCATGCCCCTTACTGACCTTTCCTTTCATATGATACCACTCAACACTTCTTAATTTCTAGCTGCCAATGCTCTTGTCTTCCCAATGCTTTCCTTTATATACCCTGGAATTCTTTGTTATTGTTTTGTTTTGTTTTTTAATTAGTTTAAACAACAACACATATTATTTATGGTGGAAGGCAGTGTTAAACATGGATTTAATTCTTTGTTGTTGTTTTTATAAATACTGAGCAAAATTGTTCACATAACAATGTGGTATTGGACAGATGGAATGGAAGTTTTGGTATTAGCAATATAACTCAACTATTTGCCCTCCTTTCAAGTTTATGCCAAAAATTACATGGTGATCTATTATAAAAAAGTATATTTTAATGATCTATTAGTTTCTTCATTTGTTTTGAAAGCAAAGAATTAGAAATGCCTTGACTTTCAAAAGGATTTGTTTCTGAGCCATTAGAGACATTCACTTTCTTATCATCAATACAAATTTTCCTTTTGTTTGGTATACCAAGGACTTTCACATGCTGGGGTGATGAATACCAGATTGGGTGTGAGATATGATTTTGTTTTCTAAAATGAGAAAAGTATGGTTACAAAAGCAAAGTGGGGGAAAAAGACAAGCATGATGTTTTAAGTGAAGGTCTCCTGCCAATTAATATTAGGAAACAGTAAGCATGGGAGTTGAGTATCTGGACACTGAATTTCTTAAAATTCGAAGCCCCATGAACTTTGTAAAAGTCTTTGTGGACTTCAAGAAGTTTGAAAATTGCCAATCCACTGCCCCATAAAGTACCACTTTTACATCAAATGGCTTTAGGAAACACCAAGTGACATGTTCTCTTGCTCCTTTTTTTTTTTTTTTTTTTTTTTTGCATATCCAAAGTCCATCACAATATAGTCTACAGTCTATATTCACTATCTTCACTTTCTTACCTCCCTCTTACCCTCAGTCATACCATAAGTTTAGACAGTAAATTCATTCACATAACTCCACTGAACTAGCTCCTGTAAGAGTCATCAATAATTTCCTAACTTACAAATCCATACACTTCCTTTATTGCTCAAATGGCTGGACCTATTTGCAGTTTCTGACCCTGTTGACCACTCTGTTTTTCTTGAAATTCACTATTCTCTGAGCCTGTTGATTTATTCCTGCTTTTCCAGCCTGCTTTCTAAGACCTCGTTGCACTGTCATCCTAAAATGTTGTTCTGCAAGGTTTCTGCTTTTTCTCTCCTCATTGAACCACTCCACCCAGATGATCTAATCCACCTCTCTGACCCTTCCTACATCATAACTTCTGTATCTCCAGCTCAAACTTCTCCACCAAATGCATGTGTTTTATAGCCAATGCTTTGTCAGACAGCTTTCACTTTGCTGTCTGCTACACTGCCTCAAAATGGCAAATTTTGAACTTTCCTGCCAAATTTGTGTCTCTTCCTAGAGTCTCAAATTTTAATGAATGCTACCACCAAGCCTTCTAAAACCTTAGAAAACACCAAGACTCCTTCTCAATTCTTCACACTCTGCTTCCATAGAGACCAAGTCTTACTAATCAAATCTTTTACACATGCATCTTCTCTGGTCACATTTCTTAATTTATCCTCCTAACAAATATTTATTACATACCTATTATGTTCCAGGTACTGTTCTAAACATAATGAACAGAATGTAGAGGCAGACATATTCCTTGTATTTTTACATGTGTGTATGCATATACACGAGTGGGGAATAAGTTTAAGAATTCTGTACACTTGCACCAATGGGTTAACAAGACTTAGGGAGGGAAGCCACCACAGGGTGAAAGCGCCCAAGGCCAGTCATTAAGTAAGACAAAGCATAGAGCCAGAAAACCACCACCACTGGAGGAAAGTGCCCAGGGCTAGTCACTAAGTAAAACAAACCTCATGTCCAAAAGCTGCCTCCACGGGAAAAAAAGCATCAGAGAACAGTTAGAGGTGGAAAGCCACACAGGGCAAACACACCCAAGGTTAGCTAGTGAAAAGGGTGCCTTGTTGGCCTTGAGGCAGCATGCTCCAGCAATCTTAAACTTTGAGATAGCAGCTACTTGGCTGTATCACCTACAGAGAAACACTGTCCATCTGGCGTCTGGCACACCAGTATATCATTGTGCTTTAATCACAACTTCAAACACCACTTGCCCCCCCAACTCTTTGCTTCTTACACACACAAGTTAATGGTCACCATCTTATTGTTTTCTTCTGCATGTTCACCACATACGTAAAATCTTGACAGCTCGATAAATACATCAACAATAAATACATCGACAAAACATCCAGGGCTCTTGTCTCCTCCTGGACATTAGCCTCTCTCGTTTTCATTTCTGCGTCAGCTCTCTTGCTGGACAAGAGAGAACTCCAGACTCATAGTCTGCGACAAAAGCATACACATAATATATATGTGCATATATGTGTACATATCCTCTACTTGAGATTTGTACCATTTAGGGGCACCAAGGTGGCTAAGTCGGTAAAGCGTCTGACTTCTGATCGGTCATGATCTCACAGTTCATGAGTTTGGGCCCCACATCTGTCTCTCTGCTCTCAGCACAGAACCCGCATGGGATCTTCTGTCCCCATCTCTCTCTGCACCTCCCCAGCTCATTCTCTGTCTCAAAATAAATAAATAAACTTATACATATATATGTGTGAGTATATGTATATGTGTGTGTATAAGATTTGTATCATTTGGAACTTTTTCAATCTAAATTTTTAAAAGATTATTTTGCCAAAAAAATAATAGAACAGATCAATGAAACCAGGAGCAGATTCTTTGAAAAAATTAATAAAATTGATAAGCTCCTAGCCAGACTTATCAAAAAGAAAAGAGAAAGGACTCAAACAAATAACATCATAAATGATAGAGGAGAAATAACAATGAACACCACAGAAATAACAACAATTATAAGAGAATATTATGAAAAAGTATACACCAACAAATTGGACAACCTAGAAGAAATAGGTAAATTCCTAGAAATGTTTTAACTACCAAAACTGAAACAGGAAGAAATAGAAAACTTGAACAGACTGATAGCCAGCAAAGAAACTGAATTAATAATCAAAATCTCCCAATAAACAAAAATCCAGGACCAGATGGCTTCACAGGGGAATTCTACCAAACATTTTTTTTTTTTTTTTTGAGAGAGAGAGAGAGACAGCCCATGCTGGGGAGGGGGAGAGAGAGAGGGAGAAAAAGGATCCCAAGCAGGCTCTGCACTGGCAGCAGAGCCGGACTCGGGGCTTGACTGACAAAACCATGAGATCATGACCTGAGCTGAAACCGAGAGGCAGAGGCTTAGCCACCTGAGCCACCCAGGCACCCTCTACCAAACATTTAAAGAAGAGTTATACCTATTCTTCTCAAACTATTCCAAAAAACAGAAATAGAAGGAAAACTTCCAAATTCATTCTGTGGGGCCAGCATTACCCTGATATCAAAACCAAAGACTCCACTAAAAAAGAGAGCTACAGACAAATTTCCCTGATGAACATGGATACAAAAATTCTCGATAAAATACTACCAAACTGAATCCAACAGTACATCAAAAGAATCATTCACCATGATCAAGTGGGATTTATTCCTGGGTTGCAAGGGTGGTTCAGTATTTGCAAATCAATCAACATGATACATCACATTAATAAAAGAAAGGATAAGAATCATATAATCCTCTCAATAGATGCAGAAAAGGCATTTGACAAAGTATAATATTCATTCATGATAAAAACTCTCAACAATGTAGAGTTATAGGGAATACACCTCAACAGAGAAAACGTCACATGCAAAAAACCCACAGTTAATATTATCCTCAATGGGGAAAGATAGCTTTTCCTCTATGGTCAGGGACAAGACAGTATGTCCACTCTCACTACTGTTATTTAACATAGTACTAGATAGAAGTCCTAGCCCCGGCAATCAGACAACAAAAAGAAATAAAAGGCATCAAATCAGCAAGGAAGAAGTTAATCATTCCCTATTTGCAGATGACATGATACTCTATATAAAAAACCCAAAAGACTCCATCAAAAAATTACTAGAACTGATACGTGAATTCAGTAAAGTAACAGAATACAAAATCAATGTACCAAAGTTTGTTACATTTCTCTACACAAATAATGAAGCAGCAGAAAAAGAAATCAAGGAATGGATTGCATTTACATTTGCACTAAAACAATAAGATACCTAGAAATAAATCTAACCAAAGAGATAAAAGATCTGCACTCTAAAAACTATAAAACACTGATGAAAGAAATTGAAGATGACACAAAGAAATTGAAAGACATTTCATGCTCATGGACTGGAAAAACAAATATTGTTAAAAAGTATATATTACCCAAAACAATCTACACATTTAATGCAATCCCTATCAAAATACCAAAAGCATTTTTCACAGAGCTAAAACAATCCTAAACTTTGTATAGAGCCACAAAAGACTCCAAATAGCCAAAGCAATCTTGAAAAAGCAAAGCAAAACTGGAGGCATCACAATTTTGGACTTTAAGCTATATTATAAAACTGTAGTGAGCAAGACAGTAGGGTAACTGGCACAAAAACAGGCACATAGATCAATAGAACAGAATAGAAAACCCAGAAATGAACCTACAACTATATGGTCAATTAATCTTTGACAAAGCAGGAAAGAATATCCAATGGAAAAAAAAAGACAGTCTTTTCAACAAATGGTGTTGGGAAAACTGGACAGCAACATGCAAAAGAATGAAACTGGATCACTTTCTTACACCATACACAAAAAATGAATTCTAAATGGTTGAAAGACTGAAATGTGAGATGGGAAACCATCAAAATCCTAGAGGAGAACACAGGCAGCAACTTCTTTGACCTCAGCCATAACAACTTCTTACTAGATATGTTTCCTGAGGCAAGGGAAACAAAAGCAAAAATGAACTATTGGGACTTCATCAAGATGAAAAGCTTCTGCACAGCAAAGGAAACAACCAACAAAACTAAAAGGCAACCTACAGATTAGAAGTTATTTGCAAATGATAATTTGTTAGTGTCCAAAATCTATGAAGAATTTATCAAACTCAACACCCAAAAAACAAATAACCCAGTTTAAAAATGGGCAGAAGACATAAATAGACATTTTTCCAAAGAGGACATCCGGCTGGCTAATAGACACATGAAAAAATGTTCAACATCACTCATCATCAGAGAAATACAAATCAAAACCACAATGAGATATCACCTGTCAGCATGTCTAAAATTAACAACACAGGAAACAACAGGTGTTGGTGAGGATGAGGAGAAAGGGGAACACTCTTACACTGCTGGTGAGAATGCAAATTGGTGCAGCCACTCTGGAAAACAGTATGGAGATTCTTTAAAAAGTTAAAAATAGAATTACCCTACGACCCAGAAATTGCACTACTTGGTATTTACTGATTTGAAGGCACACATGCCTTCCAATGTTTACAGCAGCTTTATCAACAATACTAAATTATGGATAGAGCCCAAATATCCATTGATTGATGAATGGATAAAGAAGATATGTGTGTGTCGTGTGTGTGTGTGTGTGTGTGTGTGTGTGTGTGAATATATAATAGAATATTACTCAGCTATAAAAAAGAATGATATCTGCCCATTTGCAATGATATGGATGGAACTAGAGAGTATTATGCTAAGCAAAATAAGTCAGCCAAAGAAAGAAAAATACCTTATGATTGATCTCACTCTTAAGCATAATTTAAGAAAAAATGAATATGGAGGGAGGAAGAGAGGCTAACCAAGAAATAGACTCTTTACTATAGAGTATTGGTTATGGAGGGGCGATGGGCAGGGAGTTGGGTTAAACGGGTGATAAGGATTAAGGAGGCACTTGTGATGAGGACTAGATGTTGTATGTAAATGAGGAATCACTAAATTCTACACCTGAAACTAATATTACACTGTATGTTAACTAAATGGGATTTAAATAAAAATTTGGAAAAAAAAATACTTCTATTTTGCAAAAAAAAATAAAAAAAGGCCTTTAGAGATATCAGTGTACCTAACATTTCTCTGGTCTCTTTCCCTTACAGTATGGAATAATTTAATATCCCTAAATTTCTATATTTTGTAGTGTTGAGTATTAACTTTTTATTATGTAATTAATATTGTGAGTAAATTGACGCTGAAAAGAAATCTTTTACTATGAGAAAATAGCATGAAGAAGTGGAACTTCCTGTGAATTCTGAGGAAAAATTTTAAAGAAAAATTTTGAGAGTATAACTGAAAATTAATTAGTGAGAGGCTGATAATACTTCATTCAAATCAGAATACATCGGCACTGAGTATCCCCCTTTCCTCTGTGGCTAAAAACTTATTACAATGTTGACCACATTAAAACTACTACTAAAAATGGCAAATGTTAATGCATTTTTATATACTGTTATTTGAAAAATACTTCAACATGTCATTTTTTCCTTTAAAATGCTAACAGTTGTCTAAACAAAAAGATAAAAATTTTGCCTACTAAGGAAAACAGAACTCAGTATGAAATAACTCTCAACAATTATTCAGCTATTTCTGGCCTATGAACATCTAACCTAAGACATGTTTTCATTATTTAATATAATAAGTTGAAGCTGATGTTCAAATGAATCAAGGTCAAGCCAACACAAAGCCAAAGCCTCTGATGCCACATTGGGTAGTCAGAGAGGGAAAAATAAGTTAAAAATATCTAACTTATGAATTACCCAACACGTTCTTTTAGCAAGAAAACTTATCAGTCAACATGATATTAAGCTAGTCAAGTATTGCTCATATCCTTTAAAGCATATTTATAAACTAGATAACACAAGGGGGAAATGTTATACTTTTGATCTCTCTATTGGCCAAATGTCTTTCATAACCTATTGAAGAAAAAAAGCCACTGGCTGAAAACCCAAAATAGAGTGCAGGAAACAAAGTCATTGCTGTCATTCCTGTGTGTGATTGTTTTCTTTCTCTATTCTGTTAATGTAGATTAGCACGAAAGCTTAACTAATTTAAGCAGCTGACATTAATTTGAATAGGTGCAATAAAAATGAACATTTGAGTAGACAATAATTATTTTAATACACAAGAGATTACATTATTAGATCTAAATTTCACATCATCATCCTTGGAATGATAAATAAAAATATGTTTGTGAACAAGCAAGGATTTAATAATTGTTCTCCCAACAGCATTCAGATTCACGGACTTCTGCTGACACCTAGTGGAATGAAAACAAGATGCATTGCAGCCAAGATCTTCACTCTCAGGCTTTTTGCACTTAGCCTATATGATAAATAATACATATACATACACACTATATACATTTTCTGAATATATGCCCAAAGAAAATACAGCTTTGGAGTCAATTTGGTAAGAGATGACTTGAAAGCAATTGAAAATGGATGCTATTAGATCTCAAGTAATAATACCTCACCAAAATCTATGAAAATTAAATTACTTAAAACTAGCCATGAAATTTATTTTTATTTTAATCAAAGTTTTTTTCACACCAACCACATTTTAAACTTTTTATTTGTATATTTAAAAATTGTGCATTCCGATAATGAAAATCATTTGAAGGAAAAAAATGGCACTCTGATTAAACTGCATTTTACAGTCTGCCTAACACCTGGAGCAACTTACTTTCTACTGGCGGTTCCCACCCGCTTCCTCCTTCACCAGCCTTCAAGTTCTTTTCTTTCCCTGCCAGCCAGACAGGCAGACAGGAGAGGAGGCCCAGTGTTCATGGTCAGTAGTTCAGATTCTTTGATGAGAAAAGGGGCAGAAGTCATTTAAGCTCGATCTAACCTCCTTCCAGCTTACAAAGTTAAACAGCTCAAACAAGTAAAATAAGGGAATGCTTGTGGAATATACAGCCCATATTGGCAGCTCAGGCCTCATTACGATTCACCTGCTTGCTCCTCCTGTTCAGTCGTTTCCTAGGACGGCAGTGGATTTTTTTTCTTGCATCTTTGTCTTCTTTAGTTTCTACGTATCGAATTTCTCAATCTCAGCCATATCATGTTTGTCAGACATGGTTGCAGAGGAAGCAAAACCAGGCGGCCAGCAAGCCATGTATGCGCCATGGCTGCTGCCGAGTCTTAATCAGGGTGCCTGAGTGGCTCAGCAAGTAAAGCCTCCAACTCTGGATTTTGGCTCAGGTCATGATCTCACACTTAGTGATTTCAAGCCCCTTGTGGGGCTCTGCACTGAGCACAGAACTTGCTCCTAAGCAGGCAGGCTCTCTCTCTCTCTCTCTCTGCCCCTCCCCCGATCGCTATGATAAGTAAGTAAGCAAATAAATAAATAAAATTTTTTTTTTTTACTTTTAAATGAACATAGTTAAAAGAATTAATGCTTGATAAGACAAAAGAGTCCCTGGCACCTCTATACCTGTTCTTCTTCCGCAGCAGCTTTGTTTTTTGGGTTTTTTTTTTTTTGTGTTTGTTTTTTTTTTTTGTCTATTATTTTTTTTATCTTCAAACAACTTCTTAATTTTTAATTTCCTTCCCACTACAGAAGTTAAGGGTTTGCCTTTTGCTCACCCCTCTCTCACCACACACACTCACCCTTCTTTCATTTTCCCAATTTCCATCATGCTTTCAGTTGGGTTACTACAAAATATATTAAAATATCATCAATATGTAAACACTAATCAGAGTAAAGCCACGCAGTAAGCTATGATTAAATTTCAAATATCTGTACAATATTTTTATTCCTAGAACTGATCATTGTTGAGGAAGTATTTGTTTGTCTCTAAGCCTGGGTTCCCTAGAAAACAGTACCTAAGGTAAAACTTGTATACCAGCATTTTACTGGGTGGTGAAACCCTTAGGAACACAGGAATAAAGGAAAGGAATGCGGGGCAGGAAAATAGTGCAAGCAAATATGAGGGAGTGAATAACTGAACCAGTCTCCATTTGGTATCAGGTGCAGCTGATGCTCCATCTTGCAGGACCATCTTCAGAGTCTATTTCAGGAGGCCTGGAGTAGGGGCAGAGGGCAACTTACCCATCAGTTCCCATCTCCCAGGATTTGCAAGCCCTAGTTGTAATGGTTTGCCTGTGGTTTTACTGGGTTTAATAACTGAAAATCCCCCTTGCCAGAACCATCCTCCCACCCCCCACACCCCATCCCCCCACAACAGGATAACATTACCTAAAGGCATCTCAAACATAACAGCCAACAAATCAGCCTGAAGAATGGAAGGCTGAGGTGCTGGCAGGTTGGACCCATGTGAGGAAACAAATCCCAATGGCTGCTAAAAGAGTTGTGACCAAGGTAACCTGAGATGGCATATGAAAGGTCTGTTACAGATTATTTCTTAACTTTCTGTGCCTTAGGACTGATTTCAGCTAGAAACTCTGAACATCATGCAAAAAAAAAAAAAAAAAAAAAAAAAAACCCTAAACTTTTCATATTCAGTCTGTCAACTTCATTTTCCTAAAGAAACAAATCTGATGGGGTTTTCTGAACTCCAGTTTGGACCGTTTTTCTTCTCCTTATTATTCTGGAGATTCCTTCCACCTGTATCCTCATTAGATTCCCTGTGTCCTGTAGCCTGTGTCTTTCTCTCTATGGGTTTACTTCTGTGTATTACTAGATCACATACTCTAGTAGCTTCCTGAGGAGGGACAAGTTTGATGGGAGGTAAATATTTTAAAAACCTTGCATGTCTGAAAATGTTTTCATTCTTTCTGCATAATACTAACTTCAGCTAGGTGTGAAACTCTAGGATTGAAATCACTTTTCCTCAGAATTTTTAAGGCATTGCTGCATGTTTTATAGCTTCAGTGTTGTTGATGAGAAGTAAAAAGCAATTCTTGTTCCAGATCCTTTCGTTTCTCTCTCCCTCTCTTAAAATTCTCTTGTGTCTTATTTTAAGTTCTTTTTTTGTTCTCTTACTATTTCTTTATTGTAGCTTTTTGTTCTTTTTTATTATTTCAGTAGACTTAACTCTCTAAAAAGCTTATGCAAAATTTTTATGTTTTCTTCCACCTGCAGAGTGTCTGTTTCTTCCTCAGAGTGTTTTGATTTTGGCTATTTGATATTTATTTTTATGTTAAAGGCCTCCCTTAGGTTTCCTATTTTGTGTTCATATTTACCAGTTCATCATTAAGAGTGGGTGATGGAAAGCCCTAGTTTAAAACTGAGTGTGCAGGTGGGGCTTGTTGACTATAAGTATCACTACAAATGATCTAGCCAGGCCATGTCCTTGTCATCAAGGAGCCTGCATTGTATTGTACTGTATTGTATGTATTGTATTGTATTGTATTGTATTTAGGTCTTTCATCTAGAGCTGATCAGATTCCCTAGAGACGATTCCCTAGAGAAGAGTCCTTTTTCTTCTCTGAAAGTAAATGACTGAGGACCAGTGATCTAGCTGTAGAGTAAGGTGCTGGGATTCAGCCTCTAATATGCATATCTTTACTTAATACCACAGTTTTCAGTTTGGTGCAAACATCCTTGATTATGCTCAGGGTTCCCCAGTGTTGAGCCCGCTGTGTCACCACCTCTGCTAATTCACCTAGATGGAGGCAGTTGTCTAAGTGTTCAGAAAGAGGAAGGGGACCTGGGGATATAACGCCCTCCTACATAGGTTTCAATCAATTTTTTCTTATTTTAGAGTATCATCCCACTGCACCTTGCAACTGCCAGAAGTAGCTGAGCCCATAAATCCTTCGTCTCTTTTGCAGTTCTTTAAGGAAACTGGACTGATTCTTACCTTTTACAACACAAGTTCAGTATACAGCTTTTACCGGTTTGCTACAATGCCTACCTACCACTCGTTGGTCATTTCATTTTCCAATATTACGTTGCTGTTGTCTCCACTTTCATCTTTTGCATTTGTGGGTTTCCTGCCTTTTAGAATATTTCCTTACTATAGCCATTGGAGTCTGGAAGTTTAATTAGATTTGTATCTTTAATTCACCAAGCAGCAAACTTATATCTCCGTACAGTTAATATTTTTGTTTTAGGGTTTTTTTGTTTTGTGTGTGTGTATGTGTGTATGTGTGTGTGTGTGTGTTTTGTTTTTGTTTGTTTTATTTTGTTTTTGTTTTGTTTTGATTTTTTGCCACTTAGGTCACTAAGAAGAAAAGCCAAAATATAATACACATGTTATAAGTGTTTTAATGCAACAGAACCAAAAAATGATATCTAAAGTCCAACTGTCCACCTCCACACCCAAATTATCTGGGATACATTATAAGTTCATGACAGATTCCTCCAGAAACACAATGTGATTGCTAGCTCATAATTTCTCAGTCCTTTAGCAACTAGCTCATACTAATAAAAAAAATGCACAAAGAACTGCTGCATTAAAAAAGCTTTATAATTTATTGACTTAAAGTAAGAAACGTACTATCAATTGAATAAAGTATTCAAACTTTATGAATTGCAATTCTATGATCAAAGTACAAAAGGCCACAATAATAATGAGGTTATTTCAAAATAATTAAACATTAAGTATTAATTATATGATGCTATATTAATTTGATGTACTCTTACTATGTCAATTTGCCAGTTAAACCATTCTCAAAATTCTTTTTTTTTTTTTAATGTTTATTTACTTTTGAGAGGGGAGTGGGCAGAAAGAGAGAGAGACAGAATCTGAAGTAGGCTCCAGGCTTTGACCTGTCAGTACAGACCCTGACGTGTGGCTTGAGCCCGTGGACCGCGAGTTCATGACCTGAGCCAAAGTCTGACGCTTAAGCGACTGAGCCACCAAGGTGCCCCTCAAAATTCTTAATTATAAATAATTCAATATGAAAGAAATTCATGGCAATGAAGGTTTATTGGGGGGAGTCTGGATATTGCATCAAGACAAGTCCAAACTGATATATCTAACTGTTTAGTATGCATCTCCACTGAAAGCCCCACAGGCACCACAATCTTAACACATTTAAACCTAGACTCAACATATTCTTGACCAACCCTGCTCTTTCTTCTGCGTTACCTATCCCAGTGAGTTGAGACTCATCTTGGCCTCTTTCCTCTATCATCCAAATCCTACTGATTTCTAAGACATTCTGATTCTATACCTGAGACCCATTATTTCTTGTATATCTCCTCAGCCATTAAGTTAATGCAGAACCTCATCTTAGTTACTCATCTGTGGTCACAAAAAACAAACAAACAAAAAAAAACCAGAATCACTGAGGCTAATTCAAGCAAGAGGATTTATTGTAGTAAGTATTAAAAGATAAACTGAGGCACATCAAAATTTTCAAGAGTTTACTTGAGCATACATTGATTTGAATCAGGCAGCACCAAACCAAAGATAGTTAGGAGTACTCTGAGTATGGGAGCTAGGAGGAAGGCTTTTATAGAAAGGACAAGGAAGCAAAGCAAGGAAATTATTTGGTTGGCTATAACTTAAGTGGTTATTTATTTGGGAAAGCCTACTTAGCTGTGATTGGTTGTTCATATGTTTCATCTTCTCAGACTTGAGTGCATTGACTCTGCTTTAGGTGTTGGTTTGTCTAATGGCCTCCTTGCTTAATTACTTGACATGAGTAAGTGAGGAAACGACAATAATCTGGATGGAGGGACTATAACAGAGATGGTCTGTTAGGGCTAGAGAGTAGTTTAGATTGATGGTAGCTCCGAAGACTTTGGCAGCAGCAACCCATAGAGCTTTACTCTAGTACTCTGTATGACCATGCAGCACCTTAAAGATCTGCTTATTACTATCTTCTCCAGAAATTTCCCTTTGAGTATTAGCTCAGTTTCCAAAAAAGGGAACCTAGATCATCTTCATGAGCCAGGCCCCTAAGTTAGACTTGCCTGTGAAACTTTGTCGAATGTAGTGTCCACTCTTGGTCCAAATAGCTATAATGAGATAGTATTCACATGACTATTTGCCCTAGGACATCATCTCACTTTGAGATTTTCCAGAGGTTAGGTCGAAGTATGATTTTTTTTCCTGACTCTGAAAACACACACACACGTGCGCGAACACACATACACACACACACACACACACACACACACACACACATTTCCATTTCCATTCATTTTGCTTAGGGAATGTAATATTTTTCTATTTATAATATTCTTATGGGCTTTACCATGAGAATGTCAGGTGTTGTCATTTGTTACAAAGGCAATTTCCAATAGTATATTCATATAGATCAGCTGAATTCAGTTCCTGTTCTACAGTTAAGAATAGTGCCAAAATGATATCAGAAAAATTACCATCTGGAGGATATAAAGAGAAGAGATAGACTGAATGTATTTTCCAAGTCAACAAATTAAGATAAAAGAAGACACTTTTTAAATATTTTTTTTTCAACGTTTATTTATTTTTGGGACAGAGAGAGACAGAGCATGAACGGGGGAGGGGCAGAGAGAGAGGGAGACACAGAATCGGAAACAGGCTCCAGGCTCTGAGCCATCAGCCCAGAGCCTGACGCGGGGCTCGAACTCACGGACTGCGAGATCGTGACCTGGCTGAAGTCGGACGCTTAACCGACTGCGCCACCCAGGCGCCCCAAGAAGACACTTTTTAAATATTGATTTAATTTTTGATTTACATAGGACAAATTGTCAAATATTTAGTCTTGTGATATTACACCCCACGAGGTCCACAAGAAATATTCTCCAATGAATAAGATACTTATATTTACATATCAAATATTCAAAGTCAACTATATGTTTAGAGAACTTTCAAAATGTTTTCGTGTTGATTTTCTTTCAGTATGACAACTAAAGTAATATTTCCATATCTCATATTTATAGGAAATAGTCATGAATGGTACTTAAAATTGTATAATAAATCTTAAATTAGACATGGTTTCTATAGCAAGTAAATAGTGAGAGGCAACTATTTCAGATAAGCTTGGTGGTTTAGTTGGTTAAGTGTAAGACTCTTGATTTTGTTCAAGTCATGATCTCACAGTCATGAGATTGAGCCCCAATTCAGGCTCTGGGCTGGGCATGGAGCCTGTTTGAAATTCTCTCTCTCCCTCTCGCTGTGCCCCTCCCCCATTTGCACACACAATGTCTCTCAAAACAAAACAAAACAAAACAAAACACCCCACAACGTTAATCTATATAACTATAGACCCTAAGAAAGCTAAAATATTTCTTATATGATATTTAGGATAATCTTTCATTTCTGCAAGAAAACCCTCTGCAGTATTCCTAGAATATGCCAATTCAGTATGCCTTTAAAAGTTTTCTGTGATGGGAATCTTCAAGCAACATAAGAGATCCACTTCATTTTTGGACAGCTGAAATTGTCCAAATATTCCTTCTTATAAGGAGCCAGTCTGACTCTCTAATATATCAAGCCCTCTAGAATGACATAGATCAAAGTGGTACCTTTTCATATGCATGCCTTTTAAAAGTATTCCTTCTTAAGTGTTCTAAGAACCTCTCATAAGATGTAATGCCTAGAGACTTCCAGATGCAGTTAGTAACTAAAACAAAGGCATCTGACACTCTTTGACTCCTTTATGGCATAAAGATTAAATAAATGCAAAACAGTAGGAGAAAATCTGGAACACTAATCTGCGCTATTTGCAGAAAATTATACCAGAGGAACCAGGGAGATACACCATGTAGACTACATTGCTAATCAAGGAGCTAGTCTATAAAAATCAATGGCTCTAACCTCGACTATGTGAGCTGCCGCAACAGTAAGGAGAGTAAAATGATTTCAAGAACAGCTGTGTCAGGAGACCAGAAGTAAAGAAAGCACACAAAATAAGTTATTAGTGACATTAGTATAGGAGCTTCTTTTTTTAACATCAATATTCTTTGATGCCGTTGGGAACAAACTTAGAAAGGAGCTTGGACCAATTTTTAGGGTAAAGCCCCTAAAAATTATTTCACAAAACCTGAGAAAAAAAACCTTACAAAGACAAGTATCCCTGGTGTATTGACCACAGTCTTAGCTTCTTCCTATTCCCGTATCACTGAACTATGAACCACCCCACTAGCCTAAAATGTTAACATGAGGATTCTAACAATTCCAAGTAGATGTTGAAACAAAACAAGAAGACTCCATTTGTCCCCTGCTAGAGGAAAATACTAAGACTAGAAGAAATTACCACCATCAAGGATGAATGTGGTAGACTCTGGGTCTGGAGTTCTCTCTTGTCCAGCAAGAGAGCGGACGCAGGATTGAAACGCGAGAGAAGCTAACGTCCAGGAGGGGACAAGAGCCCCGAGTAAGGGCCTTGCTCCATTTTTATTCGGATCAGAAGGCTTACAAGCATGATGGACTTGCACAAAGAGACAATGAAATCTTGAACATTAATTAACTCATGGGTGTGGGGGAACAGGGCGGGGGCGGGGGGTGGTTTTGAAGATACAAGGTGTTAGAGGTTTGAGTCAATACAAAACAAAGTCCTTGTGCCGGACAGATGATTGTTTAAGGCAGGCTTGAGGAGCCAAGTCTGTTTACTTAAACTTATCTAGGGGACAAGACAGAGCAGGCTACTTCAGGGTCAACAAGGCACCTTTCTTTTGCTAATTAGTTCTGCTCCAGGCAACTTGCTGCTGCTGTCTATAGCCCTGTATTCTATAACCCTGTATACCTGTTTACCTATTTTGGTCTTTCCTTCCAATGAAAGCGGCTTTCTGCTATTGTACTAAACTTGGGGGGAGGGGGGATGCGCTTCCACCCTGAATACCTAATCTTGTTTACCTAATCTTGGATGTTTTCATCCTGAGATTTCCTATTCCTATACCTTTGTCCTATAGTGGGGGCCTTTGCCTTGTTTACCTAATCTGTTTTACCTAACCTTGTATGCGTTCATCCTGTGGCTTTCTATTTCTTTTTGCCTTGTTAACCCATTGATGCAAACTCAGGGAATTCCTAAACTTATTCCCCACAGATGAATAAAAAGAAGAAGGCAACTTAGAAAAGATTCTATCAGAATAATAAAAAAGTCACACCTTTCAAGAGGTAGACAAAGGGTGTGCTTTAAAAAAAAGTGTAAATCTTCAGCAGCATCTGTTTTAATGCTTGGTAAAATTCACTAAAACATGGTCTCATGGTTTTATTTTAAAAAAAAAGTAATTTTTTAAAAAAGGTGATAAGATGTCTGCAATCAAAGGAGAACTGGCTGAGACAAAAGAACTGTATGAAAATTGGCAGAAATAGCAATGAACTAGAATTTTCTAAAGCGTTGTGAAATAAACATTCAATGACATGACTTTTAAATGCCTTAGGATGAAGAGCGAAAATATGAAAAACTCTCACAGACCAAAATGGCAACATAGGTTGTTCCTGACTTCACTCCCCCCTCACAAGAAATAAAGCTCACAACTCTTCAAGAACAAGACACCACTGAGAGAATCCTAGAACATGGGGAATGAAGCTGAAGCACCCCCTGCACCCCGGCGACCAAGACAGATTGCATTAGAAGGGCAAGTGAAGCAGCTACATGTTGATCACAATGCTCCTTCCTCAGGCCAACATCACACCACATGGAGAGGTCTCCCCTAAGCTTCCGTTCCCCCAGTGGTAAAAGAGAACCCGGCAACCCCCAGCATTGTGGGTTGCATTGTGAAAGCTTCTACTCTTATCTCATACCATGAACATTACAGGGGATCTGCTCAACCAATGGGCATATGACTGTGACCGAGAAAGGGGGAGGAGCTTGCAATGGCCAGCACATGGATCTTGGCTGACTGAGTTCACATCTGCAGTGCCCAAGTACTGATCTCAACCAGAGGTTTTACTCATCTGCAGAACAAGCTAGGGGCACACTCTGACCAGAGAACTCAGTGGTGTGCAGATCTGACTGATTCAGAAGAGTTTTGCTAGCCTTAGAGCAGAGTTTGCTCACACCCAGGCAAGAAGCAGAATCATAGTCCCACCCTCAGTGGAGAGTGTCTTCCAGCCCCATCTGACCAGAAAGGTGGTGACAGCTCCTAGGAGCAGTACAGCTCAGCAATGCTTGTGCCAAGAGGCAGGCAGGCAAGCAGAGCTGATCACCCCCAAAGTAAAGCCAGTACTGGGCATGGAGCATTTCCATGCTACACATAGGCAGGGGGATTAACTCATGGCCAAGGCTGAAAGTAGTTCTTGGCCCCTCCACCTGGAGAGCCTGTTTGAGAAATTGAGTAGCCTGGAGCAGCCCTGCCTCCCCCAACCCAAACAAGAGAACTGAGACATAGCCCCACCGGCTCTATAGCGTGCCTTCTATCCTCATCTGATCAGAAAGGCCTGAGACAACTCCTGGAGCTGAGGGGCTGGCAGGCAGAGCCAGTAGTTTGTAGAACAAAGCCAGTGGCCCTGTTCAGTCAGGGGATTTGTGGTGTAGGTCGGCTTGAGTTAAGACAACAAACAAAGAGCCTTACCAGCTTTACAGCTCTTTCTCCCACTATACCTGATCAGGGAGTCAAATTTCTAGCCCCACTCATTAGTGAACACAGTCTTCAGCCTGTTGACCAGAGAACCTACCTGGAGCACACAGGAAGCTGCATAGCCCATCTTGTAAGGGAGAACCTCTGTATACAGTGGCACTCAAACAGAGTGTACAGCCCATGGTTTCCCCTGTCTGCAGAACAAAGCTAGTGGCCTCACCTGACCAAAGAATTCAGTGCACACTCTGGCCTAATTCAGATCCACAAACAATGATCTATACAGGCCTTGGGCCCTGTCCTGCTGCCCTGTCAGGGCAGGGAAGATAATTCACAGCCCTATCTACTACTGAATATAGTACCCAGTGTGATTATCTATTAAGCCTGACCAGAGAATCTAGGCAACCACAAAGCCAATCCTTCAGCCTCACTTGGGAAAGGAATCAAGCAGCAGTCCTTTCCAACTGTTTTGAGCCAATGACACACCCATCCATCCATGTTCTCAGAGCTCAAACAGTTGCCTCACCCCAAAACAGACCACCATAGCAGGCCCCACCTGCCCAAGGACATTATCAATAAACACACCAGAAACCCAAACTGGGCTGACTAGTAAAGAACTGTCTCTGTCAAAACCTGTAAAGTTTGAAAGAAAAGTCTGATTACTCAAATGTACAGATACTAACATAAGGAATCAAGGATCACAAAAAAAATCAGGTAAGTTTGGCACCACCAAAGGAAACTAATAAAGCTGCAATAACTAACCCTAAAGAAACAGAGATCTATTAACTGTTAGACAAAAAATTCAGAATAATCCTCTTAAGGAAGTTTAGTGAACTACCAAAAAACATAGACAGACAACTAAATGAATTTAGAAAAACAATGCATGAACAAAAGAGAAGCACAAGGAAACAGAAGCCATCTAAAAAAATAAAACAAATCCCATAGTTGAAAAATACAAGAATTGAACTAAAGAATTCAATAGAGAGGTTTAAAAGTAGATTCAATCATAAAGAAGAAACACTCAACTATTTGGAGGATAGGACATTGGAAATTACCTAGACAGAGAAGCAAAACAAAAAAAAAAAAAAAAAAAAGAATGAAAAGAATAAAAAAATCCTGTGGAAATTATGGGACACAATGAAAAGAAACAATATTTGCATTATTGGAATTCCAGAAGGAGAAGCAGAAGAGAAAGGGACAGAAACTATATATAAAGCAATAATGGCTAAAAACTTCTTGAACCTGCAGAGAGAAATGAACACCTCAAATAGGTTGAATCCAAATACAGCTAACCTAAGACACATTATAGTTAAATTGCCAAAAGCCCAAGAAAGAATTTTAAGAGCAACAAAAGAAAAGAAAGAAGCTATATACAAGAAAAGCCCTTACAAGACTACTAGTGGATTTCTCAACAGAGACTTTTCAGGCCAGGAGAAAATGGGATGATGTATTCAAAACACTGACAGAAAATAACTGTCAACCAAGAATTCTAAACCTGGTAAAGCTGTCTTTCAGAAACTGAGGGATAGACTTGCTTGAACAAACAAAAGCTGAGGGAGTACTTACAAGAAATGCCATAGAGATTCTCCCTTACAAGAAATGTTAAAGATGGTTCTTTGAGTGGAAGTAAAAGAATGCTAATTAACATCATAAAAACTTATGGTGCCTGGGTGGCTCAGTGAGTTAAGAGTCAGACTCTTGATTTCAGCTCACGGTTTGTGGGATCGACTCCCCCACTGTCAGTGCGGAGCCTGCTCGGAATTCTCTGTCTCCCTTCCCCCGTTCATGCTCTCTCTCTCAAAATAAGTAAAATTACAAAAAAAAAAACAAAAACAAAACAAAACCTCAAAAAGGTAGCATAAATCTCACTGATAATAGTAAATATAGTCATAGATTCTACAATATGGTAATAGTGATGCATAATTCATTTACAACTCTAGTTTAAAAAGAAAACAAACCATAACTACAATAATCTGTTATTAGTTACACAATAAGAGTAAGTAAATTATAACAGCAATTACCTAAAATGTGAGGGGGGAGGAGAAGTAACATTATAAAGTTTAAAAATTCTATTAAAGTTAAGTTGTTATCAGTTCAAAATAGGGTGTTATAAACTTAAGATATGTTCTGTAAGCCTTACCAACCACAAGAAACAAACCCTGTAGTAATTACACAAAGAACACAATAAAGAAGTGAAAGCATACTAATACTAAAAGACATCAAAACACACCAAAAAAGACAGGATAAGAAACACAGAAAAACAGATATACAAAACAACCATAAAGCAATTAACAAAATGATAATAGTAAGTTCTTACCTATCAAAAATCACTTTAAAGATAAACAAATTCTCGGGGCGCCTGGGTGGCGCAGTCGGTTAGCGTCCGACTTCAGCCAGGTCACAATCTCACGGTCCGTGAGTTCGAGCCCCGCGTCAGGCTCTGGGCTGATGGCTCAGAGCCTGGAGCCTGCTTCCCATTCTGTGTCTCCCTCTCTCTCTGCCCCTCCCCCGTTCATGCTCTGTCTCTCTCTGTCCCAAAAAAATAAATTAAAAAAAGTTTAAAAAAAAAAAAAAAGATAAACAAATTCTCCAATTAGAAGATATAGAATGACTGAATGAATAAAAAACCAGATCCAACAATATGCTGCCTATAAGACACTCACTTTAGCCTTAAAGACACATAGACTGAGGATGAAGGATGGAAAAAGACACTTCAGGCAAATGGTAAAAAAAAAAAAAAAAAAAAAAAAAGTGCAGTTGTACTATATTTATATCAGATAAAATAGACCTCAATTGAAAAATGGTTAAAAAAAAAAGTCATTATATAATGATAAATGGGTGAATACATCAAAAAGATATAACAATTATAAATATTAATGCACCCAACATCAGAGAACCCAAATGTATAAATCAAAAATTAACAGAGCTAAAAGGAGAAATAAAAAGTAATACAATAACAGTTGAGGACTTTAATTTTTTTTTTAATGTTTATTTTTGAGAAAGAGAGAGAGAGTGAGTGGGGAGGGGCAGAGAGAGAAACACAGAATCTGAAGCAGGCTCCAGGCTCTGAGCTGTCAGCACACAGCTCAATGCGAGGCTGGAACTCACAAGCTGTGAGATCATGACCTGAGTTGAAGTCAGACGCTTAACCGACTGAGCCACCCAGGCACCCCAACAGTTGGGGACTTTAATACCCCACTCTCAACAATGAATCTCTCATCCAAAGAATCAGTAAGGAAATGGTGGATTTGAATAACACCAGAGACCAAACGGACCTAAAAGACATATATAGAACATTCACTCCAACAGCCACAGAATACACATTCTTTCCAAGTGCACATGAAACATATTCTAGATTGACTCTATGTTAGGCCACAAAACAAGTCTCAGCAAATTCAAGAAGACTGAAATCATACCAAGTATCTTTTCTGAACACAATGGCCTGAAACTAGAAATCAGTAAGTGGATAACTGGAAAATTCATGAACACATGGAAATTTATACAATACTCTCCTGAACAACCAATGGATAAAAAAAGAAAGGAAAAATAAAAAGTTTCTTGAGACAAATGAAAAGGAAAACACAACATACTGGAACTTGTGGGATATAGCAAAAGCAGTTCTAAAAGGAGTTCAAGGCAGTAAATGACTATATTAAGAAGCAAGAAAGATCCTAAATAAACAACCTAGCTCTTTGCCTTAGTGAACTAGAAAAAGGAGAACAATCTGAGTCCAAAGTTAGCAGGAGAAAGGAAATAATAAAAGTTAGAGAAAAAATAAGTTAAATAGGGAACAGAAGATTAGAAAAGACTACCTGATCCAAAAGTTGATTTTTTTGAAAAGGCAAACAAAATGGAGAAACACTTAGCTAGACTAAACAAGGCTGACTAAACATTGTAAATGAAAAAGGAGACATTAAAATTGATACCACAGAAATTCAAAGGATCCTAAGAGGCTACCACAAATAACTATACACCAACAAATTAGACAACCTAGAAGATATGGAAAAATTACCAAGACTGAATCAGTAATAAATAGAAAATCTGAATAGAACTGATACCATCACTTTAGAAAATCCTCAGTCAGTATGAAGAATCCACAAAAAATTAAAAGTAGAGCTACCATATGACTCACCAATTCACTTCTGGGAATATATCCAAAGATAACAAAAACACTAAATTGAAAAATGCACTTTCACATTCATAGCAGCATTATTTATAATAGCCAAGGCATGGAAACAACCTAAGCATTCACTGATGGATGAACGAAAAAGATGAGGGATATATGTACAATGGACTATTACTCAGCCATAAACAAACAAATAAAAAACACAAGGAATCCCTACCATTTGTGACAACATGGATGGACCTTGAAGGCATTATGCTAAGTGAAATAAGTCAAACAGAAAAAGAAAAATACTATATGATCTCACTTATATGTGAAATCTAAAACAAAAGAAAACAAACAAAATTAACTCAGAAAAAGATACCAGACTTGTGCATACCAGAGATGGGGGGAGGAGAATTAGGTGATAGGAGGAAGGTGGTCAAAAGGTACAAACTTCCAGTTACAAATCAGTACTAGGCATGTAATGTACAACATGATGATGATAGCAAACATTGCCATATGACATATAGGAAAATTGTTAAGAGAATAAATCCCAAGAGTTCTCATCACAAAGGGAAAATTTTTTTTCCTTTTTTCTTCCTTTCTTTTTCTTTTATTGTATCTATATGAGAAGACGGATGTTAGCTGAACCTATAGTGGCTATTATTTCACAGTGTATATAAATCAAATCATCATGCCATATGCCTGAAACTTATACAGTCATGTATGTCAGGTTTTCTCAATAAAATTGGAAAAGAAAAGCTCTCCCAGAAAGCAGAAAAGGTTGAGAAAAAAATAATGAAACAGTAAATAATAGATAAGAATAACCAAAAAGAAGCAAATAAAATCAGATACAAAATATAGATAATTTGTATTCTTTTTAATGGAACATAAGCAATTATAACATAGACTAAGACACTATGTTGACCAAGTGTTAAAAAATTATGAAAAACAACTTATGAAATGATCCTGGTTGAAGTCTTAAGTACAAAGAATTTTTTTAATGTTACCAATACATAAAGGATAAAAAAATTAGACTAGTCTCAGAGATATACCCTCTATATCATGGATCACCTACAAAATGTATAGCAATATTTTTAGGGTTAGAGGAGAAAGATTTTTATCCAAGTATTTTATAGCCAGCCAAATTGTCATTCACCTGTGAAAGCAATTTTAAGACAATTTACGTTATTCAAGACTGCAGAAAATATATATTGCACATTCTCTTCCTGCAAAAAGTATTCAAGAAACTATTCAATCAAGAAATGAATCAACTAAATAAAGAAAATAGAGAAGCTGTGTTATAAAAGGGCAGGTGTTGATTAATAGAAACCATTTAAACATAAAATTAAACAACAACAAAATAATAATAAATAAACATAAAATTAAAATGACCCCGGTTTTACTAGTATATATCCTCTAGTTCTTCACTCATTAATCATATGTAGGAGATAAACTCTCCCTATTTAGCTAGATATAAATGCAAATAAAAAATTTGATGCTAATCAAATTTTTGCCTTTTTATACCTATTTTTTAATTCTCTTTTTTTAAATGTTTATTTATTTTGAGAGAGAGTAAGCATGAGCAGGAGAGGGAAAGAGAAAGAGGGAGAGAGAGAATCCCAAGAAGGATCCATGCCATCAGCACAGAGCCCAATGTGGGGCTCAATTCCACAACCCTAAGATCATGACCTGAGCCAAAATCAAAAGTCAGACACTCGACTGAGCGACCCAGACACTCCTGTTTTTTTAATTCTGTAAACAGGTTTTTTCAATCTCTTTAACGTTCTGAAATTTGCTAATCACATATCTAGGTATGGTAGTAATTATTATTCATTTATCCTAATGCTTGATATCCTAAGCTCTTTCCACTTGAAGGTAAGTTCCCTTTGTGGCGGGATTTTTTTTTTTAATTTCACAATCATTTTTAAAACCAAAAAGCTATTTCTGATTCTCTAGTTGTTCCCCAAATTATTTTAACCTCTCCCTCTGGCCCATTTTGTTACTGGTCTAATTTCTTAAAACCACCTTTCCATATTTCTCAGATTTTTTTTCTTTTGGCTTCATATTGTAGTACATTACTAACTTCCACCAAGACCTGAAAGGCAGAAGTGAATGAGAGAGCATGAAGCCCAACTAGCAATTACAGTTATAAAGTCCTTTGGTTTTCTGCAACAATAGTGGAGGTACTGATGTCCAGTCCCTAGCTTCTTGAGTGACTCAGAGGTACTTCTGCTGCAAAAAAAAATCTCATGGTATGAGTAAATAATTTTCCTCAGTGCCTCACTTTAGTATATGATCAAATCTTGATCTCTGTGGCCTTACTAGACATTTTGCAAGCTAGCTTAGATCCTATAATAAATTATTTTGTACCTGGAACCAGCCAGAGTGACTCTCTTGTCCAACCCAATGCTGGCAGGTAAGAAGGAGTAAACTGTTCCACGTTTATGCCTTCACTTATCCCCCCCCCCCCCCGAGACAGCACCCTCCATTCATATTTGTTCCTCTAGCGGTTGCTGAAATTTGCCAATGGCTTCATGTATTTATTTTCTATTGGTTTTTAAAAAATTACCACAAACAGTGGCTTAAAACAACACCATTATTAGGTCACAGTTCAGTAGGTCAGTAGTTGAAGCAGGCCCAGCTGCATTCTCTGGTCAGAGTATTAGGAGACTGAAATCAAGATGTCAGCCAGTCTGTACTCCTATCTGAAAGCTCTAAGGAAGAATCTGATTTCAACTTTATTTAGGCTGTGGCAAAGTCCAGTTCCTTAGTGTTATAGGTCTGAGTCCCCCATTTCCTCTTTGGCTCTTCTTCCAGAGGCCCCCAGCATTCCTTTAAGGTGGATCCCTCCATCTTCAAGAAAATTATGCTTCATCTCAGACTTCTCCTTCTGCCACCAGCCAGAGAAAACTCTTTGCTTAATTTTATTTTATTTAAAAAAAATTTTTTTTAAGGTTTATTTATTTTTGAGAGAGGGAGAGAGAACGTGAGTGGGGGAAGGGCAGAGAGAGGGAGACACAGAATCTGAAGCAGGAACTAGGCTCTGAGCTGTCAGCACAGAGCCAGATGTGGGGCTTGAACTCACAGACTGTGAGATCATGATCTGAGCCAAAGTTGGACACTTAACCGACTGAGCCATCCAGGTGCCCCCTGTGCTTAATTTTAAACGAGTTGTATGATTAGATCAGGATGACCCAAATCATCTTCCTTTTAATTAATTCAAAGTCAACTGACAGCAACCTTAATTACATCAGCAAAATCTCTTCACCATGTAACAGGACATATTCACGGGACAGGGAATTATAGAAGGAGAAAGGTCAATGGGGTCATTCTTAGAAGTCTACTACCTCAGTCCTCCCTAGTTTTTTCAGTAGCAGAGGTTGAAACCTTTTTATTTTTTATTTTTTATTATTTTCAAAGGCTCTTCAGATGGAAGTCTGGCATCTTAAACTAAAAGTCCCAATCACACTCACAGTAAGTTGCAAATTTATTTATATTACACTTGGATGTACAAAAAACTGAAGTATGCTTTCTCTCTAAATGATCCAATCACCTTTGCTAGCTACCACTCCACTTGAGCACAAGAAAAAAAAAAAAAAAAAACCTTTTAGTCTGATTTAATAGCCTTTTTTAGATTAATGAGTATCTATTGCCAAAGAAAAATTGAACTGGACAGGTTAAACAGTCAAGGAAGACTTGTTCAAAATGATTGCATGGGCACCCAGGTGGCTTGGTCAGTTAAGCATTCAACTCTTAATTTTGGCTCAGGTCATGATCCCAGGATTGTGGGATCGAGCCCCACATGGGGCTCTGAGCTGAGCATGGAGCCTGCTCAAGATTCTCTCTCCAAGATTCTCTCTCTCTCTCTCTCTCTCTTCTCCTCTCCCCTGCTCACACTCATTCTCTGTCTCTCAAAAAAAAAAAAAAAAAAAAAAAAAGCTTGCAGTAGAGGAGAGAGAGATTGAGAACTCAACTACATTGAAACAAAAGGAGCATTCTGAAGCCTGCAGCAAGCTAGTGGAAAAGTACTAGAGGAGGTTGTTAGGAAGGGGGTTGGTCAATGTAATTAGGCCATCTATGACTGCTAACTGGTGATTACCAAAGTTAGGTTTCATACTGCCACAAAGACCAGGAGATGGGGGCACTATCATTTTTTTTTTTTTTAGTTTAGTTTATTTACTTTGAGAGAGACAGAGACAGTGCAAGTGGGGGAGGAGCAGAGAGAGGGAGAGAGAGAATCTCAAGCAGGCTCTGCACTGCCAGTGCAGAGGCACTAGGCTCAGACTCATGAAACTGAGAGATCATGACTCCAGCCAATACTAAGAGTCTGGTTGGCTCAACCGACTGAGCTACCCAGGCAGGGGGCACTATCATTCTTGATGATTCCATTTCAAAGGGATGGTTCCCAGGTCCTTCAGAAATATACTACCATGTTGTAAAACTGGCAAGAGGCTGGGAGAAGAGGTACATCACAAAGGGACAAAGAAAAAAATTACGATTTAATGTTTCCTAGAATAAATGCTCTAAGAAAAGGGAGGTCAGGGACCTACTGGTAACTGGCCCTATTGAACTTTGATTAAAAAAAAAAGAAAGGTATTGTGTTGAAGCACCTGCACTGGAGTCCTCGGTTCTCTTTGCCACTTTCTATTGTCTTGAAATTGCTGAGTTCTGCATCATCTTAGTCAGACACTAGTATACTTCTTCTTGTGCCCATTCTTTATATGTAAACACAGACTCTATATTCAGTGTATGTCTTTAATCCTTGAGGACCAGGACATTACAAGCAGTTCATTTACTCTCTGTCTTCCACTGGCATCTCTGCATATTGGTCACTTCATGTTAGGGGACACTAAACCAAAAGCTGAAGTTCCCCAGTAATCTGCACCTCTCTGACACTATTCCAAAAGTAAACACACCTTCCATAGGTGTTCTCAGTCTTCCCAAACCAATCTCAATGTTTCAATCCATCCCTTGCCTCACCCTCACATCTCCCACCCTCACCCCAACACAAACACACCTATGTTAAGATTAGCAGCTGACTTCTTCCACTGACTTGTTAGTCTTCTTTTCATCCCCCAATGGCATACTCTTCCACTATTCCAAGTCTAATACTCTAGGCCCAGTTTATTCTATTGTACCCTGTAGAGTTAAGATCCATTTATTTATAAAATATATTAGTTCCTGTCTTTTATGGCTAAGTTGTATTGCTAAAGGGGCTAAAACTCAATTCATGAAACTCAAAGCTTATCAATGACTCATTTCTAGTACCACTTCCCTCATCCTGGGGCAATATGCTTCAAAATGTAACTTGGAAGGGAACATGACAAACTTATGGGAGAAATTTAATTCCCTGATTTAATATTTGCAAATATTACTCATGTCATACTCTCTTAATTGATGAAGGAAACATATGGGATAGTCACCTAGCTATAAGAACGTTTTTAAAGTCTTAACTGACAGATATAAAAACAAATGTCTTACATCTAGACTGAAGTTCTAACAATCTGTGCTTTCTCTTTTTGACTTTCATGAAAGTATGAATACTCCTACTTTTATCACCCCCCAAAATGGAATTTATGAACCCACATTTCGCTTACATAAAGTTTATTGTGTCTTAAACATGTGTCCTTTCTGAAAATTATGTCTATCACTTACACATAAGTATTATCTAATTACAATAAGTAATAACAGTTTTAACAATTATTTACTGTTTATTTTTTAAAGTTCTCTTCAAGATAATTCTTAAATAACTATATAATACTTCATATGTATATTATATATAGAAAGAGATATTATATGGATATATATATATACACACACACACACTATATATATGGAGAGAGAGAGCAGAAATGGCAATTGAATAAAATGCCTTCACTCTGAAACCCATCTCATCTTGTTAAATAGAAAGTGTAGATTGTCAGTAATTTATATTGAATTTTTAAATTGTGAATATTAATAAATAAACTAATTCAATTTATAATTTCTTTTGGTTTCAATATGAGGTTTTTCCCTAATGTGTGTTTCACTTTAACACCTAGCACCATTAAGTTGACAGTAAAATTGGGATTATGGTCATATGTATGTTAGTTGTTACTAGAATAGAGAAGTAGTAATAAAATTTAGTAAGTTAAGATCTTAGACCTAGGATTGGTGGTGTTTATCTGCACATTTAACATGTGCAAGTTACCATTTCCATCATCTTCTCTCATATCGTGGCCTTTGCCATTTTCTCCTCTCTGCTCTTGACATAGTCTAGTTATGGCCTCCTCCCATGATAAAATGGACAACTATCCTTCATTTTCGCTTATGTTACTGAGCCACCAAGTAGCTATTTCCTGATTTCAATTTCTTAGAAAGATTCCAGTGACATGGCTTCTTTACTTGACTCAACTTTATTACAGCTCTCCCAGTAGAATGCAGTAACACAGTTCGTAGACAATGTGAATTATTTAATCAACATTGCATACCTCAAAAATCTTATTCCTTACAACAGAGATTGTGGATTTGGAGGACAGAGTCAATGGATTTGGCACTACCCCCCACACCCATCCCTATCTAAATATTCAATTTAGAAATGCTCCTCTGGCTTTAAAACCAAACCCGCCGCACCCTGCACACGTCCCGATTTAAGGATCTAGCTCCCTAGGGGTTAGATTCCTGTTTTTTCTTTCCCCAGCGACTCGCTCAGATTATGCACATAGTGAGCACTCTGGAAATGGTGGAATATTGTTGAACAAAAAGTTACTCTGGGGTTTCTGATCAAGATGATGAATCATCACAGGAAAATTTTAGCACGCAGAGCCCAAACAGCAACCCTCTCGTGCGACTGTCCTAACACACATAATTTACCAGCCCTGCCTGCAGGGAACCAGCAAAAGGAACACGAGAGATTTGACAGCTGTGTCTTTAGCCACCTTTTAAGTTGGGCAGGTCGGGGTATTAGAAACGCTTCCCAGCCAGGAACGTGGCTTCAGGAACGAGCGGAGGCGGCTCTGAGCTGCGGAATCCACTCTCCACCCCTTGCCCTTTGGTTGCCAGCTATAGCTTGGCCGCAAGGCACTCTGGGACATCAGGAAGCTCAACCTTTATCACCAAGGCAACAGGCCGGCACGCGGTTGTCATGGAAACCGGCGGGCACTCGGAGAGTCTCGTAGAGAAGCTGCCTTCGCCCTCACCCAAGCAAGATGCTTCGCCGAGGCTGTAAAGCCTCTGAAAGGCGAAGACACTTGAGCAACCACCTCAGCGGGCAACAGGACCTGGCCCTGAGCGGCAGCATCTACCTCCTACGAGAGATGGGCCCCACCGGCTTCCTGCTGAGGGAGGAGGAGCCGGAAAACAGGGATTTCCGAGTAATTACCACCCCCAACTTGCCTCCACTCCCGCCCGGCCCACCCACCCGGTCCTCCTTAGCCTTCCTTATTTCTAGCCACCTTCACAATCCCTGCGGATTCTCGCTGCCACACCCACCCCACCCGCGCGAGATCCAGATTCTAAAGATGTGCAAATTGCAGAGGGAAGTCGTGTTTTCATAGAAAAGTTTAATTTTGGGAAGTCAGGACTCCAAAATGGCATCCAAATCTTGTAAGATGATGGCACCTGCTTGATGTTTAGGCTTGAAAATGTGAGACGTTTTACTTAAATACATGCTTTGCGTTGCGTGCGTTCTTGGATCCGTTGTTGGCAGTCACGAGCCCTGTAACTAAAACGAAATGAAAATCCTACGACCTATTTCATACTGTAAATACTAAATAAATAAAATCTTTTTCTTTACTCTTTAGTCACTCTAAACCTCCAAGAAGATCCTTTTAAAGTACCGTTTAGGTGGCGATGCCTTGGAAAGGTCTTAATAAAAACCTGAAAAAAAGATATTTTATATTTGCATATCCCACTCTTGCCACTCAAAAATCAGCCACCATCCCACCTCCCGGGTGTTGATTTGGAAAATTTTAATTTAGTGTCCTGCATTCTAAGTACTGAATACAAATTACTAGCCTGTGCTTATTTAAGACATCTTTTTTTTTTTTACTTTGTCCCTTAGAACACTTAGTTAAAAAATTATTTTAGCCAATATAAACTTGGTGAATAAAATTAGTCTTCTCAAGTAAAATTATATACCAATTAAGTGTACAAAACAAACAAAAGATCCAAAATAAGCTAATTTACAAAAAGTCTTTAGCTCCACTGCAAGGCAGAATGAACTTTCATTAAGAAATGTATCGATACAGAGATATTTTTTAGCTTTTTTTTTTTTATTTTTTTTTCCAACGTTTATTTATTTTGGGACAGAGAGAGACAGAGCATGAACGGGGGAGGGGCAGAGAGAGAGGGAGACACAGAATTGGAAACAGGCTCCAGGCTCTGAGCCATCAGCCCAGAGCCCGACGTGGGGCTCGAACTCACGGACCGCGAGATCGTGACCTGGCCGAAGTCGGACGCTTAACCGACTGCGCCACCCAGGCGCCCCTAGCTTTTAAAATTAGATTTCTTTTCACTTGCCTGAGTGTAGGTCACTGAAGAAGTCTTAAGTGATAATACAAGTTGTTGAGCAAGACAATATGACAGTGAAAAATCAGCCTGGAGACTGGTGTCAAGAGTTAAGATGTCTCCATAGACTATATTCAACGTTTGAAGTCACCTAAACTAAATTACTTCTTGAAATCTCTTTTAATCCTATCGTCTATTAAATTATTTTTATTCTAACTCTAAAAATTAACTGGAGGGTTTTTTTTTTTTAAGTATGCATTTTTCTTTTACAGGTTTTCTTAGGAAATCCTCATGTTTGTAACTGTTCCACATTTCTGAAAGGAGGGGAACTTTGTAAGCATATATGTTGGTAAGTAACTGTAATCCAGATCTGCCACAAAGGAACATCTTGGTATATTGCCTTTTTCATGATTTGAGTACTGAAGGTAATAGAAATTTGTTGTTGGGAGATATAAGGGTAAAATGGCTGTAGTTTTTCAGTATATTTTGGGGTATTTTATTTCATTCTGAAAATTAAATAAAGTTTAACTTGAGAAACATACTACCACCTCTGCAAGTTTTAAAAGTTCTTGTTTATAATTTAAAAACTCACTTTTTAAATTCTTACTATCTAAGAATCTTATGTACAAATGTGAAATCTAACTATAAAACAGAAAAAGAAAAACCTCCCTGATTCACATCAATAACAATAATTATGTTCTCACTATAGGATTTCTATTTGCTGTCAGTTAAAAATAAATTCCCGAATACATTTTTATTTTTATTCTTTCTACTGGGTGCATTGTTTGTTTTCTTTGTAAATGCAGTACAACAAACAAATCATTTAATAACAAAAAATTCGTTATGTTTTTTAAATTTTTATTATTTTTATTATTTTCTTCAATTTCTTTAATGCTTATTTATTTTTGAGAGAGAGAGACAGAGTGCAAGCCGGGGAGGTACAGCACGAGAAGGAGATGCAGAATCTGAAGGCTCTGGCTCTGAGCTGTCAGCATAGAGCCAGACACGGGGCTCAAACCCACAAACTGTTAGATCATGACCTGAGCCAAAGTCGGCCACTCAACCGACTGAGTCACCCACGTGCCCCTCATTATTTTTTTAATTATGATATTTTCTAATGTATTATTTTTATTTTCAATAAGGATTTTACTATGAATCTTTTAAGATAGTAATAGGACTACACTGAGAATTACTTCTGTTGAATCTGAAAGTTTTCCTTTAGTGACAGAACCTACTTACAGGGAAATCCCAAAAATGAAAATTTTTTAAAAAATTGTTTTAATTTAGTGTTTGGAGTTAGTCTGGAATTCTTTCCCTTCTTTCCATTTTTTCATTCTTTCAACTCATTTTGTTTTACCTATCTCTATTTATATGAACAAATCATGAATTATATTATTATAGAATATTTGTGACTGAAATTGGAGGGTAAAACAAATCTAACAAAAAATTGAGAGAAGAATATGTATCTCACATTTTGAATGCTTTTCTTTATAAGTTAAAAAAAAAAAGTATATACCTTCATTTCCAAAGCTTGTATTACCAAGTTTTTGTTGTTTTGTTTTGATCAGTTTTTATTGAGCATTGCTAGCACAATTTACTCTAGTTAGCATAGAAGATATAAAATATGGTCCTTTAAGAACTTGCAGTTTGGTTTAATATTAAAAATAATAAATTATGTTTATTAAAATAGTTTTTTTTCATTTTTTTAATGCCAGCTTCCTCAGGGCAAGGGCCTTCTGTTCTGATTTCCATATAATGTTACTTGTTTTTTAAAATATATTAACCAAACTAAATGGAAATATAATTCAAGTATTTAATATACTAAAGTATATTTAATATATTTAAGTAAGAATTTTTTATGTATTTTCAGCTTTTAAAAAAGTCATATTCCATTTCAATTGGCGATATTTGAAGTATTTTTTCTGTCATACATTCAAGTGGTATATGTAGGAAAACAGTATTGGTACTCTCCAGAAAATTACCCCATTTTCAGGACTAAGAAACTTCTAGGGAAGTTTAAAGGAATTACAATGAATATCTCATTCCTTTACTAACCTGTCTCTGTGAATAAATGTATGTTATAAAGAAATACATGGACTCTTTCTGGCAAATCTCTTTATTATAAATGTCTTTTATTTTCATTTATCATACTTTTTTCACGTATGCTTACTTTAAAACATTTATTTAACTACTGTTTTTGTATGAATTTTTTATTTTAATTTCAGTACAGTTAACATTTGACTACTTATTATAACAGAAAACTGATGAGAGTGTTAAGTATATTTATAACACCATCAGCAATATAAATTCTATAATGCTACTCCTAATATTAAAATATATCATTTTAGGTTATATCATAAATAAGTATTTCTTTTGGTTTTCCACCTGTGAATACTAGGGTCTTGTTGAAAAAATTCAAACTTCCAAGGAATCATGAATGTAAGTTGCATTTCTTCTTTTATTATTTTGAAGTTAACATATTTAATAATTTTTTGTTTAGACATATTCTAAATTTAAACAATTATTTTCCTAGACAATCTGACAACTATCTGCAGCTCAGTTTGTTGCATTTGAGACACTTGGAACATTTTTCTTCCTTAATAAAAAGTGTAACTTTATATGTCATTTCAAATTCAGGGGCACTTAATAAAAAAAGGGATGAAACAATGGCTAGTTATTCTGAAGGCAAAATTTCCTTCATGTGTGCTAAGCAAAGATTCACAGTGGTTTCTAGGCGTAAAATTATTTTAATTATAAAAAAAATCAGAAATGTAATTTTTTAGATCACAGTAATAGTTGACATGGAACATAATTTCATTCAAAAATATCTACTAACTGAAATTTGTATGTAAAAAATATAAATACATGTTTTTAAGAGTAAAATAGTTTTTATGACAGTACTTAAATTGAGTTTAGAGTCAAGCATATAGGTATGTAACTTTAAGTTCTAGAGTCCTCAAAATTAAAAGAGAAAGAAAATTAATTTTGTTATAGGTCATTTGGATTTATAGATTTTATAAGAAAGATATTGTCATTATGGTAATCACAGTAAACATTTAAAAGTTGTACTAGATAATAAATTAATATTAGTGTTTCACAGACACTTTTTTTTGTACTCTTCTCTCATTTTACACATTCTGTTATCAACAGAGCACTATTTTCAGTTGCCTTCGGGGCAGCTCAGATTTGGAGGTCCCACAGGCATTTTAAAGACCAAATTTCCCCCCCCCCCATTTGTGCTCCCCTCTTGTATCCCCTACCTCATATATTGGCTTTCCTTTTTCTTTAGTCTCCAAAACTAGAAACCATGGGATTCTCCTTGATTTTTCCTCTCCCAATTTCCTCTCTCCTGTCTAAGGAGTCATTTCATAAATCCCGTTCATATTACATCCTACCTCCTTCTCAACGGTGTTTTCATCTCTCCATCCTCATTCTCACCTTTGTCCAACCTTCATCAGCCCTTCATAGTGTTCTAGAGCCTGTTTCTTTTCGGTGCCTGCACTTGGTTTCTTCCTTCTCCACATTGTAGACAAAAGGTTCTTTCTGGAATGTCACTTAGTTCTCTACTTCATCCTCTCTTCCAATCCCTTCATACACAATGATTGGGTTGTTTGATATTGTATACAATGTTTATTTCTCTATTTCTTCATTTTATCCACCTGAAGTTAAGTGCTCACGCCCTCTCCAAATCTTACTTGTTCTCTACACTGTTTTACATACCATTTTCACAAGCTTCCATACTAGTGCTGTCCAATAGAAATATAATGCAAGCCACATATGTAATTTTCTAGTAGCCATATTACAAAGAGTAAAAAGAAACAAGGAAAGTTAATTTTAATAATATATTTTAATTTAATCTAATACATTAAAATATTACCACATCAACATGTAATCAATATAAAAATATGCAATATTTTTGACACTGTCTTCAAAGTCTTAGTATTTTATACTTACAGAGCATCTCATCTAGACACTATATTTTCAATGGAAATATTTGATCTGCATTTAGATTTTATAAAATAGTCAGTTGAAAAATAGATTCATGTAATACCTAAATTGTTACATATACATACTTACAAATTTTTCAGTAACTATATATTATGAGTTTTCAATTTAAATTTAAGTGAAACAAAATTAGAAATTTAGTTTTTTAGTCACATGAACCATATTTCAAGTGCTCAGTAGTCACATGTGGCTAATGGCTACTCTTATTACAGTGCAGCTCTATACAACCAAATTCAACAAACATCTATTGTACTATGTATTAGCCAGGAGCCTCTGTTAGATACTTTTTTATGAATTGAAAAATGAATACTAACATTGGTGGAGTTTTTCATTCACAAAAGTAGCAATTTCATATGGATCAACCTAATAGTTAATATTCTGTTATCCTTTTTATTTCTTAAAGGCAGAAACTGTGTCTTGTTCTTTTTATAAATATCAGCCTATGGTTGGAAATTTTTTTTAATGTTTTTTAATGTTTAATCCTAAATGTTAATTTTGAAAAATATATACTTCCTACAAAAATAAAAGATCTTTCATATCTCTATATTTAAAAGAAGTTTTGGTCAACATTGAGAGAATCCTATTTGCACAAATATTCAAAAAGTAGAAGTCTTAATCATCTTAAAATTTATCATGTAAATGAAAGCTAGAATGGGGTGCCTGGCTGGCTTAGTCGGTTGAGTAACCGACTTTGCCTCAGGCCATGCTCTCACGGTCCATTGGTACAAGCTCTGTGTAGGGCTCTGTGCTGACAGCTCAGAGCCTGGAGCCTGCTTTGGATTCTTTGCCTCTCTCTCTTTCTCTGCCCCTCCCCTGCTTGCGCGCTCTCTCTCTCTCTCTCTCTCTCTCAGAAATAAACATAAGAAAAAATTTTTTAATGAAAGCTGGAACAAACATACATGATTTAAATTAATTTAAAGAAAGCTATAAATGATTATTCATTTGGATTATGTGAGTGTTTTGAATATCATTCCTAGATTCTTCTAAAACAAATCAGGAAACAAATATTTGCGCTCTAGTGTTGCATATCAAAAACAATTGACTTTTATTTTTGAACATTTACAAAGATGATTACAAAGGAATTTTATTATAAAGACACCAGTTTTTGAACATGGAGCATTATTTTTCCCATCACCCAATAAATGTTTTCCAGCAAAACCTACATTTATCACCTAATAGTTTCTTCTAAAGACAATGTCTATTTTTTTTATAGTTTACTTTTTAATAGAGAGCTGAGGGACAAAATAGCTAAGAGTCAAAAACGTATCCTTCTCTTTGTTTTATAAAAGTTGGCATTAGAGAAACTTTTAGTTTATCCAACTCCCCTCTCTTCTTTTATAAGGGAGATTCTAAAAGTTCCAATGCTAACAGTAGTCAAAACCCAAAGTATAAACTAGATTTTTTTCCCTCTTCTCCTCCATTTTCTCTTTTTCTTTTTGTCTAGTAAATGCCATCCGTTCCTTTTTTTAATTAAATATTTGCAAATAAATTAAGAACCATGTTTAAGAAAAAAATTTTTAAATTCCCACTACAAAGATACAATAAACTTTTTTGCTTCCATTTTCCTTTATTACTTTATATTTATGTATGTCTAATAGTGCATGGGAATTTTGTCCCCTGCTTTTATCACACATTGTTACTTTATACCCATTTTCAATGCTGTGTAATCTCTGTAATTAAAGTCATCAGGGGCTAAATATGGTATATCATAATTTAGTTAACATTATTCTATTGTTACGCATTTAATTTATTTCTAACTGCTTGTCATATTCTTTGTACATGAAGCTTTCTCTTCAATCATTTGTTTAGCCTAATGTCTCATTAATCAGATTTTGGAGTAAAAGTATTAAAATTTTTATGTCTGCCAACCAGATGTATTGCCAAATTGGTCTTAAAATACTTTTGCTGATTTGCAATTTCAGCTACCTGTCAATTTTCTGCTAGGTTTGGTTTGAGATTCGTGTTTTAGGTACATATTATTACTTAAGCACATAATGAAAGACATGAACAGAATACTTAAGTCCCCAAAGAAAATAATTTAAAAATATGAAGAAATATTTTCAAATGTTAATAACATTTCTATAGTGTAGGGGAAAAAAAGCCTGTCCTACAAAACACAAAAAAATGCCAGCTACAAGGTTCATTGTAATCTGTTCGTTCCTGGCAAATTAAATAAATTTCCATTCTTCCATACATCTAACATACCCTTAGAAGGTCTAAAGTATCTTCATATAACTTTTTTAAATGCAAAAAGAAATGACATAAGGCAAACAAACATAACATTTCATTGATTTACTATTGCTTATTCAATAGGTTTTATTCTGTGTCTGTGTATCATTCTTATTTTAACTAATTTTCTTTTATGTTAATGAAGTTGAACATCTTCCATTGCCCTCTGATAAGATTAGCTGTCTTGCTCTTCTCTATAAAAGAATATTCTTTCATAGTCTCATACATTAATTTTTTAAATTAATTTCAGAAGAGTTTGTTTCTGCCTTTCATTTTCCAATTCATGTTATACCACATAAGACATTTATGGCCAGCTCCTCTTATGAACTTTTATGTTTCAATAATTCTGCTGCCCTAGGAAATCTTTATTCCCAAAAGCACAGTTTTTGTTCTTCATTTTCCTCCCTGTCTTTTTTAGAGAGCAGATGTTGCTCTGTCTCTGTGACAAATAGCTCTCATCCTCCAAAGTAATGGTTAATTAAATTATGTTGCCCTCTTACATTCCACCTGCCACCCCACCTCATGCAAGGAACAGAGATTTCTATATTGTTCTATGATGTTTTCAGTATTCTTAGTGTTTAATTTGGAAGTCTTTCCAGAAAAAATGAAGGTTTTATTATCTTGCAAGTATTTTAAAATTTATTAAATAATGTATTAAATGTATTAAAGAATGTATAAAATGAATAGAATTCAAGAGGACCAATAACAGATGGCATTTAAATTATGGCATGTTAAGGAGAGAGAAAAGGAAAGGAGCTTGGAATGGAGAAAGGAATAAAGAATCTGGGATTCCCTGATCAAAACTAAATGTATTAGAAACGATTTCTTATAAGGACAGTAGGATGGAGAAAATTCATAATTCAAAGAATGCACATCCCAAGATTATAAGCAACATAGTTCCAAATAGATTATTCAGAAGAATACTAACCAAATCTGTGAAAGATGTGGCTACCAAGACACTCTTGTAAAAACTGAAAACCAAGACAGGAGAGTAGTTACAATTGAGTCTTGCTTTCCTGTTATCTATTCATTCATTATTCATCTAACAAAGACTAATTTCACTAACTACTCAAATATCCCTGTTTCCCCTTTATGTATTTGTGTCCATTTCTTTTGGTGGTATGTTGATAAAATATTATTTATGGACAAATTGAACAGATTAAAATCTAAGACATGATTATAACACCAATCCAAGGATGAACACTGTCATATAATTAATGCAAAACCTTTACAATGCAACATTTGCACTGACTCTTTTCAGTTATAAGAAAAAAAATATAATTTCCATTCATTTACTTTTATGTTTATTTATTTTTTAGGGAGAGAGAACAAGTCAGGGAGGGGCAGAGAGAGAGGGAGACACAGAATCTGAAGCAGCCTCCAGGCTCTGAGCTATCAGCACAGAGCCTGGCATGGGGCTCAAACCCATGAACTGTGAGGTCATGACCTGATTTGAAGTCAGATGCTTAACCAACTGAGCCACCCGGCACTTCCCATTCTTTTTTTTTTTTAATTTTTTTTTCAATGTTTTTATTTATTTTTGGGACAGAGAGAGACAGAGCATGAACGGGAGAGGAGCAGAGAGAGAGGGAGACACAGAATCGGAAACAGGCTCCAGGCTCTGAGCCATCAGCCCAGAGCCTGATGCGGGGCTCGAACTCCCGGACCGCGAGATCGTGACCTGGCTGAAGTCGGACGCTTAACCGACTGCGCCACCCAGGCGCCCCCCCATTCTTTTTATCAATGACTCTTTCTTGACCTTTTGGTTCTGAAAAAAAATACAAGAAGTGGTAAATCTCAGTGTAACAATTCAATCAAAACTTTCTGATATTTGAAAGAAAATTCTAACTTTCAGCATAAGTTATTTACATTTCTGTATCTCTAATTTTGCCACTGAATTTTAATAGTTTGGGATTCTTCATAGGTGCTTTGCAGTTAGGTCTTGTGGAAAGAGAAATCAGTGACTTGCTTCGAGGGATACATCGAGTTCAAACTCCACAACAAGGAACAAATGATGAAACTGTGCATATTGAAGAAGATGGGTACATTAAACAGAAGGAAATTGGTTCAGATGATATCTGCTCTATTTGTCAAGAAGTACTTTTAGAGAAAAAACTTCCTGTCACATTTTGCAGGTGACATGTTTTTTCTTTATCTTTGTTATTGAAGTACAATTAAAATACATTATATTAGTTTCAGGTATACAGTATAATGATTCAGCAGTTCTGAGGAATATTTAGTACTCATCAAGATAAGTGTACTCTTAATCTGCATTATCTATTTCACCCATTCCCCTACTCACCTTCCCTCTGACAACCACCAGTATCTTTTCTGTATTTAAGAGTCTGGTATTTTGCTGATCTTTTTATTGTTGTTGTTCATTTGTTTTGTTTCTTAAATTTCACATATGAGTGAAATCATATGGTATTTGTCTTTCTTTGGCTGATTTATTTCACTTAGAATTATACCATCTAGGTTAATCCATGTTGTTGCAAATGACAAGGTCTTATTCTTTTCTGTGGTTGAGTAATATTCCATTCTGTGTGTGTATGACACCTTCTTTATCCATTCATTTGTTGATGGACACTTGGGTTGCTTTCACATCTTGGCTATTGTAAATATGCTGCAATAAGCATAGGGGTACATATATCTTTTGAATCCATGTTTTTGTTTTCCTTCAGCAAATTACCTTTAGTGAAATTACTAAATCATGGTAATTCTATTTTTAATTTTTTGAAGAACCACCATACTGCTTTCCATAGTGGTTGCACCAGTTTGCATTTCCACCAACAGTGCATGAAGGTTCCTTTTTCTCCACATCCTTGCCAACACTTGTTATTTTTTGTGTTTTTTGTGTCAGCCATTCTGACAGGTTTAAGGTGATATCTCTTTGTGGTTTTGATATGCATTTCTCTGACGGTTTGTGATGCTGAGCATCTTTTCATGTCTATATCAACCATCTGTATGTCTGCCTTGGAAAATGTCAGTTCAAATCCTCTGCCCATTTTTTGATCAGATTATTTGGGGGTTTTTGGTGTTGAGTTATATAAGTTCTTTATATATTTTGGATATACCAAAATCAGATATATCACTTGAAAATATCTTCCCCCATTCAGTAGGTTGCCTTTTGGTTTTGTTGATGGTTTCCATTGCTGTGCAAAAGCTTTTAATTTTGATTAGTCCCAAATAGTTTAATTTTGATTTTGTTTTCCCTGACTGAGGAGACATATCTAGAAACATGATTCTATGGCTGCAGTCAAAGAAATTATTGCCTGTATTTTCTTTGGGGATTTTTATGGTTTTGGATCTCACTTTTCTTTAACATTTTAGAGTGAGAAAGGGAGAGCATGAGCAGGAGGAATGGGAGAGAGGAAGAGAGAGAATCCCAAGCAGGCTCCACATTTAGTACAGAGCCAAACACAGGGCTCGATCCCACAACCCTGAGATCATTATCTGAACCAAAATCAAGAATTGGATGCTCAACTGACTGAGCCACCCAGGCACCCCCAGGTCTTACATTTATATCTTTAATCCATTTTGAGCTGATTTTTGTGTGTGGTGTAAGAAAGTGGTCCAATTTTATTCTTTTTGCCTATAGCTATCTAGTTTTCCCAGAACCATTCATTGAAGAAACTGTCTTCTCCTCATTGTAAATTCTTGCCTTCTTTGTTGTAGATTAATTGACCATACAAGTGTGTGTTAATTTTGGGCCCTCTATTCTGTTCTGTTGATCTGTGTGTCTATTTTTGTGCCAGTATTATACTGTTTTCAATTACTACAGCTTTATATATATCTTAAAACTTGGAATTTGAAGTGCCAGCTTTATTTTTCTTTCTCAAGCTGTCTTTGGCTATCTTTGAGGTTCCATACATATTTTAGGATTATTGGTTCTAGTTCTGCCAAAACTGTTGTTTGTCTTCTGATAGAAATTACATTGACTCTGTAGATTGCTTTGGGTAGTGTGGGCATTTTCATAGTATTAATTCTTTCAGTCCTAGGGCATGGAATATCTTTCCATTTGTTGTCTCATCTTCAATTTCTTTCATCAATGTTTTATAGTTAGGTTTATTCCTAAGTATTTTGTTCATTTTGATGCAATTATAAATGGGATTTTTTTTTCTTTGTTTCTCTTTTTGCTACTTCATTATTAGTATACAGAAATGTAATAGATTTCTGTAAATTGATTTTGTATCCTGTGACCTTACTGAACTCATTTATTAGTTCTAGTGTTTTTTGGTGGTGTTTTAAAGGTTTACAATATATAGTATTCTGTGATTTGCAAATACTGAATGTTTTACTTCTTACTTACTAATTTGGATGCCTTTATTTATTTTAGCCTGGTTGCTGTGGCTAGGACTCTCAGTATTATATTTAATAAAAACAGTAGGAGCAGACACCCTTATCTTATTATGATCTTAAAGGAAAAGCTCTCAGTACTTCACTGCTGAGTATGATTTTAGTGTGGGTTTTTTATATATAGTCTTTATTATGTTGAGAAATATTCCCTCTAAACCTACTTTGCTGAGAGTTTTTATCATGAATGGATGTTGTACTTTCTCAATGCTTTTTCTACATCTATTGAGATGATCATATGGTTTTTGTCCTTTCTCTTACTAATGTATCATGTTGATTGATTTTTGAAATTTTTCTAGGGATAGAGAGAGAGACAGAGGATGAGCAGGGTAGGGGCAGAGAGAGGGAGACACAGAATTTGAAGCAGGCTCCAGGCTCTGAGCTGTCAGCACAGAGCCCGACACGGGGCTTGAACCCACAAACCACAAGATCATGACCCGAGCCAAAGTCAGATGCTTAACCAACTTAGCCACCCAGGTGCCCCTGTTTTATTTATTTTTTAGAGAGAGACAGACAGAGACAGAGAATGAGCAGGGGAGGGGCAGAGAGAGGGAGACACAGAATCCAAAACAGGCTCCAGGCTCTGTGCTATCAGCACAGAGCCCAACACAGGGCTCGAACTCGTGAACCGCGAGATCATGACCTGAGTCGAAGTCAGAAGCCTAACTGATTGAGCCACCCAGGCACCCCTCCTTCTTCATTTCTGATTTTATTTATTTGAGTCCTCTCTCATTTTCGCTTGATGAGTCTGATAAAAGGTTTATCAATTTTATTGATTTTTTCAAAGAACCAGCTACTGGTTTCATTGATCTCTTCTATTGTTGAGGGGCGGGAGTTGTCTCTATTTCATTCATTTCTACTTTAATTTTTATTATTTCCTTCCTTCTACTGGCTTTGGGCTATGTTCTTTTTCTAGCTCCTTTAGGTATAAGGTTAGGTTGTTTATTAGAGATCTTTCTTGCTTCTTGAGGTATATCTGTATTGCTATAAATTTCTCTCTTTGATCAGCTTTTGCTGCATCCCAAAGATTTGGACCATTGTGTTTTCTTTTTTAGTTGTCTCCATGTATTTTGATTTCCTCTTATTTTTTTGATTAACCCATTCATTGTTTAGTAGCATGTTATTTAGCCTCCATATATTTGCATTCTGTTTGATTTCTAGTTTCATAATGTCATGATCAGAAAATGTGCATGATAAGATTTCATTCTTTTTAAATTTATCGATATTTGTTAGTGACCTAATATGCAATCTATTCTGGAGAATGTTCCATGTGCACTTGAAAAGACTGTGTAGTCTGCTGTTTTGGGATATAATGTTCTGAATATCTGTTAGGTCCATCTGGCCAGTCCTGTCATTCAAAGCTACTCCTTCCTTGTTTATTTTCCGTCTGGCAGATGTATCCATTGATGTAAGTGGGGTGTTAAAGTCCCCTACTATTATCGTATCATTGTCAGTTTATTCCTTTATGCCTATTAATAGGTCCTTTCTGGCTTTAGGTGCTTCCATGTTGAGTGCATAAATATATACAGTTGTTATATCCTTTTGTTGGATTGTTCCCTTTATCATTATTAGTGTCCTTCCTTTTCTCTTGTCATAGTCTTTGTTTTCAAGTCTATTTTGTCCAGTATAAGCATTGCTACTTCAGCTTTCTTTTCACTTTCATTTGCATGGTAAGTGGTTTTCTAGCTCTTCATTTTCAATCTGCATATGTCTTTAGGTCTGAAGTGAGTCTCTTGAAGGTGACATATAGATGAGCCTTTTTTTTTTTTTGAAAAATATTTGCTAACATTTATTTTGTACGAGATAAAAATGGGTCCCAGAAAGGCTAAATGAATAGACCACAATCATACAGGTTGTTAATAAAAGAACTATAACACATAACTCTCTCATAAAAACGTAATTAAAAATTCTTCAAAAAACCCATTAGCTCTATCTGAGAAAAAGACTAAAGCTAATTTTTCTTTTTTTATTAATATGAAATTTATTGTCAAACTGGTTTCCATACAACACCCAGTGCTCATCCCAACGGGTGCCCTCCTCAATGCCCATCACCCACTTTCCCCTCCCTCTCACCCTGCCCCTCCCCCTATCAACCCTCAGTTTGTTCTCAGTTTTTAAGAGTCTCTTATAGTTTGCCTCCTTCCCTCTCTGTAACTTTTTTCCCCCTTCCCCTCCCCCATGGTCTTCCATTAAGTTTCATAGGATCCACATAAGAGTGAAAACATATGGTATCTGTCTTTCTCTGTATGACTTATTTCACTTAGCATAACACTCTCCAGTTCCATCCATGTTGCTACAAAAGGCCATATTTCATTCTTTCTCACTGCCAAGTAGTATTCCATTGTATATATAAACCACAACTTCTTTATCCATTCATCAGTTGATGGACATTTAGGCTCTTTCCATAATTTGGCTATTGTTGAAAGTGCTGCTATAAACATTGGGGTACGAGTGCCCCTATGCATCAGCACTCCTGTATCCCTTGGGTAAAATCCTACCAGTACTATTGCTGGGTCATAGGGTAGATCTATTTTTAATTTTGTGAGGAACCTCTACTTGTGAGGAACCTCTGTTTTCCAGAGTTTGCATTCCCACCAACAGTGCAAGAGGGTTTCCATTTCTCCACATCCTCGCCAGCATCTATGGTCTCCTGATTTGTTCATTTCAGCCACTCTGACTGGTGTGAGGTGATTTCTCAGTGTGGTTTTGATTTGTATTTCCCTGATGAGGAGTGATGTTGAGCATCTTTTCATGTGCCTGTTGGCCATCTGGATGTCTTCTTTAGAGAAGTGTCTATTCATGTCTTCTGCCTATTTCTTCACTGGATTATTTGTTTTTCGGGTGTGGAGTTTGGTGAGTACTTTATACCATTTGGATACTAGCCCTTTGTCCAATATGTCATTTGCAAATATCTTTTCCCATTCTGTCGGTTCCCTTTTAGTTTTGTTGATTGTTTCCTTTGCAGTGCAGAATCTTTTTATCTTCATGAGGTCCCAATACTTCATTTTTGCTTTTAATTCCCTTGCCTTTGGAGATGTGTCAAGTAAGAAATTGCTGCGGCTGAGGTCAGAGAGGTTTTTTCCTGCTTTCTCCTCTAGGGTTTTGATGGTTTCCTGTCACATTCAGGTCCTTCATCCATTTTGAGTTTGTTTTGTGTTTGGTGTAAGAAAGTGGTCTAGTTTCATTCTTCTGCATGTTGCTGTCCAGTTCTCCCAGCACCATTTGGTAAAGAGACTGTCTTTTTTCCATTGGATATTCTTTCCTGCTTTGTCAAAGATTAGTTGGCCATACTTTTGTGGGTCCAATTCTGGAGTCTCTATTCTATTCCATTGATCTGTGTGTCTGTTTTTGTGCCAGTACCATGCTGTCTTGATGATTACAGCTTTGTAGTAAAGGCTAAAGTCTGGGATTGTGATACCTCCCACTTTGTTCTTCTTCAATATTACTTTGGCTATTTGGAGTCTTTTGTGGTTCCATACAAATTTTAGGATTGCTTGTTCTAGCTTCGCAAAAAAAGAGAACTACAGGCCAATATCCCTGATGAATATGGATGCAAAAATTCTCAACAAGATACTAGGAAATCGAATTCAACAGCATATAAAAAGAATTATTCACCATGATCAAGTGGGATTCATTCCTGGGATGCAGGGCTGGTTCAGTATAGGCAAATCAATCAATGTGATACATCACATTAATAAAAGAAAAGATAAGAACCATATGATCCTGTCAATAGATACAGGAAAAGCATTTGACAAAATTCAGCATCCTTTCTTAATAAAAACCCTCAAGAATGTCAGAATAGAAGGAACATACTTAAAGATCATAAAAGCCATTTATGAAAAGCCCACAGCTAACATCATCCTCAATGGGGAAAAACTGAGAGCTTTCCCCTGAGATCAGGAACATGACATGGATGTCCACTCTCACCGCTGTTGTTTAACCTAGAGTTGGAAGTTCTAGCATCAGCAATCAGACAACAAAAGGAAATCAAAGGCATCAAAATTGGCAAAGATGAAGTCAAGCTTTCACTTTTCGCAGATGACATGATATTATACATGGAAAACCCAATAGACTCCACCAAAAGTCTGCTAGAACTGATAATGAATTCAGCAAAGTCACAGGATATAAAATTAATGTACCGAAATCAGTTCCATTCTTATAAACTAATAATGAAGCAACAGAAAGACATAAAGAAACTGATCCCATTCACAATTGCACCAAGAAGCATAAAATACCTAGGAATAAACCTAACCAAAGATGTAAAAGATCTGTATTCTGAAAACTATAGAGAGCTTATGAAAGAAATTGAGGAAGATACAAAGAAATGGAGAAACAGTCCATGCTCATGGATTGGAAGAATAAATATTGTTAAAATGTCAATACTACCCAAAGCAATCTACACATTCAATACAATCCCAATCAAAATTGCACCAGCATTCTTCTCAAAGCGAGATGAGTCTTATATATATATATATATATATATATATATATATATATATATATATGTATATATATATACACACACACACACACACACACACACACTCACCCTGTGTCCTTTGATTGGAACATTTAATTCATTTATATTTAAAAGTATTTATTGGTATATATGTACTTATTGCCATTTTGTTACTTGTTTTATGGTTGTTTTTGTAGTTCTCTGTTCTTTCTTCTTTCTGGCTCTCTTCTCTTGTGGTTTGATGGCTTCCTTTTGTGTTGTGCTTGGATTCCTTTCTCTTTACTTTTTCTATTTCAATTATAAGGTTGTTTTTATATGGTTGTCATTTTTATGTGTGGTTGCCATTAGGTTCATATATAACATCCTATGAATATAATAGTCTATATACGTTAATGTTGCTTTAATTTGAACCCATCTAAAGCACTAGGCTTGTAGTTGGGCAGCATTAGTAGTCACACCAGATGCCTGCCCTCAGTCTGTCTGTTGGAGCTGCAGTCATGCTGAAGTGCAGAGTGCTCTCCTGTGTTGTCACCTGAGAGGGCTTCATTGGTAAATGGAGCCAGATGTCAGACTAGATGCCTACCTCCAGTCCATCTGTTGGGGCTGTTGTCACACCTGTCTGCAGGTTACTCTCTCTGCCTTGTCTCCTGAGAGGCTTTCATGGGTGGATGGGTCCAGAAGTCAGACCCCATGCCTGCCCCCATTCTGTGTGCCCATGCTACAGTTGCACTGATTGACAGGGCAGTCTCTGAGCTTCCAACTGTAAGATTTGGCTTCTGGGACTGTGGGTGCACTGGTGTGTGTAGTTACCTTCTCCTCTCCCGAGAGCAGGAGTCACTTTAGAGTGGTGCTGGTCCTTGCCAGGGCTGCCTACGGAGCATGTTAGGGCAAGAGCTGCTATGGGGGGACACCTACTGAGTGGGGAAAGTTGGTTGTCATGGATCCACATGATAATGTGAGGGCCAGAAGCACTGCAATAGCAAGATAGGTGGAAAGTGTTTAGCTGATTGCTACAAACATCCAGGTATTTAGCCTATGGGGCTGGGAAGAGGATAGAAATGGCACCCACCGGCTCTTTTGTTCTTGAAGTCTCTTAATGATCCTTGCCCTTCTAGGGCATGTTCTGAAATTGGTAAATAATCTCCTTCGTGTGTACCCCCTGGTGCTTTTCAAACTGCTTCTTTTATTACTATATCTGGGCTGGGTTATTTGTTATGCTGGCTCCTTAACGGCAGGGACTCAGTTTCCTATCACCCTCTGGTTCTCCTGGAGCTAGGCCCTGCTGGCAGTGTTAAGCCCCATTGGTTTTCAAAGCCAAATGTTATGGGGACTTGTCTTCCCAGTGCAGGTTCCCTGTGCCTGAGGTGCCTGGTGTGGGGTCTGATTCTCTCACTTCTCCATGCTTGTGTTGCCCTTCCCATTGTGGTTAACCTCCACATGGGTTTAGTTCTTGACCACGTCTCTGCTCCCCCTACACTTTTGAATGTTGCATTCTCTCTACGATGAACTGTGAAAAATATGTTCTGCCAGTCTTTGGTTGTTTCTGAGTTAATTGCACTGATGTAGCTGTTACCTCAGTGTGTCCATAGGACAACGTGACCTCAGGATTCTCCTACTTTGCCATCTTCCCAGTGTTCTACGTGTTTTTTTCCTTTGGTGATTTAAAGCTTATGAAAAAATTCTAAATTAATATGTTTGTAATTTCTTGTTAGGAGACATGTTGATAGAAAAACAATAAAAAGCTTTACCTATTGCTTAATTTATATTTAAATGGCCTTCTTTTGTTTCCTAACATATATGTTGTAACAGGTCCTGTTCTTATTCTAAATATTTCTAGGCTACAATATAAAGGGTGAAAATTAAAATCTAACTCCACTTTATTCCCTTCTCCCTTCTCCACTTTAAGCTATTAAGGTAAGATAATTTTCACATTTTTGTTTTATACCCATTGGCTCAGAGAAGTTACAAAGAATTTTCTGAGTAAAGATAGTACTTTAATATTCTAAAAATTCCTTTCAGTTTCAAATTCTATCTTTCAACCTAAGTAATTCAAATTTTTACCTATACACAAACATTTATTGAGAGTGTCATATTCATACTATTCTTCAAGGCACTGTAAAGTTGGACTTGGATATTTGGGCAACCATTTGCTATTGAATTTTTCATTTTCTTACTCCTGATTATTTGCCAAAATTTTCATCCATGTAGTTTTTCATATAGCAGCTTCTTTTTTTTATTTTTTTAATGTTTATTTATTATTGAGAGAGACAGAGACAGAATGCGAGTGGGTTGGGGCAGAGAGAGAGGGAAGCACAGAATCTGAAGCAGGCTCCAGTCTCTGAGCTGTCAGCACAGAGCCTGACACGGGGCTCAAACTCACAGGCTGTGAGATCATGACCTGAGCCGAAGGCGGACACTCAACCGACTGAGCCACCCAGGCACCCCTCATATGGCAGCTTCTATTGCATATTTTTAAATTATTAACTGTTTCCCAAAATATTATTTCTCTCAGTAGATATTTTTCAGGTACTATCAAATATTGTGATTTCTAGAAAAATGAGGTGATACCCCTGCTCTCAGTGATGTCTTTAATTTAAAAATAATTACTATTGTTATAATTTTCTTTTTGGTCAAGATTATATTTATCCTGACTTTAAAAATGAAAAATACTGGAGTGCCTGAGTGGCTCTCTTAATCTCAGGGTTGTGGGTTTGAGCCCTAGGTTGGGTGTAGAGATTACTCAAAAATAAAATCTTTAAAAAAAAGAAAATGATGCAAAATTGTTTGCCACCATTTCATTGGAATGGGGGAGAATTTGTTAGGAATTCTGGTGTATAGATTAAAGATGATAGATTAGGTAGGTGAATAAGATAGTGTTTATGTGTATAATCAAGCCATATCTGGAAAATTGGTTCAGAATCTGTTTTTATAGGAAACAAAGATGGTAGCACAGAAAGTTTTATTTATATAAATACATATAACTTTGATGGATACAAATGGTAAACTCATTTTATTTCTAACAGGTTTGGCTGTGGCAATAGCCTTCATATAAAATGCATGAAGATCCTAGCTAATTATCAGGATATGATATCAAATGCTTCCATGTTGAAATGTCCTCTATGTAGGAAAGAGTTTGCACCAATAAAACTTATTTTAGAGGAATTCAAAAACTCTAGCAAACTTGTAACTGCAGCTGAAAAAGAGCGACTGGACAAACACCTTGGAATTCCCTGTAATAACTGTAAACAATTTCCAATTGAGGGGAGATGTTATAAGTAAGTGTCATCAGTAAAATGATAAACATGTTTTCTAACTCTTTTTAACATTAGAAGACTTGAAGCATTAGAGTACTAGTCATTTAGGCTGGGTTCTTCCTTCTGTATGTAGTATGTTTGAGTAAGTGATGGTTGCTTATTTAGGATTTCCAGACTGGTGATCTATGTCAGCCTAGTACCTCAAAAACTCATTGTTTTATTCCTTCACTTACAGAAAGGTATTGGCTTTGCACTCCAGTCTAGATTGAGAGTCTGAAGTAGCATTCTGTCCTGGAAGCTCTGGACACAGGCTTGTTGCTTTGGCCTAAATGAGTTTCCAAATTCAGAACCCTCCACTTCTAGACTTCTCAGCTTCTGTAACTTTCTTTGAACCATCATTGATATTGCCAAAAACTTCTATAATTGAGCTAGAGGGATATTGACTAGATTGACTGAATATTTAATTGAGTTTCCTGAACTCCAAATTTCAACAAGTACATGTGTTTTTTTGTTTCAATCCTATGCTTCAATGGCAATAAGATAATTATTAGAGAAAACAGTTTTTGTTACTTTTGTACTTAATCCCCAAACTTTCCTGCAATTGCCACACTAAAACATCAATTAATTGCTATGCTTAGGAATTGTGTTTTAATTAAAATTTTAGCTTAACTCTATGTGAAGAAAATATTTTTTTCCAGTCTTCCTAGAAATACATTATGATGAGCCCAATTCATACATTTTTTAGAACCCTCTCATAAAATCATAAAACTGTTTTTAATCACTCCTGTCAGCAAATGGTAACTTTTCTGGTTTATAGTGTTTTAGTTCTTTGTTTTCCTTATGTGTCACATAGAAGAAAATCAACTGGATCACTGTAAGTAAGAGTCTTTACTGGAAAATGACTGGCCTGAGAAGACTCCAAAGGAACATTTTAACTTGAGAAAGAAGGTCAGAATTTTTGTGAAGGTTTAGCAGGTATTCAGCTAGCATCAGGAATGTTAGTTAAATAGGTTCCAGAAAAAGGAAGGACTTGATCTTCGGTATTAGTAACCATTGTTTTCAAGAGGTACAGATCCAAACAGTAAGAAGCTAAGATAACATGTGAAAGAGGGGGTTGGGAGGAACAGCTGTGAGAGATGAGGACATGAAGCAGACATGGTGTAAAATTCTCAGTCCTCGTTGTTGCCTGTTCCTCAAATTATTAGAGTGTGGCTTTTGTGCATAATTTCAAATCTTTCTTTTAAGTATTTTGTTAATGGTAGTGCACTCTTTTCCTCTGAGTTTTCTGACTGCTCTCTCTGTCTTTGTGGATGATTCTTCACACTACCCCTTGTATAGGAGGAAAAAATTTTCTATACCTTTCTAGGTTCTTTCATCTGGTCTATTAATTAAACTGATGTAAGACAGATTAATAGCAGAAAAAGCAAATTTAAATTTGTTCATGCAGGAGCCTCACACTGACATGAAAGTTTCAAAGACAAGCAGTTAAGGCTTAGAAGCCATCCTGGGCTAAGGAGAAAGGGGGTAGGAGTTCGTGTCTTCAAAGGGAAAGAGGACAATTTATGGGAAGATGGGAAAAACAAATGTCAAGCCATGGTGAGACAATAGGACACAGAGAGGAATTTGAACAAAGAGGTCCTGCTGAGCTCCCTCCAGTTTACCATACCTAGTACATACTCTTTGTAGTTATCTCTGGGGATAGCTCTCTTCCTGGACTGGGCCTCTATCTAAATTCCTTTAGGTAGTTGAGGGGGAGATAAAAAGCTCTTCCTGACTCTTTTTGGGCCTTGATTGACTTGAGCTCAAAGTAATCCACATGCCAAAGTGGCACATTCTGGGGAGACTTGTTCCAAATACAGGTCCACTGTTTTGCTCCCTGCTTACTGCCCTACACTAGGAGAATAATTTCTCCACTCTAGGTTTGGCTTACAATTACTTACCTCTATATCAGTCCTCTCTTACAAATTAAAGAATTTATTTCAATATTTGTGATTTCACCTTCATTTCATTCCCTCAGATACTGACATTTTAGTCATTAGCCTGAAAAACTATTCCCAGTAGTTTTAGTAATGTATTGAGTAGGAGACAAACTAGAAAGCTTTTCAGTTCCTTCTTCATTAGAGTTTTACAACAGAGCTACTTCTTTTAAGAAGTTAATTCTAAATACATATATATGTGTGTGTGTGTGTGTGTGTATATGTATATATATATGTGTATATATGTATATGTATATACATATGTATATATGTATACATATGTATATGTATACACACACACACACATATATATGTTGAAATATAGAGATACTTAATTTTTTCTTGCCTAGCAAAATTTGGTGTATCAAATAAAATGCTCCATTGCTATGTTTGATTAATGTTAAAATAATAGCAATAATAAATTAGTGCATGCGCTTCTAAATGTTTAAAGGACATATTTTCCCAGATTTCTCATGGAAATAGTTTTCTAAAACTTTAATAACTTGCATAAGAAAATAAGTTTGTTTGATTACTGCCCAGAATATTATTTGTTTGGTAGGTATTGCTGCAAGTAAATTAAAATTATGTACTTATTGCAAATTTTTTTATAAATGATGTAAGTTTGAGATTAAAGCTTTTGTGGAAAGTGAAGTTTCTGTTTATTTAATAACATTTTATACATATAACTTTTTACATATTGTGAGAAAAAAGGGAATATAATTTTTATTTTTAAGAAGTATTCTGCTAAGCACAACTCTCGCATTCTTGAAACAATTGGAAAACACTGGCTAATCAAACGATAGAATATCTAATAGGCTATAAATCCTATAGGAATTTAGATAAAGAAAGAAATGAAAATTAAGGTACTGTGGAAAGAAATCATGGAAGGATTGTGTGGTAGACAAAATAATGCCTTCCCAAATATGTCCACATTCTTATGCCCAGAACTTACCTAACATAGGGGAATTAAGGTTGCAGATGTAATTAAGATTGCTAAACACCTGACCTTGAAGTAAGAAGATTATTCTTGATTGCCTGGGCCAAATGTAATCACAAGTGTTCTTAAAAGTGGAAAGGGAGGCAAAAAAAGAGTCAGAGGGAGATGTGACTTTGGAAGAAAAGCCCAGAGAGACAAAGCATTGCTTGCTTTGAAGATAAAGGAAAGGACAACAAGCTAAGCCAAGGAAGGTAGACACCTTCTAGAAAATGGAAAGACCAAGGAAAGGGGTCCCCTTTAGAACCTCCAGAAACAAATGCAACCCTGTTGACCCTTTGATTTTGGTCCCTTGAGACCTATGTCAGCCTTCTATCCTACAAAACTATAAGATAATTAAGTTGTGTTGTTAAGCTGCTAAATTTGCTGTAATTTTTACAGTAGTGGTAGGAAGATAATAACAGGTGAGAAAAGATGGGCCTTGTCCTATCTGCCTAGTTCCCAGGAAATTTTAGCTGGAATTTTTCACCTAAACCATCAAAATAATTGGTTTTTTTCTTGTATGTCTTAATATTTTGCCTTTTTAGGTGTACCAAATGCATAGAATATCACTTATGCCAGGAATGTTTTGATAGTTGCTGCCATCTTTCTCATCCCTTTACATTTCGTGAGGTACAGTTTCCATCTTGAATTATATGGTGTTTGTATTTATCCTGTTGTAAATCTAAATAAAGTAAATCTAAGAATAATAATACATAACACTTTGGAATAGAGATGATTGTTTTTTAATAAAAACCTAAGACTATATTTTTAGGAGAATTCTTTTTCATAGAGATGTACAGTGCAACTAACTCTCACATTGGTAGTTTACAAAATCTAACAATAACAAACATCTGATGACATTACACATAAATCTTAAGTATAGGAATTACAGCCACTAAACTTGAAAATTCATTTTAAAAAAAGCTCAGCATTTCTAATTGGCATAACTTATTGACAACAACTTATGGTTTTAAATTTTCTTACATCAACAATAATGAAATTTTATTTCAATCCTTTATACTGTATACTTAGAAGTAAATGCCTCCTGATGTTGAATAATAATTCTACCTTCTACCTATTAGACAAGATAAAACATCCACAAAAAAATTACTATTATTCATTAATATTCTTACCTTAAAAAGTAATGTTATTATAGTAGCTGTACAATAGTATATTAGACTCACTAATAATTTATAAATTTTTAATGTTAAAAGTTTTTAAATGAATATTATTCACATTATGTTGTTAATATGTGGCTGATTTTAATCCACAAAATTAAAAATTTCCATGATTTGCAAAGTAACATTTATTTTTACCTATTACAGAAGAGAAATCAAAGATGGAGATCACTAGAAAACAGATCAGATGAAACTGTAAAATATGTAGATACTAAAAATGAAACAGAAGAAAAGATGCCACATTTTCAAGGAAAGCAATGGTAAGATTCTCAGTGAAGCTTACATTTCTTTTGTGACGTGGGACATTTAAATAATTTTTCAGTTTGAGTAAGTTTTATTCATTCCTTTATTCAGTAAATATTAATTATATCCTAGTAACATTATTATGCAAGTAAAAAGGAAGGCTTTAGAGTCAGACTGCTTGAATCTAATCCTTGTACAACTATAAGTTGGCAGTGTGACTTTTGGGTTAGTTAACTACTTTGCTTCTCTTCCACATTTTTTTCATCTTTAAAATGTGGATGGGGTGCCTGGGTGGCTCAATCAGTTGAATGTCTGACTTCAACTCAAGTCATCATCTTGTGGCTCGTGAGTTCGAGTCCCACATTAGGCTCTGTGCTGACAACTCAGAGCCTACTAGCCTGCTTCAGATTCTGTGTCTCCCTCTCTCTCTGCTCCTGCTCTGCTCGTGCTCTCTCTCTCTCTCTCAAACATTAAAAATAATAAATAAATAAATAAATAAATAAATAAATAAATGAATGAATGAATAAATAAATAAATAAAATGTGGATAATTATAAAACCAGCCTCATAGGAATTTTGTGAATATAAAATGGTTCAGACACACAGCAAATACTCAAATAATGTCTGTTATTATTAATACTACCAGAGATTCTACTAGGCATTAGGGATATAGTAGTTTCCTCAGTAAATAATTGATCATCTAAGTAAATGTAAAATTAAAAATGACATAGGTTATTAAAAAAATGCAGGGGGATTTGATACTTGTTTTGAAGCGATTGATCTCTAGGGGAAGGAAGTCTTTTCTGCCTCACTCCCCCACTGTTTCTCCCTCATGGAGGAAGAATGCTGAGTGGATTGGTTGTATTTCACAACCTTGATTGAGCTGTTTATTAGTGGACAGGCCTTCAAATTTTTTGTCATATTCCTTATTAAAGAAAATTAAATATACTGTGTATTATTAACACATTAGCTATAAAAATATACAAAAGAAATAATTTTGAAAGGATATGGGATAAAATTAGTTTTTAAAAATAACTTCAGGGGCACCTGGGTGACTCAGTCAGTTAAGTGTCTGACTCGATTTCGGCTCAGGTCATGATCTCACAGTCATGAGATGGATCCCCATGTTGGGCTCTGCACTTAATGTGGGGCCTGCTTAAGATTCTCTCCCTTCCTCTCCCTCTGCAGCTCCTCCACTTGCACTCTCTCTCTCTGAGTGAGTGAGTAAATAAATAAATAAATAAAGTCCCTTTATTAGTAATAATAATAATTTTAGTGAATTATCCAAATAAAAATTGTCCTTACTCTCATTAACACAAAAACACACATACATTTCTGTCCAATCCAGTGGATATTTACCCATGTCCTGTGGGTGCTTCAGACACTTTGTAGACCTCAGCTCTTATGAAGCATAAAATAACTTGTGGGTATATAATAAGCCTATACTAAGGCTCTCCATCTCCATTTCCTCTGGCTCTGGCTAGGTTCCTAGGCTCTGGCTGTTACACTTCAACCTATTTGGATAATAAATTGTATAACTAAATGTGTTGAAGATATTGTAGGTAGAGACAAGAGAACATTAAGGTAGAGAAACATTCTAGGCAGAGAAAGTGGATTAAGTAAAAGGAGAGAGTTTCAAGATAAGGAATACTCACCACATTAAATAATAAAAATACACAGGTATTTTTTTTTAGTTGACAATCACAGGTATTTTTTTTAGTTGACAATTAGATGATCTTGGTAAAAGCAGTTTCTGCAATATTATGGAAATATATCTGTAGAGTGATAAGAAACACAATAGACCATAGCATGCAACCCATGAATCAATGAGTAATTTTGACTTTCAAGTCTTATTATTTAAGAAATACATTTCTAAATTTTAATTCCAGTATAATTGACATACAGTGTTATATTAGTTTCAGGTACACAATAGAGTGATTCAACAATTCTACATATAACTCAGTTCTCATCCTGATAACTGTACTCAATCCTCTTCACATACTTCATGCATCCCCCACCCACCTCCCCTTTGGTAACCACCAATTTGTTCTCTATAGTTAAGAGTTTTTTGAGGTGCCAGGGTGCCTCAGTTAGTTTCGTGCCCAACTCTTGATTTTGGCTCAGGTCATTATCTCATGGTTCATAAGTTCAAGCCCCATGCTGGGGGAGCCTGCTTGGAACTCTCTCTCTCTCTCCCTGTCTCTCTGCCCTTCCCCTACTCTCATTCTGTCTCTCTCTTTCTCCCTCTCTCTCTCTCTGTCTCTGTCTCTATCTCTCTCTCTCTCAAAATAAGTAAATACTTAAAAAAAAAGAGAGTTTTTTGGCTTGTCTCTTTTTTTCTTTGTTTTGTTTCTTAAATTCCACATATGAGTGAAATCATATGGTATTTGTCTTTTTCTGACTGACTTATTTCACTTAACATTATACCCTCTACATCCCATGTTGTCATAAATGGCAAGATTTCATTCGTTTTTATGGCTGAGTAATATTCCAGTGTGTGTGTGTATACTTCTTTTTTGTCCATTCATCTACCTTCTTTGTCCACTCATCTATCAGTGGACATTTGGGTTGTTTCCATAATTTGGCTATTGTGTATAATGCTGCAATAAACATAGGGGCACATATATTCTCTCAAATTAGTGTTTTCATATTCTTTGGGTAGTACCCAGTAGTGTGATTACTGGATCATAGAATACTTCTATTTTTAATTTTTTGAGGAACCTCCATATTGTCTTCAATAATGGGGCCATACCAGTTTGCATTCCCACCAATAGTACAAGAGGGTTCCTTTTTTGTCCACATTCTCACCAACACATGTTGTTGCTTGTATTTTTTATTTTAGCTATTCTGGAAGGTGTGAGGTGATATCTTATTGTGATTCCCTGATGATTAGTGATGTTGAGCATCTTTCCATGTGTCTGTTGACCATCTGTAAGTCTTCACTGAAGAAATGTCTGTTCACGTCCTCTGCCCACTTTTAATTAGATTATTTGATTCGTGTTGAGTTTTGTAAGTTCTTTATACATTTTAGATACTAACCACTTGTCAGATAAGTCATTTGTAAATATCTTCTCCCATTCAGTAGGTTGGCTTTTAGTTTTGTTTGTTGTTTACTTTTCTGTGCAGAAGTTTTTTTTATTCTTATTTTGATGTAGTCCTAATAGGTTTTTTGTCTTTTTTGTTTTTTTTTTTTTTTTTTTTGCTTTTGCTTCTCTTTCCTCAAGAGACATAGCTAGAAAGATGTTCTTATGGCTGATATTTGAAGAGTTACTGCCTGTGCTCTCTTCTATGATTTTTATGGTTTCAGGTCTCACATTTAGGTCTGCAATCCATTTTGAGTTGATATTTGTATATGATGTAAGAGAGTGGTCCAGTTTCATTCTTTTGCATATAACTGTGCAGCTGTCCACAAACCATTTATTGAAGATACTTTTCTTCCATTGCATATTCTTGCCTCCTTTGTTGACGATTAATTGGCCATATAATTGTGGGTTTATTTTTGGACTTTCTGTTCTGCTCCATTGATCCATATGTCTGTTTTTCTGCCAGTACCATACTGTTTTGATTACTACAGCTTTGTAATACAACTTGAAATCTGGAATTGTGATACCTCCAGCTTTGTTTTTCTTTTTCAAGATGTCTTTGACTATTCAGGGTCTTTTGTGATTCCATACAAATTTTAGGGTTGTTCTAGTTCTGTGAAAAATGCTGTTGGTAGTTTTTTTTTTTTTTAAGTTTATTTATTTATTTTGAGAGAGAGAGAGAGAGCGCCTGCATGAAAGTGGGGGAAGGGCAGAAAGAGAGACAGAGGATCTGAAGCAGGCTCTGTGCTGACAGCAGAGAGCCCAGTGTGGGGCTCAAACCTACGAACCATGAGATCATGACCTTAGCTAAAGTCAGATGCTTAACTGACTGAGCCACCCAGGTGCCCCTGTTAGTATTTTTATAGAGATTGCATTAAAGCTGTAGATTGCTTTGGGTAGTATGGACATTTTAACAATATTTTTTTTCAATCCATGAGCATGGGATGTTTTCCCATTTGAGTGTTGGCACTGCACTTGTTCCCACACATGTCTGTGTATCTAGACTGGGGGCTAGGGGAGGGAAATGGTGCCCACCAGCTATTTGGTTCTTGGAATTATCTCCCAAAGATTGCTTCCCCTCCAGCACATACTCTGAGATTTGCAAATACATCTCCTTCCTGTGATATCCCAGGCGTTTTTTAAACTGCTGTTTCTATGCTGATCTCAGTGGGGCTGTTTGTTTTGCTCTTTTAGGGTGGAGACTCAGTTTCTTATCCCTCTGGCTCTCCCAGAACCAACCCTTTTGATTTTTAAAGTTCCAGTTGTTAAGCCTCACTGATTATAAGAACTCACAAAGTTAGGCCCCTCTAGTTTTCATAGCTAAATGTTATGGGGATTTGTCTTCTCTGTGCAGATTCCCCATGCCTGAAGTGCCTGGTTTGGGGTCTGGTCCTCCCCCCTTTCCACACTAATGGCATCTCTCCCCATTCTGGACAGTACCACAGGTCAGTTTGGCTCCCAACTGCATCTCCACCCTCCTTACCTTCTTTGATGTAGACTCTTCCCTACATTTAGCTGTGAACAGTCTGTTCTTCCAGTCTTCATGTCATTTTTTGGGTTATTTAACCTGATGTGAGTGTTATGTAGGTGTACAAATGGGACAAGGTGATCCTAAGATACTCCTACTCTGCCATCTTCCCCAGAAGTGTGGAAATACATTTTGTAAGGCTATAGTTGTCATACTGACTCCTCTGATGGATCTGGCAAAGTAAATTGAAAACCTTCTGGAAAAAAATTCACCATTCTAGATGCCATTAAGAACATTATTCATGGGGAGAGGTCATAATATTAACATTAACAAGAGTTTGGAAGAAGTTGATTCCAACCCTCATGGATGATTTTGAGGGGTTCACTATTTCAGTGGAGGAAGTAACTGCAGATATGGTGGAAATAGCAAGGGAAATAGAATTAGAAGTGGAGCCTGAATATGTGACTGAATTGCTGCAATCTCATGATAAAACTTAAATAGGTGAGGGGTTGCTTCCTATGGATGAGCAAAGAAAGTGGTTTCTTGAGAGAGAATCTATTCCTGGTGAAGATGCTGTAAAGATTGTTGGAATGACAACAAAGGATTTAGAATATTATATCAACTTAGTTAATAAAGCAGCTGTAGGGTTTAAGAGTATTGATTAATTTTGAAATAAGTTCTTCTGTGGGTAAACTGCAATCAAGCAGCATCACATGCTACAGAAAAATCATCCATGGAAGGAAGTGTCAGTTGATGAGGCAAACTTCATTGTTATCTTGTTTTAAAAAATTGTCTCAGCCATTCCAACCTTCAGCAACCAGCACCCTAATCAGTCAGCAGTCTTTAACATTGAGACAAGACCAGCAAAATATTATAATGCACTGACAGCTCAAATAATGTTAGCATTTTTAACAGTAAGGCATTTTTTAGTTCAAGTATGTACATTGCTTTCTCAAACATAGTATTATCGCACACTTAATAGATTACAGTATAATGTAAACATAACTTTTATGTGTACTGAAAACCAAAAAATTCATTTGACTTGCTTTACTGTGGTACTCACTTTATTGTGGTGGTCTGGAACCAAACCCACAATATCTCCAAGGTATGCCTGTATTTGAACTATGTTCTGAATGACTTTTGAATAATAGGAATGTGTCTAACCTTTAGCTAAGTTGTGTTTTTAAATGTTTATCTGTGTCATCAGTTGGTAATGGCATCAAATAGCAGTTAACTTACATTGATCTGAGTTATGTTGGTTCGTACTTCTGGTACAAAAATTGGTTTGGTACTTTTAGAGTCACATTAACATAGTCTAACAATACTAAAGTAGTAAACGTATCCCAAGGGAAAATGAGTTTCCTCCTAGATTCGTTTCTACCAATTTATCATAGTAGCCTGAAATATTTAATGTGGCTTACTGTGCCCCTTACTTCCTACCAGATGGCAGAGTGAATTGGATTGTATTTTTCTAAACACAAGGTGTATGTGTTGGCTCAGACTGAAATAATTTGAGTATATGTTTCTTATTAAAATTTTGTTCTTGTTTCATATACATTAAAAAGTGCAAATCAAAAAATTTCAGGTTACGGTTTTTATTTGAAATGACTAAATTAAATTTTGTTATTTGTGAAGTTGATGTTGAAGTTGGATCTATCTTGTTCAGCATCAATATAGTAGATTTTTTAACTTTATAGTGTATGAGATTGATTACCTTCAGTTCAAGAAAATACTGGATTCGTTTACATTATTTATATGGAGGAAATTTACCTGTGCTATTGACTACTTCCTGATCTATAATCACATATAAACATTAATATCTTTCTGCTCATTCTCATTCAGCCAAGTTTACACACCAAAACAAGTGGTAAAGTCACTGCCTCTCTTACTGATTACAAAAACTAGTAAGCTGCTTGCTCCAGGCTACCAGTGTCGACTTTGTTTGAAGGCATTTTGTCTTGGTCAACATACAAGATTGCTACCATGTGCTCACAAGGTAGAAGTCACATCATTTTAGTTTGTCTTTCCTTGTAGGGCCAGTGTTTATAAATGAATTGACAGTTTAAGTTTCTCCTGTCACTTTTTAGTTATATCATGTGCAGAGATGTTCATATTGAACAGTGTATGGTAGAAGAGCCCTAGCAGAGACCATTGAGAAGGCAGCTCTGTCCCCTGTGGATGGATTTTTGTTGATTAGGACTCATTTCTGTATATGCTATCCAGAAAAGATAAATGGCTCTTCAAGTTAGATTATTTTATCTTAACTTCAGTTACTTGCAGAAAGAAAAAGCTTATAGAATATTAACTTAACGTGTTTTGTGATTCTTTGGATGAAACAGATGCTTAATTTGACATAGTTTTTATTTCAAATGAATTCACTAGAATTAAAGTCTAATGTTGTTTGATCATTATATATTTGGTAACCAGGTTTTTTTCTGAAATAAAGTTACTGTAAATATTTATAGCTTTAGAGTCACCTTTATTTAAAATGTCTGATAGGTTGTTTTCTTCCCAAGAATGTGATTTATTTTTATATCTTTTTATATCTTATATTTTACCATTTTATATCTTACCATTACCAGATCTATTTTATATCTTACCATTACCAGATCTATTTCCAAGTCTAGTTGGTTATGACTATTTTTATTATTTAATACATGTCATTCATTAGAAAGCAACAGTGAAATTGATGACTTAAGTAGTAAGATTTCATGAGATTACAAAAAAAAATCCATAGAAGGATTTCCATTTTAATGTTGAAAATAGACATCAGTCCATAACCAATTCAGTTTTACTCTTCAAAATATTTCCATAAGACTTGATAAATTATAGTTATCTTCCATTTTGCTAGTTTTAATAATAACATAATAATGAAACCTGGAGAAATTTGCATAGATAGTGTACATTATAAACAAGACAATTATATCTCTGATTAATTTGTAATTTTTTTTTTAGTTTCATAGGAAATGTATTGACAGTTGGTTATTATACAAGTGCAATTCATGCCCTATTGATGGACAAGTTATATATAACCCTTTAATCTGGAAAGATACAGCAGTAAATGGACACACACATCAGTCCATTTCAAACACAAACATCACTCATCTGTCAAAACAGGAAGAACCAGAACTTTTCATTCCTGGTACTGGATTAGTCTTAAAACAAAATAGACTTGAAATTTTACCTAGCATACCTCAACATGATTCTGAAAAATCGAATACACCTGAAAGTCCAACAGATACCTATCAGAATATAACAATAGATGATCTATTCTCCATCAAGTTAGATGATTCAAACTCAAGAAGATTAATCTATGAATATAAAATTAGCCAACATTTCCCCAAATATCTTCAAGATTCACTCACTGAACACATTGGAAAAATGTCATCTCAAGCATTTCTTCCTTCCATTACTAACAAGAATATTATATGTCTCACTGCAATGGAAAGTCCATGTATCAGTGAAAAATGGCACACTAGTCAAAGCCAGAAGATGGCCAAGGACTGTAAACATATTAACCACAATCCAAAGAAGACTCTTGGTACTAGAATAAAAGACAAGAAGAGATCAAATACTTCACTACAAGAAGATTTAAATCTTATTGTCAGTTGGGGTACAAGTAAACTTAGTTTGTCTAAAAGATATAATAATTATATGAGAAAAGTTAGACAAAAATGTAATCTGTCAAGAAGGCCTGTATCTCACCATTTAAATACAAAAAGTACTGAGCTATCTTTAATATTGGAAGGAGTTCAGTTATGAAAATGCATGTTTTATCAACATCAGAAAATGTTTGAATATTGAACATAAAAATGTTTCATTTGTAGAACATAAACATCGTATACTCTTGACAAATGTGTATAGAATTCTTTGTTGTCATTTTGCCTATTTGTATGAATGACTAGCTACACTTAAATGACCCCATTCCTTATAAGACTTAAATCATTAGGCGCTTTGATCAATATGTTCAGGATGTTAATTATGAATAATTTTTAAAAATTTTATTTCATACTGATTAAAATATCTATTTTTACTTAAATTAAGGACATAGATTTTCCTTGCATGGAGCCACTGTTTTTAAACATTGAACTTGATACATGTAACATGGAAGGATTCTTTCTAGGTCTTTGTGTATTTTTTGCATTTTAATATTCATACAAACCTATAGGCATATTCACACAAACCTATAAGAAAATCCAGATGGTAGTTGTCTCTTTCACTTTATATCCATAATGGTATTTTTTTATACATGAAAGTAAAATAAAATATAGTGCTGTAAGTTATGCCACATTTACAATGGTTTCACTTATTTCAAGAAACTTATAAGTACTACCAAATTTCTTGATACAATCAGTATTAAAGGATCTATTTTTTTAAACCAGCCCCATTTCCAAAATAATGAACTATTGTTTCAAAATATTCACTTGAAAAATATAACCCTTAGATTCTTATTTTGCTTATTTTTAAAAAATTTATGGCTCAGTATCTTTTCAAATTTTTGTATTAAAATATTGATATTATTTCATTGACTTTTATTATCTATGACAAGGAAAAAACCTCACATAATATTTTTGCCACAGTGTTAATGGAATACATAGTTCTATGAAACAGATCTTGAAGACATCAAACAGAAAAAGTTCTTCGAAATAGCATTTGAATTTAAAGAAATGACTAAATTGAAGTTAATCACAGACAGAAATCACTAAAATGTAGTTCAGAAATAGTAACCGAGAGTTCATTAGACCATGAGCTACATTTTTAAATGAATGGAAAATTTGGTTCATTTTTGATATGTAAATGGAGGACCAAATACATTTGTCAGCAATCACAAATTTTATCAGCCTTTTTTTTTTTCCTTTGGTAAATTAAGGTGAAGCAAACTGCAAAATAACTTTCCAATTAATCAAATATTATTTATGTTCTAATTGATATTCTTTTTAAAAGAATTCTTCCAAAAGGAAAAGGAAAGAAAATGCTTTGGAAAGCAAAGTATATGAAAGAGATATAAAAGAACCATAAGAAATTGGGATGTTAGTAAAGAAAAAAAAAGATTTATTATTTAGTTTAAAGAAAGATATACTATGGACACTATTCCTATACTAGTCAAACTTATCATGATCATTCTGCAATTATTTGAGTTTTTATTATTGCAGTAGTATACTATACATAAAATACTACACCCATGATTTTGAAAGGAGAGTAGATAACTACTGGAATAAAAATTTCTTAGATTATGAGCAAGCTTTGCCCTGAAAGAGTTAGGGATATGAATTAGGTGACAAAGCGGAAGAGGATAAATAGTTCTCTGGTTTGTTATTAGACAAAATGAATTTCATAGAAGATGTCTGATTTCTAAGAATAGAGGTAATCCTATTTATGAAGAAGAAGATATGGCCTGAGATCAAGGGTAGTGATGAATGACCTAACAGCCTGGTCAGGGACCTAGAAGAAGAAACATTGAAAGATTGCAGACAAGCAGGCTAGGTGCAGATGGACATATGGGTGAGGGTCCTGCCGAAAGCTCCACCCACTGGGAGAATTTTCTCTTACCACTGCCTTTAAAGGCTACTCCTAGTGAGGCTACAGGGCAGTTGGCCATCCATTTTCAGTTTTCACCTACATATCCAGCCAACCCATCAAGAAGACAAGACCACATTTTTTTCTCTGTCAGTCAGTCATAGGTTATTAACCAAAGGAGGGACACTGGTCCAACATTAATACTGATGAATGACATGGCAGTCTGGGCTCTCTGCTGATGCAGCTTGCCTTCTGATACTGCTAAAGTTATCTGGATGTACTGTTTCCACATGATGATAGTTTGCTGCTGCACCCAACCAACTTTATGACATGATGGCTCTAATAGACTCCAGCTCATGATGGGCATTTATGGATACATGATCAATCAAGTGGAATACCATGGTCAGGGGCTCCTCCACCAGAGCATGCCATGAATTGTTTTTCAAAAGGCAAATTTTAGGGGCGCCTGGGTGGCGCAGTCGGTTAAGCGTCCGACTTCAGCCAGGTCACGATCTCGCGGTCCGGGAGTTCGAGCCCCGCGTCAGGCTCTGGGCTGATGGCTCAGAGCCTGGAGCCTGTTTCCGATTCTGTGTCTCCTTCTCTCTCTGCCCCTCCCCCGTTCATGCTCTGTCTCTCTCTGTCCCAAAAATAAATAAACGTAGAAAAAAAATTTTTTTTTTTTAAAAAAAGGCAAATTTTATGGCCTTGCTCCAAAACCTCAGAAAGCACATGTGATTCCCCTATACATGGGCTTGCCACAAGCTCCACTGGTCATGTTACTTATCATCAATACTTCTAATATTATAGGGCCTTCCAGGTTGTATGGCCAGAGCAGCATTATTGCTTATACCACAATCTAGACCTGTGGCAGAGCTCTTGTGTGTCCCAAGTGCCACCAAACCTAGCAGCCATTAGTGTCAGCCATATGGCCCACAGCAGTATTCCCAGATGTGGGATAATGGAATATACTGCTCCATAACTCAGAGATACCAACCAGGTGTTAAACTTCCTTTTCTGTTGTGGGGAGTGCAAGATGTGATCATTTGTCTTTTATTTTGGAGTGGATATCTGGCATGCCTCTGTCCACAGAAACCCCCAAAATTTTACTAATGAGAAGTCCCTGAATCTCTCTCGAGCACGATGTGTCTACCAAGGGGCGGGGTCAGATTTCCTGGCTACTAGTTTGAAATTTCCACTTGTTACAATGATTTCATCTACCTGGATTTTGACATTTAAGTGCTACCACTTGGCCTTTATTTAGATCCAGTCACCACCACCACCACCCCACCCCACCCCCACCCCGTGATATCCACGAGCCTATTAGTAAGGGCCTTTCCTACTCTCAGCCCTAGGTTATAGAAGAGACCTACCACTGAACTTTTAGTGATTCTGGTGTTCAAAGCAGAACAGTTTATAACTTTGGTTAATGGTATATTTTGCAGGCCTTTGATGGTGGGGCTTTTGGCCTTACAAAGTGTATTTACTCCAGCATGCTGGCTTCCGTGGGTTTTTAAATCCCTTGGCCTACTGTTTGCTATGGTGTTCTGGTATTTCAACTTAGCATTGGGCATTGCTTTTTCCACGTCTCTAGGAGTCATCTCCATAGTGAATACACCATCACCTGTATTCCTCACCAAGCTGATTAACCCAATATCCCTAGAAAGTTTGCAAGTTAATAAACTCACCCTGCCCTATCATATATTCTGGTCCCCTTGATTAAGCACTCTCAGATTTCAGACCCACAGATTCTCCTCCAGTACACAATGTCTAGGTCTTACATATTCTTTAGGATATTAGGCCTTATTAGCACCAGCATATTCCTGAGTTCTTCTGTGACTTAACCTTAATTATATGCCTAGTGGCCATAAAAATGTAAAGTCAGATTCTGGAGGGGGGCAAATGATGTTTTGTGGGGAGAGGACTCTGCATTGCCTTCAAGTAAGGGGGGTGGGCAGTCTAGCTCTTTAAGAGAAAGGGTCGGCTTACTTTAGCATTTTCAGAGAGTTCAGAAGATTCAAGTGGTTCCAAATGTACAGGGTCATCCACACAAATGTTCTCTTCCCAAATGTTAGGATCCCATTCTTCCCCAACCAGACCCTGATCTTATCATAATTAACCTGCCTTGATTGGGCATTTAATCTTATCTGGAGTTCTACCACTCCATTAACTCCTGATCCTCAGTATTTCCTCTGCTTCCCTGCAGGAGAGTGTTTTTGTAAGCTACCAGGAAGGTCTGTTGGCTTTCACACTTGGAGTTTCATTGTGAATATCTTTTTTCTAGGGTAGCAGTGGGCTTGACAATAGCCATCCATTCTCATTGTCCTAATAATTAGTTTCCCCAGTACTTCTCAAAGGTCTGATTCTTTATGCAAGGAATATTTTCCTACCCCAGGGGTATACTCTCATACCTCACCAACAAAGAGAATTTTAATAATTGGGCATACACCTTCTGCCCAGGATGTCTGTGTTCCCCTTACCAATGACAGGGTCTTCATTGCAAGCTGGGCTGGAAATGATTCATCTCTCAAATCCCAATATTTCACCTAATTTCTCCTACCCCTCCCATTGCCAACTGGCAAAGGTTATTTCTTCCAAAAGCAAATGTTTAAATAGAAATCGGTATGCAAGCTGTTCATTAACTATCAACACCTGTGGAAAGGAGGAACATGAGCCTGTCTTTATTTGAAATTTTGATGTTCATCATCTCTCCTTACCCTGGTCCCTTTTCTGGGGAAAGAAAACCAACTTTGTCAGAGGGAGAAGCAGAACTGTAAAGACTTGTTCATACTCCCGCCACAATCAGTCATGGGATATAGGCCATTATCTTGGGTGTGCTCTTGGCCCAGGTAAAGCTCTGCAGCTGAGGCAGATGCTAAAAGAAGCAGACAGCTGCAAGCTGTTAGCAGATTGCACGCTCAGGAGCCAAGACAAGTCCTTTTTTGAAGGCCGATCTGGGCAATGCATCTCCAGTTTACTGTAGGCATAGAGAAAATTACTGAATTAAAGAGACGTTTAGAAGGTGATTGATAAGAAAAAGGAGGAAATAGAAGTCTAAACAAACTTTTTTCTGTGGTAGCTATTACTTGTGCTCAGAGATATCTGGTTCCTTTCTGGCCATTTACTACACTTCCTAGCCCCTTTGTGGTTAGGTTGAGCTCTGTGACCAGTTCAGACTAAGGAAACGTAAGAAAAAGTGAAGGCTGTCACTTCCTGCTAGAGACTGTGAAAAGCTCCTCCACTGTCCAGCCTCTCTTCTGCAGCCACAGTACTTGCAGAACCACAGAAAATTTGTTCTAGGTGGTACAGCAACAAAAGAGTGGAGCGTCCAACAGCTCGAACCCTGAGGTAAGCACTTAAACATAAGTTTGGAGGTCAGAAGAAGTTTGGGGTGAAAATACAAATTTAAGGGGCATAGGCATGCTGATGGAACCTACATGAATAAATATCAGCTAAGGAGTGAATACAGCGTAAATACATGACACTGGACAGAGCTCTGAAGAATGCTAACATTAAAACTCAGGAGAATAGACTAGCAAAGGAGGCTGAAAAAGTAAGAAATGTTCTAATGTGGTATCTAACAATATAACTATTCTATCTTCATATAACTTTTGGTGACTCTGTGAAATTACTTAATTCCTCCCCCCCTTAAAATATAAGATATTTGGGGCAAGGACCTTGTTGTCTTGCTTACTGCTGTATGCTTAGCATACAGTGCTTGATAAACATGGGTATTCTATAATATTTGTTGAACTACTGAATTATGAAGACAAGTGACCAGATAGGAGGGAGGCAAGAAGAAAAAAAATATGTGGTATTAGAAAACCAAAGAAGGAAATCTAGTCAATTAGTAGGTATTGGTCAGGTAAGATCAGGACTGAAAAATGTAATTTTGCTTTAGCAATAAGGAGAATGTTAGTGAACTTAGCTAGGAGAGTTTTGGTGGGGTGGTGGGAGCAAAGTCCAGATTAGATTGGGTTGAAGAGAAAACGGCAGGTGTGGGCATGGAAACAGGGAATGTATACAACTCAAGACAAGAGATTATGAATGAGAGAAGAACAAAAAGTAACTGGAAGGAGGTGTTTGTTTCAAGGTTTTTTTTTAAGCTATGACTTAAAACTATTTAAATGTCATTAAAAATACATCTGGTGTGTGTGATAATTGATAGCAGACAGATAAAGCTGGTGTGTATGATAGCTGATAAGGACAGAAGGATCTAGAGCATAGATGTCAGGATAGCCTATAGTGGGATGCAGGGACATATCCACTATAACTGAAGGGAGCAGTGCCTAATATAGATGTAGATAGGTTTAGATGCAAAAGGTGGTGAAATTGCAGTCTAGGTCAGCAGAGAATAAAGAAGTGGTTTAAGGTTATTGGAAAAGAATTAAAGAAACTATTTTATTGAGAGAAATGGAAAGTGAACTGGTGAAGGATGATAGCAATTCAGGCAATTTTAAGGTTCTTTTAAGTTTGCTGGCTATACATTTATACAGTGCTACCAATCTGACTCATTTGGATGATGTTTAGCAAGCACAATGCAGTCTATGTGTAACCAGAGAAGTTGAAGGGTTGAATTCATCATGGTTTGCATCTCAGTAGGCAGTTCCAATTAAAGGAAAAGGGGCAAGCAAGTTTGAAGCCTCAGCAAGGGAGAGATCAAAGAGACTCAAAATCTGAACAAATTAGAAGAGACTGTAGGAAAAGGCTGACTCACAAGACAAGATAAATAAGTGAAATGAATTGGAAGACTAAGACTGGTCAAACAGGAGTTCTTAGGCAGACAAGCTACAAAAACAGGAAGTTTGGGTCAGAGAAAGTGATACCTGAAGAAGAGACTTCAGAAGGAGGCAGGTTTCAGTGAGGTTCCAGGTATGGCCATAGGTTGGTGGAGGCGACAGAAAGAACCTGCAAGAATGAAAACAGGAAGGAAGAATGAGACGCAATGGCAATAACTGGGTCAACCTCCTAGACATTAACATCCTTCTTGATAAGAGGAGTTAGGGAGGAAAGAAAGTTCATAAATCTGTTGCCAAAAATCCTCAGTAGGGGAGTGTCTACAAGGTCTACAAAGGAGGGACTATGTATAAAAGAAGAGAAATCAAGAAATGGTAAACCTTCAAGGGAACTGGCATTTTTTTTCCAATATATGAAATTTATTCTCAAATTGGTTTCCATACAACACCCAGTGCTCATCCCAAAAGGTGCCCTCCTCAATACCCATCACCCACCCTCCCCTCCCTCCCACCCCCATCAACCCTCAGTTTGTTCTCAGTTTTTAACAGTCTCTTATGCTTTGGCTCTCTCCCACTCTAACCTCTTTTTTTTTTTCCTTGCCCTCCCCCATGGGTTTCTGTTAAGTTTCTCAGGATCCACATAAGAGTGAAAACATATGGTATCTGTCTTTCTCTGTATGGCTTATTTCACTTAGCATAACACTTTCCAGTTCCATCCATGTTGCTACAAAGGGCCATATTTCATTCTTTCTCATTGCCACGTAGTACTCCATTGTGTATATAAACCAAAATTTTTCTCCATTCATCAGTTGATGGACATTTAGGCTCTTTCCATAATTTGGCTATTGTTGAGAGTGCTGCTATAAACATTGGGGTACGAGTGCCCCTACGCATCAGTACTCCTGTATCCCTTGGGTAAATTCCTAGCAGTGCTACTGCTGGGTCATAGGGTGGGTCTATTTTAATTTTTTGAGGAACCTCCACACTGTTTTCCAGAGTGGCTGCACCAGTTTGCATTCCCACCAACAGTGCAAGAGGGTTCCCGTTTCTCCACATCCTCGCCAGCATCTATAGTCTCCTGATTGGTTCATTTTGGCCACTCTGACTGGCATGAGGTGATATCTGAGTGTGGTTTTGATTTGTATTTCCCTGATGAGGAGCGACGTTGAGCATCTTTTCATGTGCCTGTTGGCCATCCGGATGTCTTCTTTAGAAAAGTGTCTATTCATGTTTTCTGCCCATTTCTTCACTGGGTTATTTGTTTTTCGGGTGTGGAGTTTGGTGAGCTCTTTATAGATTTTGGATACTAGCCCTTTGTCCGATATGTCATTTGCAAATATCTTTTCCCATTCCGTTGGTTGCCTTTTAGTTTTGTTGGTTGTTTCCTATGCTGTGCAGAAGCTTTTTATCTTCATGAGGTCCCAGTAGTTCATTTTTGCTTTTAATTCCCTTGCCTTTGGAGATGTGTCAAGTAAGAAATTGCTATGGCTGAGGTCAGAGAGGTCTTTTCCTGCTTTCTCCTCTAGGGTTTTGATGGTTTCCTGTTTCACATTTAGGTCCTTTATCCATTTTGAGTTTATTTTTGTGAATGGTGTGAGAAAGTGGTCTAGTTTCAATCTTCTGCATGTTGCTGTCCAGTTCTCCCAGCACCATTTGTTAAAGAGACTGTCTTTTTTCCATTGGATGTTCTTTCCTGCTTTGTCAAAGATGAGTTGGCCACACGTTTGTGGGTCTAGTTCTGGGGATTCTATTCTATTCCATTGGTCTATGTGTCTGTTTTTGTGCTAATACCATGCTGTCTTGATGATGACAGCTTTGTAGTAGAGGCTAAAGTCTGGGATTGTGATGCCTCCTGCTTTGGTCTTCTTCTTCAAAATTACTTTGTCTATTTGGGGCCTTTTGTGGTTCCATATGAATTTTAGGATTGCTTGTTCTAGTTTTGAGAAGAATGCTGGTGCAATTTTGATTGGGATTGCATTGAATGTGTAGATAGCTTTGGGTAGTCAATTTCAAAATTGACATTTTGAAAATATTCTTCCAATCCATGAGCATGGAATGTTTTTCCATTTCTTTATATCTTCTTCAATTTCCTTCATAAGCTTTCCATATTTTTCAGCATACAGATCTTTTACATCTTTGGTTAGATTTATTCCTAGGTATTTTATGCTTCTTGGTGCAATTGTGAATGGGATCAGTTTCTTTATTTGTCTTTCTGTTGCTTCATTGTTAGTGTATAAGAATGCAACTGATTTCTGTACATTGATTTTGTATCCTGCAGCTTTGCTAAATTCATGTATCAGTTCTAGCAGACTTTTGGTGGAGTCTATCGGATTTTCCATGTATACTATCATGTCATCTGCACAAAGTGAAAGCTTGACTTCATCTTTGCCAATTTTGATGCCTTTGATTTCATTTTGTTGTCTGATTGCTGATGCTAGAACTTCCAACACTATGTTAAACAACAGCGGTGAGAGTGGACATCCCTGTCGTGTTCCTGATCTCAGGGAAAAAGCTCTCAGGTTTTCCCTGTTGAGGATGATGTTAGCTGTGGGCTTTTCATAAATGGCTTTTATGATCTTTAAGTATGTTCCTTCTATCCCGACTTTCTTGAGGGTTTTTTTAAGAAACGTTGCTGAATTTTGTTAAAGGCCTTTTCTGCATCGATTGACAGGATCATATGGTTCTTATCTTTTCTTTTATTAATGTGGTGTATCACGTTGATTGATTTGCAAATGTTGAACCAGCCCTGCATCCCAGGAATGAATCCCACTTGATCATGGTGAATAATTCTTTTTATATGCTGTTGAATTCGATTTGCTAGTATCTTACTGAGAATTTTTCATCCATATTCATCAGGGATATTGGTCTGTAGTTCTCTTTTTTTAATGGGTCTCTGTCTGGTTTAGGAATCAAAGTAATGCTGGCTTCATAGAATGAGTCTGGAAGTTTTCCTTCCCTTTCTACTTTTTGGAATAGCTTGAGAAGGATAGGTATTATCTCTGCTTTAAATGTCTGGTAGAACTCCCCTGGGAAGCCATCTGGTCCTGGACTCTTATTTGTTGGGAGATTTTTGGTAACTGATTCAATATCTTCGCTGGTTATGGGTGTGTTCACGCTTTCTATTTCCTCCTGATTGAGTTTGGAAGAGTGTGGGTGTTTAGGAATTTGTCCATTTCTTCCAGGTTGTCCAGTTTTTGGCATATAATTTTTCATAGTATTCCCTGATAATTGCTTGTATCTCTGAGGGATTGATTGTAATAATTCCATTTTCATTCATGATTTTGTCTATTTGGGTCATCTCCCTTTTCTTTTTGAGAAGCCTGGCTAGAGGTTTATCAATTTTGTTTATTTTTTCAAAAAACCAACTCTTGGTTTCGTTGATCTGCTCTACAGTTTTTTTAGATTCTATATTGTTGATTTCTGCTCTGATCTTTATTATTTCTCTTCTTCTGCTGGGTTTAGGCTGTCTTTGCTGTTCTGCTTCTATTTCCTTTAGGTGTGCTGTTACATTTTGTATTTGGGATTTTTCTTGTTTCTTGAGATAGGCCTGGATTGCAATGTATTTTCCTCTCAGGACTGCCTTCACTGCATCCCAAAGCTTTTGGATTGTTGTATTTTCATTTTCGTTTGTTTCCATATATTTTTTAATTTCTTCTCTAATTGCCTGGTTGACCCACTCATTCTTTAGTAGGGTGTTCTTTAACCTCCATGCTTTTGGAGGTTTTCCAGACTTTTTCCTTTGGTTGATTTCAAGCTTCATAGCATTGTGGTCTGAAAGTATGCATGGTATGATTTCAATTCTTGTATACTTATGAAGGGCTGTTTTGTGACCCCGTATGTGATCTATCTTGGAGAATGTTCCATGTGCACTCGAGAAGAAAGTATATTCTGTTGCTTTGGGATGCAGAGTTCTAAATATATCTGTCAAGTCCATCTGATCCAATGTCTCATTCAGGGCCCTTGTTTCTTTATTGACCGTGTGTCTAGATGATCTATCCATTTCTGTAAGTGGGGTGTTAAAGTCCCCTGCAATTACCACATTCTTATCAATAAGGTTGCTTATGTTTGTGAGTAATTGTTTTATATATTTGGGGGCTCCCGTATTCGGCACATAGACATTTATAATTGTTAGCTCTTGCTGATGGATAGACCCTGTAATTATCATATAATGCCCTTCTTCATCTTTTGTCACAGCCTTTAATTTAAAGTCTAGTTTGTCTGATATAAGTATGGCTACTCCAGCTTTCTTTTGGCTTCCAGTAGCATGATAAATAGTTCTCCATCCCCTCACTCTCAATCTGAAGGTGTCCTCAGGTCTAAAATGAGTCTCTTGTAGACAACAAATAGATGGGTCTTGTTTTTTTATCCATTCTGATACCCTATGTGTTTTGGTTGGCGCATTGAGTCCGTTTACATTCAGTGTTATTATAGAAAGATACGGGTTTAGAGTCATTGTGATGTCTATATGTTTCATGCTTGTAGCGATGTCTCTGGTACTTTGTCTCACAGGATCCCCCTTAGGATCTCTTGTAGGACTGTCTAGTGGTGATGAATTCCTTCAGTTTTTGTTTGTTTGGGAAGACCTTTATCTCTCCTTCTATTCTAAATGACAGACTTGCTGGATAAAGGATTCTCGGCTGCATATTTTTCCTGTTCATCACATTGAAGATCTCCTGCCATTCCTTTCTGGCCTGCCAAGTTTCAGAAGAGAGATCGGTCACGAGTCTTATAGGTCTCCCTTTATATGTTAGGGCACATTTATCTCTAGCTGCTTTCAGAATTTTCTCTTTATCCTTGTATTTTGCCAGTTTCACTATATGTCGTGCAGAAATCGGTTCAAGTTACGTCTGAAAGGAGTTCTCTGTGCCTCTTGGATTTCAATGCCTTTTTCCTTCCCCAGATCCAGGAAGTTCTCAGCTATTATTTCTTCAAGTACACCTTCAGCACCTTTCCCTCTGTCTTCCTCCTCTGGAATACCAATTATGCATATATTATTTCTTTTTAGTGCATCACTTGGTTCTCTAATTTTCCCCTCACACTCCTGGATTTTTTTATCTCTCTTTTTCTCAGCTTCTTCTTTTTCCATAATTTTATTGTCTAGTTCACCTATTCTCTCCTCTGCCTCTTCAATCCGAGCTGTGGTCATTTCCATTTTATTTTGTAGCTCATTTATCGCATTTTTTAGGTCCTCCTGACTATTCCTTAGACCCTTGATCTCTGTAGCAATAGATTCTCTGCCGTCCTCTATACTGTTTTCAAGCCCAGCGATTAATTTTATGAATATTATTCTAAATTCACTTTATGTTATATTGTTTAAATCCTTTTTGATCAGTTTGTTAGCTGTTGTTATTTCCTGGAGATTATTTGAGGGGAATTCTTCCGTTTGGTCATTTTGGATAGTTCCTGGAGTGGTGCGGAACTGCAGGGCACTTCCTCTGTGTGTTGGTGGGTGGGGCCGCAGTCTGACCTGATGTCTGCTCCCAGCCCACCGCTGGGGCCACAGTCAGACTGGTGTGTGCCTTCTCTTTCCCTCTCCTAGGGGCGGGATTCACTGTGGGGTGGCGTGGCCCGTCTGGGCTACTTGCACACTGCCAGGCTTGTGGTGCTGGGGATCTGACGTGTTAGCTGGGGTGGGTAGGCAAGGTGCATGGGGGTGGGAGGGGCAGGCTCAGCTTGCTTTTCCTTCTGTGATCTGCTTCGGGAGGGGCCCTGCGGCACCAGGAGGGAGTCAGACCCGCCGCCGGAGGTGTGGATCCGCAGAAGCATAGCGTTGGGTGTTTGCGTGGTGCCAGCAAGTTCCCTGGCAGGAACTGGTTCCCTTTGGGATTTTGGCTGGGGGATGGGCGAGGGAGATGGCACTGGGGAGCGCCTTTGTTCCGTGCCAAACTGAGCTCTGTCATCCCAGGGCTCAGCAACTCTCCCTCCCGTTGTCCTCCAGCCTTCCTGCTCTCTGAGCAGAGCTGTTAACCTATAACCTTCCAGATGTTAAGTCCCGCTTGCTGTCCGAACACACTCTGTCCAGCCCCTCTGCTTTTGCAAGCCAGACTCAGGGGCTCTGCTTGGTCAGCGGGCCGCCCCTCTACCCCGGCTCCCTCCCGCCAGTCCGTGTAGCGTGCACTGCCTTGCCGCCCTTCCTACCCTCTTCCCTGGGCCTCTTGTCTGCACTTGGCTCCTGAGACTCTGTTCTCCTAGTCTTGTGGCAGTTTACTCGGTTATTTAGGCAGGTGTAGGTGGAATCTAAGTGATCAGCAGGACTCGGTGAGCCCAGCGTCCTCCTACACCGCCATCTTCCAATCGAGCGGAACTGACATTTTTATGAGAAAGTCTGGAGCTGTGATCTGAAAACATCAACGAGGAGTACAGAGAACTTGACCCCACTCCGTGATCCTGATGCAAGGACAGTGTGAGAAAATAAATGTTTTCTGACAGGGCTTCAGGAAAGAGAATTTCTCAGAAGGAACACACGTTAAAGCAAGAGGGGAGGGAGGAAGGAAATGAAGCATTTTATGAAAAGACCACAGGTGTAGGGAGCTCATGGTAATGGAATCAAAAGTCCAGAGAAAAAAGGTAGGGGTTTGGGTTGGGAAGCGGAGTGTGCTGTTAGGGGAGTGTTGGGAAGAAAGGAAACACAAGGTATTCTAGAAATAAAGGTGAGCATAGGAAGATGGGACTTTTCTTGAGAAGTAACCAACAAATGGAAATTTGAGGCAGAGTTAACAGGTCATTTCTAAGATTGACTTTTAGTTGCCACTCGGTTGTGGACAGGTAGGGAGACTCACAGGTGGATATGACCTTCAGCACTGGATGCTCCTTAAACTCAATATCTCAGTCACAAATTTATAGGCCCAGTCGTGTTGCCAGGTGTTATGGCAATGAAGCATGTAGTGAAGCAGCAGGAGCCTAAATCAATGGAAGGCTGCTGGGCAGTGCAGCTGTGCACTGGTGGGAAGAGTAACCAAGAACCCAGGGGGAACATGGCAGGAGACTTGGGTAAAAGGAAGCTGGCTGGCTAGTTGGCTCAAACCCTTTTCTGTGTCTCTTAATTTCACCTGTCAGAGTATAAGAGCTGAAAGAATTTGGAGGGGGTCCTGGGTTTTTTTTAATGAGGAAAAATAAAGTTTAAAGGGTTTTAATGTCAAACCCAAGGTGAGAAGCCAAAATGAGAACAAAAAGTCACATTTTCTTCTAGTCTGACACTAGAACATAGTCGTGTTCTTTCTTAGTCTCTTTCTCTGAGTTTCTTTCAGATTTTAATTGAGGGAGTATTATATTATCCCATTTTAAACAAATTTTTTTTGATTTTATGTTTTCTGGAGCTTGTAAATAAAAAACATTGTTCTTAACAGTGAAATGTAGTTATAGTCAGTATTATACGGAGCACATACGTTCATGAATATTATCATGTTCAGTTACTCCATATAATGTTTCCTTTACACATGGTAATAAATATTTTATTCAAAGCCATTAAAATGAAATATTCAGAGGTACACATTTGCAACAACATTTCCAAAAGCAATTAGAAGATTACAAACTGATGGAAATATTTTCTAAGTGATGTCTACTGTGAAACAAGTTCTACTTTTAATCTGTTCTTTGAAGAGGATGACCAATTTTTTTTAAGTTGAAATGTCATAATGGTTGGATGAGTGAGCGATCCCTTTGGGCTGGAAGGAGCATTTTTCAAGTTGGAATAGGAAACATTGATTTATATAAGACAATTTGGCATATCCTGGATGTTTAAATCATTGGAGAGGCTCTACTGTTTGAAAGTTAGATTTCAGCTGTTGAATAAATTGTACTGTTTTGTGGCCATCTGTTCCATAATGAAACACATTCGTTAGATGTATACTTGTTCAAATATTTGAAATCCTGAGAGTAAGAACTGGAAGATATAACACTAAAGATAAAATTGTGCTTCCGATGCAACTTAATTAGCATGTTACTCTTATAGTGTAAAGGAGCATGGTAGTGAAGAAAATTTAAATATTTTAAGTAGTTGCTTTTATTTGAAAAATGTCAATAATTGACCAGAAGTATTTCAGTGATATTTCAATAATATCTGAAAAAAGAGCACCTGGGTGGCTCAGTTGGTTAAGCATCTGACTCTTGATTTTGGCTCAAGTCATCATCTCATAGTTATGAGATCAAGCCCTGCATCGGGCTCTGCACTGAGCATGGAGGCTGCTTAAGATTCTCTCTCTCAGAGTGCCTGCGTGGCTCAGTTGGTTAAACATTGGACTCTTGATTTCGGCTCAGGTCATGATTTCACCATTTGTGAGACTGAGCCCCGCGTCAGGCTCTATGCTGACAGCTAGGAGCCTGCTTGGAATTCTCACTCTGTCCCTCTTTCTTTGCCCTTCCCTTGCACTCACTTCCTCTGTCTCTCCCCCAACACCCCCAAAAAAAGAATAAATAAACTTAAAAAAACACACACACAAAGTAGTTGGTATTAATTATAGGTAATATCAGCTGTTCACACTGAATATTTTAGAACTTTATACCTTTCCTAAAGTAATAGTTAAAACTGTGATTCAATTAAGAAAATGCATTCAAGAGCATACACAATTACATTTATTTTTCTATTATAGAGATTTTATAAAAATAATTTTTAAAAATGGAGGCATGAATATCCTGTTTGTATAGCATCAAATGATGTGTTTTTGACCTAGCTGAAAATATTGTAAAATATTTTTGAGTTTTAAATATTTTGCATTTGTAAGATAAGTCAGGTGAAGAAATCTGGTCAACAATTACCAATCTTACATAAACATTGCATGTATTAAATATTCTGAATTTTTTTTGTTTATTGATGCTTGAAAGTAATATTTTTTAGACTGAACTTAAAGATGAAGGCCTTCTTATAGTTTTTGCCAATATGTGTAACTTTTATAATTGTTGTAAGTGTTTTGCAGTTACATACAAGACCTAGAAAAATCGCTTTTAAGATTCAATCAAGTAGAACCAGAAAATGGTTTTCAGATTATGTTGTCTTTTTGTTTGGTAGGATTTTGTGAAATGAAAGGGGATTAGAAAAGGAGAAGCAGTAACCTGAAGGAATAGTACTCAGCGTACTGATGTTAGGAGGGAGCACATTTTTTGTACAGGGTAATGTTTTATTTCCTTTGTCCTATTCTGTCCCAATGCCAGGAGTTACACAGCCCCTTGAAATGGAGTGTTTTGATGGTGATAATTGATGCCCAGATAATGCTCTCTGGACCAAGGCTAAGGATGCAGGCACCTTACTATATACATTTCTGGAAAGAATATGAGTTAATGTCCATTAGCCTCCAAATGGTAAATTTCAACAGCTGCTTGGAGAAGATGGTGGGGGAAAAGTTGAGGGTCTGAGAAATCATTTCCTTAAAGCAAGATTTAAGAAGCCTGGAAAGTTTTCAAGACCTATTATGAAAATGAAAGCTAACTTGCTTGGCATCTAACCTGTATTTGCTTGGATAAAAAAAAAAATAGTTGTTGGGGCGCCTGGGTGGCTCAGTTGGTTGAACGTCCGACTTCAGCTCAGGTCACGATCTCGCAGTCCGTGAGTTCAAGCCCCGCGTGGGGCTCTGGGCTGATGGCTCAGAGCCTGGTGCCTGCTTCCGATTCTGTGTCTCCCTCTCTCTCTGCCCTTCCCCCGTTCATGCTCTGTCTCTCTCTGTCTCAAAAATAAATAAAATGTTAAAAAAAAATTTTTTTTAAATAAAAAAAAATAGTTGTTTTTATTGAAATATAATTGGCCCAAAATACTGTATTAGTTTCCGGTATACACAATAATGATTTTATATATGTATATATTAAAAATGATTACTACAATAAGTCTAGTTAACATCCATCACCACAGTTATATATTTTTTCTTATGAGAACTTTTAAGATCTACTCTCAGCAAATTTCAAATATGACACACAATATTATTAACTAAAGCACCATGTAGTACATTAAACCCTATTGCTTTTATGTAACTGAAACTTTGTATCTTTTGGCCACCTACCTCACAGATAACCCACCCCCACCACTAGCAACCACCAACCTGTTCACTGTCTGTAAGTTTGGTTGGTTGATTGTTTTTAAGATTCAATATATACGTGAGATGATACGGTATTTATCATCCTCTGATTTATTTTACTTAACATAATGCCCGCAAGGTCCAACCATGTTGTCCAAAATTTCAGAATGTGTACACACACACACACACACACACACACACACACATATACATCACATCACATTACATTTTCGTTGGCTATTTCCATCATGTCTTGGCTATTGTAAATAATGCTGCAGTGAAAATGGGGGTACAGTTTTGGTATATTGTATTTCCATTTTCATTTCTCTCAAGGTGTTTTTTGACTTCTCTTTCAACTTTTAACTTCTTTTTTGACCTATTCGTTGACCATAGCATATTGTTTAGTCTCTATGTTTTTGTGAATTTTCCAATTTTCTTATAATTTCTAGTTTCATACCATTGTGGTCAGAATAAATGTTTGAGGGGCGCCTGGGTGGCGCAGTCGGTTAAGCGTCCGACTTCAGCCAGGTCACGATCTCGCGGTCCGTGAGTTCGAGCCCCGCGTCGGGCTCTGGGCTGATGGCTCAGAGCCTGGAGCCTGCTTCCGATTCTGTGTCTCCCTCTCTCTCTGCGCCTCCCCCGTTCATGCTCTGTCTCTCTCTGTCCCAAAAATAAATAAACGTTGAAAAAAAAAATAAAAAAAAAAAGAATAAATGTTTGATATGGTTCAATCTTCTTAAATTTATTAAGAATCATTTGTGATATGATCTAACCTAGAGCATGTTCCATGTATGCTTAAGAAGAATGTGTATTGTGCTGCTGTTCAATGGATTGTTCTGTAAATGTCTGTTAAGTTCATTTTATTTAATGTGTCATTTAGGTCCAATGTTTTCTTATTGATTTTCTGTCTGGGTGATTAATCCATTGATAAAAGTGGACATTAAAGTCCTCTACTATCATATTGCTATCTATTTCTCACTTCAGGTATGATAATACTTCATATATTAGGTGTTCCTATATTGGGTGCACAAATATTTACAAATATTATAACCTTTCATTGGAGGAAGAGTTTTATCATTACATAATAACTTTTTAAATTTTTATGTTGCTTTCTTTTTGAAGTATAGTTGACACACAGTCTTACATTAGTTTCAGGTATATGACACAGTGCTTCACCAACCCATATGTTATATTATGCTCACCACAGTGTAGCTACTGTCACTATGCTAATACCACTTACTATATTCCCTCTGTTGTGCCCTTTATCCCCATGAGTTTATTCCATAAATGAAAGCTTATATCTCCCACTCCCCTTTACCCATTTTGCCCATTACCTTACCCACTTTTCTTACAATCTTGAGTTTATTCTTTGTATTTATGAACCTGTTTCTGCTTTTGTTTATTCATTTGTTTTTTAGATTCCACATATAAGTAAAATCATATGATATTTGTCTTTCCCTGACATTTTACCCAGCATAATACCTTTAGGTCCATCCATGTTATTGCAAATGGTGAAATCTCATTCTTTTTCATGATATCCCTGTGTGTGTGTGTGTGTGTGTGTGTGTGTGTATGCATGTGCACACATGCTCACACGCATGTATACTATGTCTTCTTTATCCATTCAACTGTCAGTGGACACTTGGTTTACTTCCATGTCTTAGCTATTGTAAATACTGTGCAATAAACATAGAGGTGCATATATCTTTTGGAATTAATGTTTTCATTTTTTCTGGATAAATACACAATAGTGGAATTACTGGATCATATGGTCATTGTAATTTTAATTTTTTGAGGAACCTCTATACTGTTTTCCATAGTGACTGTACCAATTACATTCCCACCAACAGTGCATGAGGGTTCCTTTTTCTCCATATCCTCATCAACACTTGTTATGCCTTGTCTTTTTATTTTAGCCATTCTGACAGGCATGAGGTGATGTCTCATTGTAGTTTTCATTTGAATTTTTCTGATTAGTGATGTTTAGCATCTTTTCATATGTCTGTTGGCCATCTGCCTATCTTCTTTGGAAAAATGTCTATCCAAGTCCTCTGCACATTTTTAAATCAATTATTTGGTTGTGTTGTTGTTTGTTGTTGTTTGCTGTTGATTTCTATAAGTTCTTTATATATTTTGGATATTAACCCCCCATCAGATATGTTATTTGCAAACATCTTGTCCCATTCAGTAGGTTGCTTTTTCATTTTGTTGATGGTTTTTTTTCACTGTGCAGAAGCTTTTAATTTTAGTGTACTCCCGATATTTTATTTCTGCTTTTGTTTCCCTGGCCTGAGAGGAGATATCTGGAAAAATGTTACTAAGGTCAATGTGACTAAGGTCAAAGAAATTACTGCCTGTTTTCTTCAGGGATTTTTATGGTTTCAGGTCTCACGTTTAGATCTTGAATCCATTTTGAATTTATTTTTGTGTATGGTGTAAGAAAGTGGTCCAGTTTTATTCTTTTGCGTGTAGATGTCCAGTTTTCCCAATACCTGTTTGTTCAAGAAACTATCTTTTCCCCATTGTATATTCTCTTTTGTCATAGACAGACCATACAAATTTGGGTTTATTTCTGGACTCTCCGTTCTGTTGATCTTTGTGTCTATTTTTGTGCCAGTATTTTACTGTTTTGATTACCACAGCTTTGTATATATCTTCAAATCTGGAATTGTGATACCTCTGGCTTGTTTTTTTTCTATCTCAAGATGTCTTTGGCTCTTCAGCGTCTTTTGTGGTTCCATACAAATTTTAAGATTATTTATTCTAGTTCTGTGAAAAATGTTGTTAGTATTTTGATAGAAATTTCATTGACTCTATAGATTGCTTTGCATAGTATAGTCATTTAAATATTAATTCTTTGACTCCTGGAACTTGAAATATCTTTCCATTTGTGTCGTATTCAATTTCTTTCAATGGTGTTTTAAAGTTTTCAGAGTAGAGGTCTTTCATCTCCTTTGCTAAGTTTATTCCTAGGTATTTTATTATGTTTGGTGAAATTGTAAGTGAAATTTTTTTCTAGTTTCTCTGCTATTTCATTATTAGTATATAGAAAAACAACCAATTGCTGTGTATTAATTTTGTATCCTGCAATTTTGCTGAATTAATTTATTACTTAAAGTTGTTTTTTGGTGGGATCTTCAGGGTTTTCTCTGTGTAGTACCATGTTATCCGTGAATAGTGACAATTTAATGTCCTCCATACTAATGTGGATACCTTCATATTTCTTTCTCTTGTCTGATTGATGTGGCTAAGGACTTCTAATATGATGAATAAAAATAGCAAGAGTTTCCATTCTTGTCTCATTCCAGATCTTAGGAAGGAAAGCTCTCAGTTTTTCACCAATGAGTATGATGTTAGCTGTGTCTTTTTTTACAGATGGCCTCTATTACATTGAGGTATATTCTCTCTAAAGCCACTTTGTTGAGTGTTTGTCATCAACATTATAAATTTTATCAAATGCTTTTTATGCACCTATTGAAGAGATAATATGATTTTTATCTTTTGTTAATGTGGTATATATCACTTTGATTGATTTGGAAATATTGAACCACTCTGGTGAATAATACTTTCAATGAATTTTTTAATTCATTTTAATGCAGTTTGCTAACATTTTATTGAAGATTTTTGCATCAGTGTTCATCAGGGATAATAATGACCTTATTTTTAAATATTAATATAATATGATTAATACCGTTAGAAATTAATACAGTGATATTATACAAGTTGTCATGGGTCAGTTTACAAGAGAATGATTTACCTAAGGTCACAAAAATTGATTCTTGCCACCATTAAATGTGAAACAGTTTTGACCCTTATTACTAAAGAGAAGCCAATCAATGTTGAGTCAAGGTAAATAATGTAGTATTTTAGGAAGTTCAGCTTGCTGGAGTCTGGGGTTAGGTTGGGGGAAAAAATACAAGAGATAAGAACACCAGTGAGAGATTGTTGCTATACCCCAGGTGACGCAAGAGTCAAGGTACAGCATGGTACAAAAGAACCAGCCCAGGCAATGGCATCAGAGAGTTGAAGATACTGGCTCTACCACTTATCAGCCATGTAGTATGGGGGAGTCATAGAATCAATTATCAATTTTATAATGACATTCTTTTCTATTATCACAGTCTTTCTCCTAAAGTCTATTTTGCCTGAAATAAGTGTACCTCCCCAGCATTCGTTTAGTTTCTATTTGCATATAATATCTATTTCCATTGTGATATTTTTAGTCTATGCATTCTTCTGGTCTATGTATTTGTTTTTGTACCAGCACCTTACTGTTTTGATTACTATAGCTTTATAATATAGCATAAAATCAGGAAGTATGGTGCTTCCTGCTTTGTTTTTCTTTCTCAGAATTGCTTTTGCTATTTAGGTGTTTTGTGTTACATATAAATTTTAGGATTCTTTTCTTCTGTAAAAAACGCCATGGGAATCTAGATAGGAATTTCTACAGGTGGCTTTTCATAGTATGAATATTTTAATACTATTCCTCCAATCCATAAACATGGGGTAATTTATTTGTATCTTCATTTTCTTTTATTAAAATGTCTTACAGTTCTCAGTGTAGAGATCTTTTACCTCCTTGATTAAGTTTATCTCTAAGTATTTTATTGTTTTTGATGCTATTGTAAATGGGATCAATTTCTTTATTTTTAGATAATTTATGGTTAGTGTTTAGAAATGCTACTGATTTCGGGGCGCCTGGGTGGCGCAGTCGGTTAAGCGTCCGACTTCAGCCAGGTCACGATCTCGCAGTCTGTGAGTTCGAGCCCCGCGTCAGGCTCTGGGCTGATGGCTCGGAGCCTGGAGCCTGTTTCCGATTCTGTGTCTCCCTCTCTCTCTGCCCCTCCCCCGTTCATGCTCTGTCTCTCTCTCTCTGTCCCAAAAAATAAATAAACGTTGAAAAAAAAAAAATTTAAAAAAAAAAAAAAAAAGAAATGCTACTGATTTCTATTTAACTTTGTATCTTGCAAATTTGCTTAATTAATTTATTTGGTTTAGTGTTTTGGTGGGGTCTTTAAGATTTTATACATATAAAATATATCATCTGCAAATAGAGACAATTTTACTTCAGTTCTTTTTTTTCCATTAAAAAAATTTTTTTTTAATTTATCATCAAGCTAGCTAACATACAGTATATACAGTGTGCTTTTGGTTTCAGGGGTGGATTTCTGTGATTCATCACTTACATACAACACCCAGTGCTCATCCCAACAAGTGCCCTCCTCAATGGCCATCACCCGTTTTCCCCTCTCCCCTGCCCTCCCCCAATCAACTCTGTTTGTTCTCTATATTTAAGAGTTTCTTATGGGTTTACCTCCCTCTCTGTTTGAAACTATTTTTTCCCTTCTCTTCCCCCATGGTCTTCTGTTAAGTTTCTCAAGATCCACAAATGAGTGAAAACATGTGGTATCTGTCTTTCTCTGACTGACTTATTTATTTCATTTAACATAATACCCTCCAGTTCCATCAACGTTTTTTGCAAACGGCAGGATTTCATTCTTTCTCATTGCCAAGTAGTATTCCATTGTGTATATAAACCACATCTTTATCCATTTATCAGTTGATGGACATTTGGGCTCTTTCCATGATTTGGCTATTGTTGAAAGCACTGCTATAAACATTGGGTTACAAGTGCCTCTATTAATCAACACTCCTGTATCCTTTGAATAAATTCCTAGTAGTGGTATTGCTGGGTCATAGGGTAGTTCTACTTTTAATTTTTTGAGGAACCTCTACACTGTTTCCAGAGCAGCTGCACCAGGTTGCATTCCCACCAACAGTGCAAGAGGTTCACGTTTCTCTACATCCTTGCCAACATCCATTGTTTCCTGAGTTGTTAATTTTAGCCACTCTGACTGGTGTGAGGTGGTATCTCAGTGTGGTTTTGATTTGTATTTCCCTGGTGATGAGTGATGTTGAGCATCTTTTCATGTGTCTGTTGGCCATCTGGATGTCTTCTTTAGAAAAGGATCTATTCATGTCTTCTGCCCATGTCTTCACTGGATTATTTGTTTTTCTGGTGTTGAGTTTGGTAATTTATAGATTTTGGATACTAACCTTTATCCAACATGCCATTTGCAAATATCTTCCATTCTGTCCATTGCCTTTTAGTTTTGTTGATTGTTTCCTTTGCTATGCAGAAGCTTATTTTGATGAGGTCCCAATAGTTCATTTTTACTTTTATTTCCGTTGCCTTTAGAGATGTGTCAAGCAAGAAATTGCTGTGGCTAAGGTCAAAGAGGTTGTTGCCTGTTTTCTCTTCTAGAGTTTTGGTGGTTTCCTGTCATATATATATATATATATATATATATATATATATATATTCATTCTTCCATTTTGAGTTTATTTTTGTGTTTGGTGTAATAAAGTGGTCCGGTTTCATTCTTTATGTTGCTGTCCAGTTCTCCCAGCACCATTTGGTAAAGAGACTGTCTTTTTTCCATTGGATACTCTTTCCTGCTTTGTCAGAGATTAGTTGGCCATACATTTGTGGATCCGATTCTGGGTTCTCTATTCTACTCCATTGGTCTATGTGTCTGTTTTTGTGCCAATACCATATTGTCTTGATGATTACAGCTTTGTAGTAGAAGCTAAAGTCCAGAATTGTGATGCCTCCCACTTTGGTTTTCTTTTTCAACATTACTTTGGCTATTTGGGGTCTTTTGTGGTTCCATACAAAATTTAGGATTGTTAGTTCTAGCTTTAAGAAGAATGTCGGTGCAATTTTGATTGGGATTGCATTGAATGTGTAGATTGCTTTGGGTAATATGGACATTTTAACAATATTTGTTCTTCTAATCCATGAGTATGGAATGTTTTTCCATTTCTTTGTGTATTCTTTAATTTCTTTCATAAGCTTTCTATAGTTGTCAGCATACAGATCTTTTACATCTTTGATTAAGTTTATTCCTAGGTATTTTATGGTTCTTGGTGCAATTGTAAATGTGATCTATTTCTTGATTTCTATTTCTGTTGCTTCATTATTGGTGTATAGAAATGCAACCAATTTCTGTACATTGATTTTGTATCCTGTGACTTTGCTGAATTCATGGATCAGTTCTAGAAGCTATTTGGTGCAAATCTTTCAGGTTTATTATGTAGAGTATCATGTCATCTGCAAAAAGTGAAAGTTTGACTTCTTCTTTGCCAATTTGGATGCCTCTTATTTCATTTTGTTGTCTGATTTCTGAGGCTAGGACTTCTAACACTATGTTAAACATCAGTGGTGAGAGTGGACATCCCCGCTATGTTCCTGATCTCAGGGGGAAAGATCTCAGTTTTTCCCCATTGAAGATGATATTAGCTATGAGCTTTCCACATATGGCTTTTATGGTGTTTAAGTATGTTCCTTCTATCCCAACTTTCTTGAGGGTTTTTATTAAGAAAGGATGCGGAATTTTGTCAAATACTTTTCCTGCATCTATTGACAGGATCATATGGTTCTTATTCTTTCTTCTGTTATTGTGATGTATCACATTGATTTGAAAATATTGAACCAGCACTGCAGCCCAGGAATGAATCTCACTTCATTGTGGTGAATAATTCTTTTGATATACTGTTGAATTATATTTGCTAGTCCCTTGTTGAGAATTTTCGCATCCATGTTCATCAGGGATATTGGCCTGTAATTGTCCTTTTTTGTGGGGTCTCTGTCTAGTTTGGGAATCAAAGTAATTCTGGTTTCATAGAATGAGTCCAGAATTTTTCCTTCATCTTCTAGTTTTTAGAACAGCTTGAGAAAGATAGATATTAACTCTACTTTAAATGTCTCGTAGAATTCCCCTGGGAAGCCATCTAGCCCAGGACTCTTATTTGTTGGGAGATTTTTGATAACTGATTCACTTTCTTCACTGGTTATGGGTCTGTTCAAATTTTCTATTTCTTCCCATTTGAGTTTTGGTAGTGTGTGGGTGTCTAGGAATTTGTCTATTTTCTCCAAGTTGTCCAGTTTGTTGGCATATATTTTTTCATAGTATTCTCTGATAATTGTTTGTATTTCTGTGATATTGGTTGGGATCTCTCCTCTTCCATTTGTGATTTTTATCTATTCAGGTCCTCTCTCTTTTGTTTTTGAGAAGTCTGGCTAGGGGTTTATCAATTTTGTTTACTTTTTCAAAAAAAACAGCTCTTAGGTTCAATGGTCTGTTCTACTGTTTGTTTTTTTTAATTCTATATGTTTTATTTCTGTTCTAATCTCTATTATTTCCCTTCTTCTTGCTTTGGGGCTTCTTTGCTGTTCTGCTTCTATTTCCTTTAAGTGTGCAGTTAGGTTTTGTATTTGAGATTTTTCTTGTTTCTTGAGATAGGCCTGGATTGCAATATATTTCCACTTAGGACTAACTTTGCTGCATCCCAAAAGGTTTGGACTGTCATGTTTTCATTTTCATTTTGTTTTCATATATTTTTTAATTTCTTCTTTAACTACCTGGTTGACCCATTAATTCTTTAGTAGGATGTTCTTTAACCTCCATGCATTTGTAGGCTTTCCAAATTTTTTCTTATGGTTGATTTCAAGTTTCATAGCATTATTATCTGAAAGTGTGCATGGTATGATCTCAATTCTTTTGAGGGCTCAAAAGGTTTTTAGCCCTCAATTTATTGAGGGCTGTTATGTGATCTATCTTGGAGAATGTTCCATGTGCACTCGAGAAGAATGTGTATTCTACTGCTTTTGGATGAAAAGTTCTGAATATGTCTGTCAAGTCTATCTGATACAGTGTATCATTCAAGGCCATTGTTTCTTTATTGATTTTCTGCCTAGATGATCTGTCCATTGTTGTAAGTGGAGTATTAAAGTCCCCTGCAATTACCTTATTCTTGCCAATAAGATTGCTTATGTTTGTGATTAATTTATATATTTGGGTATACCAAGTTGGAGGCATAAACATTTACAATTGTTAGCTCTTCTTGATGGATAGATCCTGTAATTATGATATAATGCCCTTCTCCATCTCTTGTTACAGCCTTTGGTTTAAAATCTAGTTTGTCTGGTAGAAGTATGGCTACTCCAGCTTTCTTTTGACTTCCAGCAGCATGATAGATGGTTCTCCATTCCCTCACTTTCAATCTGAAGGTGTCCTCAGGTCTAAAATGAGTCTCTTGTATGTAGCATACAGATGGATCTTGGGTTTTTTTGTTTTTATTTTTTTTAATTCATTCTGATACCCTGTGTCTTTTGATTGGAACACTCAATCCATTTACATTCAGATTATTATTGAAAGATATGGGTTTAGAGTCATTGTGATGTAGGTTTCATGCTTGTGGTGATGTCTCTGGTTGTTTGTATTCTTTTCAGCATTCTACCCACAGAGTCCCCCTTAGGATTTCTTGCAGGGTTGGTTTAGTGGTCATAAACTCCTTCAGTTTTTATTTGTCTGGGAAAGTCTTTATCTCTCCTTCTATTTTGAATGACAACTTTGCTGGGTAAAGGATTCTTGGCTGAATATTTTTCCTATTCAGCACATTGAATATTTCCTGCCACTCCCTTTGGCCTGCCAAGTTTCAGGTCTGCTACTACCCTTATGTGTGTACCCTTGTAGGTTAAGGCCCGTTTGTCTCTAGCTGCTTTCAGAATTCTCTTTATCTTTGTATTTTGCCAGTTTCACCATGATATGCCATGGAGAATACCTATTGTTGTTAAATCTAAAGATGGGGTTCTCTGTGCCTCCTGGATTTGGATGTTTGTCCCTTTCTCAAATTAGAGAAGTTCTCAACTATAATTTGTTCAAGTAAATCTTCTGCCCCTTTCTCTCTCTCTGAGAGTTCTTCTGGAACTCCTATGATATGGGTATTATTACATTTCATTGAATCACTTAATTCTCTAATTCTCCCCTCGTGGTCTAGTATTTTCTTATCTCTTTTTTCTTGGCTTCATTGTTTTCCATAATTTTATCTTCTATTTCATTCATTCTGTCCTCTGCTTCCTCTATCTTTGATGTCACTGCAACTAGTTTATTTTATACCTCATTTACAACATTTCTTAATTCATCGTGGCTATTTCTCAGTTCCTTTACCTCTGTAGCATTAGATTCTCTGCTGTCTTCTATGCTTTATCCAAGCCCAGCTATTAATCTTATGATTATTATTCTAAATTCTTGCTCATATATATTGTTTATATTTTTTTAAGCAATTCTCTGGTTGTCATTTCTTCCTGGAATTTCTTTTGGGGAGAATTCTTCCATTTCATCATTTTGGCTAGTTTTCTGTCCCTTGTGTGTTTTACTAGCTTGTTGTGTGTACTGCACCTGCGAGCACTATTATATTAAAAAGGGGTCATACACTGTCCAGGGCGTGGCCCCTCAAGAGGTGTTTTTGGAGTGTGTTGCATGCTCTCTGATGTTGTGACTCTGGTTCTTTATCTCCCTACTCGTAGTGGTGGTTTGGGCCTTCAACCAGGTGTGCTTTGATTTGTTCTTTGAAGTAACCATTGAAAAAAATTTTTTTAAGTTGGGGGGGAGAGTGGTAGAAGAAGCCTTATCCCGTACAAAGAGAGAAATGACAGGGGTGGGGAAAAAGGGAAGAAAAAAAGTTGACCAGGCAGAAAATCAGAAAATCTATACAGTTTAATCCAGAGAGGGAGTGGGAAAAATAAAGAAGAAGGAGATACAGAAGAGGTATAAAAAGAATAGATTAAAAATATCTGCTTAAACCAACACTCAGAATAACCAGAACATAGAAAGGGAGGAAGAGGAGGAAGAGGAGGAGGAGGAGGAAGAAAATATATATATTTGTGTGTATATATATATATATATATATATATATATATATATATATATAAGAACTGACCAAGAATCAAATCAGAAAATGCAAAACCACTGGACTGATACCTGATGGTGCCTTGGAACCAGTGGCTGTGCTGGTCTGGAGGAGGGGCTGTCTGGCTTGGTCAGTTTCTATCTTGCTCTGGTAGATATGCAGTTACCAGGTGTGGGGGGGCGTGGTTTGGTGTAGTGGGTCCTGCCTGCACCGTAGGCCCTTTGTCCATTCCCTGAAGCCCCACCTTGTTGGTGATGGGGAGAAAAATGGTGACACCCAGTCTCTCCCCCACCAGACCGGGTGTCCCACACCACTGTTCAGGCAGTCAGTCCTCACAGTGCTGTGTGGACGTAACTGTGCTGGCTCGTTCTGTTCCACAGTCTATGGTGCCTCCCAGGTACTCAGCTGAGATTCAAACCCTGATGTCTTAAAGGGTCCCACTCCACATGCCCCAGTTCTGGGGAAGTGCCATTCCACACAGCCCACTGACTAAGAGTCTCTGGCTGGTGGGCATCTGCAAGGTCTTCTGTCCTTGAAGGCTATATGATTCTTCCCACAGCACCCAAGGGAGAGGACTGCTCTTTCCAACTGTACCTCTGAGCTGCCTACCAAGCCCAGAGCTGGCTCCCCTCCTCCCCAGGCATGGGACCAGGGTGGCTGGTCCCAGTCTGGAGAAAGACCCACAACCCTAGAATGAGGTAGAAATTGGTTCTTTCTCCATTTTTTCTGTTCCCCGGTCCACGGTTTTTCTCTTGTCCAAATTCAGTCCTACACTTCCATAGCCTCTCTTTCTTTTCCTTTTTTCTCTCCACAGAAGGGGATCCTTCCCCTCTGTGCCTACACTGCCTGTTTTATCTTTCCCAGTTCACAGTCACACACCTATGGCCCAACAAGTTGTCCCCATGGGCCCCTGGAGATGTTTCACTCTGTAGCTGTGATTGCTGAAATTCCAAGTCTTCTGGCCTCAATCCTGCTGTGTTTGAGGGATGAGGGAAATTCAGGTCCCCCTACTTCTCTACCATGTTGACTCCACACCCTTTAGGGTTTTTTTTTATGTTTATTTATTCTTAAGAGACAGACAGCATGAGCGAGGGAGGGGCAGAGAGAGAGGGAGACACAGAATCTGAAGCAGGCTCCAGGCTTTGAGCTGTCAGCACAGAGCTTGACATGGGGCTCAAACCCACAAACCGTGAGATCATGACCTGAGCTAAAGTCGGATGCTTAACCAGCTAGGCCACCTGGGCACCTGAATTTTACTTCAGTTTTAATTGTGATGCATTTTTTCTTGCCAGATTTCTCTGGATAGGACTTCCAGTACTATGTTAAATAGCAGTGGTGAGAGTAGGCATCTTTGTCTTGTTCCTGATCTTTGAGGGAAACTTTTCAAGCTTTCACCACTGAGTATGTTAGCTGTGGGCTTGTCATATATGACTTCTGTTATATTGAGGTACATTCCTTCTATGTATATTTAAATGTTTTCTCCATGAATTGGTTGGATTTTGTCGAATGCTTTTTCTGCCTCTATTGAAATGTTCATATGATATTTTCTTTTATTCTATTAATTTTTTTGAGCATTTTTACATCCATATACATCAAGGATATTGGGTGTAGTTTTCTGGTGGTGCTCTTTTCTGGCTTTGGCATCAGAGTAATGCTTGCTTCATAAAATGAGTTTTGAAGTGTTTCTTCCTCTTTGATTTTTTTGAAAGAGTTTGAGATGGATTGTTGCTAATTCCTTAAATGTTTTATAAAACTCACCAGTAAATCATTGGGAGATTTTTTATTACTAATTCAATCTTCTTACTAGTAATTGGTCTATTCAGATTTTCTATTTCTTCCTTTTTCAGTCTAAGAATTTTTCCATTTATTCTAAGTTGTTCAATTCATTGTTGTATAGTTTTTCATAGTAGCTTCTTATGATCCTTTATATTTCTGTGATATCAGTTTGTAATGTCTCCATTTTATTTGTAATATTTTTGAGTCCTCTGTTTTTTCCATGGTTAGTGTAGCTAAAAGTCTGTCATTTTTTTTTTTTTATCTTTTCAAAGAATCACATCACATTGTAGTTTTATGTTTTCTATTTTTTCTTGTTCTTTATATTCTTTTTTGCTCTAATCTGTATTACTTCTCTCTGCTAACTTAGGGCTATTTTGTTTTATTTTTTTTTACTCTTTTTCTAGTTTCTTAAATGTTGAGTTATGTTGTTTGAAATCTTATTTGTTTCTTAAGTAGGTGTTTATTGCTATAAACCTCCCTCTTAGAACTACTTTTGCTGCATTCCATAGTTTTGGTATGTTGTTTTTATTTTCATTTGTCTCAAGATACTTTTTTACTTTTTTTTACATTTCTTTTTTTCTCCATTTGTTATTCATGAGAATGTTATTTAATTACATGTATTTGTGACTTTTCCAGTTTTCCTCCTGTTAATTTCCAGTTTCTTGTCATTGTGGTCAGAAAAGAGATCTGGTATGATTTCAATCTTCTTTTTTTCCCAGTTTTACTGAAAAACTATTGACACACATCACTATAAATTTAAGGCATACAGCATAATGGTTTGACTTCCATATACTGTGAAATGATAAACACAGTAGCTTCAGCTAACTTCCAGTCTCATCTAGAGACAATGAAAAGAAAGAACAAGGAAAAAAATTTCCCTTTGTAATGAGAACTCAGGATTTAATCTCTAAACAACTTTCCTATATATTAGACAGCAATGTTAGCTATAATCATTATGTACATGACATCACAAATACTTATAACTAGGAGTTTGTACTTTTGAGAACCCTCCTCCACCTCCCCCTTTCCCACTGCCTGCCTCTGTCAACCACAAGTCTAATCTTTTCTTCTGTGTCTGGGGTGGGATTTTTTTGGGTTTTTTGTTTGTTTGTTTTTGTTCGTTTTTAGATTCCACATATGAATGAAACCATACAGTATTTGTCTTTCTCTAACTTATTTCACTAAGCATAGTGCCCTCAAGGTCCTTCCATGTGGTTGCCAATGGTAGGAATTTTTCATTTTTGTGGTTGAATAATATTCCATTGTATATATATACAAAAACTTCTTTATCTATTCATTCATTGAGGGAAGCTTAGATTTTTTCCTTGTTTGAGCTATTGTAAATAATGTTTCTATGAACATGGAAGGACAGATATCTTTTTAAATTAGTGTTTTTGTTACATTTGCCTATATTCCCAGAAGTAGAATTGCTTGGATTCTGTTTTTTTTTGTTTGTTTGTTTGTTTTGTTTTGTTTTTTTTTAATTTTTTTCACCGTTTATTTATTTTTGGGACAGAGAGAGACAGAGCATGAACGGGCGAGGGGCAGAGAGAGAGGGAGACACAGAATCGGAAACAGGCTCCAGGCTCTGAGCCATCAGCCCAGAGCCCAACGCGGGGCTCGAACTCACGGACCGCGAGATCGTGACCTGGCTGAAGTCGGACGCTTAACCGACTGCGCCACCCAGGCGCCCCGCTTGGATTCTGTTTTTAATTACAGTTCTGTTTTTAATTTTTTGAGGATCCTCCATACTTTTTTTCATATTTTTTCACAAAAATCATTTTTTTCACATTTTTAATATACATTTCTGCAAACAGAGCACAAGTGTTCCTTTTTCCACAACCATGTAAGCATTTGTCATCTCTTGTCCTTTTGGTGGTGTCCATTCCAACAGGCATAAGGCGATATCTCATAGTAGGTTTTTGGTTTAATTTTGTTTTGTTTTATTTTATTATTAAAGCTTATTTATTTATTTTGATAGAGAATAAGCTGGGGAGGGGTGGGGAGGGGGGACAAAGGATCCAAAATGGGCTCCATGCTGATAGCAGAGAGCCCAATGTGGGGCTCAGACTCACAAACCCTGAGATCATGACCTGAGCTGAAGTCAGATGCTTAACTGACTGAGCCATCCAGCACCCTGATTTTATTTTATTTATTTATTTTTTAATTTCAGATTGATGACTTTGCTATTGGTATGCTTTAACTTCTTTATCATGTTCTTTTGTGTAATTACTACAAATTTTTTCCTTGTCGTTTCCATGAAGACTATATAAAATATCTTAAAATTGGGGGTGCCTGGGTGGCTTAGTTGGTTAAGTGCCCAACTTCAGCTCAGGTCATGGTCTCATGGCTCGTGAGTTCGAGCCCCACATTGGGCGCTATACTGACAGCTGAGAGCCCTGGATCCTGCTTTGGATTCTGTGTCTCCCTCTCTTTCTGCTCCTTTCCCACCCCCCTCTCAAAAATAAACATTAAAATTTTTTTTTAATTTAAGAATTTAAAAATATATATCTTAAAATTGTAACACCCTACTTTAAACTGATAACAACTTAAATTCAATACAGTGCCTGAATTTGACACTTTTACTTCTCCTCCAGCTCACATTTTAGGTTGTTGATATTACAGTTTCTATATTTTTTATATTGTGTAACAACAAATTATTGTAGCTAGGGTTATTTTTGCTACATTTGTTCCTTACCTTTTAAACTAGAGTTTTAAGTGAACTGCACACCACCCTTTCTATATTAGAGAATTTAATGTCGACTATATATTTACCATTACCAGTATATTTTGCACTACTTTCTTAAGTTTTTGTGATGTGACTTAGCATACTTTTACTTCCACTCAAAGAAGTTCCTTTAGTGTTTCTTATAAGACAAGTCTAGTGGTATAAACTTCTTCAGCTTTTGTTTGTTCAAGAAAGTCTTTATCTCTTCTTCATTCCTGGATAACAGCTTTAATGGTATAGAATCCATATTGATAGGGGCGCCTGGGTGGCTCAGTCGGTTAAGCATTCAACTTCGGCTCAGGTCTTGATCTCACAATACATGGGTTTGAGCCCTGCCTAGGGCACTATGCTGACAGCTCAGAGCCTGGAACCTGCTTTGGATTCTGTGTCTCCCTCTCTCTCCGCTCCTCCCCTACTTGCAATCTGTCTTTCTCTTTCTCAAAAATAAATAAACATTAAAAAAATTTAGAATCTATATTGATTGTTGTTTTCAAAATTTTGAACTTCTCATCACAATCTCTTCTAGACTGAAACACCTCTGTTGAGAAACCCACTGATTGTCTTATGTGGGTTTCCTTGTGTGTAATTACTTTTTTTCTTACTACTTTCAAAATTCTGTCCTTGTCTTTGACTTTTAACAATTTAATTATAACATGTCTCAGTGTAGCCCTTTTTGGGTACAACATATTTGAGGTCATTTTTGCATCATGGATCCAGACAGATGTCTATCTCTCTCCCTAGGTTAGGTAAATTTTCAGCATTAAACATATTTCTGTCTCTTTCTCTTCTCCTGGAATTAATATAATGTGGATATTGCTTCTTTTAATTGTGCCCCATATGTCTCATTGGCTTTCTTCATTCTTTTTCATACTTTTTTCTTTTTGCTCCTTTGACTAGATAATTTCAAGTATCTTCTAGATTATTGATTCTTCTGCAGGTTAAGTCCCCATATGAAGCTCTACGGAATTCTTCCTTTCAATCATTGTATTTTTCAGCTCAAGGATGTGTGCTTCTTTGCCTTTGATCCTCTTTCTTTGGTGAACTCATTTCTGTCTATGCATTGTTTTCCTTATTTTGTTTAGTTCTTGCCTTTCACTAAACTTCTTTAAAAGGATTATTCTAAATTTTTTGACAGTTCACAGATCTCTATTTCTTTAGGGTCAGTTATTGGAGATTTATTGGTTTCCTTTAGTGCTCATGTTTACCAGATTTTTCATGGTACTTGACTCCTTACATTAGTATCTGCCTATATGAGTAAGTGGTCTTCTCATCCAGACTTTACAAGTTCACGGTGGCAGAGACAGTTCTTTATCAGTCAGCTCAGTGTGGGTTTCTGGATATACCTGCTAATAATATCCTTGGTCACGTGGGGCTTGCTAATCTGGGTATATTTGGGAACAAGGTAACTGTCCAAGTTCTGAGGTTGGAGGAGTACCACTGGCCTAGAGCAGTTGAACAGTTTCCAGACTATGTGAGGCTATAGGATAGGCTCTGTCATTGCCTGGGTTCTTTAAATTCCCTAGCCAGCATCACTGACTTTGGGCTGCATTATCAGCTCTGCCTGCTGGGCTCTGTTTCAAGTTTGCTAGGCTATGTAACTTTCTAGGCATTGTGGCCAGGCTTTCTGGTTGGGTGGGGCTATGAATTAGCTTCTTCACCTGGGTAGGGTTGAGAACTTCTCCATGCCTGCCACTGGCTTTGTTCCTGATCAGCTCTGCCTACCATACTCTACTTGAGGTTTGCTTGGCTATGCTGCTTCCAGATGTTCTTGCTTGCCTTTCTAGTTAATTAAGGCTGGGAGCTTTACTTAGCAGTATATGGAGTTATGATTCAGCCCCTCTGTGTGTGCTGGAGCAGACCAGGCTACAGGAACAACAAAACTCTTCATTTGAGGATCTGATTCAGGGAGAACTGTATTCAACTATTCTCTGGTCAAACTGTGCTACCAACTTGGTTCTGCTGATAAGCAAAGCTGCTGGTTATGAGTACTACTTGGGTGCTGTAGGTAGGAATTCAATCTACCAAGATCTGAGTGCTGGTTACTGCAAGCCCCTTCCCTTTCTCCATCACAATCGGTGTTTAAGCCCTGCAGACTCCTCTACATTCTCTGTGGAGGGTTACATTCTCTCTCCTCTACATTCTCTCTCTACATTCTCTCTCCTCTGTGGAGGATCAGAATTGGGGCTCCCAAGAAGTAAACAACAATGCTGAAGGATCTAGTCCACCATGAAATCCCTTTTCTCAGAGGAGATCTCTCAGGGTGTTGCTGCACCAGCCTGGGGAAAAGGAATGTAGTCAGCATGTAGCCACTTCCCTTGCCTTTCTAATGCAGTCTGTCTTGGTCTTTGTGGTACAGGGAGGTGCTTCAGCCTCACCTTTGTGTTCTAAGATTCTCTTGGTGTTTCGTCCATGAATAGTTATTAGTTGTTCTTGTGAGGGTGGATGAAGTTAGGAACAACCTATTTTGCCATCTTGGTGCCAGCACTTTCCTGTTGAGGATTTTTGTATCAATGTTCGTTAGGGATATTGGCCTGTAATTTTCTTTCTTGTGGGATCCTTGACTGGCTTTTGTAACAGGGTATTGCTGGCCTGGTAAAATGAGTTTGGAAGTATTTCTTTCTCCTCTATGTTTTGAAAAAGTTTGAGAAGAATTGGCCTTGTTTCTTCTTTGAATGTTTGGTAGAATTTACCAGTGAAGCTGTCTGATCCTGGATTTTTGTTTGTTTTGGAGGTTTTCAGTTACTAATTAAATCTCCTTACTGGAAATCAGTCTGTTCAGATTTTCTATTATTTCATCATGTAGTCTTATGGCTGTATGTTTCTAATAATTTGTTCATTTCTTTTAGGTTGTCCAGTTAGTTGGTGTATATTTGTTCATTGTAGTCTCTTATGATCCTTTGTATATCTGTTATCAGTTATAAATTCTTTAACTACTAAATTTATTTATTTCAGTCATCTCTCTCTTTTTTTTTTATCTTGGTAAGAGTAGCTAAAAATGTTTCTATTTTGTTTATCTTTTCAAAAACCCAGCTCTATTTAGTCTTTTAGTCTATTTCATTTATTTCCACTCTGATATTTGCTGTTTCCTTCCCGCTACTAACATTGGGCTTAGTTGGGTCTTTTTCTAGTTCTTTGAGGTGAAAAGTTGTTTATTTGAGATGCTTCTTGTGTCTTAATGTAGGCATTTATCACTACAAACTTTGCTCTTAGAACTGCTTTTACTGGATCCCGTAAGTTTTGGTATGTTGCATTTCCATTTTCATTTCTCTCAAGGTATTTTTTTTTCATTTCTCTTGTGATTTTTCTGCATGTTGTTTAATCTCCACATACTTGTGAGTTTTCAATTTTTTTTTCATGCAAGTGATTTCTAGTTTCATACCACGATTGTCAGAAAAGAAGGTTGATACGATTCCAATCTTCTTAAATAATATGTTTTGTGGCCGAACATATGATCTAAGCTGGAGATCCAACCACGTGTACTTGAGAAGAATATATGTTCTGCTCCTGTTGAATAGAATGTTCTATAAATGACTATTAAGTCCATCTGGTCTAATATGTCATTTAAGTCCGATATTTTCTCATTGATTTTTTTGGCTTGTTTGGATAAACTGTCCATTGATAAAAGTATGGAATTAAAGTCCCCTACTATAATTGTATTACTGTCTATTTCTGACTCCTAGTGTGTTAATATTTGCTTAATATATTTAGGTTCTCCTATGTTGGGTGCATAAATGTATATAAGTATTGTATACTTTTATTGGAATGACATGTTTATCATTGTATATTGACCTTCTTTATCTCTTATAAAATTTTTTGACAGGTAGTCTATTGCATCTAATATATATAGCTTTGCTTTCTTTAGGTTCCCATTTGCATAAAGTATCTTTTTACTTTTACTTTTTTCTTTTACTTTTTACTTTCACTTGTGTGTTCTTAAAGCTGAAGTGAGTCTCTTGTAGGCAGCAAATAGTTTTGTTTTTTTGTTTTTAATCCATTCAGCTGCTCTATGTCTTTTGATTGGAGAATTTAGTCCAGTTTAAAATAATTATTAATAGGTATGGACTTACTATTGCCACTTAAAGTTGTTTTCTGGCTGTTTTATAATTAATTTTTTCATTTTCCTTTCTTGATCTCTTTCTCTGGGATTTAATGATTTTGTGGTTATATGCTTAGATTGATTTCTCTTCACATTTTGTGTATCAATTATAGGTTTTTGCTTTGTGATTACCATGAGGCTTTTGTAAAACATTTTATAACATTTTGTGTGTCTATTATAGGTTTTTGCTTTGTGATTGCCATGAGGCTTATGTAAAACATTTTATAACAGTCAATTTTAAGGGGATAAAAACTAAATTTTAAAGGGATACTAAGGCTCTACATTTTTCACTCCTCACATTTTGTTTTTGATGTCACATTTTACATGTTTTTAGCTTGTTTAACATTAACAAATTATTGTAGTTATTTGTAACGATTTTGTCTTTTAACCTTTATACCTGAGTTATAAGTGATTTATCCGTCATCATTATATCATTGCACTATTCTGAATTTAACTGTATATTTTCTTCTACCAGTGAGATTTATTCTGTTCTATGTTTTCCTGCTACTAATATTCTTCCTTCAGCTTGAAAAACTCCCTTTAACATTTCTTCTAAATCTAGTTTAGTGATGGTGACCTCCTTCTGCTCTTGCTTCTAGAAAACTTCTTATCTCTCCTTCAATTCTGAATGACAGCTTTTCCAGGCAGCATATTCTTGGTTGACAGTTTTTTTTTTCCTTTTAGCACTATGAATATGTCATGTCACTCCTTTTTGCAAAATTTCTGCAGAAAACTCTTCTGATAGTCTTATGGGGTTTTCCCTTGTACATAGGTTTTTCTCTTTGATTTTGATATTCTTTCCTTGCCTTTAATGTTTGACTGTTTAAATATAACATGTTTTGGTATGAGTCTCTAGATTCATCTTTTTGGATTTCTATGGGCTTTATAAATCGGATATCTGTTTCATTCCCAGATTAAGGATGATTTCAGCCACTATTTCTTTAAATAAATTTTCTGCCCCTTTCTCTCATTTCTTCTTCATCTTGGATCCCTATAATGAAAATACTGTTCCTCTTGATGTTGTCCCATAAAGTCCCTCCCTCCCTCCCTTTTATTCTATTTTCTTTTCACTGCTCTGACTGTATGAATTCCACTGCCCTGTATTCAAGTTCAATGACCTCCTTCTTCTGCTTTATCTAGTTTGATGTTGGACACCTCTATTGAATTTTTCAGTTCAATCATTGAATACTTCAGCTGAGTGATTTCTGTTTGGTGCTTGTCTTATATTTGCTTTTTATTGAAATCCTCATTTTGTTCATGCATTGTTTCCTGAGCTCTGTAAGCATAGCTTTATGACTGTTATTTGAACTCTATCAGATATATTACTGTCTCCATTTCACTAAGGTCTGTTTCTATAGTTTTAGCTTGTTCTCTTGTTTGGAACATATTCCTCTGTTTATTCATTTTCCTTGAATCTCTGTGTTGGTTTCTTCACATTAGATAACATAGTCACATTTCCCAGTTTTGAGGAGTAGTCCTGAGTGTAAGATGAAACTTATTGTTCGCCTGTGTCTGAGCTCTTGGCTGTCTCTCAATTTTTTTGTGATTGTTCAGGTTGCTTCTTTGTTCTTAGTGGCTCACAGTAGTTGACAGTGTACCAAGACTGTCAGTGTCCCAAAGGAGAGGATCACAGCACCTGAATGAAACCTGTTGGCAGCAGGACCCTCACACAGCAGCTGGGAAAGTATGTCATTGGGTGACCTCCATGGAGAAACTGGGGGATGGGTTTTTTATCCGCTCCCTCCCTTATCTATACCTTGGGGTATAGCTGTGGGGGGGGGGGTGGAGAATGCTCCTACACCCATTAAGAACTGTTTCATTGTTTGCTACTGTCCTGTAGGTTTGTGAATGCAACCCCTGGGAGAACAGTCAGTTAATAACTATTTCTTTGCTACAGTCAGGTGAATCCTCATGAATATAAGCCTTCTTGGCTACAAGAGTCAGATGATCTAGGTGTCTGTCCCTTGGTTAGCAGCCCCAACAGCTGGGGTACTAAACATGTGTGCAAGTTCCTTCCTTGGAGATATTGGTTACTTGGAGTGGGCTAGAGGAAGAGGTCAGGGGAATTATCCATGGACTTCCCTGGCCTTGGGGGAGGATCACACTGTCATCCTCTATATGAACATTAAATTAGAAGTCTGAACTTTGACAGCAACTTTCAAGGTTATACAAATAGGCCTCTGTCAGGGAAAGATGGAAGTGGCATTTTTTGCCCACTGCCTCTGTGCTGAGTCCCCGGGGAATAGCCACAGTGAATTCTTGTGAGTTCCTTAAGAACTATTTGCTTGCTATAGTCTTATTGATCCTTCTGGATGTGTGCCTCATTGGTTTTCAGAGCTAGTTATCTTGGGGCCTGTCCCACAGTTGGAACTCTTAAAATTTGGAGCATCATATTTGGAGTCCAAACATTTTGCTTCTCAGAGAGAAGCTGGGAGTTGGGAGTTCCTTCCTGATTGCATGGCTCTATGCTAGTAGTGAAGTTCATGATAAAAGTGTGTCTCCGCCTTCCCTGCCCATTTCAGTGTAGGTGATGTGGGTATTTTCTTGTTTTCCTGAATATAGGATTCATTCAACGAGTCTCTGGATTTCCTTCAGAGGGACTTGCCCCATGTGTAACTGTTGATTCAGTTGTGTGCTTGGGAGGAGGTTAATTCACAAGGCTTCTATGTTACCATCTTGGATCAAAAATCTAAGAAGTTTTTGTCTCCTTTTTTTTAAGACTTTATTTTCTTAGGCAGTTTCAATTTTACAATAAAACTGAGAGACAGATACAGAGTACCATATGCCTCTTGTTCCCATACATGTATAGCCTCCACCATTATCAACATCACTCACCAGAATGGTTCCTGTTTTACCAAATGTGAATCTATATTGATACATCATAACCACCCAAAGTCCACAAATCACCAAAACCAATAAAGAGTGAACTTTAGGGTTCATTCTTAGTAGTGTATAGTCTTTGGGTTTGGACAAATGTAATAACATATATCCATTATTATCATACAGAATATTTTCACTGCCCTAAAATCTTCTGTGCTCTGCATGTTTATCCCCCCCACCACAACTGATATTTTTACTGTCTCCATAGTTTTGCCTTTTCTAGAATGCCATGTTGTTGGAATCGTATGTAGCCTTTTTAGATTGGAATCTCATTTAGTAATGTGCATTTAAGTTTCTGTCATGTCTTTTCATGTCCTGATAGCTCCTTTCATTTTCGCTCTGAATAATATTCGATTGTATGGATATACCACAAGTTTATCCATTCCCCTACTGAAGCCATGTAGGATATCTTGGTTGCTTCCCAAACTTCCACTTTATGGGAGGAGATATTTCCAAGGATTATTTTAATTACAAAATGGGTTATGTATATTTACTTTGTTTCTTTTAATTTTACAAAATTTTTGTTGTGGTTAGACCCCTACTATAAATTCTGAAAGTTTAAAGAGTTCCTCTACTACAAATATTATTCCATTGAGGATCTATTCTCTTTTTCTTTTGAAAAGTCAACTTAAATAAGAAGAAATATTTCTTTTCAAAAATAATTCTTATTCAATATATCTCCCTGAGATTCTATGCTTTTGACACTGAGAACCCAAAAGACTGTGTATGTGTGTGTGTGTGTGTGTGTGTGTGTGTGTGTGTGTACACAGATATGTATCTTTTGAAAACTTTACTTTGAGCTCTCAGGAAATTATTAATTTCCAACGTTTATTTATTTTTGGGACAGAGAGAGAAAGAGCATGAACGGGGGAGGGGCAGAGAGAGAGGGAGACACAGAATCGGAAACAGGCTCCAGGCTCTGAGCCATCAGCCCAGAGCCCGACGCGGGGCTCGAACTCACGGACCGCGAGATCGTGACCTGGTTGAAGTCGGACGCCTAACCGACTGCGCCACCCAGGCGCCCCGGAAATTATTAATTTCAAAAAGTAAATGAATACAGAACAATTCAAATTTGACATAATTGTTCAGAAAATAAATAAACTACTCGCCATATTATGGAATCTCTATTTCAAGGGACAGAACAGGTCCTTATCCTCCAGAAGCTTAATATCTACCAGGGAAGGGAGAGAAGTATGATGAGGAGCATAAGGCAGACTGAGGGAAACGTATAAGCTAGCACCCCCCCCCCCAGCAGGTGGGATATATATGATATTCCTTGGACACTCCAGGCTCCCCCAAAACAGAAAGGGACCAAAAAAAATGGTTAAGTTGATAAGAGTCTCCACCAGTTTACAAGAAAAAGCCAATCCCATCAATAGCCTAAGTCCAGGAACTCCCTACTGTCTTAATGTTAATGCCTTGCAAAAGAGAAAAACAACTTTAGCTTGACAATAGCTAGGCCTCCAGTAATCTATGAGTCTTTAGCATTTGAAAATCTCTTTGGAAACTTCCCTTTTGACTTTACCTCTTCCAAGTCCATGGTATATAACCAGTCACTCTTCACAACCCCAGTGCCCATGGGTCCTATCCCCATGCTTTAATAAAATCACCTTTTTTTGCACCAAAGATGTCTTCAAGAATTCTTTCTTGGCCATCAGCTCCAAACCCCACCATCACACCAAAACTTCATCAAGTAGACAACCTAGGTAATTTCAAACAGTGAGAATGAACAGAAAGCATAAGAGCAAGATAATATGATAGGGAGTATCTAGGGATTAGGGTTCAGAAGCCAATTTAGACGGGGTGGGAGGAGGTCTAAGGAATTCATCAGAGACCTTAATAACAACAATCAGAAATAGGCAGGAGCATTCCAAAGAGGGAAGGGCAAATGCAACATCCCAAGGCCAGAAATATCTTAGAAATTTCAAGGACTTAGAAAAATAAAAACAAAAACCAGTGGGTTTAGAATGCACTGTTCCAGTAGAAAGAAATGTTTTTGTATATGGGCCAAAGAAAGAATGGACCAGGGGATTTTCCTGATAGTCTGTGAAATTTCCATAGCATGTAAGTCAGATCCTAAAAGACTTTACTTGCAGAGATGAGGATTAGAGTTGTGCTTCTCAAACTGTATTGCCCACAAATCACTTGGGAGATCTTATTAAAATGTGAATGTGAATGAAATGTGTGTGGGAGCAGCCCCTAAGAGTCTGCATTTGTAACAAGTTCACAGGTGATGCTGATATTGCTGGTCTAAGGACCACATTTACATTAGAAAAGTATTAGGTATTAGATTTACAAATCTTGCTCGTCATCAAAATCACCTGTTTATCTTCTAGTAAATATATTTTGTTGTGGGCCGACCTACTTGGAATTTCTGGAAATAGGACCCAAAAATGTTAAAACAAAAACAAAGCACTTTAGGTGGCCCAGCTACCAAGTTTGAAGAGTACTGACAAAACACTACAGGCCAGGGAAATAAAATATGGGAAGTAGGAAGGTGTAATCTGTAAATATAAGTTAGCTACTCTTTCTTGTTTAGAAAGATATTTTACTTTTATGAACTTCAGAAAATATTGTGTAGTTGGAATCAATTAAAGATTACTTTAAAGTGAGAAAACATAATGATCTCTGGATTAAAAGATCAAGAGAGAAAGAGTTCAAGTTGCTGGGAGAAAGAAAGAATAAAGTAGGACTGAAACTAGGGACTTTTGGTCCCTATAAGATTTCAGCTTCTAATGGGTTTTGTGGCCTGGTGTGAACCACTGGAACTCTCTAACTCACACTTCTCATAAATAAGATCTCTGAAGTTTTTTTTAGTCCTTACACTCTAGGCCTCTTTGGTAAAGGAGTAATTCTTCCCACCTGATCAGAATCACAATGCCATCTCCCCTAATGCTCTTTCCCCACTTGTACTAGGACAGGGCAGGAATCCTTTTGTCATCAAACTAATCTGGGTTTACTCCTTGGTGAGTTACTGTCAGGGAGTAGGAATTCCTGTCCCCTCAAAGATCCTTCTAGCTGGACTAAGAATCAAGTTGACATGAGACAGATTAACAGGAGAAAATCAAATTTAATAGCATATGTACAGGCAATCTGCACAGACATGGGAATTCCAAAAACAGGCAAAATGAGGTATATATGTCATCCTGAACTAAGGAGAAGAGGGTGGGGGTCTGGGACTTCAGAGGAAAGGAATGCAATTCACAGGGTGATAAGAAGAGCAAATGTTTGGTAATTAGATGTTTGCCCTGCCATACACATGGGTCATTCAGATAAAATTTATCTCTGTTAATAACCCTTATTCTGGGGAAGGCCACCAGTTTAGCTGTTTCTGTATGGTTAAGGGAGGGACAAAAGTTTCTTTTGAGCCCATAGAGATTCAACTGCTTTCAGCTCAAAATATTTCATATGCCAAAGTGGCACATTCGCAGCAGGGGGAGGGGGGAGATGGGAAGAGGAAGGGAGAGCTGTCCTGAACCCAGTCATTACAGATGGAGATTGCACCAGATGGAGGTGTCAAACAAAGGAAACTTTATTTGCAGCAAATAAGGCGATCACAGGGAATAACTTCCAAAGCCATGACTCCCCATGTGGGAATGAGTGGATTTCTTTTATTTAGGTAGGATGAATATTCAGAAAGGGGAGTTTTGTCATCATATGTAGAGGTGGGCATAAGGTTGCACAGGCATACTTAGAAAACATACCTAGGCATGCATCCTATGTTAACGAAGCTTGTGTCTCTCATTGGGTGGAGATTCTAACATTATAAAGAGATAGAAGTAACTGCTAGACACTCCAGGGTCCATCTGCATAGTTGTGAGTTGCTGGTCAGGCTCAAACTGGTTTAGGCCAGCAGGGGCTCTTCCTGTTTGCCTCTAAAAGATAAGGTTAATATTCCTGTGAAGAAAAAGGGAGATCAGGGGAGTTCTTGCTGGTGATTGTTTTAGTCTCATTAACCCTCTGGGGCACATTTTCACTATCACGGGAAAAGGTATCTATGTCCCCTTATTGTGGAAACCCCCAAACTTCACCAGTGACCTTCTTATTCCCCACCCAAGGTTCTGGAAGAAATACCAGTAAGGTGTTCTCTTCACCACCATAGAAGGTGAGGTGAAGGGGGTAGCTCCCTTTATAAACACGCCTCTCCAGAAAAGGTACTTCTCAGCTTCCTGGTGTTCCTCCTACATTAATAAGATGGGGTAGGAAATGTGAAGTGAGTACCAGATCTGCAAAAGGGTAGGTCTCAATAAACCCTTTGAAGAAATGGTTGGCCTGATAACTGAGCATTCTCTATACTTAAAACATGTTTTTCTTCTATGGACTTGAGTCTTCAGGCTAAGGGGAAATTTCCTATATTTTGGTACGGTCTCTTAAAAGTTTAGAATATATTCAAACTATGAGTGAAAAGATCAAGAAAAAAACTTTTCTAGAAGCATTTTTTTTCTGAAGAAAACTGTATAATTAAATACTTTAAAGTTGTGTAACTTATACTTTGACTTAATAAAAAATTACAAAAAAAATAGTGGGGTGGCAGATGTTAAAAATAAGCCATTTTCCTTCGATTCATGAATCACTGAATAACAGGCCCATTAAAACATTCTTCGTAATGCCTTTTCAACAGTTATTGCTAAATCATTCTAGATAGCTGAGCAATTATTTCAGTTATATGAGATTTAGTATGAAGTATGAGAAGCAAACTATGCATGAGAGCATCTGAGCTGTATTACCCCATCCTATTAAATCCCCTAATTGACCTACAATATTATATTAGTTTCAGGTATGTAACACAGTGATTCATATTTTTATACATTATGAAATGATCACCACCACAGGCCCAGTTACTATCTGCCACTATACAAAGTTGCTACAATATTATTGACTATATTCTCTATGCTATATATTACATCCATGAGACTTAATTTATTTTGTAACTGGAAGTTTGTACCTATAATCCTCTTCACCTATTTTGCCCATTCCCTGAACCCCCCTCCCCTCTGGCAACTGTAAGTTTATTCTCTGTATCTATGAACTGCTTCTATTCTGTTTGTTTTATTTTTTAGATTCCAAGTATAAATCAAAGCATACGGTATTTGTCTTTATCTTATTTCACTTAGTATAATACACTTTAGGTTCATTCGTGTTATCACAAATGGCAAGATTTGATTCTTTTTTATGGCTGAGTAATATATCTCACACACACACACACACACACACACACACACATACACACACACATATGTCTCACATATTCTTTATCCATTCACCTATTGATGGACAAAGATTGCTTTCATGTCATGGCTATTGAAAAAAAATGCTGCAAAGAACATGGGGTGCATATATCTTTTTGAATTATCATTTTCATTTTTGTTGAATAAACACCCAAAAGTAGAATTTCTGGATCATATGGTATTTCTATTTTAAAATTTTGAGGATCCTCCATACCGTTTTCCAAGTGAGTACACCAATTTACATTCCCACCAACAGTGCACAAGTGTTCCATTTTCTGCACATCCTCATCAGCACTTGTTATATCTTGTTCTTTTGATAATAGCTATTTTGATTGGTATGAGGTAATATCTCATTATAGTTTTGATTTGCATTTCTCTGATAATTATTGATGTTGAGCATCTTTTCATGTGCCTATTGGCCATCCATATGTCTACTTTGGAAAATGCCTATTCAGGTCTTCTGCCCGTGTTTTAATTGTGTTCATTTTTTGTTGTTATTGAAGTGTATGAGTTCTTTATATATTTTGGATATCGACCCTTATTGGATATATCATTTGCAAATATCTCTTCCCATTCCATAGGTTGCTTTTTGAGTTTGTTGATTTTTTTTTTCCTCTGCTCTTTATTTTTGGCATAGTCCCATTTGTTTATTTTTGCTATTGTTGCACTTGCCTGAGAAGACCTGTCCAAAAAAAATATTGCTGTGAACAGTGTTCTATAGCTTACCCTCTATGTTTTCTTCTAGGAGGTTTATGTCTCATATTTAGGTCTTTAATCCATTTTGAGTTTATTTTTGTGTATAGTATAAGAAAGTGGTCCAGTTTCATTCTTTTCTAGGTAGCTGTCCAGTTTTCCCAGCCTCATTTGCAGAGACTGTCTTTTCCCCATTTTATATTCTTGCCTCCTCTGTCATAGATTAATTGACCATATAAGTGGGGGGTTATTTCTGGTCTCTCTATTCTGTTTCATTGGTCTGTGTGTCTGTTTTTGTGCCAATACCATGATTAGTACAGCTAATTTGATCAGTGCAGCTTTTATAGTATACCTTGAAATCTGTGATGGTAATACTTCCAGCTTTGTTTTTTTCATCAAGATTGCTTTGTCTATTTGGGATCTTTTGTGGTTCCATGTAAACTTTAGGATTATATGTTCTAATTCTGTAAAACATGTTGGCACTTTGACAGGGATTATGTTAAATCTGTAGATTACCTTGGGTATTGTAAACATTTAAAAATATTTTTTCCAAACTGTGAGTATAGAATATCTTTCCATTCACTCGTGTTGTCTTCAATTTCTTTCATCAGTATCTTATGGATTTCAGAGTACAGGTCTTTCACCTCTTTGGTTAAATGTATTCATAAGTATTCTATTCTTTATGATTCAATTGTAAATTGGATTGTTTTCTTAATTTCTTTCTCATGGTTGATTATTGGTGTATAAAAACAGATTCCTATGTATTAATTTTATATCCTGAAATTTTATTGAATTCATTTATTCTGACAGTTTTTTGGTAGGATCTTTAGGGTTTTCTATATATAGTATCATGTCATCTGCAAATAGTGACAGCTTTACTAACTTTTTTTTTCAAATTGGATGGCTTTTGTTTTTTTTGTTGTTTGGGGATTTTTTTTTGTTTCATTTTGTTTTGGTTTGCTTTTGGCTTTGGTTTTGGGTTTTGTTTGTTTGTTGTGTTTGTTTTTGTTTTTGCCTAATTCCTCTGGTTAGGACTTCCAATACTATGTTGAATAAAAGTGGCAAGAGTGGGCATCCTTTTCTTATTCCTTATCTTAGAGGAAACACTTTCAGATTTTCACCATTGCATATGATATTAGCTGTGGGTTTGTCCTATACAACCTTCATTATGTTGAGATATATTCTCTCTAAATGCTCTTTGTTGAGAGTTTTTATCATAAGTGGATGCTGAATTTTGTCAAATATTTTTTCTGCATCTACTGAAATGATCATATGACTTTTATTTCTCATTGTGGTATGTGGTACATTGTGTTGATTGATTTGTGGTGTTAAACCATTCTTGCATCCTTGAAGTGAATGCCACTTGGTCATGGTATATGATGTTCTTTAATGTTTTGTTGAGGATTTGTATTTATGTTTATCGGGGATATCGGCCTGTAATTTTCTTTCTTTTTTCTTTTTGGAGTGTCTTTGTCTGGTTTTAATCATAGGGTAATGTTGGCCTTGTAAAATGAATTTGGTAGCATTCCTTCCTCTTCAATTTTTGGAATAATTTGAGGAGTTTAGGTATTAACTAATCTTTAAATATTTGGTAGAAATCACTTGTGAAGCCACCTGGACCTGGACTTTTGTCTGGGGGAAGTTTTTATTAATGTCTCAATTCCATTACTAGTAGTCAGTCTGTTCAGATTTTCTATTTCTTCATGATTCAGTCTTTGAAGACTGTATGTTTCTAGGGATTTATCCATTTTTTTCTAGATTGTCTAATTTGTTATATAATTATTTATAATATTTCTATGATTTGTATTTCTGTGGTATTGGTTGTAATTTCTCCTTTTTTGTTTCTGATTTTATTTACTTGACTCCATTCTCATTTTTTTGTGAGGAGTCTAGCTAAAGGTTTGTCAATTTTAATTTTTTATTTTAACGTTTATTTATTTTTGAGACAGAGAGAGACAGAGCATGAACAGGGGAGGGGCAGAGAGAGAGGGAGACACAGAATCTGAAACAGGCTCCAGGCTCTGAGCTGTCAGCACAGAGCCCGACGTGGGGCTCGAGCTCACGGACCATGAGATCATGACCTGAGCCGAAGTCGGACGCTTAACCGACCAAGCCACCCAGGTGCCCCAGGTTTGTCAATTTTAGAACCAGCCCTTGGTTTCACTGATCTTTTCTATTTTACTTTTTAGTCTCTATTTATTTCTGTTCTGATCTTTATTATTTTCTTCCTTCTACTCACCTTGGGTTTTCTTTGTTCTTTTTTTTAGACCCTTTTGGCATAAGGTTAGATTGAGATTTTTCTTATTTCTTGAGGTAGGCCTATATCACTATATAAATTTACCTCTTACAACTGCTTTAACTGCCTCCTACAGATTTGGACCACTGTTTCATTTTCATTCATTTCTACATATTTTTTTAAATTTCCTCTTCGATTTCTTCATTGACCCATTGGTTGTTCAGTAGCATGTTGTTTATCCTCCATATGTTTGTGTTTTTGCCAGTCTTTTTTCTTATGATTGATTTCTAGTTTCATAATGTTATAGTTAGAAAAGATGCATGATAGGGATTCCTGGATAGCTCAGCCAGTTAAGCAACCAACTTTGGCCCAGGTCATGATCTCATGGTTCATGAGTTCGAGCCCCACGCCAGGCTCTGTGCTAACAGCTCAGATCCTGGAGCCTGCTTCAGATTCTGTGTCTCCCTGTCTCTCTGCCCCTCCCCCTGCTCACACTCTGACACTCTCTCTTTCAAAAATAAATAACTTAAAAAAAATTTTTTAAGGTAAACATTTTTTAAAAAATTAAAAAAAAGATGAATGATATTATTTCAGTTTTCTTAAATTTATTGAGAATTGTTTTGTGGCCTAACATATGATCTACGGTGGAGAATGTTTCATGTGCACTTGAAAAGAATGTATATTCTGCTGATTTTGAATGGAATGTTCTGCATATATGTTAAGTCTATCTAGTCTAATGGAGTGTTCAAAGACACTGTTTTCTTTAATTTTTTTTAATGTTTTTATTTATTTTTGAGACAGAGAGAGACAGAGCATGAGCAGGGGAGGGACAGAGAGAGAGGGAGACACAGAATCTGAAGCAGGCTCCAGACTCTGAGCTGTCAGCACAGAGCCCGGCGTGGGGCTCGAACTCATGGAGTGTGAGATTATGACCTGAGCTGAAGTTGGATGCTCAACTGACTGAGCTACCCAGGGTCCCCAAAGACACTGTTTTCTTACTGATTTTCTGCCTAGATGATTTATCTGTTGATGTAAGTGGGGTGTTAAAGTCCCCTACTATTATTTTATAACTGTCAATTTCTCCCTTTATGTCTGTTAATATTTACTTTATGTATTTAGATGCTTTCATGTTGGGTGCATAGATATTTACAATTGTTATACCTTCTTGTTGAATTGATACCTTCGTTTTCTCATATTACAGCCTGCTTTAAAGTCTATTTTTTTCTGATATGAGTATTGCTACCCAGCTTCTTTTTTTTCCTTCCATTTTTATGGAATATCTTTTTCCCTCATTTATTTTCAGTCTGTGAGTCTAAAGTGAGTCTCTTGTAGGCAGCATATAGATGGGTCTTGTTTATTTATTCATTCACCAACCTATATTTTTTGATTAGAGTATTTAGATCATTTATTGATTACTGATAGATATACAGTTATTGCCAGTTTTAAAATTTGTTTTCTGGTTGTTTCTGTAGTTCTTCTCTGTTCTTTTCTTCTTGCCCTCTTTTTTTGTAATTGATGACTTTCTGTAATGTTATGTTTTTCTTTCTTTCTCTTTTTGTATATTTGTTAAAAGTTTTGGGTTTGTGGTTACCATGAGGTGCATATACAACATCCTAAGTGTATAATGGTCTATATTGTCTATATTATGATCACTTATGTTTGAGCACATTCTTAAAAATCTTCTTTATTCCCTCCATCATGTTTTATATATATGTTGTCATATTTTACATCTTTTTATTCATAATTTTCTTCTAATTATGTTCTTTTCGACTTAAGGAAGTCCTTTTAACATTTCTTATAAGACTGTTTAGTAATGATGGCCTCCTTTAACTTTTGTTTGCCTGGGAAACTATCTCTCCTTCCATTTTGAATGACAGTCTTGCTAAATAGAGTATTCCCAGTTGTGGGCCTTTTTCTTTTAGCACTTTGAATGGATTATGGTATTCCCTTTTGGACTGTAAAGTTTCTGATGAAAAATCAGGTGATAGCCTTATGGGGTTTCCTATATATAAAATTTTGCTTCTCTCTTGCTTCTTTTAAACTCTATCTTAAATATTTGACATATTAATTATGTGTCACAGTGTGGATCTCCTTGGTTCACCTTGTTTGGAGCTCTATCTGCTTCCTGAATCTGGATTTCTGTTTTCTTCCCCATGTTAGAGAAGTTTTCAATTATTATTTTTTCAAATAAGTTTTCTGCTTCTTTCTCTCTTTATCATTTCAGTTGTGTTCTTCAACTCTAATTGCTTCTTTTTTATATTTTCTATCTCTCTGTTGAAGTTCTCACTGAGTTCTTCTATTCTTCTCTCCAGCCCAGTAAGCATCATTATGATCATTACTTTAAACTATCTATCAGGCATATTTCTTATCTCCATTTCATTTAGTTACTTTTCTAACATTTTATCTTTTTCTTTTATTTGCAGCAATTTCCTCTGTCTCATTTTTCTTGACTTTCTGTGTTTATTTCTATGAATTAGGTAAAAGAGCTACTTCTCCTAAATTTGAAGAAATGGTTTTCTGTATGGTCACCCCTGTGTGTAGAGTGTGTGCCTAGGGACTTTGGCTGGCTGGCTGGTGCTGTGGCTGATGTGGACAGGAGGTCCCAGAGCACTCCATGCTGGGGTTGCTGTGGCAGGATGGCTGGAGCTGAAGTAGACATGTCCCAGGTGATGCTGGGGCTCTTTGCATAGAAAATGCCCTATTAGGACAGCTAAAGCTAAATTGGGGGGCAAAATTTTGGTGCAAGCCAGAGGGTCTTAGGGTGTTCCACACAGGGAGTAGACTGGCAGAGTGGCAGGAGCCAAGCTGGGGTGCAGGCCAGGAGGTGACAGAGTGCTCTGTGCAGGGGTTGTTCCGGTATGGTAGCTGGAGCCTAGGTGGGGCTCTGGTAAGACAGCTCTAGCTGAAGTGGGTGCAAGGCAGGGTATCCCAGGGTACTCTGTGCAAGGGGTGCCTTGACACAGCAGCTGGAGCCAAGGTGTAGTGTGAACCAGGCTGTCCCAAAATGCTCTATGCAGGGCATGCTCTGGTGGGACATTTGGAACAGAGCACAGGTTGTGGTTCATGGGGTGATCCATCCAAGAAGCACCCTGGCAAGGTAGCTGGATCCCAAACAGACATGAACTAGAAGGGCTCAAAGGACTCTGCACTGGGGGTGCCCTAGGAGCCAAATTGGGGTGGGCCTGGAGTGTTCCAGGGTGATTGGCACCCGTGTCACCTTGGCAAGATGGCTGGAGCTGTATTGTCCCAGTGAATGCCATGCTGAAGTCACCTTGTGGGGCTCACCGAGGCAGCAAGCCAGCTTGAATATCTGGACCCAGTTCCTGTCCATACTATCAAGGTAGAGAGGGAACATAAACTATGGTATTTGCCAGCCCCTCTGACCTGGAAAGAGTTCCAGCAACTCCCTTACCATTTGAGAGGGTTCTAGGGGCTAGTTCCTTTATATTCTAGGTGTTTAAACCATGGCTTTTTTTTTTTTTTTTCCTGTAGCCAGGGCATCCAGGGCCAGAGTAGACTAGGGTCCCGAGGCTCACTGAGGCACCAGGCCAGCTATGGTTCCCATCTGTGCTATCAAGATGGAGGAGGCGTATAAACCATGGCTCACCAGCCCCTTGAACCTGGAGAGTTCTAGCAGCAACCCCACTGTTTGGCAGGGTTTTAGAGCTGGTTTCTTTATATTCTAGTTGCCTTTTTAGACCATTGCTTTTTTTCTGTGCTCCAAAGCAAATCAATCTGTTCATGGTCCTGTAGTACTATTTCTCCCCACTGTAGTTCACAGCAGGAGGTTGGTTTTTTCCCTTACTGTGTCTTTGTCTTTCTTGCCATTCTCTATCTCTGTGTGGTCTGTCTTTTGTTGCGCAGAAACTGTCCAGTCAGTCCTCAGTTGTTCTTCAAGAGGAATTATTCTATAAACAGGTATAGATTTGGTATGTCTAGTGGGGAGGTGAGTTCAGGGTCTTCCTACATCACCATCTTGGTTTGGAACCCACATCTTGCATCTTTTATTTTATGGACTTCATATATTCCTTAATTATTATACAGTAAAACCTTGGATTGTGAGTAACTTGTTCTGCAAGTGTTCCACAAGACAAACATTTCTAATAAATTTTAACATGATAAACGAGTGATGTCTTGCAATACAAGTAGAATGTGACGCTCATTGTCACATGATCACAAGTAAGCCAATGGTTTTGAAATTCACTTTGATATATGAGTCCTTTGAATTTCAAGCATGTTTCCAGAACAAATTGTGCTTGCAAACCAAGTTTTTAGCTTTTACTGCATTTTTTTAAATTAATTTTACTACTTCTATCTTTTATCCTTCATACTTTTATAAGTAGTTGATCTACCACCTTTATAAATCTCTTCTGGTGACACATCTACTCTCCTATATTTTCTTATTATTAATTAGTGCCTTTTCTTTTTAGCTCAGAGAGGTCCTTTTAACATTTCTTGCAAGGCTGGTTTAGTGGTGAAGAACTTTGGCTTTTGCTTGTCTGGAGAATTCTTAATCTCTCCTTCAATTCTGAATGATAACCTTGCCTCCGTAGAGATTTCTTGGTTGGTGGTTATTCCCTCTCAACACTTTGGATATCTCATGCCACTCCCTTCTGGCCTGTAAATTTTCTGAGACATCTGCTGACACCCATATGAAAATTCTTTTATCCATATGTTGCTTATCTCTTGCTGATTTTAAGATTCTCTTTATCCTTAAATTTTATCATTTTAACTACAATGTGTTTCAGTGTGTTTCTCTTTGGATTCATCTTGTTTGGAATTCTCTGGGCTTCCTGGATCTGGATGTCTGTTTCCTTCCCCAGGTTAGGGAAATTTTCAGGTATTATTTCTTCAAATAATTTTTCTGGCACTTTTTTTCTCTCTCTTCCTTCTGAGATATATATAATGTGAAAGTTATTTCCCTTTGATGTTGTCCCCGAGCTCCCTTAAGGTATCCTCACTTTTTTTTAACTCCTTTTTTCATTCTGCTGCTCTGTGTGGATGTTTTCTGTTGCTTTGTCTTCCAGCTTGTTGATTTGTGCTTCTATTTCATCAGTAATGCTGCTGTACCCCAATAGTGTATTTTTCAGTCCAGTTATGACTTTTGTTTGGTACTTGCTTTTATTTTCTAACTCGTTGTTGAAGTTCTTGCTGTCTGTGTTCATCTAATTCTCCCAAGTTCAGTGAGTGTCTTCATGACCATTACTTTGAATTCTGTATTACATAGGTTGCTTGTCTCCATTTTATTACAGTCTTTTTCTGGGGATTTGCCATGTTTTTATCTTGGAACATTTTCCTCTGTCTCATTTTGCCTGTTTCTGTTTGTCTATGTGTATTAGGCAAAACAGCTACCTCCCTTGATCTTGAAGGACTGGTCTTGTATAGGAGCTGTTCCATGTGGGCCAGAAGTACAATCTCCCTTGGTAACCAGAACTAGGCTTGGTCACCAGAGCCAGGAACTATATGAGCATCCCTCATATAAGCTATTGCCCAGCAGCTGTGATAGGGCTACAGCTGCTGTGCAAAGCCCAGGGCACTCATCCATTCCACTTCTGTGCAGAATAGCCATGGTTCAGGGTGCTCACCTAACCCAGTTGTATCTTAGGTGCTGAATAGGGAGGGAAGGGCTCAGGGTACTCCCTTGGCCAGTTGTAGCTTGGTATCTGTGAGGGCTGGGCAGGACCTGATGCTCTAACTCAGTCTGTTTGTCTCTCCACTGCTGAGCAAGGGGCATGGGGCTCAGAACTCTGACTTGACCTTGCTGGGGGTTGGGTGTTATGTTTTATGAGTGGGGTCTTTATTCTCACCCAGTTCAGTTATGGCACAGGGCAGGCAGATCATTCCCTCTGGTGCTCGCAGGTTAGAGGGAGGGCACCAAAAATTGTGCCTTTTGGCTCTGTTACTAGCACGTTAAGAATGAGATTGTAAAAATAGTGTCTGTGAGGACTTCCATCCCTGGATAAAGTCCCTGAAGATTTCTGCCTGTCCAGAAACTGCTTTAAAATTAGTAAGTGTGTAGGGGTGCCTGGGTGGCTCAGTCAGCTGAGCGTCCAACTTCAGCTCAGGTCATGATCTCACACTCCATGAGTTCGAGCCCTGCGTCAGGCTCTGGGCTGACAGCTTGGAGCCTGGAGCCTGCTTCAGATTCTGTGTCTCCCTCTTTCTCTGCCCCTCACCTGCTCATGCTCTGACTCTCTGTCAAAAATTAATAAACATTTAAAAAATTTTTTTAAATAAAATTAGTAAGTGTGTCTCCCTTGCTTATGGCTTAGTCTTAGATCTCAGGGCAAATGGGTTTGTGTGCAAGCCCTATGAGAGTGGGATTTCTGTTCCCTATAGCTCTGTGATTCTACTGATTTTTATTGCCCTGATTTTCAATGCCAGACATTTTGGGAGTTCATCTTTCTAGTGCCAGCTCCAAGTGTTGTGATGCCTAGTGTGGGAATAGTCCCTTCACTTCTCAAAAGAGAGTCCCATATTTTGGAGATCCTTCCTGATTGTGGGGTCACCACATCTTCAGTGGGATCCATAACAAGGTCATGTCTTTGCCTCTTTTATTCTTCTCAGTGCATCTCTTTGTTGTGAATATGTTGAATTGTTGTGAATACATTGTTCATCTAACTCTCTGGTTCCTCCCTTTCAGAGGAAAATTATTCTATATATAGCTGTAAGTTTGTTGTGTTCCTGAGAGGAGGGTCTTCCTACACCACCATCTTGGATCCCCTTCCCCCTAATTTTAGTGATTCTCTTTTTTTCCCCCAATATCTAGTGGTCCTGATGAAAAACACAATAATGGCTGTAAGAACTCAGTCAATTATCAAAGTGTAGCCTTCAAATACCAATTAGTTTGCAGTGATGCTAATGAAACCTTAAATGAGATGTTGGTTAACAAGGTTGAACCACAAAAAGCAGCCCCTTATAATTTGAATTCATCAAATGTAGTGTCAAAAAACAATAACCAAGAGTACTTAGGTGGCTCAGTCAGGTAAGCGTCAGGCTCTTGATTTCGGCTCGGGTCATGATCTCACAGTTCATGAAATAGAGCCCCATGTTGGGCTCCGTGCTGGGCATGGAGCCTGCTTAAGATTCTCTCTCCCTCTCCTCTGTCCCCTCCCCCACCACGTGCACATGTCCTTGCTCTCTTGCAAAACAAACAAACAATAACTAATATTTGCTTAGCCTGTGCTTTTCCTCTATACCACCTTATTTAAGTTTTCCATCAGCCATGTAAAGGAGGTATTACCGTTGTGGGCATAGCTAGATGGCTATAACATGAGGAAATTGAAATTTGCTAGAAATGTGAATCACCATGATTTGAACCCAGATCCTCCTGACTTTTGTTCCTATGTTTGTCAAATGTTTACTGAAAATCTACATTGTGAAAATGCTATACAGAAAAAAATTTCAGTGAAGAGGATAGAAATTAACATAAAAATAGTTATTCATCACTTTTTCTTAAAGTTTATTTTCAGAGAGAGAGAGAAAGAGAGCGTGCACATGAGTGGGAGAGGGACAGAAAGGAAGGGAGAAAGAGAGCTCTGCACTGTCAGTAAGGAAGGAGCTCAATTTGTGGCTCAGTCTCACAAACCATGGGACCATGACCTGAGCCAAGACCAAGAGTCAGACACTTAACTGACTGAGATACCTAAGCTCCCCGCCACTTATTTTTAAATAAAATTCTACTTACAAAAATTGAATTTATACCCAATGAGATATGAAGTGAAAGTCACATTCATAAAATTTCATAAAAAAGTCACATTCATAAAAATTCATAAAATTTAATGACTGAAGTCACTCTTTTTTCCAACTTAAATACATGTTTATTTATAAAAGTTAATATTATTGATATTTTATTTATATTTTTAAGTTATTTATTACACAAATAATTTAATGATTTCAGTGGAAATCTTTTCTCACCTTAACACACTCTTTCTGAGACATCTCCCCTTCACCTTTAATTCCAAACAATCATCTGGAATTTTCCAAGTCTCTACTATCTGCATAAGAACTAACATCTGATGTTACCTGAGTAGCTAACCCAAGATGGATTCAAAGATGCAGTGGAAATCTAGATGCCCCACCAAACCTTATAACTCAGAACATCTGAAAGAAAAGGACTAATCTCCCCCAGACACCCCCAAAAATCAGTAATAAACACTAAATGAAAAAAAATTAGTAACAAGAACTAAGTATCTATAAAAGTACATGTTAATAATGAAACATTTCTGTATCTAATTTACACAAATCTTTCAGAAGTTATCTAAATTAGAAATCAGGGTTTCAAAATAGCATTTATAACAGAAAGCTGGATATTGGAGGCAAATTTAAGCTGAATAAATATACTTGAAAGAAGTATTTCCTATGTAAAACAAAAATCTACACTTTCTGGACTGAACTATAGAAATATATAAAATAAAAATTATTTTCAGTCAATTACTCTATGTTGCTTAATAGCCACAATTATGCTTTTCAATACAGTATTTAGGAAAGGTTTTTAACAAAGCTGTTCAAGTGTAATAAGCCCAGAGACTCCTGGGAATGTAATTATCTGGTTTGTTTTGAATGAGACTGTCTGCGGTTAGTCGAGGGTTTTAATAAGGTCTATAAGGATTAGAATCAGTCAACATATGAATTATGAAACTTCTAGTTTCAGGCTGAAGTACAGACAAAAAAAAAACTAAATCATGTGGGAAATTGGGTATCCCTACAGGACTATGAAGTATTATTTGCAACCATAGCAAGTATAGGTTTGAAAACCAGGAAATAAAAGCTTCAATCAAGAAAGGTTTTGTCAAAGGGAAAAAAAAATATCATATATTTCTCAACATGTAAACTTTCCCAACAGAAGCAGGTAGGTATTTATCTACTATAGCTAACAAAGTGAAAAGAAGTGTTATTGCAATGTTTTGATAAACAATTCAAGTAATTTTAAAATATGATCCTTAAGTTTATCTAATTTAGAAAGAAAATAATTATCACAACTTTTTCCCTAAGAAAATTGCCATATATATTAAGTGAAAATGTTTTTCTATCATTTGAATTGATTTTATTACCTTTTTGGTATTTAACATTATAAATTGATTAAAATCAATATGGTTTATTTCTAGATGACTTTTTTCTAGTCAAATTCTGAAAATGTTTTTATAAAAAAAAAAAACAAACAATGGACATAAGTCCATAATCCTAAAATAAGCAGAGGTTCAAAATAAAGGATAAAGAAAGTAAGCAAATCAAGGATTTTGATGGAGCAAATAAATCCAAATCTAGGGACAATAGAGCAGAGTTCTTGAATTAACCCCACAATTGATTCAGAGAGAGCTTACTGATAGAATTAGTTTATTTCACTGTAAACCATAATAGAGAAATCTACCTATAAAAAGAAGGCCAAAAAGTGATTTTAAGCAGTCTGGATAAAAGAACACTGTGGTATAATTTTAACGGGCACTATATTAACAGCATGTAGTTTAGGGAAACGTCCTTAATTAGCTGTCACGATTATCAAGTACTGATAGATTTTTTTTTAATGTTTATTTATTTTTGACAGAGACAGAGCATTAGCAGGGGAGAGGAAGAGAGAGAGGGAAACACAGAATCCGAAGCAGTCTCCAGGCTCTGAGCTGTCAGCACAGAGCCCAACGCAGGGCTCGAACTCACAGACAGCGAGATCATGACCTGAGCCAAAGTCGGACTCTCAACCGACTGAGCCACCCAGGCACCTGTGATAGGAGATTTTAGTGAATTTATCAGAAGTGATTAACCTAACTTCACCCAACTACCTCTCCTATAGTTCTTACATACTAGTCGTCCCATATTAATTTCCCTTCTGAGATGAGCCTGTGATGACCAGCTCATGAACATCATCTGTTTGGCAGCTATGTTTGTGATTTATGAAATCTATTTTCTATTACAATCCATTCCCTGTGAGCTTGGGTCTTCCATGACTCCTCCAGAAACTGCATTATTTCTGTTAAGACTCTATACTATCCAGTGGGAGATCAGGCCTTGGAAAAAAGGTAACCACAGCCTAGCTTATACTCTGCAGGGATCCAAATGGAAGTGTCTACCTCAAACAATAGTGCTGGGTCATAATCTCCACTATAAATGTAAATGGATTCAGAGCCCAATTCCCATTAGAACTAACCAAAGGTATTTCTACTACAATATTAATTTATACAAGTTATACAAAATGTCTGAAAACATGGCAGCCAAGATAAGGATTCTAAAAGATATTCTAGGTGTCCCTGGCTGACTCAGTAAGTAGAGAATTTGCCTCTTGATCTCAGGGTTGTAAATTTGAGCCCCATGCTGGGTGTAGAGGTTATATAAAAAAATCATACATACTAAAACCCCGAAGTGCAAACTGCCTGAACTTAAGTATGGTTCAACTAGGTGAGCAGAAGACCTCTTGAAGTTCTAACACTCTTAATTGTGAACAACCTTTGTGTTAGTATCTTGTATCTGCTCTTACGTTTAAAGTCCAAATAATTTTTTAAGTGGAGAGGTGATATTGTATCTTGTTCTCACTTAGGAATTTTGGGTACTGCAATTTAGTTTATATTCTATCACACAATCTTAAGAACTCTTCTCATTGAATGGAAAAATAATTTCTCTATACTTAGCTTTAACAGTAAAAACGTGAACTTTGGAAAACATGAAATATAAAGAGAAATCAAGTTCATTATATAACCAAATGGTATTCAAATATATAATATTTATTGTTCCATAGGGAGTGTAATAATGGGTGAAGTAATAACTGAATTATTATTCATTATTAAATGACAGTTTAGGGAGAAATGTTTTGTAGTTTACCCAAAATTAAAGAATGAATCAAGTACATTTTTATATTTATTATCTTTAATGAACTATGTTTAACATTTTACAAATCTTCAGATTGTTACAGTTTTCAGCAGTAAATATAGTAATAATGGCAATAAACACAGTGAAATGTGAGATTTCTCTGTTGAAATACAAAAGATAGAAATACTTGGAAACAAGAGGGCAAAATGTCAACTTAAGGTTTGAGATGGAAATTAAAATGGTCAAATTCTTTACAATGTCAATACATTTTGAGGGACATTACTTGACCCACAGATCCCTAAAATTCTATATGTATTGATATCAGAGGATTCAAACACAGAGAGTGATCTGAAAATGATTGCCAAAGCAAAGAAGTGCTTTTATTCCTCAACATTTGTGACCTTCGTGGTATACTGTGTATTATATAAAAGGGCATAAACCCTAAACTGCATAAATGTCATAAAAATTGATTTTATAAAGTCTCAAGATCATAATATGTATTCAAAAATACACACAGCTGTGCTTTCATAAACGAATCCATCAGTTAATTGAGGGATAATTTTGCTTTTAAGATATAGCCAAAGTATATACAAAGGATACACAAATGTTAACAATTTGTGATCAAAATTCTCTAGAGTTACATTTGCAAAAAACTGTGTTGGTTTTCAATTTAAAAATTTAAGAAAGATGTGAATATTGTAGGCTTATTATTACTTGGGTTAAGAAAAAGTAGATGGCTTCAGCTTTTTTAACAGGAAATTTGTGAACTACTCAAAATGAGAAGTTACACATTTTTGATCATTAGAAAAGGTAAATTGCCTATACTTCCCCACTGAGAACAGAATGTGCAGTGTATTAAAAAAAAAAAGGTTTTATTCTGAAACCAAAGAAAAGGTATTTCTAGAAAAGCCCCTGGGGATACGTCTTCTCATTTCCTTTACATAAGAATGAATAAGTGGCATACTTCAGTGGTGTACCATTATGTCAACATGTGTATTCCATTACCAAACTAAAAGATGAAATATTTTTATTTAAAGGTAGAGAAAATATAAACTTAAGATATTGAAGTGCAACATCTTACTATATAGTTTCTAACTTCATTCCGGCACAACATAATTTATCAATATAACCTGGATTCAAAGAAACACACAAAAGAGAGAAATGTTACTTGCATGCAAAATTCATTGTTCCAACATGAAACACTAGGTCTATATTTTTTAATTAAAACCTGCACATCTGTTTAATTTGGCTAACAAAGAAAATGCACATTAAAGAAAGATGTTCTCATATCCTTCCAATAAAGCAAGTCTATATCAAAGGCACTTCAGCAGAGCACTAACTCCTTAACCTTTTCCAAGTCCTTTTCATTTATGCCGCTTTTAATGCATCTTTCTGTAGACCAAGAAACCTCCTCCTCAAAAAACTAGACCTAGGTATTACCCCAAATATTTAGCTCTTCTGTGGATTGGGTAAAAAATGGGTTTTTAAGTTCTTTGGGTTAATACAGAATGGGAGGAGTGTGACCTGACAGGTTAGGTGTTATAGGAAAAACCGAAGTAATTGTAGGAAAAAACTGGCTGAAGTCTATCTTGGGGAAAAAAAGCTGTTGTCTTTCACTGGATATCCATCTATAATTTGACTACAGCTAATATGGCTAATTTTGCTTCTTTCAACTTGTTTATGTGCCTTGCGTGTCTATGTTGCTCCCATGTTGAGTAGACGCGAATGAGAAATAAAGCAATTTAGTTTTATTCTTCCCCCAAGGGACAGGGGAAGCTGCTTCAGACATTTGCCTTCATGGGGATTTTTAGAAAATTGGATGAGTTGATTTTAATTAACAAGGAGCTTTATTTTTAGGACATATGAATGATAATTCAGAGTTGAAGACACTTATAATTAAAAACAGCTGTTCAGTGTGTTCATACTGAACTCTTTGCTATGATGAAAATAATATGGATATATTACTTCCAAAACTAGAAAAAGAATTGTAAATTCTATAAGTGATTTAAGAAGAGACCATGTGGATATATACCTAAATTCTGGAGATAGTTTTGAGTCTTAGGGAAATAGAATTTCTTCTCCTGTTTATCAACATTTCAGAAAAAAATTAAATATTTTAATAAGTTAATATTTAGGTGTTCATAAGAAACTTTATTTTTTAACCAAGTTTAAAAGGTTTAAGTGAATGAATTAAAAAATATCTTAAAGCTGCCTACATGTATCAATGAGTCTTAAACTAAAGATATGGGTTGTTTTTTTGTTTTGTTTTGTTTTATGTTCAGACTGGTAAGAAGTTTTCCTTGACAGCTAAGCTCATTTCTCTTTAGAAACAGGGGGAAATTTTTTTAAATAAAAATGAAAGTATCAGAGCATTCATTTTCCATATTTCTAAATAACAAATTAACACCTTATTATTCTGTGAGGTTATATCTAAAAACAACCAAAGAGCTGGCATTTTCCTCTCTAACCACCAAGTAGCTTCTTGCCCATCTTAAAAGTAAGATTTATTTTTGGGTTGACACAGTACACATGCTGTTGACTGCAAAAAAAAGAAAATATTGTTTGGCCTTTATGTTCTAGAATAACATCAATTCCCAATATTTGTCCTTATTTTCAGGGACAGGCAGAGGAGAACATAATAGTAACATTTCACAAGACTATGATGCCTGAAGAATACAGTTTCATTCCTAAATGTTTCACAGGGGCAGTCATCAAAGCAGAAACAACATTTTTTGAAAGCAACTTTAGGAGTACACATTTCACAGTTGTTCTTTAGAGAGGGCTAAAGTGGCTGAGCATTTTCAGATAACTTACATCTTGAAACTATTTTACCTTTTGAACTCTTGGATACTTCAAATTCATCACCCAAAAATAAATGAAAAGAATAGGCCAGAAAAAGCATTCCTTGGTATCTTTCTCTTTTGTTAGTGAATTGCCATTTTACTATTTACTCTGCTTGAGACATGTCCAGGGACCATGAGATTGCTCAGTCTCAACTTCTTAGAAAGTTCATACAGCAATTTACACGAAGCAAGAATAAACAACACGAGAGAGCAGAGACACAACCACCCTTGATGTTAATTTATGGGAATCAGTGGACGTTCCTCTCGCTTCTTCCAGATATTAGTCTTGCTATCTTTTTTGGCTAGTGGTGGTCTGCCCCTTTTTTTAGTGGGGGACATATTGGCTTCAAAATCTTCAACAGTGCTTTTTCTTCCTGGAGACTCTTCCCCAGGGTGTTCCATGATAGCTCCACTCCCTCCATCTAGAATGTGTCTTAAAGCTGGGTCCTCGGGGGAGCAGACAGTGGTTCCACTCTCACTGCTGCTCAGGTCTAAATCTTCTAAGTAAAGGATCTTAGGCTGATGCATGCTTTTGATGAAAGTTTTCTCCCTCTCGAGTTTTCTACTTGAGTGGTGCTCATTCATGTCCACCCCAGAGTCCAAACTCGTGTCATTGCTCTGGGCTCTCTTGCCCTTTTTCAGGTCTATGAAGGAATGTCTCACTTGTGCGACTGGTTTTCCATCAAGAGATACAAACCATGCTCTGGGATGGGGGGAAGGCTTTCCTTTGGACAACTCCAGGAGGGTCTGTTCTGAAATTCCTTGAAGCTCTGATGAAAAGGGAGTCATTACAACAGCTTCATTTAGTGTTCCAGGAACAGAAACAGATTCTAGTAAGCTGTTTGAATACCGGCTCCAGTCTGAAGTTTGGGATGGCAGGCTCTGTTGACCTTCGAGTGGAATATTCTCTTCCCTCGCATCTGGGGGCTGTGTGTGAGAATGCACTGGCATTTTGGGCAACGTCTGTGTAAAGTTCTCTCTACTAACTGGTTCCATCAATTGGCCATAGACTAACTGTCCCTTTCTTGGCAAAGTAGCTGACTTAGCAGTATGTAACTGCTCTGGAGTGGAGAAAAGGTCAGATGTTTGAAGGATGGCGATGGGCTGGCTGTAGATGTGCATAAGCTGTTCAGGAATGTGGGAATGTCCATATACCTCTTCGTTACCTGTGAGATACCGCTTTTCCTCTTGTGCATCACCTAGAGATGAAGATGGTTTGTTGTTAATGTGTTTAGGTTGTTTGGACCCTACATTGGGCTCCAAAGACTGTGTTGGGTTTCTTGAGTAATTATTTGGATTGGCTGATAGAAATGAAACCTCTTCATTGTAGACTTTAAAATTGTCCCGAGTTTTTACCATGGAAACTCTTTCTTCTGCTTCTGCCTTTGATGGTTCCTTTTTCTGAGGGCTATATGAGGAGTTTTTGGCATTAAATAACTGTGACTTGTCCTCGGCTTTTAATGCAACTTTGACTGAACTGATGTGATTTATGTGTGTTGTTGAAGTTGTCTGGTCTCTCTTGAGGACCTCGAGTTTAGTGATATTTCTTTCTCTCTTCTGCGGAGTACCACACTTGTCCCTACAGGAGAAGAGATAGCAGAAAGTGTTCAAAACTTATGACCTAGAAAATTCATTTTTAAAAACCATCCCATGATATATTATATATATATGTAATTATATATATTATATATGCAGTGCTCTTAGACTGTATCCAGTTTTATTTTAATCAACATATTTTAAAGGTCACACTGCTGATTTTTATAAATAAACTGTCATACCCAGAACACATTGACATGATACTATGATCAGATAGTTTTCTGTGTTTATACATATTAATGTTCTTCTTACCTGCAATAACAAAGAAGCACAGCAAAAAATCCAATGACAATGACTATTGTTCCTCCTAATATGGCTGTAAGAAACACTGTGTGGTAGGCAGTTATATCCCTTGAGTCTCCATTTATACCTGAACCTAAATGGTTCAATATAAACAAGTAAAACAGAGAATATATTATTTTAGGTAGATCAGATTTTCAATCATGTCCTATCCTGGGTAAAGCAGATTAAGTGTGTGTACACAGCTATAATGGCGGCTTCTCTGTGGGTAGAACATAACTCCCTATGTGTTGGGCTTAATCAGTTCTTGTTCTGTTCAATTAAATGTGAGCACCTTACATGAAGTGGCATGAAATGGCCCTGCCCTCTTGCTAAGATTTTCTAGTATCCAGACAGAATATCCAAAAGTGCTGCTATTCCTTCAACCTAGGTTCTGGAATGAAAACAAATGCTGAACTGAACCAAGCCAGGCCCAAAAGTCATGAGGCCCTGCTGCTGGGCCAGTGAGGAAATCTGCTTCAAGAGGCAGTAAAACTGACTCCTGTTGTGTGGTAGCAAGATACGTAGTGGAATAAACTAGGGGAAAATATTTCTGTGCAGAGAGGTTTGGGGATAGAATGTTGGTAGTGAGGGTTGACTTAGTAGCTATATTCAATTATAAACGAAAATCTAAAGATAAATTCAAAAAGGAATTTGCCAAGGTAAATAGGTATGAAAGGTTTTCTAGAGAGAATCTAAAAATTGGGCACTCGAAGGATTCAGAGTTGCAACTTTCAGTCTGGCCTTTAGAATAAGACACCATGCAGAGGCACAAGATACCCACCGTCTTTCTTTATGAGAGCACAGATATACACTGCTGTTGTAATCACCTTAACTGCAGTAAAAGTAGATTAATGCACTAGGATGATCAGTGTAGGCTATTAAGATTCTACATGAGGGGTGCCTGGGTGGCTCAGTTGGTTGAGCCCCCAACTCTTGACTTCAGCTCAGGTCATGATCCCACAGTTGTGGGATTAAACCCCACACTGGGCTCCACACTGAGCATGGAGCCCGCTGAAGATTCTCTCTCTCCCCTGCATGTACTCTCTCTAAAAAAAAAAAAAAAAAAAAAAAAAGGAAAAAAAGATTCTGCATGAGCGTAAATGCAATTAATGTTGAGGTAATCTGTTTTAATATCACTAAGATTTCACTTTGTTAAAAAATGCATATAGGGGCACCTAGGTGGCTCAGTTGGTTAATCGTCCGACTATGGCTCAGGTCACGATCTCGTGGTTCAAGAGTTTGAGCCCCTCATCAGGCTCTGTGCTGCCAGCTCAGATCCTGGAGCCTGCTTTGGATTCTGTGTCTCCCTCTCTCTCTGCCCTTCCCCTGCTAGTACTCTGTCTCTGTCTCTCTCAAAAATAAACAAAATGTTTAAAAAACTTTTTTAAATACATATAACAAGTCTACTGATCATTATCGACTAGAGTCTAATATGAATTCAGGGTGATAAAGTGATAAGACTGGTCAGACAGGTGCTTCTCTGGCAATCTCTACCACGAGAAACATCCAGAATGAGGCTTTCAGCTTCACCAAGGACCCTAGAAAAGACTGAGGATGACAGACTTTAGATCCTTTAACTTTTGCATCATCTTATTTGATAAAAATAAAATAATAATGGTAGTAAGAAAGGTTTTGGAGAAGTAGTATTGTGGTTATGCATACAAACTTTGGAGCCAGAGTGCCTCAATTAGAATCCCAGTCTATTTCTTTTTTCTTTTCAGAGAAACTTATTATCAAAATGTAATTTCTTGGGGCGCTTGGGTGGCTCAGTCAGTTAAGCATCCCAGTTCAGCTCAGGTCAAGATCTCACGGTTCATGGGTTCAATGATTCTGTGCTGACAGCTCAGAGCCTGGAGCCTGCTTTGGATTCTGTGTCTCCCTCTCTCTCTCTCTCTGCCTCTCCCCTACTCACACCCTGTCTCTTTCTCTCAAAAATAAAATAAACATTAAAAAAACTTTATTAATGCAATTTCTTTAAATATATACCCTTCTCCCACCCTCTACCCTCTCTGGGGAGGAACAGAATATCCCCAGGAGATTCCATGTATAAAGTCTTATATGGTGAGGATGAAGTATAAAAATACTATTAACAAAAGGGAAGAAGGTACCTGTTGCTACCTTAACCTTTGGAAACCCCCAGCCTCCATTACCACATGCCCCTTTTGCTCCTTTAGATTTGAGTGTAGAATAAGCCCTTTCTCTAGAGGAGGACTCAAACCCAACATCATCATTTATTTCTTTGTAACATTCTCATTTAGTTTTGGGGCAAGTTTCATTACTTTGTGTCTCATTTCATATCTGTAAGATCTCACCTATATGGCTTGTTATGAGGAGTAAGAGAGTTAATACTTATTAGGGGCATCTGGTTAAGTATCCGACTCTTGATTTGGGTTCAGGTCATGATCTCATGGTTCCTGGGTTTGAGCCCTGAGTCAGGCTCTATGCTGACAGCACGGAACCTGCTAGGGATTCTCTCTCTCCCTGCCCCTCCCCCACTTGCCCTTTCTCTCAGAAAAAATAAATAAACTTAAAAAAAAAAGAGTAAGTACTTATTAAAACACTTAGTGCTTGGCACATGATAAGCACTCAGTGTACAACATCATTGTTATTAAATGAAACTTCACTGGCACTCCAGTATTAGCCACACTTTCCTATATATATGGTAAGTATTAAAGTGTTTATCATATCTGATAGACAACCAAGTACAGCACTCACAATACGAAATTTCTTCAAAAAGAAAAGAAATAAAAGTAACATTTCTATCTGCAGATTCTTATTTAGGATCCAGGGTTGCAATGGAGTAGTTTGATTATAACTGGGTGAAATTCAACTTCTCTAAAAGTCTATGTTTCCACAATAGAGTAACACTTTTCATAGCACACAATTCCAACAGAACTCCCTTCTGGACACACGAGGCTGATACTTTTGGGTTTCTCCCAAATTTTATATACATGACAACACCAAAAAGTATGCATCTGTGTGTTTGTGTGTATGCCTAAAAAGAGTCAAAAAGGCAGGAAATTATATTTTCATTTAAATATATTTGAAAGTGCATATTTAAAAACTGTCATAAGTACTTGTTTATTAAACTCTACTCAGCTGTCTACTTGCCTATAGCAGTCACTTGATTTTAATTTCTTGCACTTATTTTCCAAGGCATTCTAGAATTCCATTCAAAATGTATTTAAAAAACAGATTTAGTATGTTATTAGCTGAACTTTAAGTAGCTCCAGCACCTAGTCCATCAGAAGACCAATGTTGATTTTACAACATGTGATTTTACTCACAATCTAAAATTTTAGGGGGCATTAAGGATCATCATATCCAACTCCTACCATTTAGAAATAAGAAAACTAACACTCAGATAGGCAAGTACATATTTCAAACTCAGCCGGATAAATTATCGGCAAAGCCAGAGCTACAATCAAGCTATCCATATTTCTAGTATAGTGTTCCTCTGTGATAGGCTCGCCAAATGGATTTTTCAAAAGCATCACTAGAAGGTATCTAATTCAAACTAAATGGGAATCCCACATTTCTATTTTCATACTCTGATTCACACAAAATCTTCTGTGAACTATAAGCTAAAACAAAACTTCCACCTACTTTGGAAAATTTGGCTTTTGTAATTCATAGTCATCTTCTATAAATTGATTTCAGGTATATTTTTAATGGAAAGTACACTTCTCTATAAAACTCAAGTGTTCCCTGGGTTATTTTTATTGGAAATGAAATAACTGGGATTTAGTTGAGCTGAGTATTAAATATTAATTGTTCTTTTTCATCAATATTTCATTATAGTTGCAAATCTAGAATGAAATATGGCCAGACAGCTGGCAAGACTGCAGGATATTTTGCATCATGAAGAACAAAAGTAACCACCCTCTGGTTTCTGAATAAATAATCTCATAAGTACTAAGTTCAAACAAAAACAGAGAGAACATCCCCCTTGATCATAATGGTTAAATGGCTCATATTTCTTCTATTGGAATATTACATGTTAGCTTCATTGAAAAAAAAGTCTTGTTACCTTGCATGGTTTAAAATTCAGAGGCTGTCAATATAAAATGATAAAAATTAAACTATCAAAAAAGACATCTTCAGAAAGAACTGAGAGCCTTCGAATTATTAACAGGTCGCCATAACAAAGTTAGGTGATAGAAGGCTGCAGAGAAATGTATGTGCAATGTCATCCACATCCTGGGTCAGGGTGTGCACTGGGGCTGTGCCTGACTAGCATGAAATAGCCAGGTTGCAGCTGCCTCTCAGCTGGGAGCCAAAACACTCAACAAACCAAAAGAATTCTCTGACACATGATTAAAGATGTAGGAACAACATATGCATTCAACCTTCACACTCCCCCAAAGCTTCACTAAAATGACCCTGGTGGTTTTGCTTGGTTTTGTTTTTATAAACAAACCCACAGGTTAAAGGAGAATGTCGTAAGAGACCAGAGCAAGAAGATGATGAAGGCTGGAAGCTGACTTAGCAAAGCTGGCGACAGGCAAAGCCACGAAGCAATTCAATTGATACAGTGAGCACCCAAAAGGCCCAGAAAATGATACTAAGCCCGTGGTGCAATCAGACTACACTACCGCAGGTTAGAAGACTGTAAGAAGATTTAATGGATAAAACATGCAATGTTTGAGTATTTTGAGAGATTTACACAACTCAAGATGCATGTATAGGATTTCCTTACTTTAAATCATATAAATAATCTGATAGCATGTCCAATCTAGGAAAAATAAAATACTCGTTTGACCCAGAACATGAATAGATCATTCCTAGTGGACAAGACTTAGTTTTTGTCCACCCTCAGCTCCTATGTCAGGCCAACCTTCATTTGGGGTATCACATGTCTTATATTGAGAAACTCTGGGGACACTATTTTTCAATAGCCCTCACCCCAGGGGTGTGCTCATGACCCATGTCCGGGCAAACCAAACTCTTTATCTCTAGAATGAAGGAACAGTGTGAGGAAAAGATCACAAAGGGTTGGAGTCAGCTGTACATGGTGCAGCAATTCTGCAAAGACAGTCAAGTAGGCCTGGTAACCGGGTGCCCTAGGATTCCTGCCTTTTAGAACCTAGTTCTTCAGCCTTCCCTGGGATCCTATGAACTCCCTGCATCCTAATACATTTTATGTAATTATCTAAGATCTGTTCCTGTTGCTTGCAACCCAACGCTTTAACTGATCTGGGTAAAATTTATCGTGAAAAGTAAACGCTTTATTGAACAAACTTTACACTTTACAGATTCATCAGACATCATGCTATAAAAACCTCAGAGTTCACAGAGCTTAATCTTTTCTTATACACATGAAAAAAATTAAAGTGGAGATCAACAGACTAGAAGCTTTTTCCAACATCATACAGTCTGTAAGTGGCAAAGTTTAGAATAAAATCGAGATCTAGTGATATCAATTCCAGTTTGACTATTCGGATTTTTTCAAATGCCTTTTGTTTCATTTTTACAATACCTCTAGTTCCTGGAAGTGGAGCAGCTATCCAGTAGCCCAAACGTGGTGCATCATATGTCCAGACGAAGTGATTGTTATGTTCCTTGACCATTCCCTGGCCGTGATTTACCCAAGCACCTAAAAAGGTAAGTAAAAAATCCCAATCAGTTAGTGTATAGATCTTTAAGGCTGATCGGAGTTTGCTGATAGTCATGTATAGACGTTTTTGCAGAACTCTTTCAAAAATTATGAAGACTCTGGCAATATATTATCATGAGATAATACATATTATATCAAAATATAGTTTATATTGTAATATATACAATGGGATGATTTGAATGATTGTTATGACTAAAGGAAAGAAAATCATTATAAATAAACTAAGAATGTACACATTATTTAGAGAAATCACAACTTTCCGAATAATGTTTAAATTGTACATATTGAGATAGGTTTTAAGGATGTGAATAGTGAAATTCAAATTTATCAATAGGTGGCTATTTGTCACCTGTTCCAGGATTCTGATTAAACACTTGTAATATATGTTTTATGGCCTCACTAATTTTTTTATTAAATATTGTTTTGGTCTATTACTGTTGGCATAGCTCTTTTAGAATGAAATTTTTAAGAATGTTTTTAAAAATACTATCTAATAAAATGCCATCCATAGAAAAAAATTCAGTAAAACCCAGATATTTTATAAAGTTCAGCATAACAAACTTTTTTATAAGTTCAGTGTATATTTGTACTTGGTTTATTAATTCACTGTAATGATATACCTACAACATGTAAAACAGTATTTAATAAGGTAGACAAACTTGAAATGACAGAAATGGATCAACTTACTGGTTTTTAAATAGTCATATAATTAAGCATTATATATCGAATATATGAATTTAAAAATTTTGTTACTGGAGGGTACAAAGCCTCTGTCAGGACAAATAATCAGAAATCAGAACTCCAAACAGATATTCTTTAAAATGTTGTTTTAAAACAATTCTTTCATTCAACAAATTAGGAAATTCAGGCCCAAATAAGTGATTTGTTCAAAATCACACGGCTGGTGGGGTGCCTGGGTGGCTCAGTTGGTTAAGCACTGGACTCTTGATTTCGGCTCAGGTCATTATCTCATGGGTTCGTGATCGAGCCCCACCTTAGGCTCTGTGCTGACGTACAGAGTCTGCTTGGGATTCTCTCTCTCTACCCCTCCCCTGCTTGTGCTCTCTTTCTCTCGCTCACGCTCATAGTAAATAAATCTCTCTCGCTCTCATAATAAACATTTTTTTAAAAAAAATCACACTGCTGGTGAATGGACTAGAATCTAGGGCTTAGAGCTCTTAATCCAATGATTACAATATATTATATTTGGTTTTAGTCCCCAGTCCTTACACAGAGCTTTGGAAATCCTTGGAGTTATCTATGTAATAAAATGCAATGTTACCTATGGAAAGAGTACCTCTTGTAGTTCCTAACAAGCCACTTTCAACCACACCTGAGTTCATGTTAATGAGGTGATTTTTGGAAAGTCCCTGTGGATTGGGCTGGTTGCCAGGGAAACCCACCAAGTGATTAGAAGGTTGGAATTTTCAGCTTCACCCTACTCCTGCAAAAAGGGGAGATGGGCTGAAGATTAAGTTCAATCACCAATGGTCAATGACAATCATGCCTACATAAAAATACCTGAACTACAGGGTTCGAAGAACAGAGCTGGTGAACACATGGAGGTGGTGGGAGGGGATGCACCCAGAGGAGAGGATATTCTTCTATAATAAACTGATAATATAGTAAGTAAACTGTTTTCCTGTGAGCTGTTCTAGCAACTATCAAGGCTGAGGAGAAGATCATGGGAACCTCCAGTTTATAGCCAGTTGGTCAGAAGCACAGATGATAAACTGGACTTGTAATTGGCCTCTGAGGTGGGGGTTAGGGGACACTCTTGGAAGACTGAGCCTTTAACCTGTGGAATCTGATGCTAATTCTAGGTAGGTAGTATCTGAATTGAATTTTAGGATACCCAGCTGGTAGAGAACTGCTTGGTGTGAGAAAAACACCCCCACATTTGGTGACAGAAGTGCAGTACTGAGTATAGAATCACATTGAGAGACTTTCTCTTACAACTATCCTTTTTACTTATATACATGTTTTTAAAAACAGTGGCAACTATATATTATTGTTTACATTTTGTAGTAAACAGGTATTTGGATTTTTTTTTTTTTTTTTTTTTTTTTTTTTTTGCCTAACTACCCTTCCAATCCAACTGCAGTGAAATCTCATTCCAAATCTCTTTTGAAGGTTAACTCCTCCATATTCTCAGTCCACATGATTAGTTTGGGCCTCCAACACAGAATCTTAAGCCTAAATAAATCTGTACATTCTATTTGCAGACCACAAAGGCTGGTTCGGAGATGGGCATGAAAATTCTATAACTGCAGTGAATCCAAGAGCTTGTGCAATTGCTACTGGGAAAAGAATCTCTTTCCATTGGACTTCAACCTGTGTGTCAAGTCAGAACACCTACACTCTCTTCTTGCCATTCTGAAGGTAAATCTTATCCCAGAAAGGTATTAACACAGAGAAAACATGAGAGAAATCAAATCCTGTGAAACCGTCTAGGCTCTGTATCTTGACTCATCCAAAACAATTGTGGATCATATCCCCCGCCCACTCCCCCCTTTTTTAGTAATTTAAAGACACTCCTCTTATTTACATGGAAACACAAGAACAAAACCAAGGGAAGCAGAGAAGGAAAAAGTGCTTCTACTTAGGAGACTAAATTCAGGACCAAAATTGGTACCTGAGATTTTTTTTTTTTTTAATAACCACTCTGTATCTTAATAGCAGAATGTCGTTTATTTTCATGAAATTAACATACATTTCTTAATTGCCTTAACCAACCTTTTAGATATAAGTTCATATTGCTTATCAAAACAAAAACCTAGAAGAGTAGAAATAGTTTTTTAAAAATTTATTTATACTTTTCTGTTAAAGATCTTGGGAAATATAAAAGGCAAGGGAGGGGTGACTGGGTGGTTCAGCCAGTAGAGCACACGACTCTTGATCTCGGTTATGAGTTCAAGCCCTATGTTGGGCATAGTGCTTACTTTAATAAAAAAGGAATGTGAATAAATAATACTATTCTTTACATGTAACATATTGGCATCATTTTCTCCACAATTGTATTATATTAATCAAAGTGGGGCCAAATTCTGGTCATTGATAAAGTGCTTAAAATTGTAACATTACTGATTTAGTGCTCTACTAAAGATAAATCATTCAAATATAAATGATATATTTTAATGTTTTAAATAAAACACATTAATTTTTAATTATTCTATAGTCAGCATATAAAAATTTGCCAATTATACCTCAATAAAGCTGAAAAAGTCTTTAACGTTTATTTATTTTTGAGACAGAGAGAGAGCATGAACGGGGGAGGGGCAGAGAGAGAGGGAGACACAGAATCGGAAGCAGGCTCCAGGCTCTGAGCCATCAGCCCAGAGTCCGATGTGGGGCTCGAACTCACAGACCGCGAGATCGTGACCTGAGCTGAAGTCGGACGCCCAACCAACTGAGCCACCCAGGCGCCCCTAGTCTTTAATAGTAATATGGAAACCTATCTTTAAGATCATTCAAACACCCAAAAGGAAAATATTCAGAGTATTTTCACATAGCTCACATACCTATGTTCATATCAAATGTCCAGGCAGGTATCTGATCCCCTGCACTTACATCATTTGTATGTATAAGGGGGAGAGAAACTTGAATAGAGCCATCCACCTTTAATTCTTTTCCTCCAGAATATATTTTCACGCATATTGCAGCAAGAGGAGTCAATTCAGTACTTTCAAAACCTAAAAAAGAAGACAGTTTATTAAAACCATATGTAGGGGCGCCTGGGTGGCGCAGTCGGTTAAGCGTCCGACTTCAGCCAGGTCACGATCTCGCGGTCCGGGAGTTCGAGCCCCGCGTCAGGCTCTGGGCTGATGGCTCGGAGCCTGGAGCCTGTTTCCGATTCTGTGTCTCCCTCTCTCTCTGCCCCTCCCCCGTTCATGCTCTGTCTCTCTCTGTCCCAAAAATAAAAAAAAAAAGTTGAAAAAAAAAAAATTTTTTTTAAAAAAAAAAAAAAAAAAAAAAACCATATGTAAAATACACGTTGTAGTTACATATTAATAACAAAGTAATATGGGCCTAAAATATCTAATTCATTTATTTCACCTATGGTTATCCACTTTAATATTAAATAGATACTGGGTCCTCATGAAAGAATTGTAAAATATATCATAAATATAGGTTATACTCATGTAACTTGACAAATCAACATGAGCCCAGAGATCTAATTCTTTCAGAGTCATGTGATTTAGGGTCACCAGAACCTAATTCAGTGTTTTAAAAACCTACAAAACAACAGCAAAAAAATACAGTTCACAAGTGTCCTACCCAAATAAAGGTTCTACCACCTCAAGTCATCAGTGCAGATTTGGGTCTATAAGCCAGTCTCTCCTGTCCCCAAGAGTGTCTGTTTCAAGTACAAGAACCAACAGACTGAGCTGTGTTCCTTGAAGTTACCTCGTGGAAAAAACATTCTGATTCAAAATGCAAATTTTCACAGGTTTGACAAACATGAAACAAAATCAGCAATATTGTTTGCTGATAAAAATAATAAGCTTTGATATATATTTGATTAATAGCATAACTGAAGGAATATAAACAGACTAAATATTAATAATACAATATTACTTAGACTTCAAAGCTTGAAAGTAGGGAAATGAGATTAAGAGAAGAATTGGTTATAGTGTTTTGCCTAAGGTTTTAAAGTATAATTATACATACAATTTATAATATGCCTTCTTAAACATCAGGAGCTACCTATATTTCTCTATTACTGACAGGAAAAGAGTAGAAAATGCCTTTGTTTCGTTTTTAAATATTAGAGATGCCAAAAATAATCTATACCAGAATATTTATAATGAATAAAGTAATATGGTTACAGATGTTAAAATTTAATATAAATTTTCTACAAATAATTTGATAATTTTAGATTTTCCAAGTAATTTACTAACACATTAGAAAGAGTTGACTCTAGTGTATTTATTATATATAATTTGCTCTTTGTAGATAAACCTGAATCTTTGAATTAAAAGCTAGAGTTTTGTTCATCATGTAACAAATATTTATAACAGAGCCCCTATTGGCACCACCTACTCATCTTGGTTCCAAAGACACAGTGAGTACATGATCTCTTGAGATATGTTTTTCACAATCTGCATTACCATCAAGAATGCTTTTTTCCATTTCTTTGCTCATTGTCAATTTTTCCTCCACCGGAATGTAAATGTATGGTAGAAGCTGCTTTATCAGTGCTTTAAGGAAAATCTGGAAAGGCAATGTAATTGCATGGTCATAAAAGTTGCCTCTCTAAGGAGGGGATGTTTGAGCTGCGGCCAAATGATAAGATGCCATCCATACAAAGACCTCAGAGAAGAGCTTTCCAGGAAGAAGAAACAAGTGAAAAACCCCCAAATCAGAGGTGATCTTGGCATGTTTAAGAATGAAAGAAGGTTGGAGGGCAGAGAGGTAGAAATAACAGAGGGCCTTCCAGGCCCTGGAAAGGAATTCTCATTATCACTACTACTATATCTGGTGTGTATCTTCACCTGTCAGAGCAATTACTGGCTTAATGAAAAACTTCAATGAAATAGAAGACAATTAGCCTTGGTAAACTTCCTGAAACACTAATATAAGATAAGCAAAGTAATGGCATACGTATTTTGTAGACCAGTTACACTAGTACAAATCCAATGTAAGCACAAATAAATTATTATGTAATCTGTAAGTAGTTATAATTTCTTATGTCAAACTGTTTAGTAAAGCCAGCTGGCTTTCTGAGGTGCCTGCTCTTCACTCCACTCCCACCCCTCAGTTCTGTGTATCAGTGGCTTTACATCCTAAATGCAGCTGAAATTATGAGATCAACTCCCCACCATGTGAGATAAGGCCAACTCAACTCAAAAAAGAAGGAAAAGAGAATGGTACAAGAGAAAAAGAGACTGAAAGATAATGATAAGGACACAACTTGAAAAAAACTTACTCACAGACCACTAGAACTATCCAATACAATAGCCAATCCAATACAGTAGCCACCAGCAACATGTTGCAATTTAAAGGACGTTAGTGCTTTAGTTCCTCAGTGTACTAGTTATATTTCAAGAGCTCAACAGACACATGTGGCTAGTAGCTACCATATTAGATAGAGCAGAAGAACATGGCCATTGGTGGCACTGCTCTAGAACTCTTAAAATGTTAGCAGCACTCTCAGGATAACTGAAACAGTGAATGAATAGTCTCAAAAGCAGGTGGTAGAGGAATGCTGGAAGGAAGCACCCATTATGTCCCCTTCCCACTGGGCCTAATGAATCTTGACCATAAAAAGTCCTCAGGACCACATGAGCTTCATTTGTGATATGGTAGACTGGTCCCATCCTTGTAAATGTTTTTATTTTGAGCATCCTATAACTTCCATCTGGAAAATTTTGGCAGGTGTCTTAGATTGGCTTCTTCAAGAAGCTAAGCCTGAGATATCAATTTGGGAGGAAGTACCCACCATTGAGGGAGTGGAGACATATAAAGAAGAAGGAAGACAAAAAAAGATGTATTAAGGATTAGATATGTACTCTCTTTGTACTCTTGTCTATTAGTTGAGAGCTTGCCCTAGTGAGGGCCTCGCCTGCTTGCTGGACCACGGAATGCCTTTAGGCAGAGTCACAGATGTGTGCAGCAGGAAACACAGGCCCATAACAGAGGAGGGACAGTCATCTTGCTGGAGCACCAATAGCATCGGCTACAACAGGTAAGAAAAAAAACCAAAACTAACCAAAACATCTATACGCTTATTACTCTAATTTCTGGTTGTTCCCCAAATGAAATGGAACAAAATTTGACCTAAATGAAATCATCAAAATTATAGACTGAGGTGATTTTTAAAAACAGTGGCGTTTCAGTTATACGTTGCCACAGGTGGTAGAAATAGTGGAACAAAGGTGGATGTACAGAGAAGAGAGATTTTACGGGGTTTATTCATGGGTATATTAAATAAAATGTAAAAGCCCATCATCCTCTTACCCGTTAGGTTGTGACAGCCCTATACTGTGTGTATATATATAGAGAGAGAAATATATATATATGCTGCTGAATCTGGAATACAGCTGACCCTTGAATAACATGGGTTTGAACTGCACAGGTGCACTTACGTGCATTGTTTTTGATAAATGCAGTACCGTAAATGTATTTTCTCTTTCTTAGGATTTTCTTAACACTTTCCTTCCTCTAGCTTATTGTAAGAATACAGTAAATAACACATATAATATACAAAATATGTGTTAATTGACAGTTATTGGTAAGGCTTCTGGTCAACAGTAGGCAATCAGTAGTTACATTTCTGGAGAATCAAAAAGTTATATGAGTTTTTTAACTGGGGGGAGGCAATCTCTACATTGTTCAAGGGTCAACTGTATATGTTTTTTAAAAACTTATAATTTTACTAACTTAGAATATCAAATTTATTTAAGAAAAACTTCCAGTTGGTTACTCACATCTATAAACTTTTTATGTCTAACAATTATTGACAGTTCTGATTAATTTGATAACAATAATTGAAGGTCAAATTCTAAAAACACATATAAACTTCTTTAAGTCAAATTTTCATTTTTATGTATTTTTTTAACCTGCAAAGTTATACAGTATCATTACTATTTTCTTTGGGTAGAAATATCCTGTACATTAAATTTTTCATTAATTTAATATAATGTATGCAGAAGATTATGGTATAATTTTTCTTTCACTGGATGAAAGGAAATTGCCTTATAACATTTTAATAGCTAGCTTTATATACTGTTTCTTTTAAGTATTATTTATATAAAAGCTAGATAGTACCTGATTTATTGAGCATAATTCCAGTTGTATACAGGAAATTGTCCACTTTCAAAAATTGTTGTAGAACTGTAAGATAGCCTGTTACGTTGCTAATATGATGGTTGTCAGGTAGTTTAATTAAGGCTTTTGAAAACTGAACACTTGGTTGAGATTTGGCATCTGGAAAAAGGAAACTTCATTAACAAATGGACAAAACAAATGCATATTAGGCATAACATCATTGCTCAGGACATGTTACGTTAACATCTCCTTATAATTAATATTTTAAATTCTGAATTGAAATAAGAAATCTTCCTTTCTTTAGGTCACACAAGGCACCTTTATCCTGGAGACCACTTGATTCTACTGCCCAGAATTTCTTCATCCTTTTTGGGTTTTACTCTAGGAAACCGCATACCGACCATTTTAGCCCATTTGATTCACTTGCAGTTTCATTTCTGTAACACAAGCTAACGGTGCATGCCAGAATGGGCTAGAACCAATCCAAATGTCAGGTATTCAATTGATAAATGTTATCTCATGTTAATAACTTTGAATTGACTAGCCTTTAATATAACTTACAAAGTGAAAATTCAGTGATAGTATTGATATTTCTGTAATCAATGTATTTTTAACAATTTAAGGGTCAACTCTTAAATCCTTGAAACTTATCAGAAATATCAGCTATTGCTTTGGACTTTAAGGTTGCTGACAAAGACAAAAGCAATCAGTTCAATTATTAGAATTTTTAAAGTGTCAGTTTCTAAATAGTTACATCACAAAACATGACAAAAATGTAACATAATTTTCAAAATCAGTGTATTGTTTACATATGAAGCTAGAAAAACTAATACCTGGAAAGTAAGAGATATAACTAAAAACAACACATTTATATTATTCTTCTTTGGTTAAATTGAGGGTATAATCTAATACCTTCTGATCACTTTACAAGTACTATCTACACCTTACTCTGTTAAAATACCTGCCTTAAAAAAGTGCTGTGGAAATATTTCACATTAATAGAGGCTGAGACATGAAAACTGAATGTAACATTTGACCCTAAACTGGAGTGACAAAAAAAAAAAAAAAAGCACCAGTGGTCAAAATTGGAATTTGGATGGTAAGTTATCCTATCAACATTAAATTGGCTGAACTGTGTTGTGGCCACTTAATATCCCAAATCTTAGCAAGTGTATGCTTAAGTATTTAGAGGTAAAAGGCCATGATGCATGTAACTTACCTTCAAATGGTTCAGAAAAAAAGTATGCATACCCAGAGCACAAATACACATGTAGTAAAGCAAATGGAATAAAATGTTATCAATAGCTAAATTTGAGTAGAGGGTATACAGGAGTTGTCTCTTATCCTTGCAACTTTTCTATATTTTGAAATTATTTTTGCATTTGAAGTTATTTTCAAATATAAAGTTAAAAATATACATGTGCCTTAATTATGCTGAAGCCCCAAATTTCTTATAACTGAAAACATGTACACTAAGTAAAATGTCTGTCTGAGCCTCTCTAAGGTTTTGTACATTCCTGAAGTTTCTAATTTCTCCTGCTCCCTTTTTATCACAAACACACACAAACCTAACACATTTTCATTGTACAAACTGAACACCTTTCTGATCAAATCCTGGAAGAAAAAATATCAATGTTTTATGGAAGTTGAGAAGTGAGGATGTGTATCTTCCAAGGAAGGATTTATCATCTGCAGAAACACCCCTCCTTTCCTGCTTAGCTTTTCAATGAGTCAACTCTTAGGACACTGAGGTAGTAAAAGGAAGCTATCTGAGAACTCAAGCGAGCCCACAGTGTTCTCATGGAGATATAGACAGTATCTCCCAGATAAATGAGTGCTCACCATTGCTTGGTAAAATGCAAAGGAGTGGCATATGGACATGTTCACACTAATCTATTTCATATATTCTGGAGGAAATTACAATTTGTAATGGGGTTTGAAGAAGACAGTATGAAGTAGGAATGTGTCAAAACACAACCTTAACGAGAAGGTGCTGCTGAAGAGGGACTGTTTTTACTAAGGTCCCAGCAGCATAACGTGTAGCCTTTCTCTGTGGTAAATGGTTCCTGTTTACTTTTCATCCTTCTGCACACCATGCCACATGCACCCATCCTGCCAGGCAGAGCAAACTTGCAACTCAAAATTCTATTAAATCTATTAGATTTCAAGAGTAAGATTCTGGTAATTTCCTCAGTAAATTAATCACACGCTGGTTTAATTTTTTTTCCAAATATTTTCTTTAATATTTTTGAAATAAGATAACTTCTGAGGGGTGCCTGGGTGGCTCAGTCGATTATCAGACTTTGGCTCAGGTTGTGATCTCACGGTGAGTTCAAGCCCCACATTGGTCTGTGTGCTGACAGCTCAGAGCCTGGAGCCTGATTTGGATTCTCTTTCTCTCTCTCTTTCTGTTCCCTCTCCCACTTGTACTCTCTCTCTCTCTGCCCCTCCTCCTGTCAAAAATAAACATTAAAAAAAAGATAGCTTCTGAAAATGAACTCTCACAAACAATTTCTTTTTACCATGATTCTTATTGGACTCTTTGAGGATTTTCTGCCTTTACCAATCAGTCATTACTATTATGCTTTAGTCTTAAACATCGATTCCCCAATACAAAAAAATAATTTTTTTGTCATCGATAGAGGTTTTATATAACATGCAGTAAAAGAGTGCAAAATGTGGGGGTTCCCCTAAGAACTAGTTAGGAAGATGGCAGGGGGGTAAAGGTCATGCTGGAACTGTCATTCTCAGGGTTGGTAAAGCAGAACTAGAGGTCATAGTTTAAATCAGACTCCAAATAAAGCTTCCTGTATCTGGCCCATGGGATATGCAAGTGGGGTAAATCCCACCTGCTATGGGAAGACCTTACCCACTCTCAGGCCCTTCCCACTCAGGGATGGAAGTGCCTGCAAATTAGAGAGTCCCAAAGTTCCAACCTTTTCCTAATTTCACTGACCACTAAAGCTCCGTGAGAGATGTGATTTGGAAAGAGCTCAGAATCTCAGTGCAGTCTTTCGGAAACTCAAATGTTCCTACTGGGGCCAGGATGCTAAAATAGTACAGAATGATTCCCACTATACAAACCCCCATATTGTTGTTTGACAGTGAAATAAGAATCAGTTAAGATCAACTTACAGCAGTACTAATCATCCTTGAGCAATTTAGACTTTTCTCCAAGTTACAACTAACATGAATTCATTAGTGAAGAACCACAGTAACATAATTAAACTGATTATCACTAAGTTTTTACCTACAAGTTGAGAAGAAGTGTTGTACTTACCAGCTAATTTTCCAGTAATTAAAACAGTGTCTTCAAATAGCCATATATTTGCTTGGCTTTGCGGGAACAGTGAAAGTGTAACTGATGAATATACTGTGAAATATAGAACAATTAAAATATTTTATTAAACATGGGGAAAAACTAGGTTAAATATAGTCTGTTCCAGCAGGCCCTAAAAAGTGGGAAGGGGTGGGGTGGGGGGGAAATTGTGGAACAAAGGAAAAATAAATGTAAAATACGATGAAGGGGGAAAACAGAGTATCACAGTAAAGTCAGGGGGAAAAAGGTCAGGCATCACTATTTTACTAATCCTTTCTATTTCCAATAGTTTGTACCAAAATTACTAATGATGTTCTATAACCCCAGACATGTATTGTCAGATTAAATGCTTGAATAATCCTCTGTTTTCTCCATACAATTGTTACTTGTTATTTCCTTATGATTAAAATAAATAAATAAAACTTTGGCTCTACAATTCAAGGTTCTCTAAGATAGAGACTACATGCACTGATGTTTTTTTAACTTCCTGCATAAGGGCACAACTCTCTTCACCACACAGTATGGTTTGCCAGCTCTAAGTTGGCAGAAGAGGAAACAGTTTAATGCATAACAGAACCAATTATCCACAGTCATTGGCAGCAATGCAGGATGAGGCCAAATCTGCCTACAAGAGTAGGTACCTTAAATAACAGGTGGGATCAGTAAGTGCAGATGGCCTGAAAGATAACAAAATTATTTCAAGATCAGAAGTGTGGGGGGGAGGGGAGACCATTTTATAAGCAAGAACAGATCAAATAAACTTACTAAAAATGAGTTCTCATTTGATAGCTCTCTTCTATTTGATACAAGCACTTAACAGAAATAACAAAATCCTAAATCACTTAGGACAGGATAAAATACATTTGCATGGAAATATGTTTTGAGATATTTCAAAGAGCTGTAAAGACTGATAAGAGGATAAAACACAAAAATATATGAATGGGTATAAAATGAAATACACCATTTTCCTACAATAGGAAAAGAAATGCCAAACAAAAGTATAATTTCAATTCAGAATACATTGATAGCTAGACTAATTAGTGGCTTTATGAAATTAGAAAGTGTCAGGGTAGTAGCTTGGACCTTGAGATGATTAGGGCACTTTCCCACATTTGGATACTTTGTTAAAAGGGGGGGGCAGCCCTCACAGCTGAAGGTTATTAAACCCGAGGAGAATCTTTTGAACTTCACTAAAACTTGTATGTGGATTTCCTTTCACTTAAAAAAAAGGTTTCTCATTATAAAAGGGATGAATATCCACTCTAGAAAAGTTGAGAAATACAGAAAAAAGTAAGAATAAAGTGATGGCCCTCCCAATCCCATGACAAAGACAATCACTATTAATATTTCAGTATATTCTTCCTGGCTTTTTCCTATGATTTTTTTAAAATAGGGAGTACAATATTATATGCGGAATATTTTTACCCTGTTTTTTTCATTTAAGATAAAATAAGCATTTCCATCCCTCATTAGAAACTCTTCCTAACATTGTCAAGGTCACTTATGTCCTTTCTTGAAATATCAAGACTTACTTAACCACTGTACTAGTATCACATATTTAGATTGTTTTCATTTTTACCATTATTGCAAAAATAACATCTGAATCAACATTCTTATGTACAAAGATCTGTCAACTTTAGTTATTTATATATCTATTTTTAGGATAGACTCTTAGCAGTGGAATACTGGGTCAAAGGTGAAGATTTTGAAGACTTTTGACACACATATTTCAAAATTGCTAACCAGATAATTTTGCTGACTTGTACACCCACCAACCATGTTCGAGAAAGCTCACTATACCTCACTCTCTCATCACTTTTAAAAAACTTTTCTAAGGTGAAAAATGTAAGAAATGTGTATGTCTTTGGTACAGAAAATCTGAGACTATTAGGAAAATAAAACAGTTTGTCACATCTAGTAATCTTTTGTTTTTCTGGTTTTGAAAAATTCCAGGTAAGGATTTTGCCCATTTACCTTATTTAGTTAGGACCTGAGTGTTTTCTAACTAATTTGTATGAATTATTTACATATTGAGGCTACTACTCTTTATTGTCTAATATTTTCCTATTTTTAGACATTTTTTGAAATATAATTGATGTATGACTTATTAGCTGCAGGTGTCAACATAATGATTCAATATTTATATATATTGCAAAATGATTACCACAGTAAGTCTGGTTAATATCCACCACCTTACATACATTTTTCCCCCTGTGATAAGAAATTTTAAGATATACTCTTAGCAACTTTCAAATATAGAATACAGTATTATTACCTATAGTCACATGCTGTATAATACCTTTGTTAAAAATAGTGCAATCTACATTTTACGACATCTTTCATTGCTTTCAGGTTTAAACAGGCCTTCCTCATAAAAAAAATCATTTTTGGGGCACCTGGGTGGCTCAGTCAAACGTCTAACTTCAGCTCAGGTCATGGTTTCACAGCTTGTGGGTTCGAGCCCCATGTCGGGCTCTGTGCTGACAGCTCAGAGCCTGGAGCCTGCTTTGGATTCTGTGTCTCCCTCTCTCTCTTCCCCTCCCCCCCTACACACTGTCTCTCTCTCAAAAATAAACATTAAAAAAATTTTTTTAATCATTTTTATTTTCTTGTATTTAACATAATTTGATTTTCCACATTTGACCTCTATGAGCAATATATCTGGAATATGAATCCAAAATATCCTAATACTACTTTTTTTCAGCCTTTTCTTAATGATTTATACTGGTACCTTATCATAGATTACATTTTCTTTACATGCTACTTAGTATCTAATTTGTATCACAGTATTACAGAATTTTAATTGTGTAGCTACATATTATTTTAGTTATATGAAATGGCAAATCACCTCTAGTAAATCTTTTAAAATGATTTCCAGGTTTTTATTCTCCAAGAATTATTTTGCCAAGTTTTTTAATGCATTAAATCTATAAATTAGAAAGAAGTGAAATCTTTACAATATTCAGGCTTTCTAAAGAAATACAATGCATTCCATTTATCCAGGGTTTTAGTTTTTTTTTTTTTTTTAAGGTCAATCAGTAACATTTGTAGTTCTATTTTCCCCAATATATGGTTATTTCACACTTTTTGTAGGTTTCCTGCATATTTTGTTTGTCCTTGTTGTTTTGAAAGGGATTTCTTTTCATTTATTTTTCATAAGTGGTCACTACTTCTGGTATATAAGAATATGTATTGACTTGTACCAATGCTAATTCTATACTTAGTAGTTCTGTCAAATTCCATTAATTCCATTAATTTTGAGATTTTTAAGATTCATGCTTTGTAATTTTCCAGGGATATGATAACTGGAAATAGTAATGTCTTTGATTCTTTCTTATACTTCTCCTCTTTTTTGGTCTGTTGATATATTTTTGCTCTGATAAGAATCTATAATGTAAAATAATATGGACATCTGTGTTCCATTTCTTATTTTCATAGGATCACCTCTACTATTTTATAGTCAAGTATGAATTTGAGATATTTACCATGTTAAGGATATCTTTATGGTCCTAGTTTTTAAAGAGCTTGTTCTTAGTTGGGCATGGATGGTCAACTTGTAACATGCATTTCAGGAAATTATTGATGCTATCTGATACTTCTAAAGTGTTCCACTAATATGATATGTAAAATTGACAGACACATTTCACATCCTTATAATCCTGCAAAGAAGAAAAATCCTACTTGGTCTTAACAGAATGCTATATTTAAACAATGGTGAAACTCTTTTGTATTATTCTGTTTAGGATTTTTGTATTTAGAGTTATAAGTAAGATTGGTCTATAAAGGAGTACATGTGTATATGAGAGAGAGCACATATGAAGGCATTTAATTTTTCATTACCTTTGTTAGATCTCAGAATCAAGGCTGCCCTGGTTTTATAAAATGATTTGGAGTGTCTTTTTTTAAAATAGCCTTTTGCAGGGGCACTTGGGTGACTCAGCTAGTTGGGCGTCTGACCGGCTCAGGTCACAATCTTCCAGTTCATGGGTTCAGGCCCTGCATCGGGCTCTGTGCTGACAACTCATAGCCCAGAGCCTGTTTCAGATTCTGTGTCTCCCTCTCTCTGCCCCTCGCCTGCTCACACCCTGACTCTCTCAAAACTAAACATTAAAAAAATTTTAAATAGCCTTTGAATCAAGCTATTTTTATTCAGAACATTTATCCATGGTTATGGTCTACCTCATCTAAAATCAATATAGTCATTTATATTATCACAAAATTATTAGATTTTTTTAAGATTATTGCTTTGATACAGAACATTTGATTTTTTAAAGATTTTATATATTTTTTCTTGTCTTTTATTTCCTTATTTGTTTAGATTACAGATGCATGTATAATTTCTTTTGAAGAACTAGCATTTTGTCAATTCTCTCTACATTTTCTAATTAATGTCCATCTACTTTCATCTTTATTTCCTTTTTCCCATCTTTTAGTTTCTTTCATTATTTTTCTAATTCTAATTTAATGAATAAGTGTGCTTCATCTCCGTCTTCTAAAAAAAAAACTAAAGTGGGGCGCCTGGGTGGCTCAGTCAGTTAAGCGGCCGACTTCGGCTCAGGTCATGATTTCACCGTCCGTGAGTTCGAGCCCCGCGTCGGGCTCTGTGCTGACAGCTCAGAGCCTGGAGCCTGTTTCAGATTCTGTGTCTCCCTCTCTCTGACCCTCCCCCGTTCATGCTCTGTCTCAAAAATAAACGTTAAAAAAATTTTTTTTATAAAAAAAACTAAAGTATATAAGACCAAGAATTCACCTCAGACTTTTATATCCCTAGTCAGATTTTTGAGTCATGATTTTATTAAATCTCATTCACGTGAGTCCTAATTTATCTAATTCATTTTTCATTTTCTTTCTCATTCTAAACTTGAATAAGAGTTCAAGAATTCAAATGTTTCCAGTATGAAACCAAATTAAGTATCTAAATTCTAATAACCATCACACACACACAAAAAAAAGATTGATTACCTAAGTATCATCCTTCCAATCAGACTTGCATTCTAGTATCTTCTATGGCCTGTACTTCTCAATATCCAATTAGTCACACTAAGTCTTATCCATTCTTATTTTTTTTCCTCAGATTTATTGAGCTATACCTGATATAACTGTAAGTTTAAGGTGTATATGATGATTGGCACAGTAATTACCAATTCTTCCTTCAGTATGCCTCTTATATTTACCTCCTCCCTTTCATTCCCTCGCTTACATCAGACTGTTACTGTCCACCAGGAGCACAACCACAGCTTTGGAGCAAGGCTCCCTGAATCCATTCTAGCCCTGTTTTGGGCCTAAACATCATACACTGTTAAGTAAATTCAGTTTCCAAACAACTTACAGTTATGGTACTCAAGAATCTGCACTGCCTTATGATTCCCATAAATCTAAACTTTTTGCCTCTACTTTCAAGAATGTCCTTGCACCATCTGGCCCACCCTGCTCCTCACTAATCCTCTGGGCATGCCAAGCCTCTCACCGCCACCTGCAGACAAACTCTGTACCAGAGCAGAGCTCTTGCTCAGGACACTTTCAAGCCTCTGTGAGGAAAAAAAAAAAAAAAAAAAAAAGACTTTCATGTTTTCTTCCAACTGGCACTCCTTTCTAACCTCTCTGTATTGACTTCACATGGGTTGTCTCATTGTCATTTTACCAGAACAAGAGATTCCCAAAGCAGGAAAAAAAAAAAAAAAAAAAGTCATGTACATTTAAGTAAAGGCTTTTACACTGTTGTTGAGTGCTTACTTGGCATTTTTCCAGTCTTCCAAGGCAGAGGTGTCAACACGTAGCCATCCTTGTAAGCAACAATGGTTAAGCTGAGCCCTAATTTATAGGGTACTTTTATCAACACTGCTCCATTGTTCTTAGTTACTGTGGAATTTGTTTTCGTGTAGTTTACAAACACTTCTACAACTGCTTGACTCAGGTACTGACGACTGATGATGTCATTCACCTGTACTTTCAGCATAAATACAGACACTGGAAGAGAAAGAAGCCAGAAATAACAGCATGTCAGATCCTAGGGTGCATATGTCACTATACCTTAAAATGTCATTCAAGACATCTGAATAACCATACAAAACTGATAAAATCTGGAAACACATATGTATGGATGCATTGACACAGGGGGAGAAACATTCCAACAAATTCATTATTCTTTCTAAAACTGAATAAATTTTTATTATTAATAAGGCACAGTGTTATTATCCCAATTTTTTTTCTGCCAGTAAAAAGGAGAAGAAAAGGAAGCAGTGAATAAGGGGAAGACAGAGGTTCTGTCTTCAGAAAAACCCATTTTCACTTGGCCTCACTAATTCTAATGCTATCAAGTAACTAATTCAAAATATAGTCAAAGTTCCTAGAATAAAATGCAATCTCACTAAACCTTAGTGCATGACTAGCTCCTTTATTTTGTTCTGTTGTCTGGAAAGCATGGGATGTGTTTCAGTTCCAAATTACCAAATATCAAAATAAAATCTTTAAAATACCAAGAAGTATATTATCTGTTAAATATGTAAGAAAGCACAGTAAGATAATAAATTGAGGAAAATAAGAATTAACTGGTTTCTAACTTAAACCTACAGCTTTATAGATCTTTGACAATATGTTCATGGATATACCAATGTTAATGTCTCATAAAAAAAACTTGTATCACCATGGAAATGCCTTTGTAAAGCCTGTATCACAACTTTACCACCTTTGCCAAAGAGGCCTTCTCTTCTGCTATTAATGGGCTTTGGAGTCAGTCGATGCCCATCTCTGCCATTCCCTAGATGTGTGACTTTGGGGAAGTTACCTCTCAAAGTCCATTTGCTCATCTGTAAAATTAGAATAGTAACTACTTTGAGGTAATAAAATGAAATAATGCAAATAATGTGTTCAGCACAGAGGTTAGCTGTCACTTAATATCATTAATAATAAAAATTATTTCTCCACAGTTGGAGACCATTTCACAAACATTAGTGTCATCTGTAAGAAATAACTCATGAGGACTGATGTTGCGGGTATACATTTGCAAAAACCCATTTCACTCCAAATATTTTTTCACAAGAATAGCAGGTCAGGTAAAAAATCCTTGTCACCATTGCCTGAGCTGCAATATTACTACCAAACTATTCTTACACCTTATATACTCTAACTTTGTTAAAAATAAACTAGATTTTAAATTGCTTTTGGACCATAACAAAGACATTTTAAATACAAATCGAACTACTGCAGTAATCATCCAGTCCTAGAAAAGATGCAATCTAGCAGGCTAGAAAAGAGCTCTGATCCTTTCAAGACTCTAAAATTCAAGTTAAATGTTATTCAAACACTATTATCTATTTAGACACAAAGATTTTTTAGTATATTTCCTCTTCTGTATGATAATAAAATGTTACTAATATATAGAATAATAATTATAACCACAAGAACTAAAATGTGTTGAGGGTTAATGAGTCAGGCATTGTGTTCATTTTTTTTTTTTTGCATTGTGTTCATTTTTAAGTGCATCATTCCATTTACTCTTCAAAATCCTAATTACAGAGACATGATTGTTTCCTTCATCATATATATTGGTAACTGTGGGTTAGGTTTGTAAATCATCCATGGCCAACCCGCAGTAGATGGAAGTAACAGGACACAAACTTGGGACCATCTCTCCTCAAATTGTGTGCTCTTAAGCCACTGCATTACAACTGCCGGATTTAACTCTTTTCTTTTTAAGTTTATTTATTAAGTGTGAGAGAGAGCACAAGCAGGGGAGGTGCCGAGAGAGAGGGGGGGAGACAGAGAGACAGAGAGAGATTCCCAAGCAGGCTCTGCACAGCAGTGCAGTGTGGAGCCTGATGCAGGGCTCGAACTCACAAAGCTAGAGATCATGAGCCAAAACCAAGAGTCCGATGCTTAACCGACTGAGCCACCCAGGCACCCTGCCTGATTCAGCTCTTAAAAGCAATCCTAACCCCAGTTTAGAGTGAAGAGATGGGAAGAATGAATTGGGAAAAAGGAAAGAAAAGGGAGGATTATATTCTGGATAGCTATACCTTAAAATGAGGTTCCATTAGTCTGTCTAAAAAACTGTTAATTTCCAGGACAACAATCTCTATATATTCAAATGTATATATGGAGAATAGAACACAAAGCAAAATATATATTACTGATATTTATCCATACCTATGCCCTCTCAGCATTTTTAATAATAGGCAGCTTTGTGGGAGGTTAAATTATTTGTGATTAGTCATTACTATCATTGCTTTTAATAAATTCAGGAGCATCAGGTATTAAAAGGTCAACGAAGCCTTGGTTTTTAGCACCTACTGTTCCTCAAATTATTTATTTTCCCATCATTTTATAAGTTCAGCCCATTACTCTAAAATTAAAAAAAAAAATCATGTAACATTTAAAATCAAAATGTGAAGAAGGGCTGTGGATAAACACATGTTCCTAATGCCAAGCCTTGCATGTATATTATCACAAAAATCTCAATATACTTTTATAAAATATGTGATATCAAGTCTACTTTACCAATGAAAAAATGAGAATTCATGTAAGTAATGTGAACTGCTCCAAGTCTCACTCATTTTAAGAGGTCTTGTTAGCTGAAACACGTCCCTGTGAATGACTGCAAAGCCATCTTTACACCATGTAACAGGGAGTCTTGGGATCACGCTACTAAAATTAATTCAAGGAATATATTGTTGCAATTACTGAGAAATGCTTATATAACATGAACTAAAAAGAAAAAAGGGGGGGGGGGCGTCTGGGTGGCTCAGTCGGTTAAGCGTCCAACTCTTGGCTTCCATCCAGGTCATGATCTCATGACTCATGAATTCATGCCCTGCATCAGGCTCTGTGCTGACAGTGCAAAGCCTGCGTGGGATTCTCTGTCTCCTTCCCTTTCTGCCTCTCCCCCGCTTGCACTCTCTCGGTCTCAAAAATAAATCAATCAATATTAAAAAAAAAAAGAAAGAAAGAAAGAAAAAAGAAAAAAGGGAGCTCCCCAACAGACACACACATTAAACCATGGCCTTAAACTCATATGGGAAATATAACTCTTGTGTAAAAAACAAGTAAGACATGTGACATGATGGCCTCCTAAACTAAACATCCTTGAACAGGTCCACCTAGAATAAAAGCTATGTGTGGAAGACAAATAGTTGCCCCATTCAAAATAATTCCTCCAACTGCCCAGCTCCTAATCCCCTAGATGAAATTTACTGAGCTGCTGGCACAAAGTACCTCACTAACGGGGGCCAGAAAGATTCTGTCAGGACCTCAAAATGTGGCTGAAGATACACAGAAGCAAATGGTTGCCGAAGCTGAAACATCTTAGAAAGTCTAGGAGCACCTACCCACTGAGCTTTCCAAAGTCTCCCTGCCCTTTGTCCTTCCAGAGGTGGGTTGTACAGCTCCTCCTGCTGATCTGTGAGCTGTAGCATCATCCCTCCCCAGAGGCCCTTTATTCCTTGTAGCCAGAGGCAGATTCTGTTGCTTCCAAAGCAAGCACCTTGGATGATACAGGATACAACTGTAAACGCAGCATGTGTTATTTAATGGGCTACTCTATCTTTCGTAAGAGAAGGTACAGGAAGGAAGGATAATGTTATGTACCAAAAACAGGATAAAGCATATAAGAGGGAGACTGCACATAACTAAAAGGGAATTAAGATTCACTAATAAAATTTAATAATGGGTCTTATTCAAATCAAATGTACCCACAATGGCTCCTTCAACAGCATCTTCAGGAGTAGGAATTCTGATTAATTCCTTTGCTATAACGATTAATTTCAGAAATTCTGAGAGCCTTTGATTTATAGACAAACTCCAGTGTGTAGTAAGATCTTAAGCGAAATTCATAAAAAAACCAAACCTGTGTCTTCTGTCTCCTCCTGTCAAAGTACAGTTGTCAAAATAAGACACACTAAAGGCTCCTGACATTCTGAGGCTGGATTTGATTCTTAATGTTTTCCAAAACATTTTTTAATCCAGAATGGATGGTTTTATTTTTCCACATGTAATAATTATGTTAAAGAATAAATTTGGTGAGAAAATGATTATCAAGTTCAGGAAAAAAATGATTTGCAAAGGTCAAATATTGCTGATCAAAATCAGTGTTCCTCTGAAAAGATCCCGTATTTCTGCTCCTTAGAGCTATTAGACTCAGGACATAATGTAGTCCTGACCAGCAGGGTCCTCTCTAGCTCAATTTGGAAAAAAAAAACTAATGCTATTTATGACATGCACAGACACACACACACACACACACACACACACACACACACACAAGCTGAGTGCGAGAAACTTTATCCGTGTTGTCCAATTTCATCCTAATACAAACCTGCAAGACTTTCCCCCCATTTTAAGGCAAGGAATCTAAGGCTAGAGTTGCACAATTAAGGCAGGATTCACAGACAGGTTCATCTGACTCCAAGTTCTATGCATTCTACTCCCCACATCTCTTCTTGAAAACCAGTAGGGATTTGGTTTTTACCATATTCAGTAGCTTACTTGTTTCCTTCCAACCAGTGCAGAGAAGAATTTGCTGGTCCTATGAGCCTTTCACCCCATCCCTAGGCTGGGTTTGTGTGGCCCCAGCATAAGCAACAGCAAAAATAGCATTAAAAAAAACAAAAAGTCTCAGCTGGAAGCCTGCTTGCTGCTATTAAAGGGGCATAAACAATTCTTTCTCCTACAAATAAAAGGACAAGAATAAAGAATTGCCTGCCCAAGATTAAATAGGACACTTCTGATTTCCATGGTGTTAACATTTTGATTAAGCAAACAGGGCTAGCAACCAGATGTTATAGATGTATATATAATCTCCATAACAATCCCCCTACTAATTATCCAACAAAAATACTTTGGCATTTAAATGGGACAGATTCCGCGATTAAACATATAATTTTCAACCACAGGTGCTTTTGTCTCCATAATCTATCCACTCTTCTCCGTTGCATTTTTCAGCTTTTCATGCACTTATTATTTTCTCTGTCACTTAATTATAATCATTATGTCTTGCCCACATAATCTTCTTTTCAATATGTCACGATTAGTTTAAAAATGGTTCAATATCAAATGATTTCAACTGCACCCTTAGAAAACATATAATCTAGATGTTGAGAGAAACAAGTAAAAATAAAATACACATCAATGAGCACAGTTCTAAGGTTGCCGGGGAAAAAATTAACTATCATATAATTAAAAGCATTGTTAAGTAATGAGAATAACTAAAATTCAAAAGAGTACTCTATACATAAAGAAGTGCTCTTGAAAAAGCATATTAGAACCAACACTATATTATGATTTTGCTATAAGATATAGATGAGTGAGTCAGTCTAATAGGGGTTTTAGAAAAATAAAGCTAGCTATTTGTTTGGGTGACATCTAGAGCTTGAAGTGGGTGGGCTGATAAATTATAACCCCACTTCTTTTCAAAAGAACTTGACATCATCTTATTATGTTGTTACCATTATGTAGGTTACAACTGTATCCATAGAGTTGTACCTTATTTTCAGATTTCTACTGTACAAAAACTAGCCCCCTCCTTTTGTGTTATATTTCAAGCATCTACAATAATTTCATTTAATATGCAACATTTTTCTCTCTATGAATGTAATGCTAAAACACAGTAGGTTTATAAAGCTTTTATAAATAGATCACAGATCAAATTTTAAGTATAAGATACTCTGACAATAAAATAAATTTTAAAACTTTACTGAGGTTTAAGCATTCAAATGAGAACTAGACTAAAAATGAAGAGCACAAAAATATAGTGGAATAAAATGGTTGGGAACAATTAGAAATATTCACCTACATTAATTCATCAAATGTTTATTGACTGCTCACTTTGGGCCAGATCTGCAGTAGCTAGGTATTAGGGATAAAAACATTAAGAAGAAACAGTCTTGCCTTGAGGATTAATTTAGAATCTATGTAGATGACAATCTGTATGATAAGTATCCACCTCAAAGAGATACCTTCATTCCTAGGTTCACTGCATTATTCACAACAGCCAAGATATGGAAACAACCTAAATGCACATCACTGCATAAATGGATAAAGAAAATGTGGTATATACATACAGTGGGCTACTACTCAACCTTAAAGAAAGAAGGAAATCCTGCCATTTGCAACAGTACGGATGGACCTGGAAGACATTATGCTAAGCGAAATAAGCCAGACACATAAAGACAAATGTTATGATCTCACTTATGTGTGGAATCCAGAATAATCAAACTCACAGAAGCAGAGAATAGAATGGTGATTGCCACGGGGTGAGTGGAGCGGGAGGTGATGGTCAAAGTGTACTAAGCTTCAATTATAAGATAAATAAGTTCTGAAGATCTATACAGCATAGCGCCTATTGCTAATAATATGTATTATATATTTAAAAACTGCTAAAAGGGTAAATCTTTAAGTGCTTGCCACAAAAAAATTCATTGTTAATAGGGATGGGAGGAAACTTTGCAAGGTGATGAGTACATCTATGGTCTTGATGCCTTGATGGTGATGATGGTTTCATGAGTATAACTCCAAACTCATGGAGCATATACATTAAATATGTACAACTTTTTACATGTCAATCATACCTTGATAAAGTAGTTCTAAAAAGTATCGAAAACTGTGGATTTAGTATTTACTTTAGAATCAGTTCACACTATCATTTTTTGAACAGGGAGAATGTTGATATTTTGAGTTCAGATCTCTAAAGGGCCTGCCCATTCATTCTTGCTTGTTTTCCATAATCTGACTTTTTGATCCATTATAATAGAGACTTTGTGGTGAGAACCCAAAAGATGACAAACTTCTGGCTATGACCCAAATCAGGCTTTATTTGTACTTTGCCATTTTCATACAAGATATCCAGTCACAGAAATTTTAATTTAGCGCTAACTATATAAATATCTTAAAATGTACACAGAAAACATCTGGTCCCAAATTTCAATGTCTGGGTATTTAAAACCTTTAGTAGAGACGTAACAATCATGATTTCACTAAAAAGAATATAAATTAATCCCCAACTCTTTAGCCTGGCATTCAAAATCTAAGATCTGGCCATCACCTTCCTTTCGAGCCTTATCTAATTAGGGGTTGACAAATGACAGCCTACAGGCCAACTCTGACCCACCACTTACTACTGTAAATAAAGTTTTCTTGGAATACTGCCACAGCATTCATTTATGTATTGCCTACAGCTGCTTTCGCTACAACAGCTGAGTTGATAGTTGCACCAGAGGCCATATGGCCTAAAATGATCTATCTGGCACATTACAGAAAAACTTTGCAGACCTCTCTGCTCTACTGTCACATAAATGGGTCAAGGGTCACTATCCAAGACCAACCCACTTTCTTGCTACATTATTCATTTCTTTCTTTCTACTGAAAAGTCTCCCTTTTTTTTTTCCATCTCTCCCTGCCAAAATCCTACTCCATTCTTTAACATTTAGCTCAAACACCCCCTCTTCAAATAAATTTACTCTTATTTCAGTCATATGGGAACTTCTCTTCTGTACCTGCTAGTCTAACGGCACATGATATATTCTGGCCTTTGCTTTGCTTTCTGTTTATTTGTCTTCCCTGTGAGAATAAGTTTCTCCACAATCAATGCATTTCAAACTCAGCCTTGTGTTTTGCCGGAGTTTAGTAAGGGATTTAGAATATGTATTCTGAATGGAATAAAGGTCAGGAGGAAAAGTGGGGAGAAGGAGAGTAGGAGAAAGAGGAGAAATAAAGGAAGAGAGGTAGAGGGAGGAGGACACAGAAGATCAAAAGTGGCCAAACACCAGGGAAAGAATGATAACTGTAGAATTTCCAAAGAGGCCACCTGAAGTTACAGCCAGCTTTCTAACCCCACTATTTGGTAAAATTTTGAGTTTAATCTCAATTACCCAGTGAGAAATATATTATTGCAACGATCACAGCAACAAATAAATATTAAAATTCCTTTTCCTTTTCCTTTTGGAAACTAATATTTTTCCTTCTTTTTCAAAAGAATATTTGACTGGGAAATTTTGACTAGAGAATAATATAGAAATAGCAAAACTTGCTTAATAAATATAATGCAACTCGGGGCGCCTGGGTGGCGCAGTCGGTTAAGCGTCCGACTTCAGCCAGGTCACGATCTCGCGGTCCGGGAGTTCGAGCCCCGCGTCAGGCTCTGGGCTGATGGCTCGGAGCCTGGAGCCTGTTTCCGATTCTGTGTCTCCCTCTCTCTCTGCCCCTCCCCCGTTCATGCTCTGTCTCTCTCTGTCCCAAAAATAAATAAAAACGTTGAAAAAAAAATTTAAAAAAAAATAAATATAATGCAACTGTATTACAGCAAAGATTAAAATTAAAATTTTTACTTCTGTTACAGAATACCAACATAGTTTGACAACTCTTTCTCCCAGGGTACCAGCAAAATTTCCCTATTTGAGTTGGAAGGAGGGTTGAAAGTTCAGCAAAAAAGCAAGGACAACAAAGAAGCTCGTAAAGAGAAAGGAGCATATGATTCCACATTCTGTAATGCAGAGTGCAAAGGGCTGCAACAGTTTACTCTTTCTGGCATTTCAAATGTGGACACATAGCCTTCTTTTAAAGGAACAAAAGGGTGCTGAATTAAAAAAAAAACAAAAACTCGCTAAAATAAAAAAGTCTCCTTTTCGTTGATTGCTTAAGTACCAGATTGGATCCAAAATTCTTACTGGCTCTGGAGTTTAACAAACAAACAAAAATCTGTTCCTGTTTGAAACAGAAACAAATTTATTTGCAGTAAATTAATATTACAGAGGAAATGTCAAATCTAAAAAGAAATCAAAGAGTTAGATTAAGAACATTATCTCCAAAGGTGAAACATGCTATAAAGCAAATAAAATACACATTTTCTTCATTTCAATCAGGGGCTTCAATGAATATGATTCACCAAAACTAATGAAAAGAATGACATAAAAAGAATCCTTATAATTTAAGAATAAGCACATTGCAGACGACTCAATAGGGAACAAATGAGAGGGCTGGGCCATTAGCACTTGGACTCTGTTCCTTCTTACCCATGCAAAAGACCTTTTCCCCACTGCAAATAAGTCAGTCTGACTCCAGCTCCTAAAACATACTGTCCAACTCACTCCACAGGTATTTCTCATCCTGACTTTTATCTTTTCTTCCCAATTTTTCATCCTGCTTCTTAATCACTTACAATGACTCCCTCACTCACTCACAAATTCACTCATAAACTATGGTATACAGGGGTGCCTGCGTGGCTCAGTTAGTTAAGCCTCTTACTGGAGATCAGCTCAGGTCATGATCTTGCAGCCATGAGATCGAGCCTCACATTGGGCTAAGTGTGTAGCCTGTTTGGGATTCTCTCTCTCCCTCTCGCTCTCTGCCCCTCGCCTGCTCACACATGCTGTCTCCCTCTCGCTCGCTCTCTCTCAAAATAAATAAACAGTTAAAAAAATTTTTTAAATAAAGTATGCCATATATGGAGGCACTAAATGTGGAGCAACAGAACCTAGAACCCAGAGAGGAAAGGTTAGGGATCAGTTTTCACTTGTTTGAAAAGGCATTGGTCCCAGCTGCCACAGAAGTACTGGGTACCTAACACAGACTGAGGTGGAGAAAGGGCTTGCTTGACAAGCTAAAAGAGCATGCCCCATTGCTCCAGGCATATACAGGAGCATTCATCAGTAACACAAACAACATCACAAGGGCCGAATTCCCAGAATCTAGCCAAGGAGCAATCATGGTCGTAGGCCCCACTGGACACATGCAAGGACTGAGCAACCAACTCTGCTGTGTTAACACTCTCCTCGCACCCTATTTTTCCATACTACCTTCTTTACATACTATATAATTTACTCATTATGTTCATTTTGTTTCCCCTACCAGACTGTTAGCTCTATGAGGGGCGCCTGGGTGGCTCAGTTGGTTAAGCACACGACTTCGGCTCAGGTCATGATCTCACAGTTTGTGAGTTCAAGCCCTGCATCAGACTCTGTGTTGACAGGTCAGAGCCTGCAGCCTGCTTCGGATTCTGTGTCTCCCTCTCTCTCTGCCCCTCCCCAACTTGCACTCTAACTCTCTCAAAAATAAATTTAGAACATTAGCTCTATAACATGGACTTTTTCATTTTATTTACTCCTGTATCCTCAAATAACAATCCTTCTTTTGAATGAATGATTGAGTTAGTGAATGAATTCCTTCCTCTGATACCATTAAGTAAGATCACTGGCTCAGAACTACTTAACTGCAAGGGAGGATGCAAATGTGTAAACTGAGGTAGATAAGCCTTGAAGTAGAGGGCAGGACAAGGAGATGGGTAAGCAATCATTTCTGCATACAGACTATTTGTAAGTGAGGTACTTCAAGCTAAGTGCACGGTCTTTCATTCATTACCACTTCTTCCTTCGGTAATTTCTTTCAACAGATACATTCATTCTCATGATATTGAGAAAGAACTTCAAAACACAAGTTTTTTGTTAGGGCAACCATTGTTGCTTTAAGCAATTATATGAGGATCAGTTTCCACCAATTATTACTCAACTTTAATTTGTAGGATAATACTCCAGTAGATTACCAAGAAACCAGAATTGAAGTTGGAAGTAAAAATGGAACAAAGTAATTTCCGTGAAAAAGAAAAAGACTACTAGAAAAACCCCATTTGGGAAAATAATAAAATACATAAGAATATTTTTAATATAAAGTTTTTATTATATATATTTCACAATGACTATGTTTCTTAATACATTGCTACTTAAAAGGAATAACCATTAGGAATCTTTGAGTAGCTCATGTTTTCCCCTAGGTGTTTCAAATATATGGGAGAGACAAGAACAACTTTGGAGAAACAGTCATGAGAGGGAAGAGTGATGAAACAATGGAAATCGGGTTGGATGTGTTAGCTTGGGTACAATACCCTGTTGGGGATGATCTAAGTATAAATTGCTTAAGTTGAACACAAAGTACTATAGCCTCCTTTGCAATTTAATGATGCAGTGTTCTTCAGTACTCCCAATTAGTATAATTTATGAAATCTAGAGAAGACTATGTCATGCATGCCAAAAAGAAATCAAATTATTGCTATTTATATACCATCCTGAAAAAGGATTTAGTATACCATACCGACAATGTCCCCCAAAAATTACCCCCCCAAGTTTCTGGAAAGGATGTAAAATCTCCAAAACTAAATAATTGTAGAGTGTGATTATTATTTTGAACTGCACAACTCTGACTCAGGAGACCTGGAGTAAGAGAGAACTCATCGCTAAAGTCCCTGCTAACACCTTTCTCTAGACTGGGCTTTAAGGTAGGTCAACTGTCTGTACCAACTGGGACTGCCAGCAGCCTTCATCTCCTGCCAGGGGATCTGTCCAGTACTGCCCAAAGACCAGCCTATCTATCCCTCCTGCAAACAGGAAAATTTTCTTTACCATTGTGTATAAAATGAATTAAAACTTTAAAGACAACTCAGAATCAAAGAATACAGTACTGTAAAGTACTTATTAGTACAGTGCCTTGAATCTAGTTAAGCACTTTTTTTAAGTACCTCTTTTTAATGGTTCCATATCTTAATGCTACAAAGAAATAGTGTGATTAATCTCCTCTCTTAGAATGTATGCAGAGGTTTAGCAACTGAATATCTAAAGCCAATGACATAATCAACAAATATTTAGGAAACAATCTTCCGTGATACCTAAAACAAAACAAAAACATCAAAAGCCCGAGATTTGGGGCCACAGTTCCCAAACTGTGCTCAAAGCCAACAGAGGGGACATAAATTCAGAGGGGTAAAATTCCACACAGGCACGATAATAACAACATCCTCTGGACATTGCAGAAACTGGAGACCGCCCATGATTCAATGTACTACACTCAAATCAAGGCCATTCCATTTTGTGAAGTTGGGTGTTCAGTGACTGCTCTGATAAAATGCAAATACTGCATGAAAATGAATGTCAAACAGGAAATGAAGACGCAGTGTTCAATCTCATTCCAAAATCTGAGCAGTTGTGCCATGTCTAACAAATACATCCCATTAAGTAATCAGCAAGTATTTTTTTCTTGAAATGACTACTAAGTTGTTAGGTCACACACACAAAAAATTACTGAGACACTAAAGGATCTGTGAACAAAGAAAATTTAGGAGTCTTTGTATTTGTTTGCTACACAGTTTTATTAAGTACCTACTATATGTAAGGTCTATACTGGTCACTGTGAGAGATAAAAGGAAATTAGTTGCCCTCAAATAAGTACATGAAAGAGTCAAATGGAAAGAGTGAGGGTACCAAGAAAAGTGCATGCAGAGTGTTTGAGTTCTGAGAACTGTAGAATTACACTATTCTGGTTAACAATGTTATGAAGCAAGAAATGAGTCATATGTGAATTCTGAATGTACATCTTTCTACAAAGTGCCTGTTCACACTTTATTGTCTTACTATAAATATTCCAGGAAACAACTGTTCTTTGAAAACACATGTGTTATTGTAAACACATATGTGTCTACTTAACTCTTTTCTGAATGCCTAATTGTTTAAATGAACAAATAAGTGAAATATTAAATGAAAATCTTACAAAACCTCAAGATTATCAGTTTGCATAAAGTGTCACTATTGTTACCGTTTCTAGGACACTCGACTCCCTTGACCTAGGACATGGTTTCTCAACCTGGGTAAACATTAAAATCATCTGGGGGAACTTTTGCTGTATTCCCAGGCCCCACTCTAGTCCAATTAAGTCAGAATCATTGCAGATGGGGTCCAGGGAGTCACAGTTTTAAAAGGTCCCAGATGATTCTAATGCATAGCCAAGGTTGAAACCACTGACCTAGGATAAAGAATAAGTATATCCCAAAGGAGCAGGGATATGACCTAAAGCCATCCTCTTCAGTTCAATTGTTCTGTCTCTTTTAATATAAAAGAATTTAAATTACTTATCTTGGATTGAAATGGGCATGCCCATTTACTCCAGGGCTTGCTGGTGGTTCCTCTGTTGCACACCCCTAAAGGCATGAGCACCCCAGAGAATCGAAGATATAGGACACAGATGTGAAAAAAACCTAACCTTAGTGGCTGCATCTGCTGATGGTTATTGTTAGTTGTTTAGGTTTTGTGTGTGTGTTTTTTTAAATCACCGATAGCTGCCATTTTCTAATCCCTTATCTCTGGGTCCTCATATTTATTTAGTTAAGTAGACTCCATGTGCATCATGGAACACAACATGGGTCTTGAACTCACGACCCTGAGATCAAGACCTGAGCTGATATCAAGAGTAAGCTGCTTAACTGAGTCACCTCTGTGTCCTCATATTTAAAAGGGTTTGGCACCACTCAATATTTTCCATTAGTTTTCTTCTTTTTTAATGTTGTATATAGAAAATACAGAAAAAAACAGAGGAAAATAAGTTATTTCCTAATTCAACCTCTCAGAAGTAACTTGGATTCCATCCAGTACTTTGAAAATACTTAATCCAGTACTTAAAAAAATAGATTTACAAAATTAAGATTACATTGTGTATATGTGTGTAACTGTGTATATGGTTATATAAGCATGAAGTAAGGTATGAAAAAAACTCACCACATTAATATTAACTATATCAATTGGGTCATTGAGGGAACAGAATACCATCTCACTTGCTACAACATGTGACATGACTTACTACAGTGAGCTTGCATTATACGTAGGAAAGAAAAAAAAATAAGCCAATAAAGAATGTTATAAGCTGGGTTTTTCAGTTAAGATTGTATTGTGAACATGTATCAATAGTATTAAATATTTTTCAAAATTACCACATTTCACTACTGAAGAACATTCTATATGTTATTATTCATTTAACTTTCTCCTATTAGTGTATGTTCAGTCATTTCTATTTTTCACATTTGCAAATAATGTTTTAATTAAAAATCCATGTACATAAATGTTCATCTGAATTTTCAATTATTGCCTTGGTAGGAGAAATAATAGGTCAAAATATAAACTGTTTAAAGCTTCTTGATTTGTATTACTAAAATGCTTTCCAGAAAGTTACATCCATTTATACTGTAAATGTAGAGTATTCATATTTTATTTTACCATAGTTGATATATCATCAACATGACTGCTCCCTTACCCCAGGGAGTTAAGGTGAAAACCAATATTCAGTAAAGTTTCAAAATCATTCTATTGTCCTTTAAGTTTACCTTTTATTCCCAACATTGTTAGTTGCTTTGTCCTGTTTTTTCTTCATACCTCTTGATAGGGTGAGAGAGCCTCTTATGAAGAAAATTAAATATACGAACAACAGCGTAAGAATAACAGGAGCCCATCATACCCTCTTTGGTTGTTTTGGGATTGCATTGGTGAATTCATGGACTTTATTCACAGTAAAATCAAATGAAAAGGATTTAATAAAACATCCATTTTCCCTTTTACAGAGTCTTTCTTTCTTCTTTCTATATGCAAAGTATGTTGAAATCAATAAAGAGAAAATGGAATTTATTTAGAACCTGCCAGACACATGTGTCAGCGTGTCTTTTAGAAAGGGTTTGAAACCTACTATCAGCATTTTGTTAAAGCAGATGAGACCCACCCTGCTGGGAGAGTGGTTAGATTTAAACAGAATGAGTCCAGCATTTTCTCCAATGCTTCTCTGACACTCTAGTAGCCTTTTCCTGGTAATTAGACATCTGAGAGGAATACTGACCAGTAAATGGAAATTCAGGTGCTACACCAAAAACATCGAGTGCCTAAAGCATTAGCACAGCATGAATTCTACAACATACACAAGATGCAGCCTAGTATTAGTAGATAGCCAATATACTGCCAGACCTGGAAATTTTAAGCAAAACGAATCATTTATTAATTTATTTTTTCAGTGAAAAACTAACATGAAATTGAAAGATCTTAAAAGACAAAGCAGATATGACAATGCACATGCAGTATGTATTTTGTGTGAAAGAAAGGCCTATAGGTAGCATTGCAATATTTTTGAACTTCAGATATCAATTAAACTCACTTGAGTAAACATTCATTGCATCCTGACCAGGCATCAGATGAAGTGCCAAGTCCAGAGGGAGCATATACCATAACTTCTATTTATTCAACACCTTCTTTGGGCAGAAACTGTGCCAAATTTTTATGTATGTTATTATATTTAATATTACACAGTTTCAAGTCTGAGGTAGTTGAAAATCCAGTGGGAAAAGTGTACAAAAATAATATAAACAAATTATATACAGAAAAGGGAAATATGAATTCTAAATGAGATGTTTTCAAGTAGGAATGAATTGAGGCTGAACTTGAAGGAAGAGATAAATTTCATTTTTTTAATGTTGTATTTATTTATTTACAGAGCATGAGCAAGCAGGGGAGGTGCAGACAGAGGGAGACAGAGAATCCCAAGCAGGCTCTGCACTCTCAGTGCAAAGCTCGATGCAGGGCTCAATCCCACAAACTATGAGATTGTGACCTGAGCCAAAACCAAGTCAGACGCTTAACGAAATGAGCCAACAAGGCATCCCGGAAGAGATAAATTTTGAAGTACAGAGTTGAAGTATGGACATGTAAGTAACATGGAACAGCGTGAGAAAGGGCACCCAAGTTTACAAAAAAAAAAAAAAAAAGTAAATAAATGCAATGTTAAGGGAATAACAGTCAGTTGTAGCAAGTAAGAAAAAAGGAATCTGGGAACAATGGGAAATGACTGAATCTCATTCTATTCTCTGTCTAATGAAAGGTTGAGAAGCATGTGACAAGATCAGGAGAGACATGCACGATCTCCCTGGGAGCAATCTGTAAAATGGACTTGGATAGTGAGAAACCGGAGGTAGCTATTGAAATACTTTAGGATCAAATGAAGAAAGTCAAAATTAGAGTAGAGGCAGTATAAAGAAGGATCAGAAGCAAAAACATCATCTGGCAACTGATACGATATTGCAATTGAGGTCAACTTAGAATAATAAACTTTTGAGTTTCAATGACTAAAGGAACAGAAAAAATACTCTTTTATTCAACAATTATTGAGTAGCTGATACTTGTTGATCAAGGTGATAGGCATTGATGTTTAGCCAAATAGCAAAAGATCTTGACAGTGTGCCAGGAAGTTCAGTGGGAGGCCACAGGCAAGCCGACAGGCCATTTCAACTGAGCACCCAAAGTGTTCCAATACCTCAAATGCTATGGAAACACAGATCAGGGACACCATGCCAGATCTCGAGGGCCCATTATGGTTCCTGACAGAAGTGAGAGTTAAGCTGATATCAGAAAGCACCTGTGACTTAACAAAAGAAACCATGCAGACAGGAGAAAATTCTAGGTGGACTGGGCCAAAATGCTGAGTCTTAAGTCAGCAGAGGGCAGGAACTACAGACAAGAGAGCATAGAATGGAACCAAAAAGGGGATGGAGAAGAAAGAGTGGCATTTGAACAGAAGCACCCATTACAGTAGATTCATCTACTGTCCTTCTGGAAAGAAATATAAATTAAATGAGCTTTCAAATTTGCCCATCCTGGTCATTATGATCTAACTCCACTTAAGAGATTTCCCCCTCTTTATACCAGAGCAGCGATTTTTTAATCCCTTTGACAATCTGATGGATCTATGATCTCTCTTTACTACCACCCCCACAACACACACATGCACAAATACATGTACCCATAAATACACAAAAATGTTGCTTGTGATTTCACTGAGCTCAAAGATTCCCATAAACTAAATTTCTAAATGTTGCTAAGGACATCAACAGGTTCCCTGTGTCACATTTTTTGAAAACAGAAATGACTGTTAGAACTATCACTGCTAACTTCAAAACTGTGTTTTAACTTTATGGATACACTTGGGTCATTTTTCCCAGAGAGATAGTACAGTTCATTTTAAGTTTTTTATTTGGGGAGAGAGAGAGAGAGAGAGAGAGAGCGCACATGTGGGGTAGAGACAGAGAGAGAGGGGAGAGAGAGAATCCAAGCAGGCTCCATGCTGTCAGCACAGAACCTGATGCAGGGCTCAAACTCACAAACCATGAGATCATGACCTGAGCTGAAATCAAGAGTCAAGACACTTACCCGACTGAGCTACCCAGGTGCCCCAGTATGGTCTGTTTTAAAAGCCAAACAGCCAGAGTACCAATCCCAGCTCCATCTCTTACTACTTAAAGTGATTGTGACAAGTTACACAGCCCATCTGTGCCAATCTCATCTGTGAAATGAGAACAATAACAGCACCTGACTATAGATACGCCTCATTGGGTTAATGGGGGATTGAATGAAATAATATACAGTACTTAAGACAGCACCTGACCATGAACATTATACTAGTGTTTAGTATTATTTGTCCATACTTGTAAATATTTTTTTTAGCTTCTGAAAATATCTCTAAGGAATGCTCTGACTTCACTAAAACCTCCCCAGAAAAGCTAGCACATATTTTGTACACATTTTAGCTTGTATAATTTGGCATTTCTGGACATTTTTCTTTTACTTTAAGAAATTGGTAAGGCTATTTACTTCTGTGAAACTAAACAACCTCAATAAGATACTTTTGCATGAAAGACAAATTATATAAGTATAATGCAATAGAATAATTAGTATTTACAAAAATATTAAGTGAATTTTGATAAATGATTCACATTTGTGAATTACCAATGAGAAAAAAGACTTCATTAGTCTTTATTACTTCTGTTAGGCAAAGGTATTAATCATACATTTTAACCTTCATTTAATCTATCTGGAATGAACTGGATAAAAAAGAAGTCTAGTTCAAATAAGAAATGTTATGTATTCAACAAACATTTATTAAGCAAGAAAGGTTAACACTGGGTGGATAAGAACACTTTGCCCAGGGAGTTACATTGTTCTCATTGTGTTGTATCTATTAACTCATCTCAAGTCTCATAAACCCAATTTACAAATGAGGAAACAGGATTCAAAAAGTAAACCACTCACATCTCATTGCTACAAAAGTAGTGAAGATAGTGTGTTGCTCAATTAAAGACATTATTCTTTCTCAAGCAGAAAATTCAGGCATCCAAAAGGTGATATCAGTCATTATGGAATATTGTAGAACATTAGATGAACTTCTATATAATTCTTTTCCCCATCTCAAGCAATGCCAAAACTGTATATATAGAGAGACATATTTATTACCGAATAGGATACACTCCTTTTTTCCACTCCCAAATCTGAATACAGATTTCTCTACAGAAGCTATATAATTCAATTTCTGAAGCAGTCAACTCTAGAAACAAATCATATATGCAAGAATAAAAGAAGGCACCCTCACTCCTAAGACAGACTGTCCTGCAACCATGGTAATAGGTAGCCACAAGAACAAGCATTAAATTTCCTTAATCAATATAGAGTTCTATATAGCCTTAGAACCACAGAACTGGTGTGAAGCCCCTTTAACCAACAAATCATTGACAACTTGGCTCACTGAACTTATTCCTGTAAGGCAACCAATCAATAACCAACGGTCTCAAACATCAGCCAATGAGGAAAGGACTCACTCCGATAACAGTGCCTCTGTATGCCAACCAAACAGCAAAAATCTCAGAGAAGCCAGCTTCTACTGACATTATCCTATCACCACCTCTGAAAGTTCCCCAACCTCTGAATCCAATACTTCCTCAGAAACATTACTTGAGTTCAGTTTCTTGCTTTGCTGAGAAAATCTGTGCCTGACTAGCATGGCTCCCTCTCTCAGTAAGCAATAAATTTAGCACTTTTTGTTTGTTTGTTTCAGACATCAAAGGGTAGCCTCATCCTTTGACACATAGATGCTGTTTCAGGTCTTAGCAGACACAAAACACAATTATTTCCCACGTGAAAAAATAATTTCACTAACATTCTTCGAAGCCTAATACTGCTTGCTGCATCTTTCACACCAGTACTAGGTATGACATGAGATCATTTTCCGTATCATTTTCACTTTGAAAGCTTTGAAAGCAAGATTACTTCATAAATAAAGTAATTTAGGAGAAAATACATATGTAATTCTAATATTTCTTGAAGCTTACTGGGAACTAAAAACAGAATAAAGTATGTAATACATACGGGTTTTGAAGAACTTGAAAGATTTAAATTATTTCATCTTATGCCTGTACACAAAAATAAATTCCAGATGGATTAAACACTTAAATATGAACTGAAAAGCTTTAGAATTAAATACAGAGGGTTTTTTAAATTACATTAGATTAGGGAAAGAATTCTTAAGCTGGATACATAAATATGATTAAGAAATTTTGCTACATCAAAATGTTTAAAAATTTCCACAAAAGACTCTAAAAAACACTGTTAAAAGACAAGCTAGGGGCGCCTGGGTGGCGCAGTCGGTTAAGCGTCCGACTTCAGCCAGGTCACGATCTCGCGGTCCGGGAGTTCGAGCCCCGCGTCAGGCTCTGGGCGGATGGCTCGGAGCCTGGAGCCTGTTTCGATTCTGTGTCTCCCTCTCTCTCTGCCCCTCCCCCGTTCATGCTCTGTCTCTCTCTGTCCCAAAAATAAATAAAAACGTTGAAAAAAAATTTTAAAAGACAAGCTAGACACTGGAAAAAGGAATCTTCAAAAAATATATATAAACTATAAAGACTACTATTCAAAAGATACAGAAAACTACAAAATCAATAAGAAAAAAGAAGACACAAAGAGACAATGCATATAAGAAAGACAACTCACAGAGAATAAAAGTAGAAAATTTTGAAAAAAAAAATGTTTGGCACCTATCTATAACCAGGAAAATGCAAGTTATACAATTACTTAATTGGACAGACCCAGAAACATCAAAAATGTACACAGCATACGATTTGGCAATTCCATTTCTCTGTATGAATACCATATAAATTCTTAGAGTCATCTAGAAGGAGACACCTGCTAGATTGACCACTATCCACTACATAATAGCAAATTGATAGGTAAAACCTAATTGTACATCAATGTGCCTTATTTATATCATGGAATACTATGCAGTAATTAACCCAAATTAATGAAATGTGAATGTATCAACAAGTCCCCCAAATACGATGTTGAATGAAAAACATCAAACTGCAATATGTATAATATGTACATATATCTCTTACAGATTTTCAAACAAAAATATTGACACCCACTTCAGAATAATTATTATATAACATATAATAATTCTGGATAATGTAGGGTAAAGGAATGAATCTTCAATCTTTATTACCTAAAGAGGGAACAACAAATCTGAAGCAAATACAGCAAAAAGCTAATACTTGATTAACTTCAGTGGTGAGTACATGGATGTCCAATATATATAGATCATATTTTTATGTTTGAAATATTTCATAATTAAGATGAAAATGTTTTAAATAAAAGCAGAAGTACAGGAATTTATTCCTACAGTGAAGATACGAGTAATTCTAAAAATACAAACCAAAATCTTAGTTTCTATTTCCTGCCTCAAGTTCTACCAGCTAGTCTTCTTTTTAGACACAATAGGAGAAAAAAATTCTATTTCTTTCCAGCCACCCTGCCTTACATAGGTTCTAAAGCTGTGGTGATCAAAAAGCAGGTAATTAAGCTATAAACAATCAGAAAATCAGCCCCTTAATAACTGAAAGTCTGTCTCCTCATCCTCCTGTTCCCACAGCACTTTAAAACCCTTGGGGCGCTTGGGTGGCTCAGTCGGTTGAGCGTCCGACTTCGGCTCAGGTCATGATCTCACAGTTCGTGGGTTTGAGCCCCTCATGGGGCTCTGTGCTGACAGCTCGGAGCCTGGAGCCTGCTTCTGATTCTGTGTCTTCCTCTTTCTCTGCCCCTCCCCTGCTCATCCTGTTTCTCTCTGTCTCTCAAAAATAAATAAATGCAAAAAACAATTTTTTTTAAACTCTAATGGGCATATTATAACATCCTGCCTTGTATTGTATTTATACATGCTTACGTCCTCTCCCCCTATAAACATTAGATATCTTGAGAGTAGAAAACTTGCTCTTCAATGTTCTACTATATGCCCATCTCTATTTGTTTGAATAATTTTCCATCTTAGAATCTCCATATATCATATTTAATTTTTCACTATTGGACTTTATAGACTAAGAAATTACCATCTCTAAAGTAAAGTTTTCTAATTCTTTCTCTTATGACAAAGACTAAGAGAATAGCATAAGCTGCTGTATGTTAAAAATTGAGTGATAGAGGTGCGGCCACCTGGGTGGCTCAGTTGGTTGAGTGACTAACTCTTGGTTTCAGCTTAGGTCATGAACCCAGGGGTTGTGAGATCTAGCCCAACATCGGGGCTCCATGCTCACTGCTTAAGATTCTCTCTCACTCCCCATCTGCGCCTCTCCCCGGCTCGCATCTTCTCACTTGTGCTCTATCTAAAATAAAAAAAAATTTTTTAATGAGTGATAAAATCTTATATTTAGCCAGCCATCAGTTTAGACATAGCTCTCTTATTAGCCTTTGCCACACCTGTCAATCAGTTTCATCTAACCAATCAAGAAGCACACATTTATTCATTGATCCAACCATTCAGGAAGCTATTACTGTGAACTCCACACAAGTCCAAGGTTAATACTGCATTTCTGCCATTTGCCAGGCTCTGGTAGTTTAGAGAAAAAAAGATCAGTTTGACATGGCTCATTCCTTTGTTTTCAGTTATATTCAAAGAGGACAAAAAATAATTCCTACACTATTTGCTCTGGTTTATTTTTGTCCTATCAGCTTTCCAAACCTTTGTCTGGTTTATTACTTTAATTTAGACACAACACATATATCTATCTATATAGATAGATAGATAGATAGATAGACAGACAGATAGATGTGTGTGTGTGTCTAAATTATATATCATGATATATATATCATGATATATATCATGGCTAGGAATTTTTAATAAATTCCTGATGAATTCTATTTGGCCTTTATAATTCATGACTTTCTCCTGCTTCCTACTTAGAGAAATAAGAATAGCAAATCATTTCTGACCACTTTTCTCATAATGTATAGTTTATAATTCTATCCCATTCTTTCATCCCATCTTTTAATGAAACTGCTGAAATTTGTTTTGTTTGTGAATATTGTTAACATTAGAAATTTTTTAAACTGGTTAGGTGCAACTGCCATACCAATTTGAGAATTCAATCAGCCTGGAATTTCACAGAACACAATCCTCTAGATCTGATCAATATGTTAATCAATCAGCTGCCTCCATTAGGATGTGAATGTCCCTCTCTGCTGTGGAGCAGTAACTGAGTACTGGAGAGAAACATGATTTACTGCTCCTCTGAGGTATGTATTCAAAAATAAATAAGATTTCATCTGCTTTGCAGAATTCTTTTCTAAGGAGAGTGTTTCAAGACGCACCATTTTAATGGACAAATAATACTCCCCAGCATAATGCCAAGGCTAGCAAAAAGAAGGGAGAACTGCAAAACATTCTTGTTTCTTCCATAAAAAAGAAACACTATCCTTTGAATACAAAGTCTTCGAAAGGACCAGAGCCAGTATTCCTTGGCTCATTTGCATGCTGAGGACATTCCAGCTCATGTTAAGATTTTCTGGACAGAAAAAGAATAATAAGAACTACTGTTTGAATTCAGTCTTTCTTAAAAGCCAATTTGTCTTCTTAGCAAAACAAAAGGAATCAATATAATAGTGAAAACTTGAAGCTCAGGGAGGAATACCTCACTGTTTTTTGGCTTTCAAGTAGATTTTGCTTGCTTGAGGTAACATTCCAAAAACAATGTTGTTTCTAGATTGTTTTAAAAGAAAAACAGTAATTTTATTCCAAATATACTTTAATATTTCTTATTACAGAAACACATATGCACTTTTAGAGTCTAATTTACAAAGAAACATAATAAAACAATGAAAACAGATTCAGCCTCATTTACTAGAAAGTTGTAAAACTGGCACATTTACCTTTCCTGTCTACCTAGTCAAAACCCTTACGAACATACTATCAAGAACATGAACCAAGACAGAATATTTGTACTGAAATATTTCATTTCCTAAAAATAATCTCTATTAATAACAGTAATTGGCAAGCATCTGTTAAGTTCCAGGTATTTCACATATATCAACTTAATGCTTAACAACAATTCCACAAGGTACCCCAGTTCCCAAGAGCACACCTAAGGAGGCAGAGCAGATTTCTGCAGTCCAGTTGCCTGAACCCCCAAGCCCATGGTCTAACCACCAAGCCATGCAGTCCTAGAATGATGCCTCTCTTGGTAAGGAAATTAACCACAGACACAGGGGTGAATACAGAGAACCCTATACTCTGCCCTACCCAACAACACCTAAACCGTGCTTCATCTCACGCTCTCCGGGGCAGCCATACTGGCCCTCTTATAGGTCTCAAATTCACGAAGGCCCCTTCCTCTCCAACATTACACCCATAAGCTAATATCCAGCTAAGCATCCAGTTCTTTACAGTGCCAATAAAAAAGTTTGCCCTCTTTTATTATGCTTTCTGTGAGAAAGAGGACTTTTGTTTGATAATTATTGAAGACTGATTAATTAAATGTACTTGTTTGCAATGTAGATTTAGAAATTTGTTCTTATAATTCAGAGGCCCTAGGGCAGGATTTTGAGAAGATAAAAAGGTTGTCGTCAGCAATCCCACATCTAAATTAGCACCTTGAAGTGATAGGAAAATGAAGGTGGGAAAAGGAGGGGAGCAGAGAGTGAGAGGCATGAGCTTATCATCATGGACCAAAAAGTGACAAAACTAAGTGTTGATAAGAGACAAAAATAAATAAATATAAGTAAAAATGGAATGAAACAAAAATATAGGGCAGGGAAAGGGAAGGACCCTGAAAAGCACTCCAGGTTTAAGTCATCAACTCTGGTATAATAACATCATGACTGACTGACAGTTCTCAATCTTAAAGCACCATATAGTATTATTCAATTCATCATCTTTAAAAAAAAAACTTAAAAAAATGAATTTTAAGATTTTATGTTATTTTTTAATTTAAATCCAAGTTAGTTAACATATAGTGTAATAATGATTTCAGGAGTAGAATTGAGTGATTCATCACTTACATACAACACCCAGTGCTCATCCCAAGTGCCCTCCTTAATGCCCATCATGAATTTAGCCCATCCCCCGCACCCAACACCCTTCCAGTAACCCACACTTTGTTGTCTGTATTTAGGAGTCTTTTATGGTTTATCTCCCTCTCTGTTTTTATCTTATTTTCTGTTTCCCCTCTCCTATGTTCATCTGTTTTGTTTCTTAAATTCATTTCAATACTGTCAGCATCTGTCGCAAACTCATAAGTCTAAGAACACATATTTTTTTTTAATTACCATGTGTTTGGAGTACGTAGTATATGCCCAGCACTGTGATAGGCATGAGGAGTAAATACATAAATAATAAAAGATACTGAGAGTTCCATAGATATTTCTAAGGATATGGTCATAACATGCTATGAATCAACACACTTTTATTGAGAACTTACTGGATATTAGGCATCCAGATGTAAAATTAGTAAATGACTAGATCTATGATCTGAAGGAATTCAGAAGCTCAAGAGAAAGACAAAAACACACCAGAAAGCTAAAATTAGACACTAATTTAAAACACCATGTTATCAAATACAGAATCACCAGATAGAGATTGTAAGTGGTCTAGTAGGACAGAAATAATTATGGCCTGGGAAAGCTTCACAGAGAAAGTAGAACAAAGTTGAGTTCTGCTGGAGTTAGGGGTAAGACAGAGGTAGGCCAGTGCCAGTGAGGAAATAAAATATCTACAATTTTAAATTTTTCCTGGAGTTAGAACTTAGTGCAGGAAATAACATATTGAGCTAGCTATGGGGCTTTTTAGTTAACAGAAATCCAACCAGAATTTGCTGAGGTAAGAATGAGAATTTATCAACTCATTCAAGGAAAGGCTGTACAAGCAAAACATGAGGATAACAATTATCTGACTGGATCTTGGGAATGACTGAAACCAGTAACCCCATCTCTGTATACTGGCTTCTTCCTTCCCATTCACAGGCTACTGGCTCTGTCCACATAGTAGCAAGCAAGGCTGATGATAACTCTCAGGTTTTATAGGTTACAATTTCCAACCACCAAACATGGATGGATGGGGGCAGCAAAGGAAAGGGTAACTAAGGGACCAGACGTTCTGCATATGACCGCATAGAAGTTACACGTAAAACAGCTGACCTAGATTGGTGGAAAATGACCAAAGAACAAAATAAATTGGAAGCCTAGCAGAACAGCTCATTTTGGAGAGCCACATAACTGACTAAAATGCTCCCTTTATACAAAGCACAGTCCTACCACAACATGGTATACGTGTAATAGAAATAAAATGTTATTTGCATAAATATAGCAAGCCAAAGTGAAACCTTAAGAATTTGTCACATACAATCTATAAGGTTTCTTTATTCATTTGTTACTTGAATCTCCACCTTTTCCTCATTATTTTTTATACAGCTCACTAAAAAGTTCTTAATAATTATTTTACCATTTCAAAAGAATTATTACTTACCCACAGAAAGTTACCTAGCTGTTAAGAGAGGCATGCTAAGCTGTTGAGAAAGGCATGCTTTCAGGGATGAAAAGTCAGGATGCACAGGACTAAGTCTCAACTGGTTCTGCAACATTGAGTGTTTGGGTGTGTGTGTGTGTGTGTGTGTGTGTGTGTGTGTGTGTGTAGAAAGATAGATCGTAATAGAGATAAAGCAAATACAACAAAATTTTGACAACTGCAGCATCCTGGTGAAGGATATGTGGATAGTCATTGTATTATTTTTTTCAATTTTTCAGTATATTTCAAAACATTCATTATAAAAAGTTGGAGGGAAGCAGAAGGCTGACAGAAGACTTCAAATTTTAATGACAATATAATGAAAGCTTAAGAAAAGAAAGCAATGTTGCAGGAAGATGCATGCAGTAAGGACATATGGTCTGAGTTAGAGGGAGGAAAAATAGGGATACCTAACAGATTATTGTAACAGACCAAACAAATGGAGTGTGGGCTCGGACAGAGAATGTGGCTGTAAAAATAAAACAGAAGGAATGGACACTGAAGACACGGTAATAGATACTTAACAGAACTCATTGAGTGACCGACCAGTAATGGTAAGAGAGGGAGAAGGCAGAATCAATGATGATTCCAGGTTCTGCAGGTCAGATAGTTAGAGAAAGGATTGAATAAATATAATGGGCAGAGGGCAGATCTGCTGGGTTAAGACAATGTCTTCCATTAAACAGATTTATATACTGCCTCTTCCATGTAAATACAGTTCACATTTTGAATGGTGGGGTATGAGGTGGTCTCTTCCTTAGTCTCTGAAAGCCGTGAAAGACAACACAACACACAAGTACCCTGAGAAACAAACACACTGGGGCTAGAGCCCAAGGGAGAACAGCCACAGGCAGCCCATATGCTTTCCCTGGTAAGCCACCTGCTTCAGGGTCTCAATTCCCCTAGCTTGGAAGACTTACAAGACTTCAGGAGTTTAAAGAAATTCAAAAACTGCATTATAGAATGTTTTAAGTGGTAAGAGCACACTTCAATTATATCCACAAAAAATATATCAATGTATATAACTGAAAGTAAGTGTGATGCCCTTTCTCTTGCTTTGGTAATTTTCAGCTAAATGGCCTCTTGATAGGAGTACGTCTCTAGATTAAGTTTCATGGAGAAAACCTTCATGAATACATAATATCCCTATCTATTAGGTTTTATAAACTTTCTGATTTAGCAAAAAAACAGGTAACTGCTTTGTACAATTACCTTTCTTAAAAGTCTCAATTCAGATGGTCAACCACAATCATTAACAAAATATATTTTAAATCACTCACTTTTTTCTGGTGGGGTGTGGATATGAAATTTAGGATCACTGAAGGGGAAAGAAGAGAAGCCAAGTTGTTTTCATGACAGATTTGGGAAATGGCCACCAGGCTGGTACAGATGAAAGAGAAAGAGGTAGGAGACATCAAGAAACAACTGGTCTGTGTTGTGTTCATGTTGAGGACTAACATACGAAGAAAACAGCACAGGAGAGCCTGGGTAGCTCAGTCGGTTAAGCGTCTGACTTCGGCTCAGGTCACAATATCGTGATCTGTGGGTTCGAGCCCCCTATGTTGGGCTTTCCACTCTCAGCAAGGAGCCTACTTCAGATCCTCTGTTTCCCTCTCTCTGCCCCTTTCCCCACTCACTCTCTCACTCTCAAAAATAAACAAGCATTAAAAAAATGTAAAAAGAAAACAGCACAGTTTGGTCATGATACCCCAACTGTTTTAATGGCAAAATATTTCACTATAAACGCAAAAGGTACTGATTGCTAGGTCACAGCAGATCTACACTGAAAGAAATGGGCTTATGTTTGAATTCCTTTAAGAGAAGAGTATGCATCATCAATCTGGTGTCTTCAAGAAATGTGGGCACTGTGGAAGAAGCTACGTTATTTTTTTTCTTTTCTAAAAGCCTCAAAACAATGAGCCATAAAAGTAAGAAATAAAAAAAAATTCTAGAGAATACCAAAGATAAAAGGGAATAGAATTATTGTATTGTTATATTATTACATATTATATTGTTCTATTATTATGTTGTTATCAAAGAAGTGGAAAAAATCTAAATCAAAAATAAGAAAACAATTTCCTTCTTTTGTTTTTTACATCACTTTGAAACTCACCTTACATGTGCTGTCTTCCAGGAAACAGGCCCAATTATTCCCCCCCAACCTGTGTGTCTCCACAGTATCCTATACACTCCAGCACCATAGCTCTTACCACACTCTATTATCATTTATGGTCTCTTTATCTATGTCCCCACTGGGTGTACTCTGTAATCATTAGTCATGATGAAGTGCCTGGCAAATAGAAATTCAGCGAGTTTTGTTTAAAAAAAATAAGTAAAAAAAAGATGAATGAAATCAGTCACTGTAGGAATCTTATATGTTATCTTTGGCCCCATATATAAATGAGCATATGTTATATTGAATTCAAGTAAATACATCCCTCTTCCCATGTATTTCTTTCAAACCAAGCATACTCTTGACCCAAAACATATATACTTTGGCCACTTCATTCCGAAAGTCCTACAGCCTTTTCTCTATATTATGTCCTTTTTCTATATACACTCTCTAGAAAAGCCAACTCAAGCCTGGGTATGAAAGAAGGTATTCAATAAACTATTTCTCTATTTGGAGTCATTCACTTATTCAATAAATATTTATACAGGATACAACCCCAACCAAAATAATTATTGCACCTGGCCTCATCTGGCCTCTAATCTAGAGAAGACAAATATGGAAATATGGACTGGGTGCCTAGCTACAAATCAATTACATACCTTGAACAAGTAGGAGGTGCTTATGGGAGCACATAACAGAGGAACCTAGCTCAGTTTGAAAAGCCAAAGAAAACCTGTTTAAAAGAAGTAGCATTTAAGCTAATATCTGAAGTTTGAATGCAATAACCCAGGTGAATTGTGTGTGTGTGTGTGTGTGTGTGTGTGTGTGTGTGTGTGTATCAAAGATCATGAGGTACAAAACCTATCACACTCAAGGCACAGAGAACTGAAGCATAGTAATAAAGAGAAAACGAAGCGAAGACTGGAATCATACATCCTGCAAAGCCTTGTAGGTGAGGTTAAGACCTTTGACTTGGTTCTAAAGGTCATGGGAAGCTTGATCAGATCTCTACTTAAAAATAAAATAACCAGGGGTGCCTGGATGGCTCAGTCGGTTAAGCGTCCTACTCTTGATTTTGGCTCAGGTCATGATCTCAGGGTTCATGGGATCGAGCCCAGCTTCAGGCTCCATGCTGAGCTTGGAGCCTGCCTAAGGTTCTCTCTTGCTCACTCTCTATCCCTCCCTTGTTCACAAGCACTTTCTCTCTCTCTCTCTCTCTCTCTCTCTCTCTCTCAATAAATAAATAAAATAACTACTATTGTGGGGGAGGAGATGATATCCACGGTTGCTCTGGGAAATATGGATTTTCAAGCACTGAGAACAGACTGAAGGTGGCCATTACTATGCTAACCTGAACCAGAGTATAAGAATACCCTCAGCCAGAGCAGGGGCAGTGAAGATGGAGAAAACTTAACAGATGAGGAATACTTGGGAGATCGACTCGGGATTTGGTGACTGACTAGAGGAAGGGGAAGGTGGAGAAAATGGCAAGCTTTCCTTCCCTTCATATTTCCTTCGTAGGCTAGTGAGACACTTCACTGGTTCTTAGTAACAATAAGGAATGGAAGGAAGTTTGAAGAAGGTGGTCAAAAGGTAAAAACTCCCAGTGATAAGACACATAAATTCTGAGGATTATAGTTCATTGGTTTTGAAAATTTTTAAAAATATTTTATTCATTTTTGAAAGGGGGGGAGGGGTGGAGAGACAGGGAGACACAGAATATGGAGCAGGCTCCAAGCTCTAAGCTGTCAGCGCAGAGCCTGAACCCACACACAAACCGTGAGATCACGACCAACTGACTGAGCCACCCAGGCACCCCTGAGGATTACAGTTAAAAAGAACAAAAGAATAAAGGAGATTTTTCTATTCTGGAAGTTGTGGTGAAAAATCAAGAGTCTGGTTTTAGACATGCTTAAACTGAAATACCTATGATATATCCACATAAAGATGTCAAAATAATTGGTGGATATATTCAGGAGCGAGCTCTAGGGAGTCTTAGCATATAGATGGTATTTAAAGCATCTTAAGTGGATGAGATCACCTCATGAGAGGCAAGAGTGGGAAGAGAGTCAGAGAATGTTAAATTAAATGAAAAAATAAACTATTTTTCAATTTTTATGTTTTAGAATATAAAGATATTTTAGCTACCTATATATTACAGTATCAAACATTTGATGGTTGGAATATTAATACTTAAGCATAACTTTTTTTAAAAATAACATGATTATTGCATAGCAAACTATTCAAATCTACAGACTTGAGATTGTATTATTTATAAGAAATACTGAAAGGCACCTGGGTGGCTCAGTCAGTTAAGCATCTGACTTTGGCTGAGGTCATGATCTCGCAGTTCGTGAGTTTGAGCCCTGGGTCGGGCTCTGTGCTGACAGCCCAGAGCCTGGAGCCTACTTCAGGTTCTGTGTCTCCCTCTCTTCTCTGTCCCTCCCCTGCTCATGCTCTGTCTCTGTCTCTCAAAAATAACAAATAAAAACATTTTTAAAAAATTAAGAAATATTGAGAGGGAAGAAAGGGGAGTACATTGGGCCAGCAGATTTTCATCTGCCTTTGTTAGATATCTATCTTTAAGCTACTGGATCCATGATGGGCCCCATGTACAGTCCCTGCATAGAGTTCCGGACTGTGAACCAGTCCTTATGTACATGAAGCACAATGATCACAGTAAGACTTGGATTTGTCAGGGGCGCCTATTCCTTTTCTACCTCCGTGTCTGTGCCCCATGCTGTTTTCTGAAGCTACAACATTCCAAGTCACAACACATGCTATTATTTATCTTTGGAACATCAGAATGTGTTGAAATACAAATTTCTCCATTTGGATTTTCAAATGAAAGAATTCTGCAATACAAAGTTATTCCTCAAAACAAAGAAAATTCTTCACTCTGCCATTCATCTTCATAGCATCTAACTCTCCCAATGTAATCAGTTATTAGTGAAACTGGGAAAGGCATGAATCAAAAAAGTGAGTAGAAAAATATGGGTTTCAGTGAGTTTAGAAACAATATTAATTTTCAAAGCCCAGAACAGCACTGGTAATGAAAACAGCAAGTTTAATTGCTAGCAGATTTAAATCACTGTAAGCTGAAATTACTATTTTGACCCCAAAACTGTTTAAAGACCAAGTATTAATGCATGTTTCAGTGGGTGAGGAAAGGCTTAGGTTTTTATAAATGCCTTCTTGGGGAATTAATAACAACCAGTGTACATCCTCATCTGCTAACACTGATTGAGGTTTATAATCAGACCTGGAGGGATTAGATGACTCACAAAATCATCAGAGCCCTTGTTAACTGAATCTCAGTGACCCTACCCTTCAGTGGAAGAGCCAAGAGCCAAGAGGCAGAGAGTTTCTGTGTTGACTGCCAAAGAATTCTGAACAGAGGGTATTTTCAGGTATAAGGTATCCTACCAGTTCATTATATAATGAAAACTGGATATAAAACAATTCGAAGTCATGTGATTTACCAAAAGATATATGTTGCATATTGGTAGCCATTCTACAAATGGAATGGCAGCCATTCCTCAAATGGAATTGAAAAGCCAGAGAATGAAAGAATTGACCAAGGCACATGCATCCTAAGCAACAGTTCTTTTAAGGGTTAAAGCCTTTTGTCAGGATTAGTTATGCTGCGGTCACACTTACTAATTTTACCCAACACGTGTGCACAATAACAGAGAAACTCCACATGTTAAGAACATACAAAACTGTTATTTGAGTATGAATGTTGCCTTTGTTCTTTTCTTGAGTCCACTTACAAAGGCCTAATTAACCATAGCAGGTTTTCTTAACATTTCTGGGGTCAAGCATTCCTTTGAAAATCTTACAGATACTCCGAATACAAGATAATTGCAGACTACATAATTAATTTCAGGGTGTTCATAAACACCCCACACCCTTCCACTGGCTGCCTAGAACCTCTATCTTAAAAGGTAAAAAGGACAGTGAGTCCCTTATACACACAGGAAGGAAAAAACATTCACAACTTGTAAGTGCTTTTCACTCCCATGAAATTGCTTACTTGACCCCCTCTCCTACTCGTCACAGCGAGCTCTATTACTTCTGACTTCTTTTCTCTTCAGCCTCAGCCTCCAGGCTTCACTTCCTACATTTTCACATCCCACACCTACAAAGCTTTATTAATTCACAAGACTTCTTCCCTACTTGAAATACTACGATTCAGAAGCGATTTTAAAATACACATCCTTTTGATTCTTCTCATTCACAAACTTGAGTCAGTTGATAGACAAAGTTTAGATTATAACAAGGATCCCTCGACTTAGTCATATTTACTATGAAAGAAATCATCAAATCATTAACTATCAGTTTTTATCAGACTTTGTACCTGCCAGGTGGTACCACAACATCTAAGATGTGGAAGTCTTCTAGCTTATGTCATATACTTTTCAAACATTGCCAGGGCAAAGCACTTAGGGCAAGGTCATTTCTACCATTCTAGTTCTAAGAGCATGGGATTTCAAGAAGACTTATTATAATCTACAAAGTGAAAATTTTTTAATTTTTAATTATTACATATTTTCATAGATATTAGACACTGCTCCATTATAAACAGCACTGGAAGATCAGATTAGTTGTTTCATACATTACTATCAAATATTTTTCTTGTTTGTGATCATGAATGAGAGTTAAACTCTGATTTAGGAAGTATTAAGCCAAAGCTTTTCTGCTAAAAGTCCAGAGTCTAATAGATATATATCATACACTGTACTTTGGAAAGTACTTGTTTTATGAAGAGAAGTTATCTGTCTTTAAATGTAAATACTTGGAATACACTAATTCATTTAATATAAATAAGTAGGTGGACTTTTTTTAAACTTCAGGTATATAAATTGAATTGAATATCATCCGTGTTTCATGACACACTCTCATCACTGATCCATTCCTAGTTCATTTTACTTAGTGAAATATTTTTTAAAAATACTACTATACCCATTACCCTTGGAGGCATTTTTCCCCCTTACATAAAAAGCACAGCCTCCCTGTATTTTATTTTTACAATAAATTCATTTTACAATTCTTTTAATTGTAAAGTGTTATTGTAATCATTTTAAATTCTTGTGGTACCTTTGGTAATCTTGTCTCAGTCACCCAGACATTTACAAACAAACTCTAAACATGCTGCATGTTTGTATGAGTAAAGTTCTGAAGAAACATAATCCATTTAACTATATAGAGTCATATTTTGACAACTTAATTTCTACCCTTTCCAAAAACATGAGAGCAAGCATGAGTGGAATGGGTGACAAAATCCAGTAAGTCACAAACCCCAAGACACTTCTATTCAACTCCTGGTTATAGTTAACCTGGTAGGAAAAACAAATCATCCATCTATCCATCCTGTTTCTATTTCTGTTGTAATAAAAGAGAGGAATGGGTAGGTGGGAATAAAACTATGGATGGTGGCTTTATTTTAGTTTCGAAAAGCCAATCGATATAGGATTATACAATATCCCTAGAGGACTTACCCCAGAGATAACCCAGGGCCCTCAACACATGAGCTCTGGTTTGAGCTGGACATTCTACCAGCTTCCAACTAACTGGTCACCTAAAACCCAACTAGCATTTGAGCCCATAGATATGAATCGGTATTGGCTTGGCTATAGAAGTGTTTTACATTTCAACAGAGCTAACAAGTGAATTAAAACTACATACTTTTTAAGTAATTCTCTACTGAACAGAAACAAAACTGGACTAAGTACAATAACTGATAATGTGAATGAATGTTTAATTTTTCAATTATTTTCTAACTTGTTATGATATAGAAACTTACCTCAGAAAGAAAGCACACTAAATGGAAATTGAAATCTCAGTCATATATAAACGAAATTCATTTTAAATCTTTTTTTTTTTTAATGTTTATTTATTTTTGAGATAGAGGGAGACAGAGTGCGAGTGGGGAGGGGCATAGAGAGAGGGAGACACAGAATCCGAAACAGGCTCCGGGCTCTGAGCTGTCAGCACAGAGCCCGATGTGGGGCTCGAACCCACGAACCGTGAGATCATGACCTGAGCCGAAGCCGGACGCTTAACCGACTGAGCCACCCAGGCGCCCCAATTCATTTTAAATCTTAATTTCTGTGCAAGACATAGAACCTTAACATGGAGATCTTAACAGGCATCATCAACTGAAGCTTTCGAGAAGCATAATACAGTATCAAGGCATGACACAGTCTGGGTTCACTAGACCAAAGAAGCAGATTCGACATGTTAGTAATGGTGGCAAATGATTACCACTTCCTTGACACACTCTACCCTACATGAAATGAAATCACACATTTCAGGGGCGCCTGGGTGGCTCAGTCGGTTGGGCGTCCGACTTCGGCTCAGGTCATGATCTCACGGTCCGTGAGTACGAGCCCCGCGTCAGGCTCTGTGCTGACAGCTCAGAGCCTGGAGCCTGCTTCCGATTCTGTGTCTCCCTCTCTCTCTGACCCTCCCCTGTTCATGCTCTGTCTCTCTCTGTCTCACAAATAAATAAACGTTAAAAAAAAAAAAAAAGAAATCACACATTTCAGGCCCAAGTAAAGTGGCCTTTATACTCACAGACATCATCGGCAAGTACTTTAAGAATACTGTCTGGTCCCGATGACACAAACAGTCATAAGAGAATTTAAAAGGCAAAGAATCTTGTATGTTTTAGACATATGGATTATGTGTACACAAAGGCCAATTAAAGAGACCTCTCCAAACAATCTTCAGAGCAAACAGAAGCTATTTCTTAAGCTTATGATGTACTGCATTACAACACATAGTTTTCAAAGTTTTAGAATTTTCCAGGTAACTACTATAAAGTATACTTTTTAACAATAGCAGATGGAACATATTGTATCCATTTCCAAGCTAAGGCAATTTGGACAAAAAGAAATTAAGGCACATTACACTAAGCCAAGTGAATGAATGACAATACTGTAGTTAACCTAGTCAGACAGAACACTGAAAGAGAATCCAGTTCACTATTTATACACTTGGCTGTGGAGGTGTGGCGGGAAGAGAGTTTCGTTTCAGAAAAATATTTGGTAGTTTTTGTTCAGTCACATTAAAAACATTAGAAAACCACCACTAAAACAAACTGGACTCAAATTCAACACAATGGCATGTGTTTTTCAAGCAGTAATCAACACCAAGATATAGCACCCTTTGCTTACTAAAATCCTGGAAAGAAATCATAATTACCCCATCTGGGAACATGGCCTTTAAGGCATGAGTACTTTAGATAGAACAGTCAATTTCTAACCCCATTTCTCCTACTGATTTTTAAATTCATTGGAAGAGAAAAAAGTAAATAAATGCTTTCACGGATAGATTTCCATCAGGTTGTTTAAGTCGATAAGTTTTAAATCAAGTTATTGAATTTAAAAGAAAGTATATAGTAATAGTCTATATCAAAGTTCAAAATTTTTAAGTTGATTGTTATTAAGTGTGGGAGTGCCTGGGTGGCTCAGTTGGTTAAGCATCTGACTTCAGGTCAGGTCATGATCTCACGATTTGTGGGTTCGAGCCCTGCATCGGGCTCTGTGCTGACAGCTCAGAGCCTGGAGCCTGCTTTGGATTCTGTGTTTCCCTCTCTCTCTGACCCTCCCCTGCTTGCTCGCTCTCTCTCTCTCTCCTTCAAAAATAAACAAACATTAAAAAAAGGTTAAGTGTGGTGGGTTCCAGCTATACAGAAGTGTGCTGGGTTTCAGCAATTCCACTCTGAGGCATTTACATAAGTGATATGAAGACTTACCCACACAAAGATTTGTCCAAGAATGTAGCAGCTTCATTTACAATGGCTAAAACTGGAAAAAACCCAAATAGCCATCAATAGAAAGAAGCAATAAACCAAAGTGGAGTAATTCATTCAATGGAATAAGGCCCAGCAGTAAAAAGAAATAAGCTATTGAACATTCAACAATATGGATGAAACTGATGGAAATTAGACTGAGCTAAAGAAGCCAGACACAAAAGAGTGCCTGCTATATGACTCTGTTTTATGAAGCTCTAGAAAATGCAGAATTGATCTATAAAAATAATTAGAACAGTAGTTGTCTTGGGGTGCCTGGGTGGTGCAGTTAGTTAAGCGTCCAACTCTTGGTTTTGGCTCAGGTCATGATCTCCTGATTCATGGATTTGAGCCCTGCTAGGGCTCTGCACTGAGGGTGTGGAATCTGCTTGGAATTCTCTCCCTCTCCCTCTCTCTCTCCCACTCTCCCCACTCGTATTCTCTAAATAAATAAGCAAACAAACAAAAAAAGAACAGTAATTGTCTCTGGATAAGGGGCAGGGATTGCCTGGGAGGTGGGCAGGAGGGAACTTTCTATGGTTATGTCAAGGTTCTATATCTTCAGAGGGGTGATGATGGTTACATGGGCCTATCCATATACCAAAAATACAAAATAGTACAGTTAAGGTATGTACATTTCAATGTATGTACATCCCCCCCCCAAAAAAAAATCCCACATAGTGGAAATGGGTGGAGGTGTGGGTGAAACAATAACAGCAGAATTCAATCACTGTTAAAGCTAGGAGACAGGTATGGGTTTTTTTTTTAATGCTAGTCTGTTTACTTTCTATATATTTAACATTTTATAAAATAAAAAAAAGGCTAGAAATATATATCAGTGAAATGTACAATCAAAATTTTATACCATGAAAATATATCTCTCAAGAAGCTTTTTCTGTATACCGAAGACATTTATAAAAATTCAGAGAGGTGCCCTGTGTCTGTGCTTCACGTGGAGAATTTGAAATGGAGCTCATTATTTTCTCCAGCTCACCTCATCCCCACCCCCAGCATGTCTCCCATCTAATGGACCATCAGAGTGAATATGATATGGTTTCTCAGCTACCACCAGCCCCCAAATTAATTCTCCCCTGGTCTCTCAAATATTTATTTCTAACAAATACTGGTGCAGATGGAGAAATTCGAGCTGCTGCATACACTGGAGAAAACAATGGATGTGACAGACCTCGACCTCAGTCTTTATTCTCACTACTCTCTGAAGATGGTGTTTTAGAAGTTAATGAGAAAATGAAAATTCAGTTTTTTTACATGCTGATTATTTCAATCTCATATTCAACTTCTTTAACCTTACTTCCTAATTTCTCAGCAACACAAAGAGACATACATTTTCAGAATAACAAAATCCAGAGAATACTAATCAAGGACAATGCTTAATTTCTCTATTATGGACTGACAAGGCTCAGTCATATACCAGTCACTAACTATGCCTTATTAGATTTCCAAATTTTGCCTGTAACAAGTTCTATAGTCCCAAGAATCAGAAGCACCAGAGGCAAAGAATAAACTCAAGCTCAATCACAGCTATATAAAGGTATATAAATACCCTGCTAGGTCATAAGAGGATTATAAGTGCACTTGGGTAAAGAATCTTGAGTCCTCTTATTATGTCTTGTCAAGTATTAGTATCAAACAGTTCTCTATGGTCAGAATAAGATAAACACTGAAATTAGCTAAAGATCTAAATTTCATAACCTCTACTTACAAATATTTCTACCTAACATTCCTTTATTTTTACATATTCCCTGCTAAATTCCAGTGAAGAATTTCACAAGGAAATTAAATAGCAAACACTCAAAAGATCCTTGATGCCAGCATTTTTGTTTATTCATTCATTCATTCATTCAACAAATTTATCTATGCCTGTGGGCAACAGATGCTCTTCCAGGTACTAGAAATGTGTATAATAATTTAATAGCAAACAAAACAAGGTTGATGCCCTCACAGAACTTATGTTCTAGTAAGAGGAGGCAAGCTTATAAGAAGGGTTGAGGGTAATAAGTGCACGGAGAAGGATCAATACAACAGGGCATGCAGATTACTACTTAATATAGCTGGTTAGGAAAGGCTTCTTTGTTACAGCGATGTGCAGCAAACCTGAGGAATGTGAAGTTCCAGAATTCCGGGCAGAGAAAATGGCAAGTGCAAAGGCCCTATCCCACAGTGGCACTTGGAAAATGAAGAAACAGAGAGCCAGTGTGGCTACAGTGGAGTGAGTTAGGGTCAGAGATGTGAGAGATAGGAGGGGGAGGGGCACCGAGAGGATCTAAGCCTTCCTGGGCCATTTTCAGGGTCTGGGCATCTAGTGTGAAAGAGATGGGAAGCCACTGGAGCACTGTGAGCAGAAACAGTCCTATTTAATGTTTTTAAAAAGATCAGGAGCTGCGAGAGGAGAACAGGCAGTAGCGGAACAAAGGTTGAAACAGGAAGAGCAGTTCGATCCAGAGATCACAACGCGCTCAGAGGAATATTTTAACTCATTTGTTTTTTGGTTGTATTTCGTTATACTCCATATTCCAGTAACTAAAACTGCAATCAACTGGACTGCTCTCTTGTTTGCCACTGGCTTTGGGGAGTTAGTTTTTGAGGGAAAAGCAAAAGTCAAAAGAGACTACTTTTCAGGCTCTCATTTGACCTACTAGTGATTCCTTTATTTCAACGGACCTAACAATAGGTAAGTAAGACAAAAACTGCTAGTTTGCAAAATAACCTTTTTCAAAAATATTTTCACAATTATCAGGAAACAGATATTTTAATTTGTAGCTACACACAAAAGTTCTCATATTATCGCAGTCTTTCATAACCTTTATCACAACATATATCATAGTAGTCAAAACCCCCTTTAACTAATTAATATTCCTGAAATAAATATATAATTTCAATATATAATATATAATTCCTGAAATAAAAATACGTGTCAAACCACGGAGTCCGTCAACGCTTTCTCAGAATTCTGTTTTGTGGTTAGTTTGTGAAATGACCCTCATAATGAAGACAAGCTCTCAACTGTGCTTCTATGTCTAATTTCTGTAAGTTTAGCAAACAGCATGTTTAACAGCCTCGCCCAAACCCTGTTGGTGGCACTTTCAGTTATAAAAAGCTAGGTAGGAAAACCATCACACAATGCATACCTTTCAGGACTTCTAGCCATGCTTGAGTGTTATTAATTGGTTTAAGAGGGTGTGAGAAACACAAGCTTTCCTGCACACTTCGGTGATTTCATCCTATGTTCCCAGCACTCTGATAAATTAAATCATCCTGTCTGTCATGAATCGCAGCTGGCATGCCTGAGTATTGCTCTTTGATGATGAGCAAGCAGTACAAAATAAGATGCTGATTCCACTCTTCAAAATCTCATTTTCAGCATTTCATAGGTTACCAAGCAGGATTTTAAAAACAAAAACAAATGTCAAAATGCAATTCACTCTGGTTTTGTGGGAACCCAGGCCCACTTGCCAAAAATATCGATAGCTTTTTTCCTTTCTAAATAGCAGGCAGCATCTACAGCAGGGAAGAGCACTGGGGTGGGGGGTGGGGAGAGGCTATTAAAATGGATAATCCAGCTTTCTGTTTACCCATCGAGCTTTAATGGGGGGAAACCAGCCAGGAACTGAGGGATTGTTAGAGCCACACAGACTAGAGTGCATTTCCTCACCCTCATGAATAGTGTCAAGAATCTGCCTCCTTAAGTTCCACTAACAAGTAAGGAGATTCCCCTCTCTGGAGGCAGGCTTTGCTGTAATCACATCACTACTGACTTATCGTATCGTTCCACCTCCCCTTTACCCTTTTCCTTCAACTACAAACTCCGATTCCATTTTGTTTTATTTCATCCTAGTATATTGAAGGCATTCTTGCAAACTGACCTAAACCATTCCTGGGCTAAGAAGAGACAGAAATAATAAAATAAATCAAGATTTCTTTCTCCAGATCTAAATTTAAATAAACCAGGCGGGGCGAGATGATGAAAAGCCGTGTGGGTGTCTATTGCAAGATTTTCCCGTCTCTAGGAAAGAAAAGAATAAAGAACAGAATGCTAAATGGATTTGGGAACGGAGTGTGTGTGTGTGTGCGTGTGTGTGTGTGTGTGTGTGCGCGCGCGCGTGCAGTCATTCTCAGGGCAAAGGGAAGAATTCAGGAAGAAGGAAGAGAAAAGAAAAAAATCAATCGAGGCAGTCATTCACCCCTACCCCCTCCCGACCCCTCCCCACCCTACTGCAGTGCTCTGCGCTTCCCAGAAAGCTCAGCACCCCAAAGGGCAGTTTCCCGAAACCAGAGCACAGCTCGAGTCCTGGACAGACAGTCTGGGGAGATCGGGGAGGTGGGGATGGGTAGGGACAAGCGATTGGAAGTGAGCCGGCCACGGGAGAAGCGAGGAGGCCAGCGACGCCAGCTGAGATCCCCCGCGGCGATGGAAAGGCAGGGCCGGGCTACCGGGACCTACCTGGAACAGTGAGGGTGGAGGATGCCCCCGGCACCTCTGGCCTCTCCTCCTCAGCCTCCTCCCGCTGCCTTTGCTGCTGCTGCTGCTGGATGAGGCTGAGGTCGGATCGGCTGAGCTCGGCTCGAGCGGCCGCGGGGACCAGCCGCGCCTTCAGCAGCACCGCGGCCAGGCCGAGCAGCAGGGTACAAGAGACGCGCCGGCTGAGCCTCGCCATGGCCGAGAGCCAGAGGGCAGCGGCGGCATATTGCGGGGCTCCCGGCGGCGACGGACGCCAGGGCTGCGGGCTCCAGCGGCGCCCGCTCGCTCGCTCGCTCCCGCTCGCGCGGTCTGCCTCGCACGCCCTCGCCGGGAGGAGGAGGCCTGGGAGGCGGAGGGGACGGGGGTGGAGGAGGAGGGGAAGTTAGCATCCTCGCGCACGTGATGCGCGGGGCGGGGCGAGCCGGGAGCCGGCGGCCGCGGCTCAGCTGTCACCGGCGGCGGAGCAGCTCGGAGGGCCGGGGCCGCGCGCAGCGCTGGGGCTCGGGGCCGGGCGGCGGCCTCCGAAGGGAAAGGAGCGAGAAGAGCCTTTCTGGGGGCTGGTCGGCCTTCAGATCCTCCAGCCTTACGGAAACATCGGGAAATTTTGCAGAAATGGGAATAAAATTGCCCCCACCTGGCCCCAAAGTAGAGGAAAAGGTGGTGTATTGATTACTCTCCTAAAACACTTAACGCAGCACCCACCCATCAATTAGCCAGGATCTGTGGCCATTCGGGCTTTGCCGCATCACAGCCATCATTGGTTATCCAACACTTAAACTACAGTTCTACCAATTTTAACTAAACTTCCTCTTTCTGCTCAAGTGGGAATTTTTTTCTTTATTACAAAATATTCCTGATTACATTTTGTGTGATTGTAGCCTACACTTCTCGCTTACTCAAAAAAACATTTATTAAATAAATGCACACTAGGTGCTTACTATGTGTCAGCATTCACTCAGGTGCTTGAAATAAGCAAGATACAATCTTGCTTGCATTCTAGGGTTCGCTACCTGTTAGGGCAGGGGAAAATACAAGCAAATTATAATCCAAGGTGGTGGTTACCACTGGAGACTTACGTGCAGAAGGTTGCACTGAGTTTGGAAGAAATTAACTATGTGGTATATGGAAGTCGGGTATGAAACACCAGAGGACCTGGGGTTTTAAGAAGAATAAGAGTTCCATTCGTAGATGGGTACAACCAGGTAGTCTTAAAAACAACTGGGCAGAGGCGCCTGGGTGGCTCAGTCTGTTAAGTGTTGGACTTCGGGTCAGGTCTTGATCTCATGGCTTGTGAGTCCAAGACTCCATCCGGCTCTGTGCTGACAGCTCAGAACCTGGAGCCTGCTTCGGATTCTGTGTCTCCCTCACTCTCTGCCTCTCCCCCGTTCATGCTTTGTCTCTGTCTCTCAAAAATAAATAAACGTTAAAAAAAATTTTTTTAATGGAGCACCATCTACGTGTGTGAAGCCCAGAGATGTGTAATAGTACCATGTGTTTGGAAATTTGAGCAATGATTGTGACAGAGTGGCAGTGTTTTAGATTGAAAAGGAGAGTGAAGATCAGGTCATCAAAAAAATAATAGCAGACACCTCTATAGTAATTACTGTGTCCACGCACTGTTTAAGCACTTCATATGTGCTAACTCCTGTAATAACCCTCCAGATGTACATAAGGACATTGACATACACTGCAAGTAATTACAAAGTAGTGAAAGAAATTAATCAGGGAAGGGACTTGGCACCAGTCTACCTAGCAGGATCACTTTGCTATCAGTATGAAAGTGGGATTACTGAAGGATAGATTGAAGGAGAGGAGGCCAGTTCAGAGGTGTTTCCAAAAGCCGGTGAGGAGATGCAGAAGTCTTGTGACACTGGAAGGGAGAGGGAAGGCATGGGAGATTCAGTTTTTAGGGCTAGAATCAACAGAGATAGTTGATTGGGTGGGGAAGGGAGATATGTTCAGTATGACACCCAAATTGTCAGACTGAGGATCTTGAGTGGCTGCTTATGTCATCATCAAGATTGACTGGTAATATAGGCTACAGAATAGATGATAGGCTGTGTGTTCAGCTGTGGTCTCTTTACATTTGGAGATCTCCTAATATAATACAAATGTTATCTGATCGTGACATCATATCATTTTCCATCATAGTTGATTCAGCTGTTTTGGTTGATTGGATGTCCCTTTCCACCCTCACCATTTTTATGTGTCTTCCTCCTAATGTTTCCAACTTCCTGGAAAAAAAAACAAACTCCTTGGTAGTGGAAAATTATTCTTTGCCCAAGGGCATGAAAATAATACCTGTTTAACCACAAAGATTAATAATAATAATAATAATAATAATAGGCATGTTATATATATTATCTCACTGTATCTTTAGAGCAATCCTACGAATTAGTTTTCATTATCCTGTTTATCAAATGGAAACACTGAAGATCAGAGAGGCTACTTACCGTCTTGCTCAAGGCTGTACTAATAATATGTGACTTTGTCTTTCTGCACTTTTTGAAGCTACATGAGCTGTTTAGTGATTTCTAGACAAAAATAAACTATGTGAGCTATGTAAGTTTTGGAAAACAGATGCCAAAGTGAGGTCCCTCACATTAAACACTATTGTTCCACCCCTGCTTTGCCCTGCCTGTGTGAGCAGGAGCTACTGGTGGGGGGTGGGGGGGGGGGAATGCAGGGAGCCTTTATCAGTCTCATCAAGCTGTTTTTGTTGCATTTTCTTCCAAGTTACCTCTGCTCCTGGAGAGAGGAAAGGAGAAAATGGAAACGGCTCCAAAAACCTGACTGGCAGATCAGAAGGGAAGGAAGACTGCCAGGATTTCTGTCATCTGCCTTATGGTGGCCAGATCTTCTTTAATATGTTAAAAGCTGACCTTCCAGAGGCAAAGCCACTGATTTCATGGCCCCAGTAGAGGGTGGACATCAAATCCTTCAATACTGTGGAGTGTTTAAAGAAAAGCTTTGCCTATCAAGATGGTTTTTAGAGGATTTTTAAATGTTCCAATACTCATATAGTTTATGCCTAATTTCTGCGCAATATACAAAAACCATATTATCTCATGCGATCAGGGCTAGTATTTAGCGAATCAAAAAAAGTTGGTCAAGAGACAAATCAATAGATCTTAAATATGTTTTAAACTGTTTTATCTTAAAATAAGTAAATGTACATTTATTTACCACTCTTTTGATATAGGGCCAAGATATTTTTTAAGTATCTAACCACAACCTAGCGTTTGAAGTCATAAACCACAATTATAATGAGCCTCTATGATATGCAGTTTGAGTTTAAGTGGAAGGAGCTCTTAAAGACTCCTGACAAGCAAGCTGAGTGCCAATTCTTTCTATTTAATTTTTTCCCAATTTTTTACAATTTTTTCACCTTCTTCGTGTTAAACTTTGTTTTCATAGAAAAATACACTTTGCTCAAATTTATATTTCACCCATTCCTTAAAATACATAGCAAAAATAAGTTTCAGAAGAGACATAACTGAATTTTTGGCACACACGCAGAAAGCAAAACCAAGCAGACTTTCCGGAAGGTGAATCCTGCTAACTCCATGTGGGTTACTTGTCAGTCAGTGTGTTTTACAGAGGAATGGAAGCTGCCAACTGATGTAGGAAGTTATTTTCAAGTTCATAATCTAGGATACTGTTCATGCTTGATACAATGTAACTATTAGTGTTAGAAATTCTTCATTTTTATTTAAAAAAAAATACTGCCAGAGCCATCAAAAAGCAAAGTATACTACCATACATATATTATATAATAACTTTTTACTGCCTAAGATCTACTGGTACCTCCCAATTGCTCTTAGCATAAAGTCCATAATCCCTAATAGACTTACAAAGCCATTTACAATCTATCCTCTGACTACCTAGGCTCATCTCTGAATATTTGCTACATAAACACACTTTGCTATGCACACGTGCATACACACACAGACACACACACACGCGCACACACACACAGAGCGTGTACAGAGAGAGACAGAGAGCACCAGCGAAGAGACAAAGCATTTCTTTTACCCCCTCAAATTAGACTTATTTGAGTTGCCCCTAGACCTTCACATGTTGATTGCCTCTGCCTGGAACTCTAGTCCTTCACATCTTTAACTGGTAAGCTCCCATAGAGCCCAAAAGGTTAGTTTAGATATTCCTTCCTCCAGAATACATTTCCTTACACCCTTAGCTTTGATTAGGTGCCCCTCATATGAGCTTTCACATCACCTCATATTTCCCCTTAGAATTCTATTATTTAAAACGGATTGCTCCTAAGAAGAATAGGGTTAGATTCCTGTGAGTCTCTGGTTCACAACATTTTTATCAACTGATCAATGCATAACTTGTTTTATGTGTGTCTTTGTTTAAAGACACCTTATTTATTACATTTTGTTAGTTCATTAACATTGAGCTCACAGCCAATAATACTATAACTCATGCCTGAAAGAAGTTTTTCTAACACATGTACTTTCTCTGTAAGAAACATCACTGCCTTCTTGGGCTTAGGAACACTAGATAGCACTTCAGCACTGTAATTAAGGGCCATTTTATTTTTTTTTTAATATATGAAATTTATTGTCAAATTGGTTTCCATACAACACCCAGTGCTCATCCCAAAAGGTGCCCTCCTCAATACCCATCACCCACCCTCCCCTCCCTCCCACCCCCCATCAACCCTCAGTTTGTTCTCAGTTTTTAACAGTCTCTTATGCTTTGGCTCTCTCCCACTCTAACCTCTTTTTTTTTTTCCTTCCCCTCCCCCATGGGTTTCTGTTAAGTTTCTCAGGATCCACATAAGAGTGAAACCATATGGTATCTGTCTTTCTCTGTATGACTTATTTCACTTAGCATCACACTCTCCAGTTCCATCCCTGTTGCTACAAAGAGCCATATTTCATTCTTTCTCACTGCCACGTAGTACTCCATTGTGTATATAAACCACAATTTTTTATCCATTATCAGTTCATGGACATTTAGGCTCTTTCCACAATTTGGCTATTGTTGAGAGTGCTGCTATAAACATTGGGGTACAAGTGCCCCTATGCATCAGTACTCCTGTATCCCTTGGGTAAATTCCTAGCAGTGCTATTGCTGGGTCATAGGGTAGGTCTATTTTTAATTTTCTGAGGAACCTCCACACTGCTTTCCAGAGCGGCTGCACCAATTTGCATTCCCACCAACAGTGCAAGAGGGTTCCCGTTTCTCCACATCCTCTCCAGCATCTATAGTCTCCTGATTTGTTCATTTTGGCCACTCTGACTGGCGTGAGGTGATATCTGAGTGTGGTTTTGAGTTGTATTTCCCTGATAAGGAGCGACGTTGAGCATCTTTTCATGTGCCTGTTGGCCATCCGGATGTCTTCTTTAGAGAAGTGTCTATTCATGTCTTCTGCCCATTTCTTCACTGGGTTATTTGTTTTTCGGGTGTGGAGTTTGGTGAGCTCTTTATAGATTTTGGATACTAGCCCTTTGTCCGATATGTCATTTGCAAATATCTTTTCCCATTCCGTTGGTTGCCTTTTAGTTTTGTTGGTTGTTTCCTTTGCTGTGCAGAAGCTTTTTATCTTCATAAGGAATTAAGGGCCATTTTAAACAACAGAATAAATAATGGAAAGTACAAAACTGAAAAAAAAATGGCACTGAGTAGACCACCAAAAGGACACTTATTATGAGAGCAGAAGGAAGAAGGAAGAGCATCACCTTGCTTGACTTCAGCTGGGAATGTGAATGCTGTGTAACTCAAATTTTTCACTGATCTGCACATTTCCGTGAATAACCATGAAAGTACTGATTTGGGGGTGACAAATACATTTCAGCAAACAGGCAAATTCAGAAATATGGAATCATGAATGAGGAGGAACTACTCCTGTGTGTGTGTCATCTATATAATACATTTCTTTTGGTGTAAGTAAGAAAGACTGGATAAAAGAAATTACAGGGGAGTCAAATGATTCTGAAAAAAAGATGAACGCTATCAAGAATTAAGAAAGAATCTGCCCCTGCAGTCCCAGAATCCAGGCATGCCCTAATGCAAGGCTAGCCCCCTATATACCAGGCCAACACCTTCAGACTCAGCGTCCAGTCTAGCTCCTATGGCCCCAAATTCCAGGCCTGCTCCACTGCCTGAATGGCCCCTATGGCCCCAGTCTCTAGGCCCACCACAGCCCTAGACCAGCACCCATGCACCCAGGCTCAAGTGGACTCTGTGTCCAGGACTTCCTCCTCGATTCAGGCACCACGCTTGCCTCCATCAACATCCATCAACATCCAGAAATCAGTTGTGATACACCACAATAACAAAATGAAGGATAAAAGTTTAATAATTTAAAAGTTCTCAATAGTTTCAGAAAAAGCATTTGACAAAACTTAACACCCATTCATGATAAAAAACATTCTCAACAAATCAGATTGAAGAAATGTACCTCAACATGAAGGCAGATATGACAAGACCACAGCTAACATCATGCTCAATAGTGAAAACTGAGGAGTACCGGGGTGGCTCAGTCGGTGGAGCATCCGACTTTGGCTCAGGTCATGACCTCACAGTTTGTGGGTTTCAAGCTCTGCTTTAGGCTCTGTGCTGACAGCTCGGAGCCTGGAGCCCGCTTCAGATTCTGTGTCTCCATTTCTCTCTGCCACTCCCCAGCTCGTGCTCTCGCTCTCTCTCTCTCTCTCTCTCTCTCTCAAAAGTAAATAAACTTAAAAAAATCTTTTTTAAAAAGAGTGAAAACTGAAAGCTTTTCCTCCAAGATCAGGAAAAAAACAAAGATTCCCACTGTTACCACTTGTAATAAATATAGTACTAGAAGTTCTAGCCAAAGCAAATAGAGAAGAAAAAGAAATAAAAAGCATCCAAGCCATAGAGGAAGAAGTAAAATTGTTTGCAGATGACATGATCTTATATATAGAAAATCCTTAAGACTCCATCAAAACTATTAGGACTATTAACAAATTTAGTAAGGTTGTAGGATACTAAATTAACATACAAAAATCAGTTGCATTTCTATACACTAATAATGCACGATTCAAAAAAGAAATTAAGAAAACAATTCCCTTTAAAATAGCATCAAAAACAAAAGCAAACAAAAAAACCTTAGGAATAAATTTAACCAAGGAGGTGAAAGACCTGTACACTGAAAACTGTAAAACACTGATAAAAGAAATTAAGACACAGAATTAATGAATAGAAATCCCTTGTTCATGAATTGAAAAAAATAATATTGTTAAAATGTCCAACTCCCTACAGCCATCTATAATTCAATGCAATACCTATCAAAATTCTAGTGGCATTTTTCACAGAAATAGAAAAAATAAGACAACATAAATAAAAGGCATCCAAATTGGCAAGGAGGAGGTCAAACTTTCACTCTTAGCAGATGACATGCTACTCTATGTGGAAAACCCAAAAGACTCCATCGAAAAATTGTAGAATTGATCCATGATTTCAGTGAAATAGCAGGATATAAATCAATGTACAGAAATCGGTCACATTTCTATACACCAATAATGAAGCAGCAGAAAGAGAAATCAATGAATCGATCCCATTTACAATTGCACCAAAAACCATGAAATACCTCAGAATAAACCTAAACAAAGAGGTGAAAAATCTATACGCTGAAAACCATAGGAACCTTATGACAAAAATTGAAAAGACACAAAAAAATGGAAAAAACAATCCATGTTCATGAATTGAAAGAACAAATATTGTTAAAGTGTTGATACTACCCAAAGCAATCTACATATCCAATGCAACTCCTATCAAAATAACACCAGTATTCTTCACAGAGCTAGAACAAACAATCCTAAAATCTGTATGGAACCAGAAAAGACCCTGAATAGCCAAAGCAATCCTGAAAAGGAAAACCAAAGCTGGAGGCATCACAATTCAAACTTCAAGCTTTATTAAAAGTTATAATCATCAAGACAATATGGTACTGGCACAAAAACAGAAACATAGGTCAATGGAACAGAACAGAGAACCCAGAAATGAACCCACATGTATATGGTCAACTGATCTTTAACAAAGAAGGAAAGAATATCCAATGGAAAAAAGACAGGCCCTTTAGCAAATGGGAAAACTGGACAGTGACATGCAGAAGAATGAATCTGGACCCTTTCTTATTCCATACATAAAAATAAACCCAAAATGGATGAAAGACCTAAATATAAGACAAGAAACAATCAAAATCCTAGAGGAGAACACAGGCAACAACCTCTTTGACCTTGGCCACAACAACTTCTTACTTGACATGTCTCCAGAGGCAAGGGAAACAAAAGCAAAAATGAACTATTGGGACCTCATCAAGATAAAAAGCTTCTGCTTAGCGAAGGAAACAATCAGCAAAACTAAAAGGCAACCGACAGAATGGGAGAAGATATTTGCAAACGACATATCAGATAAAGGGTTAGTATCCAAAATCTATAAAGAACTTAACAAACTCAACACCCTAAAAACAAATAATCCATGAAGACATAGGCAAAAGACATGAATAAACACTTTTCCAAAGAAGACATCCAGATGGCAAACAGACACATGAAAAAATGCTCAACATCACTCATCATGAGGGAAATACAAATCAAAACCACAATGAGATACCACCTCACACCTGTCAGAATGGCTAAAATTAACAACTCAGGCAACAACAGATGTTGGTGAGGATGCAGAGAAAGAGGAACACTTTTGCACTGCTGGTAGGAATGCAAACTGGTGCAGCCACTGTGGAAAACATTATGGAGGTTCCTCAAAAACATAAAATTAGGACTACCCTACGACCCAGCAATTGCACTACTAGGTATATATACAAAGGCTACAGGTGTGCTGTTTTGGAGGGGCACATTGCCTCAATGTTTATAGCAGCACTATTGACAATAACCAAAGTATGGAAAGAGCCCAAATATCCATCAATGGGTGAATGGATAAAGAAAATGTGGTGTGTATATATGTATATATGTATATATATGTGTGTGTGTGTGTGTGTATATATATATATATATATATATATATATATATACACACACAATGGAGTATTACTCGGCAATCAAAAAAAATGAAATCTTGCCATTTGCAACAACGTGAATAGAACTTGAGTGTATTATGCTAAGCAAAATAAGTCAGAGAAAGACAAATGTCATATGATTTCACTCATATGAGGAACTTAAAATACAAAACAGATGAACATAAGGGGAGGGAAACAAAAATAATATAAAAATAGAGAGGGAGACAAACCATAAGATACTCTTAAACACGGAGAACAAACTGAGGGTTGCTGGCAGGATGTTGGGTGGAGGGAAGGGCCAAAGGGGTGAGGGGCATGAAGGAGGACACTTGTTGGGCTGAGCACTGACTGTTATATGTAAGTGATGAATCACTAAATTCTATTCCTGAAATTATTATTACACTCTATGTTAACTAACTTGGATTTAAATTAAAAATAAAAATGAATAAGCAAGTAAAATTTAGAAAAAGAAATAGAAAAAATAATCCTATAATTCATATGGAACCACAAAAGAATGTGAATTAGCCAAAACAATCCTGAGGGGGAGAAAAAAAAAAGCTGGAGACATTACATTGCCTGATTTCAAAATGTGCTATGAAGCTATAGTAGTCAGAACAGCACAGAACTGGTGTAAAAAGAGATATATGGTTGAATGGAACAGAATAAAGAGCCCAGATATAACTCTAAACATTTATGGTCAACTAATCTTTGACAAATTGCCAAGAACACAACAATGGAGAAGGACAGTTTCTTCAAAAAATGGTATTGGGGGGGCGCCTGGGTGGCGCAGTCGGTTAAGCGTCCGACTTCAGCCAGGTCACGATCTCGCGGTCCGTGAGTTCGAGCCCCGCATCGGGCTCTGGGCTGATGGCTCAGAGCCTGGAGCCTGTTTCCGATTCTGTGTCTCCCTCTCTCTCTGCCCCTCCCCCGTTCATGCTCTGTCTCTCTCTGTCCCAAAAATAAAATAAACGTTGAAAAAAAAAAATTAAAAAAAAAATGGTATTGGGGAAATTAGTTATCCACATATAAAAGAATGAAATCAGACCCTTATCTCATTCAATAAATAAAAATCAACTCAAAATAGGCTAAAGACTTAACTGTAATACCTGAAACTATACAACTACTTGAAGAAAACAAAGGGGAACACTTCTTGATATTAATCTTGTCAATGATTTTGCACATGACTCCAGAAGCACCATCATTAGGAGCAGAAGAGTGAGACTACATCATTCGTAAAAGCTTCTGCCCAACAAAGGAAACAACCAACAGAGACAACCTATGGAATGGGAGAAAATATTTACAAACCATACATCTTATAAGGAATTTAAGCAACTCAGTCGCAAGAAAACAAACCAATTTTAAAATCGGCAAGTAGAATAGAGAGCCCAGGAATAAACCCATGCAAAAACTATTTATGACAAAGAGGCAAAAATATACAATGGGGAAATGACAGTCTCTTCAATAAACGGTGCTGGGAGAACTGAACAGCCACATGCAAAAGGAATGAAACAACTACTATTTTACACCAAATACAAAAAATAACTCAAAATGGATTAAAGGCTTGAGGAGCAGCTGGCTGGCTCAGTAGGCGAAGCATACAACTCCTGACCTTGGGGTTGTGAGTTCAAGCCCCACATTGGGTGTAGAGATTCCTTAAAAATAAAATCTAAAAAAAAAAAAAAAATGGATTAAAAACATGAGTGGAAGATTTAAGCTATAAACTTTTAGAAGAAAACATAAGCAATAATCCTTGACATCCACCTTGACAGTGAGTTCTTATTTTTATTTATTTTTCTCTAGAATTTTTTACTTTTGTACATTTGCCTAATTATTAATTTCCCATAATAGACTCTTAAAGACAGTGAGTTCTTAGATCAGACTCTAAAAGCAAAGGCGACAAAAGCAAAAACAAAGAAGTGCAACTACATCAAATTAAAGAACATCAGCATAACAAAGGAAACCATCAGCAAAATGAAAAAGCAAGCCAGGGCATCTGGGTGGCTCAGTCAGTTAAGTGTCCGACTTCAGCTCAGGTCACGATGTCACTGTTTGGTTTGTGGGTTCCAGCCCCGCGTGGGGCTCTGGGTTGACAGCTCAGAGCCTGGAGCTTGGAGCCTGCTTCAGATTCTCTGTCTCCCTCTCTGTCTCTCTCTCTGCCCCTCCCCTGCTTGTGCTCTGTCTCCTTCTCTCAAAAATAAATAAACATTAAAAAAATTTTTTTTCAAAAAAAATGAAAAGGCAATCCATGGAATGGGAGAAAATATTTGTAAATAATATATCTGACAAGAGGTTAATATCCAAAATATATAAAGGACTCACACAACTGGGCAATCCGATTAAAAACTGGGCAAAGGACTTTTGTGGGCATCTGATTGGTTCAGTCAGTTAACCATTCGACTTTTGGTTTTGACTAAGGTCATGACCTCATAGTTCATGAGACTGAGCCCCAAGTCCAGCTCCGTGCTGAGAGCATGGAACCTATTTGGGATTCTCTCTCCCCCTCTCTCTCTGCCCCTCTCTCTCTCTCTGCCCCTCTCTGTTCATGCTCCCTTTCTCTCTCTCTAAATAGCTAAGCTTATTTTTTAAAATTTTTTTTTTCAACGTTTATTTATTTTTGGGACAGAGAGAGACAGAGCATGAACGGGGGAGGGGCAGAGAGAGAGGGAGACACAGAATCGGAAACAGGCTCCAGGCTCTGAGCCATCAGCCCAGAGCCTGACGCGGGGCTCGAACTCACGGACCGCGAGATCGTGACCTGGCTGAAGTCGGACGCTTAACCGACTGCGCCACCCAGGCGCCCCAACTAAGCTTATTTTTTAAATAAACTTTTTTTAAAAATTGGGCAGAGGACCTGAAATAGACATTTTTCCAAAGAAGACATGCCAATGGTCAACAGACACATGAAAAGATGCTCAACATCACTCATCATCAGGGAAATGCATATCAAAACCACAATGAGATACCATCTCACTCACACCTGTTACAATGACCAGAATCCAAAAACAAGAAATAACAAATGTCGATGAAGATGTGGAGAAAAGGGAACCCTTGAGTCCTGTGGTGGGAATGTAACTCTCAGCAAGGAAAACAGTATGCAGGTTCTTCAAATAATAAAAAATATAAATTCCATACAATTTAACAATTCTTCTTCTGGATATTTATCCAAAGAAAATGAATAAACTAATTTAAAAAGATATCTGTACTCCCATGTTCTTTGAAGCGATTTTTTAAATAGCTAAGATATAAAAACAACATAAGTGTCCTTCAGTGGATGAATGGACAAAGAAAATGTGTTACACAGACACACAGACACACAGACACACACACACACACACACACTGGAATATTATTTAGCCGCAAAAAAGAATGAAATCTTGCCATTAGTGACAACATGGATGGAATTGAGGGCATTATGCTAAATGAAATAAGTCACACAGAGGAAAAAAAATACCTATGATCTCGTTTATATGTGAAATTAAACAACAACAATAACAACAAACCAAGCTCAGATACAGAGAATGGATCGGTGGTTTGCCAGAGGCAGGGAGTGAAGGGTGGGAGAAGTAGGCAAAGGGTGTCAAAAGTTATAAACCTCCAGTTATAAAATAAATAAGATACAATGTGCAGCATGGTAACCAATATGAAATGCTGTATTGTATAATTAAAAGTTGCTGAAGAGACCTTAAAAGTCCTTAAAATATATATATTATGTAAGTAAAATATATATATTTATGTAAGTAAAATATATAATATTTATGTAAATTACATATATATACATATATATATATAGTAACTGTGTATGGTGACAGAAGTTAACTAGACTTAGCGTGATGATCATTTTGCAATATATACAAATATCCAATCATTATATTTTACACCTGAAACTAATATAATGTTAAATGTTAATTACACCATAATTAAAAATATGTATTTTTGAATGTTTATTTATTTTTGAGAGAGAGAGAGAGAAGGGCAGAGAGGGAGACACAGAATCTGAAGCAGGCTCTAGGCTCTGAAGTGTCAGCACAGATGACTTCTTTGTAGAAATTGACACACTAATTCTAAAATTCATATGAAATTGCATGGGACCGCATATAGCCAAAACAATCTTGAAAAATAAGAACAAAGTAGATGGCCCTCACTGGTATCCCAGCTGGCTACTTCTCTGTAGAAAGCACAGATTTGGCCACAGCTAAGAAGGGTTTGCATAAACTTAATGGGATACTTCTCCAGGAGCCACACTTGGAAAACGTTTTAAACTAAACTATGCCACTTATGGGAAATAACCAGATAATAGCCCTGAGTACTCCCTTTTTTGAGGGCGGAGGGCTGACTCCAGATGTTGATTTTGGCAAGTTGTATGTATATGGTTGACTGTCAAAATCTGCCCCTCCTGTTGAGGAGGCAAGGTGGTTTTGGACCAGGCAGGCAGGTGTGACTAAGGGTTTTGGTTTTATGGAATTCACAGATGAACAGGAACAGAAGCAAACCCTGATAGAATGCCAGGAAGCAGTGAGACTGGGGTCTAAACCAGTGCTTTTGAGCATGGCAATGGCTAAAGTGAGCCATATGAAGCCAGAAGAATATAATCAGATGTGTCTTCATAGCTACAGCCAGTGTTACTAGCAGTACCAGAATTACCATGCCTAGTGGAGCTATGACCAGAGAACACAGGCAACAACAGCTATAGTTACTCCCAATATGGCTACACCCAGAGCACCACACAGACCTATGAAGAAGTTGGAGATAGTGCACTGAATGATCCCTCGCCATAGCTGGATGTGACTAAGGCCAACAAGGAGTTCATGGAGCAGAGGAAGGAGCTGTATGATGCACTAATGAACTGTCACTGGCAACCTCTGTACATAGTGTCTTCAGAGACCCCCCTCCCCATGACACAGCCAAGACAAAGGAATAGCCAGAATGAACTATGTGAGGGAGAAGACAGAATATTTTGCTTATTTTTTTTTCTTCCAAGATTTTATTTAAATTCAAGTTAGTCAACATATAGTGTAGTACTGGTTTCAGGAGCAGAATTTAGTGATTCATCACTTATATATAACACCCAGTGCTCATCCCAACAAGTGCCCTTCTTAATGCCCATCACCCATTTTAGCCCATCCCCCCATCCACCTCCTCTCCAGCCAACCCTCAGTTTGTTCTCTGTAGTTATGAGTCTCTCATGGCTTGCCTTCCTCTCTGTTTTTATCTTATTTTAATTTTCCTTCCCTTCCCCTATGTTCATCTCTTGTGTTTCTTAAATTCCACATAGGAGTGAAATCATATGGTATTTGTCTTTCTCTGACTTATTTCATTTAGCATAATGCACTCTAGTTCCATCCACATCACTGTAAAAGGCAAGATTCCATTGTTTTGATGGCTGAGTTATATATATATATATATATATATATATATATATATAATCACTTCTTTATCCATTCATCAGTCGATGAACATTTGGGCTCTTTCCATAATTTGGCTGTTGTTGTTAATAGTGTGGCTATATATGTTAGGGTGTATATGCCCCTTCAAATCAGTATTTTTGTATCCTTTAGATAAATGCCTACTAGTACAATTGCTGGATCATAGGGTAGTTCTAGTTTCAACTTTCTGAGGAACCTCCATATTGTTTTTCCAGAGTGGCTGTACCAGTTTGCATTTCTATCAACATTGTTACGAGTGTTCCCCTTCCTTCTCATCCTCACCAACATCTGTTATTTCCTGAGTTGTTAATTTTAGTCATTCTGTTGGGTGTGAAATGGTATCTCATTGTGGTTTTGATTTGTATTTCCCTGATATTGAGTGAAGTTGAGCATTTTTTCATATGTCTGTTGGCCTTTTGTATGTTTTCTTTGGAGAAATGTCTGTTTATGTCTTCTGTCCATTTCTTCTTAACTGGATTATTTTTTTGGTGTTGAGTTTGAGAAGTTCTTTATAAATTCTGGATACTAACCCCTTATCTGATATGTCATTTACAAATATCTTCTCCTGTTCCCTAAGGTGTTTTTTTAGTTTTGTTGATTGTTTCCTTTGCTGTGCAGAAGCTTTTTATTTTGATGAAGTCCCAATAGTTCATGTTTGCTTGTGTTTACTAGACGTGTCTAGTAAGAAGTTGCTACAGCCAAGGTCGAATAAGTTGTTTCTGTGTTCTCCTCTAAGAATTTTGATGGTTTCCTGTCTCACATTTCAGTCATTCCTCCATTTTAAGTTTATTTTTGTGTATGTTGTAAAAAAGTGGTTCAGTTTCATTTCTCTGCATGTTGCCATCCAGTTTTCCCAACACCATTTATTGAAGAGACTTTTTTCCATTGGATATTCTTTCCTGCTTTGTCAAAGATTAGTTGTAGATGTGGATTCATTTCTGGGTTTTCCATTCTGTTCCATTATTCTATGTGACAGTTTTTGTGTCAGTACCAAACTGTCTCAATGACTATAGACTTTTAAAATAGTTTGAAGTCCGGATGACTACAGGTTTGCTGTTCTTTTTCAAGATTGCTTTGGCTATTCAGGGTCTTTTCTGGTTCCATACAAATTTTAGAATTGTTTGTCCTAGCTCTGTGAAGAATGCTGGTGATATTTTGATAGGGATTGCATTAAATGTGTAGGTTGCTTTGGGTGGTATAGACATTTTAACAATATTTGTTCTTCCAATCCATGAGCATAGAATGTCTTTCCTTTTCTTTGTGTCATCTTCAATCTCCTTCATAAGTGTTCTACCATTTTCAGAGTACAGATCTTTTACTTCTTTGGTTAGGTTTATTCCTAGGTATCTTATGGTTTTGGGTGCAATTATAAATGGGATCAATTCTTTGATTCAGAAAGAATCCTTGGGTACCTGGGTGGCTCAGTCAGTTAAGTGTCCGACTCTTGGTTTCAGCTCAGGTCATGATCTCACGGTTCATGAGTTTGAGACCTACATCTGGCTCTATGCTAACAGCACGGAGCCTGCTTGAGATTCTCTCTGTTTCTCTCTCTGCTCCTCTCTTGCTCACTTATGCATGTGATCTCTCTCTCTCTCTCAAAATAAATAAATAAACTTTAAAAAATTTTTAGTTAAAAAAGACAGAATCCCTTTTAAACAAATTATTGCAAGAACTTTTACTTTTGGAAATATGATTTGTAAGATTTAGTAATCGACTATTTCCTTACATTATGAATATTCCTGCAATACTGCTGTCTTCATTTGACGGTGAACCATTTCATTTGAGTTTTAAAACCAAGGGACCAACTGTTGAAGAGGGCTGAACAAGGTTAACATTTGTATTTCTTTGAACAAAAATCATTTACTCAGGTAGGTCTATCCACACTCCTGGAGATAAGGACAGTTTGGGATTATTAACCAAAGCAGATCATATGATTCAAACAGTTATTAAATCCCAGTTTTAGAGGTCTTCTTAGGTAACAGGCATGTAAGTCACTGAGATTATAGTCAGAATATGTAGATTACCTGCTGTAGGTCAAAGAGTGGGCAATTTCATCTATGGCATTTCAGGTAACCCTCTCCACCCAACAAAGTCTTCCCAAGTCTGGTGGCTAGGTAGAAGAGAATTCATTAGCCATTCTAGCTGGGATGGCCCAATGTGTGGTAGGAAGTGATGGAGCCAGATAAATATAGACCAAAGTCTTAAGACATGGAGTTTGTTAAAAGACCGGGTCCAGATTTTCAAAAGCTTGCATTGTTTTAGGGGCAAACCTGTTGAAGAGCATTACCGGCCATCTATGTGAAAGCGCTCCAACCTTGACCTTAATTATATAAATTCCATTAAATAGGTATACATTTTTTAAAAAGAGAACCCAGGAAACTAGGACTTTATGGTTTGGAAAATTGTCAACATATCTAGATTGCAAAAGATGCAAAAATTAAGAGATTCACCGTCAAAAGAGTTTGCAGTAAGGAGAACAAAGAGATTGTGCAAACTTCTGCTAGTATCTCAGAAAGTTTTCTTTGAAGAGATTAAGCATGTGACTCATTGATCCCCTCAAACATCTCAAAAGTAGGCAAAAATAGAGATAGGATCATTCAGCGAAGATATGTAGAGTAGCATCTGGTATGATGGAGTGAGTCTTCCTGATGTACACAGGAGATCCACAAGGTTCTTGAAAATTTTACATCAGCAGAAGCACTGCCAGATTTGTCTAAATGGGCTGAAGTACAGAGTGAAAAAACATATGGGGCCCACAAAGTGTTCCCAGCAGAAATAGGCTGATAACAATACAGTACTCAGCTGCAAATATGTGCTACATTTCATGGTGGTGGTTGGAGGGTGGGGCAGGGGACGGTAAGGACCACTCAGGGTGTTGGGGCCATGAGTCACAGAGAATTATTCACAGACTTTGAAACCAAATGGAGTTTCCCAGCTGGATTTTTAAGTTGCTTGGGACCAGTGACTTCTTGTTTTTCCTTCTACTTTTTTTCTTTTTTGAACCAAAATATCTCTGTTAGATGCTTGTTCCACCATGATATGTTGGGAACAGATAACTTTATTTCCTTAGTTTCACAGGCCCACACATGGGAGAAATTGTATCCCAGGATGGACCATAACTCAAGCCTCATTCATACCTAATTTAGATGATTTAGATGACAAGATTCCGGACATTCAGGCTAATGAGATTAAGGAGGGATTGGGGACTTTGAGTTGCTGCTGTGCCAATTTGGCTTTGGGTGACTTTGAGATGGGTTTAATGTATTTTGCATGTGAGACTGAAGTAAATCTTTGAGGGCCAGAGGTGGACTGTTGTAGACGTAATGCAGCACTCCTCCCCACCACCCACAAAAGATGTCCGTGGCCTAATCCCTGGATGCTGTGGATATATTACCCTTCATGGCGGAAGGGCTTCACAGTAATTTAAAGCTAATTTATTGTCTAGGGCATGATAAAGGATTGATGCTCATCCAATGACCAAGATTGCATAGACCTATGAGAGGATACGGAGTGGGTAGGGTGAAGAACTAGATTTGGAAAATTAGAGGTGAGAAGAAGAGACCATCTCTCCCATGGTGTGCAAACCAGATTCACAGGTCTGTTATTGAACCACTGCTATACTGCATGCAGCTGCTTTACGGTTCTCTCGAGAGACTAGGACTGTCCAATGGGAGTAAGGTGAAATTAGTTACTGCTATGTCATGTCTGTTACTAGGAGTCACTGAGTACCTGTGAGATGATTGAGAAAAGAGGTTCATTTTTTGCTAGTAATTTAACACCACTTGGTGGTGAAATGCTTGGCTTTGGTTCAGGGGTAAAGTCAAAATCAAAAAGTCAAAGCCAAAATTGGTATTACTACAAAGTAGGAAATTTGCATATTCTTTAATAAACTCTTCCCTTTCGTTCCCTCACTAAAGTACACTGAGAAGTTCAAACTCATTTACTTGTCTTCTAATTAGGTGATAATATCTCTGAATTTTGAAGGTGTTTGTGTCACTTTTAATCTCAAAAACAACTTTAACTGCACTGTTCAAAGATGAGAAAATTTATAAACCATCAACTTTTTATCTCTCATGGGAAATTTAACACGTATCCTACACAAGATCAAGAATAATTTCTATTACCCAGGTGGAGACCATAATTCTCCAAATTAAGTACTAATAATTACATACAGCATTTAGTACTTTTTATGAATAACTTTGTAGTAACTAATTAATATTCTAACTACAAAATTGGCTAAAAAGTAATCCCTAAAGATCCCATTTTGATACCCTAATTTCTGAGAACTGGAACAGAAGAACTTTGAAAGAAATTAGGGTTTTGTTGTTTTGTTTTGTTTTTTTAGTAACATGAAGGTAAATCACTGAGTAAAGCTCAATTCCAAAATCTAAATGCTCCTTTTATTAAAACAACACCAATATATGTTTGTTACTTTTCAGGAAATAGGGCTGATAAGGGAAGTGAAGCAGGGTGCAAAAGGAAATCTAACCATATAACTCTCTAGGCAATTCAGAACAGTTGAGAAAGTGAATAAAAATATTACTTGGAAAAGTATTGGTGTTGCACCAACTAGCATGCAGGCATCTCAGCCTATTCACTAGATAGTAACAAATCTGTTTATAAATGGTGACTAGTATCTAGGCATTGTGGCACAGCAGAAAGCATAGGGAACTAGGAGTCTGAATATATTAACTGTAGCCCCAATCCTGCCAGTAAAAATTTGGACATGAAATCAACTCTGGGCATCGTTAACAGTACGAAAGGGTGATGTAAACCCACTCCAACTTGTGATTTTTAGCTGTTTGACCATGATGCACATAGTGTTTTTTTGTGATTGTACTGTTTGGGGTTCATTGAGCTTCCAGACTGTAGGTTGCTACATTTCATCAAATTTGGCAACTTTTTGGTTTCAAGTTAGTCTACCCCATTTGCTCTCCTGACTCCTTTTCTTTTATGCCTAGATTGACTCACGGGTCAGGAAGGCTATTTATTTTGTAATCCCTCCTCCCACCCACTGTCCACCTGCAGTGCTTCAGTTTAGATGAATTCTATTCATCTCCAAATTCAAGGAGTCTTTCTTCTCTTTTGTCCACTTTTAATCCCCGATTAAAAAATCCCCCTGAAATTCTGATTTCAGATATTGCATTTTTTAGTCCTAAGATTTCCACTTGAATCTCTTAATTTCCAAATCTATTTTGAAATGCCCATAAACTTTTACGTTTTTCTAGAGTCTTTAACATATTTTTTATAGTTATTTAGTCATGTCTGCTAAACTGTTTGTGGGTCTCTTTCTACCGACCCATTTTTTTTTCCTTCAAACCATGGGTACATTTTCCTTTCTTCTCATTTACACACACATGTGACATTGCAGATAAGACATGGCAGTCTTTATAGGTTATCTTCCTCTCAAAGAAACTGCCTAAATGAGCAAATAACTCACAAGTGAGTCACCTCAAATTTGTGGAAGCTTGATTTTTATGCTTTGTTAGGGTCGGCCATTGGCTTTGCTCTTCCTCCTAGGGCCAATTAATCAATCTTGGGATGTAGTATTTATTCCTAAGGCATAGGAGTTTTCAATGGAAAGAATGGGTGTTTCAAAGCTCCTGTCACTGGGTAAGACATGAACTCCAATCTTGTTTCTCCTACAGCAGACAGAGCTAAAATAACTGTGCAGCTCTTTCAACCTTTTGTTTGCTGTTTCCTTTTGGGCTCCTTGGAGTTTCACTAGAGGAGGGTCAGAGTCAGGGTCGGAAAAGGATTTGAAGCATGGCTCCTTCTTTTCCTGGATTTCCCCCTGCACCTTTTAGCCATGATGGCAATACCATAATTGCAGGAAATGAGAGGGCCCTTTTCTGCTTGCATTCTACCCACACAACAGAAAGTAACTTCCAGGAAAAAGGTGGTTCCCCACTTTAAGAGTCAAATCCCCTTCACTTTCTGCCAGCATTTGGTAACTTCAGTGTTTTCAAAAAGTTTTTTTTTTCCTTTTTCCTTTGTTCATCGTTTACCATTGTTATCTGATAAAAGCCACCCTGCCATTATTGGAATTTGAAACCCATTTTAAATGTTCAATGTCTATGATTCTGTGATCTGTAATAGGTGTCTTTTAACATTCAGTTCCTTTTGCTCTTCTGTGTTACTTTTCTTCAAATAAATAGCACTCTTATAGAATTCAGACTTTTAGAGATGTACCTCTTTGACGTCATCTTTTTAGTGCATTATTACTGGCTTATGTGATTAAAAAACAAAACATCACAGAAGGAAAATATAAAGTCCATACACAAAAGTGGCACCATATGCTCAAGTTTATTGAACAGACACAAGTTACACATTGGAAACTAAGCAGAACACTGTACCAGTTTTCACTAACTCAAATCAAGTCAGCAAATGACAAATTTTAGAAGACGCTCATTTTATGTCTCACCCAATGTGGGTGATCATAAGAGAAGCTTAACAAAGAAAATTACATTCTATGTTATTAGATAGCAAGTTAATTTGATATACATAGCTTCCAAGTTACTTTGAGATATTTCAAAGAATTTCAAAACCAGTAGGGAATAGCTCATGCCCAGCTTGAAATAAAATGTAGAATGTACCTTTTAGGGGTAAATAACTTCATTTGTATATCCATAGCAGAATCACTCCTTCCTACTAATCAAAAAATTACTGAGTCTCTATTTAGATTAGGTTTACTAAATTAACAATGACTCTGAAATTATCTAGGTTTGGTTACATTGTTATATTGCACTTGAGATCAATAATTCAAAAATCCAGGACTTGGTACCTCTCCCAAGAAGTTCATTATCTATCAGAAATTACAATGAAATATACGCATATACGCATGCTACATGTCCATAGGTTCGCTGTTCAACCTAGCCTACCAACAAGTTAAAAGGGATACTCTCCAAAAACCAGAGCGTTATTTCATTGGCCATTTTTGATCCTTTATTCAATTTCTGAATTTTGCATTTTTTAATTTACCAAACTACCCCATATACACACTACCTAAGAGCACTTACAAAGTGGCATTAAGATCGGCAATGGTCCTACACATGTATTCCAAGAATGACTTATTCTTTTCCAAGCTTGGTGTCACACTCTGCAACACAGAAATCTCTATCAACTTACAGATCGTTTGCTTTATAAAAAGCAGCTGAGGAATTACATACTGTACTTTTGCCACTTACATCTCTCTTAGGGTCATCATTAACCATCAAAAATCGTCCACAGTCCTCTTAAGGAAGCCATTATACTAAGTATAGTCTCTTTTCCTAACACTTTAATTTTCTCTTTATATGAAGTATTGATGAGAATTTACTATGAAGTAGTAGTTTCATAACACAGGTAAAATTGTGGCACTAATGTTTTAATTGTTTTACACTTCAGAATTATTAAGAAATGTATCAGAATTATTACCATAATAATTCAGCACAAGAGAAAGGGAAAGGGGAAAAAAGGAAAGGGGAAAAGAAAAAAGGAAAGAATGTCCCCCACGCAAATGTTTCTCAAAGTATCAGTTCTAAAATAAATGCCTAAATAAGAAATCAACAACAGTATCAATATTTCTCACCAATATGAAATGCTTTAAATATCCTCTACCTCACTCATGTTTTTAAAAACTGATCAGATTATAAAAAATTTACACTCAAGATGGAAATCACAAACATAGCAGTATTTAAAATGTTTGCAAATTAAAACGGCTTTCATAGAACTATTGTTTGACACTTTAACCAAATACATTCACATGCTGCTTTAGGGTAAAAAGAATCCCAACATTTTCCCAAACATTTTCCTCGAAGAGTAAGCTTCCCAATTATACTTCTACCATGTTTGTAAAGATATACATTTTCATTTTTTAAAATACTATTGCTTAAAACTACAATTCATAAAGGGAATTTAAAACATCATACTTCCAACAACATCCTTCAAGCTCCCATACAAGATTATACCTTGAGAAAGAGGCCATAAAAGGAACAGAATGTGCAAAAGTAAACAGTAACATTTTTTTTTTTAAGAGTGAATTTCTATCCAACATATACTTTCAGGGATGACTATTATAAGGTGGGAAAACAGGTAAAGTGAAAGTTGTCACAGACCAACTTAGTGACTGGTGGCAGACCCTAGGATAAAAATATTTTTTTTCTTAAAAAACTTTAGACTTACTGGCAATAAAAATACTTACTGAATATGACTATGACCTTTTAAGCTACTAATGAAATCTATACTACAAAACCTATTAATTTTGAAATTCATTAAAGCTAAATACAGGGTCTTGTCATGTTCTAACATATATAACTCACGTACCTCTGTTTTATGAATATATTCTGGCTTAGCCACTTGTGTAGGGAATTGAACACAAGATAGGGCAAAGTAAACCTCAATTATATTTAAAGCATAGAAAAATATTCAATTATTTAAGGGAAATATTTATTATTGCCTAATGAAGACAGCAGTTAAAAACTTATTAAACTCACAATTTCTAAAGCACAACATGATGTAATTGCACAAAATAGGTAAAATTAAGAGTCATTCCCAGACCTTGAGGAACTGTGAATAAATCACATATTCCTCTAGAAGAAATCATCACCCTAGAGGCATATAAAACTATAACATGCCACCTGTGCAGCTTTTATATAAAAATTCCTAGAAAAGTAATTTATGTTAATAAAACTACAAAAGTTTTAAAAGGCTCCCAATAACTTGAATTGCTTATAAAAGTAACTTTTAGAAGTCATTTCGATAGCGGAGACTGCTTTTACCCGTGATACCTTGCTTACATAAGGTAGTATCCACAGGAGTAGAATCATGCTGTTGCTAAAAGCGAACTAGTAAACTACTTTAAGAATTTCAACTCCAAGCATTTCTCACGGGGTTGGGAGTTTAGATGCAGGTTCCTGCAAACTGTAAAAATCCCTCATTAATCTCAACCTATTCTTAGCAACAGTTTGGGAAATATAAGGAAAAATACATATACAGGAAGAAAATAAATTAATCCCAACTAAAAATTCTTGCTCTAAAAGCGTACCATTAATAAGTAACTCTACCAGAGAACTACAAACAGAATCTTATAATTTAAATGCTTTCTTTTGTTGTTGCATTGTAAATATCCAGGCATATACATTGGAACACATGTACTTTGGAAAGGATTCCCAACTGCATATGGCTTTAAGCATCATTAGATCAGGGACAATTAAACTATTACACAAAAGAGGCATTTTTGATTATAAACTTTTTAGTATAGATTGGCTTAAAGGATCTGAAATAGAACCTAAACTTCAACAAATTCAAATGTACTGAAATGGACTGTGGAATAAAACAAAAATAAAAATGTAATAGCATCTACCCAACTGTCATATTAAAATACTATACTTTTGCTATTCCAGGAAAGAATTTTGATGGATCTGCTTTTTTTTTTTATTAAAGTTTATCATGTAGATTTAATATTTTAAAATCCAAGTTCATGCAGTTATAAAGTTAGAAGCTTAAAAACTCAACTGTAGTGTAATGTATATTAACATTAAGTTCCTGCACAAAAGATGTGGATCCGAAGGTCCAAATATGGATTGCTTTGAAACAACAAAAACAACAACAAACAAAACCCAACATACAAAATCAGAAACAGTAATTGTAGGAGGTACTATTTTGTATAAAGTGGTAACTCAGGCACTACCTGTCTTATGTACACAGAAGAAGAACTATCACTTGAAATTTTATTATTTAAATACCTAAAAAACACAAGTCAGTGGATGTGCATTAAATGTATGTCTGAACTTAATTATTAGAAAAAGGTTGACAAATATTGCTCTTGTTTTGTGGTTAATACCAACAGGCACCATCAGCAGTACAGTCTTGGAATTTTATTCCTTGTGAAGGAAACTGAAACCTATGATGAAGGTGGTAATTCTCATGGGTCAGGATGTAGCATAACTTAAAAATCACTGTTAAGTTTCTGAGTTTCCTTCACCATTTTCATGAGGTTGAAGCTGTTCCCTTTCTTGCTCTTCCTGAGGTGGCCGGACACGTTTAAAAAAGCCCATCTGTCAGTTGAGGAAAAACTAACATTACTGCCACATCAGTGAAGAATATTACAAGTATTCTGAGTGACTATATTATCACCAAGAAAACTTAAATGGCACGTCGTACAACTTCCTTAAGATATGCGGTGCTCCTCTCAACAATAGCCAAATTATGGAAAGAGCCTAAATATCCATCAACTGATGAATGGATAAAGAAATTGTGGTTTATATACACAATGGAGTACTACATGGCAATGAGAAAGAATGAAATATGGCCCTTTGTAGCAACGTGGATGGAACTGGAGAGTGTGATGCTACGTGAAATAAGCCATACAGAGAAAGACAGATACCATGTTTTCACTCTTATGCGGATCCTGAGAAACTTAACAGAAACCCATGGGGGAGGGGAAGGGAAAAAAAAAAAAAAAGAGGTTAGAGTGGGAGAGAGCCAAAGCATAAGAGACTCTTAAAAACTGAGAACAAACTGAGGGTTGATGGGGGGTGGGAGGGAGGGGAGGGTGGGGGATGGGTATTGAGGAGGGCATCTTTTGGGATGAGCACTGGGTGTTGTATGGAAACAAATTTGACAATAAATTTCATATATTGAAAAAAAAAGATATGCGGTGCTCCTTATGTATCATTAAAGTTCCTTCTCTATTCTTCCTTCTTTCCCTTCTCCCTTGCCCTTTTCTTCTGCTTCTCCCCGCTCCTGCTCTTCCTAAGTCCATTACTTACCCTGTACATTACAAACACCAAAACAGCCAGCAACAGCAATCCTGCTAACACTGCTAAAATGATCACCCACACAGGCACGGGCATGGGTGCGGGCTGAATGCCCCACGTGACGTTAGTGGTAACCTGGTGGGGGCAAAAAGGTTTTGAGTTTTAAAAATAATTCACCGAATCATTCAACAAATGTCTAAATGCCTGCTACATTTTGTTTTAATGATACTCACATTATTTTCTTTTGTTGTATATGATAATTTGTGATTGATTACACATTTGGTATCAATAGCATGCACATACACACATAAAATTCCCAACAACAGGTGAACTTCAGAAGTGATAAAGTGATTTTTAAATAGTTAAATCCATCTTTGATATATTAGTCCCATTTTTAATCCTTAGAGATCTTTATAATCTTTAGCCTTCACCTATTATAGTTAATTTCCGACTTTCTAACTTTGTGGGGAAAAATTCCCCAAATTTCCACCCATGAGATTTGTATAAGCTAAGAATCTCTTACACAGGACAAGATGCTAAAGTAAAAGGTCGACCTTTAATATTCTGGGGTGAGGGAGTAAAATAATATTTAACTAGGTTATAGACCTATCAACCAACTTTTAAGTCACCAAAACAGTGAAGGTGCCAATATTTAAAATAAAATAAAAAATATCTATGGCATTGGACTGGGTGCACTTATTGCATTTCCCCAAATCGATGACTTACTAATGTGGAGTTGAAGATATCCTCAATTGGAAGGTTCTTATAAGGAAACTCAATGACATTAAAAGAAGCAGATGACTTCAGAGAGTATGAATGATTCTGGTTTTCTTTCTGTATGGAAATAACAATGAAATGATTTCCTAGACGGGAGGCCTTTTTCATGTCTTTGAGAAAATGGATAAGCTGGCTGAATGCTGCATCTGTCCACTTACATTCATAAAGGTCTCAGTCCACAGCAGGGACTTTACATACAGGATTGCACTCTTTCCTCTGTCTAGTCGTCCAACCTGGCAGACAATCTTCAAGCACTCAGCAATTCCACAGCCCTGCCAAAACAAATTCTTTACTTATAAAAAAATTGTCTATCATTTCTTCAGCATATGAAAATTGGACATTTTAGTTGTTTTATGTGAAAGCCAAAGAGACGATCCAGATTCTTTTGCATTATAAGAAAAATGTTTAAAATGCATAGGCTAATAGTGGAGTCTATGAATGCTTTTGCCAAAAGGGGTTGGTTTACGGGATGCCTGGGTGGCTTAGTCAGTTAAGCGACCAACTCTTGATTTCAGCTCAGGTCATGATCTCATGGTTTGTGAGTCTGAGCCCTGCATCGGTTTCTGCGCTGACAGCATGGAGCCTGCTTGGGATTCTCCCTCTCCCTCTCTGTCTGTTCCTCCCCTGCTCCTTCTCGCTCTCTCTCTCCTTCTCAAAAATAAATAATAAACAAACAAACACAAACAAACAAACAAATACAGGGGTTGGTTTTAATGCGATGTGGTATAAAAGGATAAGACCTACAGTATTAAAATATATATTTTTTATGGCTAGTATTCAACATCCTTTAGGTAAACCCAGAGCATGATCATTTTAGTAAGACATGAAAATCAGATTAACAATACACCTGTAGAAAAGAAAAAGAAACGGAATGAATCTTGAGCAGCTCTTCCACGTTTCTGCTACATTCAGTGTTTTTATCAGTAACTTGAAGGCAGGCAGTCAAAGATAGCAAATATTCACCACCTTCCATGTGCTGGTCAAATTGCATTAGACATGTCACACTCATAGTCACAACGCTACCCAGCAAGTGAACTTGCAGTCTATGACAAGGAATAGCTTCTTTGACCTGAGGAAGGGCATCCGTGAAAAGCCTGTAACTCACATCACACTTAATGGGGAAAGAACAAATGCTTTCCCCTGAAGGTGACAAATAAGACAACAATGCCCACTCATTGACACTTTTATGAAAGTTGTTCAGAAGGTTCTAGCCAGTATAATTAAGCAAGAAAACAATCAAGTAAAAGGCATCCAAATTGGAAAAAAAGAAGTAAACCTCTCTTTTTTCAAGATGACAGGATCTTGTATACAGAAAACACTAAAGAATTGACAATAAAACGATTATAGCTAATAAACAAGTTACAGAAAAAGAACAGAATACAAGATTGACAAACAATTAAGTTGCATTTCTATATAACGGTAATGAAAAATCTTAAAATGAAATGAAGAAAACAATTTTATTCAAAAGACCACCCCAAAAGAATAAAATACACAAAAGTAATTTAACCAGGAAAGTGCAACACTTAAACACTTACAAGTACAAAGTATTTTTGAAAGAAATTAAACACTTAACTAAATGGAAAGATATCTCATGTCCAAGAACTGGAGACTTAATATTATTAACATGGCAATACTCCTATATTGATACAGATCCAATAAAATTGCTATCAGAATTCCAACTACCTTTTCTGTAGAAATGATCAAACTGATCTTAAAATTTATATGGAATTATAGAGGACCCTACATAGCTAAAACAATCTTGAAAAAGAAGAAAATGTTGGAGGGCTCACACTTTCCAATTTCAAAACTTACTGAAGAGCTATAATAAACAATTTGGTACCGGCATAATAATATGTATACAGACCAATATTAAGAGTCAAGAGTATAAAATTTAGAAAACCAAAAAACTTAGGTGTAAATTTTCAGGATGTCAGGTTTGGCAATGGTTTCTTGACTGTGACAGCAAAAGCACAGGTAATAAAAGAAGAAAGACTTGACAAATCTGACCTTCTTCAAATTTGAATACTTTCACATCACAGGGATACTATCAAGAAAGTGAAGGGGCGCCTGGGTGGCGCAGTCGGTTAAGCGTCCGACTTCAGCCAGGTCACGATCTCGCGGTCCGCGAGTTCGAGCCCCGCGTCGGGCTCTGGGCTGATGGCTCAGAGCCTGGAGCCTGTTTCCGATTCTGTGTCTCCCTCTCTCTCTGCCCCTCCCCCGTTCATGCTCTGTCTCTCTCTGTCCCAAAAATAAATAAACGTTGAAAAAAAAAATTAAAAAAAAAAAAAAAAAGAAAGTGAAAAGACAACTAACAGAACGGGAAAATATGTGCAATAACAGCTCTGAAAAGGGAAGTATCCTGAATGTATAATGAACTCTTCATGACCTAACAACAAAGGCAAACAACCCAATTTAAAAATGGGCAAAGGATTTGAATAGACATCTCTTGAAAGAAGATATACAACAGAAAAGATGCCTGACATCATTAGTGATTATTGGGAAGTACAAATAAAACCACGATGAGATACCACTTCACATTGACAAGGATGACCATAAATTAAAAAAAAAAAAAAAATTAAGGCAATAGTAAGTGATGGCAAACATGGAGAAGTTGAAAAATTCATATGTTGCTGGTTGGGAATGTAAAATGGCACAACCACTTTGGAAAAGTTTGGTAGTTTCTGAAAAGTTAAACAGAGTCCCCATATGACCCAGTAATGGCATCTCTAGATTTACTCCCACGAGAACTAAAAATATATGTTCACACAAAAATGTGTACAAGAATGTGCACAATGGCACTATTCAAAATAAACAAAAGGTAGAAATAATCTAAATGTTCATCAACTAATGAGGAAACAAACAAAATGCCATATACCCATAGAACGGAGTATTATTCAGGCATAAAAAATGACTGAAGTATTACTGCATGCTGTACCATGGCGAACCTTAAAAACATTATGCTGAGTCAAAGAAGCCAGACACCAAGGCCACATATTTTATGACTGTCCAGAACAGACAAATCTTTAGACACAGAAAGCAGATTAGTGGTTTCCAGAGATTGATAGCAGGGAAGAATACGTAGTGACTGTATAATGGGTACAGTATTTCTTTCTGAAAGTGATGAAAATGTTCTGGAATTAGATAATGGTGGTGGTTGCACAATGTTGTGAGTATACCAAAAATCACTCTGTTGCATACTTTAAAATGGTTAAAATGGTGACTTTTATGGAAGTTTTATCATAAAGTTTTTTAATGTCATTCTGTAGGAGGATAGAGCACACAGGATCAAAAGTAGGGTGGGGGTTAAAAGTAATTTCTATTTCACATGGGTTGGTCAGGGAAGTCCTGTCATAATCTGACATTTAAAGACATAGAAGAAGATGGGTAAATAAGCCACAGGGAAATCTGGACAAGGAGCATTCCAGGAAGATGGGAGAACAATTTTCAAAGCTTGGATGTAGAAACATACTTGGGGATGTCTATTCAATGAAAAGCAAGGTAGCAAAAACAGGAGGTAGAGAATAAGGAGAGGAAATACAAATAGCAAGGTAGAAGGGCCTACATTTTGTTGGGCCTAACGGCTTTGCATGCTCAGGCTTCCTCTCTGACTTAGCTGGGAAGGCACTGGAGTAACATGACCTGATCTCCATTTAAAAGGATCACTATGGCTCCTGTGTGGCTAACTGTAGTGGTGGAAAAGGCAGAAATATGGAGTCCAGCTAGAGGTTTGGCAACAGTCCACGTGAGACACAAAGGTGGCCTGGGTGAGGCTGTGGCAGAGGTAAAGTTGCTGAGAAGGGACCAAATTCAGGGTCTTTTGAAAATAGATATTGAAAGAATTTGCCGATACCCAGGATGTGAGGTTTGAGAGAAAAAGAGGAGTCAAGGTGTCCAGGTTTGGGACAAAGAAGGGAGTTGATACGTCTTTTGAAAATAGATACTGAAAGAATTTGCTGATACCCAGGATGTGAAGTTTGAGAGAAAAAGAGGAGTCAAGGTGTCCAGGTTTGGGACAAAGAAGGGAGTTGATATTTACTAAAATGTGGAACACTGTAGAAAGAGTAGAGTTGGGAAAACATTCTTAGAATTAAGTTTAAGATTCTTACTAAATATTTAAGAGAAATTCCAGTAGGCAGTTGGATAATGGAGCTTGGAGTTCAATGCATAGGATCAGCTTCGAAATGTAAATCAAAGTCATCCAGAGATAGTATTTATAGCCACGAGAGTGAATAACATCTCTCGTATAGTACTATCTGATTCGAACTTCCTACAATGATAGAAATGAGCAGTAATGGACATATCTCTACTTCCCAAAGTAGAGTAAAATGTGGCTGATGTCTACAATATTAGACAGCACAGATCTAATCAATGAATACATGCAGAGCAGGCAAGAAATTTGAGGTGTGAGCCCTGGAATACTCTACAGACGTAAAGGTCTGGAAACAGAGATTAGGAAGTAGCCAGTTGATGTAAGTGAAGTAGTAAGAGAGTAGAGTCCTAGAAGAGAATGAGGAGTGTTTCACAAAGGAGGAAGTGATAAATTATGCCAAAAGCCACTGAACAGTTGAGGCGAATGAGAACTAAGAAGAACTATGGAATTTGCTGATGTAAAAGTAACTGGTGTTCGCTAAATGAACATAAACACTATACCAGGTTCTCTGCTAGTGGATGGTTTGAAGATCTGTTAAACTTCAAAAATTTAAATGATTAGCCTTTATAACCTTATAGTCATTACACTGGCTGACTCAACAAAAGTTAATCATAGCGCTAATTATTCTTGTAATATATTTTTGTTGATGTCTCCTGGGTTCTTCTTCCAATATTGCATGAAAGCCTCCGAGATCAGGATGAGGTCAAGAAGGAGGTCAGTTAAAGGAGTAAGCCAGAAAAATAAGCTGGAACATGAAATATTTTTATTAGCAATTTATAAAGATAGATCATTTGAAGAAACTCTGGTGTTAATTTGAATAGGAACATGGAAAGTAAGAGGAGTGAATAGTATAAAAATATATGTAGTTCTTCCAAGCACAGCTGTTGTTATTTTTGAAATGTTCTTTGGCATCAGTTCTATAATCACATATTTTTAAATGTTTAAAGTGCTTGTTGTTGAAATGGCGCTTACCAAAGTGTGAACATCTCCTTCACTGAGGGTGAGATCCCGCTTAGTGATGAGATGGTTCCGGTCACCTTGCCCAGCAATTGTGTCATTCTTTTCAGTTTGTGAACTTGAGATCTAGGGTTACAGAGAAACTGGTGGTACATAATATTGGAAAACATTCTGCACTGACATTTTGGCATAAACTGCTACATGTGATTAAAACATGATGACTGAAAATGTGGCATGACAAATTCACCACTTAATATATGGTGGAAAGTAAGCACAAAGAATAAAAATCAGAGATTCCCTAATATGTGGAAAAACGTTATCTCCACCGAGCAGTGATTTTCTCCCTTGCACAGCTAGAGGGGAAACTGATAAGACACATGGAAACAGCCTGAAATGTCACGGTACATATCTGTGATAAGTGTCAATCATGAGTATATATTTTTTTGTTCTGTTTTCTAGTTAAGAAAAGAGCCACGTTAAGTAAAATGTTAGATCTTTCTCCAAAGACAAAAATTTCAACAACAAAACACCCCTGACACAATATTGTATGTGGATAAAACCACAGTGCAATGGAACCACAGTCAAATTAGGTCACTACATAAATAGATGACTCATTAGGACTTCACAGAGGAATGAATCAATCCTTTCTCATTATACAAATAAACAATTTAATCCTTAGTATACTGGTTATGAAGTAAATTATTTCTGTAGAGTAGGTGTGTGTATTAAAATGGTTGTTTTATTTCATGCATTTCTTTCACAGATTTAGAAAGGAAAGCTTTAAATATCATCATAATAAAGAGTTGCTATTAAGCACATTACCTTAATTCTCAAAGGGTTGATCTCCATATCTGAAGTACAGTTCATAGGTCCATCAATATCATATTGAAGGATGTATAACAGAGTGTTATTGTTATATTTGTAAGGCCACTGAAGATTTAGCATTGCCTTGCTGAATGAACTTGGACCATTGTTTCTCAGCTAATGGGGAAAAGAAAATGTAAATACTTTGAGCAAAAATCAATTCCATAATCCCCCTCCTACATCAACCTTAGGAATCATTAGTGATAGGATTTGAATAACGGCAGAGTTTCCAGTTATTCTGACGTTACAACATGATCATTACGAGGCAAAGGAAATCAAACTCAACATTTATCTCTAGTGTAGTGCAGTATGTGTCAGAATGAAAATATAAACAAAAGAGGAACGTATGGAAAAGTTTTTGATGAAAGATGGCATAGAAAATCTTGATGATCTGCTACAGGCACTTTCAATTTTTAGGTAGAGCTGCAAACCATCCATATGCAAATACTCAGCAATGACCTAACGGCTGTTATTCAAGTAGAACTAATTGGTTTTGGACAACAATTTGTATGAAGTGCATTCTTTAACCACTTGAAGCTACTTGTCTTAAAAAGAGGAACTTCTGAATAGGGAAAAAATTCAAATAAATCTCTGGTACATCCTTAAACTATGCAGAGTTTACATAAACACTAAACAAACTTGTTTTGTTTTGTTTTGTTTTAACAAGTAGCCTATCTGTTCTTCTCTTTAAAGGCTCTCCACCAGGTATCAGTTAAAGTCAACAACCGCAAACCTCATAGATGTGCTGAACAACTGGCCCAACATCTTCTTCAGTCTCCGGGTTCTCCTTATGCTCCCAGTTTGGAATTGGAAGAAAGATATGATCGGGACTTGAAACTCTAAACAATGACCAAAGAAAACCTACCATGAATACCAAAATGATATGGTCAGTTCATTTTCAAAAGTACCCTGTATCCACATGAATAAAATCAGAATTAACAAAATATATATATTTAAAAGGATGGGGCGCCTGGGTGGCGCAGTCGGTTAAGCGTCACGATCTCGCGGTCCGTGAGTTCGAGCCCCGCGTCAGGCTCTGGGCTGATGGCTCGGAGCCTGGAGCCTGTTTCCGATTCTGTGTCTCCCTCTCTCTCTGTCCCTCCCCCGTTCATGCTCTGTCTCTCTCTGTCCCAAAAATAAATAAAAAACGTTGAAAAAAAAAATAAAAAATAAATAAATAAAATAAAAGGAAGAAAAAGCTATATGTATGTGAACACGCACATCCACCTACACATAAACTTCTCTGTATTGAATCTAATTGTAACAGGTGTATTGATAAGTCAATCTGCATGAAAGTTCAATACACTTATTTTGTGCCTGCTGTTGCCATGTCTGATTTATTTCCAGAGGGTTACCAAGTAAATATTTGGAGCTTTGGAATAATACAGCTAGGTCCTTCTTTCTACAGAAGCTCCAGCTCTAGTAAAAGTATCATGAAATATGAGTGCTACTCCCCAAAAGAAGTTACTGGGCCTACTAGTTGCTTTTTAAAAGTAACTGCATTTTAAAGCAGTTTAGGGGCACCTGGGTGGCTAAGTCGCTTAAGTGTCTGACTTCAGCTCAGGTCATGATCCCACAGTTCGGGGGTTTGAGCTCCGCATAGGGCTCTGTGCTGAGAGCTCAGAACCGGGAGCCTTCTTCAGATTCTGTGTCTCTCACTCTCTCTGCCCCTCCCCGGCTGTGCTCTGTCTCTCTCTTTCTCTCTCAAAAAATAAATAAACATAAAAAGAAATTTAAGGCAGTTTAAATCTCATAAGAATGTGACACTCAACTTGGTAATCATACTGACCCTCTTATCTCAACAGCAGCTAAGACAGCGAGGTCAACCTTGTAAGATACAACTGGGCTTACTTTGTCAAAGAGATTGGAGCTGAAAAAGAAAAAAATATAGATATATTTAGGCCTGAACTGAGCATAATTTTTATCTAAGACGTACAGGGGCAAATGCAGTGAAACTAAAAATGAACAAATTAAAAGAAAGAAAAAAACGTACAAAAATAATTTTCATTAGCATTTAATTCCAAAAAGATGATCAAATTTTACTTCTTTTACTTTTGTTTCACAAGCTCAAAACTAACAAAATTATTCTTGTTATAGGAATATTTATTTAAAAAATGGTATAGTCAAGTACTGGAATTTTAGCCAGTTTTATTCCATAACATTTAGAATATCTTACATAATATATTTATGACAAAGAATATTTCCTCAATAGTTAATATGAACTGAAAACAAGTTGTTTTCATACCTTTGGATTTGTAAATCAAATTTCACAGAAGTATCCATCTCTGATTGCTGGTGTACATTGAAACGAAGACCAGCTAGGAGCTGGAGGGGGAGGAAGGGATAGTAATGTTAATCAAAACAATGTCTCATCAGTGAAATTTAAATTCCAACGTCCAAATCAACGAGTTTTTCTAAAATACGGTTTTTCTGAGCTTATAATAAAACTGAAAGTACTCTAACAAAGACAATTAAATCTGATCTTCTATTAAATCTTTTATTTCATATACATGGGCCAATCCACAAAGGAGCCTATTAAACAATTATTAACATAATTCTATCTCCTCATAATACCTGATATTAACTTCATAAAAATGCCAAAGTAAATATCTGTTGATTCAATGAAAATACACTGATTTGGTGACAGGAAGTTAGCAACTGAACTTGTAATGGATCAGGAAGCAAGAAGTGAATGGGTTTTATTTTATTTTATTTTTTTTTCCAACGTTTACTTATTTTTGGGACAGAGAGAGACAGAGCATGAACGGGGGAGGGGCAGAGTGAGAGGGAGACACAGAATCGGAAACAGGCTCCAGGCTCCGAGCCATCAGCCCAGAGCCCGACGCGGGGCTCGAACTCACGGACCGCGAGATCGTGACCTGGCTGAAGTCGGACGCTTAACCGACTGCGCCACCCAGGCGCCCCTAGAAGTGAATGGGTTTTAAAGAGCAAGAAAACCTGGCCACCAAAGGCATGAGGGGCAGGGCCGGACCCAGAATTTCCCCACCTCTCTCACAACTCCATTGCAACCATTATCCTAAGTTTCGCAGGGGGGAAGCTGTTACCTTAAAGAAAACAACGGAGCTAATAAGGTAAGAGAAAGCAGACTTCTTAGGGAATCATTTATCATACATAAAAACAAGACTGGGGACTTCCATCAAGCTGCCTTTCACTTTACAAAGCCTGACGCTGGCCACCTGAAATAACCTGAACGTATCCACACTGGATGAGCTGTGAGTGAGAAGGCCAGAGAGCGTGAGAACATAGAAAATAAACACAGAAAGCACAGAAATAAACATAGAAAAATAAGCAAAGAAAAATAAAAAGCATTTCACTTGTTAAAACATCATTATATACATGTGGAAAAATGCAACTCAGTGTACTTTGTTCAAGGCGTCTTCCCTAAGAGACCATATATTTAGAAATAATAATGACTTTTAATGTTAAATATTCTTAAAGAAATGTGGAACTTTTATTGAAATATATTTGACATATAACATTGTGTAAATGTAAGGTGTACAACATGTTGACTTGATACATTTATAAACTGTAATATGATTGCCACTGTAGCTATAGTTAGCATCTCTCCGTGTCCCATAATTCCCATTCCTATTTTATGGTTATAAGGATCTAGTCTCTTAGCAAGGTTGATGATTATAATACAATATTGGGCTTTTTGGTTTTTTTTTTTTTAATGTTTATTTATTTTTGAGAAAGAGAGTGAGTGCACGAGTTGGGGAGGGACAGAGAGAGGGAGACAGAGGACTGGAAGCAAGCTCTGCACTGACAGCAGAGAGCCCCATGCGGGGCTCGAACTCATGAACCTGCAAGATCAAGACCTGAGCCAAAGTTGGACACTTAACTGACTGAGCCACCCAGCATTGTTTATACAATATTGTTTATATTCGCTATGCTGTGCATTAGATCTCTAAGACTTATTTACCACTAGCTGCACGTCTGTACCCTTAAACAACATCTCTCCTGTTAGATGTTGTTTAAGGATAAATGTGGAATATGTAGCCCCATATTATCAGAGATCTCAAATTACCAAAGTCTTCGTGCTATTAAAGTAAATCCTATTGAAAAAGTAACATGAAATACATTCCCATTTTCCTTTGATACTAAGAATTCTACAAGACACATTTTTGTTTACTTTTTAGAGCATTTGGGAAGCGACCCATTGAGCACGTCTTTTCAAGCTCCTGGGCTCCCTTCTCTACCACTTCAAGGGGAGCCTGATCCAACACTAAGGGCCTCTTTGATTCTATTCAGTTCAAAGATATAGGCTTCCAAATTCATGAGATAATTCTATCTCACGTAATAATGACAGTCTTAGTATTTGTCAGAGTAGGTCTAAAGATTCATTAGGTTATGGGGGCGCCTGAGTGGCTCAGTCGGTTAAGCATCCGACTTCAGCTCAAGTCATGATCTGACAGTTCATGAGTTTGAGCCCCGCATCGGGCTCTGGGCTGACAGCTCAGAGCCTGGAGCCTGCTTCAGATTTTGTGTCTCCCTCTGTCTGCCCCTCCGTTGCTTGCACTCTGTCTCTCGCATTGTCTCAAAAATAAATAAACATTAAAAAAAAAAAAAAAATTAAAGATCCGTTAGGTTAAAATACCAGAGTTACAATTTGAGTCCTTAGTTATTAACCCATGTTCTCATCCATTTAGCAAACTGAAGGCACTGTAAACACGGTTTACTGACTACAGTGTAGCAGCACAATCCATTATTTTATTATCTTACTCAAAACCCGACAAAACTCTGCTAATCATTACATTCTAAATCAAAACCAATTTAAAGATATTATTCTGAAATATTTATTAAAAATTTACTATGAACAAACCCATAGAAAATTTTGCTATTTTCTTTAAAGGAAAATAAAATCCATTTAGCTAAATCATCTTACTTGAGTTCCAGCCTTCATTGGGTTTCCAAGGTCACATACCACCTGGCGGGTTTGGTTTTCTGTTTTAAATGCACAGGAAAGTCTAGCTAAGGCCTTTGATAGGTCAAAGGAAAAAAAAAAGAAAAAGATTGGAAAGATTATAAATTAATGACCAAAACAAACAACAAAAAAAGCAGAAGCCATAGACTATGAAGTTCCTAGATGACATCATACAATTGGATAGTTAAGTTTCTTGTTTCAAAAATATATCCATTTGAGCAAATGGGGGTGGGTATTGTGTACAATTGCCACAGATGAATGTAAAGATGTTTCTGAAGGATCCCTAGAGGATTTAGATACATAACCTTATTATCTCTAACAAATTATTTGATGAACAGTCTTAGACACTTTATCTATCTGACCTTGTTTCAGGCATTTCGCTAGCAATTCTAAAAATGTCCTATCAGTGCAAAGTATTGGGCTTGAAAGGAATTATGTAAGACAGGCACTCTATTGCCTAGCAATGTAGCCTTAAGTAGAATGGCTAAGCTTGTACTACACTAAATAGGGGAGTAACTTATTAATGTTAATGAGACCTATGAGTGCATTTCGATTTTTAAAGAGGCAGTTTGCTTACTTCACTATTACGGACAACCCCGATGAAATCAGCCTGGGGTGGGATGGAAACGATGAGCTCAGCTTCATAGGCACCTTCTCCTTGATTCTGAGCCTTAACAATCAATGTCAGAGGATTGTCATCTCCAATATAGATCTTCTTTTGATCACTACAAGTTAATACAAATATAGACAATGAAAAAAGACTGCACGGGAAGAATATGATTGTTCCAAGAAACAAGAGAAACACAAGACAGCACTGACATGTTCAACAGTGTCTCAAGATATTTTAAGACTCTTTCACAGCTCAATAGGAAACTGGAAATAGCACATTGGGTGCAAATCCAATGCTTCTCTCAGTAAAAGAAAGCATTAATGTCACTAGCATCTTGCTACCAGTCATATCTATTACTGAGGTAACTTTGTTTCTCTTTGTAGTACTTTTTAATTCCCTGATTTTTTTTTCCTTAAAAGCTGAATAAGGGCCACTTGGATGGCTCAGTCAGCTAAGCATCCAATTCTTGATCTCCACCCAGGTCATGATCTCACGGTTCATGAGGTTGAACCCTGTGTTGGGCCTGAGCTGACAGCACAAAGCCTGTCTGGGATTCTCTTCCTCTCTCTCTGCCCCTCCTCAGCTCACTCACACACACGCTCTCAAAATAAATAAACTTTATAAATAAATAAATAAATAAATAAATAAATAAAGCCGAATTAATCACTGTCATGATTCTCACAATATTCTTTAAAATTTTGGGGCGCCTGGGTGGCTCAGTCGGTTAAACGTCCGACTTCGGCTCAGGTCGTGATCTCGCGGTCCATGAGTTCGAGCCCCGTGTCGGGCTCTGTGCTGACAGCTCAGAGCCTGGAGCCTGTTTCAGATTCTGTGTCTCCCTCTCTCTGACCCTCCCCCGTTCATGCTGTCTCTCTCTGTCTCAAAAATAAATAAACATTAAAAATAAATAAAATAAAATAAAATTTATATATCATTGGGGTGCCTGGGTGGTTCATTCAGTTGGCCATCTGACTTCTGCTCAGGTCATGATCTCATAGCTTATGGGTGTGAGCCCCGCATCAGGCTCTGTGCTGACGGCTCAGGGCCTGGAGCTGCTTCAGATTACGTGTCTCCCTCTCTCTCTGCCCCTCTCCCACTTGCACTCTGTCTCTCTCAGAAATAAACATTAAAAAATTAAAATATAATAATAAAAAAATAAAATTTATATATCATTTAAAATACTAATCAGAGAGGCATCTGGGTGGCTCAGTCGGTTGAGCATCTGACTTCGGCTCAGGTAGATCTCATGGTTCGTGAGTTCGAACCCCGCATCAATTGGGCTCACTGCTGTCAGTGCAGAGCCTCCTCAGATCCTCTGTCCTCCTCTCTCTCTACCCCTCCCCTGCTCACACTCTCACTCTCTTTCTCTCTCTCTCTCAAAAATAAAAACTTTTTTTAATGTTTGTTTACTTTTGAGAGAGATACACAGAGTGCAAGTGGGGGAGGGGCAGAGAGAGGGAAGGAGATACAGAATCTGAAACAGGCTCCAGGCTCTGAGCTGTCAGTATGAACTGAGAGATCATGACCTGAGTTGAAGTCAGATGCTTAACCTACTGAGCCACCCAGGTGCCCCCAAAATAAAATAAAACATTTAGAAATGTAATAATATTTTTTTTTTACTAATAATCAGAATCCTTTAGTTAACAGGGTATTTACAATGAAATATATCTTTAAGAAGATATACTGCTACCTTGTAACACTTCTCATGCTGAATGGAAATACATCTGTCAACCAAGGCAAGTAGTGAAAACAGTGCATATCTTTTTAAAGTTCAATACTGATAGTTTTACTATTAAAGAAAATCATGAATTATCCTTCAACATAACTAGTTCATGTTAAAATATAGAATAGGATATTCTATATTTGGATGGAAGAGTGTGTTCTTCCATTTAAATTTCTTGTTAGGCTCTTTATTGTTTGGAGTAACACTTACCTATCTACAGAAACTTCCAACTTGGGTTTGCAGACATTGTCTTCCCCACAGTCAAGCAAAATATGGGCCTAGAAAAAAGCATTTTATTTTTTCTATGTGAAAAAACACCAATACAGGATACATCTGTAGTGTAGATCAATATACGTGGATGTATGTGAATATACACATACACACATATATTTATATACACTCATCAAGTTATTTGCATAAAAGGTGTCATGGCTGCTTATTTTTAAACAGGTCGGTGTAGGTAGTCAAAAATGAAAAAGAAGAAAAACATTCATAGGATATAATACAATTAGTTGGAACCTTTCAGTTCTATCTCAACTTAAGCTGTTATGGTGTGGGAATGAAGTGTCGTGTAGAGAGAAAGTAACAGTCAAGAAGTGAGGATTCAAAAAAATGAGAAAGAAATGAAGATTCAGCGTGAACCTGCTGCTACTAGCTAGCTTGTGTGATCGTGGGCAAAACAAATTTCCCTTTTAGAACTTCTTCTTGCAGACTATGCCTCTGCCAGCATCCTGGAAATATGGGGGCAGAGTGTCAAAGAATAAGGAGCTACGGGTGCATGGCAGCAATTCTGACAGGCAGATCAAAGGGAACAGAAACTGGACAAAATGAGGCCAGAATATGTGTGGCCACTTGGAAGGAGGTGAAGGAGAAGGGACTAGAAGCACTGAAGCCAATCCAGAGGGGTGACATAAGCAAAAACTGAATTTTCTCCTTTCAGATCTGGCTGTGAGAGTGTGGAGGCTAGAGCGGTACGGAACGGTACGGAACACCCAAAAGACAAAAACAGTGGGAAGTAGCAGAAGAGACTGGGTAGAGTGTGAATGAAGGAAATACAAAAACTGTAAAAAGAAGAAAGAGAAAAAGATGAAGCCATTCTTGGTTTGTCTAGTGTTAATATTCAAAGAGCTTCAAGCCCAGGGGCAGACAAAAAGAAGAGAGAAAATGACTTAAAGGGGGAAAATAATGAGAGGCTTCCTCTTCCAAGTCACAAGGGATAAACAGCCACACAGAATAAAATTACATGATACAGATCTCAACTGCCAATTTAATTGGAATGAAACAACAATATACGTGAATTAATTAAATGACATAGACGTAAGCAACTGCTATGCGCTTCAACAAAGGGGAAAAGGGGGAAGGGCTGGGACTATTACAAGAACTTTGTGGTGATTCCATAAGTCATACCAGATACAGTCATTGCCAAACTCGTTTAGGAATAAAAAGTAGATTTTGTAGATAATAACAGTAACTAGTGATATGGTGAGTATTAAGAGACCCAGTCAAAATGATGAGTATGTTAGGTTTGGAATAAGAAATATGTACGAAATATTAATAATACTGTGGCAAAGGGATATTTGCCCAACTGCTACCATACACTGAAGAGAAAGGATTTAGCTGGCATTGGTGTAACCACAGTATTAAAGCTATTAGAAAAATAAGTTTCAGAAATGGAAAAGCACACAGCAATGCCTTCCATTCATAGGGCACTAAATCTCTCTGTATTTAACATCTTGCACAGGGTAAGAACTTAATCTACATTTGCACAAATAAATGGAGGGCAGGAAAAAAAAAGCCACTCTTCCTACAGAAAGCACTCTGGTCTCTTAACTGCAAAGGATTAGGCTACAGAGAGGGAAACTCAACAGCTGCCCTGTCCATTACAATAGCCACCAGTGAGCCACATGTGGCCTCTGAGCACTTGAAAGGGGTCTCGGGGTAGCTGAGAATTGATTTTCAAATTTTATTCAATTTTAATTAATTTAAATTTAAATTTAAAAACTGATACTTAATTCCATTACTGTTAGTAATGTTAAACTGGAAAACTGTTAGTATGTTAAAACAACTTGGGTATGTGAATCTACTTCTTCAACTATAAACCATATGAATTCCAAATACAGAAAAAATATTTAGCATCCGAATTGAGATGTGCTATAATCATATAATACATTCTGGATGTTGAAGACAGCAAAAAATAGAATATAAAATATTTCACTAACAATTTTTAAATGGATTATGTGCTGGAATGACAATAACTTGGATACTGTTATGGGCTGATCTGTGTCCCCCCCCCAAAATTCACATGCTGAAGTCCTGAATGTGATTTTACCTGGAGATACGGTATTTAAAGAGGTAATTAACATAAAATGATACCATCAGGGTGGACCCTAATGCAACACAATGTATAAGGAGATTGGGACAAGACACACGCAGAGGGAAGACCGTGTAAAGACGAAAGGAGAAGGTAACCATTTATAAGCTGATGAGAGAGGCCTCAGAAGAAACCAACCCTGCCAGACACCTTGGTCTCAGACTTTAAGCCTCTAGAACTGTCAGAAAATAAATTTCTATTGTTTAAAACAAGCCACCCAATCTGTGGTTTTTCATGACAGCAGTGCTAGCAAACTTTATATTACTAAGTTTAATTGCACCTGTTTTCTACCTTAAGAAAATGTTGCCAACTAGCAAATTTAAAACCACAAATGTGGCTCATGTTAATATTTGTATGGAACAGCAGTACTCTATGGAGAAAGTGTGGTAAAACAAGTCTGTAATATGACCAGTGAAATGAAGGACCCATCTTAGAAAGAAGTAAATAATGGGAACAAAGGATGGATAATTAACATAGAAACAAGATTCTATAATAAAGCTAAGCATGCATAGAGAGCATGCCTCTCTTGTATATACAGGCACTGTTGAAACATACGGAGGACGCAAAGGACACAACAATGAAGGAGAGCAGGAAGAGAAGGAAAGGAAGCTAACTATTATTATTAAAGTTATTATTTCTCTCCAAGGGTTTTCAAAAGTTATCCTACTTACTTAGGTAACTTTAAAACTGGATTGGTATTAAAGAGACTGGTGATCTCAGTAAGCTACTCAAAAGTAATGTTAATGCTAACAATTCTATAATTATAAAGAGAAAATAATCATAACTCCTATATCAAAACACATAATGTAAAAGGTCAAGTCACAAATTTTTCAAAAAGTATAAAACTGAATGACAGATCCTAAAAGGCTCAGATGTTCATTATTAAATTGTTAATTAACAAAATACTGTATATCCATTAAAAATAAGAAATATACACAATATGAACTAATAAAGAACTACATTTTCAAGTTCTATATTGCTGGTGGCAGAAAGTATATATATACATTATATATGATACAATGTGTACAAAGTAAAAAATATAAATTGTTAAAATATAAAAATAATTGTTAAAATATAAAATATAATAAAAAATAAATATAAATATATAAAAATTGTTAAATAATAAAGACTTAAAATATATTTTAATTCGCTTTATGTTGCCTTACACAGTCTTCTCAAATTACAAATAAAAAAAAAGCATGAGACCTTAGTAACTTAGACAAAGAAGATATAACAATCTAAATTTAGGGTAAAGTATTCTGTGGGAGTAGAACTACTAATCTAACAGTATAAACATGCAATAAAAAAGCGGAAGGAATAGGAAATGCAATATCTGAATACATGGGTTTTACACAGGACTTTCTTAAAAATATTGTAATATAGTCTTTAAGAAATTTTGTTTGATTTGATGAAAAGAATGACTTCCATACTACATATACATATGTGTATACATATGCTATTTTTCACAATTAAAATGTAAATCAGAGAAAACATAGATATAAAACTTATTCAGCAAAATACTAAAATAGTATGTAAATACACTGGCACTTTGTTTTCCTTGAACTATTTTACTGTTTTATGAATATGACCCTGTCTTTCTCTACATATAACTAAGTTCTGAGTGGCTTCAAATATCTCTGACCTGAAAATTCAGATAACTTCCCCTCTGACTTTGACTAGAAACCAACATTTAAAAAGCAATCCCTTATGATATTTAAAAATATGAAGTGTAAGACTTTAAAAAAATTAAAGTATAAAATTAGTGATAAGTGGAGATAGTACATACAGTACCTGTCGACTAATGTTGGCAGGAGTGAACTGGTTAAGGATAGGTTGCAAGCCTGTCACATCAGCAGCTGTTCTGTAATCCAACCGATACTCCATAAAAACAGTAATCGGAGTGAGTTTGTCTCTAAATTCAGATTCATCCTAGAAACAGAAAAGCTTCCAATCAATGATAACATCAGTCTAAGACATCAAAGTATCTGGAAAAATCTGTAAGTGCACAGTACAAAGGCAGCCATGTTCGACCTTGATCCAGTTCTACCAAAACTCTGAAAAACTAAAATTATATAAAAGTAGAATAGAATGTCCAAAAAGACTGGTTATTCAGCAAGGATGCTTAATCAATTTTTGTTTATAATACTTGATTCATACAAAAATATACGAGGGCATGTTAATAAAACAGGCACTGCACAGCCAACAGAATTAGAACATTACTAATAATTTTTCTAAGTTTATTTATTTATTTTGAGACAGAGAGGATGAGAAAGGAGGGAGAGAATCCCAGGCAGGCTCCACATGGCCAGTGCAGAGCCCAACACAGGGATCGAATCCATAAACCAGGAGATCATGACCTGAGCCGAAACGAAGGGTCGCATGCTTAACTGCCTGAGCCACCCAAGGTGCCCGAAATATTACCAATAATTTTTAAGTTACCCATGTACTCCCTTCTCATTTCTTCCCTCGGCCTTTCTTCTCAGAGGTAACCACCATTCTAAATTTTAAGTACACCATTCTCGTTTATTTTCAGTAGTTTTACTACACTGTATATGTCCTTAAACAGTATGTTCTTCTGTTTGCTTTTCCTTTTTTGTTCATTTAAAAGTGAGGTCATGTGCATTTTTCTGTAACTTGCTTTCTTTTTAATAATTTTTTTTAATGTTTTTATTTATTTTTGACAGAGAGAGAGAGAGAGAGAGACAGAGCATGAGCGGGGGAGGAGCAGAGAGAGGAGGAGACACAGAATTCGAAGCAGGCTCCAGGCTCTAAGCTGTCAGCACAGAGCCTGACACGGGGCTTGAACTCACGAACCGTGAGATCATGACCTGGGCCGAAGTCGGACATTTAACCGACTGAGCCACCCAGGCACCCCTCTGTAATGTGCTTTCTATTCAACATTCTTGTTAAGGTTTATCCATCCTGTTGCAAGTAGCTGAGGTTAATTTTTACTGTTGAGTAATATTCATCATATGATAATAAAACCATAATGTATTTATCTATTCTCCTATCAAAGGTTATTTGGATTGTTTTTGTTTTTGCTTTTACCAAAAAAACAATGAATATATATAGATATATTCACATATACGTGTGTGTGTGTGTGTGTGTGTGTGTGTGTGTGTGTGTGTGTGTGTATTCTTCTATATAATGGCAAGTAGGAGGCTCAAGTCAGACCCCTGGCTTGCAAAAGTCCCAGGTGAGTCTGAATTCCTGTGCCAGTGGTATCCGCAATTACTGTTCATCCTTCCCCAGACACTCTGGCTCACGTATTTGCACACAAGTCACAAGTCAAATTTTGCCAATGTAGTTTTTTAACTGATTTTTTATTTTTATTTTTTTGGACCGTGGAAATTTATTTTATGTTTTGAGAGTCTAGCAACATTTAAGAAATAGGTTTGCTATAATTTATTCAGTAGCAATGTCGCAGAAAGACCAGTTGAAATATCCAGTTTGTCAGGAACAAAAATCCATTACTCAGGTTTGATACATTAAAAAGCTAAACTTCCTCAAGTGTATTCTTCTGTGTTTTCCTTTTGATTTAATACCCAAAAATTCACACAAAGTGAGAGTCATTTAGATGAAAAGGAAAAAAAATTAGTAAAAAGTAAAAGACGATGAAGGAGAAAAGTATCTCTTACCCGCAGATATGCTATTAGTTCCTCACACTGCATCTGTCCCCCCCTTGAAATAGTCATGTTCTTGGAGTGACCTGGGGACCGGTTATGGAGAAATAGTGCTCGTCGAATTGCTCCTTTTTGCTTGAGTTTATCCAAAAGAAGCTCCACCTGGAAATCTATACAAAGGATTTATAACAATATAATCGTTATGAACACCTATCTGTCCTAGATAGCTAGAGTTTTCATGTAAACAAAGATATTTATTCCTGAAGAAGCAATTTCCTTGTAATTCACTAAAAATGTGTATACATTGTAGTGAGACTACAACATATTAATCCTGAATATTTGCTAATTAATAATTAATCCAACTATCCCCAAAGTAAAGCCACATATTAATTCATACAATAGATAATGATGGTAGTAAAATAACTATCAGATGCAAGGGAAATTTTTTCTTTTAATTTAGGCCGAGAGGAAGAAGTTCAGAGCACGAAATATATGTGAATTACGACTCCCGCCATTAACACAAGTAGCAGCAATTTCCCACTGACTGCGATTAATATTTACTAATATGCACCCATATTATTCTATTAAACACTATGACAAATAAACAGTTTGAATCACCTGCAACTACTACTTTTAATGAAGCTACCATATCAGACTGTCAGATAAATATGTCCCTCGTGAAGCAGGTGACCTAATATAGTTGACTAGATCAAGAATTCTATTAAAGCAAACATGCAACCAATAGTCTGAAGCACGGTGTTAGGGTGACTTCCTTCTAAGATTCAGCTCTTCTTTAAGTAGTTTCTTCAACGTTAAAACCAAGTTTCTAAGTTTCTCTAAATGTTGAACCTCATGTTAACTTTGGGTTAAAACGCAGGGTGATTTTGCTTCCAATTCTGTTCTACCCACCCACACCACTCTCCTTGTGTCTCTCAAACACACTAAGCATGCTCTTGACTCAGGCCTCTTGAAATTGCCATTTCCTCTGTGCAAAATACCCCTCCAGACATTCCCTACAGGTCTTCAGTCATCTTCCAGGGACCCCACCTTGCCACTCTATGTGAACTTCCATGCACACACACACCCAGCAAACTCAGTCCTCTTCCTCTGCTTTGCGGTGGCTTCTCAGCACTTGTCACTAACAATGACCAATCTTGGCTACAATTACTTAGCTCTCCTGCCTTGCTCTCTGGACCATATAAACCATATGTTGGAAAGGAAGAGTCAAGTTAGGTATTTGCCGTGTGGGTAAATTGGATGGCCCAAACTTTTTCTCCGTCTTCCACTATATCTAAAGCATTTCTGCTGTTTAGATTGCTGGGGGTTTCTCTGAGACATAAAATATGAACTTTTCAGTAGATCATCTATTTATAAACAATGATACCTATTTCCCCTAGAATTCATTTATCTCTCATTGGTAAGTGTTTAACTTTCTGAAGGCCATCTTTACCATTCAATGGGCTATTCTGTTCACAATGTCAACAAATAAATATGTATTTATATCTGAATTAAGAGTCAACAAGGTAATCATGTTGCAATGCTAGGTGCCTTTAAGCATACATATCCAAATAAAGAACAACGATAACAACTATTTGAGTAACTATTCAAATATCCTGAAACATTTTTAAGTGCTGTATATGCAGAATCATTCTGTAATTTTTCCATAGAATACTTACTAATTTTCGTGGGAAGTGCTCCTTTGCCATCTGCCTTTAAGCAGAACTTGACATTAAAACTGTAGAGAAATAAAAATATATACAAATCCTGTAATCCAGTTTAAACATATTGCTGAGTATCACCCCCAAATCTCATATTTCTAATGCACAGTTTATATAGTGAAGCCTTTTATATCTTTCTTCATGTCATAATAACATTCTTGAAACATGAAACACAAAATACACAGAATGTCCTAACTCATCCTTCAGTAATTTAAGCACCTTTCCTTTCATGGTATCTTCATTTCAAAAAAAAAAAAAAAAAAAGAATCTCTGAACTTCCTCTCAAGTTTATAGAACCTGTTGATAAATCTAAGTGAGAGAAAGGATGGGCCAGACGTAAAATAATCTCATTTTTTTTTTTTTTAAAGCCCGCACCAAGCTTCCTTTAATTAGAAAGCTCCTCTAGAACAGTGTTCTTCATGATTTCTTAATGGGTCATGAAATCAGTTCAGTGGGTTGTGTCAACCAATATCTTAAAAAAATAAATCAAATAAATAAAACTGACTGAAGGGTTTCATGGAACTTTTGTTTTAATTACACACATGTATTTACTGGATTATGATGCAAAATGTATTTCATACAATGTGCCATAACCAAAAAGATACAAAAGCTACTGCTCTGGTTAGTATATTCAAAGCTTTACAGTTATTAGCATACTTTTAAATATATTACTAGCAATTTCACAGGGGCAGGCAGGGTGATTGAAGGGAAGGCCATAAAACTTAAAGCTAAAATCTTGAAAACTTCACTGCCAATCAATATAAGATAAAATGTTACTAAATTTTTAATGCAATCCAATGAAAGAAATAAAATTTTGAAAAATGTTTTCTAATAACTATAACAATTTGAAGACAAAATCAGAATTATTTTTTCATTAGCCTCTTAGAAGTAAAATTTTCCCAGCTTCTAATCATTCCTCACTGCATCTGTAAAAGTTGTTTGATTTTTGAGTAACCAAGGAACTTAAAGAACAGTGTTCCCCAAAGTGAGGTACTCTTGGTGATTTTACTAGTATATGGGCCAAGGTTTTTCTTAATTTTATATTTATTTTGACATGTATGAGAAAGGTACTGGGGTTTCTCCATATTATTTTAAAATATTTTTAAGTAAAACATGAATTGATTTAAAGAAAAAAATTATTTTAATTATAAATACAGGTAGAATGAAAGTATAGCAAAAATCATACACTAGCAAAAAATAGCATACAAATAATGAAGACTTGAGAAACACTGGACTAGAGAAGAATTCCGATATTAAACTTACAAAAAATTATATTTTTCTTCAGAAACTAGTTAGGGGACAAGTAGAAGAACAAGAAGAACAAGAAGAATATTATATTGGTAATATACTACTTATAGATTTAATATTATTTAACATTTAATAATATTTCACAATAATAATTAAATAATGTATTTTTCATACAACTATTCACAGATATTAAATCTGGAAAAGATCATCTCCTTTAAAAATAAAAATGTTCATGGGTCTGTTTAGAATCAAATAATAAATGAGTTCTGAGACCTTATTAGCTTTTTCGTCTTTTTGAATATATTCATTGAGCATGCATCATTTTTTTTAATGAAGTTTATAGTAGTTTGTAGCATATTTTTAGAGCCTTCTACATATCTACTCTGGAACAACATTTCTATAATCCAATCTATGAAAAGAGAGTAATACACATAGAAACTGTTCTGCAATATTTCAGCCCCCCCTTCATTTTCAATTGTTTTCATAATAACTGTACCAATAATCACAATAGTAAATATTATTAAACTAATGCCCTTACCAGGAAACTTTGAGATCTGTCCCAGGCAATGGGCAGGTTTTATTGTCTTGATTTAAAATGCTAGGGTACACTTCAAGGCCAGCATTTACAGTTATAACTGGTCTGGCCCTGGTTTAAAAAAAAAAGAAGAAAGAAAGAAAAAGAAAAGAAAGCAAAAAGTTATTTACAATATTAGATTGATCTAGGCATTTTAGGTTTACATTTTTTGTATATATAACAACGTTTTCTAAAGCATTGTTTATAACAGCAAAAGGAATAAAAACAATCTAAACACAGAATGACAAACTGTCCCTGTTTGCTGAAGACCATCCTGACTTTAGCACTGACAGTCCCACATCCTGGTAAATCCCGCAGTTCCAGGCAAAGCGGGACAAGTGGCCATCCTATCTGAACTCAGTCCACGAAAGCAGAATGGTTAACCACGTTGTGGGGTATCTACCTAACGCAATGCAATACAGTAGGGGAAATGAGTGACATAAATCCATCTGTGTGGATACGAGATGATCTCTAAGATATATCCAATATAATTTTTATATGACAGGAAAAAAACCCACCATGTACAAAGGATGCATACGCAAACACATACACATAATTTTTTAATGTACAGAATAATTCTGGTAGGGTATACTCATAAACTAGTAACGCGTGAAAGGAAGTATGTTATTTTTGTTTATGTCCTTTCTGATTGAGTTTTTACTACATGCATTTTACTATATGTATTACCTTTTAATAGCAATTTTAAAAACTGAAATAATAAATTAAAATAAATAGTTTTCCAAAGTTCAGATGTACAGGTTTAAGCCCTGTATAAAAATATAGTAGGCTCACGGCACTGTGCCTACTCAGTCATGATAAATGATTGGGCACACGTGGCCCCAAGAGCCACAATCAAGTTGACCCAACATAAATTCCATTACACAGAACTCAGGTTAGTTATTCTGGCATGTATAAACATAGCCCATAAAAGTGTAAGCATCTTCATCTACTTGGGATGCCAGATGATAGTCTAAAGCATGAGGAATTGATTAAATATAGAGAATAACTGAGAATATGGATGAAGCTGAGAAATACAGGTTATGTGGATTTATATATATTGCTTTAATAAAAATATTGATTTGGGAAGTCATTACATACTGCCCTGTGGTCACAGAATGCTGTGGCATAAACATCAAGTTAACTTCTTGCCTTTTAGAGGAAAATGTAAACTCATATAAATTTTAAAGAGAGAATTAAAACACAGAAGAACATCTTTGAACATAATTTAAAGAACAAAGAGAGAAAATTCTAAATGCGTTTCTAAATTAAAAAATCTACACCTTCTTCTGCTTTGGGATTTCCTTGTATAAATGCTGACTGAGCAAGGCTTGACTAGAAAGAACAAATTTTATCATTACTTCAAGAAAATTAAACTGAAATTCAAACAGTGGTAATATTCCTATATTACAGGATATGGAAACGTGCTCACCTGTATAATACAGCTCTATCTACACCAAAAGCTCCTACAATTAAGTCTTAAAAGAGAGTAGAAAAACATGTAAATAATAATAATAATAATTTTTTTAATTCATATACCATTCTATAAAACTTTCAGTGCATGTGATAAAGATTTAGACACAGTCTCAAAACTATTCTTCATTAAATGGTTGTAAGATAGTATCTCAAAGGCAAAAACATACGAAAACTCTAAATAAGGTATCAAATGGCATACACTCCACATAAAACTAATCTTTCATCCAGGGAGACAAGAATATTTTTAATGGATACTTTGTAAAGATGAGAATCTTTTTAAAGGGTACTTTATAAAAATTAGCAATAATAAGGAACTGTATATCACCCAAATGCATATACCCCTCAAAGGAAAAAGTTTTATAAGTGCCTGTGGATTTTATAATTTCATTGCAAAATTTCATTACAAGTCTAAATTTCATTATAAATTTTTCCCTTTGTTACAAAAACAAAACAAAACAAAGCACATTACATATACATAGAATACTTAGAAGGACAGCAGACAGCATTCAAATTAACAAGAACAGAATGCATTAATTTTTATATGCAGCTGGTACAATGGGTTCGTGATTAAGAAAATATGAAATAAGAGCTCTGTTTCACAATATACCCAAGGTAAATCTGAGGAAACCCTTTCTAAGCAGACAAGTACATAAGGAACCATAAAGATGGGTAGATTGGATTACCTAAAAATTAAGAACTTCTTTATGCCCAAAAAGCAAATACTACAAACTGAGATGTGTGTGTGTGTGTGTGTGTGTGTGTGTGTGTGTGTGTGTGTGCGCGCGCGCGTGTTAAGGGGTTACTATCCACAATATTTAAGACACTGTCCTAAGGAAAAAAAAAAGAAAGGAAAACAGCATCCCAATAGAAACAGAACAAAAAAAAAAAGTAAAAAGGGAATTCACAAAAGTAAATACATATAAACAAAAATGCTTACCCTCCCTGATAATTAAAAACTATAAAGTAGAACAAAGTAACATTTCTACCTATCATATAGTTTAATATTATTTTTACAAAAACAACAGATGACCCTCAGTGTAGGCACCCATGTGGGTAAATGATTGCTCATTCTGGTGAATGCTTAAATAGAGCTGCAAAACCTTCTTTTTGAGGGAATGGGATTATAATTTGATGACATGTATCAACAGATTTTTTTTTTTTAAAGTGCCGTGTCTTTGACAGAGCAATTCTGGAATTTTGTCCTAAGGAAATAATCAGAGGTATGCACCAGAATTATATGCAAGGATATAAATGCCCAAAAATAAACTTAAGTAAGATCTGATACGAATTTTGATAGAATGGGAAAAATATAATTCATATTTAGAAGAATAATCAGCAATATGGGGAAACATTTCTGATACTTTGAGTGAATAAAAAAATATGCTATTAACAGTGCCTAAAGTATAATTCTGTTTTGTTAAAGAACTATATATGAATGCATTGAAAAAATGATTGAAAGATATGCTTTGCTGTATTTTCTAAAAGTTCTATAACAAATATATTGCATTTATAACCAAAAATCTCCTGAAATAACAGTAACAGACAAGAATCACATTCCTGTCCTATTTCCAAAAGCACTTCAACACACTTGTATATTGGGCTCATACGAACTGTTTCAATAATAAAGGTAAATCAAATCTTCTGCATTATATCTCATTTAAAGAATGGACCCATTATGACCAGATCCGTTATAATACTCCAAAGTATATAATTGCTAGAAAAAGGCCTCTGTTCCTGTCCTGGTTCAAACCAAAAGGCAACCTCAGGCAAATTACCTTTCTCAATCTTTTCTCATCCATAAAAATGGCATAATAACAACCTAAGCTAGCCTATATGCTTCACCAGCCTTACTGGGAGAATTAAATGAGATAATGTATCTTTTAACAATCACAATGATTAGTCAAGTCCATAAAAATGTTAGATGATTAAAAAATACAGGAGACACTTAAAATGCTAGAATGAACCTTCAAAGTTTTGTCTGACATTTCATTACAGAGTTCAGGACAACAAAAGAAGAAACTCAGAGTATATGTTTTATATTGGAAGCTCCCAGGAAATACAGCTGTCTTTGTCTCATATCCCCTTCGGTGATGAGAACAGTGCCTTAAAGAACATAGCAGGGGTATGAACAATAACTGAAGTATTGAACTGAAATAACTTATGACGTAAATCAAGACAGCAATAACAAACTATTCGCTATTAGGACTGAACAACCTAAGAAATATGTATTTCTAGGAAAGCACCTGGATATCCATTTCTGTCTATATCCGTGGCTCCTTTCATTGAATAGCCAAAGCTTGGTGGCATGCTTCGAGCAGCCCACTTCCCTTCAAGGATTTGAGACGGTACTGCATTCAAGCCTGTTAATCTTCCATTGAAAATATAAACAATTCCTTTTTTATCTTCACCCCCATAGGGAGCAGCAATGGCAATATCTGTGGGAAGGAAGGAAGGGAGGGGGAAGATTGGAGAGAAACAAGAAGGAAGAGAAGGAGGAGGAGGAGGAAGGGAGAAGGAAAGGAGAGGAGGAGAGCAAGGGCAGAGAGAGGGAAGTCTTAGTATTACTATTTATATGGCAAAGATCTTAATGCAGTTATCTTCCTTTCCCAAGTTCCCCTTACAGCACTTTGCTTTTAGGGAAGACCTACATTAGTACCTGTTTTTGCCAACTGAAAAAAATCTGAAGAGGATTCACTTTTACAAAGAAAAGCAAAACTAGCATTCAGCGTTTGTTTTACAATGAACCGTTCTAAGAGTTGCCTGCTCCCCGAGCAGCAGGAGGGGCACCCTGAGCTCCTTCCCTGGGAACCACAGCCAACTTCTCAGCATCAAGCTGCCTGTAGCGCTCAACGGTGCCTGTGAGCATCTATGCTTTATCTCAACTTATTCTTTGCATCCATTAGCAAGATGTGTCCTAAGGTATCACAAAACCCTGAGAGTGGTTCCTTTTTGGGTCTGGGAAATTTGGGGGGTTTGGAAAAATTTTCCATATACATCACATTAATGATAATTGCTTCTTCACTTGAATACCACTTCTGCTAATGAAAGTTTTCATGGGAAGACTCCACTTTCGGACAGCAGGGCGAAACCTGTATTCATACAACCCACTTACCACAATAAATACTGATTCAAAGTTTAGCAGAATACTCTTTATTCCAAAGCAACGATCTAATTCAAGGAGATTCAAGCAAAACTATGTCGAAATGACATTAACTTGGAGCCAGATATTCTGGGTATGACCTTGAACAAATCACTTAACCTTTCTGGACCTCAAAATACTTCATCCTTAAAATGGAAGGGGGGGGGGACACGTCAAAAGATTCATCTAAGGTTCATTCCAGCTCTCAAAACTCTAATTTAGGTGGGCATGGTTTTTGTTTTTTGAAACTGCAGTCTGGCTCAGAAATTTGAAAGTTATGACTTCATCTCCATCTTGCTCAACTTATATTAAGATAACACAAGCAAATAAGAAGTTTGAAATTCTTCCAAAAAAGAAAAAAGAGAGAAAAATGGTCACTATAACCTTTTGAAACTCTGAAATACATTACAAATATGCTCACTTCCCTGTCTCTGCTGGTACTATCCTAGAGAAGCCATTCTCATCCTTTCCCTGGAGCCCTAAAGCAGCCTGAGTGGCTCCCACTTCTGTTCTTGCCCCTAAAATCCACTCTCCTCAAAACGGCCAAAGGTTAATATTGCCACCTTCGTTCTTAAAATCCTTCATTTCCCAAAGCATTTAAACACTACCTGATTTGTGTAGTCATTCCACCAGTGCTCCCCACCCTCCCCTACCACCCCAGTTCTAGCCCTCACTCACCCTTCCTATCAATCCTGACCTTTTCCTCTGTTCCTTAAACACACCAAGCTAGTACCCATGTTTGGATTTACACTTGCTGCTCCCTGTGCCTTAACAGCTCTTGCTCCAGGGCTTTTCAAGCTCTGCTCCTTCGGTTTATCCAAATCATAGATCAAATGTCATCGTATCAGAGAGGTTCTTTTTCCCTGACAACAAAGTCATGCACTCTCCCTTCTCACTTACACTGTCTAGGCACTATCACATTAACCTGCCTTTTTTTTTTTGTTTTAACCCACAGCGTTTATCACTACCTGAATTTCCCCCATTATGTATTTACTTTGTGGGTCTTCCATGAAACATAGGCTTCACAAGAGCAAGGATGTGTCCATCTTGCCTGTGACAGCCACTATGCGCCAGTCATTCCAAACTGCCTCACTTATACCTTCCCATACACAAACTGCTTCCGGCCTCCTTGATGCTGCATCTCCTGAGACACCAGACACCTTGATCACTTATCTTTAATGTAAGAGCATTATGCCCAGCATTATCCCAAACACGGTGCTGATTGCCTTCTAATGTTTACATAAAAGTTGCCCCTATTGATGCTAAATTCCTTAAGGACATGGATGGGCTCTAATTTATCCTGTCATTTTTAGCACTTGGAATAGGGCATGGTGTGCAGTAAGGACCAACTAAGAATTTGTTATTCTTCAAAAAAAAACAGTAGTATTTAAGTTAAATAAGAGTCCTTCTTTTTTCTTTTTTAAGTTTCAAAGGTAGGCATAACTTCTAAATTGACACAGGCATTAAGAACGCATTTATCAAAGCACCTGGGTGGCTCAGTTGGTTGAGCGTCCGACTTTAGCTCAGGTCATGATCTCACGGCTTGTAAGTTCGAGCCCCGTGTTGGGCTCTGTGCTGACAACTCGGAGCCTGAAGCCTGCTTCGGATTCTGTGTCTCCCTCTCTCTCTGCCCCTCCCCACACATGCTCTGTCTCTGTCTCTCAAAAATAAGTAAATGTCAAAAAAAATTTTTTAAATATATATTTATCAAAATATAATTTCCCAACAGAAGACAACTCTAGTGTTGAAAAACCATTTAACAAAAATTATCTTTAACTTTTCTAAACTTCTCATTATTTTATATATCCTAATTATCTTCTTGTTTTCTTGGCTGGCATCTGTCCAGTCTGGAAAGCCCTACTTTTTCACACAACTGATTTCTTCCTTTAATCATTTTAGTTGCTCTTTTCTGTGTTTTTTTCCACTCTTTCTGGAGGAGTATTGACAAAAACTGCACCTTATACATAACGTATACAAAACATAACTTCACTGTTTTGTTTTCAGTGTCCCTCTTAATGATACCTAAGGTTTTCATAGTGGGTGTAGGTAGAAATGGGGGAATATAGGATGAACAGCTTAACAAAGGGTTAATGTCATCAGGCTTACACAAAGAAAAGATCCAGGTTATAACTAACAGTTCATATTATATATATAAAATATAGATACATATAAACTGTAAGTATATATAAATAGTTGCATAAATACAGATCAGATCATTTTCCACTCAAGATACCATCATTCACAAGCCACTATTTGAGGCAATAAGACTCCAGGAGAAACTTGGGGAGAACAAAATCATCCTTTCTGGTATCCATTTCTAGAAGTAAAATCTGTTTGTCAAATCTCTGTAAAACTTCATTATTTTTTATCTGTTGTTTATAATTATTGTATTCACTGGTAACACAGTTTGATAAAAATGTAGAAAATGGAATGAGTTGTTGGCCAGATCATAATACTAAGGAAACTTCCTTTAAAGTGGCTGGAATACCCTTAAGACAAGGTGATGGCAAACATGCCAGGCTCTCCCCGAAACCCCAGAGGCAGCGGCCCTGCTATAGCAAGGCAGAACCTCAAATTTGGCCCTGTGTTTTCTAAGTCGTTTTGTTATCAATAAGTAATAGCTTGCTCTGTTCTACAGTATTCTTTTCAAGTTCTATCTTAAACTTTATACCAGAGTTCCTTTGATTTAAGTTCTCTTGGTAGTACAAATCTTTAGGACTCTATTTTAGGCAGCAAGATGTTTCTGTGAACAGTTCTTACTAACACTGAAAACATCTAGAGCTAAGGTTAGAAATGGCACTCCCAGTCATGACACAGAACTACCCATGAGGTAGGAGTAGAGTAGTCTTGAAGCCTAAAAGGTGTTTTCTTTTTCCACCACAACTTGGAAGATATAAAATTCAACTGTATTTTTGAAGTTTTCTCTTTAACTTATAACTTTAAATTTTAAGGGGCATACCCCTATATATGATCAATTATTCAAAAAACCAAAAGTTCAACTTTCTATTCTGAGAGTTTTGTACCAGTATTTCTTTTTTTAAGGGGCGCCTGAGTGGCTCAGTCAGTTAAGCGTCCAATTTCAGCTCAGGTCATGATCTCACGGTTTGTGAGTTTGAGCCCCATGTTGGGCTCTGGGCTGACAGCTCAGAGCCTGGAGCCCGCTTCAGATTCTGGGTCTCCCTCTGTCTGCCCCTCTGCTGCTTGCACTCTGTCTCTTGCATTGTCTCAAAAATAAATAAACATTAAAAAAAAATTTTTTTTAAATCTTGATAATTTATAATCTATATTTTACTCTAAGTTAAAAGTCACTTTGATTTTTAAAGATATCTACAGATATTGGAGTGCCTGGATGGCTCAGTTGGTTAAGCAACCAACTCTTGATTTCAGCTCAGGTCATGATCTCACAGTTTGTGAGATAGAGCCTTATTTTGGGCTCGGAGCTGACGGCGTGGAGCCTGCTTGGGATTCTTTCTCCCTCTCCCTCTTCCCCTGTCCCATTCTCACACACGCCCATGTGCACACATGTTCTCTCTCTATATATAAATAAACTTAAAAAAATAAAGAAATTATTAAATGGGGCTATTATAAAACAATGAGCTTATATTTTTTACTTGCCCTCACGAAGGGAGTTATAACATCCTTCAGAACTCTCAGGACTTCTCAGATAGCCACAACAAAGTTATGGCTTTAAACATATTAAAGGCAAATCGTACCTCTAAGGGATGCAATTAGAGTCAACATTGCCTTGACAATGTGCCTGCGTGCATTTTTTACATTTGTATCCAAATGGACAGTAGAGGGCACTGCTGCTAAGCAGGACAGAGACAACAAATCACCAGCTTACTCTGGGCTCCCTGGGAATGCAAATTTCCTTCAGAATTTAACCATTCCAAAATTCTAATTTGAGGCTGTATGAATAATAACTTATAAGAATAATTTTTTTTAAAGTTTGCTCAGATTTTTAAGGAAGAAGAGCAACTGTCGTTTAACTTGGAGTCACTATCAATCCAGTGCTTCCTTCCAGGAAGGAGGTTTGCTCGTATGAACAACCACAGAGGAAGGTACAAGACTTTTCCAGGTAGACACAGAAAATTATGGACCCACAATTACTGAACTTTGTTGATCTTACCATTGAAGCCATCCTGGTCCAGATCCCCCAAAGGTGCTATGGCACTGCCGAACCTCGCAAAGACCTCAAACCCATTCAGCTTGGTCGTCTGGAAGTCTCCTGAAGGTCTTTGCAGGGACACTGAAACCTGTCCTACCTCTTGGAGTTTGCCATCTGAGCCACGATCCATGAAGAGAGGGGCTCCAATAAACACATCTGCGTAACTAAAAGAGCAGAACCTCTTTCACCAACGCAAGATCAAATTCCACCTGTTAATAAAAAACTCAATTTCCCTCTTTCCACATCTCTCATAACCAAACTAAAGCAAAAAATCATTTCAAATTCAAATCTTCCTTCAACTCTTTTAAGAAACTATGAGTAATTCATAAAAATTACTTTATTCCTTCATATCATAAAAGCTACTGAAAGAAATTATGAACATCATAGAGGTTTTCTCATATTCACGAGAAACAGATTAGAAAGGGGACAGAGAAACAGAAGAAAAAATGTTTAATTTTGGCAAAGCATTCATAAACATGAGAGGAAAACTGTTTCTGGAAACATCTTTTTAAACTTACTCATCCCCATTAATGTCAGTGGCAGCGACAGAAAATCCAAAATATGCAGCCATCTGGATAACAAAAAGAAAATGAAATGTTTACGTTTCATCCAACTAGCTTTGACAGTTAATATTTATTGTATATTTAATCAAACGGAAAAGGTTTTTTTTTTTTCTCTGCACATAGTTTCAATCTAAATTTCTTCTCTTTTGGGGGCACCTGGGTGGCTCAGTTGGTTAAGCGTCTGACTTTGGCTCAGGTCATGACCTCACCGTTTGTGAGTTTGAGCCCAGTGTCAGGCTCTGTGCTGACAGCTCAGAGCCTGGAGCCTGCCTCACATTCTGTGTCTCCCTCTCTCTGCCCTTCCTCTGCTCATGCGTGCACATGCACGCACTCTCTCTCTCTCTCTCAAAAGTAAACATTAAAAAAAAAATTAAAAAATAAATAAGTAAATAAATTTCTTCTCTTTTGTTTATTCTACCAACACAATCAGGTAATGAGGCATTTTTATTTCCCTAGATTTATAGGCAAAACATATCCCGTGTATATCATTTCAGTGTCTTCAACACATGCCGCTTAAGTCTAAGCATAACTAATGCTCCTTCCCAGGCCTAACCTATTATCACCCTTCTTCTCCTCTGCCCCCAAAATGTCATACATACACCATCAGAAAGATACATAGTCACAGACAGAAGTTTTAACTGAGCCCAAGAAGTTATCAGTGGGAGTCTATGCAGTAAAGATAATAGATAATAATTATTAATAGATCATAACTGGCTCTCCCTATGTGACCACTGCTACTCTCAAGAAATTACTGTTTAGAAAGATATTGGAATGACTTTGTTCTTGTCTCACATCTCATCTGATTACTTGCCAATAGCTTTGCTTTTGAGTTATACACAGTACAACTAGTTTTGGGTTTATTACAGGATTATGGGAAGGGAGAAGGAATGTCCTTTCCTCCACTACAGAAGACTGCTAGACATCACAGACAGAGCAGACTGGCTGGAAATAAACCTGAAAAGAAAAGTTCTAAACACAGCCCAACATGCAAAGCAAAACTAGGAGAGATGACATTTTAAAGATGAACTAAGGTGAGGAATGAGTCAACAAACCACAGACAGGAAAGTTAGCAAAAGCTTCCAAATTTTGACTGGTGGAGATATCAGGAAGGAATGATATGGGAGATTCCTACATCATCTATTTTGGGTTGACAGAGTATAAGTGAAGAAAATGAAAGGTGAAGTCTGTATCCGATTGCAAGACCAGAGCATGTGTAATAAAATGTATTGTATTTACAGTGCAATTTAAGAGAATACTATTTTGGGGTCTTAACCTTGCAAGGTGTTCGGCCTGAAAGTGTAAAGAAAGGGCATTTACTTAGACAAGTTTTAAAATGTTTTCATTTGATTTGTTACTACAACCCATAAGAAAGTTACCAGTACCCCTATTTTTACAAATGACCCACCAGATTTACAGTGGCATATACCTTGTCCAATGCAGTTAAGACTGAGAATGAAGAGCTCAGGTCTGTCCTAAAGCAAAGCCCATGTTCCTCCCGCCCCACAGCAATAAAGAAAGCATCATGGACTGAGTACGTGATCCAGAGACATACATGGGCATCTGACAGGAGAAGGTGCTTGAGGTCAAGAAGTCAAAACCTCACAAAGGGATAACCACCCCCTGCCATGACTCTAACGGGCTGTCAACTGCGGGCCATTTGTTCTGTGCTGTGAACCAACACTGACCGCTACACGTGGGATGAGGTTTCTGGGGGCTGAAAGTCTACTTCCTCATCCTATCAATCCTCTTGCAAAGCCCAAAAATCTCTACTGAATAAGAAGTGGGCTTGAATCCCAGATCTGCCACCTGGGATATAATTATTTTTTCTGTAGCTACTGATTTTTCCTTTGCCATTACTAACTGGGCATTTAATTCTCTGAGATATACGAAACAAAATGTTATAAAATGCCTGTACCTGCAGAGAATGTCTAGTGCCTAATAGTACTACTTTTTAACTGAAGAATGTTTTATTTCTTGAACTACAAATGAAGTTTACTGATGACATCTATAATATACACATCTGTGCCATGCTTCGTTTTGCATCGAAAAAAAAAAATGAAAGGGCATAGATCATTCCTTAAAGGAGAATTTAATGTCATCAGCAAAGAAAAAAGGAAGTTTTTGTGGTTTTGTGTTTTTGACATGTATGTGTGCAGTTTGTGGATTTCCTTAAAAAACAAGCCATCATGTGCAATTACAAAAGGCTTTGTTTACACAAATTACTCTGGTTGAAACAAAGGTGAATTCTTTAAAGCCTATTTTACATTTACAACATTGAATATTAAACCAATATTCATTACATATTCAACGTAAACCATTATGATACTTACAAGAAAAGTTTTAAGACATTGTTACAAAATGCTGATGTGGGAAAAAAAAAAAAAAACATTTTAAAAGCATACCTGCTCACCAGTAAAATTGTGTAAGGAGGACATGTTTTTCCCATCATAAATATAAACCTGTGGAGGAAAAACAAAAGCATATGAAATATAATAAAATATAAGATAACCTAGAGATTTTTTTTTAGATTCCTTTTAATTTTCCTACCATTCCCAAAGTCCTTGCTGCTCTTGGAACGCCTGAAACAAAGTCTGAAACAAAACAAAACAAAATAAAACATAATAACTCATATTCAAGACCAATACTGAAAACTGTAGGAGGAAATGGATATCTCAGAAAGCTTTAAGTTCTGTTTTGTTATTTCAGTAGAAAACAACAACAACAAAAATTCTTTAATGGTACTCCATAATAAATGGCCATAGTATTTTTTAACAAGATCAAATCCTTACAAAATACAGGAAGATTCTTGAGAACTCTCAAAGAAATGCATGTGTGCCCTCAGGAATTTGTAATCTTATTAAAAAGAGAACAGCTAAGATCAAGTGACCTAAGAACAAAGGAAAGGCAGTGACACCGAAATGTGGTCAAAATCAGGTGAAGTCTGTGATTCATAAATTGAGTTCTGAAGGGAGATGGATGGACAGACAGAGGATGAGGTAACAATCTTACATACAGAGCCCAGAAAGTTACAAGTTATGTCTACAGGAAGAAGGAACTAAGACCCCCCAAGAGGACCAAATCTGCTGAAAAGCAAGAAGGAAGGAGCTGAAGAAAAACTGAAACGCCAAGGGCAGGAAAGGAGTGGATGGGGAAAAACAAAGGGGCACTCAGCAACTGGCTGGTTCAACTTTCAGCAGCTGCAGATAAAGTTTAATGTAGACCAACCTTACATCAATGTACTAACATCTCCCCATTTCTGTTACATTCTATAACAATGGTTTCAAAACCCTTTAACTGCTGAGGTTTTGCAATGTTACCTGTTTTGAATGTTTAGTCTATACTTTTTAAGAAGGGGTAAATATAATTCAAGTGTATCATACCATCGATGCCATCACCATTGAAATCTCCGACAGCCACGGAATAACCTGAATAGGAAGAACAAAATGTGAAACTCCATCAAGGCACAGTCACCTACGGCATACTTGCTGAGTAGGCTTCCCTTGAAAATATTATCAAGAAGGATTGACCCTTGAACCATGGGTTTGAGCTACACAGGTATACTAATACACAGGTTTTTTTTCAATAAATATAGTGCAGTACTGTAAATGTATATTTTCTTCCTTATGGTTTTCTTAACATTTTCTTTTCTCTAGCTTACTTTGTTGTAAGAATACAGTATATAATACACATGACATACAAAATATGTCTTAATTCACTATGTCATTACTAAGGCTTCCAGTCAACAGTAGGCTATTAGATTTTGGGGGAGTCAAAAGTTATATGTGGGGCTCCTGAATGGCTCAGTTGGTTAAGCATCTGACTCTTGGTTTCGGCTCAGGTCATGATCTCATGATTTGTGAGATCAAGCTCCACATCAAGCTCTGTGCTGACAACATGGAGCCTGCTTGGGATTCTCTCCTCCCCCGCCCCACGCTCCTCCCTTGCTTGGTCTCACTCTCAAAATAAATAAATACATAAACATTTTTTAAAAAGTTACATGCAGATTGTCAACTGTGCAAGGGATTGGTGCACCTAAGTCATACACTGCTCAAGGGTCAACACAATTCCTTTAGTTATGCAGTATTTTGTTCTCTAGAGGTAACAGATGCATATGTACATGCTAAATGAATCTAAAGGAAATAGTTAAACCCTAAAATAGTATTTTTCCATTAGAAAAATAAGACGTTAATCAACTTCACAAAGGAGTCAGTTAAAAATGGTAAATTTCTCATAGATACAGAGTAGAGATTAGAGGTTAGCAGAGGCAGGGGATAAAAGGTGGGCAAAATGCATGAAGGTGGTCAAAAGGTACAAATGTGCACTTATAAATAAGTCATGTGATATAACCTAGAGGATGGTGACTAACTAATACAACTATGTTGTATATTGAAAGAGTAGAATTTAAACGTTCCCATTACAAGAAAAACATCTGTAGCTGTGTATGATAATGAATATTAACTACACTTATTGTGAGCATCATTTCACAGTATATAAAAATATCAAATCATTATGTTGTATACCTAAAAGTAATATAATATTACAAGTCAACTGTATCTCAATTTTAGAAAAACAGGGTAAATCTGTAATTTATCTTAAAGGAGCAAAAAATAACATATTTTTTTCAATCAGCAAAGTACTACTGCTGTCCTAAGTCCTTGGTTTAAAGAGTAAGAGAAACCTAAAGGGAGAAAACAAAACTCAATAAACTTTAAAGACCAAAGTTTAACACAGTGAATAACAGAGAATAGAAGCTTAGGAGTCAGACTGCCTGGGTTTGAATATTAGAACAGCAAGTTACTAAGTGAGTGACTTCAGGCAAGTTATTTTGCCTTTTTGTGCCTGAATTTCTTTACCTACAAAATAGGGATAATAGCAGTACACTGTCACAGACCTGTTGTAAGGATTAAATAAATTAATACAGATAAAGCATACTTAGAACAATGCCTAGAATACATAAGCACACTTTAAAAGTTATCTATTACTATTAATTGTTGTATAAATAATCACTCCTAAATTTCAACTACTGAAATATAACATAACCTAAGTATTCATTAACAATTTGAAGTTATGTTCCTGTTCCTTATATTTAAAAAAAATTCAACATAAAAGATTGTCCTGCTTAAAGCAGCATATGCAAATACAGGGCAAATACACTGCAACTCCATATAATGAATCCATATTTTGGTTTTACTTACCCAAGTAACTGTCATCAAAAATAGCTTGAGCAGTCCGAGTTGCCAACTGGTTATTATACTGGATGCTGTAAACTTTGGGGTCATATTTAGATACAATTTCTGCCACTTGATCCGAAATGAGCTGACCTGAAAAATATATATATATAATAACTTTCTAATGGGAATTTATGATGCAGATGATGGATGGTACCAGCACAAGAGTAAATAGCATTCAAGGGGTGCCCAGCTGGCTCAGTCGGTGGAGCATGTGACCCTTGGTCTCAGGGTCGTGAGTTTGAGCCCCACACTGGGTGTAGAGATTACTTAAATATACAATCTTTAAAAAAAGAGAGATTGGTATTTCTAATTATTAGCCTTAAATAACTCTTCATAATGCTCAATCTGAAAGTTGATGTTCTGTTCAAGCTAGTTCTTAAAATTAGTCACTGCTAGGAGTGCCTGGGTGGCTCAGTGGGTTAAGCATCCAACTTCAGTTCAGGTCATAATCTCAAGGTCTGAGAGTTCAAGCTCAGCGTCAGGCTCTATGCTGACAGCTCAGAACTCGGAGCCTACTTCAGAGTCTGTCTCCCTCTCTCTGCCCCTCCCCCACTCACCCTCTGTCTCTCTCTCAAAAATAAATAAACATTAAAAAAATGTTTAAAAAAAAGAGTTTGAAAATCTACTGAAATAATTACGTTTACTGTTATAAGAATGAATCGATTGTTTTTTTCCACAAATTATTTGGATACCTTTATGAAGAGGCCTGAATGGGTGAGTTCACTTTTCTTCACAACCTTAAGGTAGCCAAGAAATCTAAAGCACTACACAAAAATCAGATTGTTCCCGACCCCAAGAAAAGTTGGCTGACTTATCAAAATGCCATCTCCATACATGAAGAACATAATCTCCTCATTTCTGCTGTTTCAGAAAAAAACCTCATAGCCAACATTTATCAGTCTGTTGCAATCTGTCCAGTCACAAAGGTTTAGTTTAAAGGTAGGAACACTTTCTGTTTGGATCAATAATTTATCCTCTGTGCCTAAACAGACCTAACACATAGCAGGAATTCAATAAATATTTCTTGAATCAAAGAACACAGGAAAATTCTATCATCTCTTTTGAGTAAAACATTACAATTTTCTCTATTCGTATAGAGATAATTCTGAGATCTGTGGAAAAATTCATTCTGACATACCTATTAATTCAGGGTAAAACTGGATGATTTTAATCTCATTAGAACAAAATATTCTCTGCCCAGCTACTGAGTCTTTCAGTTACATTTCCTAGACCATTTACTAATAAAACTCAAATCAACATGGTATTGATTGTATCTGTCCTAATTTTTAAATAGGAATGAATACAGACACTGTATAATACTCAAGGTATTAAAAAAACTCGTCATTTAAACATGTTCACAGCTGTGTCTCTTAAAAAGGCAGAGATAACTATCAGTCCTGACTGAGAATTACAAAATCAGTCTTTGGTTCCCAGGCATCCCAGCAGACACTTCCCTCCCCTCCACCGAATTACATAACTAGCAATGGAGAAGAAAAATAATTCCATGTTTTTTCTCTTACTAGAAAGTATTAATCTCATATGCGATTAGAATTATTTTTGTGTTCATTTTAAAACTCGAAAACTGTTTTAATCTCATATGCGATTAGAATTATTTTTGTGTTCATTTTATTTTATTTTTTTTTCCTGAGAAGTGATTGCATTTATTTTTTTTATATATATATGAAATTTATTGACAAATTGGTTTCCATACAACACCCAGTGCTCATCCCAAAAGGTGCCCTCCTCAATACCCATCACCCACCCTCCCCTCCCTCCCACCCCCCATCAACCCTCAGTTTGTTCTCAGTTTTTAACAGTCTCTTATGCTTTGGCTCTCTCCCACTCTAACCTCTTTTTTTTTTTTCCTTCCCCTCCCCCATGGGTTCCTGTTAAGTTTCTCAGGATCCACATAAGAGTGAAACCATATGGTATCTGTCTTTCTGTGTATGGCTTATTTCACTTAGCATCACACTCTCCAGTTCCATCCACGTTGCTACAAAGGGCCATATTTCATTTTTTCTCATTGCCACATAGTACTCCATTGTGTATATATACCACGATTTCTTTATCCATTCATCAGTTGATGGACATTTAGGCTCTTTCCATAATTTGGCTATTGTTGAGAGTGCTGCTATGAACATTGGGGTACAAGTGCCCCTATGCATCAGTACTCCTGTATCCCTTGGATAAATTCCTAGCAGTGCTATTGCTGGGTCATAGGGTAGGTCTATTTTTAATTTTCTGAGGAACCTCCACACTGCTTTCCAGAGCGGCTGCACCAATTTGCATTCTCACCAACAGTGCAAGAGGGTTCCCGTTTCTCCACATCCTCTCCATCTCTAAAACTCAATTAGAATCTTCCTAAATCATTTCGTTTTTCAATAAATGTATATAGTTCACAGGAATCCAAATTCTTTCATTTAGTGTGTCTCACATGCTGATCCATCTTTCCCTGATTTTTCTTTTCTTCATTCCCTCCTTTGTCATCCCTTTCAACTTTTCATTTATTGCTATTTCTCATTCCTTCTTATTGTCTTTCTATCCTATTTTCCCCTTCAGTAAATCTCTTTCTTGAGTTTCCCTTCCTGTGAAACAAAAGCAAGTGTGGGTCTTCCTATGGAAAAGCAAGTAAGGAAAGCACAGTGTAGAATACAGAAGTAAAATTCAGAATTAGAAAGTAACTTGCACATCCATGCAGTCACAGGTTTTTCCAGTTCTTCCAAATACTGATAATGCTTAAATGTCAGAATGCCAAGAAACAAAAGTTCTGACTCTGTGAATAGCATTTATTAGCAGAAAACAAACGTGAATAAATTAAATATATAATTGTGTGTATATAATCATAAATGAAACATAAAGCAAGTAAGCAAATTTAGGTACCTGTTTTCAAACTTTCAGCAAATAATGATGTTATCCATTTGTTCAAATAGTAATTTTATTGGGCCTCCCAGAATGACTGAAGAATGCAGTGTTTTATCTTTATATTGACACCAGTTTAATTACATTCTTTTGAAATTTCCTAACACCCACTATTTTAAAAGCTCCCCAAAACAAAGAAGTCATTCATGATGTCAATGGTTAATGAGAAAATAACCATTTAAATATTCTAATGAACAAATTGGAAATACTTTAAAACCATGAGCTTTCCGAATACCACAATTTGCCTGAATAGATCCGTTCCACACACTTCCTAATGTTTACACTATAGACTCTAGAGTACAGAGACAAGAAAGCATGTATCACAGACAATAAAAATAAATTGTTTTAAATTACTTTGTAGATTTACTTTATAATTTACTTTAAACATATTGTTTACTTTCTACTAAAAATATATATAATATATATTATGTATTATACTATGCCACAGATTTTCTATATATTATATTATATATAGGATGTTACAGTGCTTTTTTAAAAAAAAATACTGTGAAACAGATAGCAATTACACATTTAAATTGTATTTCTCAATTTCTTTCTTTAAAATAATTCGAAAAATCATATAGGCACATGGTAAGCCAAGCAAGCATTAAACACAATCATTACTGAGTAATTTAAAAAATATTATCCTAGGGGTGCTTGGGTGGCTCAGTCGACTAAGCATATGACTCTTCACTACTGATTTCTGCTCAGGTCATGATCTCATGGTTAGTGAGATCGAGTCCCATGTAGGGCTCTGCATTGACCATATGGAGCCTGCTTGGGATGTTCTCTCTCCTCTCTCTCTGCCCCTCTCCCTACTCATGCTCGCTCCCTCTCTCTCTCTCTCTCTCCCTCTCTCTCTCTCAAAATAAATAAATAACTTTAAAAAAATATATCAACCTACCTTGCCAATAAAAGCTACCAGGACCACCAAGAAGTACTCTGTCAGCCTAGATTAAATCAAACAACAAAAAAACACATATTTAAAAATAGGTAGATTTAAAAACTGAAAGCAATGTAATACCCACAAAAGCCATATATATATATATATGTGATATTTAATACACATAAAAGCTATATAAACATAAAACAAAATCACAAATCTCAAACTCTCCTAACTCATTTTCAGTAAATTTTCATTGTACTTTTCTAAAATACAATAAAAAATGTTTTAAAAGTTATGACTATTAATATATGAAAATATACAAATATATACACACATTGATTCTATAGATCTGGCTGGTTCGCAACTTGTTAGGAAGTACTACTATAAAATATTTTTGAGTTATAATAAAACAAAAAGTCATTAATTTTGTATCTTACATTTGTGACTATATAGGCAAATTTTCTTTCTAGTTATCATTAAAATTTTTTTGGCTAGAGATGCCTCGGGAAGCTCAGTCAAGTATGTGACGCTTGGTTTTGGCTCGGGTCATGATCCCAGGGTTGTGGGATCGAGCACCATGTTGGGCTCTGTGCTGGGTATGGAGCCTGCTTGGGATTCTCATTCTCTCTCTCTCTCTCTCTCTCTCTCTCTCTCTCTCTCTCTCTCCCCCCCCTCCCCCGCCCTCCCCTGCTCACACACTCTCTCTCTCTAAAATAAAATTAAAAAAAAATTTTTTTTAATGCTTTGAGAGCACCTGAGTGGCTCAGTCAGGCATCTGACTATTGATTTCGGCTCAGGTCATGATCTCACAGTTCATGAGTTCGAGCCTCGCATCCAGCTCCGTGCTGACAGTGTGGACCCTGCTTGGGATTCTCTCTCTCTCACTCTCTCTCTGCCCCTTCTCTCAAAATAAATAAACTCAAAAAAAAAAAAATACATAAAAGAAAGAACTTTTAAATTCTTTGGCTAATGAAAAATTATTTTTAGTGTCTTGCAGATCTAAACAGGAATGAAGTTAGAAGGTAAATTTTTCAGGGTATATAATATATACAATTTACACTTGACTAGCATTTCTTGTATCTGTAACCAACTATAAGTATCTAATTCAAGATAACTGTATTTAGTGTTTGAGCATAATGTTTTGGACATTTCCTCCCCCTTGGAGACAAAAAACGTAATTCTTCCCCACCAAACATACATATAGCCCTTTCAAGCTTTCAACAGACAATTTCCTGTCCTGGCTATGTAAAAGGTACTTCTAAGTTGTCTGCTGTAAAATGACACCTTTTTTCCAGAAATGAGTTAAAGAAAGTAAATAACTAATTTAGTAGTGAATGGTTGCTATATGAGAATATTTCTGGGGTTATAGTTGCATAAGCATAGGTACAGAAAACATAGGGATTTTTTAAAATATAACACCTCTTTGAAAATATATCATGGAAGTTTAACCTAATATTATTAATATACTTTACCTCTCTTTGTTTTGCTTCCTCAAATTTTGAATTATGAGTAATTATGAGTAAATTTTGAATTATGAGTTTCAAATTGAATGACTTAAATCAATTATGTAATAAGGAAAGTTAACTGTAATTATAGTCCCAGTCTAGAAAAAAATTTTTTTAAATAAAGATAAAATATAAATTAAAAAAAACAAGAAAATGCTTTATTAATTTTCTGAATTACATGATTGTAGTTTATATCATTTTAATAAATTTATGGCATTTGTTGCTCACACTTTCTAAGAAAGCCATATTAAGTTTTCCAAGGAAGCTCTATTTTTAATTAATATATTTGAGATTTCTATCTCAAATAGAGAAATTAATATTCTCAATTTTATATTCAAGATTTTCACATATCTCACCAAAAAAATCCCCACATACACAAAAGAAAATGACATAAGGAAAAGTATTTAAGAAAAATTTCCCTTGAAAACATAAACTGAATTGTTATTTCAGGAAAAAAGATAAAAACTGTCAACTCTGGAGAGCATGCTCGCTTAGTTAAAAATACAGAGTCACGCATCTGAGATGTTTCACAATAATTAAGCTGCTTCAGCTTTACTTGGTGCCTGTAGGCACATAATAGATGGCAAGCATGCATGTTTCTGAGCTTTTATGTAACTAAACTCTAATTCTGTAATCAAGCTCCCAGTGACAGCTTTTGTGAATTTCAATCAAAAAGACAAAACTTTAGTACTATATAAATTTATCTAATTAGAAATTTTAATATAAAGTCATAATAGTTATCTGTCATCTACTGAGATCTTTTAGTGTCCCCCACTCTCATTCTGATGTCTATTTCAAATAGGCAACGTCCACTAGGGAGAGAATATGAGGCAAAGAATATCAAAATGCATGGGACATTTTTATTAGGTGTTTTCATAGAACAGGTAATAATTATAAAGAAGCTGAAGTATTGAGCAAGTAATTTTTAACAATGGTTTAGATAATGAGGTAGATCTGAATCTCATTCAGTCTTAAATGAAAACTTACTTTGGTAAAATCAATGCTGAATCCTCCTTGACAAAATCCCTGTCCATCAGCATCAATATTTTCTAAAATAAAAAGATTGGAAATATACACAAACCCAAAAACAAACAAATGACATAAAACAAAACATGAGAAAAATCTGTATCACTGTAATCATAAGATAATGTATTGTTGAACTGGGAGTGTCCATTCAATGTGGCATTTAATGAATTATTATCACACTCTAAAAAAGTTACTGTGCATTTTTACCAGCACCATTCTCTCAGATAATGGCAATAGAGAGAGATCAATGTATCTGGAATGGTCACCAGGAAATAGAAACATCACCTAAGATGGTAGATTTCAAACTTATTTTTAACCATAACCCACAGCAAGACTATATTTTATATCACAGTCCATATAACCCAACATGTATGTTATTGTATGTGTGTATAACAGATACATGAATAAGACAAAATTTCACAAAACTATCACTATTACCATGGACAATATATTCTGATACTTTCTATTTTATTTCACTCCTTTTAAAAAAGAATTACTGGTTATGATCCACTATTCTGATTTCATGAAACAAAGATGAGTTGTGATCTACAAGTAAAATTCCAGTTTGAATTTGAAATTCCAGTTAGCACTCTACAAATTTATTATGAATACCAGTAAAGAGATACATGCACTCCTAATACATACTGACTACACACACATTTTACAGCCAACAACAACAACAACAACAACAACAAATCTATTAAAAACGTACTTCAGGATTTTGGGAGAGGGCCAGACCCTAACTTAATATTCAGCAAAGAGCGAAATACAAAACTATCTTCACAACATATTTAGAACTGCAGTCTAATGAAAGTGAACATCTTTAAACACAACACTGACTATTTTCCAAATGATAACAGACTCAACAGTTTGACTCTTTTGTAGTTACCCTTTATTTTGTAGCTCTCACAAGGGGACAATTTCTGGACAAGTAGCCAGTTCATTTAGATTAACCCTAATCATGAGTAAAACTGGACCTAGAACACAGGTAAGGATGAATCTGAAGGCTCTCCCTTGTTTTATTTCAAGGATAACAAGGAACAATAAAAATACTACTCTTTAGTTATCAAGCATTTCCTATAGAGAATTACAATATGTAAGTAATTATGCTTTCGTATTACTAAACTTGCCACCCAAACACAGGAACCAAAAATATCTATTTTCAGTATAACTGAAAGGACAATTTCCAAATATTCCCATCAAAATTTTTGAACCCATTTTAAAACCTGGGAACTGCCCCAAGATTACACACTTAATAACTAAATTTAGAAGTTCTTTTATTAAAGGCCTCAAGAGTGTAATGCTGCCCCAATGTGAATTTTTTTTAACAGGAGGGAATGGGAGAATGTGGGGCTGGGGTTTCCAGTGTCTAGTGAATCATACTGAGGAAGTCTGCTCTGACCTCAAGTTGGCTCTTTATTTCCTTTCTTCAAGTTGTATTTAGGGAACTATTTCAGGCTATTTTTAGAGACATCCCTTTTTGATTATCATACTGTACAGTTATCTCCTTTATTTGGTTTCTCAGAACATCCCAGCAAGAAAACATGACTGTCCTTTAAAATTTTATTAACAGGTACATATTAAACTGAATGTTTATGACAATGTGAAGAATTTTATGTTAACTACAACTATTTCCGTGAAGGCTTTTGTTTTTATTTCTACAGATGAATAATATTTCTCCCATTCATCAAGCCTGACAGCATTATAAATAATATTACTGATTATGATAGTAAGAGCAGTTAATGTTCACAAAGCCCCTTCTGTGAGCCAGGTACTGTATGAAAGCATTTTCCAAGGCATGATCGTTTAAATCTTACAGCAATCCTATGAGAGATACTAGTATTATTCACAATTTACAGAAAAGGAAACTAAGCCTTACAGAAACTTAAGTAACTTGACCACAGTCAACCAGCTAGTAAATAAGAAAGCAAGGATCTGAGCCCAGGTGTGTCCACACCACTAAACTGCACTATCTCAAATCAGCAATGTGCTTGTAATTTCCTGAGTTAACAATCAAGGGGAAAGAAAAGCCAGCTCATTATCATTACTGAGAAAAATCTATGTACAAATGTCATCAGAAAGCGGAAGGAACAAAGGACTCAGTCTGATCACGGAATTAAGAGCATGTAAGTTAAATGATTTGTGGGTCAGGCACTTTTAGAACAGAAAGTCATCTGGCCTATTGTGTAAAGCCATTAGGTCACAGATAGTTATGAAAAGCCAAAAGCAAACATAATCAGGAACAAGGAAAATTTTTCACAGACAATGAAGTTTCATGTCCAGCGTGCCCACACAGGTCATGTTGAAAACAAAAGCAAACAAACAACAACCCCCCACAAACTACCACTACCAAAACAAGCAAAGTTATCAAGAAGTTAGCAACTTAGCCCTTCAAAACTGGCACCCCCATGCAAAATCAATCATTGGTTGAACAATCTATGGAAGCATGAAGAAGATACAAAATACAAAAACTCTATCTCTGAAGTCTTTTAACCAAATCAGTGTTTTACTAATAGTGAAAACAAAGGCCCAGAGTGGTTAAGTGTACCACCAATAGCTATCGCCAGGTTGCTGACAAAATGCTAGAATAAATCCAGGTTCTCAGATTCCCACTCCTGAGCATTTCTTCACCTCTGGTCAAGTTGCTCTTCGTAATTTGGGTCTGTACATAGCTTCATATTTCAAAGTTTGAGCCAAAAAACATGTACAGTGATCAATGGATACTGAAAGCTAGATTTATTAGGATGAAAGGCACTCACTTTGATGTTTTGAGGTTATTCTTTTGCTTTTTCTAAGATTTTAGGTTTTATTATTTGATTAACGATCAGCAAACTTTCTGTGAAGGACCATATGGTAAATATTTCAGACTTAGGGGCCAGCAAGTCTCTGTGGCAACTATTTAACTCTCCCTTTGTAAACAACATGTAAACAAATGGGTGTGGCTGCTTTCCAATAAAATTTTATTTACAAAAAGAGGCTCACAAGCCAGTTTGCTGACCTGATTTGGATGTTAAATAATTTAGAAAATAAGGGTTAAAATGAGTTTATAATTTTTGTGCCTATATTTACAATTTCTGTGCCTAAACCGAATAAGCAAAAGCATTATGTAACAGATACATCATGCAAATACTGCCTTCATCCTTTAAATACATGTTGAGAAAAAAAAAAAAATGGTCATTACAGAAAAGGCAAAATGAAAAAACAACACTAGCCTAATCTAACAGTATATACACATGAATGGATCATTTCTAGAATGCTTGCTTTCAGAAGGGTACCAAGTATTTCACACACCCAGAATTATCCAAACCTGTATTCGTGAAAGCACAATGTATTCTTTAAGGAAAAGCTGTGGTTAACACTGAGGCAATTGAAATGGAAAACATATTCCATTGTTAGTATTTACAAGGGAAGGGCTCCTTTGGAATAAGACAGAACTGGGTTCAAGTCCTCATTAGATCACTCATTACTAAAAGATGTAGGAAAAAATTACTTCCAACAATCTGAATCTCAGTTCCCACATCTATCATGTGAGAATAGGGTGATTTTTACCTTTATGTCCATCACATAAATGGTAAGTTACAAACCTGGCGGGCAAGAGTTAGCTCATTCCACATAGCTATAAAATTACCTTCTCACAATAGCAACATTTTTGCAATACAGAAATTGCAAACACAAATTGAATCCTCACATTTTCCGCATACCAAAAAGACGACAGGACTCTAACCCAGACAGCAACATAAAGGTGGTGATACAGATGGCATCAAACACGGAGTAGAAACCTGCCAGCCTCCTCTGTCCTGTGATGCGGTGTGCTTTCTGACCAATCCAAATAAACAATGCACTTCTAGGGAGGTATCATTCTTTTGATGTTTACTTCTCATAACATGCAGGGTCAAGTCGGTGGGTGAAGAAATAAGCGTTAATAAAACCGTCTGCAGCTTCTTGGAAGTTCAACTGCTTAAAATTTTAAGGACTGAACAGTTCCTTTGGCCTGGTGTCCCAAGTCACCTAACACGGATGAAAAGAATCTAGCAGTTAACAGTCTTACATGTTCTACTTCTGTTCCTGATTCTCTCTACTAAACTATCTGGTGACCAATGGAACATAAAAAAAGAAACAGCCTAAAAAGTGCTCTGGGCTCTGGATATAAATACCATAAGGCACTTCAGTAAGCTATTTTTACATTTCTTGTATAAAGAGGATCTGGAGTGGTGGCCACTGAACAAAGACGGGAAGGCAAAAGAACTGGAATCTCCTTTGGAAAAGCACGATCAAAATTGTAAGGACTCAAAATCACCTTTAGTCACCACATGAATTTCATTTGAAATTTCAAATAGTGTTAGACAACAAAGTGAGATCTTTTGGATCATCAAAAGAAGAGTAAGGTTGATAACAGACTGACAAAGAAACTGACTTAAGAGGAGTGCCTGGCTGGCTCGGTTGGTGGAGTGTGTGACTCTTGATTTCAAGGCTGTGAGTTCAAGCCTCATGGTGGGTGTGGAGATTACTTAAAAATAAAATCTTAAAATAAAATTTGTTTAATTAAAAAAATAATAAAAGGAGGCAAATTCAGACTCAGAGTCCTGAGCTCAATGTTTTACCTTCCTATATAAACTCTGGCTCTTTAAGACATATATATGTCTTAAAGACATACATATGTTATACATACATTATAATATATTATATTATATTATACATACATTATATAATATATCATATTATATTATACATACATTATAATATATTATATTATACATACATTATAATATATCATATTATATTATACATACATTATAATATATTATACTATAATATATATATAATATATTATACATATATTATACATACATTATTAATATAAAGCTCTAGTTCTTAAACTCTGGTATCCATCAAATCGCCTTGAGGAGTTTTCCTAAAAATGCGGGTACACAGGCCTGAGATAGACCTACTGCATCAGCTTCTTTTGTTTTAGGAAGTCCCACATCTGTGTTAGAGAAGGTCAATGGAACATCTTTTGACTAACACAACATGTCTACAATTTCTAGACACACACGCGCACACGCGCGCACACACACACACACACTTTTAACAAATTAGGCTTCCCAACCCTCATTTAAAAGTTGGTACACTTCTTATACATACTTGATCTGCATGGAGCATACTCTACAGTCTTTGCTCCATCCTGAAGAAAGCATGTTCCAACTGGCTCTCTCTCCTGTTTCATTTCAGTCCTCCAGTGGTACAGTGGGGCACAGGCCTGAAATCAAAGGTGGTGGTCCACAACATAAAAATTCCCTGAAAAGATTAGTGTTTCAGACAATCTACACTACCCCAGAATTGAACAACACTTTCTAAGCATTAATAGAAAGTAACCACACCTATCCTATACTACGAATTCCAGATCACAACAGTGATAAGTACCTTTTTCACATATTTCATTTTCAAAATGGCAAAATTATTTCATGTAGCACTTTTTTTGATCAGCACTAAGCTGATCGAATCAACATTGTAACTAAATAACATTCTTACACACGTAGACTACACCCTAAATTATAAAGCAAATAATTTATTATTAAGAAAAAAGTAAAAGACTTTGCAGTGCTCATTTGATCTACTTTCCAAATAAATTGTGACCCTTCTGTTTTCAGAGTTATGGATTTTAACGCCATGCACGAGCAGTAGAATAATGCATGCTTTAATAACGTAGTAATCTACCAAAATATAACAGTTTAACTGGCTGGCAAAAAAGTTCAATGAACTTTCTGTAATATTTTTTGAAGCAAAACATTAACACAAATACTGCAGACTTCAACAGTGGGTTACTCTATATTTATCCTGAAAAAAGTGAAAGGAAATGATTGTTGCTACTTCTCTATATGTACTTGATGTTTCGTGTATAAGGACTATTTGCATCTGCTTACTTCTACTTCTTTGCTTTGTGCCTAGAATGACCCACTCTCAACCCCATCCTTGACCTCCAATTAGACACATCCTGTAGAGTTCCTTTGAAATTTCAGCTCCTAAACAAATTCTTCCCTAATGCCCCACCATCATATTTTAAAAAAAGCAATAAATACTATGCAGGTAATTACAACAGGGAAGGGCTTTCTGGGGAAAAGAAATGAAAGCTGAAGTCAGAATGACAAGGAGCTAGCCAAGTGAAAATCAACAAGGTGAGCATAAAACAGGGACAGGGAACAAACACACTAAGGTACTAACTGCAGTGACCTGGCACATGGAAGGGATGAAGATTAGTGTGGCTAAAGCCTGCAAGACGGAGTGAGATGATGCCAAAGAGACAAGAGCCAGTGACCTAGTTGTGGGGATGCTTATCAGCCAGGATAAGCGGGGATTTGAACTCTACGAGTGATGGAAAACCACCTGACGGTTTTAATTAAGAAGATGAAATGCTCTGGTTCACTTTGGGCCTCCTCTGGAAAAAGGATTGCAGAGGAGGAACCGCAGAGAATGGACTGCAGGACAGGAAGCAGAAAGAGGAGATGTGCCACTGCAGGAACCCAGGGAGGTTACAATAGTGGCTGGGTACAGGGTGGAAACAGTGCAGGTGATGATTTCTAGATGGATGTGGGAAACATTCTGGAGGCAGAATTGATAGGGCTTGCTGGTGGAGGGGATAGAGAGTCATGGCTGTAAACAGGCTGGGGAAGTTTTATACGGAGAGCATTATCTTTGTGTTTTTTCCTTTCTGATAAAGGGTAAGAAGAGTTCTATTTTGGCTATGTTCATTTTGAGTAACACAGGAGATATCCAAATGGAAATGCCATATAGTTAGTTCGGAAACACTCTGAAAATCCAGGGAGAATTAAGAAATAGAGATATAGCTTTAGGGATTATGACATATAGACTGTATTTACAGCCATGGGACAGGATAGGAACAGCCAGGTAAAAGGTGTAGTTAGAGAAGATGGTGGCTCAGAACCCAGCCTAGCACACTCAACACTTAGAAACTGAGCAGAAGAGGAGCTGCTCAAAAAGACAGTGAGGATCAGGCAGGGAGATGGGAGAAAACCAAGAAAGTACAGTGTTCCAGAAGCCAAGGGAAGAAAAGCAGTTCAAAAAGAATGGGCTAACTGACCTTGTTGAATGGTGCTGAGTGGCAAGAAACATTCAACAAGTACCAGTGATTTCAGTGACCTGAAAGCCAAGGGTGACTTTAGCCATGCCTACCTGAGTTTGACTGTGGTTGGGAAAAGAACAGGCAGTGAAGAAGTAGAGGGGATAACTGAAGAAAACACTGAAAAAGTTTCTGAAAAGAGGAGCAAGGAATGTGGCATAGCAGGGGAAAGAGGCAAAGGGAAGCCTGCTGTGTTTTTAAAAAGAGGTATTAGTGCGTGTGATTAATCACAGGCACACTCATCCTGAACCCGGCTGGACAGAAACACCCTGAGGGGAAGGATCAACAAGAGTGGAGAAGGTAACAAGGCAGGAATGAAGGTGGAAAGTATCAGAAAGCAAGTCTGTGAAGGGCAGGACACAGAAGATCTTTGATAGGATGGCCTTTGATCAGGGCTATCTTATCTCATCTTGTCCTGTACTCCTGAGCACACTGAGTTTTACTACTAGCTTTCAAGCAGAAACTTTTCTGTGTTTCCACATAAATTGACAAAACTCACCTACAAGTAAATATCCAAAAGACTTACCAAAATTTTGTCTTGTTTTGATCTCACAGATGCTCCAAACCACTGGTGGGACTTAAACTCCAATGGATCATCCTTGGCATAATCTCTGTTGCCTAAGAAAAAAATATATTCTTAGTATAACAGAGTTTATTTCAATTAGCAATAATCGCGCCTCGGATAAACCTCATTGGCTACGATACTGCCACTGCGCAAAGCTAACAGAGTTTATTTCAATCCAGACACACAAAGAGTATGCCTTTGATTAACCAAATTTGATTAATCAAATGCCACATTAGCTATTTATCTCGTGTACTTGATGAATATCAGGAACTTTCAACTAACCAAAGAAATAAAATACAGGATGACTAGAAGTGTCCCAGGGTTGTTATTAACCCCCATTAACTGTAATGCAGATGTGAAAAGGTAATACTAAGTAAAGTTTCCCAGTGGCTAAATTATAAGATAACTATTAAACACTTATAATTACCTACTGTGCTCCTGAAAGTTCTATGATATAAATATATTTATGAAAACAAAAGGCCTTTGTAAAACACGAGTAGTAAAAGACTAAAGTAAAAGACAAAGCGCAAGTGGCATTATAACACGGGAGTTAGAATCTAAGAGACATGATCTGGCTGGTGGGAAAAAGAATCAGATTTGGTACACTACATGCAAATATTTATTTTCAGTTTACATTTTCGAGAAAATTATTCCCAATGCACTAGCCACTCATGTAAAGTATTGCAAATTAAAAAGAAAGAAAGAAAGAAAGAAAGAAAGAAAGAAAAGAAAAAAGAAAAGAAAGGAAAAGAAAAGAAAAGAAAAGAAAAGAAAAGAAAAGAAAAGAAAAGAAAAATCCTTTCCATGAGGGGTACCTGGGTAGCTCAGTCAGTTAAACGTCTGACTCTTGATTTTGGCTCAGGTCATGATCTCACTGTCCACAACATTGAGTCCCACATCCAGCTCCATGCTGACAGCACAGAGCCTGCTTGGGATTCTCTCTCTACCTCTCTCTCTGCCTCTCCCTGCTCACACTCTCTTTCACATGCACATCTCTCTCTCTCTCTCTCTCTCTGTCTCTCTCTCAAAAATAAATAAATAAACATTAAAAAAAAATCCTTTCCATGGAAAAGCTCTTAAATTGATCAAGGAAAGAATTATGGAAACATATCCATAAAGCATTTGGGGAAGGAGAGACTACTTTTCTTGAGAGACTAAAGTCTAGTATGTTCCTCTTAAAATCTATTTATAATAACCATTCTTTACAAACATATATTTCAAGAACTATACTGGACAAAATATAGCAGACAAGGATCAATTTTAAGACTGTCAGCCAATATGTAAATAGTCATCACAAGGTTCATGTTAAATCTATTTCCTAAATCTCACTCATCTAAGGTAGTACTTATGGTTATTCAGTTCCATTCTGAAGACTTAAGACCAACTGAAGATTGAGATTAACCTTGAGATTAATTGAGAATTTCAATAATTCTAGATGTAATACAGACAAGGTAAAGGATATAATACTGTTCACTATACTATTCTTCTTTTTCATTATTTTAAAAAAGTTTTCTTTAATGTATGAATCTCCAAAGGCCTCTTTCTGTACTCTTAATACAGCTGATTTTTGTCAGTGGTCACAAAAACACATTTTTACAAGTAGGGGGAAGGAGAAATGGAACTTAGCCAGTATACGCCCTTCACCATGAAAACCAAAGTTTCCCAACAGTATGGTTGGCTTGCCTCTGAAGCCTGTGTTCACCAAGCCATCATCACTGGGAACACTACATGTCAGTGACACACAGGTCACTAATCAGTCCATGGACTCACTTACATTTCCCATCCTCCCACAGTTACGTTAATGCCACATAACTAGTTCTTGCCACGAAGCTAAGAGCAAAAGTGGCAGATGTTGCTTCCTGTTCAAGTAAAAGTGGATATGAGCTCACTAATCACTAAGCAAATGCAAATCAAAACCACAATAAGATATCATCTCACACCAGTTAGGATGGCAATTATCCAAACAAAACAAAACCCCTAAGATAACAAGTGTTGGTAAGGATGTGGAGAAAAGGGAATCCCTGTACACTGTGGGTAGAAATGTAATTGATACAGCCATTAAATAGTATGGAGGTTACTCAAGAAATTAAATGTGGAACCACTGCATGACCCAGGAATCCAACTTCTGGGTATATATCCAAAGGAATGAAATTATTATCCTCTAAGGGGTATCTGCACTCCCATGTTCACTGCAGCATTACTCATAATAGTCAAGACATGAAAGCAACCTAAATATCTACTGAAAGATGAATAAAAAAGAAAATGCGGCATATTCATACAATAGATTATTCAGCCATAAAGAAGAAGATTATTCAGCCATAAAAGATCCTGCCAGTTGAGACAACCTGGATGGATCTAGAGACTTAGGCTAAGTAAAATAAGTTAAGACACAGAAATACAAATACTTCATTATATAATTCACTTATTTGTGCAATCTAAAATAATCAACTCATTAAAAAACAAAACAAAAAAAATAGATATGAATACTCTGTGTTTTCTCTCTCTCATCCGTAAGTCTGTAATAGATGGTGGAATCACATGATACAAAAAGCTTCAGCCAAAGGTTTTAAAATGTAAGAACAGCCAAATTCCCCATACTCAATGATGACATGAGCAAGAAATAGTCTTCTTTTTAAGTGAGTGAGATGTGGGATTTTGTTTATAAAGCATGTTGTTACTGAAGTATATAGCCTAGCACAGCTTGAGTAATATACATTCTGCTATTTCCAAAAGGGCCTGACCAAAAACTACAAAGAAGCTTAGCCTCTAGGCAGACTGGGTTCACCTGATAATTTTTCAAGGATTTAAACCATAAAATGTATGGTTACAAGTTACTTAATATAAACTTTTTATTCCACTGCAAGCTACCTGTTCTCTTACTGTGCTGCAGACTCTATTCTATTCCTTTCTACAAAGGAAATGAAGTCATTTTCCTCCTTATATTAATGAAGCAGGAGAAATACACTACAACTGTGAAAGAAACAGCTGGTGCTCAGAAAGATTCACTTCCACTCACTGTCCCTTGAGACCACAGATAAACTCAGGTAATCTCAGCCTAAGGGAATTAAGTTTATGAGCTAATAATGCATGTGAACTGAAAAGTGCAACATTCTCAGAACTGCTACTTCCTGCTTCTGCTTTCAGGTAAGACAAAGCTTTTTCAGCAAGACCCTAAACTATGTCCAACTAGAACCAAAGCTTTTCTTTTTTTATATATTTTGTTAATGTTTATTTATTTTTGAGAGAGAGAGAGAGAGAGAGAGAGTGCGCGCACTTGAGCAGGGGAGAGGCAGAGAGAGAAGAAGACACAGAATCCAAAGCAGGCTCCAGGCTCTGAGCTGTCAGCACAGAGCCAGACACAGGGCTCAAACCCATGAAGTGGGAGATCGTGACCTGAGCTAAAGTTGGATGCTTAACCAACTGAGCTACGCAGGCACCCCGCAAAGCTTTCCTTTATTAGAGGAAATCTTAGGCTGTACCACATCAGAAAGATTCAAATTAAGGCTCCATATAATTTCTCATAATCTTTAAAACTGACATTTACAAAAACAAAATGATGCAGAACCAAAATCATGATATTCTTAATGCAATTTTTCCTGCCTACAAGACCTAATACAGATTCCTCAAAAATGTCAATGTCATAAAAGACAAAATAGTAGGGAAGATTCAATATTAAAAGAGAACAATGAGGGGCTAATTGCTAAATTAACATGATGAACCCTCCAGAAAATGGTGTGTAATATATATATTGATTATTTAGTTAGTTGGTAATCATGATCCTGAGATCAAGACCTATGCTGAGATCAAGAACCAGATGCTTAATCAACTGAACCACCCAGGGACCCCTAAGATATATTTATTTTTATATGTAAGAGTTCCCTTCCCCTTAGCCCCCAGTCTCTTGAACAAGTCACATTCATTCCCATTTGCAAGCCTTTGTTACCATGGCCCCCTAACCTTAAAACTTTTATTCCTTTCACTATTGATTCAAACCCTTCAGTTGTGGGGCTCCTGCGTGGCTCAGTGGTTGAGCGTCCAACTTCAGCTTAGGTCATGATCTCACGGTTCGTGAGTTCAAGCCCTGTATCGGGCTCTGTGCTGACAGCTCCGAGCCTGGAACCTGCTTTGGATTCTGTGTCTCCCTCTCTCTCTGCCCCCCCACCCTGCTAGCAGTGCTCTGTCTCTCTGCCAAACACAAATAAACATTAAAAATTTAATATTTAAAATTAAAAAAAAAAACCTTCAGTTGTAGCTGTCCATTCATGATGCTAAGGCATGATGAAACAGGGAGTCTGACCCTAAGGAAATACCTAACAAGGAGACAATCATAGGAACAAGCCCTTATGGTAGAACAATGGCAGAGGAATGTGTGAAATGTTATGGGAAGAGGGTGGCAGAGTACAAGGAAGAGAAAGCTTTCTGGGCCAAGGGAAAATCTTGTGGCCAGAGATTAAAGAGTGGATATACTTGGATTTTTTACGAAACTGTGCGTTGTTGGCTATGACCAGAAAGAAGGGTCAGGAGGGGAGTGGTTGTCCAGAGCTTTGCTGCCGTGCTAAGAACGGGCTGCATGGGGTTTTTGAACTGCCCTCTATGCCCAGCAGTTGTTCTTTAACTGTATTCCTGAAGGCTGAAGAGAAGTTTCCTCTTTATATAGTATTATCCAGTTTTCCACTGAAAAACTGTCACCATGATTCCTTTTTTTCTGAAGAAATAGACCCTTCTCCAAATCTGCATGTGGTAGCAACATGGTAGGATACTGCTCTGTGCTAACACCATGTGCTTCTCATTCGCTATGTTTTATTTCTTATTTTAAACAATCAAAAACATTCACTGCTATAATGATTAGGATACCTGCCTTTGCAGATAAACAGGTTTAGCTTAAGCTAGAAAAGGTCATGAAACAGAATTACAAATTTTACAATTTTCTGTTTTATTTTCATCATCACACATTGTGGAGCACAAAAATCCATAGCTCTCTCCATTTGGCAAGCTATGTCCCCCAATAGTTTTTAATGAGAGTGAAGGACCACCAATCAAATGTGAAAAAAACATCAGGCAATGAGGCTTTTTTTGATAACACAAAATGCATTTGAAACACCTGGAGCTTTACTAAAACTTTGGTACGGCCAAAAACCAAACAGCCATGTCTTAAGTAACATATGATTAAATGTGTTTTCAATTATATTACCAAACAAAAGGAGTAAAATATATTTGGTTATAATGCATTGGCATACATCGGCATCCAAAACTTAGGCAAGAGTCCTCAAGGAAACATGTATTACCCATTGCTTTAAGTGTCTTGAGTTTCAATAGGGTCACAACCTCAGATTACCCAATTTTTGAGAAGTTTCCTAAACAGGAAGTTTTCCTTTATCAATTTTAACTCTTTTCCCAGAGACCAAGTCTTAAAATGCTTGACTCAGGCAGAAGTTTTGCTCAGAGGAAGTGTGAACAAAGAAGGGGGTGAGGAGAAAAAAAAGAAAAGTGTGCTCTCTGAACTGACAAGGAGTTCATTCATAATGTGGCTAAAACTGGCAGCTATTCTGGGGCCTCAGTGAAGTAAACATTTTGAGTCACAGCCCTGAAGTCACCATTTCAAGTGATGCTGGAACATCACAGGCTGCTTGGCCCATGCCACCAACCTCGGAAGGGAAATTAGACCCAGACAACTATAGATACTGCAGTGATGAAAGAAATGTCTCCTCAGGCAACAGTCAAGAAAGCACAAAGATTTCTACCCATAGTTCTGTGAAATACCTTGGAAGACTAGCTTGCTCTCCCAAGTAAATCAAAGGGGAAAAGAGTGTCTCACACATAGTGAAAATGAGAAGAAACCACCCTGAATTAAATAAAGTGGCATGAAACTAACTCTCTATTAGTCACTTTCAAAAATACATAGGGGAAAATGTTGCAGAGAAACTCAACATTATTTAGCAAGTAAATCAGTAGAGGCTTGAAAATTTAATATCTTTTTTTGCCAGCTTTTAAATCTGTCAATGGCATTTTATCAGAGTCCCGTGATTGAAGACTTGAGGACAGAAGCATATTGAACAGAGCAAACTTTAGACTCTGTCCCCTGATTAATGGTCAGCTCTTCTCATTTTCTCTCATTCCCTCAGGGTGTTTCAGAAGACACTAACATTCAGCTTGCTCTAGAGGGGATGCTTTTTTTTTTTTTTTAATTTTTTTTTTCAACGTTTATTTATTTTTGGGACAGAGAGAGACAGAGCATGAATGGGGGAGGGGCAGAGAGAGAGGGAGACACAGAATCGGAAACAGGCTCCAGGCTCTGAGCCATCAGCCCAGAGCCCGACGCGGGGCTCGAACTCCCGGACCGCGAGATGGTGACCTGGCTGAAGTCGGACGCTTAACCGACTGCACCACGCAGGCGCCCCGAGGGGATGCTTTTTTAAGACAAAGTTACCTTATCACCCTGGAGTCAATTTTGTTTATTTTTTGTTTCTTCCTTTCACACCTAAAGAATACCCTTTGGAGCAACAAGATTATGTCATCTTTCGTGAAAAGGCCAAAGTGAAAAAGAAGAAAGCCAAAGCATAAGAAAAGCAAGGCAATAAACCTCTATTTGGAAGTTACTTCTGTTTTTAATCATTTGGTTCCTATTTATAATTATAGGACTCTCTGAATAATGAAATTATTTAGGTCCCTCAGAGAGCTTATTCTTTGCTCAAGAAAGTAACTATGAACAGACTGTAACACATAGCATCATGGTGCCTATAGTTAATAATACTGTAGTGTACAGAAGTGCTAATCCATAGGGGCACATGTACCCCAATATTTATAGCAGCACTATCAACAATAGCCAAATTATGGAAAGAGCCAAACTGTCCATCAACTGATGAATACATAAAGAAGATGTGGTTTATATATACAATGGAATACTATTTGGCAATGAGAAAGAATGAGATCTGGCCATTTGCGGCAACGTGGATGGAACTGGAGGGTATTATGCTAAGTGAAATAAGTCAGCAGAGAAACACAGATATCATATGTTTTCACTCATATGTGGATCTTGAGAAACTTAACAGAAGACCATGGAGGAAGGGAAGGGGAAAAAAATAGTTTTAAACAGAGACAGAGGGAGGCAAAACCGTTAACAGACTCCTAAATACAGAGAACAAACTGAGGGTTGATGAGGGGTGGGGAGAGGGGAAAATGGGTGATGGGCACTGAGGAGGGCACTTGTTGGGATGAGAACTGGGTGTTGTATGTAAGCGGCAAATCATGGGAATCTACTCCCAAAGCTAGGAGCACATTGTATACACTGCATGTTAGCTAACTTACATTAAAATAATAAATAAATAAATAAATAAATAAATAAATAAATATAAAAATAAAAATAAAAATAAAAATAAAAATAAAAATAAAAATAAAAATAAAATAATACTGTATTGTGGATGTTAAAGTTACTCAGAGAGTAGATCTTAAAAGCTCTCAGAATAAGAAAAAAAGGTTCTGTAACTATGTATGGTGACAGATGTTAATTAATCCTATTGCAGTGATCATTTTGCAATATATACATTATGTTGCATATATTATATTGTATACCTGAAACTAATATATCAATTATACTTCAATAAAAACAAAATGAAACAGTGCCACCCCACTGTCATCCTTTAATAAAATAGACAATTTACAGGCTTCTTTAAGCAGCTTTTTACCTCAACCATCACTTTTTGCTCAGTTGTACTTCATGCAACAAATTTGCCTCAAAGAAAACTCTGCCAATATTGTTTGCTTATTTATGTGAAAATCAACAGGCCAGAGGAATAAATCTCTTTGATCATTCATTTAAATAAATAGATCATGTACCTCTTATGTATACATGCAAGGAATATAGCAGTAAATGAGACAGATAAGGTCCCTGCTTTCAAGGAGAGAAATAATAAACAAATAATTATATAAGATACTTCCAGAAAGTCACAAATGCTATAAAAGAAATCTGAGAGAAAACAATGAAGAGGTGGTCAGACAGTGCTGGTATTTGTAACCTAATGCTATTGTAAAATAATGTCTTGTACTGATTTGGAACTGCAAGTATTAAGATACGATTAACATCTTTGAAATCTGAGTGTGTATTCTAGCCAATGGTGACTTAAAATGAGCAGCGTGTTTTAATAATACATATAGCACCGTTTAACATCAATGGCACTATTACATTTATAGTCAACTGATTTCTTTTAAGGTGCCAAGAAAATTCAATGGGAAAGAAATAGTATTTTTCAACAAATGGTGCTGGGACAATTGGATAGCCTTATATAGGCAAAAAGATTCATGAGGAACCCTATCTTAAACCTTACCAAAGCAAAACAAACACAAATAGATCACAGACTTAAAGAGCTAAACCTATAAAATGCTATAAGAAAACAGGAATAAACCTTCAAATTTACATAAGGCAAGATCTAGAAAACCAAAGTCCAAGAGATAAAAGGTTGATAAATTAGACTTAACAAAATTTTAAACTTTTGACCTTCAAAAAATATCACACAGAAAAGTGAAAAGACAACCCACAGAATGAGAAAATATCAACAAAGCCTATTTTCAAAAGGAGACTTGTATCCACAATGAACACTCATACACACACACACACACACACACACACACACACACACACACAAACCCCTTCTCCTTGCAACTAAAGGTTTTTTAAAAACCCAGTTAAAAATAGACAAGGAACCTGAATAGATATTTCTCCAAAGGAGATAAACAGATGCCCAACAAGTACCTGAAAAGATGTTCTACATCATTAGCTGTCAGGTCAACACAAATCAAAATCACAATGAAATGCCACTTTCATACTCACTAGGATGGCTGGAATTAAAAAAAGATAAAATAACACGTCCATAAGGATGTGGAGAAACTGGAATCCTCACACACTGCTAGCAGGAATGTAAAATTGGTGTGGTCAATTTTTGAAATAGTTTGGCAGTTTCTTGAAAAGTTAAACACAGAGTTACTATATGACCTAACAATTCCACTCATACGTATTCATCCAAAAGAAACAAAAACATATGCCCAAAGACTCATACGTGAATGTTCATAGCAGCATTGTTTACAGGAACCAAAAAGTAGAAACAACCCAAATGTACATTTACTGGTGACAGGATAAACAAGGAAGGGATCAGGGAATGCTTCCGGGCAATAAAACAGGAAAGGAGCATTTACACATGTGGATGAACCGCCAGACACAAAAGACCACATAGTGTATCATTCTATTTATACGAAATATCCAGAGAAGGGATATATACAGACACAGAAAGTAGATTTGTGACTACTTAGGGTTAGGGGTGCAAATGGGAGAGTGGCTGATAATGAACATGAGGTGTTTCTTTTCAAGGTGAGATACATGCTCTGGAATTACATTGTATCTGTAAAACTATATAGTAAAATTCATTGAATTGTACACTTAAAAATGGTACACAGGTGAATTTTATGGTAAATTATATCTCAATAAAGCTGTTTTAAAAAGCAATGACGGGGGCACCTGGGTGGCTCAGTTGGTTAAGCATCCGGCTTCGGCTCAGGTCATGATCTCACAGTTTGTGAGTTCGAGCCCTGCATCAGGCTCTGTGCTGACAGCTTAGAGCCTGGAGCCTGCTTCGAATTCTGTGTCTCCTTTTCTCTCTGCTCCTACCCCATTCATGCTCTGTCTCTCTCTCTCTCTCTCCTTCAAAAATAAATAAAAACACTTAAAAAAATTTTTTTAAAAAAGCAAATGACAAACTTGTCAAGTGCAAAGACAGCTGCAACACTAAGCAAAAATGTATATATAATAAAGACCTGTTTTCAAAATGGACAGAAATAAACAGATGCATTAGTCGGGTTATAGATCAAGAATAAGAACAGGGGGGGCGCCTGGGTGGCGCAGTCGGTTAAGCGTCCGACTTCAGCCAGGTCACGATCTCGCGGTCCGTGAGTTCGAGCCCCGCGTCGGGCTCTGGGCTGATGGCTCAGAGCCTGGAGCCTGTTTCCGATTCTGTGTCTCCCTCTCTCTCTGCCCCTCCCCCGTTCATGCTCTGTCTCTCTCTGTCCCAAAAATAAATAAACGTTAAAAAAAAAAAAAAATTTAAAAAAAAAGAAAAAAAAAAAAAAAGAATAAGAACAGGGGAGACTGGGTGGTTCAGTCAGTTGAGCTACAGACCTCGGCTTAGGTCATGATCTCATGGCTCGTGGATTTGAGCACCACATCGGGCTGTGCTGACAGCTCACAGCCTGGAGCCTGCTTTGGATTCTGTATCTCCTTCTCTTTGCTCTTCTCCGACTCATACTCTCTCTCTCACAAAAGTAAAAAAAAAATTAAAAAAACATTAAAAAAATTATTTAAAAAAAGAGTAAGAACAGATAATACAAAAAAAATACAAAGAGCTAATAAACATGAGGAAAGACTTAACCTCACTAGAAATCAGAAATATAAATTAAAACAAATGTTTCACCTGTGATACTAAGAAAGCCTAGGAACGTCTGGTTCAGGGATAGGTTGTATCATTTTTTTTCCTACTTAGCAAATATGTATCAGAAGTATGTTAAAAAACACATTTCATTGGCTTCTAAGTCTCATTTCTAAAAATCCTAAATAAATAAAAATACGAACAAGCCTTAATAAGCATGTTTGCTTTGTTAACAATAGTTTTCAAAAACAGCAAAATGTCCAATAGGAGACTGACAAATTATAATTTTATGTATTTGTGTACACACATACACACACACACACACACACACACACACACACAAAGTATATACATAGGCCACAAGATACATACACAAACGTGCTATACACACACATACGAATATATCTTATGGACACTAGTTTCCAGGGCGGTTGGGATTTTTTTACCTCTTGATGTTTTCTTAATTATTCAATCAATGAATATGAATTATTTGTATGTTTCAAAGGTGACAAAAAAAGTAGTGTGGATATATATCCACTAATCTTCACATATAAAGCTTTAGTTATGAGCTTCTACATCCCCTCTTAATCGACTTTATGGTCACACTTTCATCTCCCACACATTAAAGCAGTTTTAGCTCACAAAATTCAAGAAAATTTAGTAAACTGAATAAACATTACTATTCTTATTCCTCTATTCTGTTTTAGAGTCAAACTATACAGCAGAATATTGCAAAATATAATTCATCAAAAAAAATAAAAATCAAAATTCTAGAAATTACTGAAGACCAAAATGGAGGTTAATGATTTGACTTAGTAACAAAATACAGTTTCTTTTTTTTTTTTTAATGTTTATTTATTTTTGAGAGAGAGAGAGAAAGAGACAGAGTGCGAGTGGAGGAGGGCAGAGAGAGAGGGAGAAACAGAATCCAAAGCAGGCTCCAGGCGTCAATCGGTCAGCACAGAGCCTGACACGGGCTCGAACTCAAGAACTGCAAAATCATGACCTGAGTCAAAGTCAGGTGCTTAACCAACTGAGCTACCCAGGTGTCCCTACAGTTTCTTAATTTAAGAAATTCTGATAGATAATATGTAGCAGTTAGATATTAGTATTAATGGAAGGGTGATTTGCTTTATAAACTTCAAAATGTCTTTAAAAGTCTCTAGAAGCATAATTGTATTGACTCAAAACACGAGAGAAAAATCCCTAACCTCAAAGTGTTTGGAGTTACAGACAACTGAAAAACTAATTATTTGTGAACATAAAAATAAGTTCTGGGGGCGCCTGGGTGGCTCAGTTGGTTAAGCATCCGACTTCGGCTCAGGTCATGATCTCACAGTTCGTGAGTTCGAGCCCCGCATCGGGCTCTGTGCTGACAGCTCAGAGCCTGGAGCCTGCTTCACATTCTGTGTCTCCCTCTCTCTCTGCCCCTACCCTGCTCATGCTGTGTCTCTCTCTGTCTCAAAAATAAATAAACATTAAAAAAAATAAAAAAAAAAATAATAAAATAATTTAAAAAAAAAATAAGTTCTGAAATCACTATGAACATGAGAAACTGTTACTAATTCTAACACAGAGGTGTCGAGAAACATCTTTTGCATAAAATTAAATGTAATTGTTTTCCAAAAGCAAACAAGAAGAGAGTCAAAAGTAGAGCCAGAAGAAAACATGATGAAGCTTGTTTCTCTGGGGTTGGTATTTATTTATTTACTGAGTTATGACTACCACAAGGAACAGAGAATCAAAATCTCCTTCCCCTTCCATGAGTAATTCTGATGGCTCTGCTGGAGCCAGCACAAAGAATACAGGCCCTGTGAAAACATCCATTACTTTCTCAATGCTGGTTTGTTTTTTCCTAGAGATGAGAAGGAATGATCCTGAAAGCATTTAACAGTTTTAAACACCAAGTCTTTACTGAAGATTTAAAAAAAAAAAAAAAAAAAAGGCCGAGTCAAGTTAAGTCTTAAAATAATGAGTCAGGTCAAAACGAGCCAGGGAAAAGATGGATTTTAAGGGATCCTATGAATCTACTTTTGGTGAAACACTTAAAGTGTTACTAACTGCATGAGTATTAGTTGACTAGTAATAAAAGAATTAGATTAATTGATTTTTAGGTTGCCTCCCAGCTCTCCCGTTAATAGAATTCTGCACCAACGGATGACAGGTTATACCAAGAGAAACAGTTTCATTCACGAAACACAAATTCCTGAGGGTGTCTGGCTGGCTCAGTGGGCACAGCATGCAACCCTTAATATTGGGGTCATGAGTTCAAGCCCCACGTTGGGCCTAGAGCCTACTTCGAAAAAAAAAATTCCTTAGATTTATTTTGTATTAACAAGGGTAGGGGCTCTATTTTTCTTTGTGTTTTTAACTTCCTAATCTGTAGTCCTGTCACAACTGTAGAAAGACCTAGACACAACACTGAAAGAAAATGTACAAAGTCAAACTTAAGCTGTTTTTGAGACGGCCTGATTATTTTTATTGCAATGAATGCGAAATTGAATGGCACAGAGGCCAGAGAGCAGCTGAAAGTTTTCTATTTGCTATTAAATACAAAGTGTAGTAATAACATCTAGAAAATATTCCACAGCGTTTTCTTTACCAGAGAACCAGCAAGGCCAGTTTGTGGGTTTGCCCACAGCCTGCAGCCAGGCCCTCCTGGGAATAAGTGCTGAGTGTTCCAGCAAACTGTTTTGGGTAGACAGGGGAGTAACCTGACTTGTGACCTTCTCTAGGACAGATACTGTTAGTGAGAGGTGACACTCATTCACTGAATTTGGAACACAAATGTAGAAGCTTCTCCTGTTTTTAAGAGATATGTTTAACAATCATGCAGGGAAGCCGTATTTCTAAACGGAGACTTTGGCCAGGTTTTCCTCTGTCAGTGCTGATCATCAGTGCAATCTTTTCGGAAAAGACTCATCACTGAGGAAACGGGGCAGTAGTCAGTCTCTTCATAACATCCGCTTCACAGAAAAGGAAAGCAAGAAGAGGATTTTCCCAAATGTCACCATAACAGGTTAAAATGCAAACCCAGATACAACCCACTTAAGAATATCTACAATTATCTTTATTTCTTTCATTTTCCATAATTACTCACTTCCCCACAACTGTTGTCTGGACACGATATAAACAACCTTTTCTTTACTTGTATACCTCTTCTTTCTTTAAAATACCTTCAGGCACTCATTTGCTCTCCATGACAACCCTTAGGGGTAGGTATTACCCCTGGCAAACTTAAGTCACTTGCCCAAGGTCATATCTAATGAGTGTCAGAGCCAGACTCTGGGCTTACCTCTTCTAAGTCAAATTTGCATTCCTTATACCCACAGAGCCAACACAAAAAAGGATAAGAGTGAACGAGACCTACTTATGTAAGCATGCCCCTTGCCCCAAAGTAGCTTGCAGTGTAACCAGTATCAAACAACAAAATATATAAAAGGGCACTGTGGTAACAGAATAATGCTCCCATGCCCAAAGATGTCCGTGTCCTAATCCCCAGAACTTTACATGTGAACGTGTCCTTGCATGGCAAAAGGGACTTTGCAGATGTGATTAAATTAAGGAACTCGGAAGCGGAAGATTACCCTGGATTATTTTAGCAGGCCCAATGTAATCACAAGAGGATGCAGAAGAGTCAGTGTCAGACGATGTAGCCTGAGAAAGACCAGATTAGCCACTGCTGGCATTTACGACGGAGGAAGGAACCACAAACCAAGGATGCAGGAGGCCTCTAGCAGCTAGAAAGGTACCAAAACAGATTCTTCCCTAGAGCCTCTAGAAGGAACGCAGCACTGATAAAAACACTGATTTAACGCAAATCCCACTTGGACATCTGACCTCCAGAACTAAAGATAATAAAATTGTGCTATTTTAAGCCACCAAGTTTAATGTAAGTTGTTACGACAACAAGAAATTAATTCAGGGGGCGCCTGGGTGGCGCAGTCGGTTAAGCGTCCGACTTCAGCCAGGTCACGATCTCGCGGTCCGTGAGTTCGAGCCCCGCGTCAGGCTCTGGGCTGATGGCTCGGAGCCTGGAGCCTGTTTCCGATTCTGTCTCCCTCTCTCTCTGCCCCTCCCCCGTTCATGCTCTGTCTCTCTCTGTCCCAAAAAAAAAAAAAAAAAAAAAAAAAAAAAAAAAAAAAAAAAAAGAAATTAATTCAGGCATGAAGACAAAATGGAGAAAACAGACCACATCTATCCTGCTACATGAATATTCTTGATGTTGTTTTGCATCTCAATATAATACATTTTAGAATATTTTTACTTCTAAAATATATTAAAATATACCTTAATTTTTTCTTAAGTCTTAGTTTTCCACATCCCTATTCAGATAAATTAACTGTGTTTTCTACGTTATCAGTCATCTTCATACCCTAAATGACCTTTTGTTTCATTAATTCCACAATGGTTCAAAGTTCATACTATTCTGTCAAATAGGGAAAAATCAGTTTCAGCCATTATGCAGACCTTGGTTAAAACCTACTAATGATGTGCAGTCACTAGATCAAAGGGTTTAAAAAATTCAAGAGGGCAGGGCGCCGGGGCAGCTTAGTCGGTTGAGCATCTGACTCTTGATTTTAGCTCAGACCCAGGGTTGGGGGATGGAGCCCCACATTGATCTTAAACCCTGCTTAAGATTCGCTCTCTCTCTCCCTCTACCCCTCTCCCCCGCTTGTGTTCCGTCTCAAAAAAACAAACAAAAAAATTAGTTTAAAAAAATCCAATTGTACTATTTCAATCACTACACAAGTATGTAAAATATTTGAAAGACACTAGGCTTTTCCTTTTACATTCTAGCTTTGGCTCCGTTTACATATAAAGTCAAGAAAACCAGCAGGAAAAAGAAAAATGAAAAGTCACACAAAAAAATACAACTAGAAATGAAATAAAGGTTATGTTTAAAGTTAACAACAACAACAAAAAGATGAGAAGCACAAGTCAATAGCTTGAAAGAAAGTCCTCAACAACATATGTGAGAGCAAAACTTCACAAATCTAAGAAATAAGAAATTTTAGACTGAGGTTTCCTTTTGTTCCTGCAGGCTCTGTAATACATAAATATCATTCAAAAATCAATTAAGCTTGCCACCTTGCACTGAATTTTCTACTAAATTAAACTTTTAATCACAGAACCCTCCATTTTCCCTTATTGTTTGAAAGGCATATGTATAATATTTTGAAGATATTCAGGGCAATATTCATTATTTCATATAACATAAAATTCTACTGAAAATAATGACTAGTAAAATTAATAGAATAGATACTGAAAATGTTATTTTCTAGGTAACGTTCATGTCAAGTGGTCTTAGTTGGGCAAGGAACCAAGGTCTACCCACTGAGATCTAGACCTTTTCATTTTTAATACAGTGTTCTACGTGTGTTAGGCTTTACAGTCAATGGATTTGGGTTGACTGCTAGGGTACTTTTTTAAGTTTTTATATTTATTTTGAGAGACAGAGGGAGCGAGGGGGAGGGACAGAGAGCATGGGAGAGAGAGAATCCCAAGCACGCTCTGCACAGTCAGTGCAGAGCCCAATGCAGTACTTGAACTCAAGAACCATGAGATCATGACCTGAACCAAAATCAGATGTTTAACTGACTGAGACACCCAGGTGCCCCTAGAGTGCCTTCATTTAGATGTCTCCTCAGCTTACTTCCACTTTCATTTCTCATCATGCCCTCAATGCCCTCACACTACACATAGAAACTTTATACTCACATACAGATTCCACGTATGTGGGTCACACAGAATTACTTTTCATTCATAAACATCTTTTACTCATCTATGCACATACTGTTTCCTCTACTTGGAACCCTCTTCTATATGTAGTGAATTCCATTTCCTTTTTCATTAGCTAGATCATATGTCACCAAGTGACCTGGGAAGCCTTCCTCAAAGGCACCAGGCAGAGTTCGATACTTCCCAGTTACGCCTTCTTTATTCGGTATAAATGTATTTGTGTCTACCACTCAGAATTCAAATAAAATAAATGTAGATTGGTCTTCCAAAAATATTTTTGAAATCTTCCCTCCTCTCCACCTACCCAAAATCATGCCCTGGAGTAGGAAGGAAAGCACACTAAGCATATTTATCTTTTTGTTTAAGAGCTTCTTTAGTTTCTTTAAGTGCTATGCTGCCTTTAAGACAAAATCCAGACGTCCTTCCTTAGCTTTTACTATGTGTCTTAATGTATGTGACCAGCTACAGTGAAATCACCTTCCAACAAATTTATACACTAAGCATCCAGTTACATCTTTGGTAAACACTGAAAATAAAATTAGCCCATAAATTATTTATCACTCAGTAATAGATACACCATGTATTCTTTAATTTATTTATTTTTTAATTTACATCCAAGTTAGTTAGAATATAGTGCAACAGTGATTTCGGAAGTAGATTCCTTAATGCCCCTTACCCATTTAGCCCCTCCCCCTCCCACAACCCCTCCAACCACCCTCTGTTTGCTCTCCATATTTAAGAGTCTCTTAGATTTTTGTCCCCCTCCCTGTTTTTATATTATTTCTGCTTTCCTTCCCTTATATCCATCTGTTTTGTACCTTAAAGTCCTCATATGAGTGAAGTCATATGCTATTTGTCTTTCTCTGACTAATTTCACTTAGCATAATACCCTCTAGTTCCATCCATGTAGTTGCAAATGGCAAGATTTCATTCTTTTGATTGCCGAGTAATATGTACAAACACACACACACACACACACACACACACACACATATACACCACATCTTCTTTATCCATTCATCCATTGATGGACATTTGGGCTCTTTCCATACTTTGGCTATTGTTGATAGTGCTGCTACAAACATTGGGGTGCATGTGCTCCTTCAAAACAGCATACTGGTATCCCTTAGATAAATACCTAGTAGTGCAATTGCTGGTTTGTAGGGTAGTTCTATTTTTAATTTTTTGAGGAACCTCCATACTGTTTTCCAGAGTGGCTGCACCAGTTTGCTTTCCCACTAGCAGTGCAAAAGAGATCCTCTTTCTCCATATCCTTGCCAACATCTGTTGTTGCCTGAGTTGTTACTGTTAGCCATTCTGACAGGTGTGAGATGGTACTGATTTGCATTTCCCTGATGATGAGTGATGTTGAACATTTTTTCATGTGTCAGCTGGCCATTTGGATGTCTTCTTTGGAGAAGTGTCTATTCACATCTTTTGCCCATTTCTTCACTGGATGATTTGTGTTTTGGGTGTTGAGTTTTGTAAGTTCTTTATAGATTTTGGATACTAACCTTTTATCTGATATGTCATTTGCAAGTATCTTCTCCCATTCTGTCGGTTGCCTTTTAGTTTTGCTGATTGCTTCCTTCACTGTGTAGAAGCTTTTCATCTTGATGAGATCCCAATAGTTCATTTTTGCTTTTGTTTCCTTGCCTCCGAAGACGTGTTGAGTAAGAAGTTGCTGTGGCCAACGTCAAAGAGGTTTCTGCCTGCTTTCTCCTCAAGGATTTTCATGGCTTCCTGTCTCACGTTTAGGTCTTTCATCCATTTTGAGTTTATTTTTGTGAAGATACACTATTTATTCTTAAACGATGTTTTCTTTCTATTACCTTATTTTCCAACCAAAAAGAAAAAAAGGCACCCTCTTGCTTCTATACTTTTTCTTCTTTTGAAGGACGCTAAGTTTTGTTTCCTGACACAAGCTTATAATCTATCTTTTCTTAGTTGTGTGAGAGAAGCCAGGCTTTTCCTGACTTTCACAGGCAGGAGACAGAGACTCAGGCCTTCAGATACTACCACAAAAGCTTTGAATCTCTAGCAAGTGATGCATAGAGACAGGGATGTGTAAGAAATTATTCTCCTGCTGCTGTTCCATGCTCAGAAACAGTGGCTCCAGCAGCAGTAAAACACAGGACCAATGGTTCCTCTGCTAGCTTCTGTGGCTCATTTTTTAGAAAACTAGTGAGTTATCAATATCCTTCTAATAACTTCCTGTTCAGCTAAATTTAGCCAAAGTCAATTTTTATTGCTTTTCACAAAGAACCCAAACCTATATGCAAAATACACACACATGCATTCTACCATATATACCTGTATCTATATACCCTACCTCTCCATACACTACTGGCATACAATGGTGAGCAGAAATAAATTTGTTCCCTGCTTTGAAGAGCTTAGTCTAGCCAGGAAAACAACCACATCATAACATAACCAGGAAAAAAAAAAATCAATGTAAATTTTAGCTCAATGAAGAAAAAGAGCTTCAGTTAGGGCACTAAGACTGTCTGTATAGCAGAACCTGATGAAACAGAGGAGGAGGGAAATTGGTAAAGGCTGTTCACAATATACTATTTAACACCGAGCATTTCTAGATCGGCAAAAAGCACCCTATTGTGGAGCTGGCTGATGTCTGTTCTTTTTACAGGAAGGGCTAAAAGTCACTATTGTTTTCTTAAACAGTCCATGAAACAAAGGAGCCTAAAATACTTCATGCAGTTAGTTACCAATGTCAAATGTTGTGGCAAAAATCATCAGGGAGGCTTCTCAAGGCTCAGCTGAAGTTTCAGACTCACAAAACTGCCAAAGGCCACACATAGCACCAGTCTATTTAGAGGATAGGGCAGAAGCAGACGTCCCTCCCTGATCAGAGTGCTTACGTGACTTTCCCCGTGCAGTAGTGCATACATACGGATATTCAGAGCTCTTCTCTTAGCCTCACTAGGTAACAGCTCACGCAGGAAGAAACAAGATATGGTGGGCAGAGAGGACCTACCCCAGCTTCAAAGCTTCATGCCCCAAAGAAATGGTACCTCTTATACTAACTTCACAGCCATTGCTTTCAGAATTCCCACAAAGGACATGCCATTTATAAATCATTGTACTCAGGGAACCCTAGAGCTGCGTACAGCATCCCTATCATGTATTTTCAGTCTATTTACAATTTCTCCCAGTCTAAATGCAGTTACTGACCCAGGACCATTTTTAGCATAAGCAATGATATCTAGTCACTTAACCACTCAGGATCCAGTAAAATAGAACAAAAAGACAAGATCAAATTGGCATGCAGATAGGAAAGGGTTTCAGTAACCATTTTCCAACAGCCAACTACTGATAACATTCAATGTCACTGTCCCTATATGTATTAATTCAGTTAGGCTGCATTATGCTGTAATAACAAGCGTCCCTAAAATCCGTTAGTTGAAAATAACAAAGAATTATTTTGTACATGTACATCCTAGATGAGTAAAGCGTCTATGCTTCACGTCTTCCTCACTCAGCGACCCAGGCTGATGGAGGCTCTATCATTTAAACTATCACTACTTACTATGGCATCTGGTAAGAGGAGAGGAAGAATAACTCCTAATCCTTCTACCCACAATTGATACACTTCTACTCATGTTTAATTGGCTAGAAAAAAAGTCACATGGGCATATTTAAATTCAAGGTTTTCCCAGTTTTAGAAACAAGATACTGATAGACAGTCGTGATATCTACCACATCATATAAACCAGATATAATTTAAAAAAATGATTTTATGGATTTTATTTCCAAAATATTAGAATCAGCATGGAGCCCTTTTAAGCATTAAAGTCTCTTCTGCACCCAGAAACACAATAAAGTAGCAGATAAACTACCTAATTTAAATTCTTCATGATCACCCCAGCAATGTATTACAGAATGTAGAAAGGTAGGTAATTTTCCCAACTAACATTGGAAAAATGACAAAGCTGGACAAGCCTGTCTGACTCCAAGGCCTATTTCCTTTTCAAGACATCACAATGTACAGCAAATATAAAGTCAGTGAAGAGAGAAGAGTCACAGGGCAAACTGTACCACAGCATCAAGAAGGTTAGGAACAATAAGGGGACATGAGAGTTCCAGTCAAAGAGCAGAGACTTTAAAATAAGGAAGGAATGGTCAGTGGAGCAAACTGTAAAAAGTCCAATAAGATGAGGGGTCCAAAGTGTCCACTGAAGTAGGTGGCTACTAACAATTTCAGTTAGAGCCACTGCTGAGTTGCCAGACTGAAGTGACTAAACATGGAAAGTGATGAAGTGGATTCAATTATCCTGGATGTGAAGAGACAGAGAAAGGAAAATGGCTGAGAGGAGATAATGTTCGAGGGGAAGCTGTTTTGATCAGTTTTTCAGGTAGAAACAATTTAAACATGTTTGAAAGTCAGGGAAAGGAAAAGTCAGAGGAAGGGAAGGGAACAGAAGGGAGAAAAGAGAAGGAAAGAAAAGGAAATGAAAGAAAAGGAAAGGAAAAAAGAAAAAAATAGGGGCACCCGGGTGGCTAGGTCGGTTACACATCTGATTCTTAGGCTCAGGTCATGATCTCACAGTTCAGGTTTATGAGATTAAGCCCTGCGTTGGGCTCTGTGTTGACAGCAAGGACCCACCTTGGGATTCTTTCTCTCTCTCTCTCTCTCTCTCTCCCTCCCTCCCCAGCTTGTACTTTCTCCCTCATTCTCTCTCTCAAGTAAATATTAAAAAATAAAAAGAGAAAGAGAGAGAGAATGAAAGAAAAAGGGCAAACGCAGAGCAGGGACAGAGAGAAATGAAAGAACAGGCAGTGTCCATGAGAAAGCAGAGGGAGTAAGTGGTAACAATACAAAGCAGCTTGTATTTACTGAGCCACCACAATGTGCCAGTCCCTGTACTAAGCACATTACATGTCTGAACTCACACACATATTAACTCATTCAGCTGAACACATACCCAGGAGCAAATCTGATGAGGACAATGCATCGGGCAGCTGGCAGTAACAGTGCAAGTTAAATAGCTGTAAGTGCAGAACCAGGGTTTGAGCCCAGGTAGTTCGCCTCCACAAACCACACTAATATGCTCAGCTATTATCTCCCTTGACATGCGACTGAGATGAGGGAAAGACAGACAGAAAAGCCACTACCTCCCTTGAGATGCTGAAAAAGATAAAAAAGGTATTTGTGGTGCAGAGATGTTTATGTGTTTGGGCTTGGATGGAATGAGCTCCTCAGGAGAGGTGTAAGACAAGTTTGGGGGATGCTTAAACGTAAGCATTTCTTCCACAGTCAAGACACAGTCTGACAGTGTCTTTCTAGATACACGTTATTCTGACTAGCTTATTGCAATCTATATTATCGTCTTTTCTTAAAAAACAAAACAAAACAAAACAAAACCTATTTGGACAAAAATTCTAATTGTTAAAAAATGAAGTTTTAATTTATATATTCCTTTTATAAGGGAAGTCTCAGAAGTTATACAACATGATTACAAAAATATCTTCAGGAAAAAAGAGAACAGACCAAAAAATACTTATCTGTACACCTATAACTAAAACTTTATTTCTTCACTATAGGAAAGGCTCTTATGATCCATTCATTCACTCACCTATTCAATTTGCTGAGCACCAACTTGTACTAGGCACCAGACATTGCTGTAGGCCCTAGGGCTACAGCAGTGAACAAAACAGATTAAAACACACACACACACGCAACTGTTCTCATAGAACATACAAACTAACTGAAAGGAGACATTAACTACCTTACATAAATACCTTATGTAGCAATGTGAGTATTCCAGGGGAAAAAAAAAAGCAGAAAAGAGGACAGAGCACAAAGTGGGAAAGGGGCAAATGCAATTTTAAATAAGATGGTCAGGGAATGACTGAGAAGATGGTATTTGAGCTATTCTTGAAGGTAGGGGTGGAGGGGGCACCCAATGGACATTTGAGAAAACAATGTTCCAGGCAGAGAGAAGAGCCCAAGCAAGGGTGAGGTGGAAATGTGTCTTTTGTTTATGAGCCACTGCAAAGAGACCCAATGAGGCTGGAAAAGAATGGAGAGGAGAATAGCAGAAGATGAAGTTAAAGATACAAATAGTGGACTGAAACTCAGGGACCTCTCGGCTACTATAAGACAGATGGTAAGGTATTAGTGGAATATGAACAGGAGTGTTATAATCGGAATGTTTTAAAAGAATCACTCTAGGGGCGCCTGGGTGGCGCAGTCGGTTGAGCGTCCGACTTCAGCCAGGTCACGATCTCGCGGTCCGGGAGTTCGAGCCCCGCGTCAGACTCTGGGCTGATGGCTCAGAGCCTGGAGCCTGTTTCCGATTCTGTGTCTCCCTCTCTCTCTGCCCCTCCCCCGTTCATGCTCTGTCTCTCTCTGTCCCAAAAATAAATAAACGTTGAAAAAAAAAAATTTTTTAAAAGAATCACTCTGGCTGCTGTAGAGAACAGTCTGGGAGTATCCAGGGCAGAAGTGGGGAAAACAGTGACACATAGCAGCTCTCTTCCAACTGCTCCTCCAGGTTTCCTATCCACCCTGCTCTTGGCCCAGGATGTTGACCAGGATGAACTCACGGACTGCCGTGTCCCCTGGCTCCCATGTGGATTCCACCAGTGGGGAGCACACACAGGATCAAAGGGAGGGAAGAGAGTGAGTCAGAGTGGTTTTTTCCCCCTGCTCCTCCCTTCCAGTTACTCTGGACTGGCTACTGCCCTTGGACAAAAGCCACAGCTCCTGTCCTGTGGCTTTCTCCACCTAATCCTCTGAATTCTAGTAACCACTCCCTTCCCGATCTACCTTCAGGCCAAGGGGCCCAATTGTAATGAGACCTTGCACTCTTTTAAAATAGTTCTTTTACTAAAAGCTCCTCAAACTATCCCAATTTAAGCATACCATCCTGGCAGTACCCTTGCTAACTCAGGAGTCCACGGCAACAGTGCAGGTGGGAGACAATGGTGGCTTAGACCAGGATGTTAGCAGCAAAATGACAAGAAGCAGTTAGATTTTGATTTTCTGATAGATGTAATGTCACGCATAACTCCAGATTTTGACATAAGCAACTAAAAGGATAGCATGCCATCAACTGAAATTAATTTCTTTTTTTTAAATTTTTTTTCAACGTTTATTTATTTTTTTTGGGACAGAGAGAGACAGAGCATGAACGGGGGAGGGGCAGAGAGAGAGGGAGACACAGAATCAGAAACAGGCTCCAGGCTCTGAGCCATCAGCCCAGAGCCCGACGCGGGGCTCGAACTCACGGACCGGGAGATCGTGACCTGGCTGAAGTCGGACGCTTAACCGACTGCGCCACCCAGGCGCCCCTGAAATTAATTTCTTAAAATCACAAATCAATAGAAAATATAAGTAAATATAGTAAATAGTGGTGCACAAGAAAAGGAATGCTATGGCTTACAAACAAATGCAAAGATGATTAATCTTACCATTAAAGGAATATAAATTAACATAATCATATAAAATATACATAAATAGATACATAATATGGATAGGATAATTACAATATAAAGTTGACAAAGATAAATGTATGATGATAAACGGTGTTGTCATGGATGTCAGAAAAGGAGGAATGGTAAAATTCTTCCCATTGTAAAATTGGGGGAATATAAACCTCTGTGAAGAATAATTTGCCACACCTATCAAAACTTCAAATGTACATATTTAAAAATCCTCTGCTAGGACTTTATCCTACACACATACTCACACATTTGCATAAATACATACATATAAGATTTTTCCCTACTGCAGTGTTCATAATTACAAAAGATTAGAAACAATCTAAATGTCCAGCAACAGGAAATACAAGTTAAATAAATTAGGTTATATACACTAAAGAATAAATACCATCGGTATTTTGCAAAGAACAAGATAAACTCTTGCTTATATATACATATGGAAAGGAAAACTCTACAAAAGATTTATATTGTTGGGAGGGGTGGGGAGGAGTCAAGTGCTTAACAGAAATATTGAGTATATTCTTATTTGTGAGTCTTTTTTTTTTTTAATTTTTTTTTTTTTTTAACATTTATCTATTTTTGAGACAGAGAGAGACAGAGCATGAACAGGGGAGGGGCAGAAAGAGAGGGAGACACAGAATCTGAAACAGGCTCCAGGCTCTGAGCGGTCAGCACAGAGCCCGACGCGGGGCTAGAACTCACGGACCGCGAGATCATGACCTGAGCCGAAGTCGGACACTTAACTGACCGAGCCACCAAGGCGCCCCTTGTGAGTCTTTTTTTTTAAGGATATACACATATGTGGGAGTAAGAAAATTCTAAAAAGATCAAAGAAATTGTTTAGAACAACTGCCTCTAAGCAGGTTGATGTGAGAGACTCCTTTTTTTCATTGTATACCCTTTTTGGACTGTTTGAAATTTTTTTTTTTTTACCAAGTGCATATATTAATTTGTTAATAAACAGAACAGTACATAAAGCTAAATTTTAAAAAAGCAATAAATAATCTTGTGTTCCATAAAAACCTATGGTGTTGAGTACAGAAATATATCTGAAAAGTACAACCTATCAAAACTAAAGTATGGTTTCATTTTATTATTATCTTATTTTGTTAGAAGATATAAATGCCCTGACCTGTATTATTTTGAATCACTGGTGTTTCTCCATTTGTAGTCAAATAGAGCCTATTGACATACTCTTGGGGTTTTCCAAATGTCAGCCATATATGGAAAATACAACAGGGCTTAATGTAGATGATTTCAAATGGAAAAAAACAAATATGTGACCTGATTTCTATTAAGAGTTAACTTAATGACAGACACTCATTTTGGCACTGACCAGAATGCCAAATGGAACAGCCTACACCATGATTCCTGTTTCACTAATATTATAATTCCCAGAACTAATATATTTTAGAACTAGCAGGAAACAACAATATGGAAAAAAAATTAGTTGTCTTTAGGCTTATCTTAAAATATTCTCTCAAAGCCAGCAAATCAAAATTGTTAAAAAATTCTGTAAAACTATTTTACCAAAAGAATGCCACATTATTTCTTTGAAGATTCTCTAAGTTTGCACCAATGTAGACAAATATTCCAATACAAATGTGTACAGGATTCTATATATTTTATTTCATTGATGTAAATGTAAAACAACTTTTTTCTTCCCATCTTCCTCATGCTATTTTTCTCCTTTCCACCACAGTCTTGTCTGACACAGAAATTTGTCCCTATAGATAAGATTTTAATGTTATCCAAACCATAATGCATAATTTATCCAAGAAATTTTGGGTAAGAATTTTTTTTTTTAAGTCAACCAAATCTACTTGAATACAAAAATTCTTCAACTGGTTTTGGTAGCACCACTCAAGGTTTTAGATTATTTCATGATTAGGGACTTGATGTATAATTGTCAGTAAGTTGCACTTCAATTTTGCTGACAAAGAAAAAGACAAAAAGCCTTGTTCCTTCTTCTCAGAAGAGACAGAAAAACACTTTAATATATTTCCCCAGATTTCTGCAAATTCACACGGTTTGAAACTGAAGACATCCAAAGCAGTGAAAATACAATGTATTTTTAAGACTTTTATACATATATGACAAAATTGTAGGAAAAATGTTAAGTCTTTTGTCTTGATGTAACCTTCCTAGGGATCTGAAGTGCTTATATAAATTGTTTTATTAAGTTGTTACATTTAAGCTAAAGTAAGTTCTTTTAAAAATTAAATGATACTAAATAAATATCTAATGGGGGGAATGAAGGGGTTTCGGGACACCCCCCCCCCCCCCCCCCCCCAATGTGCCATTTTGGCATATGGATTATTTTGAGCTGAAGGCACTTGATATCCTGTGGACTCAAGAGACTTTTGTTGCTCCCTTAACCACACAGATGAAGCTAAATTGAGTATTTTTCTCAGAATATGGGTTATTAACAGAGACAAACTTTATCTGAGTGACCCATCTGTATGGCAGGGCAAACATCTAACTATCAAACATCTGCTTCTCTTATTACCACTCCATGAAATGCATTCCTTTCCTCTGAAATCCCAGACCCCTACCCCCTTTCTCCTTAGTTCAGGATGACATACTATACCTCATTCTGCCTGTCTTCAGAATTTCCATGTCTATATGGATTCCCCATACAGATATGCACCTATTAATTTTTATTTTCTCCTGTTATCTGTCTCCTGTCAACTTGATTCTTAGCCCAGGTAGAAGGGCCTTTAATGGAGACAGAAATTCTTGCTCCCCAACAGGAGGGAAGGGAAGAGAGGGTAAAGGAAAAGAGGCCACTGTTGAAATATTTACCTGTGGCATCGAATTCGATTGGCTGGCACCCGCGGTGAGAAGACCAGTCACACTTGAGGACTTGCCCTCCTTCCACAATCCCAGGCTGGGTAGTGTTTGCTTTGGGTGCTCCCACCAGAAGAAACATCCTGGTAAAATACAAAAGGGAAGATAAGATTTTAAGTGGCACAAAGCATAAACAGTAACCTATGATTTAGAAAGAACAATCATTCTCTTGCTATTATCCACAATTATTTTTAACCATTCACTGAGGGCATAATCTATCTTCTATATTCATTTGATGCTCTTACATACATACATTATTCAATACAGTTTATCCATGCTAATAACATCTTATAAGGCAACTTCAGAGTGACATGTCATTTAAAAATCTGTGCTGGTCAAACTGTACACTTTAAACATATACAGTTTATTATATATCAACTGCATCTCAAAAAAGCTGTTAAAAATGTGTGCTGGCTAGAATCTGGGACAGATGTTTTGATTTAGGGTTTTTTGGAATGGTTTTTTTGTGTGTGGTCTTCCATAGACTTTCTATATCCTGAATGCTAAGCAAAACTAAATAAATAAATAATTCTAAAGTATTGTAATTCTACCTACTATCATTTTTTTCTTTTTGAAAACATATCTTGTTTTGGAACTACTGTACTTCAGTAATTTTTTTTTAATGACTAATAAATTTATCTTTTCAGAGGATTAATCTAGTCAATCCTGGCCAAAGAATAGGATCGCTATTCAATTTCTTATCAGGATAAAATGAGCAGGAGACAAAATAATACAGAGTCCAGCTTCTAAGCAAAAGAGACCTTTTCATTAGTTTTTTCTATTCATTCAGAAAAAGAAACGGCTTGAGTGTCTCGTCTACATAGAGCACAGTCCTGGGCACTGGGAACATCACCATGAATAAAACAACCTCGTTTCCTGCTCTCGGTGGTGTTTACATTCCCTTTGGGAAGAAATGGAGAACCTGACCAAGAAAATCAGTCATGCTTACAAATGCTGTGAAGGAAAAACTTCTTTACATAAAGGAAAGTAATCTTGAAAGAATGGAGGGGAAAGACTTACTTTACATAAGGAGAAGTCAAAGGAAGTTTTCTGTAAAGAAGGAAGAGGAAAGACCTTGTTTAGATAAAGTAGCAAGGAAACTTACTGCTAAATATAACCGAGATGTACAGGATTAGATGGTCACCAAGGAGTGTTTGTGTGTTGGGGTGGGGGGGGAGGGGTTGGGGGGGGAGGTAAGGTGAGAAAGGTGGGATAAGGGTGTGGCATGAAGAAGTAGATGGGAGCACCCTGGGCAGAGGGACAAAGACCCTCAGCAAGAAAAAGATCAGTGTCGGACAGTTTCAAGAAAAAGGTGTGGCTGAGGCAAAAGAGCAAGCTAAGAGGGACACATGATAAAGGTGGGGAGCTTGGCAAGAACTAAATCAAGCAGGGCCATTCAACTAATGTAATACTCTTGGATTTTATCATAAGGTCTATGTGAAGCCTTTGCATTTTTTTTAAGCAAAAGAATGACACAATCTAATAGAGAAAACTATATTTGGTGCCTTCTGGGGAAAGGATTAAGGAGGGAGGGGAACAAAATGGAACAAGGAAAGTAAGAGACTTTCAGCAGGGAAGGGAGGAGATAATAGTGACCTAGATTGGGAAGGTGGGTGGAGAAGGAGATGGGTGGGCAGACTTTGGAAATATCTGGAATAGAATGAACAGGAATAGCTGGTGGCTGTAATATGGGGGAAAGGGAAGATTAAAAAATGTCACCCAGGTTTCATTCTGAAGTGCAATTTACTGCACAAAAAGAAAAAAGCCTAAAGAGTAAGGAAGCAGAAGGCAGATTAAATATTTACAGGAAAACCAAGAATTCAGTTCTCAATGTTACTCTGAAGTATCTGTTAGACACCAATTGGTAGTCCGGAGCTCTGAGGAGAGTTTTGCCTCAGAGATCATGTATTGAGAATGTCAACTTAGGGAAGCTTTAGAAAGAAGAGAGCCAAACAGTGAGCTCTGGGGAGCAAGAGCCTTTAGGAGTCAGGTAAAGAAAGAGGATATAGTAAAAGAGAATGAAAAGAAACTGATTGAAGTATAAAAGAAAACAGGATATAGTTATACATGGAAGGCCCTCAATAAATGCTACCACCATTATTATTTCACTTCCTCATTAAACATTTAGTCACTTAAATTGTAGCATAGAAAATACTTCACTGCCTTTCCTTTTTTTTAAAGTTATGAACAAAGCTACATTTTAATATGAGATGTGCTCATTTTAACTTTTACTTATCAATTTCAATTTCATTTCTTCCGGGTGGTATCTGCTAAATCATACTTAGACTCATCCAGAGCTGGCTGCATGACTGACTGGCTGGTTTAACAGGAATCCTGCTTTCTGATATTCATCTTAAAACTCCATACTCAATAAAAAAAATTAAAAAAAAATTAAAAAAAAAACCAAACACTCCATACTCAAAATAAAGGCAAAACTCCCAACCGAACCACACCCTGTTTAATAAAGCTTTATGCAGTCATATTTGGCATCAGTAAAACATCAATGCTGGCTCCTTCTCATCACAACCAACTTAGTTTGCACTCAGCAGGAAAAAAAAAAAGGCTATGAGTAGGAGAGGCCTTACGTACCCCCATGAATAAGAGGGCACTCAATGTCATCCAGCCTCCTTTACTGCAGGGGAGCTGGTTAATAGCTAAGATATTTATGTAAATAAATATAATTTTATATTATAAGTATAAATAAATATAAATAATTTTCCATTTCAAAAGGTCAAAAATTTGGCCATACACATCATAAAACTTCCCCTATTCATCTGGATTAAATGTTTTTTGGGGTTTTTTAAATTTTCTTTCAATGTTTATTTATTTTGAGAGAGACAGAGAGAGAGAGAGAGAGAGAGAGCGAGTGAGCGAGCATGAGCGGGGCAGAGGCAGGAGAGAGGGAATCCCAAGCAGGCTCCACACTGTCAGCACAGAGCCCCACGCGGGGCTCCATCACATGTGCTCAAACTGTGAGACCATGATCCGAGCTGAAATCAAGTGTCAGACACTTAACCGACTAAGCCACCCAGGTGCCCCTGGATGCAATGAGTTTTGAGCGCATGATAGGGAAAAGAACATTTCAGACAAGTATACTTTTCAGGGTCTACACCTGAAAAGGCTGGGGTCAAGTCCTGCAATAGTCCTAATAACCATAATACAATCACAGGTATACATATGATTTCAGTGCTGGGTAACAGCCAGGTTCCAGATGAGGACCAAGGAGGTGGTTCTCAGAATTTGCCTAGAAATTTCCAAGAAAAACTCATTTCCTGACCATCACCACATTGCACATTATAGAATCTTTTATAATTTTTTTTTTATCAAAGCTATTCTTCCTACCTTATAATAAACTGCTTCCTTGAGGGGTACTTGGGTGACTCAGTCGGTTAAGTGTCTGACTTCAGCTCAGGTCATGATCTCAGTTAGAGCCCCTCATCCGGCTCTGTGCTGACAGATTGTGTGTCTCCCTCTCTCTCTCTGCCCCTCCCCCAGCTCACACACTCCCTCTCTCTCTGTTTCTGTCTCTCTCTCTCTTTCTCTCTCAAAGGTAAATAAATATTAAAAATAATAATAAAAATAAATAAATAAATAAATTGCTTCCTTGAAAGTAGGAGACTCTAATTTATCTTTGGGCCTGGCACATAACAAGCACTCAAGAAAAGTTTTTTTAATTGACAGGTAAGTAGCAAGTAAATTCGATAGTTACAGGCTTCAATCTTAAGAAAGCCCTATGTAAATAGCCATTTCCACTACCACCAAAAATCATCCTCTATTAAACATCCAATTATTTAAATTACCCTTACAACAATTTCTTTACATACATATTTCTTCTTAATTTTGGATTTCAGACACTTTCTTTACTTGGGCACTATGAGAGAGGGCTGGAAAGTTACTCGCAGTAAGGGACTTCAGCAAAGACACAAAAAAGGACGTGGTAGGAGGGTTCTGAAAGAAAACTGCACTCCACTGGCAGCACAAAGTTCGCATTCCTTGGATAAGACCATGAACATGGCTGCTGCTTCTCATCCGGCCATTTGCACATTGTAGGCATGAAATGATGGGTAATTAGATGTACTAACATGGGTGTTCGTTAGGTTTTCCTAAGCATACTTTCATGTGCAGTCTTGCACATTGGTGAAATGCCACAGAAATGGTAGAATAATATAAAAGGAATGTGTGAGCACTGTTAATTTCTAAATGCTAGGTTAATGGGGGAGAAAAAAAAGCTGAGGAATAAAAGTACTTTGTCCAAAGTGTCAACATGATATTTACTTTTAAAGAATATTACAGAAAGTTTTTAAAAAAGAAAAATGGGGAGATGGAGAAAGTAAACTGCCTTAGACAAATGTTAAGTCCTAAGAAGGAGCTATATAAAGAGAAATTAAATATTTATAGAGAATAAAAAGTAAAGGATGATAAAAGATGATATTTGAGAAAATTAAGGAATATAAAAGCAACACAGACTACAGAAAACAAAAGCCCTGTTGATGTATTAGGAAAATGAATTTTACATCACGTATTTTTTTTACTAGAATAACAAAACAGCCTGCTAATGAAATGCTTTATAAGAATTAAGTAATTATTGAAGTTCATCTAAGAATGTCTAACTAATGTCTGTAACAGCTTAATTAGGGTAAGAGAAGTGACAGAGCTGAAAAAATTTGGCAATATAAACAGCACTGTCTAACAAGCAGTTGGATACTATAGGTTACAATTACCCGATATAAATCAACTGAGAAAGTCACTTGTTCAATATTTGAGCCTCAGCTTCCTGTATAACAATGCCCACTGTGATCACTTCTAAAAAGATTTCTGAATGTGGACAGTAGACAAAAACAAACTTAGAAAATCTGAAGGCATCATAAAAATATATGATGGCCCCAGAATTAAAAACAATTAATAAACTATTCTCTCTAATAAAGTAGAACACATAAAAGTTAAAAGCTATTTTCAAAAAGGCTTTCCTTTCCTCAGTTTCCTCAAAGGATCATTAATTAACTTAAATGCAAGACCTCAAGAGGAAAAAAAAGGAAGAAGGGTACAAAGTAGAGGACTTGCAACACTTCCTGACAAGAGTGGGGAGCTGGGGAAGACGCTTGGGGTTAGCTGGAGCTGACAGAGATTTCGCTGATTAGCAGCGAAAATCTGAAGCTGAGCAACTCCGTTTCACATGCCTGCCGCCTTCTGCTGGCAGACTCCATCTCCTCCCAAGTTTACCCAAGAACAGAATCAGGATCCTTATCCTCACTATTCTGGTCAAATGACTCAAGACATGTCCATCATTATGGTTTACATACACGGGCAGACTATTAATCAACATCATGCCACAAGAAATTCTGAAAGATAAAGAGCAGAGTGTGTCGGTGGGGGAGGAGAGGTAGAAGAAAAAGGGAGTGAGGAGAAAGTGTAGGAGAAGGGGGGTGGAGGAAGACAGGATGGAAAACAAAAAAGGGGGAGGAGAGGTACAGGAGGAGTGGGGAGGAGAAAAAAAGAATAGATGGGCAGGGAGAAGGAAGAGGAAGCGAGAGGGAGACAAGAGGATCAGAGAAACCAACCAGGAGGATGCCTTTCGGATGCACTTCCTATCCAAAGTGGACTTTAAGGGCAGTTGCTTCAGGGAATGTGACCTTCACTACCAAGGAGAGGCAACCAGCCAAACAATGACAAGTACATTTTTTAAACCCTCCAAATGAACTAAGTTATTTGGCTGTTTCAGCACTGACTTCTCCAAGATAAAGCATGTCTAATATATCTGGCTGACTCCGGGCTGACCAGTGAATGAGCCTTCATCAAAAGCGACTTTCGAAAAATTACCACACCCGTATATAGAAAAAAATGTGTATAAAATAGCATGAATGTTTTTTCAGAGAGGTAATTCCAGTCTCAGATTTACTTTTCATTTAAAAAAAAGTGCTGCAGGGTCAATATTTATATGACATGAAACAAGCACAGTAACTATAAATTCTAGACATTTTCTCTTTTCTTTTATAATGTCCTATAAACCCCGGGGGGCTTAATCAGGAGTAATCAACACAGAGCTTGCCTTTTAAATTATAAGGGTATAGTCTATATATGTATATTACTTATGACAAGAATAAACAACCAATATAGCCAGAGCCACACAAAGTTCACAAAAATGAGCTGGCATCACTATGAGAAGGGTTATGAACATGGTTACAACGCTGAGGTGAGAAACTGTGCGTCAACATTGAAAAGTACATGCAAGTTGTGTCAGGAAAAGGGGCTTCATCCAGGCTAAGCAGTCTGGACTTTCTCTCTGGCCATGGACGTACTGTTGAGGAAATTTTAGTAGAGTACCAGATCAAAAAGATGCTTCAGAAAGATAAAACTATTAGAAACATGTAAGATCTAAGAGCCAAAGGATGGGGACAGGGATGAGGATCTGAGTGTCACAGACCACCCTTCTAAGCTGAAATCAAGGAAGCTGAAGTCAGGTGCAGAGCAGAGATGAATGCAAGAAATATTAACAAGGAAGAATTTCTAGGACCTTCTGTCTGGTGACTAATCACTGACTAATATTAGGGGACTACAGTAGGAGAGACAAAGAAAAATAGAAAATGAGAGGGAGGAATACGAAATTATTTCCAGGGCAACAGAGAAAATGATGGCACCATTATTAGAAACAAAGGTGCAACTGACATCACCACTTGGTGAAAATGAGTGGAGGTAAGATGGGCTGGTCAAGGAGGAGAGATCCACAGGCTGTGGGATTATGAAGTTGAAGCTCTATTTTTAAATCCAAGATGCTGCCAGGGCAGCAGTTTTATTTTAAAAGTTTTCCAGGTGCTGCAAACAGGAAGTCAGAATTGAGAACTACTGAATGCGCTGTAGGACCTTCTGCGACCAGGGCAAACTCACCCACACCTCTTCCTTGGGGTCACAGGAACATGAAGCAACTGTAAACAAGGCTTCATTAGTATTTAAGGGGGGGGGGGCAAGAATTCCAATCCAGTGTTGCTCATTATAGCATTATGTAAAAATATATATGTAAAATGAGAACTGTAAACCTTATATTTGAAGAATAAATAAGAAAATTGTCCAGTTACTTTCTTCTTAAAAATTTAAAATTTGTGGGACACCTAGGTGGCTCAGTTGGTTATGCGTCTGACTTCAGCTCGGGTCATGATCTCAGGGTCCATGGGTTCGAGCTCCACATGAGGCTCTCTGCTGTCAGTGCACAGCCACCTTCAGATCCTCTGTCTCCCTCTCTCTGGTCCTCCCCCACTAGCACTTTCTCTCAAAAATAAGTAAACTTAAAACAAATTTTTTTTAATTTGAATCCTAAAATTAAATGGACTTTAATTTCATACCCTGTCTTTTGATCCCAACTTGCCCCCAACCTCACACCAATCCACTCTAACAAATAAAGACTGAAAACCTTTCTGGCCTCAGTGTCCTCATCTGTAGCAATGAGTTTATCTACTTCCCTACTTCCCCTGGTGCTTTGTGCTATAGAGTGAAGTGAGATACCATAAGTAAAAGTGCTTTGTGAGTTATAAAATAGGCTAATCAACACAAGATATCATTATCCTAATTAAACCTAAGGTGCAATTTTCAATTTCTCCAATTATTCCCCCAAGAAAAATGTGACTTTACTTCATGGCCTGTATATGATCTTTAAATTTTATGTAAGTTTGGCAATATAGTCACTGTAAATTAATGTATATAGGGGAAAAAATGCAGAATGCTGACTTATTATTTTTCACAATTTTAAATCACAATTTTTGTGACCTTTCACTTTAAACCTAGGACTCATGATTGAAGGGATTTCTTGAGGAGTCACCTTAATATTTGTCCTTAGTATTTTTCCTTTTCTTTAATAGTGACTCATTAGTTTTCACAACAATATGGAAATTAACTCAGTAACAATTTTTTATAACAACAAAAATGAAACATAAAATAATTCTACAGCTTGCTGGGAGTATTTAGGTACCAAAAGAAACTAGAAGCAATGGAAAGAGACTTCATTACTGTTGCTTCCTCATTGATCGAGGGATTCTTCTTTTAGGAGAAAGGAGTCTTTAATAAACACTTTGTTATTTGTGGATTTTTTTTTTATTTTAGAAGTTTATAATCACACCAAATAACGACAACAGTAAGTGCAGCTGTTAATATAAATCACATCCTCATGTACCTTGGATCCAATGCTTGTTAAATTTAAAAGTATCTTTTACAAAATTAAGCATAATTTTACACTAAGCTTTGTAAAATCTGAAAAGCTAAGAAGAAGCCTTTGTTTGTATGTGTTTTTTTTTTTTTAATCTCAAAATTGATGTCTGTTTACGGTAGACTACATCTAGAACTCACTAGTCTATCAGTAACAAAGTCACTGATGAAGATTTCAAAATATTATATGGAATCAAAGCAAGTTCAATTTTACCTTACCATTGAAGGCCCACATGAGAGGTCATGCAACCTGTGTATTCATAATATATTCAATAACTACAATGATTAGTCAAAGATTAGCCGTCCAGGCTGGCAATCAAAGATGGTAAACCTCTCATGACAACAGTTCGATATTACTGCATTTTCCATAGTAACAACACTTAAAGTTTATCATCTTGTCATTATCTTTACACTGCTAAACTCAGACGGTTTCAACTTACACCATTTACAAAACATTCCATCAGCTCTGAAGTATTTAAGCGCTAACTCTTGCTAATTTAAGTACCTACTCTTGTCAAAAGACAATATATTTTCTCAAAACTACTAGAATTTCTGTACCAATTAAAGCTAAAAGAGCACCTCTGATGACAACTAAAATCGGTACTATCAAGGCATACCCTTGAAGCTATCTGGAAACAAAAGAACTTTCAAATAACAGATAAGGCTGACAGAATGATTAAATCAAATGAGGAGGGAGTAAATGTTGCCCAAACTTAGTGATCATTTTTTTATCATTTTGGAAAATCTGTGCTTAGGTCTGGATAGATAGAAGGCGCTGAAACAGAAGACAACAAACAAAACTGAGTTCACCACATAAAACAATGCCTAGTTTCCACTAATTGCTTCCATACTATTTACTGCTGCAAGGTCGTCACCTTTGATGAATCAACACTCAGACAAATCATCAACACCTTTGATGATCAACACTCAGACAGTATGAATAAATCATTGAAAGATATTTAGATCACCCTCAAAGTAGGCACACATGAGTTGGAAAAATGGTCCTATCAAAGTACTGACCATCAAGATTATTCCCCTTCTACCGCCTCAAAAATAGTACCTTCAATACAGAAAAAAGAGAAGGGAAAAAATGTTAGAATTTCCAAGAGCCCTAAGAACAGTCTTCCTTCTTGAAAACAGGACTTAAACATCAGAAGGCATCCAGTGAACATCTATCAAATCAGCATTTCTAACGCTAATATGGGGGTGAGGTGGTGAGAACGATGATGTCAGGTTCGGTCAAATCAGAGACAACTTTGAATCCAATGGTGACATTAACTCTGTTACAAATCCTGACGGCCTTTGCAACGCGAAAACGTTAGCAGTTTGAAAACGTAACTGAATTCTTAAATACTGCAGTATTCAAATGACCCGCAGTGAATGAAAAGTCAGCAAACACCCTTGTTCTTTGTGAACAATGACCTAAATAATGAATCACTATAAAAAGAACACATGACACATTCAATTCGTCTGTTCGCCCTCAAATGTGCAAAGGTCTGACAGTATCAGAGATAAGACACGAGTTTACTACGACGGTATGGTCATTTTAGTCATCAGAATGTCTGGAAAAGGAGCGAACGAGAAACGGAATCAGCCCGCGAGGCGGAAAGTGTGGGGGAGGGCTTTTTAAGTCTGCGAAGCAGGCTACGGGGAAGGCGAACTGGTACCGGAGGAAAAAAGAAGTTCGGGAATGAGCCTGACCTAGCCCGAGACGCTAGCAGGGGCGGCGCGGAGTCCGGCGGGACCAGCCTTTGTTGCTTTCCCACTTGCCCCGAATTTGAAGCGCACGTCTGCTTCAAAGCTGTCCGTCCGGGGAGAGGCGAGGGGGGCACTGAGAGGAGGCGGTGGGTGCCGCGGGGGTTCGCCTCCCCAGATCGTCCATCCGCCCAGAACCTAAACCCCCGGTGGGAGTGGGGGGACGGACAGTCTCCCCCGGGGAACGCAGGGTGGGCGCGCGCGGTGGGGGAGGGGGCTGACTCCCCTTCCAAGTGCGGCCACTTACGAAGACGCGCTGGGCACGAAGAAATCCACCGCGAAGCCGAAGTAACTTCCTTCGGGGCCGGAGTACTCGGCAGGACTGTCCACGTCGAGGTTGAAGGCGCCGCAAAGAGGCAGCAGGAATCCGGGAAGAAGGAGCAGGAGGCGGCGCGGGCGAAGGCGCAGCCGCCGCCGCGGCGGAGAAGCCATCGCCGGAGCGCGCGCGGGGCGCCGAGGCCGGAGCCGCGGCCACCCCTCCCGGAGCGCACGGTGCCCGCGGCCCGCCGCCGCCTGCGCGCGCCGAAACTGGCCGGCCGCTCGCTTCGCGGCGAGTCCCCGACAGCGCCCGGGGAGGTGGGAGGGCTGAGCCACCGAGCGGCCGCCCGGGAAGTGGGGCGCAGGGCGTGCAGGGCGGGGACAGCGGCGCCGGCGGCCCCCGACCTCCCTCCCGCTCGGCCGCCCCGCGCCTGGGCTCCCGCTCGGGACTGCGCGGGTGAGCGCCGCACCCCCCGCCTGAGTGCTGCCGCGGGCGGTGGAAGGAGGTAGAGAAGGGGGAGGAGCCGGCCCGGGAGGCCTGGCAGCGGCGCTGGAGGAAGTGAAGGAGGAGGAGAGCCGTCCTCCGACTGGAGAGAGCCGGGTGCACTTCCGTGCGCGCGGTCGCCTCCCGTCCCGAGAGCGAGGTGCCAATGCCGAAGCCCCAGTCCCTCAGATCCCCGGGCCGCGGCAGCGCTGTTGGACGAGGGCCTCGGACCCAGCTCCAGGGGGACAGTGGTGCACGTAGGGATGGCCAAGGGTCCCAACCCGCCCGCGTCCAGGGGCACCCCACGCTCCCGGGTCCCGCCGGGAACTCCTGTGCTACTTTTGTTTAAAAATGAGGACAGCTTTATCCGCCTCTCGGTTTCTACTCCTAAAACCCTGGCAGGCTCTCACAAACGAAACTCTGTAATTAATGGTAGTTTTCCTCCCCCACTCTATCCCACACACACACTGAACTTAATTATAAACTTTCAGAATGCTAGCACAGCCCCTTCCAGGAGTCGTGTTAAAGCTGAACTTGAAGGATTGGCAGGGCAAAGAATTGGCAGTAATCGTTTCAAATCAAGTCAGACTAGTAGAAACCTTATTCCTAGTTTATTAGCTGAAGTTGGGTGATTGCGAATAACTAACGCATTGATTTAGGACGCGTGAGTAGAAATAGAATTTTAGAGTTGGAAGAAGGAATATACACCATTGAAGTAAGGCCTCTGTGAACCTGTTGCTGTTAGAGTTTCCACGGCCTCCAGGCTCCTGACAGTTCCCCGGACTTACTTGAGAACTGGAACCTTGACCTCTTTCTTTATATTCTGTAGTCTTACCACCTGGCCAGGCAGACAGTGAGAAATCGTTAAAATGTTGGATGGAGATGAAATGATGAGTAAACTTTGTCCAGAGAGGGGACTTTCCTATACTGTGTATCATGTGTGAAGGAATTTGGTGAACAAGACAGAGTATAAATGCACTGCATAGACCTTAAAAACCTACAAGTACTGGAACAGTAATTTTGGATTGTTTTCCCAAAGTAGGTATTAAAACTGAATCACAATGCACACTAATCTCCTAGCTTTTAATTAGTCTTGTGAAGGAGCATGTATTTAAGTGGAAATGAAATGTCTAATTTGAATTTTTAGTACTTAATTGCATTATATATTTTGATTCTTAAATTTGACTCCAAGATATGTCCCCAAACCTTGGCCATCTTTCACACACCATGGCCCAGCACTTGTCTGAAGGAAATTACCTCGTGAGGCAGGTGATCCTGGACAAATACGTAGAAGTACAAATGTTTTCTTTCCCCTCACTCTGTTCCAGATGCACTGAAGAGGCAAAAACTCAAAGGGTCTTTTATTCCTTAAAAGCCTGATAACCAATCCCTTTGGAAATCTGTCCAGCCAGGAATAGCAGAAGATTGTGGAGATTTAAACTCTAGCTGATGGGGCGCCTGGGTGGCGCAGTCGGTTGAGCGTCCAACTTCAGCCAGGTCGCGATCTCGCGGTCCGGGAGTTCGAGCCCCGCGTCAGGCTCTGGGCTGATGGCTCGGAGCCTGGAGCCTGTTTCCGATTCTGTGTCTCCCCTTCTCTCTGCCCCTCCCCGTTCATGCTCTGTCTCTCTCTGTCCCAAAATAAATAAAAAACGTTGAAAAAAAAAATTAAAAAAAAAAAACAAAACTCTAGCTGAAATCAGTAAGCCTTCCCACTCCCCAACTTCTGATCCAGGACAGAGATCCAGTAGGCCAGAGGAGGGAAGAACACCAGGAAAGGGAAGAATACAAAGCAATGGCAACACGTATGTGCCCACCGAAATTGAGTGAACTCAGGTCCCCATTTCTGTTAGGAGACCGTGAACCAGACTAACCCAGTATCTTAAGGCACTCTTGAATAATAAATGCAGGCATCTTTGTAACAGAGTTATCATGCTTGAGCAGTCACCTACCCAACACCTTGCAAATTCAGGGAGTTTATTATAGTACGTATCAATTCAGCCAGCACTTATTCGGAATCCACAGTGTACCAAGGCATTGTGTCCATGGGAGAGGGAGAAGCATATTTTATTCTATGGAAGAAAAGCTGTGCCTCTCACCCAGTCCAATGACGCTACTCTTCACATCGTAACAATTTCCCCACTTAAAAGAGCTGGATAATATATCTACATTAAGTACAATCACTTTCTTACAGAGGAAATAAAATATTAGATAGTAAAAGGAATTTTGACTTTGAATTTTACCCTCTGCCAAGGCTGTCCTTTAATTAGAATCTTGATTCCATTGTTTCTATAAATTCAAATGCCTGAGTTCAATCGCTCAGTTCACCCAGTACTAGTTAATGGTCAAATCACTTCAACCTGGTCAAATCACTTCAACCATTCTGTGCCTCGATTTTCTTATCTATAAAATGGGAAGGATGGCAACACCTACTTATAGAATTGAACAGTACCTGTTGCCATCAATACTTTTACTACTGTTAGTTTAGTACAGTGGTAATAGTAAATTTGTATGACACGAAATTTGTATTATTATACTCTCTTAGTTCTAGTACCTATCCAACAGTTCCTTCAATAACCACAATCAAACTAGAACTCCACTTGGCTTTTTCTCTGCACACACAAAAGCACAGTCCAGTTACTCCAAAATAATTTAAGAAAAATTTCAAATTTTTATCTCTCAATATCAAGGTGGATTCAGTTCATAACTCATGGAAGCCCTTCTGCAACCCCCTTCTTCTACTCTCCATTTCTCTAGAGACTTTAATCCACTAAACTCAACCCTACAATGTTGCTGTTGCTTTTTTTGTCTGACTCTCTCCTGCCTCTCCTCTCCCAAGTATTAATGAGGGAGATTTACTTGGCCTCTCAGGCTTCATCCCCACTCCCAACCCCAGTGCTGTCTTTTCCTATCTGAAAAGATAAGAAAAGATGCCAAGCCAGCACCCGGTGCTCCTTGGGTGGCTGGGAAGGCAACAAAAGTAGAAAACTTATCTCCTTTTTAGGTTTGCTTCCTAATCTACCCCTACAATGTTAGGATTATTCAAGTCTCTGCCTTGGTTCACTGCACTTCTTGTTCTACACATCCCCTGCATGATCTTATTCATCACCACATTCTTGCCACGCCCCACCTCCCAAAGTGGCTTTAGCCATATTAAATTAATTACTTACAGTTTCTACAGAATGACATCTTGGTTCACAGGGCTCTGTCTTCCTAGAAAACACTAGCCTTTCTCTTGGACCACTTCCCCCAGTCTTCTGCCTTCTGCCACATGCAAACATACACAAGGTCCTCTATCTAGCTATTTCCTACCCTTCTTTCAAAATGTGTATCAGGCATCATTTACATCCTCCATGAAGCCTTCTATAAAGAACCATGCCTTCTTGTTTTTGTATCCTTTGTGCTCACCACTGAGCTCAACAATGGAATTAATTCTACTCCCCAGAGACTTACTAATAACTAACAATTTTATTAAGCTTACTCATTATGTGCTAGACTCTGTGCAGAGCATTTTGATGTGTATTAAGTCATTTAGTAATCATAAAATCCTATCAGATAGATTCTATTAGTAGCCCAAATTTAAAGGTGAAGAAACTGATTCTCTAGGAGATTGAATAATTTTTCCAAGGTCACATATCCTTGTGGGCAAGGAAGGGAGCTAGTAATGATCTCCAAGGCCTTCCGCATTCCTGAGAACCTGAGGCTTCAGTGACCTCCCCAGGCTAACTAGGATGGTTGTTCATAACACCCATGAAATGAACCCATCTGGTCTTGCTCAAATACTTTCCCCCTACACTAGGCAGACTAAAGATGCCTACTGAGGATAAACTGGCTCGTATCCATGAACACTGAAAATGAAAAGGGGAAATGTTTCTTGTCCTCATCTATATGTCTAACCCTCATCATAAAATTTTCATAACAGCAGGAACTCAATCATTTGTTGCCTTTAGATCAGACACTCCATCCATATAATAGGAAAAGTTAGTTACAGACTTAAGGTTCAGATAAATGCTGGGGAAAATGTGGAAATATCTTAGTTCCCTTGTTAAAAGAACAAGACAAAGATAACTAGTCTTTCGAAGTTTCAAAAACAAATATGCAACTCTCCTGACTTGTTTTTGTTTTTGTCTTTAAACGGGTTTAACTTATATACATTACTGTTAAATTGAAATATTTGCTATGAAGGTAGTTCCTTTTGATTTTTCCCCTGAGGACTGAATATGTTGATAAGCCAAAGAAAATATATACTGTCTTTTCTCTCTAGCTTGATGAATAGATAATATTTCACCATCTGAATATCTCTTTTCTCTCCAACACGCTTTCAGTTTACTCATTTCACCTGGTTTTAAAATGTTCATCTTTTCTCTTTAATACCAATGGACTTAATGGTCCAAACGGAAATAACCATATTGATTACTTTTGTATAAAAATCCTAAGAACGTGACATGTACACATGTAAATATTGAAACTTAATAATGATATCACTACATAACTTCAAGTGTGAAGAGAAAGTGAGTGGATTAAGAAATTATATATAAAACATATTGCTTCCATTAAGTCAAACTTAGATTTTAAATATCGAGCCATATTTCCTCCTGGAGATGTACGATTATTGAGCACCTTCCTTGTGGTCCTATTGCCATGAGTCCTTTTTTAAACAGTCTTTCAGGGTTTGGATAACCCATGATAGAAGATATCCTAGAAAACTGAGATTCAAAGACCAAATTAGAAATCACAACACAGAGTAACTTTAATAGCCATGAATAGAAAAAACAAGCACTTGGAATTCTGTGCCTCAAGGGAGCAGAGCACGGTGGGCAGGAAGCCTTAGTAAAAGTGTCTGTGTGGTGTCCTCACGTCTGCAAATCTGCTGTGCTCACCACTTCCTCTGTTCCTGAGGTTCGTTCGTTTTCTTTTTCTTTCTTTCTCTCTTTCTTTTTCTTTCTTTCTTTCTTTCTTTCTTTCTTTCTTTCTTTCTTTCTTTCTTTCTTTCCTTTCTTTCCTTTCTTTCCTTTCTTCTTTCTTTCTTCATTTCTTTTTCAATATGTAATATCTTCTTTCACCTGGTCTCCCACCCCAATTCCACCCAAACTTTAGCATTCAGTTCAAGACTCCTCTTTTCTAGAAAATGTTACATAGTTTCAGTTTCTCCCTTCTCTTTAAAATGACTTGTGTTTCCAAGTCTAATCCACTCACAACTCAACATTTAATTGTTGTATTTATTTCCTGGAGTTTTTGACAGTATTTGAATAAAATTTTATTTAATATTAATTCTTGGTGTTCCCAGGCATCTCAGGATTTTTTTCCTAGTGAAATTATCAGTTCCTTATAAATAGGAGCTATGTTTTCTAATTTATATATTCTCCCATAGCATTGAATACAGTGCTGAATTTATATTTCAAAAAATCACTAATAACTTATTGAAGAATGGGGTGCTTGGGTGGCTTAGGCAGTTAAGCGTCCGACTCTTGGTTTGGGCTCCGGTCATGATCTCACAGTTTTCTCAGTTTGAGCATCATCAGGCTCTGCGCTGGCAGCACGGAGCTGCTTGGGATTATTTCTCTCTCCTTCTCTCTCCTTCTCTCTCTGCCCCACCCCAGCTCACTCTGTCGCTGTCTCTCTCTAAATAAATAAACTCGTGAGAGAAGCAAACATGTTGATCTCCAGGCCCCCAGCTTTATTGAGTCATAACTGACAAAACTGTAGCGAACATGTTGCTCTTACTCATAATTAAATGTTCAGTGCCCAGCACAGTTCTTACTGAATATCAAGAAACTAAGAAGTATTTGCTGAAGGATAAATGGATGAACGTATGAATAAAAAAGCAACTGTTACTTTTATAAATTGAACACATGAAGTCAGTAACTCAAAAAACATTCTTGCATAAATGAATGAATGAATATATATTTTTCAAGAAGTAGAAAAGCCCAAGAATATCTCGTAAATTCATTTTATAACTAGCAAAGAAATAGGATTAAACTACTCACTTTATCTAGAATAGTGTTTCTAAGCTTTGTAGCTGTTTTTCATTCCTGGTTGCAATTTGGGATTAGGTTTTGGGAATGAAGGAGATAAAAATTAATCACAAATGGCAAGAAATGTCCTGTGCATTCCTGGAGTTCTCTGCATCTCATTGTGAAAAACCACTCTGCTCTCAAGATAGGCATTTTTTTGTTTTAAGTTTATTTATTTAAGTAAGCTCTACTCCCAACGTGGGGCTTGAACTCACAACCCTGCGATCAAGAGTTGCATGTTCTTCCAACTGAGCCAGCCAGGTGCCCCTAGGTATCCGTTACTTCAAGGACATGTCTGGTAGTTTTCAGAATTTCCCTTCAAATAACCAACATGTTGTAAAAATGTAAAAGGAAAATCTTGTATATTATTTTATTTAAAGTAATTAAAAATTACAGCATCCTCTTACACTACAACTACTTAAGAGGATTTAATTTGTTTTAAAGGCTTGGAGTGTTGATGTGTGCCAAGACATAGACGACATTTCTCAGTACAGCACTTATCATACAAAAAAAAAAATCCATGTTTGAAAGAGGGTAATGCTGTCCAAATTACTGTTCTATCACTGAAAAGTCAAATTAGAGGCTTAGGTAAAGAAAGCAAAGTGTTTGTGGTATGTACAGAATTAGCAAACACATTTTTAAAAATAATCCATTGAAAAAATGGAATTTCAAAAGAACACTATGTTTTATTTATATCATGAGTCATAAAAGGAAGCATGGTATAATTTAAAATGTCCCTGGCACTTGATAAATGATTGCTAATACTTTCCTCCTACTAATCATTTTGTATAAATGTAGCCTTGCTGTAACTGGAGACTATAACCCAAACTTCTAATTCCTTTTTCCTTCAGATTATGATAACATAAAGTCATAATCAGAAGATCTTTAAGAACTATAATCTGCAATGTTTTACATATATTTATTTTTTCCCTGGAGAAAAATGGCAAGAAAATGTGTCATTAATGACAAAACACATCATTTTTATATTGTACATGTATGTATATTATATGTGTATCGTTCTTGAAATCTTTTCCTTAGATACATGCTTTAATCCTACTATTGTTTAGTAATATGCCATCTATATTATTATTGAAATTTTTTTAGTCAATAAAAATAAACTCCATATTTCAAAAATACATAGCTAGACATGTCTACAGAACACAATTTTTCAGGTGAAATTTTATTATCAAGAACATAAGAAGGTGATATTATTGTAGCTATATAATACTATTATACTGTGCTACTATATAATACCTTATAGTATTATATACCAGTGAATGTTATTGAAGTTATATAACTTAGTGTACATTACACATGTATTCACTTTTTCATGCCCTATCATATAAAAAGAGCTATATAAACCTATTTTTAACACAAATAAAACATAAATTTATTCACATGACTATTGAATTGTTTTTCTTTCCACTCACTCCTCCTAAACTGGTCTTATTAAAGAATATGTTATTCATTTATTCATTGGATATTTATTATTAAGTGTCCTTTATATGCCCAACACTGCAATTAGAGCTTGAATTACCAAGACAAATCAGATATGATCCCTGCCAGGAGCTTAAAGTTTAATTAGACAAATACGTAAGTAAATAATGCTCATTTACATTTATTAAGGGACATATTTTACTATTACCAAGTGCTCTATTAAAATGCTGTATATGGATTATGCCTCTTCATAAAATACAATTACTGCATGTGGGTAATTTTAACCCATTTTACAGATAAGAACAATAAGTGTGGTACTGTTAAGATACGTCCCCTTTGGGGGCTGCCTGGCTGGTTCATTTGGTAGAGCATGTGACTCTTGATCTCAGGATCATGAGTTCAAACCCCATGTTATGTATGAAGCCTACTTTTAAGAAAATGTTTAAAATATTCTCCCTTCAAGATGTGGAGCTAAATTCCTCACCTCTTGAGCTTGGACTGGATTTCATGAATGACTTTTAATGAATAGAAGAAGTGACTGTGCAATTTTGTTGACGAGGACATAAAAAGCACAGGGCTTCCTTTTGCTCTATCACATGGGAAGCCAGATGCCATCTGGTAAGAACATACAAGGTGCCCAGGGAGAGGCCCAAATGACAAAAACCTGAGGTCTCCTTCCAACAGCCACCTGAGTGAGTGGATTCTTCAAAGTGGATTCTTCTTCCCACTCTGGCCTTCAGATGATTGCAACTCTTGCCAACATTTAAACTCAAGAGAGAGTCTGAGCTAGAAACCATCCCTTTAAGCTGCTCTTTAACTACTAATGCACTGAAACTGTGACATAATAAATATTTGTTGCTTTGAGCCAATACATTCTGGGGATAATTTGTTATTGAGTAACAGATAACTAACACAATGAGTTTAGAGAAGCTATGTCATTTTTCATTAGGGTCACAGAGCTAGAAAGTGTTAGAGATTTTTACACACAGTCTATATAGCTAAAGTGACCATATAATTTATCGTTCAATTGGGGCACTGTAGCGAGTAACAGGGATGTGGATAATAATTATACTGACACAACAGCTATATGCAGGAACCATCTAGGGGAAACTGGGGCATAGGATCACTCTAATTACACCCTGCTTTTTATTGTTGCACTACTCTGTCTCCTGTATAAGTAAGTGTATACAACGTGACTAGTCCAACACCAGAAATAAAAGTACAAGGAAAGGATAATCCATCTGCTCTCACAGAGACTGCTAGCTACCTACCCAATATTCATTGTCCCCTTCTTGTTTGGTAATAAAATCCTTATATTGTGTGGTGGCAATAATATGTCTAGATGGAAAACAAAAACAAAAACCCCTGCATTTCCCAGCTCCCTTACAGATGACGAGAAGGTGTTGGTAGAAATTGTCAGGTAGAGCTACCAGCCTCTTAGAAGAGGGCTAGTTTAGGGGCGCCTGGGTGGCTTGGTCGGTTAAGCGTCTGACTTCGGCTCAGGTCATGATCTCTCGGTCCGGTCCGTGAGTTCAAGCCCCGCGTCGGGCTCTGTGCTGACAGCTCAGAGCCTGGAGACTGTTTCAGATTCTGTGTCTCCCTCTCTCTCTGCCCCTCCCCTGTTCATGCTCTGTCTCTCTCTGTCTCAAAATAAATAAACATTAAAAAAAAATAAAAATTAAAAAATTAAAAAAAAAGAGGGCTAGTTTAACTATCAGGAGCCCTTTTTCCTCGGCAATGTCTCTACAGCTGATGCCTGGGACACAGATGTGATGGTTAGAGCTGAAGCAGCCTCTGTGAGAACATAAAGAAGCATACTTGGCAAAAGAGGGCATGGTCTAAGAATTACAGAGCAGAAAGTCTGGGTTTCTGAAAACCATGGACCTATCATTCTGGTCTTGGATAATAAACATGCAGATTATATTCTATCAGAAGAAAATATACCTCTTTGTTTAATCAGCTATTGCTAGAATTTTCAGTTACACCTTGACTACCCTAATCCTAACTGATATACCCACCTTAATTCCTCAAACAATAGCTTTAAATTTTTAGTACCAAACATTTATATTTTTACCCTATTTTAATAGAAATTATTCTAGATATATTGACCACTCTTCCTACTTTTTCAAGTAGCTAGAACAGAAGCATTGTATGACAGTTTTCTTAATGATATAAAGTTCTTATTTACAGAAAGCAGAATCAGTTCACTTTTTAGTGTCTAATAGAGTTTAATTTGCTCTATGGAAGCTGTTTCAGTTGTTGGTGTTAAAGAAACAAATATGAGTTAAGTTCTTATGAGCCATACTCTTTTAGATCAGCTGGTGCCTTCATCAATTTTGTTCCTTTTAAATGATTCATTTGGGGGGTTTTCTAAACTCTCCACTCTTACTTCCTCTAAAAGCTTGAACACTAATTAAGGATTTCCACCTTTCAGTCATTATGGAAATGTGCCAGGGGATTTTCATGAAATGTTAAATATTTGGATTTAATAGAAAATGATTACATTCATAAAGGTGTTAGATACAGAGCTCTTAATCACATAATTGCATTAGGTCTAGCTCATAGGAACATAAAATAATTAAATAAAAGTCTTGGTTCATGTTCAGCATTTTTGTGAAGCTTAAAGGTATTTCTACAGTTAGTTTTCTTTTTCTTTTGAGTTTTAAAAAGATAATTACTATTATGGGATGTTTACACTAATGCTACTCTTTAGGCATAAGTGAGATTCTTTAAGAAACCAAGTTAACTTTTTTACTCTAATTATTTCAAGTTAGTTAATCTATTTCAGTTTAGAATACACTTATCATTAACAACATTTTTAAACAGTTATTGTAATAATGTGCTTCCTATAGAGAATAAGTCATTTCATACATCTAAAAAAATCTAGGATAAGGATATAGAAGAAAACTTCAAGAACCATCTAACAATTATGTCTGACCCAAAACATAATGGTGAATGACATTTATTAAAAGTAATTTAGGGGCACCTGGGTGGCTCAGTCGGTTGAGCTTCCGACTTTGGCTCAGGTCATGATCTCATGGTCTGTGAGTTCGAGCCCCGCGTCAGGCTGTTTGCTGACAGCTCGGAACCTGGAGCCTTCTTTGGATTCTGTGTCTCCCTCTCTCTTTGACCCTCCCCCATTCATGCTCTGTCTCTCTCTGTCTCAAAAATAAACCTTAAAAAAAAAAGTAATTTAAACTGGGGATCCTGGGAAGCTCAGTCAGTTAAGAGTCCAACTCTTGATTTTGGCTCATGTCATGATCTCACAGTTCATGAGTTCAAGCCCCGTGTTGGACTCTGCGCTGAGAGTGGGGAGCCTGCTTGGGATTCTCTGTCTCCCCCACCCCTCTCTCAAAATAAATAAACTTTTTTTAAAAAAGAATTTAAACTAAGGCTGAATGATAGAGATGATTTGATAGAGATATGATAGATCCATGTTGTCTAATAGAACTTTCTGCAACAATGGAAATATTCTGTATCTATACTGTCTCAAATACTTGTATCAGCCACATGTGGCTATGGAGCACTTGAAATGTGGCTAATGTGACTGAGAAATTAAATTTCAAATTCTATTTAATTTTAATTGCCATGTGTGGCTAGTGGCTAGATGGTATTCATACAGAGATGAAAGAATGAGATTTGTTGGGATTCTACAGTCTTTCCCAACTTCATATTACATTACCACAGCTACAAAAATGAGTGGTTAAACTTTATTTTCCCATGTTCTCTATTCTGCACATTTTCCCTGTTTCTAATACCTATAATTAAATCACTCATTAATTTAGTCATCACAGAACCACAATGTGTCAAGCACAGTAAAAAATCAAAATCTCTCCTGGCGTTAACATTTCTAACCTTTCTGATTTTCCCTCTTCTTGCCTTCATTAGCCCTTCCTCTCTGGGACAGCTTTCTCATCTTCAACTGTGATAACTAGGTAGCAGGCTGTGAAGACCATACCCAAATACTGGAACTTTCAGGTTCACCAGAGATCTCTCTGCTTGGGTAGAGCAAAGCCATAGCAATTGATGGGCTCCTGCAGGAGCACTAAGGGTTCTGAGTCAGATTCCAGTTGCTTTTAAAGTAAATAATATGATTTAGTTGCACATCTGATATGTGCTTCTGGTGGGGTGGAATTCCCACTCCTGCCAGCAACCTTCCTGATGATTCTCAGGATTCTCAAAGGGGCTTCAGCCTACATGGAGCTCTCCATCTCACTTGCACCTCACTTCTGCACCTGGTCTGTTCACTCAATACTGCACGTACCCTAGCTCAACCCAACATGGAACATGGTCCCTTTTACATAGAATCTACAAAGCAACCTAAATGCAAGGTAGTCACATGTAACAGAATTCTGCAGAAAGTCTGAGGGCAGTGGTGGATAGGGTATGTTGCAGGTGAATATTAGACCTGTTCTTTTTTTTTTTTTTTCAAGTTTGTTTGTTTGTTTATTTTGAGAGAGACAGAGAAAGAGAGAGAATGAGTTGGGGAGAGGCAGAGAGAGGGAGAGACAGAATCCAAAGCAGACTCCATGCTGTCAACACAGAGCTTGACTCAGGGCTTGGTCTCACAAACCGTGGGATCATGACCTGAGCAAACCCAAGAGTCAGATGCTTAACTGAGCCACCCAGGTGCTCCAATTGACCTGCTCTTTAAAGACCTCCCCATTCCCTCTGTGGGAACCTCCCCTGCTTATGACTCCTTCTCAGACTCCTAACTGCCCATCGCGTCGCATCCACCTCCAGCAGACACTCTTGTCTCTTATCCTCACTCTCAAGCCCCCATTTCTCCTCTCTGGGCTGAGACTGTGTCCAAATCTCTAACTTTTATAACCTGAGCAATTCAGGCTTCTCTTTGGTTTGCCCTCAAAACCTTGGGACTTACATTGTCAGATTCCATTTTTCAAATAAAAAACTAAGTAAAATGTATCTTCTTACCCTAAAAAACATTCTGGTTCCAAATTTTGACATAAAATTGTCTGTTTTTCATATAACTGTATATGCTATATAACTACATATTACTCAAAGTAGTTTCAGAGAAGGCTTGTTATAAAGGGGACCGGAAGGCAGATCAGGCATTTATTTATGTTTCTATTTTAGTATAGCCACAACCAATATGGGTTACATAAGATTTTGTAAACATGTCTGAGAATCTTACAACCTACTTACAATATTGTCTTCAATAGGAAATATTTCATGAGCACTAGAAAATGGCATGACAGATACTTGAAAAACAAATTATGAAAATGAATTATTTTTTTTCTTGGAGTTGACTTACAGAAGCAAGAGGGCAATAATAATTATTTTGACAAAACTATGCCGCGTCACCTATAATACCTTTCAACAATGTATAAATAGGTCCATGTATACTTTCACTAAGTGAAAACACTTACTGAGTCAGTACTACGTGTAAGATACCATGGCACTGTGGCAGATCCTACAGGGCTTTCAAGAGTGGAGAGTTTGTTAGGACTCTTTCAAAAGCAAATGACAATAACCCAACTCACATTAGCTTAACCAAAAAGAGAATTTCCTGGTTTCACATAACCAGGAAACTCGGGGCTGGTTCTGGCTTCAAACACAGCCCAATACCCAGGGAATATAGTTCCCACCCTCATCCTCATTTTCCTGTCTTTTCCAGCTCTGTTTCCTTCTCTGGTTTAGTCTCACCCTCTCCTACTGCTTCAGATTCCTCAGTTGAACAGGGAGGATAGTTATCTACAATCTCAGGTTATTTGTCATAGTTTAGCAATTCCATCCTAGCTGAAAAATCTGTCTTCCTCTCAAATCAATACATCAATTCCAGGCATTGATTCTTACTGGCTCTATTTATAATAATTGCTTACCGTTGAACCAATTACTATGTTCAGAGGAGTGAGATATTTTGATTGGTCATACCTCAGTCAGGTGATCACTCCTGTGGCACATTACTGTAGTAAATAGGATGCTCTTAACCATTCAGGATGGAGTAAAGATGAAGCCAGACATACAAACATAATATATGCCCATTGTGAATTGATAAGTAACATGCCTTGTCCTCAAGAACTTTTTCTTATATAAATCTTAGTAGTTACGGAGGACAAAAAAATGCCCCATATGTGCCCAAAATGTCTAATTTCAGTATAAACCAGTTGTCTACGTTATAAAACATTTAAATATCCCCAGCATCCTTCTTACTATTATGTAAATCTGGATTTATTAATTTTAAACTGAGTGTGAAAACTATTTGATCATTAGCATAATATTTTTGTGGTTGAAATGCTATGTTGGCTTAGAACTTTTTCTGAATGATAAATTTATCTTTAAATATTGTGAAAACTATGTCAAATCTAATAGGTCATTTCCTCAGTTAACTCTGGTTTTGTGGCTATAATGGTTTGAAAATTGTTCCTTGGTTTAACCATACTTTGGTTGCTACCATATTTAGAGACAATTTATTTTAGGGTGGACAGAAAAAGCTATTATTTTTATAGGAATTTTATTGGGTAGAAAGTATAATTTGTGTTATTTTCTACTCATGCTCTCACGGTATATAGAAAGAATTTTAAAAACCTGATGTTTGCATCATATATTTTTACTAAATGTGTCTCACATGCAATTGAGTGAAATACAAGCTTTTGTTGCCCTAAGCCACTTAGATTTTTGAGTTAATTTTATACTCTAATATAATCCTAAGTAATCCTGACAAATATAGATGTGTTCAGTGGTAAGTTATCATAATTTATAAACGAAAAGATTCTCACCATAATTCTGTAAATATTGTAACTTTTCCCTTATTGCATTATGTACAATTTATATTCTAGGCAAAAACACACATACATTTGAATGATTCCCCTAACAGGGAATTATTTCCACCTTTTTCCCCAGAGAAGGGAAAAAAATCATAATTTGGGGAGTGTCAGAGATCCTTCAATGCCAACTATCTGTGCATACCGATGATTTTTTTTCTTACTCTATTTCAGCAACTAAACTTCCACAAACAGCTCCTGAAAAGGAAGGTTTCTGAGTAGAAGTTATACTACTACACGAGAAATCAGGGTTTTTATAAGTTATTTCACTTTCACTGTGGCAAAGAGAATTGACCTCACCAAACTACTTGGGGAGAGGCAGCTATTGAGAGTTTTCTGGGTTCTCATCTCCTCCTGAGAGCAAACAGGAACCACGAGAAGACTAAGTTTAACTTGTCATCTGCCACTGGGTAGCGGCCATCTCTGCTTCTAAAATACCACTATATCTTTCTCTTCAATTAAGTAACACTTCCTTCATGCTTTAACTCCCTCTCGTTCAAATGTTTCTTGGCAATGGAACCTTCTCTTCCAATGGCATATTAGCAGAATTCACATAAATAAAACAGATAAAAGCAGGACCCAGACACTTCAAGTAAGTATCACCACACAGCACAGCCAAGAGCCATGGTGTTACATTCTTAAACTGGATTAGTTATGACGCCCCAGCACAGGGATAGGAGCAAGGTGGACACATGAGTAAAAGCCCGAGTCATTTCTTTCTAGCAGATTCCCTTTAATCTTTCTATCATGACTTCAGGATATTCACCTGCAGTTCATATTGCTCTCCACTCAGCTAAACCTTCCCGGGGAATCTGCCTTCCCTGTTGGCCCTTCTCCTCCTTTCATGATGTTCAAGACAATCCACACACGCTTTTTCTGCATCTGCCTCAACTCTGCCACATTTCTTATACCTGGCCTCTTACTTCAAGACTCTAGCCATATCACATTTCTAAATCTTTGTTTCCCCAGGAGGACTGTTACTGTTACTCCATTCAACCCCCTCCCCAGTGAACCCATATTAGAGGAAGAGGAGGAATAGGGACCTGGGATCTGCTTTATTTATTTTTTTAAATAATTTTTTAAGTTTATTTATTTTGAGAGAGAGAGATAGAGAGAGAGAGAGAGCACAAGTGGGGAAGGGGCAGAAAGAGGGAGAGAGCGAGAGAGACAGAAAGAGAGAGAGAGACAGGATCCCAAGAAGGCTCAGTGCTGCCAGCGCAGAGCCGGATGCGGGGGCTCAAACTCATGAACAGCAAGATCATGACCTGAGCTGAAACTAAGAGTCAGATCCTAAACTGATTGAGCCACCCAGGTGCCCCAGACCTGCTTTTCTAAAACAAACAAACAAACAAACAAACAAACAAACAATTTCCTCTGGGGAGTTTTAGTTACCTATTGCTAAATAACAGTCCTCCCCCCACCCCTAAACCGAGTGGCTTAAAGCGATCTATTATCTCATGATTCTATGTGGGTTGACTAGCCGTTTCTCCTGGTCTCACTCAGGCAGTACCACTCTGGTGGACGCACAGCTGGAATGGAAGGTCCCAAATGGTCTCACTCACATATTTGACCATTAGCGCTGGCTGTCAGCTCTCAGTGGGGTGCCTCAGTTCTCCTTTCTGTGACTTCTCACCTTCCATTTGACCCCTGAAACTAAGAGCAGCTTCCTTACATGGCATTCTCAAGGCAATGTTCTACAAAGGTGGAAGCTGCAAGTTCTCCTGAGGCCTAGGCTTTCCTGGCACAACATCATTTCTGCCACATTCTATTGATCAATAGCAAGTTACAAGGACAGACCAGGTCCAAAGTATGGGAAATAGACTGCATTTCTGGATAGTCAGTGGCAAAGCCTTTGTGGCTGTATTCCCCAACACACCATAGAGCATTGCTAAGTATATATTAGGTACTTAATACTTTTAGACTTCATCATCATGTCTGCAGTGATTGAAGTGGTTATGAATCTCCTGGAATATGGGATTTGTGGGCTTTTATTTTTTCATGCCCAACGTGGGGCTTGAACTCATGACCCCAAGATCAAGAGCTACATGTTCTAAGCCAGCCAAGCGTCCCTTGTGGGCTTTGCTTTTAAATGGAAGTTTCTGCCTGTATTTGCTAGAAACAAGCTAATTTATTTTTAGGTCCTGAAAACAGGATTGCCAGTATCATGATTTTTTAAATAAAGGGGCCTGACCTCAGCAGACAAGATGTAGAAACTCAGAAAAAGAGTTGGTATCTACACTTCCATTTTCAACCTACTCAAAATCAACTATGCAATTATTTAAGGAAAGTCATTAATATACAAAATTGCAAATTTTTCGCAACTATTTTACTCAGATTTTTCTCTCTCTTTTTTAAGTTTTTAAATTTATTTTTAAGAAAGAGAGCAAGTGTGAGCAGGGGAGGAGAAGAGAGAGGGGGACACAGAATCCCAAGCAGACTCCACACTGTCAGCACAGAGCCCAAAGTGGGGCTGGAACTCACAAACCATGGGATCATGATCTGAACCGAAATCAGACGCTTAATCGACTGAACCACCCAGGCACCCCCAGATTTTTCTGATAAAATTTTCCAAGTTAAAAAAGTTCAGAATTGGCTAATGTAAATTTATTTTCCTCTTTTACCATAGCTTTATGCTTTAGTGATTTTGATAAAATGGTGAAACCATAGGACAGAGTAAAGGATTGAAGCCAGCCTGAGAAGCGAGGTAGAAAGTTTAAGATTAAACAAACATTCTAGGAGAAAGGATTGAGAGATCAGATTGCTTGTTGTTGCAAAGCCTGCTGTGAGTCAGTGACAAAGGGAGGGTGGCCGTCCAATCTGCACCCACATCTCTGCTAAAAAATGTACTACTTTATTGCAAACTACATGCAGTATTGAGAAAATGGATCTAAAATGTATTTTTGGAAAGTGGCCTCTGAGGAACTTAAATAGCAGTAATTCTTAAGAAAAATGCCTCTGCGTGCAATGTGGAACAAAACCGTGAAAACATCTTTTAGTCAACTAATAGAAAACATGTGATTATAAGCCCTTGTGTTTGCCTGCAGCCTCAGGTTATAGCATTTTATAAATTGTACTATATCTAACATTTGCTTTGGAATTTTCTTTCTTTTGGTTTAGACTGAAGGAAAAGTTTACCAAGGTTTATATCTTCCTGAGTCAGCAAGTAAATTTCCCATTACTCTCCCAGTTGGGTGAGTCACCAGCCTGGTTTAGGAAAGTCACAGAGGCCTGGCTGTCTGTGCCGGATGAGAAACTTTACAGTCAATCAGTCTAGACAGATTAGGGGACAGCCACTTGGCCATTTATGGTATCATTTCCTCTTTTTTACTGGGACAGCCTAGAGAGCAAAGAGACACTCCTGGGAATATAACCAGGGTTACTAGATTTCACAAATAAAAGTACAGGATGCCTGTTTAAATTTGGATTTCAGACAAACAATGAACTATTTTTAGCATACATATGCTCCATGCAATATTTCTGACACACTTTCACTTAAAAAAACAATCGCCGCTTATCTGAAATTCCCATTTAACTAGGCATCCTATATTCTATCTGGTACCCCTGAATATAAGGATCTTACTTCATATCATCCACCATTTATTACTCTGTGGAATGTCACAGAGGTGGAAGTCTGTTTCCTGAATTTCAGAGAACAAAAGTTGAGCTATTTTTTCTTTCATCTTTTATTAATTATGTAATTACAGTCCAACATCAGAGAAAGACAAACTCATCAAAGACAAGAATTCTATAGAGCAGTGATTCCCAGACTTTAATTGTACACATGTGATGCATTGGGTTCTCGGCAAAACTGACATTCTAATAAGCACCCTGGGGTGGGGCCCGAGATTCTGCTTTTCTAACAAGCTCCCGGATGATAGCGATGCTGCTGAACCGTGGACCACCCTTTTCAGTAACAAGGTTAGTGTTTCTCAATCTTGGTTGCACATTAGAATCGCCTGGGGCGCTCTGAAGACTCTTGATGCCCAAACTGCATCCCATCCAAATTAAATCCAAATTGCTAGAGGGGGGAGCCGGGTGTCAGCACTGTAACAAGCTCCTCAGTTGCTTCCAGTGTACTATTAATGTGGAGAACTGCTGTCTTCGAGGAATCCACTTTGTGCTGGTTAATGTTTGCTATCACTTGGCTGGTAAGCAAAGCCTTTCAAAAAAATTGGCAGGGCAGTCATTCCACATGAACTGCAATCTTGAGAGATTGAAATGGCGAGAATTGCCACCACTGTCTTTTCAATGTGTCCACTTTCAGTTATACTTTCTAAGCAATTGAGGACAGCAATAGATTTTATTATTTTAACCGTTAGATCACTAAATATTGTCCAAATTTGGAAACTTTATGTCTGTAACACACATTTTCCCGTGAGTCTCAAATAATTTATTTCTCTTAATGTTTCTAATAGAAACCAAGCCACCATCTCAGAGTGAGTCTGGCTTGGAAAACACTGGAATGTATCATCTGTTACTCTTTGTGAAGCTTGGCTAGAGTCAAGGAATGTGACTTATGGAAGACATTCAAATCTTTAAGGTCTTATTGTTTTTCACATAAAGATATGTCAACAAAAATAAAAGTGTGTCTCCAAAGCTACTGGTAAAAATATAGCATGTTTATAACACATGTTCACACAAAACAAGTGCTAACATAAAGTTAGCTGTGGAAAAGTTCGACAAAAGCCCTCTTAGCCAAATACATTCCTCCTTTTTCTTCTAGTTTTGTCACTTTAGTGTCATCCATTTTAGTGCCATCTCCCCTTAAATCACAATCTTTTCTGTAGTATTGTTTAGCTCGAAGAATGCTTTCTGGGTTTCCTGTACTTTGCACTCATGTGTTATCTTACAGATTTATTTTCTTCTTTTTAAACTTTATCTTGTTTTTTGCTTTGTTTTGTTTTTGTCCGTGTCATTCATCATGCATTCTCTTCTCATGCTCGTGCCTAGTCTCCATCACTTCCTTGCTCAATTCCCTACCTTGTGTCCAAACATTCTAGAATCGATGAATAGACTTTTCACTCACCAGCTTCCCTCACCAGCTCCAGGAGTTACCATACCCTGGGAAACAACCCTAAGAAGCTCACACATGCCCTGGACCCTGGGTGGCCCCAGCAGCAGGTTGAAAGGCTGCCAACATGAACAGTTGGCTCAGAAGAGGCACAACAAGACTATTAGGGGGTGGATGGCAAATTGTTCTGCAAACATTTAACTGTGGCTTCTCTCCTTGGTGTGCCCTTTCAGAGAACTTTTGCCCAGGGGAGAGCAGAGTGGAAAGTAGCACTTAGGCAACAGAAGTTTCCCACTTCTGGAGGAGGAAGTTAACCTGATCCATCCTGCATACAAAGTAGTCACCTAGAAATGTGTTTGTTCTAAATAATGGTAGTTTACTCTTCCTGTCATGAGAGGCTTAAAACTTAGCCCACAGTATAGCAGTGTACAATAAAACAAAACAGTAACTAAGCTAATATTTATGAAGCATTATGTGTTTTGATATGTATTAGACCTTTAAATCTTTGTAACAACACCAATTACTATGGCTACTCTGATTTTTTTTAAATTTTTTTATGTTTATTTATTTTTGAGGGTGGAGGGAGGGAGAGAGAGAGAGCACACGTGCCAGTAGGGGAGGGGCAGAGAGAGATTGGGGGACAGAGGATCCAAAGTGGGCACTGTGCTGTCAGTGCAGACAACTCGGGGCTTGAACTCATGAACGTGAGATCATGACCTGAGCCAAAGTCAGACACTTAACCAACTGAGCCGCAGGTGCCCCAGTTACTGTGATTTTAAAGATGAAAAAACTGAAGGGCTGCCTGACTGGCTCAGTTAGTAGAGCACGTGACTCTTGATCTCAGGGTTGTGAATTCAAGCCCCTGGCTGGGCGTGGAGCCTACTTTAAATACATAAATAGATATGGAACCACAAAAGACCCTGAATAGCCAAAACATCTTGAAAAAGAAAAGCAAAGTGGGAGGCATCACAATTCTAGACTTCAAGTTCTATTACAAAGCTGTAGTGATCAAGACAGTCAGGCACAAAAACAGACACAGATCAATGCAACAGAAGAAAAAACCCAGACGTGAATCCAAACTATATGGCCAAATAATCTCTGACAAAACAGGAAAGAATATCAGTGGAGAAAAGACAGTCTTTTCAACAAATGGTACTGGGAAAACTGGACAGCAACATGCAAAAGAATGAAACTGGACCACTTTCTTATACCATACACAAAAACAAACTCAAAATGGATGAAAGACCTAAATGCGAGACAGGAAACCATTAAAATCCTGAAGGAGAACGCAGGCAGTAACCTCTTTGACACTGGCCACAGCAACTTCTTACTAGATATGTCTTCTGAGGCAAGGGAAAGAAAAATAAAAATGAACTATTAGGACTTCATCAAGATAAAAAGCTTCTGCATAGAGAAGAAAACAATCAACAAAACTAAAAGGTGATATTTGCAAATGACATGTCTGATAAAGGGTTAGTATATTTATCCAAAATACATGAAGAACTAACAGAACTCAACACCCAAAACCCAAAATGATCCAGTTAAAAATGGGCAAAAGACACCCAGATGGCTAACAGACACATGAAAAAATACTCAACATGACTGAACATCAAAGAGATACAAATCAGGAGCACCTGGGTGGCTCAGTCAGTTGAGGGGCTGACTCTTGGTTTCATCTCAGGTCAGGATCTCACGGTTTGTGAATTCAGGCCCCAAGTCCAGCTCTGCACTGATGGCACGGAGCCTGCTTTGGATTCTCTGTCTCCCTCTCTCTCTGACTCTCTCTGTCTCTCCAAAAATAAATACACAAACTTTTTTTTTTTAAAGTTAAAAATTGGAACTACCCTATGATCCAGCAAAATTGCACTCCTGGGTATTTACCCAAAGGATACAAAAATACTGATTCGTAGGGATACATACACCCTGATGTTCATAGCAGCATTATCAACAATAGCCAAATTATGGAAAGAGCCCAAATATTCATCAACTGACGAATGGATTAAGAAGATTGGCATAGGGGTGCCTGGGTGGCTCAGTCAGTTAAGCGTCCGACTTCGGCTCAGGTCATGATCTCACAGTTCGTGAGTTCGAGCCCCGCGTCGGGCTCTGTGCTGACAGCTCAGAACCTGGAGCCTGCTTCACATTCTGTGTCTCTGCCCCTTCCCTGCTCATGCTGTGTCTCTCTCTGTCTCAAAAATAAATAAACATTACCAACAACAACAAAAAGATTGGCATACACACACACACAGATTAGTCATCAGAAGGAATGGAATCTTGTCATTTGCAGCAACATGGATGGAGTTAGAGCATATGATGCTAAGCGAAGTAAGTTAGAGAAAGACAAATACCATATGATTTCACTCATATGTGTAATTTAAGAAACAAAACAAATGAACATAGAAAAGAAAAACAAAAGAGAAGAAAACCAAGAAACAGACTCTTAACTATAGAGAACAAACTGATGGTTCCTGGAGGGAAGATGGGCAGGGGGATGGGTTAAACAGGTGATGGATATTAAGGATGAGCACTGGTGCTGTGTGTGAGTGTTGAATCACTAAATTCCACACCTGAAATTAATATTGCACTGTATGTTAACTATCTGGAATTTAAATTAGGACTTGGAGGAAGAAAAAAAAGAGGCTCATGGGGGGTGGTGGAGGGAGTAAGTAGAAGGAAGGAAGGAGGGAAGAAGGGAAAGAAGGAAGGAAGGAGGAGAGAAGGAACTGAAGCTTAGACAATGATGACTTTCCCACAGTCACACAGATAATTTGTAGTGTACCCACGATGTGAATCCAAAAAAATCAAGTTATTGGTGAAACCCCAAGTATAGTTTAGCTACCATGTATATGTCCAAGCCTTCAGCTCTGTTATACCACCTCTTTCAGTCCTTGCAGGAAATAACAGGATCCTAAAGGACTTTAAATATTTGTGGTAGTAAATGCATTAACTGTAGTAGTTTTCTCCAAACTGAACCAGTGGTTGAAGAGGTTACTAGAAGTGTTAAAGAAGTGAATCACAGTAATAATTTTCTTCCCTTTTCAATTTTCTTTTAGTTTTTCTGATTATAACAAAAATGAAATCTCAGATTGGTGCTAACGTGTATTAACATCCCCACTCACATTTGCTGATCTTCCTTTTTAACAAAGAAGGGCAGGCCTTGGAGTAGGGATATTTAGCAGGCAATACTATCTACTGAAAAGTTAGTAACATTGTTTTATATTCATTCTAAGGTTACCTTCTATCTATGGCAAATGATTCTATTTTGTTTTGTTTATGGCAGGAATGTATACGCTCTTAAAACTTAAATACCTTTTTTTAAAAGAGTACATCATAGCGTAGATATGCAAATGTGTGAAAAATCACACCATTGGTACTTCAATGGCTGAAGTCTGGAATATCTAAACAAAATAAGAAAAAAATACACAAATAGATTCTGCAGTCTTATTTCCACTAGCTGCATGAAAATGTTTGTTAATTCCTAGACTTAAAGAAGACAGAATGTTAACTGCCTTTGAATTCCCCTAATCTCTAGACTTTAGGGTTGGTTCTAAACTACAAAAAAAAAAAAAAAAAAAAAAATCAATTATTCTTCATTCCCTACTATGTGGCATTGGAGTAGGAAAAGAGCTTTTGACTCACTTTCAGAGGCTACAGGTTGGATCCAAGCTCTGCCACTAACCTTAGGTAGGTCCTCATACCTTCCTTGAAATCAGTTTCTCCATCAAGAAATAAAGGCCCAAATTGAATTGTTTCTTCTAACCTTTTAATCTGCAATGCTGCAAGTCAAGGTGTTTTCAGTGCTCTGCACACTGTGAAAAATTAAGGGAAACCTCACTAAAGTGAGGTGAGAAGGGGAGCTAGTCTACCCAACTGTCAATTACAGTTAGAATTGTCAGTTGCAGACTCGTGGACAGGGAAGAATCACCAATTACACCCAAACAGGCAAATGTATACATTGAATCTTCTACAAGAAATCCACCAGTTCAGCAATTCAGATAACAAGAAACCACCAACCGACTTTCATTCACAACAACCCCTCCCAACTTCTTCCTTCTCCCTAACAATCCTCTCCTTTGTGTGTTGGGCTTGCTTATGGTTTTGCCATAGCTTTCACGTCCCCAATTGCCATTCTATACTATTCCCAAATAAAACCATTTTTTTTTTTTTTGCTGGTAAAATAACTGTTTTATTTTTAAGGTTAACACTTTCAAAATGCTTATCTAGATGGATCTTTGTGTAGGTCTGCACAAATAACTTATGTTTATTGAGAGGATATAAACAAATTAATGCTTTATTTTGTCAAGGCTCGGTTTTTATCAAAAGTCACTAAACTTAAAGATTCATTTGGGGGTATGAAGAGCGTACTCTTATGGGTCAGCTGCCTGTTACAACCCATATTATTCTGGGAGGAAGCGAGGCTTTCACTTCCTTTACACGGTTCAAAGAAAGTAGCCTAAATTCCAAGAATGCCAGCAGCACTTACCAGGCACTGCACTTTTCCCTGTGTTTATTCTTACGTGGGCACAAAGTACAATTAATTACCACTGGTCACTGGAACAGAACGTAATTATGGCCTGAAAGGATGACCAAGCTGCCTCTTTCAGAATGACTAACTGCAGAGAGACACTTGTCCAGAGCTACTCATCTACGTGATCAGCTCAGCGAATTGTTGACCATGTTCTGGATGTGATGGCCCAATTTTAGTCAGTGCCCTTAAACCTGCAAGGTTCGGGTTGCCTGATAAAAACTAAAATCAAATTATATATTGAAAATACAAAAAGGCAGAAACGCAAGACCAGTCCTTGTTGGCTGTATGAGATCATAAACCCCAAGTTGTACAATGCAGATTTTAATAAATGGCTTTATGAGATCATAAACCCCAAGTTGTACAATGCAGATTTTAATAAACACCTTTTCAAAGGTTATAGCATAGTTGGAAGAGAAGAGACACAATCTACTCCATAATCAGGCATTCGTTAGAAAGAGGGATACGCTGTGTTTATTTCATTCCAGTTTACCACCTGGCATCAACCACATAATTCTCCCATTCTGCTCTTTTTTATGTTCACAACATCTTGAGCACTTTATGCATGAGATGGCTCTCATAAGACAAAATGGAAAGTGTGGAAAGAACAGAGTGAGACTTAACTGCATTGAGATCGTGGGAATGCAGAGATAAACACCTGCAAAATAATGACTTTCCCATTAACAATAACCATTACAGTTCCTGCATTGGAGTCCATATTACTTGAAAATAATAATGTATTTGTAAAATGTCCCATACAACAAACCTCCTAAGAAAAGTTTGATATAAAAAAATCTAGCTCTGTGGTGCCTGGGTGACTCAGTCGGTTGAGCGTGGAGCCTGCTTGGAAATCTCCCTTTGCCAATCTCTCTCTAACCCTTCCTCCCTCACGGTCTCTCTCACTCTCTCTCAAAATAAATAAATAAACATTTAAAAAAAAAAAAACTAGCGGGGCGTCTGGGTGGCTCAGTCAGTTAAGCATCCAACTTTGGCTCAGGTCATGATCTCGCAGTTCATGACGGGTTTGAGCCCCGCATCGGGATCTGCCCCTCCTCTCTCCCCGCCCCCCTCTGTCTCTCTCAAAAATAAATAAACATTAAAGCATTAAAAAAATATATATCTAGCCCCATGACCTGGATATGACACAGGGTAACAGTGTTTCTGTAGTTTTGGTTATTGCCAGAACTCTAGAGCAATCAACCTGAGCAAACTCTCAGTTGACATTGTTCAGTTTGTAGTAAACATCAGTAAATTTCCAGTTTGTCAGGATTGGTGGAATAGGTGGGGAGGAGAAAAGAGCTAACTGGAGCAGAATCCGAACTTTTCAAAACATTATATACCCACATCTCTTTTATTTATCACCTCCACTGGGCACTCTCACCTGGACTCCTCCCCTGCTCATTCAAACAACCATATATAACAAATCACAAGCAGCTTAGAAACTTGAAAAGATGTGAGTTTTGTCATTTATGGTTAAAGCAACTGATGGGTCTCTTCACAATGTGATTTATAAAAATCTTCCCACGGTTCTCACCAATCTCAAAAGCTTTTTTTGTCGTAACTTGTTAAATCCCTATAGAGAAGCAAGGGTTTAGTTTTGTTTTGCCTCAAGTCCTTGCATGTGATTTTTAGTAATAAGTTTACTCTAAAGAGATTTTGCCTTCAGACTGAGGTTTTCCTATGGAATTCAATAGCTTCTATTTTGCCCTGTAGGAAACTAGGGTGGCCTGATGTTTGGAACATGGTGTGGGACCTGTAAAGCTATGTTTTGAGCTCCAGTTCTGCCACATTTTAGCTGAGTGACCTCGGGCAAGTTACTTAACCTTTCAGTGACTTTTTCTTTTCCAGTTCTATCTGGTCCTTTTCCAAATCCACCTGTCCTTTTTTTGTCTGTTTACTTATTTTCAAGAAACTTATTTCATAGCCTGTTTTTTTTTTAATTTTTAAAGATTTTTTTAAGTTTATTTATTTATTTTTAAAGAGAGAGAGAGAGAGCAGAAGTGAGAGAGAGAGGGGAGGAGAGAGAGAAAATCCCAAGCAAGCTCTGCACTCTAAGCACAGAGCCCAGTGAAGGGCTCTAACCTATGAACCACAAGATCATGGATCGGAGCGGAAAGGAAGAGTCGGACGTTTAACCGACTGAGCCACCCAGGCTTTTGGTAGCCTATTTCTTATTATTCTGTTTTCCCAGGTTCATGGAGGTGCTAATCTCCCTAATTACAGTATCTGCTGACTCTCATTCATGACAAATCATTTTTTTATGTATCCTAGAATTCATCAGGGATGGTTTTTGCTATGGAAACTTCCTGTGGCTTTTCTTATGGATATGTTCCTCATAATGCTGTTTCATTTGTTTCTACCAGACATCACTGACCTCCCTGGCCCAGAACCGAATTGTTTGGACAGAGATAAGTGTCCTTTTGGGGGCTCCCATACAAGTTTTTTCTCGTTCTCCTTCCAAGGATGAGAGACCTTTGCAGGTCTTGGTCCATGTAGAAATCTCAGTTTCAAATCTCTGCCTTAAAGATTTGAAATCTCTAGAGAAATAAGTCTTCTAGAGAAATCTCTAGAGAAACAAATCTCTTGTTTCTGTTGAATGGTAGATCCAAATCTCTGGCCTTTAAGGCCTGTTTCAAACTTAGAACCACCCAGCACAGACATCGTGTCAGCTCACTTTACTACACCAAGTTTTAGTTCGCTCCTAATGCCTGGTAGTTTCCCATTGTTTTTTGCAATATAATTTATATTATTTTGTCTAACAGTGTTAGCAGGAAGGGCTCTTATTATTTAGTCCTCCATGACACCAGAACTGTTTTCTTACCTCTTGAAAGCTGGATATCTGCATATGTGAAATAGGGATAATGATGGCATATACCCTGAGTGGTTTGGGTAAAGATTAAATGAGATAAGGATTAACGTTCCTAGGGATGTGCCACACATAGTTGACTGTATAATAAATGTAAGCCTTTAGTGGCTGAATGCTGTTGCTGGTATTGTCAGTATTCACCAGGGATTGATCTGTGATATGACCGTTGACACTTGATGAGATCAACAATTTGATACGTCTATTGCAATTCACCAAATTAAGTTGGTGGTTCTCTCTCTGCTAGATGCAACAGCATCTTTGGTTGTCATGGTTGGCTCCTAGCAAACTAGAGAGAACAGAAGGGTTGGGATCTACCAGTATCTCCGTCCCTGTAAGGTGGCAAGTTGAAAGTAAGAAAAACTAACACGAAGGGAGGGGGGAGAATTAGTAAAAAGTCAGTAAGATTAGTGGCAAACTAGGACAGGTTTTTAGCTGCCACGATAAAGGGCCAGGTATCCGAGACTAAATGTGGATATTGAAAATTTACTTTACTGAAGGCCAGTTATCCAAAATTTAAAATCAAAGTAGGGTCATACTTTGGAGGCACGGGAAGAAGCTTTCAAAGTACAGCATAAATTATTGCCACATAGCCCAAATATTCCAGGAGTTTCATCTAGAAATAAGGCAAAGTAGAATGTGAAAAGAGGCCATCTGCTGGAAAGCAGTTTTGGTCAGCCAGGGCAAGTGGACTACGGATCTCCAGCCAATAGTAGAACTCTCTGTAGAAGGTCATGCCTGGAATTAGAGGCCTGGGAGTGTGGAAACTTCAAACACCTGAGAAACCCAAGCAAAATTCATCCAAGTAAGTAAAGCATATCACATAAGCCCTCAGGGAGATTACTTGATGTTATACCTGGAATGGCCCAGGTTGGACGCAGCAGTGGGCTGGGACTGGCACCCAGGCTACAGGAAGTGTAGCAGAGATACAGGGCCTAAAGGAGAATGGAAATCCAGGCAGACAGTACAACTGAGGTGTCATTCGGAAGAAAGCTAGCAAATTGACAAAATTTAGGCATCAAGCAAAAGTCTGAAGCCCAGAATGCCAGAGCAGAGGGTTTGAAATTGCACACAGGCGGTAGATCATGGAGGGTCACACTGCACTGCGATTGGAATAGAATGGATTTGTTTCGTAGAGGCTACCAGGCTCTCCCCTTAAGGACTGCAGAGGTACCTCTATGGGCACTGAGTTTATTCAGGCCCAATTTAAGGTTCTTCATAAAATAGCATGGCATGAGGAGACTAGAAACCTGAGATGTGTGAGTCTCGGTAGAAAATGACACACAAAATAATCATACTTGAGTGCGGAATACTTTCTAAGTATGGATTAGAATGGCAATTAAATGAAAGAAAGGTTGTAAACATCTGAAAACCAGGCCTGTATGGTAAAATTGTGGCTTCCCTATGCAGTGAAATATGATGCTGGCATTAACAGGATAATCATAAAAAAGTTTCCATAACTTCAAAGTGCTCTTGGGTGATGATGCTTTCCCTCTCCCACAATACCTTGAGTTCTTCCTTTCCAACCTGAGCCCAGGTGAATGGCCCTGAAAAATAAGGGTGGTGAGAAAAGAAGGGCCATTCTGCGATCAAGGAGGTAGTGACTGGAGAATCCACCATCAACATTCGCGAGCACATCCATAAAGTGGGTGTCAAGAGGTGTGCCCTGTGGGCACTCAAAGAGATCCAGAGATTTCACATGAAGGCGATGGGGAGCTCCAGAGTTCCCCTGTAGACACAAGGCTTGGCAAAACTATCTGGGATAAAGGGATGAAGAATGTTCCACGCCCCATCCAAATGCAGTTTTCCAGAAATGTAATGAGGGTGAAGATGCACCACACAGAAAGCTCTGGGCGCTGGTGTCCTACGTGCCGCCACCACAGTCAAAAATATGCCGACAGCTAGTGCACATGAGAACAAACAGCTGACCGTCAACTAAAATTATAAAGCTGCTTACAAGAAGCTTTCACTATGTTGAGTGGATAAAAGAGATTCGTTACAGAATTTCAGATTTCATCAGTTATAACTTGTGTTCAGCTGCTAGTACTAAAAATGAATAAAACAAAATGCCAGTCCTTAAACAAGAGAAAATGAAAATCCTTATTTTTCCTCACACAAAGTAAGTCCAGAGCTGGCAAGGCAGTTCCATGGTTGTCAGGCACACCTCTTTTTTGAATCTTCAAAGTCGGCTAAAACGTTGCCAATGCTCTGGCCCTTGTGTCCATGTTACAGGCAAAAAGCAGAAGCAAATAAGAGCCCAAAGGGATCATGCTAAGGGCATGTCCTCTTTTGAAGGGGTGCTCCCAGAAGTCTCCTGTTTTACTTAGAATTAAATTAAGCAAAAAGTAACAGATGATCAGAACAACAGTGGCTTCAGTATGGCCAAAGTTTATTCCTTGAGGAATTGAGCAGCCTAGGGTCGACATGGCGACTCTGCTCCAAAACACCCTCGGGAACTCGGGCTCCTCCCGTCTTGTTGGGTATCTCTTGACAACTTCCATTCCAGGATCACCTCATGGATCAAAATAGCTGCTGTAGCTCCAGCCACCATGTGATATTGTGATTTATAGTAAGAAATATATATTTGGTCTTCAACGTTTCTAGGACAGAGCTCCTTGAAACCCTTGGAAATTCCAAAGTGTTCAGAGCAATATAGGTATCTTTTGTTTTTCTTAAAAATCACCTTTCAACCACATCAGAGTTTATGTAATGAGGTGATTTTTGGAAAACTCATAAATATGGGGGCTTTTTGCCAGAGGAACCAACCATAAGTGCTGGGAGAGTGGTGGCCCAGAGAAAGCATGAAAGCTGTGCACTCTTTCCCATACACCTTGCCCTAGGCATCTCTTCCATTTGGCTGTTCCTGCGTTATATCCTTTTATAATAAACTAGTAATCTAGTACGTACACTGTTTTCCTGAGTTCTGTGAGCCGCTCTAGCAAATTAACAGAGCCCAAGGAGGGCATTGTGTGAACCTCTGATTTATAGCCATCTGTCAGAAGCACAGGTGACAACTTGGGCTTTCAACTGCCATCTGAAGTGGATGGGTTGGGGGGCATTCTCATGGGACAGAGACCATAACCTGTGGGATCCGGCACTATCTCCAGGTAGATAGTCTCAGAGTTGAGTTAAATTGTAGGACACTCAGCTCGTATCACAGAATTGCTTGGTATGTGGAAAACCCACACATTTGGTATCAGAAGTGTTTTGAAGTAGAGTGTTCTGACTGTAAGTAGAGTATTGAGAGCAGATAGACACACAGAAAAAGTGACAGAAGTGTTTTTCCCTTTACATAAGCATATCTATAAAGTGGCCAGTGGAAAAGAGAAGAGATATAGAAGAATAAAAGGCAAACAGCCCATAATACCTGCCTTTTCAGGAAGTTTTCTGGAAGATTCCATACAACCTTTCTGCTTATATTTCATTTCTTAGAGCTTAGTCATTTGGCCACACCTAGCTTAAACAGAGGAGGATAAATATAGCATTTTTAGCTTAGTGCATTAATAAATCAAATAAAATCAGGATTCAAGTACTATGGACCATGCATATCGGCTAGGCAATTGGCAGTTTTTGCCACATCGATACCATATGATCACAGTTATCTGATTTAAAAATTTTTTAATGTTTATTCATTATTGAGAGAGAGAGAGAGACAGAGCATGAGCAGGGGAGGGGCAGAGAGAGGGGGGAGACACAGAATCTGAACCAGGCTCCGGCCCCCAAGCTGTCACCATAGAGCCCAACGCGGGGTTCGAACTCACAAACTGTGAGATCATGACCTGAGCCGAAGTCGGACGCCCAACTGACTGAGCCACCCAGGTGCCCCACAATTTTATGATTTTAAAACAGAACAATGAGACAGAGACATAAAGACATGCGCATGTTGATTGGAACCGAGGGCTGGAGAATGACCCAGAACTTGGGAAAGAGCAAGGAAGGACAGACAGGCTTAGGCAGTATGTTGTGTGCATTATGGGACTTCATACAAGTGCTGAGAAGTTAAGAATAAGAAAAGAAGGGATAAAGGGAAATGTCTCAACTGGAAAAAACGTGGACACTGAGGGTCTGAACAAATGTGCTCCAAATATGTATCTTTTTTTTCTATTTTGTTTAGCGTCCCTCACTGGCCACTTCTCCCATTGTAGACTCTCACAGAGGTGATCATCATCTCTCTTTTGAAACATGTATCTCAATTGTGAGTTAGAACTTAATTGTGTAATATACAGATCAACAGCATAAGCTTCATTAAAGCAGGCACAATGAACTTTTTTTGCCAATAACTATAGCCCATGTCCAGCAGAGTGCCTGGTGGTAATAAACAAGCAAAAAAACCCTACTGAATTAATGAAATGAGTATGTAGAAGACACAGCGACAGGAAAAGGATGCTGATAGAACACATAACAAGACAAGGTCTACAATGGTGCCTTTCAAAGATAAAAAACACATGAATTTGGGAGGCATGCATATCTTTCCAGAATAGTCTGTGCTATGAGCAGTTGCAAATTGGGAGATACAAGCTTCCTTGTAATTACACATTATTCTGTTCTTTACCACCAAAAGATAGATCTTACATATATTGTTTTAATTTCTCTCTACTTAATTGAATCATCTGGTCTCTGTCAGACCTCGAGCTCATTCTCTCCTACCCCTTCTCAGTCCTGTGACATATATAAATTGCCATTATTTGGAGTCCAAAAAAGTATTGCCAAGATTCACAGAAGGATATAATGTTCCTTCCCATCTTACAATACTGCTACTTATGGAATGTATGACCATGGGAAATTTATTTAACTGACCTATGTCTCTGTTTCCTGAGCTGTAAAGTAGGAATAATATACCCACACATCAGATTGTTGAAGGATTATACAAGGTAATCCACATAAAGCTCTTGGCAGTAACTGTCTCCTCACTTGCATTCAGCGTATGTTAACAATTATTACTTGGGCACAGAACAGAATGTTAGGATGTGATGCTCACATTTTCCATGGGTAAGCAAGACCCTCTTCAATCATGGCCTCACAAGAACACTGCTGAGAGAAAGGACCCCAGCAGAGGGGGCAGTAAGAACAGAGGAGAGGGGGGCGGCAGGGACAGGGTTTTTCCAAGGTGCCACAGCCAGTAAGTGGCAGTGTGATGAGGTGGGAAGGAGAGAGAGGGGATGGAGTCCCACCCATATGGCTCTTGGGGAACTTCCAGGGCGAAGTGGATGGTAGAAAAAACTTGATTTACAAATTTCCTCATAAAGGGAGCAACAACCCCAGCTGCAGCCACGTGAGTCATGGGTTCTGGAGAAAAATCAGCACTGACTCAATGGATTAGAGAGAAAGGGAGTTTCCTTAAGGACTAGCTCCTGAATCAGCCATTGTTTGCCTAAGATAAAATATACTCTACCTGCAAGTCGTGGTAGGCAAAAACAAAACATAAAACTCTCAAACACAAGCTAGTTTAAGAAAGGAATTCACTGACTCACATTGTAGCAGGATTCTCACACAGAGTCCTGACTCCGGGGCTTTGTTTTTTAGGAAGGAAGTTTACTTGTACTGGTATGGCTCAGTTGGGTTCCTACCCCAAATGCCACGTGGCCTAGTTTTTTGTGTATTTTCTACTTCTTTGTCTCCCATATATGGTAACACACACAAACATGCAGTCTGATTAAGTGGTCTGATGTTACAAGCTTGTGAGGGATGGTGTCACATACACGTATAGCCAGGTTGCCTTGAGGTATTGTGTTTTGGTTTTTGTTTTTGTTTTTTTGTTTTTTTTTTTTTGTTTGTTTGTTTTTCTTTCCTTAGGGAGGGGAACCTACCACAACCTAACTGAAAAAATCCAGGGGTAAGAAGCTCTTGACATCTATCTCTTTAATCTATATGAAGATCCATGTGTGACATGCTCATGCTTTATTCTAGGTCTCCTCATAGTGACAAAAGAGTTGCAATAGCCCCCAGCCTCACAACATTTCTGGTTAGAGTCCAGCATGAAAGAAGACTGCCACCTTGATGGCTTCAAGTCTAGCAGCCTCGGCATGATTGATGTGCTTGTGAATTAATAATAATGGACACCATATAAAATGGCGCTCTGGTGAAGTCTGGTGAATATAACACACTCCAGAGCTGCAAGTAGAAGTAGCTGTCTGGCAACCACATGGATTGAGAGTGGGGAAGGGTCAATCCCCAGACATAAATTGCGGGCGGTCACCAGAAGTAGTTAAGTAGATGTTGGGCAGCCAGAAAAAATATTTAGCACACTACCCATTGCCATGTACTGTAGACACTGGTAAAATGCTACTTATTGTATTATATACGGTGGGAATCCTGAGAAAACATACCCTTGCTCTGGCATTACATATGCAACACCCTTAGGGGCTAAAGGGTCCTAATTCACACCCTAGAGTTCTTAGCCGTACTGGGCTATCCTCCTCACTGGCATATAATTCAGGCTGTTTTTTCAAGTCGATGCCATTGTTCCTCATCAACGGGTTTGTCTCCCTGTTTTACTGCAAGCTGCTAGAAGGCAGGGGTCTACCCAGTGCCCCACATAACGTCAGTATTGTACGTGATTTTGTTCAATGATTCATTGGCTTAAGGGTTCTGTTTCCAGTCAGATATGACACAGTCAGAAGCATCTGAGCTTTCGTTGGCTTTAAAACAGGAATTATAAGTATTTTTGGCAAGTGTGAAATCATTGTAACTCATGTTCTTTGGAAACACATTTTGAGCTACATCCTGCTGACTGGAAAGATATATACAATCCCTCAACAGAGCAATTGCTCATTCAACAGTTACATTTTATTTTTTTTTTTTTAATTTTTTTTTCAACGTTTATTTATTTTTGGGACAGAGAGAGACAGAGCATGAATGGGGGAGGGGCAGAGAGAGAGGGAGACACAGAATCGGAAACAGGCTCCAGGCTCCGAGCCATCAGCCCAGAGCCCAACGCGGGGCTCGAACTCACGGACCGCGAGATCGTGACCTGGCTGAAGTCGGACGCTTAACCGACTGCGCCACCCAGGCGCCCCAACAGTTACATTTTAAATGGAAACAAAGTTTCAAGTAATTAATTTGGATCATTTACCAGCTGCTTTTAGCAGTTAGGTCCATGCTACCTTTCTTTCCGGAGGATAACAAACTTTTCTTTCAGCTGTAACTAAAGTATGAATTAATCAATTTATAGCTTAAGAATCATCTATTCAAATCTGAGGCACTGAGCCTGAGCTTTGATCCTGGCATTGGAGGAGCATGTGTGAGAGACAGAGAGATAGAGACAGAGAGACAGAGGCAGAGAATGATCACGATTGATGAGTTGTCTGAGGAACGCGGAGTTCAGGGTGATACAAGAAAATGCTAACAAGCAAAATCAAAGTCTGACAAACATGGGAATCTAAGAGGAATAAGCAGAGAGGCTGAGTCCAAGCAAGAGGCAATTGGAAGCAAGATTAATACTAATACTGTTACAAACAATATTGTGGTAGCGTCCCCTCCCTAAGGGGGAAAAAAACCTCAAAAAACCCTCAAGGTAACCAGGCTATGTGCGTACATGACAACATGCCTCATGACCTTGTAACATGAGATCACTTAATCAGACTGCATGTTTGTGTGTGTTACCATATATGGGAGACAAAGAAGTAGAAAATATATAAAAAACTACGCCATGTGATCCTCGGGGCTCAGTTCTTCGGGGTACAAACCCAACCGAGCAGTGCCGGCAGGAATAAAGTTGCTTCCTGGAAAGAAAAGCCTCGGTGTCACGACTCTCAGTGCGAGAATCCTGCTACAATATCATACATAATATATTAATAATAATATCTATATGATACTATGCTATGAGGTAAGAACTATCTAAGTGCTTCATGCAGGAATGTATATTCTGTATTCTAGGCTACAGGTTTACGAAAAACAAACAAGTGGGATAAGGCATGGAAAGTCAGGGGCAGATACAGGGACATTGCCTAAGCAGCTAAATGAAATTTCTGACTCCTCCTTCAGGGTGTCCCAGGCCTTGGTTGTGGCTAAGGAGGGGCTGTTCAAGTGTGTTACAGCCTATCAGACTCTACCCAGATTTTGTCCAGGTTCCAAAGATAATTTACATTTTTTAAAATGTTTATTTACTTTTGAGAGAGAGAGACAGAACATGAGTGGGGGAGGAGTAGAGACAGAGGGAGACACAGAATCTGACGCAGGCTCCAGGCTCTGAGCTGTCAGCACAAAGCCTGACACAGGGCTCGAACCCACGAACTGTGAGATCGTGACCTGAGTCGAAGTCAGACACTTAACTGACTGAGCCACCCAGGTGCCCAAATATAAACCTCGATTTTTATTAAAGCAGCCACCAAAAGGTAACTAACTGAATGTCTGTGGCATTATGAAAATCAGTCTGTGTGTGTGTTGCTTTCTTTACCCTCTTGCTTCCTCTCGCTAACCTCCCCTAACCTACTCGTACATATTCTGGAAATTATAAAGTGGATGCAGTACATCTCAGCTTGCAGGAACTCTGGATGAGCTTGTCATCTGGTGGTAGGCTTGTGTGCAGGTATCTTTCTGGAGCATCGTACTGGTAGCAGCAATGGAAGCAACTGTCCTCAATAACTGAGTGTTGTATATACCTACTTGTTTTCGTACCACATTGCTCTTGATTAGTGCTAACTCAGCACGTCCCAAAAGAAAATCAGTTTAGTCTGCCAGGCCTGCATTTAATCAGCGAGGAACTTTTCATTTCCATACTAATGTCTTCAGGTCGCACAGCCTGTCATGTTTTCTTAGCTAAGCAAGGTGTCTTAGTAGTAAACTGAACTTTTTGAAGAAAATACAACATGTTCAAGGGTTGGGGATTGGCATGAGGGAAAAGAGGCATCTCTAGACAAAAGACTATCACTTAAATACAATTTTTACAATGGAAAAACAAGTCAATGGAAAATGAAGCAATTGAAGGATTCTCTTCCCAACTGCAGAAGGTCATCTAGATTCTGGAAAGCAATCTGGGATTTCATTATTGATGTGACCATATAATGGTTTGATCACACAATAATAGTTTTCATTTTCAGGCTACCAAGCCAGTAATAACCTTTTTGTGACCACGAGAAACCTCGAGTTGTTGAAATTGCTAGGGGTGGAGAAGTGGCGTGTGAACGGGGGAAGTCTGGATAGCAAAGCAATACAAAAAGGGTCATTAATATGTTTCAGCTTATGAATACCTGGGTTCTACAGGGAGCCTGCGTGTGAATTCTGGCACTGTTACTTATTAGCTCTATGAGTTTGGATGAATTTTTTTTTTTAATTTTTTTTTCAACGTTTATTTATTTTTGGGACAGAGAGAGACAGAGCATGAACGGGGGAGGGGCAGAGAGAGAGGGAGACACAGAATCGGAAACAGGCTCCAGGCTCTGAGCCATCAGCCCAGAGCCCGACGCGGGGCTCGAACTCACGGACCGCGAGATCGTGACCTGGCTGAAGTCGGACGCTTAACCGACTGCGCCACCCAGGCGCCCCTAGTTTGGATGAATTTTTAAAATTCCCTGTATCCCATTTTTCTTTGTAAAGTGGAAATGACATTAATTAATGCTTCATAGAGTTATTGGGATGATAACTGAATTGATACAATGAAAAATCTTGCAACAATGCCTTAACTCATGGTAAAATTCAATGTATATTGCCACGGGTACTATCATTATTATTACATTCACATACATCTCTCAACTCCTGTATGTCAATCATTTTTCTTCCATTCCTTGTTTCACAGATCTGATTATTAGTTGAAGATAGACTTCACCGTCTTCATTAAGGCCACTCCTCATGTTGCCCAGTGGAGGGACTTCAGCTGGTCTCAAATACCTGAGGTCTCTGCCTTATCATTTGCTTCTCTGCAGGGTTTGGGAGAAGGGTCTAGGTTGTGTGCTCCTTGGATCTGTCATGTGCTGACTTGGTACATTCTGGTCTGGCTCTCCACCAAACAGTCAGGGTTGGCCTTGTGGGGAAGATTCGAGCATGTTTAGCTCTTCCATGAGAGGCCAGATGATGAGCCTACCATTTTAGAGGTATCATATCAAATCATTTGGTCATATTTTCTGATATAGTTTTTGTCAATAACGAAGCTGATGCTTCCCCACCAGTATGACTTCAATGTCTTTTTCTCATTTGGCTTTGACTCAGAGGGAGAATAAAATGTTATTTATTGGGTCCCCAAATTCTCAAAACCAATTATGTGGAAGGTGCTAGGAGGTTACTGTACGTGACACATTGATGACTAAGATACCTTCACTTCCTCAGGAGCTTGAAATCTAGTAAAAGTAATGACAACTTTTCATAAATAACTAGAACACTTAAAATAACAAAAGCAATTTATATGGGAAATTCAAAGGAGGGAGAAATCACTTCCATCCAGAGACATCAAAAAAAAAAAAAATGGAAGAGATAGTATTTAATGTGATTATTACTCCAGATTGTACTGGAAAAGGGGAGAGAATTTTAAGCAAACAGCAGTGCCATGAAGGCAGAAAATTGTGAGTATGTATGTCGTTGAGAAGGAGGGTGATGAGGAGACATATGTGGATAAAGAACACATAGTTTACTCTGGCTGAAATTTAGAGTATAAGTAAGGAAGCAGGGAAAGAGTCTGGGCATGATGGGCCATATAGTGGAAACCCATGGGAAGTTTTTCAACGGGACAGTAACCTTAGAGGTGCATTTAGTGAAGATTAATCAGGCAATGATACACAGGCAGATTTGATTCAGAGGTTGAGGAATAGGAGTAATTGGGTGGACCTGAATCCCTATTTGTTCGATTCTAAGCCTTGGTTTTTCAGAATAAAGCATATAACAAAGATTTTTGTTACAGGGATAAGACACTTAGCTCAGACTTGGATATTAGTTTGAGATGCCACTGGAATGAACATTCAGGTGAATAACTCCAGTCACTCCTGGCTCCATTCTATCCTCCAAGGGGTAGAAAAATAGACTTCACCTTGTTATGGCAGCAACTGAAAAGGATTTATTGCCACTTTTAAATGTTTATTTATTTTTGAGACAGAGGGAGAGAGAGAGCACGTGTGTGAGTGGGGGAGGAGCAGTGGGCGAGGGAGAATCCTAAGCAGGCTCCATGTTGTCGGCGCAGAGCCCACACAGGGCTCAAACTCACGAACTGTGAGATCACAGCTTGAGCTGAAAATAAGAGTTGGACCGTTAATTGACTGAGCCACCCAGACACCCCTATTGCCACTTTTAATCAATTACATGAATTCTGAAATTTATTAGCTTTGTATCCTAGGGCTTTTAAAACTTTCTCAGCCTTAATTTCCTAATATATCAAAGAAAAACCTCATTGACTTCTGGAAGTAAGAGAATATAATACATGGACCTACCTTGCACAGGTCCTGGCATGAGTAGGTGTTAAGAAATGAGAGTGACCACCATTGTTATCATCCTTACAATCAGGTTCAAATACTGGTTCTCTCATTTACTAGCCGTGTGCTCATTTAGCCTTTTAAACCCTGATTTGCTCATCTTTAAAATGGTGATAATAATGGGGCACCTGAGTCAGGTCATGATCTCAGGGTCCTGGGATCCAGCTCCACATTGGGTTCTGCTCTGAGCATGGAGCCTGCTTAAGATTCTCTCTCTCTCTCTCTCTCTCTCTCTCTCTCTCTCTCTCCCTCTGCCCCTCTCCCCTGCTTGTGCTCTCTAAAATTAATAAAAAAAAAATAAGATAAAAATAATATAATAAAGTAACTACAACTATGGTTGTAAAAATTTATGATGATCTATACCTAGGACTCTCAAGATGATAGTACCAGTAGCTCCCAGAATTTTTGTGAAGATTTAATATGTTTTTAATGTAAAGCATTCAGCATGATAACTGTCATACAGTCAAGACTCTACGTATTAGCTATCACTATACTACTCCTATTCCTATCACTACTACCATAATTGCATTAGGTAAATACCTGAGTGTCACCTCTCCATTAAATGTGTTTTTTAAAAAAAAAATTTTTTGTTTATTTATTTTTGAGAGACAGAGAGTGCAAGTGGGGAAGGGAAGAGAGAGAGAGGGAGAACACAGACTCCAAAGCAGGTTCCATGTTCTGAGCTGTAAGCACAGAGTCTGATGCAGGGCTTGAACACACAAACTGTGAGATCATGACCTGAGCCGAAGTTGGATGCTCAGCCGAATGAGCCACCCAGGTGCTTCAAGAGAAAGATCTTTATAAGGAGGGACAATTTTCGTAAGAATTCAAATAGGAAAAGTAAATGAAAACACCATCAAGAAAGGTCCTTGATGGGCTAGTATCTAAAATCTATAAAGAGCTCACCAAACTCCACACCCGAAAAACAAATAACCCAGTGAAGAAATGGGCAGAAAACATGAATAGACACTTCTCTAAAGAAGACATCCAGATGGCCAACAGGCACATGAAAAGATGTTCAGCGTCGCTCCTCATCAGGGAAATACAAATCAAAACCACACTCAGGTATCACCTCACGCCAGTCAGAGTGGCCAAAATGAACAAATCAGGAGACTATAGATGCTGGAGAGGATGTGGAGAAACGGGAACCCTCTTGCACTGTTGGTGGGAATGCAAATTGGTGCAGCCGCTCTGGAAAGCAGTGTGGAGGTTCCTCAGAAAATTAAAAATAGACCTACCCTATGACCCAGCAATAGCACTGCTAGGAATTTATCCAAGGGATACAGCAGTACTGATGCATAGGGGCACTTGTACCCCAATGTTCATAGCAGCACTGTCAACAATAGCCAAATTATGGAAAGAGCCTAAATGTCCATCAACTGATGAATGGATAAAGAAATTGTGGTTTATATACACAATGGAATACTACGTGGCAATGAGAAAAAATGAAATATGGCCTTTTGTAGCAACGTGGATGGAATTGGAGAATGTGATGCTAAGTGAAATAAGCCATACAGAGAAAGACAGATACCATATGGTTTCACTCTTATGTGGATCCTGAGAAACTTAACAGGAACCCATGGGGGAGGGGAAGGAAAAAAAAAAAAAAGAGGTTAGAGTGGGAGAGAGCCAAAGCATAAGAGACTGTTAAAAACTGAGAACAAACTGAGGGTTGATGGGGGGTGGGAGGGAGGGGAGGGTGGGTGATGGGTATTGAGGAGGGCACCTTTTGGGATGAGCACTGGGTGTTGTATGGAAACCAATTTGTCAATAAATTTCATATATATATATATATATATATATATATATATAAAAAGAAAGGTCCTTGATGAAATAAGATCCTAGAAGAAACAGGGAGGAATGGAAATAGAGCTTTATAGAGGCAGACATATCTTTCCTGGAGGAAAGAGTAAAGACGAAGAGTGGGGTACAATTAAAATTGCCAAGTAATATTGAGATAAAGCAAATAGAATTCCACGAAGTCTATATCAGATATCTTGGATTTATCATACTGATAAACAAGAAAGTGACTAGTATATTATGAGAGATGGCCAGGAATGAGGTAGGAGCTGAAGGGCAAGGGGAGCCATATGGGAGATCTATTGTTGAGACTTGACTGTAGCTGAATATAATTATTTCTGGGCAGTAATGAGAACTTAGTTAAAATTAGATACATTAAATTGTTGTAGACCCAGCCTACTAACTTTCCCTAGAAATGTTTAATGTCCAGGTAGTTTGAGCAGAGAAAGCTTATTTTGCGTTATATTAATATTGACCATGCTGAGGCAGGAATGAGAAGATAAAAATGGCAAAGATGCCATGGAGTGGTTAATAGTATATTCCTGACATGATGTGGTATATTCCTGGCCTAACAAATGAGCCCAGAAAAAAGAGGATAAATTGAAGAAAAGAGAGTTCAAGACACAAATGGATATGATGAGAAGTAAAAAAAAGTTAAGATCATGAAGGAATGGAAGGACTTGAGGTTAGAATATGAATTTTCGGGGCTAAAGACCTTAGAAATGGAGCAACATCAAGTAAGATGAATTCCAGGGAGGTCTTGTCAGAAGGTAGCCCTAGTGGAGTAGAACTCTACTTCAGGAAGTCCAGAAAGCAGTGAGGAAAGGCAGTGTAGGAATATGAACCACTGGGTCAGTGAGAGTGGCCCCAAACATCAGCCCAACCTACTTTGTAGTTAGGTGACCCCATGGGAGTTACTAAGCCTTTCCACATCTGTTTTCTCATTGGAAAATGGGGATCATATTAGTGCCCAACTTTTAGAATTGTTGTGAAGACCAAATGGGATAACATAAAGTGTCTCACATTTGACACCCAATAAGGGCTCAAGGTATAATTTTTATTAAAATTTAGTGTTACTTTGCTGTATTGTCATGAATCACACATCAGTGTCTATACTTGGGAGGATGGCAGGGTTTAAGGTGGAGAGGAAGACTGTGGGTTGAGTATGAAAGTCGATGAAAAAAAATATCAGGCTTGAGAGATAGGTGGATAATTGGATAAAGAATGTTAGAAAGCCTAGCTAAAAATGCCCTCAACAATAGGCAAAACAAGAAATTCTCAGATAGAACTATGCCAAAGCTTAGAGCCACTGGCTTAATGATATCCTAGATAGACCTAGATGCCGTCTCTGCTTGTTGGCTTAGGCTATTCCCCATCACAGCTCCAGTACTGTGGCAGCATCAGTTTCAGGTATCCTCAGGAAATGAATTTGAGGGATCATTACAGGACCTCTTTAGGATGTGAGGGGGTTAGCACCTCTTGATTTCAGTTTGGGGAATAAGACAACAGAGAAGTACCATCTCATATTTTGTCATACACATGACACTGCAATGAGCAACCCTATATTTTCCAGGACGAATAGGGAGATGGAGCATTCCAAAGAAGCACATTTTAATGTCGAATCTCACAAATGGCATTACTTCTTTGCTCTTCACTCTCATTGGTGGTATATAAAAGTAAAACTTTCCATACTTCTCCAAATTTTGATAAAATCCAACGTTTTTTTTTTTTTTTTAATTTTTTTTTTTTTTTTTTTTTTTCAACGTTTATTTATTTTTGGGACAGAGAGAGACAGAGCATGAACGGGGGAGGGGCAGAGAGAGAGGGAGACACAGAATGGGAAACAGGCTCCAGGCTCCGAGCCATCAGCCCAGAGCCCGACGCGGGGCTCGAACTCACGGACCGCGAGATCGTGACCTGGCTGAAGTCGGACGCTTAACCGACTGCGCCACCCAGGCGCCCCTAAAATCCAACGTTTAAATATTTGCTAATCTGGCAGATGAAAAATGTATTTAATGGCTCTTTCAGTGTGCATTTTCCTGGTTACAAATGACATTGACCAGTATGGAAACCAATTCGACAATAAATTTTATATATTTAAAAAAAAAATGACGTTGATCACCCTTTCAAATAAATGGTTCTGGGTCATTTGCACTTACTTTTCTTTGAGTTTCCTGTTCATAACTTTTGCTTGCTTTTCTATTGGGTTGTTCATGTTTTCTTAATTTACAGAAATTCTTTATATAGTCTGGATACTACATGGCAATCTTTGATTGCTATTTCTATATTTTTGTCTTTTAGCTTTGTTGAAGGCATCTATGGTAGGAAACAACTTTTCATTTCCACAGAACTTTTGGCACTCTTAGGATCTTAGGCTGTTTTACTGGCAGTAACTAGTTATTTATTTTTTTTAAGTTAATTTTTTTTTTTTTAATTTTAGAGAGAGAGAGAGAGAGCGCGCGCACATGAGTGGGGGAGAAGGGCAGAGGGAGAGAGAAAGAAAATCTTAAGCAGGCTCCACACTCAGTTGAGGAGCCTGATGTCGGGCTCTATCTCACAACCCTGGGATCATGACCAGAGCTGAAAGCAAGAGTCAGACACTCAACTGACTGAGCCACTCACTCCAGTAACTAGTTGTTTCATCTTTAGGGTGAACCCTGCCCAAAGTCAATTACAGGAAGCCCTCTACACAGTGTTACTTAAAAGATAAGGAGAAAAAGACCCAACTGCTCAAATGTAGTTCAACCCCGGAATCTGATGCCATTGAAGTTCCCCACATGAGTCACTCTCAAGGGACTTTCTGGGAACTTGGATTTTAACTGGGCAAAGGATGTTATTATCCTGCTCAGGCGTATTAGCTGATTCCCGTATTGACAATGATTGTGTTCTCTGATTAAATGTTTTTGCCATCAATTTTTATTGGAGAAATGATGTGTACAGGTAAAGCAAAGAACCGCTGACACACAGTGCCTGGCCTGTGTTATTGAAGAACTGTTGTGGAGAGCTTAGATAGTGAGAGGGAGCTTCAAGGCACATTTTCTCTTTGTCAGGTAGGAAGAAAGGAGAAAGACAAAGGGAATGTTCTCAAAGCAAACTGTGATTTTTTTTTTCTCCCTTTAGCCAAAATTCTTTTTGTCTTCGAACACTTGGGTTACTTGCTAGGTCCATCAACATGTGATAGGTTTCCACTGAAATTAGACAATACTTCGTTTATTCTCTTATTAAAGCAACCTTAGACGAGCAGTTCTACAGCTACAATTCAATAGATGCTTTTGAATATTGCTCACAAAAGAATTCTAATAGGGAAAATCATTTGAGATTGAAAATGAGGGGACTAAAAAAAAAAAGTGGCATAAAAGCCTTGTCTTTGGCCGTGTAAGTTGCAAGAACTTGCTCCATCCTTGTAAGTGGTTTTAGTCTCTGAGAGAGAAAATATTTAAACAAAGCAGATGTTGATGAGTCACATTTAGGCTCTTCTAGTTTGGAAAACATGATTTATTTGAATGTAGAGCTATTGTTTGGAAGGTGGTTGGCTGAAGTCCTTAATTAAAAGCCTAAATGGTGGATTTCCTGTGCTGTCAATACCGAAGAAGTCGGAACCAGATGATCTCTAAGAACACTCTCAACTCTTATATCCTACACTTTTTTATGAGCTTCGTGCCTTTCTCGCTTTTGCCCCGGTTGTGTAGCTACCAGATGATATCTTCCCCACCCCCTTTTCTCCTCTGAAGACTTGACTGAGGAGTCAAATCAAGCTTCTCTCAGGAAGAACCAACACCTAAACTGAGATCTGGAGGAGGGAGAGGCGTGACAAAGTGAAAGAGTGAGTGGGTGGGCAGCGGCATTTCGGGCAGAGCAGTAAGCATTCACAGGGGTCCTGTGGCAGGAGGAAGCACTGTGTGCTCAGGAGCTTGGAGGCAAGGGGATAGAGACATCCCCCAAGGTCGTTAGGAGATAATAGACAGGACTTGGTTATCACTTGGATAACTGGAGATAGTTCTCTCAGATTACTTGCTACTCTCTTCCTCATTTTTTCTCTCCTAGCAGCTAACACTTCAGTGAGGCATTGTTTTAAGCACTTTATATGCATTAACTTGACAATAACCCAGTGAGTATATGGTAGAATACATGAACTCATGATCCTACCTGAAAATCTCCTCTTTGACCATTTTCTGCCCCTCACATACTGAGCTATCCTTCAGATAGCTATACACAGTTTTTGTAGGGACAAGCCCAGGATTATTTGAGAAAAGAAGAAAAAGATGGGGGTATGCAAATGTGTTTTGTTCATGCTGAGTCCCAAGGCATGGGACTTAGGAAGAAAACTACTGAAAACCACAATCCATTCATGTGGTATCCATTTAATTGTGACATATAATATTTATTGAGTGCAATTAATTTATTTGTGATGAATAATATTTATTGTGCCAGGTACTGTTCTGAACATTTTCAAATATTAGTTTATTTAATCTTCACCCCTAACCCTACTATTACATCTGTTTTACAGATGAGAAAACCAAGAGAAGTCTCCAAAGATACGTCGCTATTAGCAGTGATGGGAAGTGGGAACTGATCCCACCATGAGGCGGCCTGCCCTCTAAGGCTACACTCTTAAGCACTAGGCATCACTTGCTCATTTGCATGACTGCCCAAGCCTTGTTACATCCTGAAATTATTCTCTTCTTCCTTCTCTAACAGACTTCCTTATTTACAGTAAAGAGAAATGTCCTCACAACAAACATGATAGAGTCACTGAATTGGCAGGAAAACACAGAAACTCTTGTGGACCTCTGTCAGGACAACTGCAGAAACTGCCTTTTCTTCAACAAATGAGAATATGGAAATAATTTTGTGGCCAATGAACACGAAACACTTAAGATATGCACCAAGCCACCATGTAACTCTAGATTCCTGAAATTGGTAGTATGAAAACAGCTCTAAAGCTGCTTTTGAGCAGGGATTATGGTCAATCCTACACCAGGAAAGTAATTACAGTAGAAAAAAGAAGGACCATTTTCAACAAAGTTGCAGAATTTCTCTGATTTGCACTAAGCATTTGTCACTTTCTTGGCATATGTTTCTCCTTTCATCACTGAACTGTAGGAGAGATCACATGTTTCAAGTCAGCCTCACTCTCATTTGGATTCAAATCAAATTCCACAGTGTTCTTTTGGAAGAAGGGGTTTCCCCAAAATTAAAGAGAGTTTCCTCCACTTTTATGGAGATCTAAAGAGGCAGGATTTCAGTTCCTCTTGTCACTTTAATCCCTTTCTTGCCCCTCTCTTTCTCCATCTTACTCTCTTAGCAGATAATAAAGCCCTTTACTGTATTTTCTACTTGCCAATCACTGTTCTAAACGTAGTACACCTAGTAACTCAACAACATCCTGTGAATATATGGCAGAGTAAGATGCAGGTAGGTTGGGAGACAGAGCATAAAAAAGCATAAAGAGGTCCATATAAATGCTTCTAGTCTCTCTGTAAGTGAGCAACAGGCTCTATTCATTTTGCAGATGAGGAAGCTAAAGCACAGAGAGAGTAAGCTGTTGGTTGGCGACCACATAGCTGCAAAGTGATAGAACCATGATTCAACTGTGAGCAGTCTGATTGCAGAGACTGTACTCTTAGCCTTCAAACGCTACTGCAAAACTCCTCCTTGGTTGAATTCAACTCTGTACTCCCCCCTGCCTGTCCTTGGGAAGATGAACAGAATGGAACAAAATGATCATGCTGATTGTTCACCTTCAAATGCATGGCTTGGCAGAGCCCTGAAAGCCTACTCTACTTTCCAAGTCAGCTCATTTGTGCATTATTGCATGCCTCCTCTCTCTTCAAGCCTCTGCTGTGCTTCTCCAGTCTTCACTCTGCTGAGGACTAAGTTCCCATTTCACTGAGAAGATAGAAACAATCAGAAGGGAACCTCCACATGTTCCCACCAACACATCTGCAGATCTACTTGCACTGGGCCCAGTGTTTGCTGCCTGACCTCTTACCATGGGTGAATGTCTATGCTCCTGTCTAAATCCAATAGCTTCTTATTATGCACTGCATCTCATTACCTTACCTTCTCCAGGATTAGTGTCTTTCAAATCTATGCTCTTTACTGTATCATCAATTCTCCTACTTCTACTAAATCATTGCCATCAGTATACAAATATTCTGTACTCTCTCCTATATTAAAAACAAAACCAGACTTTCTGGGTTTCTGGTCTGTCACATAAAGAGGTAAGCAATTGTCAGTCTGTCCTAACAATAAGTAAAAAGCTGAACACATTGAAAAATCAACAACTTTTCTTAGATCCATCTGAGAAGTGAGGTCACTGGCAAACCACTACCTCCAAATTGGAGAGACAGACAGGCAAATATAGAGAGTAACATCTTACTGGAGCAGAAACCTGCATAAGAACCATTGTTGCAATAGGAAAACCTGAACTGGACTTGATGAATTACTGGGAGCTCAGTGTGGACAAGGCTGAGAGTTAAAAACTCCAGGGCGACTCAAGCATTGGGAGCTCCCCCCCCCCCCCCCCCCCCCAATTTTGTGAGTTTTATCTCTAGGAACTTGACTTGGTTCTCACAGTGAATATCAGAAAAGAATCTGCTTATGCTTCTGGCAGGGGGTGGGGAGAGAAAAGAAACTATTCTGAATTACACAAGAGCATTCTCTTCTTAATAAGGCCTGCCCACAAGAGAAACTATATTATAGAGCCTAAGCTATTGAGATTTTAGCAGAAGGGAAATACCCAATTCCAGTCAGCTCTAGACTTCCATATGGGAGAAGGGAAATACCCAACCCCAATCCCTTCTAGCCTTACACATGCGGGAAGGGAAGTAGCCCCCTCCAGCTCCCACTAGCCATCTTGTCCCACCTGGGGGGCAGACACTGAGAAGCATTTGTGAAGTTCACAGTTTAGAGTACTTACTAAAAGACTACGACCTAATCGTGGACTTTAGAACACTTTCTCTCCCCCCACACCTCACCACCACATTACTAAAAGCCTATTTAATTTACCACATTTACTTTTAACCCATACATCATGTCTGGCTAACAAGAAAAAATTAAAAAGTGTACTAAAAGGCAAAAAAGTAAAAAATAAAAACAGTCTTAAGAGACAGCATGCATTAGAACTAGACTCAGATATCTTAGAGATGTTGGAAATATCAGGTCAGGAACTTAAAATAACTATGTTTAATATGCTCAGGACTCTAATGGATAAGGTAACTAGCACGCAAGAATAGATGGGCAATATAAGCAGGGAGGTGGAAATTCTAAGAAAGAATAAAAAAAGCAATGCTATAGATCAAAACAGCTGTAACAGAAATGAAGAATGCCTTCAGTGTGCTTCTTGGTACACTGAACACAGATGAGAAAAGAATCTCTGAGCTTGGTGATCTCTTAATGGAAACCTCCAAAACTGAAAAGCCAAGAGAAAAAAAGATGGGGGTGAGGAAAACAGAGAATAGAATAACCAAGAACTGTAGGACAGCTATAAAAGGTGGGATATATACATAATGGGGATAACAGAAGGGGAAGAAAGAGAGAAATGAAAGAGGGAATATCACCACAGTTTCCAAGGACATTTAAAGGATACACTGTTCACGAAAACTAACTCAAAGTGGATTATAGGCCAAAATGTAAAACACAATCATAAATCTCCTAGGGTGACCTTAGGTATGGTGATGACTCTTTAGATACAACACTGAAGGCATGACCCATGAAAGACAAAAATGATAAGGTGGACTTCATTGAAGTTAAACACTTCTTTGCAAAAAACAATGTCAAGAGAATGAGAAAACAAGCGTCAGGGTAGGAGAAGATATTTCCAAAACATATCTGATAAAGGACTGTTTTCCAAAATATACAAAGAACTCTGAAAACTCAACAATAAGAAAATCAACAACTGCATTAAAAACTGAGTCAAAGACCTGAACAGAGACTCTATCAAGGAAAACACAGATGGCAAATAAGCATATAAAAAGATGCTCAACATCATTTATCATTAGGAAATTGCAAATTAAAATAATGAGATACCACTATACACCTCTTAGAATGGTCAAAATCCAAAACACTAACAATACCAAAAGCTAGCGAGACTGTGGAGCAATGGGAACGGTCATTGCTGCTGTGAATGCAAAATGGTACTTTGGAAGACAGTCTGACCATTTCTTACCAAAGTAAACATATCTTACCATGGGATCCAGCGGTTGCACTCCTTGGTATTTACTCAAAGAAGCTGAAAAGTTATGCCCACACAAAAACTTGCACATGAAGATGTTTCTAGTGGCTTGATTCATGATGGCCAAAATGTGGAAGCAATCAAGAGGTCCTTCAGTAGTTGAATGGATAAACTGTGGCACATCCAGACAATGGTATATTAGTCAGCACTAAAAAGAAATGAGTTATTGAGCCATGAGAAGACGTGGAGGAAATTTAAATGCATATTACTAAGTGAAAGAAGCCAACTGGGAAAGGCTATACTGTATGATTCTAAATATGTGGCATTCTAAGAAAAGGCAAAACTGTAGAGGCAATAAAAAGATCAGCTGTTTCAAGGGTGGGGTGGGGGTGAAGATACGAATAAGCAGAGAGCAGAGGATTTTTAGGGAATTTGGTTCTGGGAAAGCCAGTTTATGGAGAAGGTCAAAGGATTGATGGTTGCTAGGGTTTGGGGGAGGAAGAGGAGGAGGATGAATAGATGGAGCATAGGGTGTTTAGGTCCATCAAAACATTAGGTGGGATGCTTTAATGGTGGATACATGCCATTGTACGTTTGTCTAGGCCTGTATAACGTATGTCACCAAGAGTGAACCCCAGTGTAAACTATGAATTTAGAATGATGAAATGTCAATATAGGTTCATCAATTGTAATAAATGTACCAATCTAATGTGAGATTTTGATGGTGGAGAGGGCTACGTGTATGTGTGCTCAGTGGGTGTATGGGAAACTTCCGTACCTTCTTTGCTATAAACTGAAACTGATCTAAAAAAATAGTTAATTTAAAAGCAAAGCAAAACAAAAGCAAAAACAAAACAAAGAACCTCCCTGGATCTCACATTCCCTTCCAACCACAACCTCATTTATCTGCTCCCTTTTAGAGACAAACTCCTTAAAAGAGCTGCCTATAGTCACTAGCCATTTCTATTTCCCTGCTTCCCATCTCTCGAATCTATTTGCACCAAGGGTTTGCCCTCTTTCACCAAAAATGTGAAAGTCCTCATCTTACCTGAAATGTGAGCAGCTTTTGACACAGTGATATTTCAGTTTTTTTGATAGACTTACTTTACTTGGTTCCTGGGGCCACCCATTTTTAATATTCTCCCCCTCCCTTAATGGGCCACTCTTAATCTCCGTTTACTAATTTCCCCCTCATGTCCCTAAATGCCAAGCACTGGAATGGACTGAGCTCAATCTTTGGTCTTCTTTTCTGTATCTATACTCTCTCTCTTTGGTGATCTCATCCAGACTTGTGGTTTTAATTAATATTGATAACTAATAATGATGCCTCAATTCAAAACCCCCAATTTATGGGGTTTTGGGAGAGTTGACTGAGCTAATATATATAAGCACTTAAATGACAGAGCTAATATACATAAGCACTTAAATCTGCATCTGGAACAGAATAAGCACTTTATATAATCAGCCAGAAACTTGCTACCTGTCTAATAGGCATCACAAATGTTACATGTTCAAAATCAAATTTCCAATTTTTCTCCCTTGGGTTCCTGCTCCTGTAGACTTTTCCAAATATCCCTAACTCTTTACTTCCTATCATATTTGCCATCTAGTCTATGAGAAAACCCTGGTGGTTCTACCTTCAAAATATATTCAAGACTCAACACTTCCCATTCTCATCACTATCTCTTTGTCCAAGGACCTTCCACCCACTCTTTTGTAAATTTACTGACCAGTCTCCCCACTTTCTCTCATCTCCCTCTGGTCTAGTTCAGCACTGCAACCAAAGTGATCCTCTTAAAATGTAAGTCAAATCATGTCACTCTTTTGTTCTAAATCCTCCAAGGGCTGTGCATCTTATTCAGGGCAACAGTCAGTATCTGTGCAATGATGGCCTACAAGGCCTTACATCAACTGGCTTGGTGCTCCTCGGATTTCATCTCTCCTCATTCTTTGTGTAGTCCACTCTACTTCAGCACATTAGCCTCCTTGCTGTTTCTCAAATATACCAAATATATTCCTCCTTCCATTACTTTTGCATTTCATTTCCCTCTGTCTAGAATGTCCTTCCTCCAGATAATTTGCTCAAATGTTTCTGCTCATCCCTTCTTGCCTTCTCCAGTATCTCTCTTAAAGAATTTTCTTCTCTTTTACAGCATCACAGCCACCAGGAGAGGACTTAGCCTGTAGACAAAGTTAAAACTTCAAAACCAGGTTCTTGATGACATCTTTTGAGCATCTAGATTAAGCCTTGCCTAATGACAGCCGTACCCTTGGACTGTTACATGAGGCAATCATGCCCTTTAGAACTTATTACAATATCTGGCAAACAATTTGGAATGCATCGTATGTGAAAAATATCATTAGCATTAGTATATTTTAATCATAATGTATTATTGTTCATATTCTAATGTGGTAGAATTGTATAATGATGAGTATTAGCAAAAAGAAAATTGTAATTTGTGTAAACAAAGAATGGAGAAATATATTGTTTAATCTTTTCTTCTAAAGACATTATTATGTTGTACAACATGAAAAGAGAAAAGACAGGGGAAGGAGACAAAGGGAAGGGAGCTGACAGTTATAAACTGTCGGGTTTTGTGCTGAGTGCTTCACATGCATTTTCTTCTTTAAAATTCAGCAACCCCAGGGCAGACTTTTTCTCCACAAGTTACAGATGAGGACGGTCAGAAGGTTAAGGTCAACGAACTATTCACGGGAGTAGTCAGCACTTGTGACTAGGGCTGTGTTACTCCAAAACAAGCCATTTTCACCATGCTGGGTTTGGTCTTTAAATCTTTCTACAATAAATAAGTACTATTTATTGAGTCAGTGAGTGAAGCCAGAAACCAAGCGGGGGAAAAAAAATTCTTTTCAGTCTGCAAATGTCAAGGGTGATAATATGTAGCTGTGTTCTTACCATTGAGCTTAAAATCTTGCAACTCAGGCTTTTGTGAAAATATGAGGAACAGAAGAAATTTTCCATCACCACTTTTAACTAATTAAAGAGTGATAAAATGTTACTGCTTACGGGGACAATAACCCACCTATTTCTTGGAACCCATTCTATGATGGAGAAGGATATGAATCAACTACAAACAGAAAAATCAACTCATCAGTTTTTATCAGATGCAGTGAAATTTAGTATCTAGGGTAAGTGTTGGTTTAAGAACTCCCTGAACTTTCTTTTTAGTGAGCAAAAATTTTCGAACAGTATATGTCTAAGAAATTATGATTATTCCCTGTTACATTGTGGTTTAAAGTATATTATATTAGAGACATTTAAAGAAGGATAATTTGATATCTGTCCCAAGAGAGATTCACTTCAAATTATGGTAAAAAACCAGGTTAGTTTATTCAAGTAACATTACTCATTAAGTGTCTATTTGGGCTTTGCACTCAGTTGGATACTATGTACAAAGAGATTATGGTGTACTCAAACTAGTCCATAGCCTCTAGAAGTCCTTGAGGGGCCCCTTCTTTTGTGAGTTCCCAGGCAATGCAAAAGCTATTTGGGATGAGCTATATATCCTGGGCACAAAGCAAGCATTTAAGTGGGCCAGCTTACCTCCTTCGTGGAATAAGAGAACTGAAATAAGGGCAGAGTATGCTTTCAAAATCCTTTGCACAACCAACGTACAATTAATCCTTTAAATGTCTTCTAAATTAAAAAGTCTTGCATATTAATTACTTTCATTGCTATTCTTTGAATCAATGCCAAAATACTTTATATATTCTCAGTACTGAGATACAAATGGACACAAAAATTTTCCAGTAATTCTTATGAAAAACATATATATTTAAAAAGTCATCATTTGGGGTTTTCATTGGGCTGGTGCCATAGCAAGATTTATTGTTGATATTCTAGCCATGTTAGTTTGATACCTACTTTTCCTTTTAGATCCAACGTTTCGTTCATTTGTTGCTGAAAATGTCCTCACCTCCATTAACATTTTGTGCCGTGCCAATTAAAACAAGTTTTTAATCTATATAACATTTTTGTTTGCTTGTTTCTGCCCTCTCAAGAATTTGTAATCGCAGCCAATCTCCATTTAGGGCCACCAGTGTGTTACATGCTTTCCTTTCATATAACAAGGAAGTTGTTCATGGTGTTATATCATACAGTTGAAAGATTCCAAGAAAAAGCGTATTCAAGTCCAAATTAGCCACACCTTTCAACACACATATATAGCAGTATCTGTACATGGATGGGAAAACCACTTGGCAAACAAGACGACAACACGGCTCAGGGAGGAGAGGGATGACACCCTGGCTATGAATTTTCGCTTCTGAAGCCAAGAGAGCCCTTAGGCCTGCGCTTTTGCACTCTTCAATCCACTCTGGGTTTCCGATGGTCCAGATTCAAGAAACCCTTATTAGTGCTGGGAGCCATGCCTTGCTTATATGGCTTCTATGGTTTCTGGAGACTGGGTGAGGCACCTATGATTGTTGTGAATGTGTTCGGGTATGATGAAATTTTCAGGGACCTGAAGAAGCGAGAAACCATGGCTACCAAGATTTAAAATGGTTACCATGATATAAAAATCATTTTAATCTTTCTTCTTTATCCAGTTATGGAATACACAACTTTGTCAATTTGTGGTCCTTGCGTAAGTATGGGGGGCAGTGTGGAAGAATGTAAGGAGAAAGCAACATTTCTTCTATGTTCAAACATGAGACTCCAAAACATATTTATAATAACACCTTCGAATTTAATGGGAAATATTAAGTTCTAACATGTCATTTTACTATTTTTATAGAAAGAAAAACCTAAAGTAAAATGTTTGAAAGACCTTCAAAGTTGCTAGAAATTAACTTGAATTGGGGTAAACTCTGGAAATAAGATTTTTTTTTTCATTTAATGTTGAATATGTGAAATAACTCAAGAATAAATTTTGTATTTTTACACTGGATATGTATAACTTAATCCATTGTTCCAAAATTTTTATTTAACAGGTTAATTAGATAGTACTGTTTAATTCTTTTTTTCCTGGGTTATCTAACTCAATAAATACAAGAAAATTTGATCAATGTAGTTAAAGCAAATCTAATTTATGCTCTGTACATGGGATAATGTCTATCGATTTTAGTATATTCGACTGAAACACTAACAACAGCTGAGTAATTCATTAAGAATTGGAGGAAGATGGAGTGCGTGGGATATGCAGGTAAGGGAGAAAATCCACATATTAGAGATCAAAATCTGACCCTTTCTGATGGTGCAACATAGTCAATAGAATGAACTTGGCTGCTTCTTGGGTTTGAGGGAATTGACTGCTAAATAAGATCACCATATCTGGTAATATTCAGGACTCAGTAGGCAGCAAGGCCTTTTGAGCCATTTTAAGAAACAGGAGCTGATTAACTCTGCTGTGTGGGCTCTTTTCTTGAACCATCTCAGGAATGAGCCTTACTGTAGTCTTCATTCTCCTGCACAGACCACCCTCAGGACTTCAAATCTTACTTCTGGCCTTATCTAAAGGCCAGCAGTACTTGATTTACTTAAGTCGTTAAAAAGCCTTAGAAGAATCCAAGAATTTGATCATTTTGGAAAAAATACCAAGCCTAGAATACTCCTTTGCAATGTTCCTTTACAATATTCCTTCAGCAATGTCATTTGACCGTGCAAACTTGCTTTTGGATTTTTATGATCCAGAATCTGTTATGGTTTCCTTATGCTTACAATGTTTTCAACCACGAAATCAGAAATCGCTCATGACTCCTCCTCTCCTCTGATTATACTGAACTACGGGCCATAACTGCTCACATTTCTGTCCCTCTGCATGTCAAGATTTAGTTAAATAAAGTATTATTTCTTGTTGGATATCTTCAGGTCCTCCCCATTTGAGTTAGGCACTCATCTCACATCCACTCATACCACACGTACATATCTACGACACTATATTAAATTCACCCATTTATTTTTCCATCTTCCCCATTGGACTGGGGCCTCGTGAAGAGGTTTTTTTTGTTTTTTTTTAATTTAACCTCTGTTATCCCCAATACCTAGCACAGTGCTTGTACATGATACCTGCACAAGTGTTTGTTGAATAAATGAAAAAGTTAAGATGCTTAACAAAGGAACAAAACTGTGGGCATTTGACTATTTTTTTTTCCTCCATGCTTGACTGAACTAGTCATTGGTAAGTAAACAGTGGTCAGTTTCTACGCTGATTCCTTCTCCTATAATGATTTCAGGTGAAATACTCTGCAGTTAATGCTATATATAATGACAGCACCTAATTAAAGCTATATATAATCACAGCACATTTTGGTCATTCTAACTATAAAGTTCTAGTTATAAAGACTATTGTGAGGATAATGTTACACTGAAAAGAAGGAAATGAGTAGATCACAAAAATTGAACGAATGGATTCATTAAATGGCTAAGTTTTTGCCTTGGGAGTTCACTGGTATCAGTGCATAATCATTTGGGTCCCAGGGTTCAGTATTCATTCTGAATGAACCTGCTGTGCCTTTGCCCAGTTAATTCATCTTGCAGATCCACTGCCCAGAAGTGAGTAGTTGAATACTCAGATAGTCTTCTAATTAAATCATAGTAATTTTGATTTTTGTATTGATAACCACAATACCCCCACAGTACACCAGCTAAGGTTGAAAATAAAGAGCTATTCATAAAATAATGCCCAAAAGACTGAACTGAGATTTGATTCTGCTTCTGACACTTAGTAGCTATTTGGCCTTGGGACATTTTCTTAACCTTCTAGGACTCATTTGCTTTTAATGGAACATAGGGATAATAGTACTCAGCTCACAGTGTTCTTGTAAGGAATACATGGAGACTAGCATGCAAAGAATTTAGCATGATGCTAAATAAAACATGATGCTTACTGGTACACAGTAAGTGCTCAATAGATATAAAGTGCTATCATCATCATCATCATTATTACTACTGTAACGGGCAGTTTCAATGTATATCAGTTGTCCTAGTATAAGTATTAAAAGAGTCTCTTCACTCTCCATGGTATCTCTTTCACACTCAAAAATGTACCAGTTTGGAAAATAAGTAATATGATTAATTATGAAAAGAGTTGAGAGCCTGAGTAATACAGGGTAGTAATATAGGAGGATGGATATGAGAGAAATCTTGGTGTGGTAGAATAACCAATAGGTATTTTTTAGTTCAAGCAGCTGGATAATGAAATCTCAATAACAAGGAGGACAAAAGAAAGAAAATAAGAATGAAGATTTAGGAGAGAAAATGATGACTTTAGCTTGGAATCTGATGCTCCAGCAGGATATTCAAGTTGAGTGGTGTGGTAGCTTATTGGAAACGTGAGGCTGAAGATATAGTTGCCCATATGGAAGTGATTACTGAAATCATGAAAGTGAATAAGATTTCCAAAGAATAGGGAATAATTTAAGATGGCAAAGAGGCCTAGAGGACCTCAAGGAAGGCCTATCTAGAAGATTTCTCAAATTGTAAATACTAAGTTAATAGATAGTTAATAGATAATTCTACAATTACCTGATCATCTTGAGCCCAGGCAAAATTATCAACAACTGCCTATGTGGAATGAGTCTGAAAGTAGCTGGTCAAGAAACCAAAGGGCAACTTCATAAACTTCCCTGCTTGTTATCATTTCATGACATTTGCATCAACATTTTTCTTGTGAATGTGAATTCCTCCCAAGTGTTAGGTTATACACATATTCTTAGCCCATGACTAGAAGTGATTGATATGTAGGTGAATTTCCCTTCCTCCCTTCTAGATTCTTTGGCTGGTCTAATAATTAAATTGGCATAAAACAGATTAGCAGGAGAAAAATAAATTTAATTTTGTACTCATGGGAGCCCCAAAGATAAGTAACTTCAAAAAGTGACCAAATCAGGCAGTATATCTTTCAGACAAAGAAACAATATTTGTGAAGATTTGACAAAACAAAGAGGTTTGGGCTTGAGGTAACAAACTAATGAAGAAGTAACAAAATGTGTGTGTGCAGCCTTCCTGGCCTTGAATTCCCTATCTTTGGTGATAAGAATACATTCTACCTTCTTGGTATAGGGAGGATACCTTCACATGGGAGATTTATTTCTTGCTTCCAGAGGGACACAAGAGGATCAGAGTGTCCTTGTTAAGTAGCTTTAATTCAAAACAATCAAAATGCTGACATGGCATAGTTTGGGGTGGCATATTCTGCTCCGCCCCAGATAGAAGGTAAATATCACAGTAGATGATGTGAACCACCTAAGTATATACATTCTCTGTCACTCACTTTCCTGTACATTAACATATGTATAAGGATAATAATACTGTTTCCCACATAACTTGCCATAGACTGTCAAGTTGAGAGTTTGCCCACAATTTATCAGTGATGACATGAACACTAAAGAACAGAATTAGGTCTGTATTACCAGCGCATTCAGAACTACATGGTATATTGACAAATTGTTTAGCCTTCATATGTGAAAGCCCATGACTCACTGTTTGATTTATATAGAGATGAAAGTCTCACCCACAGAAGACCAGGTATACCTTAAAATTACTATATGAAATTGATACACATTTATAAAAAGACATTTGAATTTAATTTTAAGGCTGCTTTGATAAATGAGAAAATAATCTTAAGGCTGTTTTGATAAATGAGAAAAAAGTACACTTAAAATGTTATATTTTAGAAGACAAATTCATATTCTTTTGCCCTTAAAACAAAGCCATGAAAGCATTTCAAATGCAAAACTTCATTTAACTGTGCAGAAAGTTGAAATTAAATAGCAGGAGTTCCCGCATGGTTTTTAAACTTGTCTTTTATGTGCTTATGTACATATGTATGTATTTAAGTAATCTCTGCACCCAATGTGTGGCTTGAACTCATGATGCCACAATCAAGAGTTGCATGCTCTACCAACTGAGCCAGCCAGGCGACCTAAACTTATCTCTTTTTTAAAAAAAAACTTTGGATGTTTCAGTAAATACCAACATTTGTAATTAACTACAAGTCTGAAAACAGTGACTTTGAAACTTCTATGCTATCTTTCCCCTCCATTTAACAAAATTCACTTTTGGGAGTAAAAACAGTTTAAAGTAGACAACATATTTTTCCATCTATCTGAAAACAAATGACAGCCCACTAGGAATTAATTTACGAAGGAGAAAAAAGAGCAGTATAATGAATCTTTCCAAGCAATTTCAATACATTTCAAACCTTAACCTACCGTCAAAAAGACAAATTGCACAGCAACTCTGCTAAGACTCTCTGAATAGCAGACGATGTGTTTTTAATACCTGCTTGGAAAAAAAATATATGTGTCAAGAATTCAGAGTCTTTGCCAATATTGTGAGATGGGCTTAGGTAACATGGCAATCTGCAATATGCAGAGCTCATTACTCATCAATGCAACCAATCCTTCCAGGTTGGCACTGGGATTTTTCACATGTAAAACTGAAAATTTGTAGTATGGTCACCATGGGAAGCTTATTCCTGATGGTAAAAAACACATACAGTAATAAGTTGTCAACAGTCAACAAATAGCTCTAGCCAGTCACTATGTTGTTTGACATTAATGGCCTCATCTTTGTTTTTTTTGAAAATGGACTACAACATTCATGTTATTAACAAAAATTCTGTAAACCATTTTTGGCAATGTGCTTAGTAAAGAATTGCCTACACAGAGCTGAGAAGTTTTCTCTTTTCCAGGATTAAACACCTAAATGATTATGTCAATGATATGTTCAGAGGATAAGGCAAAATAAACTGCCATCCTGTATGTTCCCTGACTTTCTAGAACCTAATTTTTTTTTAATGTTTATTTTTGAGAGAGACAGAGTGCAAGCAAGGGAGAGGCAGAGAGAGAGAGGGAGACACAGAATCCGAAGCAGGCTCCAGGCTCTGAGCTGTCAGCGTAGAAGCCCAATGTGAGGCCCAAACTCACGAACAGTGAGATCATGACCTGAGCTGAAGTCGGACACCTAACCAATTGAGCCACCCAGGCATTCCAGAACCTAATTTTTAAGGTGGAGACCTTGAACAGACCTCACAGTTCACTTCAAATGTTTTCTCCATTTTTAGGATGGCATTAACTTCAGTTTTCATCATTAACATATAGGCAAGTAAATGAACCAAGAAACCAAAAGTGGTCAAATGTGCCAAAATATTTCTTAAGATCCAATTTAAAGCAACAGCTTTTGGGGTGCCACAACTTCTGGGGTGCCTGGGTGGCTCAGTCAGTTAAGCATCTGACTCTTGATTTTGGCTCAGGTCATGATCTCATGGTTGGTTGTGAGATTGAGCCTGCTGAAGATTCTTTCTCTCCCTCTGCCCCTCCCCTGTTCTCTTTCTCTCTCTTTCTCTCAAAACAAAAAATAATAAAATAAAAAAAAATAAATTAACCAACAGCTTTAAATCCAAATATATGGAAATAAAAACAAAACATAAAAATATGTATGTGTCTTTTCTGAGAAGGCAATCCACTAAGTATTTCAGTTTCTATAAATTTCTATAGTTTTAAATAATTTGTTGGTAGTTACTATGGCTTTTACCTGAAAAGTCTTGGGAAAGATAAAGCAGTAATTTGGGGGGAAACTTTTCTGTTTCACAGAATCACTTTTTTTTTTAAATGTTTTTAATGTTTTTATTTATTTTTGAGACAAGAAAGAGACAGAGCATGAGCAGGGGAGGGGCAGAGAGAGAGAGAGAGACACAGAATCTGAAGCAGGATCTGTCCAGCTCTGAGCTGTCAGCACAGAGCCCGACGCGGGGCTTGAACTCATGGAGTGTGAGATCATGACCTGAGCTGAAGACAGACGCTCAACCAACTGAGCCACCCAGGCGTCCCAGTTTCACAGAATCACTTTAAGTACAGATAGATCTTTCTAACAGTGAGTTCAAAGCAATTATGTACTGTAACAAGATCATACTTTCAGCCACTCTGTAGACCCTTTTGTTAATTTCCCCTTAAGTTCTTGACATTTACTTATATTACACCTGAGTTTTCATGAGATTTTAATATTTCATACTATATTCACATACAGACTTTTTCTACTAAATGTTTAGCTATTAAAAAAAGAATCTTAATAGAATAAAGCAAATTGCTTTTTTTGAATATGAACACTCTTATATTTACAAAACTATTTCTGTCAAGTAGATTTTACAAGTAGTACTGCCTAGAAACATAAGCTACCTGGGTAAACATAAGGATCTGTGGTGAAGAATTAATGTGGGGGGGGAGAGGATGGATTTGGTACTTTATGAATCCCCCCAGTTCTGTCAGGTTTTGAAGAGAAAATTCATCAGCAAGGTTCAATCAAATATATTCTGTATCAAAGAAGTAGTGCACAAATCTAAATTTAGACTTCATTTCCATATCTGGCTAAGAGGTCACAATGAATTAGATTTACCTCCTGTTTGAAACAATTAAAAAGATGTCATATATAAAACAATGCTTTTCAAGACACTGAACATCAGACAATAGGTAGTGATCCCTAATAGACGGAAAACAAAGGTGAGTCCCTTGATTGCTCCCAGCTTATTGCCTGAAATTTCCAGGCCATAGGGCAGGAACGGGAAACCCAGGAGGAGATGGGAGTCCAGGAAGGCGAAGGCACCTACAATTTGCAAGACAGAGTACCAGAGAGAAGAAAGCCACACACAAAGCCACTCTAGAGATATACAGAGGGTCCCCCTTGTGTCTTCAACTAAGTAGTACTGACAAGCCCAAGCATTTCAGGAAACTATACAAGGCTGGAGGGAAAAATCACCTAAAATTTTAGAGAGAATAATACCCAGAGTTGATATAGAGCCAGAATAGTTCCTGCTCTCAACAATCAGAGAGGAAAATCTCATAATTCATGAGGCATCTGGCACAGTACTCATAAAGTTTTTGCCTCACTTGTGGGGAAAATTAGACCTAGACTAAATCTGTGCCTAGTAACTTAACTACATACAAAACTCAAGTATATTTACAGAAATACAAAAATATCCAGCCCTCAACAAGGAAAAGTTCAAAATGTCTAATATCTAATAAAAAATTCTCAGGTGAAAAAAGAAGGAAAATATAACCCATAATGAGAAGAAAACTTAATCAAAATTAACACAGATTATAGCTAAGAAGGGAGAAGAAATAAAATGAAATCATACATAACATTCAACCTAAAAACAAGGTAGTAAAAGGAAAAAAGGACACAAAGAACAAACAGAAACAATAGCGAGATGGTAGACTTTAACCCAATTGTATGTGTAATCACATTACATGTAAATGGTCTAAGCACCTCAGTTAATAGGCAGGGATTATTAGATTAGTTAAAAAAGACCCAACTACTTGTTGTCTTAAAATAAACCCACTTTAAATATAAAGACACGGGGGCACCTGGATGGCTCAGTCAGTTAAGTGTCTGGCTCTTGATTTCTGCTCAGGTTATGATCTCATGTTTCGTGGGATCGAGCTTCACATCAGGCTCTGTGCTGTCAGCTTGGGATTCTCTCTCTCTCTCTCTCTCTCTCTCCCACACCCCCTCTCTGTCCCTCCCCCACTCATGCATGCGTATGTGTGTGTGTGCACAGTGCGCTCTCTCTCTCTCTTTTTTTTTTTTTTTTTTTTTTTAATTTTTTTTTTTGTTTTTCAACGTTTATTTATTTTTGGGACAGAGAGAGACAGAGCATGAATGGGGGAGGGGCAGAGAGAGAGGGAGACACAGAATCAGAAACAGGCTCCAGGCTCTGAGCCATCAGCCCAGAGCCCGACGCGGGGCTCGAACTCACGGACCGCGAGATCGTGACCTGGCTGAAGTCGGACGCTTAACCGACTGCGCCACCCAGGCGCCCCTCTCTCTCTTAAAATAAATGAACTTTAAAAGTATATATAAAGACACAAATAGGATAAATGCTAGCACTTATCAGTTATGACACAAAAGGGCTGAAAAACCCTATTGACCAACTTGACCTAATAAACATTTATAGAACACCAACCAACAACAGCAGAAATGCACATGGGACATTCACCAAGATTAACCATACTCTGGGTCATAAAATAAGTCCCAATGATTTTAAAAGGATCCAAATTTAAAAAGTATGTTCTCCAGTCACGATAGAACTAGGAATAAGTAACAGAAGATTCTTGGAAGTTTTCCAAATATTTTGAAATAACACATTTCTAAATAACTCACTGGCCAAGAGAAATTAGGAAGTATTTTTAATCTGGATAAAAATGCAAATTTATAAGATACAGTATATCAATACTTATGAAATTCAGCTAAAGCAGTAATTAGAAGGAAATAAATAAATGTATGCTAAGATACTAAAAAAATTATGAAATGGCCAAACCTTGAAAGACACAAACTAACAAAGCTCACACAAGAAGAAATAATGTAAGCATCCCAATATCTATTAAAGATAATGAATTTGTAATTAAAACCTTTTCCATAGGGGCACCTGGTGTCTCGGTCAGTTGAGTGCAGACTATTGATTTCAGCTCAGGTCATGATTCCAGGTCATGGGATTGGGATCAAGCCCTGCACTGGGCTCCTGAGCCTGCTTAAGATTTTTTTTCTATGCCTCTGCCCCCTCCCTCCACCACTCGCACAAGTGGTACTCTAGATAAGCAAACAAGCAAACAAAAAAACCCTTTCTCCACAAGGTGGTTTCACTGGTGAATTCTACCATACATATTTAAGGAAGACATAATACACTGAATCTTCCAGAAAGGAAGACAAGGAGATATTTCACAAGATATTTCACAACTCATTCCATAATGCAGGAACAATATTATTCTGATCCCCAAACCAAAGACATTACAAGAAAACTACAGACCAACTCATCAGTTATGACCATAGCCATAAGTTCTCTAAATACAATTTTATCAAATCAAATTTAACAGTGTATTTTAAAAATTACATAAGAATCAAGTATAGTTTGTTTCAGGAATCAAAGCTGGTTTCACCACATAACATGTTACAATAAGAAAAAGCCATATGATCACTTCAGTAGATGCAAAAGCCAACACCTATTCTTCATTAAAACAAAACAAACTCCTCCAACTTTTAGTAAGTTAAGAAGATAACCTGCTCAATCTATATAAGGAATCCATGAGAAATCTACACTTAACATTACTTCATGGTGAAAGACTGAATGCTTTTCACCTAAGATCATGAACAAAGTAAAAATGGTTTGCTTTTACACTTCTATTCAATACTTAATAAAAGTCCTAGCCAGTACAATAAGGCAGTTTGGCCTTTTAAAAATGTTTTATAAAGGGTCAAGTAGTAAATAAGTCAAGCTTTGTGGGGCCATTTGATCTTTGTGGCAACTACTGAACTATCCTTGTAGCATGAAAGCAGGCAAGATAATACACAAACAAGTGTTTCAGCATAAAACTTCATTTACAAAAACAGGTTTCTTGATTCATGCACAATAATGCAATTATGCAAGAAAAAGAAACAAAACATATCCAGATTGGAAAGGAAGAACACTGTGTTTATTCACATATGACTCTCAGATGATCATCTATGTAGAAGACATGAAATCTACAAAAAGAGTTACTAGAATCAGTGAGTTTAGCAAGGTTACAGAATACAATCAAAATGCAAAAATCAATTGTATTTCTGTATACTAACCATCAACAGTAGCAGACTGAAATTTTAAAAAGTACCACGTACAGGGGCGCCTGGGTGGCTCAGTCAGTTAAGCATCTGATTTTAGCTCAGGTCATGATCTCATGGTTCATAAGTTCAAGCCCTGCATTGGGCTCTGTGCTGACAGCTCAGAGCCTAGAGCCTGCTTCTGATTCTGTAATTCCCTCTCTCTGCCCCTCCCCCACTCACACTGTCTGTCTCTCTCAAGAATAAACATTAAAAAAATTTTAAAAAGTACCATGTACAGTAATATCAAAATATATGAAATACTGAAGAATATGACAAAAGATGTGTAAGAACTACATACTGAAAACTACAAAACACTGATATTAAAAAAGACTTAAATAAAATGGAGATAGATACCATATTCATGGATCAGAAGATTCAATACTGAGATGTCAACTCCTTGCAAATCTGATCTACAGATTTAATGCAAGCCTGATCAAAATTCCATAGTTTTTGGTAAAAATTGGCAAGCTCATTATTCTAAAATGCACATGGAAATGCACAGAATCTAGAATAGCCAAAGCAACTTTGTAAAAGATTAACAAAGTTGGAGGATTATTCTGATTTCAAGACTTTATTAGTATAAAGCTACAGTCATGAAGAAAGTATGGGATTGATGTAATGACAGATACATGAATCAAAATACAGTTAAAAAAAAAACAACAGCTGAATTGTCAATGATGGTCAACAAAGGTATAAAGGCAATTCAGTGTAGAACATTCCTCCAATAAATGGTGCCGGAACAATTAGGTTGTTCACCGTGTGCAAAAAATTTAACTTATACCTATACTTTGGACAAGATAAAAAAATTAACCCCAAATGGGTAATAGATCTATATTAAAACAGACCACAAGTGTTAGTGAGAATGTGAGGCAAACAGAACTCTTATAAACTGCTGGTGGAAGTATAAAACAGTATTAACCACTTTAGGAACATTGTAGAGGGGTGCCTGGGTTAAGTGTCTGACCTCAACTCGGATCATGATCTTGTGGTTCTTGAGTTCAAGCCCTGCATTGGGCTCTGTGCTCACAGCTCGGAGCCTAGAGCCTGCTTCAGGTTCTGTGTCTCCCTCTCTCTGTCCCTCCCCTGTTCATGCTCTGTCACCCTCTCAAAAATAAACAAACATTAAAAAAAAAACAAACATTGTGGAAATTTCTTAAAAAGTTAAAAATATGAACTACACATTCCTCTTTTATGTATTTACCCAAAAGAAATGAAACCATATATTCATACAAAGACTAGTATGTAAATGTTCACAGTAACTATAATAGTCCTAGGAGATAAACCTAAAATCTACCAACAGATTAATGAATAAACAAGTTATGTTATATCCATACAAGAAAATACTACTTAGCAACAAAAAAACAATACACTATTGATACCTCCCGTAACATGGATATATCTCCAAATAATTATGCTGAGTTAAAATTTAAAAAAGAGGGGGCACCTGAGTAGCTCAGTCGGTTAAGCATCTAGGACTGACTCTTGGTTTTGGCTCAGGTCATGATCTCACAGTTGGTGGGTTCAAGCCCCACATCAGGCTCTGTGCTGACAGTGCAGAGCCTGCTTGGGATTCTCTCCCTCTACCTCTCTGCCCCTCCTCCACTCACAGTGTCTGTCAAAAATAAACTTAAAAAACATTTTTTAAAAAAAGAGTACATATGATTTTATTTAAATAAAATTATGAAAAATGCAAACTAAACCATGTGTTGAGGTCTTATTTGCAGAGGTAAGGACTACCAAGCCATGAGAAATATTCTGGTGGAGATGAATACATACAATATATCCTGATTGTGATTATTTCACAGGTACATACATTTATCAAACATAAAATGTATAGTCAAAAAAATTTTTAATGTTTATTTTTGAGAGAGAGAGAGAGAGAGCAAGCAAGGGAGTGGCAGAGAGAGAGGGAGACACAGAATTAGTAGCAGGCTCCAGGCTGAGGTGTCAGCACAGAGCCCAATGTGGGGCTTGACCTCACAAACTGCAAGATCATGACCTGAACCAAAGTTGGACACTTAACCGACTGAGCCACCCAGGTGCCCCAAATTGTATAGTTTAAATATGTATAGCTTATTATGTCAATTATACCTCAATAAATCTGTTTTGAAGACTTATGAAAAGAAAGCCATTTAGTTTTATCAAAGAAATTAATTCAGACATTTCTATCAATTTACCTCTGAAATTTGGCTTATTTTACACCTTTAAATGTTAATAACTCTATAAGCTCACATTTCAAAGAATCAGTCTCCTATAAAACTGGCAAATTTGCTACTACGTGGATGGAGCTAGAGTGTATTATGCTAAACGAAATATATGTGCTGCCAAAGCGAGTACTATGCTAAACGAAATAAGTCAGAGAAAGACAAACACCATATGATTTCACTCATCATGTGGAATTTAAGAAACAAGACAAATGAACATACGGGATGGGGAAAAAAAGAGAAATGAACCATGAGAGAACTGAGGGTTGATGGAGGGAGGTGGGTGGGGGATGGGCTAGATAGGTGATACATATTAAGGAGGGCACTTGTCCAAAAAAAAGGAATGTCTTCCTGCCCACGGTTCCAGTCTCTGTGCTTTAATAAAATTACTTTTCTACATTAAAAAAAAAAAAAAAAAAAAGAGGGCACTTGTTATGACAAGCACTGGGTGTTGTAAATGATAAATCACTGACTTCTACTCCTGAAACCAATATTGCACTGTATGTTAAATAACCAGAATTTAAATAAAAGTTTAAAAAGAAAAAAAAAAAAAACCTGGGGCAAAAATCTCCATGTCACAGCTACTGCACAACAAATTCCAACATATTATTCTATTTCTCATAGAAAAGCTCAGTTTCAGTTCTACACACAAGTATGATGACTCTTACTTATGTATGCAATTGAATCAGATACAAAAATAGAAGTACAAGAATAAACCTGTTGGCAGCCTAAGTTTCTTGTCAAAGCCTCTGAAATATTATTGAAATACTATTGGCTCACTTTAATTTTTTCCTATGCTTTTCTTTTTGCCTCTGGACAAGTTCTGAGAGTCAATTTTGCATTCACTCTTCTGATCTTCAACTATCAAAGGGAAGAGAAGATGAAAAGATGGACAGGCTTTTGAAAACTGTTAGCACCACTCAACTCTGTTCAGGAAGTATGAGCAGTAAGTGACATCTCACATTATGCATTTAAGAATCTGAAACTTAAAAAAAAATTGGTTATTTTCATTTGAATTCAAATAAACTGGCAGAGTTCTAGACAGCATAGAAAGCGCCTATTAAATTTCAATAGGGTGACATATGCTAACTAACTTGAATGTAAATTAAACAATAAATTAAAAAAAACCTAAAAAAAATTGAATAGGTTCAATTTCCAATTACATACAGCTAAGTAAAAGTAGACAAAATAAAGACGAATGATGCTTAAGTAACAGGCTTTATTGCTGTCAATCATATCTCTTAACTTTAAAATGTTAATTGGCTAAATTCATTCAGGAAAACTTAAATTACAATTTTGCTGTTTCTACTCTTTGAATGGCATGTTTTTGGGTGGGGGGGGAAGGGGTAGTGATAAATATTTACCATTGTCACTATCTCCTCCACATACTAGGTTTCTTCTAATTAAAATTTCCAGATATGGGAGCACCTGGGTGGCTCAGTCAGTTAAGCATCTAACTTTGGCTCAGGTCATGATCTCACAGTTTGTGAGTTCAAATGCCACATCAGGCTCTGTGCTGACAGCTCAGAGCCTGGAGCCTGCTTTAGATTCTGTGTCTCCCTCTCTCTCTGCCCCTCCCCCGCTCATATTTCTCTCTCTCTCAAAAATAAACATTAATCTATAGAAATGACCTGAAAACTGTCTTTTGAAGATTTAAATACTATCAAAAAAATGATTTGAAGAAATGTTTTTTCAAACATAATAAAAAAAATTCTAGAGTGCCTTTCTGTAGCACTTCCAATTTTCCATGAAAAATTTCAGAGTGCTTGCTAAAACCACACAGCATTTTGGTATGGCTTATTATTATTATTATTTTGATATTCACGCCTTTGAAAATTCAAACTCAATTATTTGCAAACAACAGAATACTATCTGATATTCTTCTCTTCAACAAATGTTTACCTTATTTCATCTTGTATTTCTTTGAATAATTGTGTTTACATAAACTGTGGGGTGGGGTGTGAGGGGACAAAGACATGTGAACAGGGTAAGTTTGGTTCTTCTAATTTTGGGAATTTTATCATAGTTTACTCCTTAATAGAAATAGCTGATTGAAATTAATTGCTAAGTGTCTGGTGATATTCTTCAAATTTGAAATATGGGGGCATGGAACTGTGCTTTTTCAAATGTTATAGTTAGCATTAATGTATTTCATTTAAAGTGAATTTATCAGGTGGAATTCATCATGCTTGTTTGTAATAATCAAGTACGATGTTCTCATACCCAGTTTTAGAAACCTTAAACGATTTCTTTCTTCCTTTTACATGCACATGACACATGTAAAAGATCAAAAGTGTATTTATGCTCTTGCCCAGATGAAACCTTTTGACTTCATGCAAATGAATTAAGAAAACTGATCCTAAACCATTTCCCTTGTTTTTAAAGAATATTGTTTGTACAGTAACATGCTATATATGGATATACGGTTTTTTTTTAATGTTTATTTTTGAGAGAGAGATGGAGTGCGAGTTGGGGAGCAGCAGAGAGAGGGAGAGACATAGAATCTGAAGGAGGCTCCAGGCTTTAAGCTCGAACCCACCCAACTACGAGATCATGACTTGAGCCAGTCAGGCACTTAACCAACTGACTGAGCCACCCAGGCACCCCCATAGAATTCTATGACTAGCACGTTATAAGACTACTTGTTCCAGTGAATGTCTTCCCAGTCTTCTAAATACTATTTTCTTATAGATAACTCACCTGTGTTGATAGTTCCCTGTCAATTTTAATAGTGATTCTACTGGCTTTTTAAATAAAGTGTATCTACTTTTATCCTTCATATGGTGTTGACTTTTATACATATCATCAATCTGAAACCACATGGGTAATAAACCTACAAATTAAATAATTTTTTAGTTACCTCTAATGTTGAATGATCAATATTAAAAATAATTCTTTGCTGCCAAAAAATCTTCTTGGGAGAGGGGAGGGGTAAGATGGGTGTCAGGGATGAATGGGGTCTCCTGTATATAAGCCATTTCACACATCTAAGGGTTCTTGAAGGCTGCATATTAAATAGTTGAGGCTTTACCCTTCCCATTAAAAGACTGAGCTGGGGAAAAAAATGTAGAAGACCAAGCAAGTAATTAACAAATGGCAATGATTAGCCCAAACTAGATTATATCATAATTCTTTTTGGTCCTACTTTTTTATTGAAGATAAATAGGCTGCAGCTATTAGCAATTAATTTCCACCCCTCCAGGGGTGGAAGACAGATCTGGAGTATAAAGAGGTTAATTAAATATTTATTTTTCCTCCCATGATGGGTAATCAGTGCAAGAGATATAGAAATAGCTAATAATTCTTAGTATATTAGAAGAAAATGATCCATGGAGTGACCCACCAATGTAGTTGGCTAATCTAGCTTGAATACAACTGAATGGGTGACAGCTGGTATAGTTATACATTGTCTCCACAAATTAACTGGCTTCTCACTCATGTTAATTCACAAAATTATGAAATGGATATAGTTACTACAGTCTTTACTTTCTTTCTTTTTAAGTCTTTATTTTCATTATCTATTCAATACTGAGTAAAATTTCAAGGATGAACATTCCTACTAATGCAATGGATTCTACTTCTACACAGAACTTTTCTAAGTGAAATACACACAATATATACAATAATGCACAAACATGAAGAGATCTACACAATTAGTGTTTTATACACTACATTTTTTAAAATTTTTAAACTTTTTTTTCATTTTTGAGAGACGGGAGGGTGGGGGGGGGCAGAGAGGGAGACACGGAATCTGAAGCAGGCTCCAGACTCTGAGCTGTCAGCACAGAGCCTGACGCAGGGCTCGAACTCATAAACCATGAGATCACAACCTGAGTTGAAGTTGGACGCTTAACCTACTGAGCCACCCAGGTGCCCTTATACACTGTACTTTTATAAATTTTTTTTTTTTCAACGTTTATTTATTTTTGGGACAGAGAGAGACAGAGCATGAACGGGCGAGGGGCACAGAGAGAGGGAGACACAGAATCGGAAACAGGCTCCAGGCTCTGAGCCATCAGCCCAGAGCCCGACGCGGGGCTCGAACTCACGGACCGCGAGATCGTGACCTGGCTGAAGTCGGACGCCTAACCGACTGCGCCACCCAGGCGCCCCTACACTGTACTTTTAAATTGAGGGGTCTCCATTACTCAAGTACTTTCAATGATGCATTCTTTGATACTACATTTCTATACATGCTACAGACAAATTTACTCAAAATGAATAATTACCAAATATGGAAACACCATAAAATTCTTAAAATATGTAGAGTAGTAAAGGTGGTAAGATGACCTTTGTCACTGAAATACAGATCCTTAAGACTAAGATAAAAAAAGAGATAATTTCAAGGATTCACAGGCAGAAATCTGCACATGTAGAATGAAACTGATGTATGTTCCTTTGAAAACATTAGTATTCCCTAGAGATTAACTACCAAAGAAATGGTAAATAGGATAAAAAGAGTGAGGGCTGATGAAATCTCCTAGGTTAAGGAGAAAATGAGAAGTTGTTACATTTGGGAAAAGAATCTCATTTTATAGACTATAAGGAAATAAGTGCAAAGCCATAGTTCCCCTTCTGAGGAAGGCTTAACATTGTTAAGTTCTTAATGTTTAAACCACAAATCTTTTATTTATTTATTTATTTATTTATTTATTTATTTATTTATTTATTTATTTATTTATTTTTGAGAGAGAGACAGAGAGCATGAGTTGGGGAGGGGAGGTAGACAGAGGATCCAAAGTGGGCTCCACGCTGACAGCAGAGAACCCAAAGTGAGCCTGAACTCGTGAACCGTGAGATCATGACCTGAGCCAAAGTCAGAAGCTCAACTGACTAAGCCACCCAGGAGTCCCATAAACCACAAACTTTAAAAATGAAGCTACGACATATAACTGAAATTAGATTACAGAGATGTACTGTTAATCATGGGATATACATAAAAGAACAATTTGTAAGAAAAAACTACTTAAAGTTATGTGCAAATGGGTTTGAAAAGAGGAGCCATTTTCACATTTACTGTACCAATATAAGGAACTGTACTGTGAACAATACAAAACTCTATCTACTGGCCTCTGAAATGTTATTTTAGAAGCGGATTTAATTTTGTACTTTTTCTCATATTAAAATACTTTTGCGTTCTCTGAACATTTTTGATTGTATTTATAATGGAAGAAACCTAAGGGCAAGATAGATGAAGACCACCTTAGATTTAAGGAACTGTAGATATCAAAAATTGCCTCCACTGTAGCATCATCTCTTTGACTCACTTATTAAAGAAAATGTGGGTTTTCAAAATCATGTTTGCTGTAAAATAGTATTTATTTATTTAATGTTTATTTATTTATTTTGAGAGAAAGTGTGTGTGTGCATGTGCATGCACGATCGGGGGTGGGGCAGAGAGCGAGAGAGGGAATCCTAAGCAGGCTCTGAGCTGTCAGAGCAAAGTCTGATGCAGCGCTTGATCTTGCTAAACTGTGAGATCATGAGATCATGACCTGAGCCAAAACCAAGAGTCCGTACACTTAGACTGAGCCACCCAGGTGCCCCAAGCTAGTAATACTTTATACCATATACATTAAACATACACACAAACGCCTTACAGTCTAAAGTAAATGGACTAAAGGTAGGGTCTAAGGTAAATATAATTATTCAGAAAAGTTTTAGATGGCTTCAAAAAAAAAGAAAAAGATTGCTTGGGTTATAGCTTTAGAAAGATTTAAGCTCTCTGGATTATTTTGAAAATGTTTCATTATTAAAATAGTAATTACTAACATTTAAAACTTTTGTATAAAGAATGAAACACATCTTTCTTAGATAAAAACTTTAAAATTCAAGCAGTCTTTTTTTTTTTTTTTAATTTTTTTTTTTTTCAACGTTTATTTATTTTTGGGACAGAGAGAGACAGAGCATGAACGGGGGAGGGGCAGAGAGAGAGGGAGACACAGAATCGGAAACAGGCTCCAGGCTCTGAGCCATCAGCCCAGAGCCTGACACGGGGCTCGAACTCACAGACCGCGAGATCGTGACCTGGCTGAAGTCGGACGCTTAACCGACTGCACCACCCAGGCGCCCCTCAAGCAGTCTTTTTATATGCAGAGTATTTCAGAATACTTTCATTGCATATGGGAAATAAACTTGGCTCATGTTCTACATCTGAAAAGTGTCAGTACTAGTACTGAATTGATAGAAAGTCTATTTCATTATCAACTTTGATATCATTTGACAAGATTTATAATAATCTTAGGTTTTACAATTAAGAAGCACTTTAACTGCTATAGGCAGATGAAGAAACTAAGATTCAGATTTAAAAATCATACAATTTATCTGAGGCAAAAATGAGATTAGGGCTCAGGTCACCCGACATGTTAATACTATGTTATCTTGATTGCTTTAAAATCCATTTATACTTGCAGATAACAAAAGAAGCACTGTATTAATATTTGAAAATAAAGTGACAGAAAGGTGTTAACTAGTACAAATCTGTCATTTGCAAATTATGTCCATTTAAAATGTATCACCCTTGGGGCGCCTGGGTGGTTCAACTTCGGCTCAGGTCATGATCTCATGGTTTGTGGGTTTGAGCCCTGCATAGGGCTCTGTGCTGACAGCTCAGAGCCTGGAACCTGCTTCAGATTCTGTGTCTCCCTGTCTCTCTGCTCCTCCCCCCACTCACACTCTGTCTCTCAAAAATAAACATCAAAAAAAATTATTTTAAATGTATCACCCTAATTTTTCATGGGAACTCAATGACAAAGACCCTCAGCTCAGTTTTTTGGTGGATTTGTTTACATGCTTTCATAGTAATCAAACTTCAGTATATACTACTATAATATCAGCCATCTCCACAATGATGCTAAGCAGTTTTTAGTTCAACTGTAGGGTGATATTTAATTAGGCTGGTATCTATCAATTCAGGAAATTAGACTTGCCTGTAGCATTACCTACAGTCTCTTCTTAAGGCCAAATTCATAACAGTTTACTAAACTCATAGTAGTACTGTCAGTATTGTACACAGTTCCATATCCAGTTAAGAGAATCCTTAAATGTCTGTTCCTTCTGTGGTAACTATAAGAGATAATATTTAATTAAAATCCTTAAGCTACAGGTTTTAAAAAAATATTCATATAAAAACTTAAAAAAAAAAAAGGACCATATTTGGATTTTAATGTATGATGGTCTTTATTTACAACTTTATTGGCAAAAAAGAAGAGGGAAACATTTAAAACAGTTTAACACAGGGCATTGCAGCTGATTCTGTCAGGTTAAAGAAGTTTCCTTTTATATGTTCATCTAATTGTCCCAAGATATACAATACTGAATCTGCATCTGCAGTTTCCTTTATGAAATACAGTGCTCATATTTTAAAGGCAGTCTTTAAAACATATAAATACAAAGAAAATGAAATCACTCATTAAAAACTGCATTAAATGAAAGGTATTTTAAATTTAAATTTATGTTGTTCTTATAATACATGCCCAATGAAAATCAAAAGCTGGAAAAGCAGTTACACTTCCTACTTGAATGGACAGTTACAACAATCATTTTCTGCAATGACCATTATATTTTCAATTTATCATGAACTACTCTGAACTTACTATGAGATGTAGCCAAAGTCAGAAGACAAGACGTAGGGAGAATATTCCTTTTTGGGAGGAGAGTAAGCCCTCCAGAATCAGCATGGGAAATAAACATCCTGTTGAAGAATTCTAGGTGGAAAAAAATTACTGTAGTCAATTTCAACTCATGCCGAGCTGGCTTAATTTTTTCAGACTTGTTTGGTGTCATTCTTCTAAATCAAGTGTGTTTAATTCTTCTTCTAGTTCATCCAAATCTTCCCCAGTAAAAAGATTTTCATCAACAGGAACAGCATCAATGGCTCCATTTTCCTGTCCCTCCCCTTCGTTGTCCTCTTCCAAATCACTTCTTTCACCATTTTCAGCCCTACCTCCGGAAGCTTCACTTAATTTGTTTTCTAAAAATAAATATTGAAATCAATAAGGCCCAGAAACAAAAAACACTATTCCATTAGCAATTGATAGTCACAGACTTGATACTACATTTCTTTTCCTTTTTTCATGAAAGCCTTCCCTAAGATTATTCCACCAAGAACTGATCTTTCTTTTTCTAAGCTTATTTGTGACAATTACCTAGACCTAGTGTAAGGTATGTCTTGTACTATAGACATTTAACTGCTTAACAGTCTATACATTTGAGAACAAGATTTACCTTATACAATTTTGTTTCCTACCTGACCTAGCAATTAGGTTTTAAACGGTCAACTTCCACATATTTTATTTGAATAATTATGGAATCAAAAAATGTTTTAAGCAGCTACTTAGCTTTTGGTTGGGGTAACAGTAGTTAAATCACACTAGTTGTAATGGTGCAAATACATGTGAATCCAAAATCATTTCATCCTGTCATCAAGCTGTGAAAAAAGAACCTAGACTAGGGCTATGCAGCTACTTTTCCTTACAGGCTCGAAAAGACTGAGAAAACAAAAATGCAGTCTTTAATTTTTAATAGCCTAATGTAGATTTTAGCTATTTCAAACATCTCTGATCACAAAAATCTTAGGGATTATAGCCTTGGAAGTTCTTACAATCATACCTACTGTCACCAAAGTCCTACTTGTAAAAGGAGCAAATCGGTCTCCATACTGGCATTAAGACAATATTGTCTTACAGCACTTGGATCTCAGGAAGGCAAGCCAGTTTTTCAAGTTATAACTTGTATTCCTTTATTGTAAAAATAAGTTTTAGTTTTGCTCTCTCAACCTTTGCCTTGATTAGTATTCTTCCTACCTTTTTCTCTCATACTAACCATGCTGAACTTTCACTTCTCTTCAAACTCTTCAGTCATGGCACTATTACATATGTGCTTATTTTTCTCCTCATTCCTCTTATCATCACAGTCCTGATGAAAACTGGTACCCTGTTCCTACAACTTCTTCCCTAACAGCAACTGAAGAATTATTTCCAGTTCTCATCCTACTTGATTTTTCTAAAACTTCTTTCTTAATTTTCCTCTGTCCTTCTCAGTGTCTTTCCTAAGCTTTCCCTCTTTTGACTACTCCAGAACACTGAGGTCTGCAGTGTGTTCTAGAATGTTCTCGTATCATGAGATCCCAAACTGATTACCTACATCTCCAAACTCATTTCTGTCCCCTTCTAGTTTCAGTTAATGGCTTCAATATCCACCCAGTCACCCATTTCTACAGCTTCCACTATTCACTATTTCTATATACAGTCAAACCACACATTTATGTTGCCAGTCTGGTCCCTGCAGGCATCCAAGTTTGCCAGTGTGGTCTAAACTACCCCCTTCCCTCTTTAGACAAAATCCTAGTTCTTCAAATTACACACAAATTAGCATACTTACCATCCTTTTCTGAAGTATATGTGCTGAATCTTTCAAGACTGGCTACAGTAATACCTGTCTCATCTACATCTCTTGGGATATACAGGCTTAAATCTATGTCATTTACACTCACTGAATCATCAACCTTAAAAACACAGAAAAGAAAGTTGTTACTTAGGAGGACAGTTTTCATAAATTACTTGCCTTTTACCTCTGACATTTATCTTAGTGAAACAAAATTTTTGCTAATGCCAAGTGAAAACAAATGACTGACAACTGTCAAAATTCATTCCTTTTTCTAAACTTGAGAAAAAGAAAAGCAATGCCATATTTCAAGCTTCTTCCTCTGACATATAGAATATGATGTTTTTATTTTCAACTCAAAGACAGAAGTCAGAATTTTATACCATACCAAGAATGAATAGTCAGCTACGTTTACCTATAACTAAATGATTCTGCTGTTGTCTCCTGCTTCCTACTCTGTACTTTCTTTTTCAGTATAAAATATTAGAAAACAAACAAATCTTTTTTTTCTTTTAGAGGGAAAATAAAACACATACTTTTTACAGCTAATACATACAGGTACTTAACTATACCAGTCACTGTTCTAATTTATTAAGAATTATAATTTTACTAATCCATTTAATTCTCACAAGTACCTTGCATGTCTCTATTATAGAAGAGTGTGGAGACCTATAGTATAGGTAATTTCTCAGGTTAGAGTCGATCTGAACCAATGTCCCAGTGTTGCTACTCTTAACCATGTTATTTTGTTACTTTCTATCGGCTCTCTCCATCAACATGAGCAGAAGTGCCAAAGCTTCCTCTTACCTCATCACCACCTGTTCCCTGGGTGTAACGGGTATCATCTGCTTCCTCATCATCATCATCAACCAGTTCAGGACGAAATTCAAACACTTCACGACCACTAATCTATTCAGGTACACAAACATATCAACTCAGGGCAAATTTCAAACATTTCTTGGTTACTGATTTCAGACATACACATGATTAAGTTACAATAAATTTTGCATGGCACAGAAATTATAAAATGAAAGAAAGAATAAAGAATCTATTCGGGTGAGTTTGGGACATACCACTAATGCTTTCCCTGCTTTGAAGTCTGCTTTTCTTCTTTCCATATCTTGCTCAAGTTTATCAATCTTTTCTTGTCTTTTTCTTTTCTTCCATGCAAGAAAAGATTCTAGAGTGATTTTGGTAACATTTGGACCTAGGGCAGAACGCTGCAAAGAGAAAAGAGTTGTTTTTTTCCCCCCACCAAATCACCTTTAATAGTATTTAAGAGTTTTCTCTTAATGCAAGTAAGTCTTTACCTGTGACTGTTAAGACATCAAATTTAGAATAAATTGATTCATTTTCATTTTATGTAGCAATGAGCAAAACGAGTGTCCAGAGAGACATTTTTTTAATGTTTATTTTGAGAAACTTAATGTTTATTTTTTTTAATGTTTATTTTGAGAAAGCACAAACGTGCGTGCGGGCGAGGGAGGAACAAAGAGAGGAAGACAGAATCTCAAGGAGGCTCCATGCTGTAAACACAGAGTCCGATGCAGGGCTCGATCTCACAAACTCTAAGATCATGACCTAAGCTGAAATCAAGAGCTGGATGCTCAGCCGACTGAGCCACCCAGGTGCCCCAGAAAAACAAACATTTCTAAATGCAGTAAAATATATTATCCTGAGCTGGATTTCTTTTCAAAATTGAAAGTGAGGAAAACTTGTCAGGAGAAATTGTAATGTAAATTAACTGATGAAAACAAAAAAATATGAAAAACACTATGACAATACCCAGGTTTCATTTGTGTTCCTCAGGAGATGAGGAAAAAAACTAAGCAAAAACACCATCTCCTCAGAGCCAATAATCAAGTAATAAATGTATGGAAAAATAATACTTGCTGACCATCTGCCAGGTATTTGGTACTGAATGCTTTATACACATATGCTACCACATTGATCCCCACAAATAAGCGAACAGAAAGAGATTGGAAATTTACCAAAGGTTAACAGCTAATATGTTGTAGAACTAGGATACAAACATTCTCAAATATACCTGACTCTGAAGTCTGTATTTTCTATTATAGCATATTGCCTCCGTTGAGACACTAAACAATATGACCATTTAAGAACAAATATATATAATCCCAACCTTAGACATTTATACAACATATTTAGGTTATCCAAAAAAAAGGGAAAACTGGACATAATTTGAAATATCCAACCCTAAATCTAGAATTTCCAATAATCTCAACATTTTCCTGTCACTCCCAAAAGCCATATCTAACTCAGTAGCCGTGTCTACTATTTCATGGAGTAAACCTCTTTTGTGCTGAGCCAGAAATGAATAGCGGAAGATTCTCTTCAATGAGACATATTCCCCTCTATCAACAGAGTGAGTGCTTTGAGTCCAGGAATGATGAAAAAACATGAACTGAAAAACTGTAGAAGTTGTCTCCTTTAACACGTTTGATTAGTAAAATAGCTAAAGAATAAGACCTCAGGAAAAACATCTAAAACTTCAAGTTCAATCTGAATATTATTTTAATGAATATACTAGTATATCAATCTTACAGAAAGAATTTATTTGATAAGCCAATAGCATTAGAAGTTATTTTATAATCCCCAAATTAATGTCATGATGGGCTAACGATTATGGCTAGGTTTACATTTTAGACATACAAAAAAAACTAAATAAAAAGTAAGGCAACTTTGGGAAAAGGTCATTTTTTTTCCCCTTTCATAACATGCTAATGCCCCCAAGTGGTAAATATTATAATTTCCCAATAAATACTGCTTTAGTTTCATAGCATGAGAAAATTCTAGTTACCTCTCTTTCAATTAGATCTTCTAATGAAATTTCATCTTCTTTCTCTTCTTTTTTTTTATCTTTTTTCAATACAAATCCAGGAGGAAGTGCATGACGATACATGCAAATATCACCACCTCCAGGGCATACCCAAAACCAGCCATATTTGTTGTTTTCAATAGCTTCAAGGAAATGCTTGCACACCTATAGAGACAATAATATTCACCAGTAGTGGCTCAGCGTAGTCCATTTCCAAGGTAAATGCTGAAGTTTATGGAACAAGTACATTCTGATTCACATCCTTATGCTACTCACTTACGTACAGAGCACACTTTGTGCAGAAATGTACATATAATCTTAAAATTCTTAATACAATGGCAAACTCCCTTTAGAGAGGATCTACATAAAATTTTCAACGCTGTTCCAAATTCTGTATTATACAAAAGGACATGTCTCAGTTTAGCCTTTGTAAATATACACCCAGTCTGATTTTTAAAGAAGTGAAAAAATATAAATGGTTATAAAAAACTAAAACCAATGATTTTGTTTTGGCTTGATCCTTCTTAAAAACTAATTACGTGCAGTAATGATACATTATTTGAATTATTTGAAATTATAGTCAATTTCTCACATCTATGAAGAAAGGAAGCAAGGTACAAAAGGAACAACAAAGGATACAACTGTATTGAAGCCTCATGTAATAAACTTCAGAAATAAGAAAAACTGACTAACAAACAATACTCTTTTTCCGAAAAAATACAACAGATATAAGTTAAACTAGTATTCAGAAATTTTCTAGCACACCACAGTTTTTCACCATAACCTCCCTACAGATAAATATATGGACATGAATGGAAGGTCTGAGAAACAGGCACCGATTTTTAAAAGTACATTTCCTGGAATACTAGAGCCATTACCTACCCAAAGCTCATTTTGCAATTCATAATGTCACAATATTTTCAACCTTCTTGATTTAAAGTCTACCTACCACTAAAACAGAGTGTTTATCGATTCTCCTTCCATTCATTTTGCACAAAAAAATAAGGAAAGAATTCTTATCTGAATATGTAATTGTATTCATCCATATTTGATAGAAAGTAAAATCACCTTAAAAAATGGTATTTGAAGACTTTAGTCACATGGTTTTCAAAGGTTACTTTTGAATTAAGAATCTAATTTTATATAACTTACACTTGTAAATTCCAAAAACAAAGCTTGATGCACTTTATCTTTATCAAAAGATCCAATAATTTAAAAAATAATCCAGTAGAAAATGGCAGCAAATACCTTGCCACATAATTCTCCCTAATGATAAATATCACAGCAACTCAATTCAAGAAAAGGACATACTATTTGAGTTTTTGGTTTTTTCTTTTCCGCCTCACCGTGCTTCTTGTTCACTACTTCTTCCAGTTTTTTCTCATCCCAATTATCCATAGTATCTAAATAAAAAGAAATATGAAAACTAAATACTATAATTTTATCTGTTTCCAAAACATATTGCATATCTCCTTAAACAGGAAAACTGTATCATAAGACTTATGACCTAACACATTTTCTTTAAATTATGCCATAGGTAGGAATAAACAGTGTTATGAAATTATTCACCAAAATCCTACGTAGTTTAGACAAGTAAGAAGGTGGTACTGGAAGAGAGGGTGAGAAAAATTCAAAATTCATTTAATCAAGGACATAATGCTATAAATTCAGGCTTTATGGAAAACAATTTTATCTATCTATCTATCTATCTATCTATCTATCTATCTATCTATCTATCTATACAAACACAACCCTCATAAAGACCAAAATATTCTTCAAGTACTAAATATCTTGGTAACAACCAAAAGATAGTTTTAAGAAAAGGTCTTTAAAAAATACCTTTTTCAAGTTCTTCATCTCTTGCATCAATGTAAACACTTCGCTTCTCACACTTTCTCTCCAGAGTCAAGTCATGAGAGAACTTACATTTATCTCCTTTAGTACACTGTCCTTGCTTAAAAAATGCACACACCACAGACTTGGGATCTGCACCTATGTCAAATGGCACACGATATTTGTATTACAATCTGCCAGATCACAAAGTATAGCTTCTGAGATATAATTACTGTTGGTGAACTGGTTATTTTTCTATTCACTGATGTGAGAGGAAAATACCACTTACAAGTGACTGTTAAGACATTTCTTTAAAGTCCCTTCTACAGCATTTCATATCTGTATTTGTTTCTTTTATTCTTACCGTTCTTACTCTTATTTCCAGGGGTGGGAAACCAAACAAACTCCTACACATTCCACAGTCATTGTCTAGTTGGAGTCAATGAAGCAGAGGCAAAAGAGAAATATACATGGAGGTATACTGCCAAGAGTTTAGAACTTACAATTTATAGAACCATAGGTTTGCCTTGGCCACCACCAAAGAATGGATATTATAAATCAATTAGTGGACTGTCTAATCCTTAATTTTGCCTTAAATGGGGGGCTAGCAGCTGGAGTTATAGTTGTACAATCACATAGCTGAGCAGATAAACAAAGGACTCATAAAAAAGTCACTGATACAGATTTTGACAAAGGAAGGATCATTTCCATAGCAGACACATCAGCTTATAATCTGAAGAAAATAGACATTTCAGGAGTACAACCCAGTGATTTGACAAGTCTGTATGCTATGCTCACCACAAGTATAGCTGCCATCTGTCACCATGCAACACCATTACAATACCACTGACTACACTCCCTATGTTGTACCTGTTATCTCCATGACTTATTCATTCCATAAATGGAAGCCTGTACCTCCCACTCCCCTTCACCCTTTTGCCCATCGCCCCCTAGTCCCTTTCCCTCTAGCAACCATCAGTTTGTTCTCTGTAATTTATGGGTCTGTTTCTGCTATTTTTTTTTTTGTCTGTGTATTCATAAAATAAATTAAGAGTTTTTAACTATGAATATTTGATATTATTGATATTGATATTTGATATTATTTGATAAAAATAATACCCTCACATTTAAAGTTTACCTTTACTTATTTTTTGAGCAGCAACTACAGGTTTGAACAGCTCATTTAGTTCTTGCAATTCTTTCTTCTTGTCATCTTTCTTCAACTTCTTTTCAGCCTCACTTTGTGCTACCTATAATATTCCCAGGTATAATATGTAATTTGATTTCATATAATAAAATTGTTTTCACTATACAATAGTACATTATAACAAAACATTCACGCATGTACACGTACATAGTCCTTACCTCTTAGTATCAGTGTTACAATGGCTTTTCGTATATATTAAATAGTGTGGTTAAACTTTTAAACGAAACTGCGAGATTTTATATCAGTTGACTTTTAAAAAAATTTATAAATGGTACCATGCCAAGTAAAAAGCATATTCAAAAGCTTACAGCAATAAGCATTTATTAAGCATTTGCTACATGCCCAGCTTTTTTAGTAAATGGTTCTCACCTGGGGTTTTCTTATGACAACCACCCACTCCCCAGAAACATGTGGGTGCGTTTTGAAGATCAGAAATGCCAACATTAGGAAATGCGCAGTCCCACGCAATAAAGAACTGTACCACCCAAAATACCTACAGTACCCTTGTGGGAAAACACTGAGCTAGGTCAATGTGGGAGATTAAACAAAACAAATATGACATATGACACAGTCCCAGGCACACGATTTACATACCTAATATGATTAGAGGATTCATCCAAATATTTATATGTCAGGTCCTATGTTAGATGACAGGGAATACAAAGATGAAAAGATAAAGATGCTTATTTAAAGAAGCTCAGAATTTAGTGGGAAGACAGACATGTCAACAACTATAATATAATATGTGGTTCTCTGGGAACAAGGAATGCCTACCTACATGCCTATAAAAATCAGACTGAGCTAATACTTTATGGATGAATTCTTCTGATGAGCAAGGAAAGGAATGCAGAGAGAGCCAGCCAATGCAAAGATACAGGGACCAGAAGGAACAGGGTATGAGAAACATCAATGAAAAGTTTGGACTGTATCAGTAGGTGACAGGGAAAATTCAAAGGCTTAAAGTAAGTCAATGACATAATCAGACTGTGTTTTATAAAGATCACAATGGCAACTGTGTGAAAAGTGGACTAGAAGGAGCCAAAGAATGGCAAGGAAAATTAGGAGGCTAATGCAACTGCTGTAGGCAAGAAAACACAAGAGCTTAACATAGACATTAGTAGCAAGGATGCAGAAAAGATGAGAGAAGTGAGAGAGAGAGCTCTTAAAGAGGCAGAACTGACACTACTAAGTGACTGACTAGATATAAAATGCAAGCTAGAGGGTGGAGTCTAGAATTATTACATTTATGGTTAGTGCTGTTAAACAAGACAGGGAATACAAGAGGAACAGGTTTCAGGGTAGAAATTAGAGATGAGCTCAGTTTTAGACATACTGAGTACGAGATGCTTACAGAGCATCTGGATAGAGCTAATACTCAGAAGGCAAGTGGACATGGATCTTGGTATCTGGAGAGAGGGTCTGCTTTAAAATAAAAATTTTAGAAACAGCTTATAGATAATTAAAACTTTAGGGTATATGAGATAGGACAGCATGAAGAAGTGACAAGGAAAAAAAAGTGACAAGAGCACAGTTCCCTGAAGAATACCAATATTAAATGAGGCAACAGAACCTTAAAAAGCCTACAAAAGGGTCCAAGAAACATCAAAGAAATAGATAGAAATCCAGCACAAAGAAGTATTCATGGAAGAAATTTTAGGAAGGGAATGACTAAATGCTACGTTAAAGACATCCCAAATCCTGACTTCGATGATGTGATGGGATGTGTTTAAACAGAAAAATTGTAAACCATTTTTTAAAAAGAAAAAATTTAAGTCATTTTATCTTAATGAAAATATCTTTTGCTCACTAGGCACATGTCTAACATTTATGGGGCCTAGAGCAAGAGTACAACGGAGGCTTCATAAACCATTTTTGTAAGTTAGAATGTTTGTGAGTTAGAAATCAAGCTAATGCTAAACAAAGTATGGTTTATACCTGTTTAAGAAATATACCTTGTGACCTGGAAGGACAGGTTCAAATTTAAAATGCTCAGGTTCCATGGAGTTCTACACTGGAGCATGGCAGTAAAGCAGCAGTCAACGCCTTCCTCCTCCTCCTCTTCCCACCCTGAATTTCATCCCATCATGTGAGTGCATGAAGGTGGAAGGTATGGGGTAGGATATGGTGTGGATTCAGGCTCTGTCCACACTCCTAGCACACACCTTTCTTTTGTCATACATGTGTCACTGAAGTGAACACATACCCTACCTTTGACTACTTCAGGCATATGTGCTACTTGGCAGCACAGGATACTCTAAGATAAACATGGGTAACATGACCTCTGCAGGCCCTGAACTATTGTGGAGAGAGATGGTACAAATTCCCTTGACCTCACTGACTCCTTGCCTGTGGGAGAGCTATGTCTGGAGGCGAAAGAGTAGGGTCATCCTCTGCAACACAAGGCCTACAGTAGGGTGCCTACTGCCTGGCTCTAACAGCAGGACTGCTGCTCATTTCACAGATAAAAGCCCAGGTACCCAAGAAATTATCAAAAAATATAATCCTGAATGTACTACAAATCCCAATTACCACCACCACAAATGTTATGACTTTCTCAGGTCTATGAAATATAAAATTACCAGTCAATATACTTCCCACAAGTGAAAATATGGAGAGCAGAATAGGATTGAAAAAAGGGATAAGGGAAGAAAAGTGAATTATTTCCACACACCTGTATTACACCAGAAGATTTATGTTATGTTCTCATTTAACCACCATAGGAACCTTACAAGGGTAAGTGCCCTTCCACTGTACACATTAAGACCAGTGTTGCTAAATAACTTGAGATCATATAACAAAGATAGGGGAATTCATACCCAAATTGATCTGACTCCAAGATCTCAGCATGAGTTTTTATTAAACCAGGCTACTAAATTAGCACCATGGAAGATTAATAGTTTTTGGCTGTGTCTCTATGTTGGAGGCACTAACTTAAAGAGATAATCTGAGTGACAGAAATTTGTTTCAGACTGGGATCACAAATATATATTCTGATATCACAGATGAAAAGAAAAGTATTTCCAAAAGTTAAGAAAAAGGACAGAGTGGTGAAAAAAGTACATTTTAAAAGTAAAGATGCAGGTCTGTAAAATCTTAAATTCAAGAAAGTGAAAGATTTAAATAACTTGAAGAAAAGGGACTTTTTTTGAATGCACTGCCAATAGATAAAATTATTTCAAAATCGTATGAAGAATAAATGCCTAAGGTAGCCAAGAAAAATATAAAAGGAGTAACATCTGGGGGAAAGGACTCCCTTTAATATCTAATAGAATATGTTAGTAGGCCACAAGAATCAAAATCAATGTGACACTAGTTTATGGACATATAATAAATAGAACATAAAAGAAAATCCAGAAATGGATCCTAACATATTTGAGACTTTACTATATGTCAATAGTAGTATCTCAATTCAGTGGTAAATGATGCTGGTATGAGTGCCTATTCATTTTTTTTTTTTTTAATTTTTTTTTTTTTTCAACGTTTATTTTTGGGACAGAGAGAGACAGAGCATGAACGGGGGGAGTGCCTATTCATTTGAAAGAAAATTAACTTTGTGACATAAAAATTTATGACAAATTATAGACTGTAAGAAAACATACATGATCTAATAGTGCAGATTATTTAAAAAATCTAGACATATCTAACAATACAAAAAGTAAAAATTGTTGTATAGCAGATATAATAGAAACATCACAAATTATCTGTAATGCAGACATAAAATGTCTCTCATAAATGACAAGAAAAAGACATCCAGAAAAGTAAAGGATATGAATAGACAAGTCAGAAAAGTACAAACCCAGACAGTCAACAACCATATGAAAAGATACTCAAACAAAACAAAAACATACCAAACCAAACCAAAAGATACTCAAACTCCTAGTAGTGAGGGAAACAAAGTAAAAATGAGATCTCATTTTATACTTACCAGATTGGAAAACCTTAAAAAGAACTTTAGTATCTATAACTCATGTACTGAAAATGAAAATGTGAAGTATTACAATCTCTACAGAAAGGGACATAATTTATTAAATTAGAAATCCATTTCCTTTGGAAGAAAAAATGAAATCCATTTCCCTTGATCTAAATGTGTCATAGATAATTTACGCCACAGGAAAAAAAGCACAAATGTCTATAAGAACACATGTACAAGGATACTTATTGCAGAATTGTTCTTAGTGTCAAAACGCTGGAAACAAAGAGATCATTTATAAATAGTTGAAACAGATGGATATAGTACATCCACATCCTAGAACAGTACGCAGCCATTAGAATAAATTAGAGCTATATCAAAATGGCTTGGAGGAATATCTAAGAGGTATTGCTGAGTAACAAAGGGAAGATGCAGAAAAGTTTTAGAGGAGGATTACATTTTGAAATACAATTACCATGCCAAATACTTTTATCTGTAACAGACGCCTTATTACATTCATATGAAGAAAATGCAGAAATTTAAGTTATTTACCTGACGTGGATTTTGTTGACCAAACTTAACTTGGTGAGTGACAGCCTTGATAAATTTCTGTTGCTTTGCTCCTTTCTTATTCTTTAGACCAAAAGTTTTATCCTGAATGAAAAAGAGTACAGAAATAACTTAGCAATTTATATTATTTTTTATCTGTTTTTTTTTCAGTCATATCTAAAAGTCATTCTTTCATTTAATTATTGGTAAGAAAACTATTCCTTCTTATGCTATATAGACATGCAAAACGCTAAAACATCAAGTCAAGGCAACATATGACCCAGGATTCTTTACAATTTAATACATACTTATCATTACTAAACCTGTTACTCTATGATGCTTTTTCCAAAGTCTGTTTCTGAATATAAATTCTGGATGTGCAGAATTGTGATACATGACAAGATGACCTACAGTCAAGCAAGTTTAGGAAAATGCTTGGTTAACAGTATTTTTAATTCTTAAGCGTACAATATCTTAGAGCCTTTACCAGAAGGGATATAGTTAGGAGCAATTCCACATCTTATTTTACCTCAGAATGCATTCTTCTCAGAGTATCCTACAGGATTATGTAGTGCTGAACACATTTTGGGAAATACTGTATAAGATACATTAAGTTCTGCACTGTTTTGTTCTGTTTTAGTAAGTTATCTTTTCAAAACAACTTTTTTTAAGTTTATTTTTAGTAATCTCTACACCCAATGTGGGGCTCAAACTAACAACCCCACAATCAAGAGTTGCATGCTGAGCCAGCCAGGAGACCTTCAAAACAGTTAAATTTATAGAACTCAAATTACTGAAACGTACACATTCTTAGCTGTTGTTAATATGGAAATACTAAAATTGAGGTATACCTAACTAAAAGCGATACCTTATTTAAATTTGGAATATTAATATAGTAATTTGTGAAAGCTATTAATATGATAGCAGCTATCACATATGGAATGCTTATTATGTGCAAGGCACTAATGATCTTTGGCTATCTATTCATAAGCATTTAGTACAAAAACATTCAGAAGCCACTCTACAAGTCTGAGTGTGTATTTGAGTAGGTATAAGCTAAGGAATGCCATGGAGTGCCAGAAACCACCAGAATCTTGGAAGACCCAAGAAAAGATGTTTTCCTAGAGCTTTGAGAGGGAGTATGACCCTGTTTACACCTTGATTTTAGACTTCTAGCTTCCACATCTGTGAGAAAATAAGTTTCTGTTGTTTTAAGTCACCCAGTTTGTGGCAATTTGTTACAGCAGCCCTAGGAAACTAATACAGGAGGCTTGCTGTGTGGGTTCCATCCTTAGATGAATGGGTGGCAAGGCTGTCAGGAAATCACCAAATACTGGTATCTGAAGTCTTTTTTTGTTTTTTTTAAATGGCTTTTCTGTTTCTCAGAAGGATCCTCTGCCTAGGAGTGCATTAAGCCTGACTAAAGATCTTGAGAAGAGAGCAGGTGAGAGAGAGTGTCTCTTAGCTCATTTCACTGCACAGACTCCTTTCAGTCTCATATTTTAACCACCCCCACTCCTACTCTCCCCTCCACCTCCTTTGTGCCTAGAGTTCCAGAAACAGAGGCTTCTTGATTTATTCCACCCCTGATTTCTCATTGGGAAAATTATCTGGCTTAGTCTTCGTAGATAAGAACCATCAGCTACTTCTAAGACTTGTAACCCTCAGTTTCCAGCCTCTCATCTTCTGCATTAACCAGTGCCTCCCATTATTGAGTTTTTCCAGAATTCTGCAGAGCAAATCCACTTGGTTCTTAATGACACAATCCTAGGTGGCACTCAGGCCTGAATGCTCTGTTCTACTGAGCCAGTTACCCACTTATCCATACACTACCAAACTTTGTAGGTTGAGGTTGAAACAGAAGTTTAATTTGTTTTAGTGTTTATTTTTTAGAGAGAGAGAGAGTGAGAAAGCGCATGCAAGTGGGGAAGGGGCAGAGAGAGAGAGGGAGACACAGGATCTCAAGCAGGCTCTACACTCAGGGCAGAGAGCCCGAAGCAGACCTGAACTCACAAGCCATGAGGATCGTGACCTGAGCCAAAGTTGAACACTTAAACAATTGAGCCACCCAGGTACCCCTAGATGTTTAATTTTAAAATGGAGTTTGCATCTCTTTCTCATTCTCGATTATGGGTGGGTTTGAAAAAGGAAGAAGAGGCAAAAAGGTCTTTACTTTTGAAAGGGACCTGAGACCCTCTGAGAGGAATTTAGTCTGAAATAAATGGACTATTTTAAGCCTTTATTTTGGTATTATTTCTGAGGAAAGGGACAAGATAATAGGAAGAAAGTATTATAGGTAAAGAATACCTATGTGGACAAGTTGGAAAAGAACAACAGTATTGATAGGATTAGTATGTGAAGACATTCCAACACAACATAACTTTGCAGAATCTCAGAATCAATAAAATAGATCAATGTTCTTAAGACTACAAGATGAAGAGGGGTTTAGCTCTACAAAGTTCTCTTTTTATTCATTCATCACATCTATATCCATCCATATATCAAAATCTCACTTTCCCCTACTTAAATTTCTATTCTCGTGTTTTAATATCCCATATTACAAAATTCTACATGAATTTTCTATAACCTATGTGTATATAAAAAAAAGATAGAAGGTGGGGAGCCTGAGTGGCTCAATTGGTTAAGTGTCCAACTTCGGCTCAGGTCATGATCTCACGGTTCTTGAGTTCAAGCCTCGCATTGGGCTCTGTGCTGACAGCTCAGAGCCTGGAGCCCGCTTCAGATTCTGTGTCTCTCTCTACCTGCTCTCCGCAGCTTGCACTCTGTCTCTTGCATTGTCGCAAAAATAAAAAAAAATTAAAAAAAAATTTTTTTTTAAAAAGAAGGTACATACAAGCTGAAATTGAGTTTTTTAATGGCTGGTTTTCCTTGTTTTTAGGTAAGAAAATTTAACATTCAATTCAGTAAGAAGAAAAGATGGTCAAGTATAACGTGACATATGAAGAGAGGTGAGGACATACATCAACTAGTGTGAAATGCCATACTTTCCTTTTACAAAAAGTGAGCTCTCATGGGGGGCAGGGAAGATGGAAAACCCTAGATAAAAAGAAATCAGTATCAAAAGTGCAACAGCATCTACATATGCCTCGCCAGAGAAAAGCATAACTGGAGTTCAAACCATGCCCCAAACGTTAACAACAGAAAATGAACAAACTATGAATAAACAAGGCCAAATATCAAGGCAGATACTGACATATAAAGATTTAGGAAAGACTAAAGTCCTCTAAGGGGACTTGACCAGCTAGAAAGAAGTACTCATGACAACAGATTCTGGTGGAGGTATATAAGCTCCAGATCCCTGAAGAAAAACAGTTTTTCAGGTTTAATTACACTGCTTTAGCACCTAATTAACCAGCCTAAGAGATAATGAATGAGTTGTGTTTTTAAAGTCTCTAATTAGGTTGGAGCTCAGAAATTATTTTTCCACGGAGACAGGGGACACATCCATTTAGCATTCATGAAACCTAAACACCTCAATATTATTTTACTGAATCCTCTTAACGATTCTATGATGTACTATTATCTCACTCCGTAAATGTGGATACTGAAGCTCAGAAATCTTCAATAATTCTTCTTAAGTCAGACTGTATAGTGTGACGATTTATGAGTTCTGGAGTCAGACTGCCAAAGTTCTAATCTCAAACAAAACTAGGGAAATTACTTTCTTTGCCACAGTTTTCTTATTTATAAAGTGGGTCTCACTCTAACCTCTTAGGATTGTTATGAAAGTTAAAAGATTCACTATAAAGAAGTCGTATAGCACACTGGTTAACAGTAAGGACTCTGCAGCCAGACCTACAGGGTTGAAATCCTGGCTCTGCCAATGGCCAGTTTAGTAACCTTGGGCAAATTGCTTAATCTCTGTTCCTGTTTCCCCAATTATAAAAAGGGTAATAATACTTATCTTACTGAGAGAATTAAAGAAGCTGCATAAGTTTATCACTTGTAGATGGCTGTCTTCTCTCCTTTCTCCAACACATTGATAACTATGTCTGGCTCAGTAAGAGTTAACTATTAAGTGACACAGATGACATGCGAACCAAGGTATATTTGACTCCAAGCAAAGTCTTTGTTCTTCCCACTGTGAAAAACTATTTCCCAGAGAAACCTAATTAGGTTATTGTGCAGGTTGGTACAAAAAAAGCTTTCTGAATACCACATTGTTGATCTGGGATATCAACAACACCTAGTGAAAATAGAATGGTTTATAATTTGGAATACTTTAAAAGGACTTTCTCCCTTTTTCTTGAATTTAGGACAAACACTAACCTGAAGATTATCCTGGATTTGGGGGTCTGGGGGATATGAGACAGGAAGACTGGAGGTTACAATCAAATCCAAATCATGGTTAAAATAAAACAAATAGTCCTCACTGGATCAATAAGGCCCCAAAAGTTAGGTTATAAGGAAGGAACAGTGTGTGTAGGTGTCTGTGTGCGTGTTTCAGATTTGGGAAACTGAATACAAAGGAGTTTAGAAAACAGGTAGTATTTCTTAAAAAAGGATGGCTCCCTGAGGATCCACAGCCTTAACATTCAGTGAACTCCAGACTTCATTTAAAACTAACCCTTTCTGGGGCATCTGGGTGGCTCAGTTGGTTAAGCATCTGACTTTGGCTCAGGTCATGACTTCAAGGTTCATGGCTTAGAGTCCTGCATCGGGCTTTGTGCTAACAGCTCAGAGCCTGGAGCCTGCTTCAGATTCTGTGTCTCCCTCTCTCTGCTCCTCCCCTGCTCACACTCTGTGTTGTCTCTCTCTCAAAAATAAATAAACATTAAAAAAAACTGAGCCTTCTTCCCTTTCCCACCTTATTATATATTCATGCTTCTTTTATAGCCAGCCTCCACTCCTTAAACAAGATATCTGAAAAAAGGAAGGGCTTGGGAAAGCAGGTCAATACCGACTAGTGCTCCAAGATAACTGTGGTCTACCTTTTGGGTCACTAGAGTAAATAGAGGCTACTAGCATTGTTTTATTTCATTAATTGGTCACGTTCACCCACTGCCGCCCCCCCCCCCGCCCCCTGTACTTACTGTCTAATGTATTTTTGTTGTCCATTCATACAACAGATATTCTGCAGCTGGTTAATCTAGCTTCAAGTAATCAACAGTTGATTTGGACTTAAGTTTTTCATTGGCAACCAATCATTTCTCTTGCTCCATCCTTCACACATCTAGATCCCATCTCTATAGGTGTCTTATTACTACTTCCTTGCTGCTACAAGTCCTTGGCTGGATATCCTTTATTTACTTGTCCCAAACACAAAGATTATTTCTCTTTCCATAATCAAACCCTTTATTTCTCAAAGCTGACTTCAGTTTAATAAATGTTAGCTGTAAGAAAGCAAATGCTATATGCCATTTGGGACAACTGCATGAACGTCTAACAGAACCATAACCTTTTCGATATACTCATTTCAGAAAAAAATACCTATTAATCCAAATGAATTCATAAATTTTGGGAGGTTTAAAGAAGGAAAGAAAAAATGTAGGCAATAGAAAGAAATTATTTCAAGTGACAGAAAGTAAGCCCTGTACAGACAGTATAGGTAAGTCTGATTATTTCTCCTAACTAGTTCTTATTTATAATACTAATAAATAATAGTAGCTGCCATTTATTGGGTATGTATCATATGTCAGGTATTTTACATGTCATCTCATTTAACCCATGAATCATATAACTCTGTAATACAGAAATTCACTCCATTTTGCTGATGAGAGGTACATCAGTTTTAGCTCCGGATAATCAATTTTTTTTTTTAATTTTTTTTTCAACGTTTATTTATTTTTGGGACAGAGAGAGACAGAGCATGAACAGGGGAGGGGCAGAGAGAGAGGAAGACACAGAATCGGAAACAGGCCCCAGGCTCCGAGCCATCAGCCCAGAGCCTGACGCGGGGCTCGAACTCATGGACCGCGAGATCGTGACCTGGCTGAAGTCGGACGCTTAACCGACTGCGCCACCCAGGCGCCCCCGGATAATCAATTTTTATCCTTAACCCCATGCACTAACCATCAAGACATGCTAGGGCTTTAGCAAAGTTAAAAAAAAAAAAACAAAACAAAAAAACAAAAGGCACCTATTATAGTATTTAACAAAAAGGAATATATTATTTCCTAACTAGGCTGGGTAACAGAATTTTCTCTATAAATCCAGTTTTACAACAAATGATAAAACTTAACACTAATTCACAATATTGTTGTACCTCTCAAGTGGTAGTAAATATCCATGCAACACACTTCCATCTGCAAAACCTTACATCCATTAAAATAAAAAAAATTTAAAAAAGGTGCTCATCATTTATGATAAATGAGAGTGGGGGGGACAGGCTAAGTTCACCACTCTGTTAGGGTTTTTTTTGTCAGTTAAAGAATGAAAGAATGCAACTGTCTTAATTTTGTTTTTTTCTTTGGCTAAGTCTTCATTAATGAAACTAAGGCTGCTTCCTCTTTACCTTAAGAATAACCTTGTACAAGATGAACAAAGCCATTATCGACATTCTTAGTTGATAAATACTATCAATGACTTTCATTCACAATTACTTAAAACAAAAATACTCCTACCAATTACAAATGAAACAAATAACTTCATAGAGTTAAAGCTCAATAATACATGAGGTACTTTGTCAGGTAACATTTAATTTCTTATCTACAAGGAAATTTCACTTTGTATCATGTTAATTCATTCTCAGTAAAGAAAACTGACAAGTAAAATGTCATCCCTAAAATATCCTTGGTTTACACAGCACTGAATGCTAGCAGATCACCATTCCCAGGGATCTACTTAAGTGCCAGTAGTCCAGATTGTTCAAAACGATAATACTAGACACAGATGTGAAGATGACAGTCAGTCTGCCTTTAAAGTTCTGGCTATGTTGCTTCCTCACAGTTCTAAATAGTACAAATTGGCAATTAGAATACAGGTTCTGCTTCAGAATTGGAACTTGGCCAAGATTACTAGAATTCTTTATAGGCAGGTTAAACCAGCAACGTTAAAAATTATGTGAAAAGAAACAAACACAAGTACTGATTAAGTTTATACTATGCAGCCCTGAGCGCTTTCATTGCTATTTTTCACGGCTGTAAATACCAAATATTAAAAATAGTAAACATTTATAAATAAACTTATCATTTCAAAACACCCAACAGGCATTTTGGTCGGGCTGTAGTAAAAAGTAACGATTCCACAAAGACTGTCCATTATTCCGGTATACCACACGCAGAAAAATGGTCATTTTTTTTTTCCAATTACATCCAAAGCTCAGGAAGAACTACTTAAAATTCACTGATGGTTCACTCTCTTCAGAAACTCACTAGCAGTCGTTGGAAGGCAAATACAACACATTCAAGAACGTCAACAGTATTCTCTGCCATTAAAGAGCTATATAGGTTCAGTGCGCTAAATGAATATATATAATAAATTCAGATACGACACAACACAGCCAGTGACATTGAAACGTAATCTCTTCAAGCACTGTCGATGTAATTTACAACGTATACATCAAGAGCTATGTACAAATCGGTGGGCTGCGACCTTAAAGAAACCTCCACTCTCTATGCAACTTGTACCAGTTTAGAAATGGATCGGAAAACCACGAAATGGTAATTTGTTGGCTCGAAAGAAGTAACTAGTACTCCTAAGTGTTAGGTAAAAAAAAGAACACAAAGCTCGTCCTGAGCCGGCCTGCTAGAAGGAGTCTAGCCCGACCCCATTCAGCGTACTTTTTAAAAACACAAGCCTAGAAACGTCTTCAATTTTAAGGACTGGAGGACAAAATCCCTGAAGCGGGCACTGGAGTGGGGGTGCCCTCTTGAACCGGGGTCGGCGAAGGCGGGCGTGTGGGCGGAGAAGCAAAGCAAAGGCTGGGTGCGGGGGCGCCAGCAGCGTCACTATAGCGATGAGAGGTAGCGAGCTTCATCACGGGGCTGGAGAAGGGGCAGTGGGCTACACAGAGCCAAACAGAGAGACACGTCGCCCCGGAAGACGCGAGCAGGAGCCATGGAGCGGGGGACCAGGAGGCTGCTTCCCTGAGGGCTCGCAGCATGAGTGGGGGAGGGGGGGTGGGTACTCACTTCAATAATCTTCTCCTTCTTTTTCTGCTCCGCCTTTTTGCTGCCCCCGGCCTGAGCCTGTTTCTTGGGGGGCATTGCGGAGAGAGGTGGCACCGGCCAGACTTAAGCGCAGCTGGACACCGTCAGGGGATCTGGCCCCGCGGCAGGAGGAAGAGGACACGGGGCCTCCGTCGCCGCCGCACCGCACGGAAAGCGAGGCGCTCACTCACCACAGAAATGCGGCCTTTGCGACAGGTCGGTGCCGCAGAGCATGGTGGGTAGCGAGGAGCGGAGCCCGGAAGTGGAGCTGCGCGTGCGCTTGTGCCGCGGCAGGCCTGGAGGGGGCAGGGAAGGGACGTGGGAAAATGACTTGGCGTCACTTGTGATGTCGCTCATCCACCTGGCTCTCTAGGTTGTGGCAGGCCTCAGGATCAGTGGGGCGAGCTGGTTGGTGCCGGCTGCGCTTGGGTCCTTCCTTCGCGTTCTTTTTCGCTGAAGATGGGAGATTCTTTTATCCTGCTTGCTCGGTTAATGGTCGCCCTTACTGTCTCTATCCTGAATGATCACCGAGCAGCCACCAAAACTCAGGGCCAAACTATGCAGTTACTTTCTTCTCGTGCACAGATGGAACAGGGCCAGTCGGCCGGCGAGCACAGCATGCTTCAGGTTCCTGTGAAGGTTTATAAAGAAATGAAAAAGTTTCATTTGAAGGGCGCCAGGAGTAACCTCCCAGAGAAGGGGAACTTGAAATCTTTTGATGTCCAATACTTATCAAGTTATTTTCAGATTTTAGGAAAGTGCCTAGATGAAACCTAAAAACCCAAATTTAATGTGAAATTAACCAAACGTAGTTTGTGTGTGAAGAGCACATCTCAACAGCTTTCATGAAGTGCTTGAAAGTCTGGGAACTACTGGGAACACTGCACACATTATTTTATTTAGTTATTACAAGGAATTTGAGGTAGGAATTGTTACTATTTGCATTTTATAGATGAAGTACAGAAAGGAAGGCACATTCCCAAGGTCATAGTAAAGGCTGAGACAGGGATTTAAACTCTGAAGTCTAAATTCCTATCACTAACATTACAAAAGTGGTCTTGTTTGAAAAAATACTTGAATGAGTGATTGGTGCCCATTAATATTTATATAAACCAAAATGCTATTTTTTTAAAAATATATAATGCTTGGCTGTTACTGTTCCATGATTATTAAACTGTTTTTGTTAGGAAGTATTGTCGTGCCCGGAGTCATCTTTATAGATACAGGTTTTAAATCTCTTTGTGGTGCCTGGGTGGCTCAGTCGGTTAAGCGTCCAAGTTCAGCTCAAGTCATGTTCCCACGTTTGGGGTTGGTTGATGGGTGAGTTCCAGCCCTGCATCATGCTCTCTGCTGTCAGCGCAGAGCCCACTTCAGATCCATTGTCTCCCTCTCTCTCTGCTCCTCCCCTGCTCTTGCTCACGAGTGCACTCTCTCTCTCAAAACTAAAACTAAAGCATTAAAAAATTAAAATCTTTTCCATTAATTTCCATAAGAAGAGAACTAGGAATCTCCTTACTTAGTGCAATTGATTATTTGAATAGTAGCTTTCTATGTTAAGATAGATAATGTTGAAGTGTGTATATACAGAGCTTCCTGAACTTATGGTTATGTCCTGATAAACCCATGGTAAGTTGAAAATATCGTCTAAGTTGAAATGCACATAATGTATTTAATCTCCTGATCATTATAGCTTAGCCTAGCCTACCTTAAACGTGCTCAGGGCACTTACATTAGCTTACAGTTGGGCAAAATCATCTAATGCAAAGCCTATTTTATAATCAAGTATTGAATAGCTCATGCGATCTATTGAATGTTGTACTGAAAGCATAAAAACAGAATGGCGTGATCATGTGGCTGACCAGGAGCTGTGGCTGCTGCTTCTGCCTAGCTTCAGAAGAGAGTATCTTATCACATAAACGCCTGGGAAAAGATCAAAACTGAAAATTTGAAGTATGGTTTCTGCTGAATGCATATCAGTCTTGTATCATTGTAAAGTCAAAAAATTGTAAGTGAAACCATCATAAGTTGGGGACTGTCTGTGTATACACTCATGAAATTTACTTCATCTGGTCTCCTGTCTCAGGTTGATGGACTATGCTGTCTTTTACTTACTTATTTACTTCCTTGTTTATCTTTTGTTCTTGTAGTTGTTCTTAGAGCACAGAGGGACCCAGCCTGCTTCTCCCTTTATTCAGTGTTATAATCAGTTTGATTCTTTGGAGATCCTCTCCTTTAAGACTTCCTGTAGGGGTGGAATGTAGTTGCCTTAATTTATTCTTTTTTTTTTTTTTTTTTAGTGCTTTCGAAGATACACTTTGGGTCCTTTGTTTTTTGAAGAATTTTTACTGGCAATCATGAAACTAATGAATAATAATAAGTAACAAGTATAGGGAAAATACAAAGAATCTAGAATCTCATAAATTATAACAGTCGCCCCAGGCTCATAATTCTGTTTTTTTTTTTTTAATGTTTATTATTTTAGACAGACAGAGCATGAGCAGGGGAGGGGCAGAGAGAGAGGGAGACACAGAATCTGAAGCAGGCTCTAAGCTCTGAGCTGTCAGCACAGAGCCCAATGCAGGGCTCAAACCCATGAACTGTGAGATCTTGACCTGAGCCGCAGTCGGACCCTTAACCGACTGAGCCACGCAGGCGCCCCCAGGCTCATAATTCTTATTATACCTTCTGCCTATAGCCTTTGCTTTTGTTTCTGCCCTGAAGTTGTGATATGTAGAGAAAAAAGATCCTTCCTGGCCTCAGGTGGAAATATATACATTTCTAAATGTGGTATCTTCTCTGATAGTTCTCTCCCTCTCATAGTTATTTCTTCATAGATTAGAAATAAGTCTCAGTCATTGAATTCACTATTTTCTGAAATAAGGTAATTCTTGTTTGCGGTCTCTAATAGAAAATGGCAATAGGAGTAGGGATGACCTTCTACTCTACTTCTTCATAATTCAAAGTGAACTTCCACTAAATGAAGTTTGATGTTGTAGTCTGGGGTTACAAATTCAAATGCCCAGAAGGCAGGGATATAAACTTGGGTGTCAAGATGAGTGAAATACATTAGGGAATAGTGGGACCAGGACCAAACCTGAAGTAAATGCCCACCATAAAAGAGCTAAAAAAAAAAAAAAAAAAAAAAAGATGCAAAAAATGTCTGGCTGATTTGAGGGACAGGCTGCGAATTTACTGCCTTGGATACCATTCCCAAAACTGCATCTTTAGAAGACATCAGAATGTATTTTTCAAACCTGAGTCACTAGGCTCTAGGAGATTTGGTATTGAAGTAGAATTTTTTTTTTCTTTTCTTTTTTTTTTTTTTTTGCTACCCAACATCCAAAGGTCCTTTCTGACCATAGTTGATAATACTGTTTTGTATACTTGAAAATTGCTGAGAGAGTAGTCGATCTTAAAATGTCTCTCACACATACAAAAGAAGTAGCTATGTGAGGTGAATGTGAGGTGAGATGAATGTGTTAACTAATTTTATAGTAGTAATCACTTTACAGTGTATGCATAAATCATGTTGTACACCTTAAACTTACACAATGTTATATGTTACTTGTATCAATAAAAATGGGGGAAGAAAGAGAAAGGGGTAGAGATCCAAGATCGAAAACAAAGCAAAGGTCCTCCCTGTGTGTGTATGTGTGAGCGAGAAATTCCCCATTACATTAAAATTCCTACTTTACCAGCTAAAGGGGGCAAGTTTTTCCTTTTCCCTTATCTCAACCAAATCCTAGATACATAATTTAGAGTTAGGCAGATTCTTCCTGTTATCTCCTACCTATGTGTAAGGCTTTTGGTCTCAAAGGAATGAGACAAGACTCTAGAAGCGTTGAGTTCGTTTTGTTTTGTTTCTTTTTGAATGATACTCACTTTTATTTTGGTATAATTTCATACAAATAGAGTTATAATTTGCACTGATCCTCAAATTGTCCCAGATTGGCCATTGGCAGGTTTTGAAAGTTACCCCCGAGCCATTTTGACACAACCCTTGTTTCATAACTATAAAATAATTACATGGCTCTAAAAGCAAAGCTACAAAAGATGTTATATTTGACAAACTCTAGCTTATATCCCTCCCCTCTGACCCATTTCCTTTCTTCCCCTAAAGAGCATTAAACGTATTACAAGTCCAGTGGTGGTAGGCCAGTGGCAGCATCTGTACTAGACTTTAATTGCATTCTTTGCTATTATCTCTTGCTGCTTTTGTTTTCCTAGCCTAGTTTCTAGGCTTCCCAAGATTCTGATTTACTAAGATTTCCAGGGTTCCTTAAATTCTGTGAGCAATCTTTCCAATAAATTCCCTTTTTACTTAAGTTAGACTTGATTTTAGTTGTCTGCAATTAAGGACTATGTCGTGGGATGAATTATACCCCCTTTATTCATATGTTAAAAACACTAATCTCAGCACCTCAGAATGTGACTGTTTTGGAGCTAGGGCTTTTAAAGATCCGATTAAGTTAAAATGAGGCTATTAGTGTTGGCTCTAAACCAATCTAACTGGTATTCTTATAAGATGAGGAAATTTGAACACACAAAGAGGTATTAGAAATGCCTACACTCAAAGAAAATACCACATGTCCACAGCAAGAAAGCAGCCATCTGTAAGCCAAGGAAAGAGGCCTTAGAAGAATCCAATACCTTGATCTTGGACTTGTAGCCTATAGAGTCATAAGAATCTAAATTTCTGTTGTTTAAGCCACCCAGTCTGTAATATTTTGTTATGGCAGCTCTAGCAATAGACCCTGACTGATAAAGGACCGATCTATGCTGTGGCTGTTGCTCTGATGGTGAGCAGAGACAGGACTGCTAGCTTTTCTAAATAAAGTCTTGTCATAAAGACAAGACTAATCTGGACATGTAAGTTACCGATGCATTTTATGAGTTGAGGCAGTACATATTAGAAAGTATTTTGATTTAAGTGTTGGATTCTTCAAAAAGCTTCTGACATGTAGGCAGTTTCCTTTAAGACTTTTTTTCTCTCCAAAATAATAAACTATTACAAAAGATTTGCTAATGTTTCAATAGAGCATGTAAAATCTCTTTCAACTTGTCAGTTTGAGTTTCAATTCTGTAAACTTTCACTTCAACCTACACTGACATAAAATTTTCTTAAATGGGTGACTTGTGTGGGTGACTTATCTGTTGCTATTTGAAATATTCCTTGGTGTCATTCTGATAATAGTTATTATGGCATTTGTCAAGATATCAAGATGTACAATTTCCAAATATTTTTTGCTTCATTGAAGTTAAAACCATTTCCCATCAATCATGTCATTTCCCTAGTAATAGCTTTCTGATGATTTCCCATGCCCCTCTGAATTCAATATTGAGGATTCTACACTTTCCTCAGCTCAAGAGTGTCTACTTTTCATCTGGTTATTTCAGTTTATACTCTCCATTTTAGGGGCGCCTGGGTGGCGCAGTCGGTTAAGCTTCCGACTTCGGCCAGGTCACGATCTCGCGGTCTGTGAGTTCGAGCCCCGCGTCAGGCTCTGGGCTGATGGCTCGGAGCCTGGAGCCTGTTTCCGATTCTGTGTCTCCCTCTCTCTCTGCCCCTCCCCCGTTCATGCTCTGTCTCTCTCTGTCCCAAAAATAAATAAACGTTGAAAAAAAAAATTTATACTCTCCATTTTAGGTCAACTTTTCCTATCCCCTCTGTATCCAATATATTCTCTACACTCTTAGAGCTTTTCATATATAGCCTTATGTATGTAACAGAAACTGTCTACCTTTTCTCCAAGCACCATAAATAGAAACTTTGGTTGGTTCCTCCTTCAACCTCCAAATCCAGTCAAGTCCTAATTACTCTACCTCTTAAATATTTTTCGAATTTTGCCCTTCTCACCTTACTACCTTATATCAGGACCACATCTCTTGCTTGAGCTGTTGCAAGAAAGTCTTTTTCTCAATCTCAAGCTTTCTCCCTCACATTTATTCTTAAAAAGTTAGTAGATTGCTACATTTTTAGTTAGAAGATCATCAAATGAACAAAGAGGCAACAAGTAGTAATGGATAAAATATTTCATGCGATGAAAGAATGTTGTGTATACATTACAAATAATCTGAGGATATTATATAAAATAGTCTTATTTTCTGTTAGACACATATCTAGGTTTTTGTGAAATGTATATATTTTTTGTTATTGTCCAAATAACACCACAACTTCCAGACGTCTGCTACCTGAACACATTTTAGAATAACTGATTTAATTAATCAAATACCATGTCACCTACATATCTGCTTTTACTGCCAATTATCCCAGAATGCTAAAACCTTTGAGGTGGTAAGTTTGTTCCTGGAAAGAACCATCAAGTTAATTGCTTGATTTTTCTGTTATGAAAGTTAGCTTTCTATTTCTCTGTGATACAGTGTTTAAAAGATCAAATTTTAGAGTCAGAAGTGTGTGGGTTAAACCTCATCCTTTCCACTTCTGTAAGTGATTTTAGGCAAATTGCCAAATGCCTCAAAGCTTCAGTGTCCTTATATATAAAAGTGAAATAATAATACTGTTCGTAGCTTATAAAGCTGTTAGAAGGATGAAATGATCTAATGCATGTGAATTAGAGTGCCTGGCAGATAGTAAGCACATTATTAGTTTATATTACTATATGATCCAAGTCATAGTGTAAAGAAGTAAGTTAGTGTTGACTCATTAATTTCTAAAGGAATTTGTTCCAAGAAATATTAGGAATGTAAAATTGAGAGATTGGGCTACTAGGTGTGGGAGCTGAGGGGGAAGAAGTCAGAAAGTAAGGAGAGGATTTCCATGTGTCAAGCATGGCCAAATAATCAGTTATGATGTTAGGTAGGTTACATCGGTAATGCATGGAGTGTGCAGACAAGGCAGGCAGTAATGTACACAGTTTTTGTTCTGTTGAATTTTGGGTGCTAGCAGGACATTCATGTGGAGAAATCCAATGGCATGTGGATATTTGACATATGGCTTATTGGAAACTCAGGAGAGACTTTGGAACATATGGGTGTCAGTGGGAATAGACAACTTTGAGAGGGAATATATAGCAAAAATAATAGGAATGCAGGGGAACAACATTTAAAAGGCAAATATAGAAAAAGCAGCTCAGGGAGGAAAGTGAGAAGAGGCAACTGTGACAGGGATACTTAGGAAGAAGAATCTTTCATGTAGGAGGTTGTCGACAGGGTAATTTTGACTTTGGAGTTGGTTTAAAAATATGGCTACACGTTTAGAGTTAGGATGAATTGCACTGGACATTCAATTTAAGACATGAAATTCTGATGTTAGATATTTCAGTCTTGGTCTATATTTCTTTTCTTGTATATATGGATACTGCCATCTGCTGGCAATCTGCATTTTGTGGTTAGGGTACCATTTAGGGTATGGTTGCCCTTGTTCCCTCTTTGGGGTATATATACTCTTCTCCCAGATCTCCACGTGTCTGGCTCATTTTCTTGGCAGAGGTCTCAGTTCAGATACCAATTCCTCCAAATGGCTATCTGTGACCATTATATACAAAGGGCTCCCATCCCCTGCTCCCAGTTAGTCTCTATCTCATTAGTCCTCAATTCTTTAATAGCTTTTGCCACAATCTGTAATTACTTTGTGCTTTTGTTTCTTTATTTCTTAATTGGTTTCTTAGTCTCTTGCCCTGGGATGTAGGCTTCCTGGGAGTAGGGATCCTGAGTCTCTTGCCTTAAAAGTGCCTAACACAACCTGTCTCTTAGAAGGAACTCCGTAAATGTGTTAAAAAAAAAAAAAAAAGTAAATGATGGCTGAGAACTAAGGTGAGAGATGAGAGTTCCTTCCCATTTTCTCTGTAAGAGTAAATTTAGTTTTGGTATTTATCTATGGAGATGAATTTAATAAAAGCCTCTGGGCCAAAATGTTTTGAGCATCCAGTTCCATCTGGGGAATTTTCCAGTAATTATGGAGATGTGCTATATATGTCACTAAATGCCAACATTCCACAAGAAAAGGACAAAATTAATAGATGAGATTTCTGAAGATAAACATCTTTAATTAGGTATAGAGACACATTTGTAGGCTTCCTTTCTTCCAGTTCTCCTGATGACATCTCAGCTGCTTATTATGAAATGTGGGTTTGCAAAGGTGTGTTGGGGGTTGTGGTAGATGAGGAATGGGCAATGTGGAGAAGGGTGTAAATGCTAATAAAATATTTACTTGTGCTCTGGGCTTGAAATGACTCTTTGCCTCTTTAATGGTGTGTGTCTGCAACATAAAATCTAACAATATTCCAAAAATTCTGTGAGAGAAAGTGTCTTCCTGCAATTAGTTATTCTGGAATTCCTAGAGGGTACAAGGAATGTCACGAGGAGTAACATTTTCTGAATTAAAAAGTGGGAAACATAGTCTGACAAATTTATTCATGTACAGAAATAAAGACAGAACATCTGAAATTGAAGCAGCCCTAAAAACATTCATTATATATATAGGTGACAAAGATATGCCATCAGTATATGCAAGATGTAATGGTGTGATAAAAATGACTTCACACCTCAGAAGTCAGAGAGAGGAGCTTAGAGGAGGTGCTGTTTGAACTCTGAATATACAAATTTACCAAGCAGAGTGGGGAGTAGTGGATATTTCAGACAGAGAAGATAGTATGTGCAAACATATGACTGTGAAAGCAGATGACACTTTTGGGGAACACCAATGATTTGGTGAAGATGTGTTAACACAGTGACAAGAGATGAAGCTAAAAACATTTTAGGATCAGATTTTAAAGGACCTTGTATATCATTTTAAAGGACGTGGACTTTAAATTGAAGTTATTAGTGAGCCATTCAAGGTTTTTATAGAGATGTATGATCTCAGATATATATTTTAGCCAAGATAAATCTGACAAAAGATAAATTAGAAAGAGGAGAGACTAGACATAGAGATCAATGATTACGCTATGGTAGTACAGAGATAGTGATGATGGATAGAGGAAATAAATTGAGAGTTATTTAGGAGGTATAAACAATGAGAATATATCAAAGAATATAAGAGGTGAGGAGAGGTGTGAATTGAGGATAATTTCATGTTTTCTATTTTGAATAACTGGGTTGAAGGTACAGAAGAAAGCTGAATTGGAAGCAAGGAGAGAGGAAAACAAGAATATGATTTTGTTTAGGCTGAATTGGCTTTCTGGTGATGTATGATAGGCAGTTGACATTACAAACACAAGTTTTGGGGGGCACCGGGGTGGCTCAGTCAGTTAAGTGTCTTCCTCTTGATTTCTGCTAAGGTCCTGATCTCACAATTTGTGAGACTGAGCCCTGTGTTGGGCTCGGCGCTGAGAACGCTGAGCCTGCTTGGGTTCTCCCTCCCCCCCACCCCTCTTTGCTCCTACCCCCCTCACACTCTCTCTTTCAAAATAAATAAATAAATATTTACAAATACAAGTTTTGGAAGAGGGGTCAGTGCTAGAATAATGAATCTCAAATAATGATTTGAGATTCAATATAGACAGATATATTCAACAATATAGACTGCGGTTGAAACCATGGGAGTAGTTGAGATCACCAAGAAAGAGCGAATAAAGCAAGAGTGCAAGAGCATGGAGATGAAACCCTTAGGTAACAGTAACATTCAAGGGATGAAACGTACAAGTCTGTGGTAATATAAAAATATGTCCACAAATTAACTGATACTTTTCAAGAGGTAGAACCTAATTCCTCTCTTCTGGAGTGTTGGGCTGAGCTCAGTGGCTAACTTCCAACAAATAGAATTAAAGTAAAAGTGGCAGTGTACAACTTCAGAGACTAGGGCATAAAAGGTATTGCAGCTTTTCTGTCTGTCTGTCTCTTTGCTTGATCTGGGGGAAGTCCTCTGCCATGTTGTGAAGACACCCAGGCAACTTACAGAAAGACTCATGTAGTGAGGAACTGAGGCTTCTAGCACACAGCTGGTGAGGAACTGAATCATCTGAAAAAAATGGAGAGGAACTGAGTACTTCTGCCAAAAGCCATGTGGAAGACACATCATTAAAGAGGATCCTCCAGGCTCATTCAAGTCTTTAGATGACTGTGGCCCCAATGTGTTAACTGCCTCTCATCAGAGACCCTGAGCCAGAATGGCCCCATCCCCCCACTCCAAGGTGCTCCTGAATCCCTGACCAACAGACACTTTGAGTTAGTTAAAATTTATTGTTTTAAGCCTAAATAAAATTTATTGTTTTAAGTTTTAGGGTGATTCATTACACAGGAAGAGATAACATAAAAAGACATTGAAGAAAACAAGACAACAAGGAGTTGCCAGAGAGGTTGAAGGAAAGCAAGGAAAGGACAGTGCTGACAAAACCAAGAGAAGAGAATTTCTGGGAGGAGAAGTGTCAAATGCAATGGGTGAAAGTACTACAATTGGAAAAGGCCTTTGGTTCTGGTTAGTGTTATGCCCAGAATTCATGATCCCCAAAGACCACCAGGGAGCCGAGTCTGATGCAAAAGCAAAAGAGCCTTTATTTGAGCTAGCTCGAGCTCAATCCCCTACCTGCACCGACGCAGCGGTGAGATGCCCAGGGGAGAGAGAGCGAGTTTCAAAAGCACAAAGGTTTTATTGGGGTCTAGGGGCAGTTGGTGAGGTAATGGCTGTGGCCTCAGCCGATTGGCTGGGGAAGTGTCAGAGTCTTGTTACGCAGGTCGCTGGGCGTGTTTTGATCAGGAAGTTTGAACGGGTGAGCAGGAGGTTACTCAAGGGGAGGAGGGTGGTCAAGGTGGAGGACACAGAACAAGATGGAGGGCTGGCGTAGGTCCGCCCTATCAGTTAGGAGGGCACTGGTGATCTAAATGAAATCCATTATATTAGCATTTATAATAATGAAAGTAACAGAAAAATCAAATAGAATATGAAGACAATAAATATAAATGACTCTTAAGGATATTGGCAGTAAAAGAAAAAAATGTAGATTGAGGGAATGATGAAAATAAGGAACCATCTAAGATATTGGGGAAGCTTGAATGTGTTTATGGATTGAGAGGGCAAAGACAGCCTAGATGTAGCATTATAAGTGAATTAGTCAAAGTCAAGGGGACTGAATATGATTGCATGGAGAACATAGGAAGACATGCTTTCCTTGGAAAGGTTGGGACAATACTAGTCCCTATAATCAGAAGAAATGGAGTATGAATGGGTACAATAAAGGTATTTGGAGGTAAAGGTAAAAACATGTTAAGTTTTTTTCCATAGTCCACTTAAAAGAAAAATCATTGGGTAAAGGTAAGGAGAGCAGGGTGGATAGGCAGGTAACTTTTGAGTTCACTGGGAAGCATTCTGCAGCCGTTCCAGACCAGTCTTTCCTTCCTTGCTCTGTCTCTTTTCACAATGGACCTTTCCTCTTCAGTTCATGTCCTATTGAATACTGTTGAAGAAAATCATGCCACTGGCTTTAAAAAATTTTTTTATAATGCTTTTATTTATTTTTTGAGAGAGAGAAAGAGAGAGAGAGAGAGAGAGAGAGAGAGAGAGAGAGAGACAAAGCACAAGCCAGGGAGAGGCAGAAAGAGAGGGAGACACAGAATCTGAGGCAGGTGCCAGGATCTGCGCTGTCAACACAGATCCTGATGTGGGACTCGAGCTCATGAACTGTGAGATCATGACCTGAGCTGAAGTCAGATGCTTAGCCCACTGAGCCACCCAGGCGCCCCACCATTGGGGTTTTTAATGTGTTTAAAATATATTCTTTTCTGTATGTTCTTGTAAGGTAAGGATTTCTCTTTAAAAGGAGTAGGTTATCTAACTTCTATTAGAGGAAGAAAATGCCAGTTGCTTCACTGAGGCATACAGAATAGGATATAGGAAGTGACATGTTAATTCACTATCAGTTGTCTTATTGAATGCTATAGCCCAATAGTGTGTGCAGCTTTCTGACTCCTACTTATTACTGAAAATTAATGGCTTAGTAAATCACAGTTTATTATCTGACTTACCTGCAGGTTTTTTTTTTTTAACCAGGTACAATAAACTCAAGTAAATTGGAGTGAGAATTGGAACATATTAATTCAAATGTCAAGTGCAAACAAAACTCAAAGATACACAGAGCAAATAGTCTCTTTTAGTAAATGGTCTCCTTTCCATATTGTGAGGCAAAGGTAGGTAGCACACCCAGATCTCAAAGAGCCATTGTGTGAAAGAAGTCAGTGTAAACTCAGCAAACTTTATTTCATGGCTTCGATCAAGTTATTGATTTCCTATGAAAATGCAACAGATTCTCCAAATGGAGTAACTTTCATATAAAAAAATCAAGGAAATTTTCTGACATTTATGTGTGAATCCAATGTGTAATTCATGTTTCATTTCCATATGTCAAGGCTAAAAATCAAAATACACTTTTTTGTCAGTTGCTTAGAAAGTAGGGTTTTAAGTTGCTGTAATCTGAAAATTAGTTTTGGTGCTTATGGTCTGATAGCCTTGCTTGAACAGCTACAAGAATTGTTTAGTGGTTTAAACATTGGCAGAGTGCTTTCACTTATGTTACCTAATATGAGCTCACAAAAGATATGGTTTTAAAGATGCAGTTATAATAACCTCAAGTTTTCAAGTAAAAAATTTAGGCTTATATAAAACACATTAGTTGTCTAGAGTCACCTATGTAAGTCAACGAGTCATGAACACTTTTCTTCAAAGTCTAGGTTTTTATGTAACTAGGCAGCACAGATTTTACTGGTATTCAGTTTTCCGTTTAACCTGTATATACTGAGAGCCATATACTTTTCGTACTGTGCTTTTATTTATTTTGGTGAAATTGATTTTTAAAATGATTAAATTATAATTTAAGATTTCATTTTGTAGTTTTAAACTAATTAGAAAACTACATATCTCTCTGTTTAGTTTCTTGCAAAAGTACTTGTTTTTGTGTACTGTTTTAATTTGTTAATCAATTTTTCTGATTTTGGTACTAACCCCCTTCATATTGAAAAAAATCACTTTTTTCATTATTAAATGATTTGAACAATTCCTAAAATTATCACCTCCTTCAGAAAGCTTTTTCCAGTTTGGAAAAATTTGGTCTTTGTCCAAAGTCATCCCAGACAAGCACTTTATAATCATGTTTTTATTCATCTTATCAAACATTGTCTTCCCGTATTTTACCTACATGTGTCTTGAAGTCTTTGCTTTTCTCTGAAAAAGGCTCATTCTCTGTCATGGCTTTATCTAATAACTGTATGTAGGTGCCTCAAAAATGACTACATGCAGTCTCCTTGGTTTGGTTTCTGGAATTAGCAGCTTCAACAGAATCAGTACATGTAATAGAATCTGAATGTGCTTAGACTTTGTAATCTAGACCAAATGTCAGTTACTAAATGAAGTCTTCTCAAATAGAGTTAGTTATTTTCTTTCTTATAGTCCTATGTAATTTTTTCTTATGTCATTATAGATATTGCATGTTATCTATTTACCTATTTATCTCCTTCACCAGACTGGTTTTTTGAGGGCAGGGCCCATGTCATAGTCCTATTGCCTTCTCCTCTCCTTGATTTAATGACTGGCACAAAGACATCCAATATATACTCACTGAACAAATGAATGAATGCTGAGAAACTATTCCCATCTGTATTAGTTCTTGATGGCAGCTTAATGAATTTCCCCAAAACTCAGTAACACAACAGCTTAACACAAAAAACGTCTATCAATGTCACATTTTCTGTTTGTCCAAAATCTGAGTTTGGCTTACTGAGTCCTGTGGCTGAAGTCAAGGGGTGGTCAGGGCTGTGATCTTATCTGAAGGCTTGAATAAGGAAGGATTTACTGCTAAGCTCACCCTGGTTTTTGACAGGATTCATATCCTTATGGGCTGTTTGGCTTAGTGTCTGAGTTTCTCATAGTCTGTGGGCTGAAGACTTCCCTCAGATTCCTTACTAGGTGGGTCTCTTTATTGGACACACAACATGAAAGCTGGCTCATATCAGAATGAGCAAGGGGGAGAGGAAGAAAGGGTGAACAAGTTGCATGCCTCAGACTTGTAACCTTATCTCAGAAGTGATAGTCTGCCATTTTTCCTGTATTCTATTTATGAAGCAAATCACTAAGTTCAGCCCACATTCAAGGGAAGGGACTTACATAGGGCATGAATACCAGGAGAGGGTTCCTGGGACCATTGATATTCATTTTATTAACATCATATAATCTGTATTTATTAATTTAATAGCAATAATTTCACAGACTAATGTGTTGACTGATCCACATTCCCTTTACTAAATAAGCATGTACTTTTGTTTTTATACATTAAAGATTTAAAATGCTAAGATTTTAATGTTACCCTTTGTCTTGTGCCTAATAGTGTTTATGACACAGTTGCCAGATACTATAGTGGTAATATGGTAAAAGAGAAAGAAGAAAGATGCACTACCAAAGAGGCAGGACAGAAATTTTACAATTTGTCAGTTTATTAGCATCCTCTCTCATTAAGAAAAAAAATTAAAGCTCCAATCTAAAAATTAAAAGGTGTCTAAAACCAAAGTGCTTAGAATACAGCTTAATATAATAGTAAAAGGTCAGTAAATGCCACTTATAGTTATTATTATTATTTTATTTTTCTTTTCCATTGTTTTCTCCTGATTGTACTTTTTATTCTATTTGTACCACCAATGTTGGACTTGAGAAATTGATTGTATTTTACCTCATCTCTGCCATGTTTTCTCAAAGCCAAGGCATTATTAACATGTTTACTTTTCCAATTCTTCTTAAATTGTTCGATATCTTTCCTTTTTTCTATTGTGATTTTTACTACCCTAGGTTCAACCTCCTATTAGATTATTTTTGAATGCTTGCAAATGCCCTCCTCCTGGTTTTCTTCTAATCTGTTCTATACAAACTTGGCCTTTGCATTCTGCTTAGTCTGGCATGGGGATTAATACATAAATTTGCAGTTATTTGGTAATGAGTTACCCACTTCTGTCAGGAGATAAATGGGAGAACTGTGCCAATTCCTTGGTTCCTGGTACTCTAATGTTGTAGCTTAGAAGTTCTCAAATTAAGGTACATAGATGTTAGTGACAGGGAGTCTCCAAAACCTTTAGGGGATCCATGAGGTCAAATTTATTTTCATAATAAAGTTGGGAATTTATTTGCTTTTTATATGTGTTAACATCTGTACTATATAATGCAAAAGCAATTTTTGGCAACATTACGAACTATTAATTTTATTAAAGTTTGACTCCTAAGCATGTCTTTGTGGCATTCTGTGTGGAAAAATCAAAAGTATTTATTTATAATTTTTTTTTAACGTTTATTTATTTTTGGGACACAGAGAGACAGAGCATGAACGGGGGAGGGGCAGAGAGAGAGGGAGACACAGAATTGGAAACAGGCTCCAGGCTCTGAGCCATCAGCCCAGAGCCCGACGCGGGGCTTGAACTCACGGACCGCGGGATCGTGACCTGGCTGAAGTCGGACGCTTAACCGACTGTGCCACCCAGGCTCCCCAAAATCAAAAGTATTTATAATGCTTTTCTGTTGCATACTGAAATACAATGGTTGTCTTAAAGAAAAGCATTTATGCAACTGTTAGGATTGAAAGAGGAATTAGTTGCTTTTCTTATGGAACAGAATTTTTGCTTGAAAGAGGGACTGATATGGGGCGACTAGGTGACTTATTTGGTTAAGCATTTGACTCTTGGCTTTGGTCAAGATCTCATGGTTCATAGGTTCAAGCCCCACATCAGGCTCTTCATGAACAGTGGGGTTCTCTCTCTTTCCCTCTCTCTTTTCTCCTCCCCCATTCATGCTCTCTCTGTCTCTCTCTCTCTCTAACAATAAATAAACTAAAAACAAAGAAAGAGGTACTGATGAACTACGTTTATTCAGATTTTGGGTATTTGGCAAATATTTTCTTGGAAAACAACTAACTGAGAAAATAGCTTCAAGGAAAATCATTGACATTATGTGTTGTCAATGATAAAATTCAATCTTTCATGCAAAATATAGAATTTTGAGAAACTTGGATTTGTCATCATGGGCTTGACAGCTTTATAATACTTAAAGATTTTTCTAATGACATGGTGGTAATATTAACAAATGTGATTTGTGATTATTAAAATAATTTAATAAATATGTGGAGGGAAGAGCTAAGATGGCAGAGTAGTAGGAGGACCCTAAGCTTGCCTTATGCCTGGAACACAGATAGGTAAATATCAAATCATTCTGAATACTCAAGGGACTGATCTGAGGACTAAGAAAGAACAAACTGCACAACTAAGAGGAGACAAAAGGCCACATCCTAGAAGGTTGGAGGTACGGAGTTGTGGTTTGGGGGAGAAACAGATCACAGGTGTTGTGGAGGGGAGGGAGCACTGGTTGTGGAGAGAGGCACACGCATGTGCATGCATGTGAGAGGAATGCACAGGAGTTTGCACAAGGAAAATACTTCCCCAAAGCCACTGATTGGGAAAAAAAGAGGGGCTGATTTTTGTGAGTTTTTGCAACCAGTGGGGCTCAAAGACTAGAGTTTTAGAGACCTATGACATGGCTGGTATAGAGCCCTGAGGGTGCTGCAGTGCTCCAGAAAAGATGGTTCCCACATTTTGGACTGCATCTGAGAAAGGTGGAATTTCCTTTCTGGGACAAAGGAACTGGTGGGTGCCATTTTCCTTCCCTGCCCCTCAGCATAGGTGCAAAGACACCTGCTAAGAGTGGCTAACCTGGACACTGGCTCTTTTATGTACTTTGCTTCTAAACAGCATGCTCTTGAGCTCTGGTGCAACTGCCCTCCTGAGTCAAACTTGCATCAACCCTAGAGTGTGGAGACCCTCTCCTAGAAGACCAACACAGGTCCCCACCACACCAGGTCCCTAAAGTTTGGAGCTTTAAAACCCAGCTGGCCTGGATGGGATAGAGCCAAGAATGCACTGTGTTGTTCCCAGCAGGCAAACAACCTGGACACAGACAGTGTGTAAGCAGCTATCTGAAAAACACCTAGGACTCAGGAGGGGAAACTATTTCCTTTTCTGGGACAGTTTCCCTGACAGCAGGGAGCACAAATTCCTTTCTCTGGGCACAAAGGAGCTGGCTGGTGCTATATCCTTCCCCCTCCTGTCAGCATAAACTAACTTCAGTAAACAGTACAGTACCAACACTAGCCACCGAAATTGCTTACACAAAATCCTACCCTGCAGTGCTCTTCCAGTAGTGCTTTTCGTGGGCAGGTGTGCCCAAGAACTAGCCCAGGAGGCCTCTCCCTCAGAAGACCAGCACAAACCCATGCATGCACCATGTCTACTGACCATAAAGTTCTCCAAAGCTTGAGCTTTAGTGGGAATAGCACAGGTCTTTTTTAACAAGCAGACCAGAGCACACCTAGTTAAAACTCACTATGCTTTGGCAAAGGTCCGTACACTCCTCACTGCAGGCAAGGAAAAACTAAGAAGAGGGCTAACCTGAGGGATAGAGAAGCCATAATACAACAGCAAGAGGTATATAACATATACCAGTGACATTTCCTGAAGTGCTAGGTCCAGGGCTCTATACGAACTCTTCTTCATAAACCCATTACTCTCAGGAGCAGGAAACATAACAGTCTTTCCTAATACACGGGAGAAGACAGAGACCCAGACAAAATGCCAAGATGGAGGAATTCATCCCAAAAGAAAGAGCAAGAAAATGTCATGAACAGGGATCTAATTGAAACAGATATAATAAGATGCCTGATTTAGAATTTAGGGCAACAATCATAAGGATACTATCTGGGCTTGAGAAAAACATAGAAGACATCAAGGATACCCTTACCACGGAGATAACAGAGCTTAAAACCAAGAAAGCTGAAATGAAAAATGCAATAATGGAGATTTGAAACTGACTGGGTATAATGACCACAAGGATGGAAGAAGCAGAGGAACCAATAAGTGACATAGCAGATAGAATTATGGAACATAATGAAACTGATAAAAAGAGGAAAAGAAAAATACTGGATCACAAAAGTAGATTTAGGGAACTCAAAATGTAATAACATTCATATCATACGAGTCCCAGAAGAAGAAGAGAGAGAAAGGGGGGCAGATAATTTATTTGAATAAATTAGAGCTGAAAACTTTCCTAATCTGAGGAAGGAAACAGACTTCCAAATGCAGGAGGCTCAGAGATTTCCCATCAAAATCAACAAAAGCAGGCCAACACCAAGATGTATCATAGTAAAATTTGCAACATACAAAGATAAGAAAATAATCCTGAAAGCAGCAAGGCAAAAGAAACCCTTAATATAGAAGGGAAAACCCTTAATATAGCAGGTTAGTGACAGATCTTTCCACAGAAACTTGGCAGGCAAGAAGGGAGTGGCATGCTATATTCAACGTGCTGAATGGGAAAAATCTGCATCCAAGAATATTTGATCCAGCAAGGTTATCATTTAGGATAGAAGGAGAGATAAAGAGTTTCCCAGACAAATGAAAACTAAAGGAGTTTGTGACCACTAAACCATCCCTGCAAGAAATATTAAAGTGAACTCTTTGGGAAAAAAGAACAAAAGCAACAAAAACTAGAAAGGAACAGAGAAAATGTCCAGAAACAATGACAAAAGTAATAAAATGGTACTAAATTCATATCTATCAATAATTACTCTGAATGTAAATAGACTAATTGCTCCAATTAAAAATATGGTGTGTCAGAATGGGTATAAAACCAAGACCCATTTATATGCTGCTTATAGGAGACTCATTTTAGACCTAAAGTCACCTGAAGATTGGAATTGAGGGGATGGAGAAACATTTACCATGCATATGAACATCAAAAGAAAGCCTGAGTAGCAATACTTATATCAGACAAACTAGATTTAAAATTTTTTTTTCAACGTTTTTTATTTATTTTTGGGACAGAGAGAGACAGAGCATGAACGGGGGAGGGGCAGAGAGATAGGGAGACACAGAATCGGAAACAGGCTCCAGGCTCCGAGCCACCAGCCCAGAGCCTGACATGGGGCTCGAACTCACGGACCGCGAGATCGTCCGCTGAAGTCGGACGCTTAACCGACTGCGCCACCCAGGCGCCCCAAGACAAGCTAGATTTTAAACAAAAGACTGTAACAAGAGATGAAGAAGGGCAATATATCATAATAAAGGGTTCTATCCAACAAGAAGATCTAACAACTGTAAATATTTATGCCCCTAACTTGAGTGGACCAAAATATATAAAACAATTAATAACAAACATGAAGGTACTCACTGATGATAATACAATAATAGAAGGGAACTTTAACACCCCACTTACAACAATGGGTAGATCATCTAAGCAGAATCAACAAGGAAACAATGGCTTTGAATGAAACACTGGACCAGATGGAGTTAACAGATATATTTAGAACATTTCATCCTAAAGCAGCAGAATACACATTCTTTTCAAGTGCATGTAAGACATTCTCCAGAACAGATCACATACTAGGTCACAGATCAGACCTCAATAAGTGCAAAAAGATTGAGATCATGTCATGCATATTTTCAGACTACAATGTTATGAAAGTTGAAGTCAACCACAAGAAAAAAATTGGAAAGACCACCAATACATGGAGGTTAAAGAACATTCTAGTAAAGAATGAATGGGTCAATCAGAAAATTAAAGAAGAAATTTAAAAATTACATGGAAGCAAGTGAAAATGAAAACATGATAGTTCAAAAACTTTGGGATGCAGCAAAAGCAGTCATAAAAAGGAAATATATAGCAATAGAGACCTACCTCAGAAAACAAGAAAAATATCAAATATTCAACCTAACCTTACAACTAAAGGAGCTAGAAAATGGACAAAAAATGAAGCCTAAAGCTAGCAGAAGAAGGGAAATAATAATGATCAGAGCAAAAATAAATAATATAGAAACAAACAAACAAACAAACAAAAACAGTAGAACAGATCAATGAAACTAGGAGTGGGTTCTTTGAAAAAATTAATAAAATTGATAATCCCCTAGCCAGACTCAACAAAAAGAAAAGAGAGGAGCAGCTGGGTGGCTCAGTTGGTTAAACGTCAAACTTCAGCTCAGGTCATGATCTTATGGTTCACAAGTTCAAGTCCTGCATCAGGCTCTGTGCTGACAGCTCAGAGCTTGGAGCCTGCTTCAGATTTTGTGTCTCTCCCTCTCTCTGCCCCTCTCCCACTTGTACTCTGCCTCTCTCTCTTTCAAAAATAAATAAACAATTAAAAAAATTTAAAAAAAAGAAAAGAGAAAGGACCCAAATAAATAAAAAAATTGAGAGAGGTGAAAGAACAAACAACACCACAGAAATACAAACAACTATAACAGAATATTATGAAAAATTATATGCCAACAAAATGGGAAATCTGGAAGTAATAGATAAATTCCTAGAAACATGTAAACTACCAAAACTGAATAAGAAATAAATGTAAAACTTGAACAGACCCATAACCAGCAAAGAAATTGAACTAGCAATCAAACATCTCCCAACAAACAAAAGTCCAGAGCCAGATGGCTTCCCAGGGGAGTTCTATCAGATATTAAAAAAAAAATTTATTTATTTTTGGGATAGGGCAAGCAGGTGAGGGACAGAGAGAGTGTGCTCTGCACTGACAGGCTGACAGCAGCAAGGCTGATGTGGGGCTTGAAGTCAGGAAGAGTGAGATCATGACCTGAGTTGAAGTCGGACACTCAACCAACTAAGCCACTCAGGTGTCCCTATCAGACATTTAAAGAAGAACTAATACCTATTCTTGACAAACTCTTCCAAAAATTAAAAATGGAAGGAAAACCCCCAAACTCATTCTATGAAGTCAGCAGTACTTTGTTGCCAAAACAAAGACCTCACTAAAAAAGAGAACTATAGGCCAATATCCCTGATGAACATGGATGCAAAAATCCTCAACAAGATACTAGCAAATCAAGGGGATCCTGGGTGGCTGCAATTGGTTAAGTGTCTGATTTTTGATTTTAGCTCAAATCATGATCCCACGGTTCATGAGATCAAGTCCTGCACAGGGCTCCACACTATCAGTGCTAGGGATTCTCTCTCTAATATCTCCCTGCCCCTCCCCTCACTTGCATACACTCTCTGTAAATAATTAAATAAACATTAAAAAGAAGATACCAGCAAATCAAATCCAACAGTGTATTAAAAAAATCATTCACAATGATCAAGTGGGATTTACTTATTCCTGAGTTGCAAGGGTGGTTCAATATTCACAAATCAATCAATGTGATACACCACATTAATAAAAGAAAGGATAAGAACATATGATCCTCCTAATAGATGCAGAAAAAAGCATCTGACAAAGTATAGCATCCATTCTTGACAAAAACTCTCAACAAAGTAGGGATAGAGAGAACATACAATATCACAAAAGGCCACATATGAAAGACCCACAGCTAATATCATCTTCAATGGGGAAAAACTGAGAGCTTTCCTTCTATGGTTAAGAACAAGACAGGAGTGTACATTATCACCATAGTTATTTAACATACTGCTGGAAGTCCTAGCTTCAGTACTTAGACAACAAAAAGAAATAAAAGGCATCCAAATTGTCAAGGACGAAGTCAAACTTTCACTATTTGCAGATGACATGATCCAGTATGTAGAAAATCTGAGAGATTCCACCAAAAAATTGCTAGAGCAATACATGAGTTCAGTAAAGTTGCAGGATACAAAATCAATGTGCAGGAATCTGTTGCATTTCTATACATCAATAATGAAGCAGCAGAAAGAGAAATAAAGGAATTGATCCCATTTACAACTGCACCAAAACCTGTAAGATACTCTTAACCAAAGATATGTACTCTGAAAACTATAGAGTATTTATGAAAGAGATTGAAGATGACACAAAGAAATGGAAAAATGTTCCATGCTCATGGATTGGAAGAACAAATATTGTTAAAATGTCTATACTACCCAAAGCAATCTACACATTCAATGCAATCCCTATCAAAATACGACCAGCATTTTTCACATAGCCAGAACAAGCAATCCTAAAATTCATATGGGACCAAAAAAGACCCTGAATAGCCAAAGCAATCTAGAAAAATAAAAGCAAACTAGAGGCACCACAATTCTGGACTTAAACTATGTTACAAAGCTATAGTCATCAAGACAGTATGATATTGGCACAAAAACAGACACATAGATGAATGGCACAGAATATAAAACCCAGATATGGACCCACAACTGTATGGTTAACTAATCTTCAAAAAAGTAGGAAAGAACATCCAATGTAAAAAGACAGTCTCTTCAAAAGTTGGTGTTGGGAAAATTGGACAGCAACATGTGAAAGAATGAAACTGGACCACTCTCTTACACAATACACAAAAATAAATTAAAATGGATGAAAGACCTAAATGTGAGACAGGAAACCATTAAATCCTAGAGAAGACCAGGTAGTAACCTCTTTAACATTGGCAAGTTTGACATAGCAACTTCTTACTAGACATGTCTCCTGAGGCTAGGAAAACCAAAACAAAAATAAGCTATTGGGACCTCATCAAGATAAAAAGCTTCTGCATAGTGAAGGAGACAATAAACAAATCTAAAAGGCAACCTATGGAATGGGAGAGGATATTTGGAAAAGACATATCTGATAAAGGATTAGTATCCAAAAATCTATAAAGAACTTATCAAACTCAACACCCAAAACACAAATAATCCAGTTAAAAAATGGAATGAGCAGAAGACATGAATAGACATGTTTCCAAAGAAGACATACAGATGGCTAACAGATACATGAAAAGATGACCAACATCACTGATCATCAGGGAAATACAAATCAAAACTACAATAAAACATCACCTCACACTTGTCAGAATGGCTAAAATTAACAACACAGGAAAAAGCAGATGTTGGTGAGGATGCAGAAAAAGGGGCACCCTCTTACAGTCTTCGTGGGAATGCCACTCTGGAAAACAGTATGGAGGTTCTTCAAAAAGTTGAAAATAGAACTACACTAGGACTTAGCAATGGCACTACTAGGTATTTACCCAAAGGATACCAAAATACTAATTCGAAGGGATACATGCACCCCAATGTTTACAACAGCATTATCAACAATTGCCTAATTATGAGAGAGCCCAAATGTCCATTGAATGATGAATGATAAAGAAGATATGATATGTACACACACACACACATACACATACACACACACACAGTGGAGTATTACTCAGCCATAAAAAGAATGAAATCTTGCCATTTTCTTTTTTTATTTTTTTTTAACGTTTATTTATTTTTGAGACAGAGAGAGACAGAGCATGAACGGGGGAGGGGTAGAGAGAGAGGGAGACACAGAATCAGAAGCAGGCTCCAGGCTCTGAGCCATCAGCCCAGAGCCCGTCGCGGGGCTTGAACTCACGGAGTGCGAGATCGTGACCTGAGCTGAAGTCGGACGCTTAACTGACTGAGCCACCCAGGCACCCCTGCCATTTTCAATGACATAGATGGAGCTAGATAGTATTATGCTAAGCAAAATAAGTCAGTCAGAGAAAGACTAATACCATATGATTTCACTCATAGATGGAATTTACAAAAAAAAAAAACAAACAGAATTTAAGGGGGGGGCAAACCATAATAGATTCTTAGCTATAGAAAACAAAATGAGGGTTACTGGAGGGGGATTGTGAGGGGGTGGGTTAAATATGTGAAGGGTATTAATGAGGGCACTTATAACCAGCACTGGGTTTGGTATGTAAGTGATGAGTTGCTGAGTTCTATACCCAAAACTAATATTACACTATGTTAATTAACTGTAAATGGATTAAATAAAAACTTGAGAAAAAATGAACATTTGGAAAATCGACACAACTAATTGAACTGATATATATATTTTTCTTCATTTTAGGGAGAGAGAGAGAGCGCAAGTGGGGAAGAGGGGCAGAGGGAGAGAGAGGAAATCTCAAGCAGGCTCCATGCTCAGCCTGGAGCCTTAAGTGGGGCTTGATCCCACTCCATCCCACAACCCTGAGATCATGACCTGAGCTGAAATCAAGAGTCGGATGCTTAACTGACTGCCTGAATCACCTAAGCACCCCTGAACTGATCTATTTAAAAAGACCAGTGCCTGGGGCGCCTCACTGGCACATTTGATTGAGCATCTGACTTTCAGCTCTGCCTGCCTCAGGCTTGCTGCTGTCAGCTCAGAGCCCCATCTCTGTCCCTCCCCTGCTCACACTCTCTCTCTTAAAAATAAGTAAATATAAACAAACAAACCATAAAGACCAGCGACTGCCTGAATTAACAAAATTACAAGTGGATAAAATAACTTTAAAAAGTGCAAGATGGATCATTTTAATGTAACAGATTAGGAAAATTTATTGATATATTTTCAGATTCCACATTACAACTAACCTTTTTAAAAAACTAGCATTTGTCGAGTCATGGTGTATTATCAAATAATGTTTTTTACAATAATTTTTTAAGAAAAGTGTCTTCTCGTTTCTAACAGTGTATCGGTGTGAGACTGAATTTTCATCACATATTTTAATCAAGAAGCAGATATGAGCATCCAAGCATCTTCCATTGACAGATATTTAAAGGAATTTACAAAAATATTTCTATTTCCATTTATTTTTTTGTTCTGATACATATTGTTATTTTTGTTTTCTTGGTAATTATTGTCATTTTTCATAAAAATATGTTATTTATGTTAACATGTAAGAGTTTTAGTGTTATTTTAAAATGAATGAATATGTATTAAAGAAACTTCTTAGAATTAATTTCTAGTATGTTAAATATTGAGAGTTTAGCCTTCCTAAACAAAAGGTCTTTGGTTTCTCAATAATTTTTAAGAGCACAAAGTGGTCATGAGACCAACAAATTGGGGAACTGCTGTTGTACATGGTAACCAGTAAGACAGATCTGACTGGAAAACTTAGATGTCCTAAGTTGAACAGATAAGGTTTCTGTCTATCCTGAAGAGAGAAAATGAACTTTGGGTCTGTTGCCCTTGTTTGCAGAAGCTCAGTCAATTTTCATTATGTTGGGTTCCCATCAATGTCAGGCCTGGGGCTTTTCACTGTGCAGTAGGATCAGTGGTGGGCTGCAGCCAGCTGTTTGCTTTTGGCATTTATTTTTAAAAAACATTTTAAATGTTTATTTATTTTTGAGAGAGAGAGAGAGAGGCAGAGTGTGAGCAAGGGAGGGGGAGAGAGGGAGAGAGAGAGAGAGAGAGAGAGAGAGAGAGAGAGAGAGAGAAACACAGAATTTGAAACAGGCTCCAGGCTCTGAGCTGTCAGCGCAGAGCCCAATGCAGGGCTCCAACTCAAGAGCTGTGAGATCATGAGCTGAGTTGAAGTCAGATGCTTAACCAACTGAGTCTCCCAGGCACTCCACTCTTGATATTTCTTACAGCTTGTATTAGTTCCTAAAAGTGGATTGATCAGTTTTTAGGAATTACGTGTACAGGTGTTAAACACAGCCATTTTTAAAAAATTAAATTATACAAATTTAACAATTAAATAAATTGTATTGCAAACAAATAAATGGTATATATTATTAAAGTGATAGAAATATAAGTACTAAATATTCAGCTTTCTCCACACTCGTGAGATTATATGTGTTATATCTGTATGGTGGCAACACTGCATGATTATGTGCTAGTGTGCATCTCTTTCTAACTGTATTCAGTCATGCCACATGATTAGCTTGAAATCAACCACAGTGGGAATATTTACAACATGGAAATAGGCAATTCCTACAAAGCAGAGGGTTTTTTTTTTCCCCTCTCTTCCCCTCATTTCCCCCACAGAGAGCTGGTTTGTAAGTATTTACCAAAATGTCAATGAATATGATGATTTTTTATTACATTATTTTGAGTTTTCTCCTCTTATATTTGTATCTCCCCTCCATTAGAAGCAGATAGTTTGGCCTTTGTTCTTCCTCATCTCAAGAAGAACCTGTATTACCTCATAGGAAGTAGATATTAATTGCAAACAGCTTGTTTTCTTCTTTTGTTTTATGGAGAGAACTGAGCTTCTAAAGAATAGCTCAGAGTTGAATCCCTTTGAGGGAACTGAATGACAGAAGAGAAATTCCCCAAGAGTGGGGCTGGAGGTTCATGAACCTCAAGAATAGTGATGATCCACAGTCTAGTCCCTGCCAGTACCCTCAGGAACTGGCAAGGCATCTGTGTGGTGCTCCCAGAGAGCTGGTCCATGACAATGGGACTCCCAACTTTGACAAAGATTCTAGTGCTCAAGTCTGACATGGAATGAATAGAGTTCTCTGTCTTCAGGAACCAGTGGCCTTGGAAGATATCACAGGGCAATACAATAAAGAAAGATGAGAGGATGGATGCTTGTGAAATCTTAGGGACCCAGAAGAATTTCCTGCTGGCTCATGGGATGGGAACTTGGAATTAATTTGATTTATAAGAAATAATGGAATTTGACATTTCTTGCAAATGTGTTTGTAGTTGGAAATACAGTGTATTCCTACTATTTCAGTGAGAGTTCTTCAGAGAATGTGTGTGCATATTTCTCATATGATTTTGGGAGGTAGCCAGCCTGAAATTTCTAGAGCAGGGTGTAAACTCAAGCAAGACTTGGTGTTGCAGCCTTGTTACCATCTTGAGCCAGAGTTCCTTCTTCTCTGGTAAACTTTAGTTTTGCTCCAAAAATCTTTAATCCTTACAATTATCTGTATATTTGCTTTTGTCAATGAAGACAAAATGAAAAGGATATTGGAATGCCCTTAGAGAAAAGGCAGAGACAATAAAAATATGAAGTACTTTTCTAGTGCTAATTACAATTCTAACTTAAATTAGAATTCCTTAAAAACAGATTGATTCTTAGAAATAAGCACCCACAAATACACTTTTTTCTTCCCCAAGTTTTTTTTAAAAATGTTTATTTATTTTTGAGAGACAGAGAGCAAGTTGGCGGGGTGGGGAGAGAGGGAGACACAGAATCCGAAGCAGGCTCCAGACTCTGCGCTGTCAGCACAGAGCCCGATGCGGGCCTAGAACTCACAGACAGCGAGATCATGACTTGAGCCAAAGTTAGACACTTAACCAACTGAGTCACCAAGGTCCCCCTCTTCTTCAGTTTTAAAGAAACATCTGTAGGGGTGCCTGTATAGCTCAGGCAGTTAAGTGTCTGACTCTTGATTTCGGCTCAGATCATGATCTCACGGTTTGTGGGATCAAGCCCTGCATCAGGCTCTGTACTGACAGAGAAAGGCCTGCTTAGGATTCTCTCTTCCTCTCTTTGTGCTTCCCCTGATCATGTGCACTTGTGCACGCTCTCTATTTCTCTCAAAATAAATAAATAAACTTAAAAAAAATTAAAAAAAAAAACTAACCTCTGTGACTGTTTCCTGTGCAATAAATCTGATTTAGTTCCATTCCTCTTGTTCCTGAAATAATTTTAGTAAATACTAATAACAGTTGGCATTTGAAAAGCCTTTCATCAATCATGAAAAATAATTCTTATAAATAATAAGATACACTATTATATTTGGAATGAAAATGGAAGTAAAAGTTATATGAATTAATTGGTATTTCAAAGGGTCGTAAATTGATTGTTTATGGTGCTTTTCTTCCTACAGCCCTCCCAAGGTCCTTTTGTTCTTCATAATAAGGCGAAAAAGTTTAATCAATAGGAATGAGCTTGGCTTCAAGATAAGAGTTAACCTTGGATTTGAATGATTCTATTGATTCGGCTTTATGAACCGTGAGGCAGGATTGCGTCTAAGGATTGGGGTGTACTTTAGTTTAAAATGAGTGCTCCTTAAGTTGTTGGCAAATAGATTTCAATTGCCAATAAACTTGGCTGAGACAGGCTCAAACAATAGCTAAGCTCATACAGAGATAATAACTCAGATAAATACAGGAATCGAAAAATGTTCCCTTTTAAAAACCTTTCTACACTATAATTATCAAAGTAAATATCACCAGTAATGAGAAGTGAAACTAACCAAAACACCTCAAGGGTACTCATGACCTTCAGTGAGGAAAACTGGAGTGCATTTTTAGTCTTTTTCTTTCCTTAAGAACCCATATTCTTCTTTTCAGCCCTCACTTGCTTCTTTTTTCTACAAATCTACAACGTCAGCTTCACCTACAGGAAAGTCACATTTTTTACAATTTCTTAAATTCTTGTTGAAGTTCTGGCTCTGAAATCTTAGATAATGACAATGGTTCATTCCCTATGGGTGCCGGAGGAGGAGGAGGAGACACAAACTGTTGCAAATTTGACATTTCTGTGCCGGTTCTCTCTTTCCTGTTCCCATGGAGTCAGACATCTAAAACATCAGCTTAGGGGCCCTTGGGTGGCTCAGTTGATTGTCTGACTTTGGTTCAGGTCATGGTCTCATGGTTTGTGACTTTGAGCCCCACATTGGACTTGATGCTGTCAGCGCAGAGCCCACTTTGGATCCTCTATCCCTCTCTTGGGCTCTGCCCCTCCCCTGCTCTTGCTCTCTCTCTCAAAAATAAATAAACATTAAAAAAAAAAATTTTTTTAATGGGGCACCTGGGTTGCTCAGCTGGTTGAGCATCTGACATTGGCTCAGGTCATGATCTCGCGGTTTGTGAGTTGGAGCCCTGCGTCAGGCTCCGTACTCATAGCATGGAGTCGGCTTGGGATTCTCCTTCTCTCTCTCCCTCTCTCTCTGCCCCTCCCCCACTCGTGCTTTCTCTCTCTCAAATAAATAAACTTAAAAAATAAAAAAAATATAAAATAATATTAAAAAAATAAAAAACATTAGCTTATTGAAAAGGGATAGGAAATTTACTATTAGTGACAATATGTTTGAAACGTTTTAATTAAGTTAGTGTATTTTATTTCGTTTTGTTGCTTTTCAGAGATCAAGGTAGTTGGGGCACAGGTAAAGAACTTTTCCTGCATCTGCTGGGTTTTGATTGTTTTTTAACTCAAAATAGTCTTCATGCCAAAGGGGTTCATCTTGGGGCAGCCTGTCATTGGCCCCTACAAGACAGACATGAAGTAGTTACTATACCATATGGTAAATTCTGTAACAGAAGTCTGCAAAGTGTTCTGAAACTATAGTGCCAAGAACAATTAACTCTATCTTAGGGTGACAAGAAATGTAATATGATATAAAAGTAGGTCTTGTTGTATTTGGAAATGTGTTGACATAGAAAAACGTAATTTAAGAAAGAAAAGCCTCATACAAAAATTAGAAACCAAAATACAAGGATAGTGAGAAAACAGACCCATTGGACTGATACTAGCAGACATTAGGGAGATATAACAAGCAGGGGACAGATAACTCCTTGTATTATCATAGTACGCAAATGGGAGAAGCCAAGGAGTGGGTCTAATGCAATCCCAGGGGAAGTGGTCAAAGAAAGAAACAAAGGGAGAGGTATTTTTGATTTTTTGTATAAGTATGTGTATCCAAGCCTATGTACTTGAGAATTTTATTTTTTACAAATCTATATTTTCACCCACCAGCCCTGATGAAATCAGTGTAGATAATTAATCACAAAATTGCCACCCAGTCCGTGTTGCCATACTTGTTCTCCTAGTTGGCCTCACTGAATAAAAGAAACTAACTAGAGAAAAGCAAAAACTATTGAAGAAATCAACAGAAGGTAATGGAAAAGGTTCATAGAAGAGGTGACTTTTCCAGGCATGGAAGCAATGGAAAACTCATTCCAGGAGAAGCAAAATGTGTGTGCAAAGGCTTGAGAGAGCACAGAAAAATTATGTTGCATTTGACGAATAGTAACCTGATTGGAGGAGCAGAGAGTCTCATTGCCAAGGCTACAGGCACAGCTCTCTGTGTGCCACTATCCTTTGAGCTAATCTTCAACTTGAGTAACTGTGGGTCAAGACTACGCTATAAATTTTGGGAATTCAAGGCAGCAGAGAGAAAGATCTCTGATATTAGATGAACTTCTAAATTGTTAAAACCTCTTTAGAGGTCCCAGCTTAGGTATGAGCTCCTGAAGAGTGGTTTAACTTCTCCATATACTCTGGAATTCCCTTTACCAGCACACATTTTTCTCTTTAACATCAGAAGTCGAGTGACCATAAGTGTCAAAACACCACTAAATGATAAAGAGAAAAGAATGTATCACTGCTTTAAATTTCAAATAGCTCTGGGCTGGGGCTACTATAATTTACATAGTAGCACAGCTCTGTTGAAAGGTTTACATTAGAGTTTATATAATTTTCTTGCATTTATATTTCCGTTTATGTGCTATGATAAAATTCATGTGACAATAAAGTTATAGTTGAGTGTGTGCTATAGTAAAGGTATGGTTTTCATTGCTGGTTTTGACTTCTTATGATGAGTATGTCTTAGGTGAAAAAGAAAAAAAAAACTATTGTTACTAATATTACTGTTAGCAATATGATCGTAACACAAAAAGCAAAGTAAAAATGGCTCAAGGTATAGTATATTAGTTTTCTATTGCTGCAAAATAAATTATCACAAACTTTGTAGCTTGAAACAACAATATTTATTATCTTGCAGTTTCTGTGGGTCACAGTCACAGGCACAGCTTAGCTGGGGTTCTTGGTCTGAGAATCTCAGAAAGCTGTAATGAAGCTGTCAGAGCTGTAACTCATCTGAGTTTTGGGTCCTCTTCCAAGCTCAGTGGTTGTTGGCAGAACTCTGTTTCTTATAAAGATATGAGTCCCCCAGCCCCTAGAAATTCCTATCATTCCCTGCCACGTGTCTTTCCCCACAACATGAGTTTGCTTCTAGGCCAACTGGAGAGTGTCTACTGCTACTTTGAGTCTCTTTTAAGGGCTCTTCTGATTAGGGCAGGTTCACCCAGATTAATCTCCCTTTTGATTAACTCCAGGTTAACTAATGAAGGACCTTAATTACATCTGCAAAATCCTTTCATTTTTGCCATATAGTGTGCCCTAATCAAGAGAATGATATCTCACCATTTTTGCAGGTCCTACACTCATGGGGAGGGGATTACAAAAGGATGTGGATCATTGGCAGTCTTCTTCAAATTTTGCCTACCACATCTGTCAAGTTTAAATTGCAAATCTTTTTCCTATCTTCACTAATGAGTTGAGAAATTTTGTAATACCTTTATAGTAATATCTAAGGCTTAGATGCTATCACAGTACTGTCTAATAGAATTATAATCCAAGCCATAAATGTGAACCACAAATGTAACTTTAAAACTTTTAATAGCCACATAAGAAAAAGTAAATAGAAACAAGTGAAATTAATTTTAATAATATATTTTACGTAACCAATATATCCAGAATATTATCAACATGTAATCAACCTAGAACATTATTAGAGAGATATTATACTTTTTTTTTCATATTAAGTCTTTGAATATTACTTCTCAGTTTGGGCTAGCCACATTTGAAATACTCAACGGCCACAGGTGGCTAGTGGTTGCTCTCTTGGAAGCATAAAGCTGTTACTTGCCTTTTCAGCAATATCCACCAGGTGTCACAATGAGTTTACGATCCAAACCAGAGGCACGAACACATTTCTTTCCTCATGACAATTGTTGGAATTCTATTTGTATTAACATATTTTTTATTTTCTGCATATTTGAAATTTCACTTAAAGTTTTTGGCTAAATAAGAAGTCAAACAATATGGAATTTATTACTTAAGCAAACGAGCCCAAATTCAAATTATTTGTATATCAGACCCACCATTCTTTACTTTTTCTGTAATCTCATCCTAGATGATCTTACTGGTGAGAGAGTAAATAATTACGAACTACATCCCCGTGCGATAGTTAATAACATAATAACAATTACTTTAAAGTTAGATCATTTCAAATGCCCAAGAAATTTTCACAACCTCAAAAACAATGAAGTGGTGTTCTTTTTTCCTTTTTCAAATTGGTTAATAGAACACATTAAAAATAGAAAACTAAAGTTTTAGAGAGTGACAAAATGTTCTTTTATTTTCATACCATTACTGCAATTTACTAATTGCCAATAAAGATTTCTACTTCTCACACACCAAAGGATTATGTGAACCCAGAAGGATTATGATGTTTCAGCTTATTAACAATTATGACTTTGAAAAGCAGAATCACTTAAGAATTTTAATTTAGCTTTGCAAGTTGTTATAAGATTCCTTTTTAAACGAGAGATAAATGGCTTTTGTTCTAATATTCAGTTGTTTTAAATTTTAGAGTCTTTTCTTCAAATATTTTCTAGGTGAAACTAAGTACATACATTCAGAGATTGAGGCATCTCAAATACTTTCTCCTTAACTTTTAGAAAAGCGTAATCAGTATTAATATTATTACTATTAAAAATATTTAGGGGCACCTGGGTGGCTCAGTCGGTTAAGTGTCTGACTTCAGCTCAGGTCATGATCTCACAGCTCCTGAGTTCAAGCCCTGCATCCGGCTCTGTGCTCACAGCTCAGAGCTTGGAGCCTGCTTCAGATTTTATGTCTTCGTCTGTTTCTGCTCCTCCCTTGCTCATGCTCCATCTCTCTGTCCTTCAAAAATAAATATACATTAAAATAAATTAAAAAAATATTTAAAAACAGAAACATGAAATCACGAATGCACAATCATGAATGCAATGAACAGATGATCAGAAGCTTTAAAAAAATTTTTTTTTTTAATGTTTATTTATTTTTGGCAGAGAGAGAGACAGAGCATGAGCAGGGGAGGGGCAGAGAGAGAGGGAGACACATGTCTGAAGCAGGCTCCAGGCTCTGAGCTGTCAGCACAGAGCTGGACGCAGGGCTCGAACCCACAGACCGGGTGATATCATGATCTGAGCCAAAGTTGGACGCTCAACCGACTGAGCCACCCAGGTGCCCCAATAATCAGAAGCTTTATACCAATAATTAAGCCTTCTCTTTGTCCTCTTAGTCTCAGCGGTATGATGTCCATATCCAATTCTAATTATATATGTATATAAACATGACATATTATGTAGAAACAATAATTATTTATCTCTTGATTCACATTATCAATTAGCTTCAGAAGAACTGAGTCAGACTTAGCATCTTACTAATACATTAAGGAGAAAAGTGACCAGAGTTTTAGCCATAACTGTACGAGAAGGTAAAAGAGTCACCAAGTAGAGTTGTTCAAGTAATATTTTAAAGGAAAACATAAAATTTAAGTCTAGAATAATGTATACTTTTTTTTCTTTCTGTTTGGATAAACATCTTTGAACACATCCAGGAAAATTTAACCACATACATAAATGTTTTATAAGCCAATTTTTTAGTGAAATAAGTACATAAAAATAATATTACAACTTGTCATTTCTTTCTTGAAGAAATTTTAGCAATGTGAAGGCTGAAGGCCTAATTTGTTTTTTTTTTTAAAGCACAATGCTCAGACAGTCCAAGAGATGGCAGACAACATCTTTTGTAAAATAAACAAATTATGTTGCTATTTTATCATGGTAATTTTAGTGTTTTTTTCTCTATTTTAATAACATCAACACTGAAGCAATCATTAAAAGAATACACATTGCTGAAATTCTAAATATGGATATCTCATTGTCCAAGTGGGCTTTAAAAAGATTCCTCAGGGTATTTTACAAGGCAAACTGAAAAATAGATTTCTCTTTCCTTTTTTTTCTCTTGCCTACAGAGCAGTGGTTTCTGTCAGAATATTAACCTAGAATTACCTATAAAGAAGTAGGATTAAAGAATAAATTGTAGTATTAATGACTATTCCAGCGGTATTAAAAATTAAACACGTGAAATACTAATATTGTCATTTAGAAAGTATATCAGAACTGGGGTGCCTGGGTGGCTCAGTCGGTTAAGCTTCCGAATTCGGCTCAGGTCATGATCTCACAGTTTGTGAATTCAAGCCCCCTGTAGGATTCTGTGCTAAATAAACAGCTCATAGCCTAAAGTTGCTTCAGATTCTTTCTCTCTCCCTCTCTCTCTGCTCCTCCCCCACTCATGCTCTGTCTCTCTCACAAAATTAAATTTAAAAATGTTAAAAAAAATTAAAAATACTTTATATAAAAAAAGAAAGTATATCAGAACTGATAATTAAGTTTCCTCTAAATAACATATACTTTTTTTGTTAAATGCATAGTTAAAATTAACTGATTTCTATGGCAGGTAGGAAGGATTTTTCATAAAGCAAGAAAAGGATAAATACAGTGAAGATCTTATGTATTTGTTTTAAGAGGCTATTTTAACCTATAAATATATTACTTTGTATAATATTAAACTGTTTTGTAATAAGATTTTACAGCATAAAGAAAGGCATTGCTTTCTTTTGGGTAATCAATGATAGCTATGGACCTAAGAAACCTAGCTTCTCTGAATTCCAAAATTCAAATAAGGAATTCTTTACCTCAGTGTATTAGTTTCTAATTCCTGTGCAACAATTTCCCACAGACTTAATGGATTAAAAAAACCCCCATTTATTAGCTCATAGTTCTATAGGTCAGAAGTCTGGGCACAGCTCAATGCAGTTTTCACTTCAGGGTGTTGGCTCAGCTGTGCCCTTATCTGGAGCTCACCTGGGTGTGGCAAGATTCAGTTTCTTGTGCTTGTAAGACTGAGATCCTCATTTCTTTGTTGATAGTCAGCCAGAGGCTGCTCTCAGCTCTTATAGGTCACCCAAAATCTTTGCTCTGTGGCCCCTGTATACTCAAATACAGCAAACAGAATCTCTCTCACATAAATCCCTTTCATGCTTTGAATCTCTTTTGCCAGGAAAGAACCCAGTGCCCTTTAAAGGCTCACCTGATTATGCCAGACCCACTGAGGATAATTTCCTTATCTTTAGGTCAGCTGACTTGGGATCTTAATTATATCTATAAAAGGCCATTGTATCAGCACCTAGATTAGTTTAGGATTGAATAGTTGAGAGAAGGTATGTGTGTACAGAAGGGGCTGTGAAACTTGATGGCCATTTTATTATTTATTTATTTATTTATTTATTTTTCCCACAGGTGAATTCTACCAAACATTTATTTAAACATTTTTTTAATTTAAATTCCATTATGTATGCATGTTATGTATGTATGTTAGTTAACATACAGTTTGATGGCCATTTTAGAATTCTGCCTTGCAGAACAGATTGCATTTAATGGGCTCAAAAGACCACCTTGTATAGAAAATACATAGAACTTTTTGCATTGGAGTAGTTAATTCACCACTAAAGAGGCTTTTTTACTTATTAGGTACTAATGGGCCACTTATTTCTTAGGTATATTTATTTATACAAATGACTCATCAAAGAAAAGACTGACAACAAAGTTATCTGGAACAACCCATAGAAGTATCTTAAGAAATAGGGAAGCTGAGGCTTTGAGATCCCAAAACTTTCAAATAACCAGATTATTATTATTTTTTTTTCTGGAACCACTTCTGACATTTTGGAAATCTATTTTTATCCTCCCCACCCCCCCCTAAAAAAAACCCCACAACTTCTCCAGTACTTCTCTTTTACAGTAAGATTTGGGAACAACTGTCTCAGAGGAACTATTTACCTTGTTCAAAGCCCCTGTTATGTAGTGGCACAGACACACCTAAAACTTTGTTTCCCAGATGTTCATGTCTAGTTCTTCTCACACTGCCTTCCATGCCTGGTATCTTATTGGTGGGGCCAGATAAAGGAGACACAAACTCTAACCCTTGAAAAATTTCTATAAAAAGATACTGAAAGTGTGATGAACTGTCAAGATTGCCTGTTTGGGGTGTATTTTAACTGGAGAGTTTCCGAATGAGGATTCTGTATCACCTATCTAATACCACAATAATGTTGTGAAATAAGCAAACACAAAACCTCAGTGACATAAAAAAATATACCTATTTTTTTGTGGGTAGGCTGGTCTGGTCTGCTGATCTGGGCTGGTCTGACTGATGTCTGAGCTACCTCTTGGGTCTGTGGTCAGTTGATTGGTCTACTGGAGACCGGTCGTCCTATCATTGCCTTGTTTGAGATGACTCAGCTCTGTTTCTTGTGGTGATTCATCCTAATTGGGCTTATTTTAATAGTGATGGCAAAGTTCCAAGAGATAGTGGAAGTATACAAGAACTCTTGGATCTTAGGGTTGAAACTGGGATGTTATCATTTCTACATGTGAATTGACCAGAGTTTTTTTTTTTTTTTAAGTTTATTTGTTTATTTTGAGAGAGAGAGAGAGAGAGAGAGGTGGGGAGGGTCAGAGAGAGAGAGAGGGAGAGGAAGAGAGAACTCCAAGAAGGCTCTGCACTGTCAGCACAGAGCCGAACATGGGGCTTGATCTCATGAACCATGAGATTGTGACTTTAGCTGAAACCAAGATTTGGACACTTAACCTAGATGCCATCTAGGTGCCCTTAATTGGCTAGGTTTTAAGTGATGGGAAAATAGACTCTTGCAGAGAACTGTGATAAAATCATGTTCCAAAGGGTATGGATATAGGGAGAAGTGGAGAAATGGTGCCACTTTTTGCAATCAATTTACCAGAAATGTCATAGCATATATTGACTGGTTTTAGGGGTTCCTTAAAGACTGAATTTTGCAATGTGGCCACAGATTCATACATCTTTTCATACTGTTAGAATTCAGCTATCATGAACCTAAGTTTTCTTCTGAGGGGAACTATTTGTAATTCTTTTGAGAAACATTAGAGGTGTTGATTACAGTACTGGAAGACTCCAAAACATGAGATTTACTTTTTGAGAATTTGAGTGATATATGCACATAATAAGAATAAGAATAAGAAAATCTTCAACAAAAAAATCAGTACTTTGTCTCTTCACCCTTTCCCACTGTCAGCTGGGATTCATGTCCTATAGGTTTGTCAACATGGGAGAGATGGGCATTTTATCTAATATGCAGAAACCAACAGAGAGAGTTAACAAAAATAAAGAAATGAGAATATGTTCCAAATAAAAGAACAAAATAAACATCCAGAAACCACTCTTAATGAGATGGAGATAATTGATTTACCCTATAGCTCAAAATAATGAACATAAAGTTACTTACTTTAGCAATCAATAAGCAAAGGGAGAATTTAGACAAAAAGAAAATACAAAAAACTACCACATCGAAATCATAGAGCTGAAGAATAATTGTATTTTAATAAAGCAAAAAGTTGAATAGAGGAATTTAACAAAATGCTAGATGAATCAGAAGACAAGATCAGCAAATTTAAAGACAGGGCAGTAGAGGCACCTGGGTGGCTCAGTGGGTTAACTGGGTGGCTCAGGTGGGGAGCCTGAGTGGCTCAATTGGTTAAGTGTCCGACTTTGGCTTAGGTCATGATCTCATGGTTCATGAGTTTGAGCCCCGTGTTGGGCTCTTTGCTGATAGCTCAGAGCCCAGAGCCTGCTTTGGATTCTGCCTCTGTCTCTCTCTGCCTTTCTCTCTCTCTCTCTCTCTCTCTCTCTCTCAAAAATAAATAAACATTAAAAAAAATTAAAAAAATAAAGACAGGGCAATGCATATCATTTAATCAGAGAAGCAAAGAAGAAAAAAAAGAATGAAAAAGAGTGAAGTTGGCTCAAGGAACCTAAGTATATTTATGTACATAAATATAAACAATATAAGGGTACAAGGAGTAGAGAGGAAAAGGAGCAGAACACTTATTCACAGAAATAATGGCTGAAAACTTCCTTAACTTGGGGAAGAAACAGACATCCATATACAGGAAGCCTCAGGAGTTCCAAAAAATGTGAATCCAAAGAGACCCACACCAAGATGCATTGAAATAAAATTATCAAAAGTTTAAGATAAGGAGAGAATCTTATGAGCAGCAAGAGAAACTTGTTACAAACAAGGGAACCCCCATAAGACTATCAACAGGTTTTCAGCAGAAACCTTGTAGGCCAGAGGGAGTGGAATGATATATTTAATGTGTTGAAGGGAAAAAACTACCAACCAAGAATACTCTGCCTGGAAAAGCTGTCCATCAGAGTTGAAGGAAAGATAGAGAATTTCCAAACAGAAGTTAAAGAAGTTCATCACCATTAGACTGGCCTTGCAGGAAATGTTAAAGGGAATTTTTCAAGCTGAAATGAAAGGACACTAATTAGTAACATGAAAACATAAAAGTATGAAACTCATTGTTAAAGTAAATATATAGTCAAATTTAGAATACTCTAATATTGTAATGGTGGTGAGTAATTCACTTATAGCTCAGGTATGAAGGTTAAAAGAAAGAAGTATTAAAGATATCTATAACAATAATAATTTGTTAATGGATACACAATATAAAGCACATATAAATTATAATATCAAAAACCAAAAATGAAAACATAAAATGGGGATAAAGTGTAAAATGTAGAGCGTTTGTATGCATTTGCAGTTGTTGTCACATTAAAATAGACTTAAAATAGGCTGCTAAAATGTTCCATATATTTGGGGTATGTGGGTGGTTCAGTCAGTTAAATGCGGGACTCTTGGTTTTGGCTCAAGTCATGATCTCATGGTTTGTGGGTTTAAACCCTGAGTCAGGCTCTGTGCTGACAGGGCAGAGCCTGCTTGGAATTCTCTCTCTCTCCCTCTCTCTCTGCTCCTCCCCCACTCGTGCTCTCTGTCTCTTTCAAAATAATTAAAATATCTTAAAAATGTACCACATATTTGATAAGGGATTAATATTAAAAATATATGAAGAACTCATACAACTCAACAGCAAAAAACTCAAATAAAGGACCCAAAGGACCCAAATAGACATTTTTCCAAAATGGACATACAAATGGTCAACAAATATATGGAAAGGTGCTCAACATCACTCATCATCCGGGAAATACAAATCAAAACCACAACAATATATCACTTCACACTTGTTAGAATGACTATTATCAAAGAGACAAGCAATAACAAGTGTTGTTGTGGATGTGGAGAAAAGGGAATCCTTATAGACTGTTGGTGAGAATGTGAACTGATGCAGCCACTATGAAGAAGGTTATGGAGGTTCCACAAAAAGTTAAAAATAGAACTATCATGGGGGCACCTGAGTGGCTTAGTCTATTAAGCCATCTGACTTTTGGTTTCAGCTCAGGTCATGATCTCACAGTTCATGAGTTCAAGCCCATATGGTACTCTGTGCTGACAGCATGGAGACTACTTAGGATTTTCCCTCTCCCTTACTCTCTGCCCCTGCCCTGCTCTCTGTCTCTTAAAATAAATAAAACTGATCCAGCAATCCCAATTCTGGGTATATAACCAAAGTAAATTAAATCACTATGTTGAAGAGATGTCTCCACCTCCATGTTCATTACAGCATTATTTATGATAGCTAAGACATGGAAACCACCTAAGTGGTCATTGACAGATGAATGGATAAAGAATAATGAAATACTACTCAACTTTAAAAAGAAACAAGTTCTTTCTTTCTTTCTTTCTTTCTTTCTTTCTTTCTTTCTTTTTCTTTGTTATTGTATGTAACAACATGCATGCAACAGGACCATGTTATGCTAAGTGAAATAAGCCAGACAAAGAGAAATATTACATAGTATTACTTTATGTGAAATCTTAAAAACAAAAAAAAAGTCAAACTCATAGAAATAGAGTAGAATGATGGTTGCCAGGACCTAGGGAGTAGGGAAATAGGAAGAGGCTGTTAAAAAGGTATGAACTTTACAACTGAAAAGGTTGCTAAGAGAGTAATTTAAATGGTCACACACACACACGCGCACACACACGCACACACACACACACACACAAAGAAAGAAAAAGGTAAATATGTGAGATGATGGATGTGTTAATTAACTCAATGATAGGAATCCTTTCACAATGTATATTTGTGACTAAAACCTTGATAAAACTAGAAAAAAATTTAACTCATAGCCCTCCTCCTGTCACCTTTGCTCATTTTTTTAAATGTTTATTTATTTTTGAGAGAGAGAGTGTGTGTGTGAGAAGAGGAGGGGCAGAGAGAGGGGGGACAGAGGATCCAAAGTGGGCTCTGCACTGTCAGCACAGAGCTTGATGTGGGGCTCAAACTCACAAACCGTGAGATCATGACCTGAGCTAAGGTTGGACATTTTAACTGACTGAGCCACCCAGGTACCCCTCCTTTGTTCTTTTCTAATATTAAACTATTTTTTGTCTTTTTAATTATCTTCTAATTTTAAATATCATACAAGGCTTCATCAATGGTTTTAGAAAGATACTATTGATAATAATCTAATTTAAATATTTTAAGTGTGCATCATCTATATTATGTTGTCTATCATATGTTAATTAAATTCATATCATTTCATTTGATCTTCATAACAACTCTAGAAAGTATTTTTAACTTAATTTTACAGATGAGAAAACAGGATCAGAGATAAGTAACTTTCTTAAAGTCACACAAATAATAAGTAGTAGAGCATTATCTAACCTCCTGAACCTAATTCAGAGTTATTTTGAATATATTGTTCTTTATCACCTCATCTCTACATCTACAAGAAATCAGATTCTGTAATAGCTTATCTTCTGCCACATTTCCCCCATAATCTCATCAATGAAAAGGTCAAAAGAGTCTAATGGGCATTGCTATCTGTGGTTAATTCTAAATAAGAAAGGATTGATGATGTGGAACTGATGTGTAACTTGAGAGAAAAGTCTATGGGATGCTGAGCATAGTCAAGTGTAGATCGTGGATTTTTGAAAAGAAAATTTCAAACATTTCAGAAAAAAAGGTACTCATAGAACCATGGTTGGAGACTTGGCTTGAGATGGCTGGGAAGTTTGAAGTAAATGCAGAATGTACATACAATATGTTCTACTGATGGGGAATCTGGGTGGCTCCGTTTGTTAAGTGTACAACTTCAGCTCAGGTCACGATCTCACAGTTCATGGGTTTGAGCCCTGCGTCTGGCCTTAGGCTCCATGCTAACAGTGAGGAGCCAGCTTGGGATTCTCTCTCCGCGCCCCCCCCCCCCGCCCCGCCCCTCTCCGCATGCTGTGCTCTCTTGCTCTCTCTCCCAAAATAAATAAATAAACTTAAAAAAAATTATCTGCTAATAATGATAGGGAGCTGCAATGGAATAAACCAATGTGCATAAAATGTTGAAGGGAGACTTTAAAGGCTATGCATAGAAGATGGGAAGAAAATGAACATCAAGAGAGGTATGGGTTTATAAAGTGGTAATTAGGAAGACTAAATTCATTATACATTCACTTTTTGAAATATGCTACAAATAATTAAAAATAGAATTAAAGCATATTTTGAGGCAAGAAGAAGGAAAGGGAGAATAAAGTAAAGGGAGTCTTGCTGTTTGGAGTAGTTGGTGTAGTGTTAACAGATGTTAGGACATCTTGCTCCTATTTTATCTATTAAAAGGGAAAGGTCTTGAAGCAAACAGAATTAAGAAGAAATTGAAAACTGGTAATAAGAAATTAAAAGTATAGTCACTTCAATGAATTCATCTTTTGGAGCTGATTGATTTGTATTAAAAAATACATGAACAGTACTTCTCATATATGTGATCAAAGGACTGTCAGAAACTTTTGAGAAATGGTGAAGAACATGTGAAGTAACAAAACTTAGAAAAGCAACTTTGATTTTTAAGATAAGCAACTAGAGATAAACAATTTTGATTTTCAGGTAGGGAAAAAGTGAATCCCAGAAATTAGTCTGATAAATGGATTCTTAGCAAAATGTTGAAGGAAGTGTTAA